>NC_088679.1:26250000-27500000 GCF_950023065.1 Planococcus citri | reverse complement strand
TCAATCAGACAACTTGAAATTTTCAAACATTTAAAAAATTGAAATCAAAAACTAAATTCAATTCTGAAATTCAGTACCTATGTAATAATGATGGTGCTATATTACAACTCAAAATTTTACAGGTAGGTATTATTTCCAAAAAAAAAGTTTCAAGAAGTGCAAAAATTTTATCCATGTCATTTTCAAAGTTTCACTTCCATTAAAATTTAAAAAAAACGGAAATGGTGAAAAATCGCTTTTAATGATTTTGTATAATTTTTTCCAAAAATGTGAAAATATTTGAAAAAAGCTAATAAAGCTCTCATTTTCAAAAAATTTTGCAGTAAACTGAAAAGGAATTAGGCGAAGGAATTTTTCCAGAAGGTTGAAATATTTCCCACTTGAGGGTCGTGAAAATGCTAAATTCGTTCGTGCTTTCGAACTGACACTTTCCGATTTGAACAAACCCCGATTAAATCAAAAGAGCATGTAGAATTTCAGGCACTTCAATTCATTTTTCAATGTTGGGCGAATTTTTGACAATTTCAAAAAACTATTTTATGGGAGTTTTTCAACTTTTTTATCAAATGTGTTTTTTTTTAAATTAAATTTTAACAAAATGAATCCGTGTAAATAGTTATTAAATTTTACCCCCCCCCCCCCCCCCCACCATCTACAAAAATTACAAGTTTTGCGACATTCTGGAGCCTTCAGCGAGTTTTGAATTGTCTCCAGAAATTTCCAACTGTTCTGGAAGAGCCAGAAAGTTCCAAAAGCATATGATTTTCAGAGGGGTGGTTGTGTAGACTCAACAGACAACATCTCCACAAAAGAAAAACGCTAGTTTACAAGAGCTAAAGTTCATTTTTAGTCGTTCCAGAGAAATTTAAAATTTCTGGAGAGAAGTGAAAACTCGCTGGAGGCTCCATAGAAACGCCTAGAATAGGTATAGTTTTTAACGCAAAGGGGGGGAATTAAAGATAGGCTTTCAAGACACACTCTTCCAATTTCAATATGGCTAAATTCAACGAAACTAGAATTCTCAAGAATCTCAGACTGAAGAACTGAAGACTTCAGAAAGACTAGAGAATGTAAAAAAATGAGTAGGGATAGCAAATTAGCGTCTATATTTCAAACATTTTCTCAATTTTTTGTTACAGTTTGGAAACTTGAAGGAAAATTCATAAAAAAAATTTAAATGCCTACGCGTTCAGTCAAAAAATAAAGGGTCTAGACTTTAAAAAAAAATCAATGACCAGTTTTTAGTTCCATTTCAACTTTGATCACGTTTTGAGACCCCATTCCGATGAAAACATGGCAAAGAAATCAGAAGGAAGGGGGGGGGGTGCAAATATTATGAAAAATATCGCGTAAAAATATATTGAATAAATTGCTAATTTTCAAGTCAATGAAACCTAATCATCATTTCATCGAGCTTTGAAACTCATTTTCTTCCCAAAATCATTTCTCGAGAATTAAATGAACAATAATTTTAAAAAAAATTGAAGTTCTGAAATACGATTTTTTATTTATGTTGAGAGTGAACCGCCAAATTCGATTACATTTATTATTCATAGCTGCTTTTTATTAATTTTCAAGTTTTTCTTCATTTTGAAAAAATTTACCCTCAATGAACATTTTTTTCTCTCATGTCGAAAAATGGATTTAAAACGCACTAACGTTTAGAAAAATGTCTTGAAAAGATTTCTTGAAGATGCAGCTGCCTTTTCGTGCTTCTCGAGATTTTATGTAGGTAAGCATATTTAACATTATTTTGAAAAATTTTCCAACTCATGGTCATTCATTAAATAGGTACTAAATGTCGAGATTTTATTTTATTTATTTATTTTTTTTGTTGAAAAATTGGACTTTTAGAATGAGTTTTTTAAAGCAATGCTGAAAATGGCCTTCAAAACACAATGATACTTGAAGTATGACTAGAATACAAGATCTAAACATGTACAATTTCCTATTCGTATTTTTCGAGTATTTATAACAACTTTTCAAAAAATTTGAAATCTCGAAAATACATTTTTTTCATACAATTTGTCAAAAGCGTGCCTTCAATTTTTTGGAAAATTTTGGCATTCTGAATTTACCACAATTTACCTATCAAAATTGGGCCTCAAAATTTCGTAATTAAAATGAAGACGTAAATTTTTTCACATGAGTTATGAGGTTATTGCACCATTTTGAAAAATTCAGATTTATTTCACGAGTAACCTTTCACCCTATGCACCAAAAAAAGAAGAAAAAAAAATGAATGGAACCAATTTGTCCAAATTCACGAATTTGCATTATTTATATGTTTCAAGTCCATCTTTCTATATCTACCAATGTCAATCAAAATTGACGATTTTTTCAAAATTTCAACGCTGTTGACCCCTCCTCCTTTCTCAAAAAACCAATCATTTTTTTTCTGAAAAAAATGTGTTGCGATAAGGGCTTTTATTTTTAAAATCCAATTGTTACCTTGAAAAAAACAGAGTGAACACGTTTCTGTTCGGACAAAATATTAAACAAGGATGGGAAAATTTTGAAACATGTTTCAGCCTAACTTTTTTCCTGAAATCCAATATGTTCTATCACAATAGCCGGACGAAAGGGAAGGGGAAGTGGAACTTGGCAGAAAACCACATTGCGGGGTCCTAGGAATCTATTTTCATTCGTTTTAACATTCATGGAGAGTTCTAAAAATGTGCCTTTTGAGGATTTCGACTCCTAAACCTTTACTAGTCCCATTTCAGAAATAAAAAATCGAGTTTTGGTGCCTTTTTTCGCGATTTTAGACAATGCACAATTCACTTTTCAAAAATAAAAAAAAATCGAAAAAAATATCATCTTGAATAAAAAATTGCTCATAAGTCGAAAATTTATTCTCACGCTCCAAATACCAAATTTCACTCATCAAAATTCATTTTTAAAAAATTTTGTTTTTTCAAACTCACCCTCACAACCCCTTAGGCTAGTACGTATTTAAGACAGCCTAATTTTAGATCTGAGATCGTATTTCTACTGTTCAAAGTACATATAGTAAAAATAAAATACAAGTTCGTTGATTTTTATTACCTTTGATGGTTTCCCGAATACTTAATCCTAGCCCTTTACACGCCATCACAGTCAAAGATCCAACGGAAGAGCAAACGGTAACATATACGAGAACATTGACGCTACCGTATCGAGGACCCAAATAAACGGCCACAAATAACGATATGCTCACTATCAACACCGCATAAATAATGAACCCTGCAAGAAGAAGAAAAAAAATTGTCAATTAAAATGGAAATTTTCTCAACTATTAACCTCTTCTAAAAGTACAGCGAGGTCAATTAAGCGAGGAAAATAAAACGGAAGAAAATGTCACCCAACGAACCACATACCTAAACCTACATACAGGCTACGTTATTCGCAGACCGCAGGATAAACTAACCTGATTCTTGTAGTTTGGATATCAAATCGTCTAAATGTTCGATTTCTTCTTCTTTAGGAGCATGTATAACAATAATCGTTGATCCTAGTATACAAAGGAAGCATCCAACCTGCAAAAAAATAAAAACCATCTCTCACATATCTCTGTTGCAGTTTCGCCGGATCAAGAGTTGTAGTTCTTCATCATTTCTGAAGAAGTTTTCAAATTATTTTACCTTTCCAAGTAAATTAAGTCGTTCGTGTAGGAATTTCGTAGACAATACTGCGGCCACCAATACACTCAGTGCGCCTAAAGGAGTCACCACCGAAGCTGGAGCGAAAGCATAGGCTGCAAAATTCGAAGCTTCTCCGATACCCACTGCGAAAAATCAAAACATATCGAGTTATATGTAGTACATATGTATTACACTTCTTCATCATTGACTCAAAGTTCATTTCTACGAATATTAATAAATAAATATATCCAATGATGCCGATGGAATTACCACCAAGAGACTAATTTTCACTCGCATCAAGGTCGGCGATCGGTATTAAAAGCAAATACAGCGAGCCAGGCGTGTTACCGGCCACTCGATACACCTCACACACAAGTCATAAATGCGCTAATAAAAGAAATTACCGCAGAACCCAGAGTAATGTAAATAATTCTACGCCGCAGACGTGAAATTTTTTTATTCGAAACATACGAGTAGATACAAAGTGCATTTTTTTTATCATTTCCAAGACGTAAGACTGGTTCAGTGGTATAGAGAGGTACACGTACCACACACACACACAGATACAAACAGTTTACCGAAGAAGAAATGAAAATAGTTGCATACCGAACGAAATAAACAAACGAGACGGTTTCGTCTGCTATTAAAAAAAATTCCACGAAGATCAACGTGATTTGATTTTTTTCACAATGTAAACAAAACATACCGACGAAGTAAGAAGTAAAAAAAAAAAAAAAAGTCTGTCAAGATGGGAGAAAAAATACGTCCGAAAAGGTGTTGATACGTTAGATTTATTTATAGAACTTTCGATATTTTGTCAAGATAATATACGCGAATTCTCAAGTTTTAATTCGGTCAGCTTCTTTTCTCTTGCTCTCTACTTTTTCACATGCTACGTATAAGTATAGGGTATAGGCTTATAGGCCTGTTGGCGAGTTTCTCTAAATTTTTTATACATACAGAAAAGTTGCTAAAAATAATCGTGTTTGAACTTTGAAAAATATTAATACTATTTCCTGAAACTTTTCAATGCAATCTCTACATTATAAGTATAAAAACTTACAACTGTAGTACAAAAACAATCAGGCATAAACCCATCATAAAGAAAAAATGTTCTCGACCAATGCATGGTGATAAAAAAATAAAACAAAATCCTGAAAAAAACGTGAGAAAAATTTGATAAAAAAAAGTCTCAAGTCGATAAAAACACTCACAATAATAATTCTTTGGAGCAATAACATCCATTCGTAGGACTAATATTAACATACCTAATAACTCCCCCCTCCCCACCCCCTTATCACCGCTCTATTACCACAGCATTATCGATTACTAATATTGTAAGTAAGCAAATCTTGATTTTGACCGATTTTTCACACGAGTTAATCTATAGTAATTTCCAAAAAGGCTTATGAAGTTTATCTAATTTTTATTGGTCAAAATATTTCAAAAGATTATCGTCAGCGAAATTAACACACTTACGTGTACTTGAAAAATTGAATTAGGTAGGTACCTAATTTAAGAACATGAAAAAATACTTTCCATTATTTCAAAATGTCGAGGTGAGTACGTTTTTATAGCGTTTAATTCTCACGTTTTTTATGTTTCGTGTTCCATGGTAGTCGTTTTTCATTCGTTCCCTCTCGCGAAAAATAACAAATTTGGAATTTTTTTCATTTTTAATTCTAACGACAAGCTTTGTAACTTACCAATGAAATATCAAGTATAATTGAATAAACTTTTTCAGTTTGAAAATCAGCCACAACACAGATACATGTCCATAGTATCTATAACGGAATTTTTCTTGAAAAAAATCACTACTTTTTCCACTATGTACCCTTTTTCAACCAAATTTTCAGAAAACTCTCCACTGGACCCCCCTCCACCCCTCACACACAAAAAAAAATGAACAAAGTCGCCTTTTTCACAGGAAAATTTTTAAATAAATTGAAATTGGAAGAAAATTTGTACATACAAAAAGTACCTACATATTTTTTAATTTCCATCAAAATTAATTTAAAAAAAAAACAAAACAAATTTTTTTCTTTTTTCAGAACACAATACATGATGAATTATTTCATTTCAAAAATAAAAATGTAATTTCAAATGCTCCATCTCTGGAAAAAGTCTTCAATGATATAATTATTCGAATAAAATCCAATTTTTATTAAAAAAAGTTGGTTTTAAATGAATTTTTCAAAAAATTAGGCCAAATGCCAAACTTTTTCAAATTTTCAGTACTTTTGTTATTTTCAGTCAGAATTGAAAACGATTCGAATCATGATTCAATTCGAGTCACGAGTCTCATTAAAAAGGTGGTGATTAATTCTTGATATGATTTGAACTATTTTTTTTTTTTTTTTTTTAGAATGATTAAAAATTCATGAACATGATTCTTGATTTGAATCATTTTTTGGTTCCTTATTCTCTTCATTAGACGACATTTTTGATTTTTTAAACATTTTAATGCTAAAATGAAATACTTAATCATTTTCGAACGATGTTTCAAGCAATTGCAGCCACGTTTTCCACAAGTAATTCTCAAATTTACTAAAATTTCATAAATTTTTCAAGCCAATTTTAGAGTTTTTATTACACTTTATGTGATTATTGCCCAATTTTATTCCGCATTTAGGACATTTAATTTGATTAGTAGGTAATGTTTATAATAATTCATGCAATTTTTACGAAAGGCTATAGGTGCATAAGTATGGTGAATTTGCCCCCGAGAGCTTCAGGGTTGATATTTGCATGGAAGGTTGGTACCCTTGAGCACCTTCCGTCACGAAAGTTTCAGACCCCCAGACCCCCCCGTTTTTGAGAAACCCCCCCTTTTCTAAAATTACAATAAAAATTTTTTTCTCAGCCCCATGTGAACCGATTTTTTTAATTTTTTGGTATGTTGTAAACATCTATAAGAGGCATCCCCACAAAAAATTTCAACCCCCTCCCCCCATATTTTCCCCTCAAAATGGCGTTTTTTAGTTTTGTTTGCCCGTTTTAGCAATGATCATGATTCGGCACAAAAATGCGAATAGCATTTTTAAATGTATTTTTGACTCCTACAAAACATATATTTTTTTCAAAAAAAAATTTTTGGTGGGCCGTGGTCAAAAATTGAAAAAACCAACAGAGGGGGTTAAAAATGGATTCTGGTGTAAATCATTGTTTTTGGTAAACAAGGTGTCGTTTCCATATGAATCGAACCCCCCGAACACAAATATGACGCCCAATCTTATGCTACCCTCATCCACACCCCTCCAGCGCCTCTGCCCCCTTCTCAATTTTTACTATATCAAAAGTTGAGCTATTTTCGTAATATTGGTATCGTTTCCAAATGAATCGAACCCCCTGAACACGAATATGACGTCCAATTTTACGCTACCCTCATCCACACTCCTCCAGTGACTTAGCCCCCACCTCAATTCCTACTATATTAAATATTGAGCTATTTTCATAATGTTGGTATCGTTTCCATATGAATCGAACCCTCCGAACACGAATATGAATTCCAATTTCTTGCTATCCTCATCCACACCCCTCCCCAGTGCGTCTGCCCCCAACTCAATATTCACTTTATTGAAAGTTCAGATATTTTCGTAATGTTGGTATTGGTTCCATATGAGTCGAACACTCCGAACACGAATATGACGTCCAATTTTATGCTACTTTCATCCACACCCCTCGAGTGCCTCTGCCCCAACTCAATTATCACTATATATTGAAAGTTCAGATATTTTGAAAATGTTGGTGTCGTTTCCATATGAATCTAATACCCCGAATACAAATATGAAGTCCAATTTTATGCTAACCTCAACCACAACCCTATACAGTGCCTCCACCCCCACCTAAACCGTAAATGTTTTCACCAACTCTGATCAATCTTCTACAAATAATTACTCGGGTTGTTATTACTTTTAAAAGTATGTTTTGCGAAGGTTGAAAACTCGTACTTAACACAATGACCATCGCAAGATTCAAACTTTAACATTCAAGTTTCGAGGTTTCCATTCGTGCCAAAATGACACCCAGCATTATGAAAATACGTTTAGCATTTCAAATAATAAAAATTGTCGAGCTGGCTGTAGGCTGAAAGGCGATGGATGAGAGTAGAGCTAAATTGGACTTCATATTCGTGTTCGGGGTGTTCGACTCATATAGAACCGACACCAACATTTTCAAAATATCTGAACTTTCAATATAGTGAAAATTGAGTTGGGGGGAGACGCACTGGGGAGGGGTGTGGATGAGAATAGCAAGAAATTGGAATTCATATTCGTGTTCGGAGGGTTCGATTCATATGGAAACGATACCAACATTATGAAAATAGCTCAATATTTAATATAGTAGGAATTGAGGTGGGGGCTAAGGCACTGGAGGGGTGTGGATGAGGGTAGCGTAAAATTGGACGTCATATTCGTGTTCGGGGGGTTCGATCCATATGGAAACAATACCAACATTACGAAAATAGCTCAACTTTTAATACTCGTGTAGTAAAAATTGAGAAGGGGGCAGAGGCGCTGGAGGAGTGTGGATGAGGGTAGCGTAAAATTGGACGTCATATTCGTGTTCAGGGGGTTCGATTCATTTGGAAACGATACCAATATTACGAAAATAGCTCAACTTTTGATATAGTAAAAATTGAGAAGGGGGCAGAGGCGCTGGAGGGGTGTGGATGAGGGTAGCATAAGATTGGGCGTCATATTTGTGTTTGGGGGGTTCGATTCATATGGAAACGACACCTTGTTTACCAAAAACAATGATTTACACCAGAATCCATTTTTAACCCCCTCTGTTGGTTTTTTCAATTTTTGACCACGGCCCACCAAAAATTTTTTTTTGAAAAAAATATATGTTTTGTAGGAGTCAAAAATACATTTAAAAATGCTATTCGCATTTTTGTGCCGAATCATGATCATTGCTAAAACGGGCAAACAAAACTAAAAAACGCCATTTTGAGGGGAAAATATGGGGGGAGGGGGTTGAAATTTTTTGTGGGGATGCCTCTTATAGATGTTTACAACATACCAAAAAATTAAAAAAATCGGTTCACATGGGGCTGAGAAAAAAATTTTTATTGTAATTTTAGAAAAGGGGAGGTTTCTCAAAAACGGGGGGGTCTGGGGGTCTGAAACTTTCGTGACGGAAGGTGCTCAAGGGTATCAACCTTCCATGCAAATATCAACCCTGAAGCTCTCGGGGGCAAATTCACCATACTTATGCACCTATAGCCTTTCGCTTAAATTCTAAGATATTTCATTAAATTAGACTAACGTTCTTTTGAATTGTTTTTATGCCATTTTAACAAAACGTTATAACACTTATAATGTTCTTTATTCAATCTTTGCAATATTCTGCTCAATTTTACTGAAATTTTATTACTTTTTGGTACTTTGAATAATCTAAACACAATTTTAAATACTCAATGAAATTTTTGTTGAATTTGCATGGTATATAACAAATTTTTTTGTTGAAAAAATCACTACTTTCTTCATTCCTTTTTTCAACCAAATTTTCAGAAAGCTCTCCACTACAACAATTTTTTTTGGAGGGGCATAATATGACCTCAAATGGATAAAAAGGGTCCAAAATCATACCATTGGTCAGTACTCCCATTGTGATCAACATATCCAAATTTCAGCTTCCTAGGTCATCCTCATCCCATTTGAGGCAAAATCAAGGTGGAAACCCCCTTATTTTGGCCATATTTTCGGTTTTTTCCACCTTAAAAGGAGTAGGGATGATCTAGGAAGCTGAAATATGGGGGTTGTGACCAATTGTATGATTTTGGACCCTTTTCATCAATTTGGGGTCATATTAGCCCCCCCCCCAATGACCTTTTGGTAATTTTCAACTTTGATCCTCCCCACTGCAGAGGTCAACTCTAGCTCTCAAAAGGATCCCATTCCTCAAGTTTGACTCAATTTAATCAATTAGAACAGGTTCCAAGTCCCCAGTCATAAAATGTCAAAAAACCCTTTGATCGCAATTATGTTTGGGTCAAATTGCATTTTGACTGGGCTACTAAAGTATTTTTTAATTTCATCAAAAATAAACTTTTTTTCCCAATGATTTGGAGGTTTTTGTTCCGAGATTGAATTTTTTGATTTTTGACTAAATTCACTACTTTTTCACTACTTTCACTAGGGACTTGTTAGATACCCTAATTTGGTCAAATTTATTTCAAATGATTTTCATTGATTTAAATTTTTTACAGGTTACCAAATTTTACCGGAATTTCGTCAGTTTTTGGTAATTTGAAACTTCAATGCTTTCAAGAGTGTTTTAAAGTCAGACTTAGCTAACAAGTCTAAACTTCATTATTATTTTTATTCATTTATTTTATTTATTTATTTCTCCAATAAAAAATATAACATTGCAAGATGAATTTTCTGGGTTTGCATCAAAACAAGCTTTTTTATTGTTTTTTTTTACCTACGATAATTTGATTTACAGATTTTTTCTCAACTTTTTCGTCCAGCAGCCTAAAACTCGAAGAAAAATGAGTGATTTCAAACGTGTTCAAGAGAATTAAAGAGTGAAATTTCTTCGAATTGCTAGAAAATTAAAATGATCAATTTATGACTATTATATTTTCAAAATTTATTGATTTTAATATGAAGAAAATAGCAAAATTCTCGAACATTTTCGTCGACTTTCTCAAGTTTTTCAGATTTTCCAGAGAATGGACACTCTAAAATTGCATCTTCTGGGGAAATTGAATCGGGCAATACCCGCTCCTTCAAGAAATTCGCCATGGAATAATTTTTAATCAACAACGCAACGTCCTTTTTTAAATTTTCTATCTCAGCTTTAACAACAAGAAAACTGATTTTTTTCAAAGGGTATTTCTGCCTTTGGCATCGTACGTTATTTAAGAAATATTACTCATTATTTTGTTCAGTTCATCGAGTCAGATTATCTCATTTCCAATCACATCCTTTGAAATCCCCCCTCCCCCCCCAATCAAAACCCCATTTTATTTGAAGATCACTTACTCGTAATGAGTCCGGCCCACCACATCCACTCCTTGAGATAACTAAATCCTCCGGCACTGGCTCTAACGCTGCCATTTCTGGACGAATTGAGCAAAGCTTTCTTCTTAATGATAAAACTAGCACCTGTAAACAGAGCAAACAAACACGTAGGTATTAATTGATTAAGTTTGAAGTAACGTGTATCTCTTTGGGCGATATCAAATTACATATTTCGCATAGGTATTACGTCGCTCCGCGTAATCGTACCTCTTAAACAACGCGTAAAAAGAAACCTTACAGTGGGTATTAGTTATTTAAAACCGCAATCGTCTCAGTCACCATAGTATACACTAAATACGTATAATACCTAATATACTGTATCCATCTATATCTGTTCTGTTTAAGGTCGCAAGAATAATATAGTACACCTTTTTAGCCTCGCTAGAGCAGAGCATAGGTATAGAACTTAATTTTAGCCATAATTTCTTTTCGATGTACCTGTACGGAAGTATGAACGATAAAACTGAAAAAAAACTCGCCCATCTGTACTTCCGTTCTATCTTTCAAGGTTACCAACATAGACTCCGGTACAGCAGCTTGCAAGTCGTAGGGAATTATCCAAGCCAGGAGGAATGCGCATCGTCTCACGAGCCATGCCATAAGTTGTTCAATTTATTCGCCATATGTTGATATATTTTAATAAGTAAATTGTAGTAAAGATGGCGCTAAGTTCAATTTGAATATTCGCTTTTATTTTTTTGTCAATTTGTTATCAGTTGGAATTGGAAAAAAAAATAAAAATTTCGCCGTTCTATAGTAGGTTAAACGATAACGAAAAATGAATAAATTCGTTCGTCATCGTTCAAGCTGAACATGTGACAAGAAAGTTCCTGTGGCCGGTGTTTTTTCATTTTGTATCGAGTGTTGATAACGAAACGGTTTTTAATGGTTTTTGATATCATGCTAACAGATATTTTAAAAGGGGAAAACCTACAAAAAATTTCGCTATGGTACACAGGGTGCTCAAAAAATCACTAATAAGTGTTTTTTTTCAGAAAAATTCGTATGAAAAGAAGATATTTGAGGAGCTGGATATCAAAACGCCGTAAGTCCATTTTTATGAAAATTGAGATAAGAGTGTTTTCCTATGTAAAATTCAACGGGGAATCGATTGCAGCCATCGTCGTAAATCCACCCGCCATGCTTCACCTCGAAAATCCCACTCAAAGTTGAGATTTACTTCAAAACGCAGTAAAAACCAGCAATTTTTTTTCAAAACGCAGTAACTACACTATTTTTAGCGTTTTTTGTGTTTTAAGGTTGGTAAACATTGATTTCAGAAGGTGGTTACTGTTGGTAATGAAACTACAGACTTTTAAAAAATTTCCAACATATTGTTCAATCATAATCACACTTGGCCTGAACATAAAAAACAAAATCTTGTGTCATGACTCAGTCACTATGGCAAACGGCGCTTTAATTTTGAATATTTTTTTTACTATTTAATAGATAATAATCGTTAAAATGGTTCTCTACCCATGTGTTTTTATTTCAGTAAGAGAGTGCCGGTGTATTTACTGCGTTTTGATATAAAATGTGCGTGATTTTTGTAGCAAGTTTCAGATCAAAACGCAGTAACTGTCTTTTTTCAGATCAAAACGCAGTAACTTTTTTTATCCCCCTTCCCACGTTCCCCCCGGTTCTCAAAAATTTGGGCACTTTCATGTTTTGAGGTCATGGTGACTTCCCCTTTCCTCTGATACCACATTTGACCCCCTTCGACTCCCCCCGACCCCCCCACAGTTTTTCCTCATTTCTGAAAATTTTGCAAAATGGACTTACGGCGTTTTGATATCCAGCTCCTCATTTGAAATTAGTACACGAGAAAAAAATAACATGAAGTGGTTTGAAACCGGTTTAATGATACTACCTACTCTTTTAGAAAATGGAAACACTCAAAAAAGTTCTGTACTAATAATGCAAACAATTGGAGCAATTTAAAAGGATGAAGCTTCCATGATCTTGGTTCTTCTCAACATTCTATTTAAAATAACTCTGGTACTTCTAACCCTCTTCCCTCTCGAAAAATTTGCAAAATCCAAAAAATCGTATTTTCAACTTGAAAAAAAAATTCAAACCCAGATCATTTGCAAACATCATTGTCTTCTTTTTTTTCAAAAGAGTAACTTCCAGCGATGAAAAAACTGATCAAAATTACTCAAAAAACAACCAACATTTTCAAAACTTCCAATTTCATTTAAGGAGGGAAAAAAAGAAAAAATTATTTTCAAGGAAATCAAGTGAAAGTATTCCAACAAAATCACTTTTTTCTTTAGGGCAACCCTAAATCATGAAAAAAGTAATCCGGTCGTTTTTTTTTTTAAATGAACCAAACAAAACGTTTATTTTTTGCACTCGTCTTCAATATATTTTCGAAATTTGGTAGCAGAGTTTGGTTAAGATTGAAGAGTCTGTGAAGTTGAATCAAATTTACTGTAATTTTGTGACTCAATTTTTTACTGAATTATTGGATTGATCCCTCCTCCCCTCCACAATACCAACGTTTAAAATTCTGGTTCAGTAAAAAATAATATTTCCCAGTACGAACCATCTACTGGAGGCAATCTTTGTAGGAGCCTCAATTTCGTGAATTCTGGGCCCATATCCAGGGTCGTCCTCATAACTCAAGTAACCAAAATAGCTCCAAAAAATAACCAAAAACGAATCAATAAAAAGTGACAAAACATTTTAATGCAGAAAAACATCACTGAAACCCCAGAACTTTTGGTTTTTAAAATCTAAAAATGGAACTTGAAAGAAAGTTGCACAATCATGGCAAAACGAAGATTTTCTGGAAATTATAGTGCCAAAAAAGTATTTGCAATTTTTGTCAAAAAGTTGATTCTGCAAATTTTTGACTAAAAAATCATAATTTTTTGGCAATTTGAAGCAAAAAAATGAAAATTTTTGCAATTTTTGGAAAAAAGCGAAACTTTTGACAATCTTGGAAAAAGAAAAGATTTTTTGACAATTTCTGGTGAAAAAAATCTACACGTTGACAAGTTTTTAGGAAAGAGTGAGACTTTTTGGCAATTTAAGCAAAAGTCAGGGCTTCTTAACAGTTGTAGTCAATTTTGTTAAAAAGTAGGTAAGCACTTTTAACCAAAATTTTGCTAAAAAGCAAGAATATTTTGTTTAAAAAAAAGAGTTTCACAATTTTAGCATAAAAACAAGATTTTTTGGCAATTACTCGTATCATTGGCAAAAAATATTTTTTCTCAATTTTTGTCAAAAAACTTGGGCTATTTGGCAATTTTTTGGAAAAAAGTGGGACGTTTTGAAAATTTTAAACAAAAAAGCTCAATTTGGCGCGCTCAATTTCTCGATACAGATGTGATTTTTCAGCAATTCCGCTAAAAAGCGATATGCTTTGTCAATTTTTTGCAAAAAGCAAGAATTTTAAGCAATCATTGACAAAAAGTACATTTTTTGCAATTTTTGTCAAGTTTTGACAATTTCTGCCAAAAAAGCAAGACTTTTGAGATTTTTTATGAAAAAAAATTAGACTATTAGAAATTTTTGACGAGAAACAGAGATTTTAAGAAATTTTTAGCAAAAGACGAGGCTCTTTGGCAACTTTGAAAAACGTAAGATTTGTTACTATTTTAGTATTTTTGGAAAAAAGCGAGACATTTTTCGTTGAATGTTTTCTACACGAAGTAGCGCAAAGATTTGTATAGTCTAAATTGGATTTCGGAAATTTTTTTTCAAAAAGTAACTTTGGTAGGTAATTAAAATTTCAAAACAAAAGTAACCAGACGTTACTTTTAGCAACTTAAGTGAAACAAAATAAAATGACAAAAACATATTTTCATGTTGTTTTGAGATTTTTTGGAGGGGGGAGGTGGAGGAGATACTATTTTTATGCGAATCGATCATTTCGATTTTTCAACTGTCCAAAATATTTTTAAAAAGTGGCCAAAAGCACGTAAAATTTAGATGAAATTAATCAAAAATTGGTTTAAAAAATCGTCAGAACGGTAAAAAATTATAAAAAAACTGCCAACAGTTTGCAAAAATGAAAAAAATTACAAAATTGATACGAAAATGGCTGCTTTTAAAATTGTGGATTCGGTTTTATCAAAAAATTGAGATATTTTTTTCGCAATGAACGACTCAAAGTCATCGTTACGTTGGCCTCTAATCCCTCCTCCACCACATTGGCACATTTGAGTCAGAAAAATGGAGCTGGATTTTAAAATCTTCATTATTTTTCTCTAGGATTAAATTTTCATTGTTCATCTGACCAAGAAGAAGGACAATGGATGACTGAGGATCTCACAAGCGACGTGATTTTCAAAATTCATTCTAGCAAAAATGAAAACTTGAAATTTTTTCAATTAAAATGCTATTTATAGAATCTGCTAATCAGATCTTGATAATTTCATCTTCGCCAAAAAGACTGTTTACCCTATATTAAGCTATTTTGCGAAGCTTGAAGCATATCTACTAAAAAATATTGGTCAGAACTTTTTCATCGCCCTGTACGATGCACACTCCTCATCTTTTTCTCTCATCCTCCATTCCAACATCCAACACCACCCAAGACAAAGAGTAAGAAACACACACGCAAATTGTAATTTGTATCCAGCTCGTAAAAAAAAAAAGACTCGACCATCGTGTTTCCCATTCCCGTTCCCATTCCCACTTCCATTCCAAAACCCAACGAGCGATTTAAATCGCGATTGCCGCACCGCTGACCTTGGCGGTTAAAAACAAATCGCCAACTCGTTACCGATACACTTCCATCACATCAGACGACAATGAGAATGGGTTAATACCTAATTTTATCCTGTTCCGCGGACAACCTTCTCTTTCTGTTTTTAAAATCTCAATTTGAACGCACCGAGTATGTACATACATTATTACGTCTTTTCGTTTAAGGTAAAGTCAGATAAGAAAAGTAAATACAGTACATTTTTACCGGGATTGTGGGTGCCGGGGAGATGGGGGTCGTAATTACGCTACGTTGCGCGATTTCGTCGTCATTGCAAATTTTTTTCTTTCGTACGTAGGAACAACTTCATCGTCGCCGAGACTTCGACAACGCCTTCATTTTATCTGCCATTTTCGTACACATAAATTTATCCCATTATCGTCGTCATAATACGTTGTATTACAGAATACCTCGTGTATAAAAAACGCACACAAGTGTTAAAATATTGCCTCGAGTAATAACCGCTCCAACCTGAACACCATCGAGTGCCACTCCGACTCGTGTACCAAAAAAATAAAGAGCATACAAATTCCATCATCTCAGTACAGCATCGAGATGCGATATATGTACCTAATAATGAAACATATGCACGTGGATTAGGTATACTTATACGTGTGTACTGTGTACTTACATATATTCAATTACACCGCCTTAATTAGGTAATTTTTATCAAAACGAGTCATCGTCTCGTTTCATCATCGTACACAAATAAAATACTAACACACATAAGACTCGTTTATGTAGCTTGATTGTTCGGCGTAAAAAAAATCCCATCGTATTATCTTCTCATTTACACATGTTGTATGATGTAGTGATAAATATTTCATCAATAGAAATCTGAACTATTCGAATATACGTCAACAGAACAGAATAGAATGGAACTCGTAGAATAGGAAAGGAATCCCTCGAGATAGAGGAAAAACCAAAAGGAAGACGGAAATAGTACACTCGAAATCGCTAATATTCGTAATAGTTGTGTTTAAATCGCAGGAAATACCAACGAAATACCAATTGAAATATTTGTACGAGAAATGACGTCACTCAGGAACGCGCGAATGAAATCACTGATTTTCCGACGAACATCATGACATCAATAAATCTATGGACATATAACGGGGTATTCTTCCTTTGAATGAAGCAAATAGGGGGTAAAAGCTCAAAACGGAGTTCTTCAAATACACCTGCATCGATCACAGCTGAGAGAAGGGTCAAAATCAGAAACAAGAAAAAAATCAGCCAAGATCGAACAATAAATTAATCGACCAAACCACACAATTTACCTTAACATTTGGTATGAGTACACTTCAAATTGAGCTAAAAGAAAAACGTGCGATTATTACGAGAATTACGATTTGTGGGATTTGTAAACACCAAACACATTCATTGGTAAACGTTCAATTATAATACATAAATAGTGTATACCTAATCAAATGAACCGATAAGCAAATAACCCACACGAACGAACACATTTCCTTATCACTACCTTCAGTTCAGCTGTTTTATAATACCATTACCAAGGATTACTCTAATTGCTCTGATAATGCACCTTCGAAGCCCATCAAGTAATCAAAATTGCCTATTGAGAGAAAGAACGACGAACTCGGGTAAGGATGAGCGAGAGAACAGAGAAAGTTTTGTAGACCAAAAATTGCAGGTGGGAGAATAATGAATGAAGAACAAGTCATTTTTGATCTCATCGTGAAATTCTAACTAAAAACCACTTTACACGAGGCTACTTTTGAGGTAAAAAAAAAAATAGGAAGGCAAGTTTTAAGGGTGCTAAAACATGGTATCTGAGGGAATTTTTTTGAAAAAAATCACTACTTTTTTGGCTTTTTTCAATAAAATTTTCAAAAAACTCTCCACTCGACCCCTCCTTCACATACACAAAAAATTAACAGGGTGCCCATTATTTTTGGCAAGTCCTTTTTCCTGACTTTTCTTGGTTTCCCAGATCATTTTTTCCAATTTTCTATACATACTTACCCCATACTTCAATATAAAGAAGTGGAGGGGGAAGGTGGGATATTTTTTTCATAAGTTTTTTTACATACTGACTGAGTCGTGAGCTTTTGAAAATGTTTATTTCAACATGCCTAAAAACGACTTTATTTTTTGGTTTTTAAAATTTTAGATTTTGTAAGATATTTTTTTGAAGGACGTTGATTTTGAAAAAGAAAACAAAACATGCCCAAGCGAGGGCGAAAGCTCTTGGAAATTTGCATTTCGAGAGACATAAAAACGATTTCTTTGTAAAAAGTTCATTTTTCGCCTTTAAAAATTAATTTTTCAAAAAGAAATTTCCGTTTTGATGTTGAAAAAGAAAAGAAAACAAGCCCGAGCAAAGCGAGGGCAAAAGTTTTCGAAAATTTGTGAATTGATAAGTAGAAAATCATGTTTTTCTTTCATCACAGGCCCATATCCGAAATTTGCAATTGATTGTTTTTTTAAAATTCCAGGGTTTTTTTGTGAAAATTACAAAATCACCTGACATTTTCAGACCAACCAAATTCCCTGAGTTTTCCAGGTTTTCCAGGAGAATGAACACTCTAATTAACAAAGTCAAATTTTTCTCAGGAAAATTTTCAAAAAAATTGGAAAAAACAATACAAATGAACACATTGATTAAATTTTTCATTTTTTCACTACCTTTTTGTCTAAATTCACTACTTTTTCACCACGTTCTCTACTTTCACCACCAGTTAGATACCCTGTAAAAATGAAGGAGAAGATACAATATGAAAACAGTCGTAATTTTTCATCCTAGCGTGAAATCTTATACCCGACTCATTTTGGGATAGAATTAATTGTGAAGTCTGGTTTTCGGAGGCAAAACCTGAGGGAAAAGATGAAAAACGAAAACAGTCTTCATTTTTTAATTCAGCGTGAAATTCTAACCCACTTTGATGGGTCACTAGAGGAAGAAATCATAGTCAGGTTTTGGAGGGAGGCTGAAGCGGGGGGAGGGGAGCCACAAGAAAACAGTCACTAATTTTAGACTCAGCGAGAAATTCTAACCTACTTTGATGGGTTACACGGGTAGCTTCGATGTACCTATTTTAGTAATTTAATAAGTAGCTTTTCTGTCCTTTTCAAAACACACTATTTTCACAACCACCTCCCCTCCTCCCCCTCAACCCCAATAGAAGTGAACAAAAACCCAACCAATGTAATTCAATTTTTATGATTTTTTCGCACTTTTTCGATTTTTGGTAAATTTTTGAAAATTGAAAGTCAAAAATGAGAAAAAAACAAATTTTTACCAAATTGAACTAGAAAGCTGAAATTTGGAATATACCCTATATTTGACCCGTCAAATTGATTGGAAACGCTTTCAAACAGTTTTGAGCAGTTCTAAAGCTTCCAGCAGATATTTGAAAATTGAACTTTGCACAACATTTCACCAAATGCAATTAGAAGCCCAAATCAATTCTGCACCATAATTTCAACACGTTATAAGTTGCCTGGAGAAAGTTTCATGTTGTTTTGTAGCCTCCAACAACTTTTTTGGAATTTTTAGTTTTCCAAAAAAACGCCATAAAATCTGCCACTAGCAACTTTGGCAAGTATGCTCGGGATTGTTACTTGTTGATGACCCATTTGACCGATTTCACGCCATTTTTCCGAAATCGGCGGGTTCTAATTTTCGTAATTTGAAAATTTCAACAATTCATTGTTTTTGTTTTTTTTTTCATTTTTGACCCAAGTTTGATTTTCAGAAATTTACTAAAAATCGAAAAATGCACTTAAGTACCTGAAATTTTGGCTGGTGGTATATTTTTGTGTGATTTTTTGATTTGGCTTTGTCGGTTTCAAAATTTTTCATGCAAATTGAGATAACTTCCTTGTAAAAAATGAAAATTGTAAAAAAATTGGTTCATATCAGCTCAAACTTAACGCAGAGAATTTTTATGCATGAAACATGATAAAAGAAATGGCGTACCAATTTTTTTTTTAAATATCTGAAACGCAAATCTAAAAATACTCTCAATATATTTACTACTGCTGTATGATTCATTCGAAATAGAACCATGTATATAATTTAATATAAATTCTCTCTCAGTCGATATGTAGGTAAGTGATGATATGGTGCCGATTGGTGGGTTGAGAAAATCATTTTATTCAACACATGCCGGATGATGCTATCGAAATATATCCACACTAATGTAACACGTGTAAGGTTTAAAAAAATATCTGGTACTAGGTGCCTAATTTTGAGATAACGCCATTTCAGAATTTTTATAAACATTGAAAAACTGCCGACTGTGCCTTTTTTTTGAATTTTGGTTTATATTTTAAACATTTTGACCTGAGAGTAAAAGTACATAAGCATGTCTACTAGAGTCGACACTTTGCGATAAATAAGTTTATATTCTGTTCAATTTTTTCATCACAAAAAACTGCTTTTAGCAAAAATTAATTGATTTTATTGAAAATACATAATGTTTTTATGAATTTACAGAGTGGAACGAGTTTTAGCGCGGAGATTTTAATCTCAACTTCTGAAGATTTGCCTGGATTTTAATTCAAACTTTTTCATAATTCGAGTTTTTTTTGTGATAATTTTGAATTAATTTTTAGACAATTTTTGGATGCTTTGAGGGAAATATCCCATTTTTCCAGGACTCTACAGCAACAATAATCTATTATTGATGCCTTTCAAATTCCACTTTGCAGTATTTACGGAAATTAATACGCCTCTTTTCCACATTATCCAATTAATTTGAACTAGAATGTGTAAAGCAACAAAGCAACATGGCCTTATCACTATCATAAAACCAAATATCTCCCAAACGTACTTTGATAGCAAAAAAATATAAAACTTATCATCACGAAATGCAAAATCCTATCACTTTCCTGTTTACAAAAAAACACGTACCACGATTTGAAATTAATTCCTAAAAATTCATCAAACAATTCGATTATACATTTACGTATACTTATTATGTTTTCGGTTTCCCTCATCTCATCTACACAGTACAAGATAACAATTCGGCGCTAATTTAAAATTAAAAGCAATCGATTTTTTCACAGTCAATTACAATTATGCTAAAATAATAGAAAACTAATTCGTACACGCAATGCGATCAGGGTACCCATGTCCCCATATACTTAGTTGACTTGTAAACAATGCAAACTAGTCGATTAAGTGCTTTTCAGTAATTGACACCGTATAGCACGAGTGCATCTAAAAGACCATACACATTACACATTTTTAACGAAACATCAATTAGCAGTTATTACGCAGTGAGCTTTTTTTTTTTTAGCTTTCGTTCATCGTAAACGTGCACAAACCTACAGTATTTTTAGAGGTCGAGATAAATTACAACCGACAAGGAATAGAAATATAAAATCGTTTATTAGTTTGGCGTACTTTCGACAATGTGGCTCGAAGCCAGCGAAAAATTGAGCTTTAATGATTAAATTAAAACTAGCGAAATAATTAATTAGTATACGAAAAAAAAAAAAAAAAAAATACTAAAAAATAAAATCGTCGAGCGTCAACTCCACGCAGCTGTATTGTTTGCGTTTTTACTTCATATACCGTTCAAATACAGGAACTATTTTCGTTTGTTTTATTTATTTTGCAGAGTTGTAGAAGGTTTCTTTGCGACCAAAAAAATAAAAAAATCAAAGAAATTCTCTTACGTAAACCGACCCACACGGACCCAGGCTCAGGAGAAATCGAGATTTAAACGTGTACGCACTCGGTATATTATTGATGGTGATAATCGCGTTTATTAAGATGCCTTTGAGAAATCAATGAACTTAATTACAAGTAACGATCGTATATTCGTCGTCGGTGAATACAATCTCACAGTTAGACAATCAGATATGCGAACGTGCGAAGAATACCATAATAAACTTAACCCACTATTCTACGGTTGGTATTTTTCGTCATTGATCGCCACATCTTTATAATGTGTGCCTAATTGTAACATGGCCGAGTACTCGTACTTCAATGCATTATCTTATCTCTTTTCACAGGTATACGATTTGGAATAATAAAGTATTGATTGCGAGTTTGTTTTTCTGCGATAATTCCATCGCCTGTGTCAGAAAACTGTAAAGTGATAACGAGTGTGTAGAGTTCCAGACAGACTTAAAAAAAAAACAACTCATTGGAAAAGTATGAAGAAAAGAAGCTCTTTTTACAGGAAGCAGGAACAAATGCGCCAAATGAATGTACAGTTGAACATCTGTTGAAATAAATTGGAAATAAACACATTTCTGCATCAAATCAAGTTGTAATTGACTGATTTTTAGAAAAAAAATCTAACGTAATGATCTGTTGGGCATAGAGCAATTCATCACTAAGGTTCATGGGAGATAAGTCATAAAAAGCCTTTGCTTCAGTATCTATACTATAGTTGCAAAACTCATTCCATCTAAATCGATGTAATATTTTACTTCCAAGTCTCTGACTTCACCCAACATTTTTTTTCTCGCGTTATTTTACAAAATATACAACTTAATACTCTACTCGCAAAATCACCATAAAGGAATTTTTTGAATTTTTCACAATTTAAAAAATACTATGAAATCTTATGAATTGGCCTTTCGAGTCAAATTAGGAAAGCTTTCCTGGAAACGCAGGACAAAAGCAGAATGTTTAGTACGAATACGAAAATGAAGGAATTTCATATCTGAATTTCTTTTTGTCAAAATTTTTATTTTTTAGAATTTTTTATACCCCTAAGAACTTCTACTTTTACTACCACAATTATTTAAAAATTTCAATTTATAGGAAAAAGTTCCTTTTTTTGGTATTTCAGAAAAAAGTCATACTTTTTCAACTAAAATTGCAAAAACCACTACTATTTCGCAAAAAAGTTCAACTTTTTTTGAAAATAATGTGAAGAAGTTCCACAAAACCTGTTTCTAGACAAAACTGCCAAAAACTTCAACTTTTTTGTCAAAATTATCATAAGGACCTACTTTCTTGCTAAAATTATTGAAAAATTCCATTTTCCCGCCAAATTTTCTAAACGCACTCACTTTTTTCAAAATTACCCAGAAGTCCAACCGTTTCACCAAAAGTACCAAAAAGTTTTATTTTTTTAATCAAAATTTTCAGAAAGATCTGCTTGACTAGTAAGAGCTCGATAATTTTTCATTCGATGTTAACAGTAACTTTCAAAACTGAGCTTTTTTGGGCCAAATTCTGAGATTTTACTTCGTTGAAATCGTGAAAACGTGATTTTAACGTTTTTTTGAAGAGTAAAATCTCAGAATTTGACCCAAAATAGCTCAATTTTGAAAGTTACAGGTAAAATCGAATGAAAAATTATCGAGCACTTGCTAGTGTGTTTCAAATGTAAATTCTTCAAATTATTTGAAAAAATATACACAAACGCCTTTTTCAGGGGTGCCCAAAGTGGGAGACTCTAAAAAAAGGGTTCAAAATTTTGAATATACAAGGATCTTAATTAAACTTTTTCACCTAAGTAATTGAATATATGCCTCAAAACGTTACGTTTGGCGCAAATTCGCAGGTTTCCAGTTTTCCAGGGGTTCCCAAAATATCCAAATTACGAAAAATTGGAAAATTGGGTTTCTGAGTACCAGCGCAAAATTTTATTGAGCTAAAAATTTGGTCGGATGGAGGTCTTTTAGATACTAATAAACTGTACAAAGCTTTTTAGCGGGGTGTAAAGGGGTAGGTTCAAAATGGTAGTTCCAAAATTTTCCATAAATTAAAACCCCCCCAATTTCTGCTCCCGAGGGTCGAAAATGGAAAAATAGTCTCGTATAATGTTTAATGGGTTCAAGTAGATATTTTACGTTAATAAAGTTTTTAATAATAATACTCAGTGGTTCCAAAATTTTTTTTATTCGCGACTTTGGGGACCCCTGGAGCCCAAAAAATGGCCATTTGGAGTTAACTAACCACGGATTCGTATTTGGGGCATTTATTACAACATTTTAAGAGTGGTTCAGTCGATAACTGTCTGGTGCCAAAAAATGGCCTTATCGATACTCCTCCTTTGGTGAAAAAACAGAACGTTTCAGCAATTTTGTTTAAAAAGACTGATATTCTAATATTTCTGGCAAAGAAACAACATTTTAAGCAACTTTTGCAGAAAGCGGACTTTTTTCTAAATTTTAGCAAAAAAAACTTCTTAGTAATTTTCCAAAAAAATTAAAATTTTGTCATTTTGGTAAAAAAAAAAGAGCAGGACTTTTAGACAATTTTGGCAAACAAGATAACACTTTTTGTCAATTTTTACAAAAACTATAATTTCTAATAATTTTGGTAAAAAACGTAGGTCTTTTTGACAATTTTGGCAAAAGTGGTCTGTTTGATAGTTTTTTCTTAAAAAAGTAATTTTTTTGATAATTTTGGTGAAAATTGGAATTTTTAGATGATTTTGGTCAAAAACAAAAATCTTATTGGCACTTTTGGCAAAAAATTTGGGACTTTTGGGCAATTCTTGCAAAAAAGTACGATTTTCTGACATTTTTGACATTAAAGTAGGTCCAACGCCTTTTTGACAATTTTAGCAAAATAGCAAAACAACAGCAAGATGCAAAACACACGAGCAAAAAGGACAATAACATATATGTATTGTATAACAAAGGAAGATCAGGACTATTCGGCATGATGTTCAAAAAACGTCAGAAGGGTGTACAATTTTTGACAATTTTCAGTTTCCAACATTTAAACCATCATCGCTCTTCATCTTATTTTTCTGAATATTTACTTTTTCAAAAATTATTTTTAAAAAATATAACTTTTTTGCAATTTTTTGATTTTCATTCATTCTCTGAACGTTTCTTCCATTCAAAAGCAGAATTTTTAATGAAAAAATTGTACCTTCAATTTCGAAAGTTGTGCACTAGATGAGTCGTAAGACGTTGAATGACGTCAGAACACATTGGAAAAAATCTTGACCGTTAAGTCTCTGTCTCTTATACCTTTATTTTTTACTCCAGGTTTATTAATAAACATTTTTTTTAAAAGTTTAATAATGTCAATTCATACCCTTTATACAAAGGTGTTTTTTCAGCCATAGTCAGCGTAAGCATACCAAAAATGTGAAAAAATGTCAAATGTATGTAAAATAATCAAGTATGTAGTATTAATCTGAAATGGAAAGGAAATGCAATAACGTAAGCAATGAGTAATTCCTGAGTCACTTCCTCATTTTTTCATGAGATACATAGCACTTTGCTTCTACGCATTACAAATTGTTTTAAACGACTGAAGGAGGAAAAGAGGGTAAAAGTTGCAAAAAAAATCAAAATCAAGACGAGTTAGTGCAACAAATCTTGATTTTAGAGGGTAACATTAAATTTGATCTGGAATTAAAAAAACGCAATTTTTCCACCTCCTTCTTCCTAATTCGATAAGGTATTTTTCTTTCATTAGTTTTCGAAGCGACAAAATTATAAATCATTACGAACAAACAATATACTCGAGACTACTCGAAAAAATGTAACGTGATAAATTTCCTTGATGCGAAATTTTTAAATTGATGTACTCGATGGGACACTGAAAAAAAAAATTAACATTGGGTGATAAAATTGCAGCCCAATGTTGTCTCGAGCATAGATACTTAAAAGCATATGGAACCAAACTCGAAAAATAAAAACATCTTTAGATACACGTGGAGGGCACAGTGGTACTCAGAATATACGCAGAAAAAATAACGGCCACTGTCGCGTCATTCATGTCGTCGTCACTCGTGATTAGATCAACGAACTCGACAAAGCAGAAATGAATAAGTTTTTGAAATTTTTTTACATTTTTATAGTCTTATTGGTAAACTGAACATAAATTTATATCGATCAGTGACAAAAATAGATTCCATGAAACCATGAAATAATTCATTACGTATCGATCAGTAAATTGGCAAAACACCATGATCTTCGAATACCTTTCGAATGACGATATAAAATTGAGCAATTTAAAAGTACAGGCAGACGAAAAAAAGGAAGATGATACAACAATTTTATAGAATCCATTAAAACATTTGGTACTCGATAAATTTTCACCAGCATGACCTTTTCTCATTAACGCTCCATTCGTGATTCTTTTCATCTTTTGCCATCACTTAAGAAGATGTATTGAAAATGAACAAAAACATTCCGATAATCATTCAATCTCCGTATATACTACAACAGTGCATCTAATAATGGAGTGAATTTTTAAAAACAATTTGCACGATGGTGAAAAAATTGTTAACAGAGTTCATCATCGTGTAGTTGAACTAATGATCGGTTGAACTGAGCCTTCGTTTACAAATCGAGTAGTAAAAAATTGTATGCAATGTATTTGGAAACAATTCACGTGAAATATGCGACCGATCATCGATCTCCGGTAGTTTATTTTCTTGATTACGAGCACGTAACAGAATACGTGATATTTCAGAAATTTTGTGCAATTTAATTACACATTAGTACTATTTACTCGAGAAGTCATGCAAACAAGTGAGTTATCTACAAAGTACAACTGAAAAGGGGGCGTTTTATTATGTATAAACCAAACAATAACGAACGAAATTTGACGAGGTGAAAATCTATGCGTTCTTCATTTAGCAAACTGAAAAAAATCTGTAAACAGTACTCTACTCAATACACATAACTATAACATACGTATCAATTCAACTTCGTTAAATATTTATATCATTTTAATAGAAAGTACGAAGTTCAAGATATTTCTGACGTCTGCTATGACTAATTGTAATCCTTTTATCACTATCTAATCATTCAAAAAACAGTTCAGATTCAACACTGATGAAATTAAACTGAGGCTAAAATCTTTTCCAAACGTATCAATAATCCGATAATGCGAACAATTTCTCAAAACTGTTTCAGCACGAGTCGATTTCATGTTATTTTGCATACTCAACTTATCAGCTGCAAAAAATTAGCAACCTGATTTTAATTTAAATGAGTAGGTAAATGAATTATTCCGAAAGAATATGCAACACGATCGTGATAACACGTTACGATTGACAATTTTGATTCCGATTGTTTACATTACGATGGGCAATACAAATTTGCAACACACCCTTAGAATATTGATATCTAATTAACAATCAACTTACCAATGAAAATTGTGGAACCGACAGCTAATCCAACGCCGATTGCAAAATCTATCTTGTTAATTTCTCCGCCTAATTTGTTACCTGACATGTTAAGTTACTGGAAGACTTCCGAAGTTTGGTGAAACAAAATGGATACGATCAAGATGGTTTGATTGTTAAAAAATAAATGTGTTCGAACATGTTCAACCGGCATTAACCATCATCTCAATTTTAAAACAGAAACTAATAAATTAATTATTATAAATAATTTTTAAATAGAAATTTTTATTCACTCCATCACGACGTTTTTATCACGCTATCACTCAACTAACTTGTTTTCTTCAATGGATGGTGTCATTTTTTTCGTGGAAGGAATGAAACATCCGATGTTCATGTTGGGTCTTTAGCAGGATAAAAAATTACTTTTGTTCGATGATTGAAGCTTCTTTTGTTTTTTAATCATCCAAGAGATTTAATGATTAATTTTTTAAAATGTTGTCTGTTTTCTGCTCGATTTTGATTTTTGATATTTAAAAAACCAAGACGAGTTTATTCCTGTTGAAAAACAATAAAAATATTTATAATTCACTTACACAGAACTGAGAAAATCACATCTCAATATTACTTAAACTGTGAAAATGAAAACCTGGAATCAGTGCGTCCAAACCTGTAGATATTGACCAAAATTTGCACAATAATTTTATTTTTGACCTTTCTATGCGAATTAAATTTATATTAAATAAATTTTTATAATTAAAAAACTTAATTTACAATTTATAAAACTAAGAAACGTTGAAAAATGCGATGAAATCAGCATTCAGCAGATAATCTCAACGATCGAAACATTTTCCAATCTTCTTGAGATTGGCTAACATGATTTGGCGAAATGATAAGAATTAATTCAAATTTTCAAAAAATCAAAATATTTTCGTAATTCGTTTCGATATCTTCGAGAAATTGATATTAAAATTGAATAAAACGAAATATAATTCCGGTATAATTGAAATGTAATCATACTAAACAGCAAAATGAGTTCATTTCCAGACTCGAATTCGCCTTCAGATCCTCCTGCACCATTATTCATCATGAAAGCTGATATGACTTCAGTCCACTGTGTGCTCTTCGCAGACTTCGCCGGTGAAGAACATTTATATGCGGGAACTATCGATGGCATCGTGCACATATGGAATTTAAAGGTACGAGTTTTGACTTTTGATACTCCTATGATTTGATAGATCATCTAACATCTATCCTAATTGTACGTGTTCATTTACAGACGAGACGTAGGATGAAAACACTTCAGCAAAGTGATAGTCCTTGTTTATCTCTGCACGTATTCGATGATCATCTAATAACTCAGGATAAAGCCGGTCTGCTCAAGATCTGGAAGTGTACTGAAGGAGATTTCAAATGTATATATTCCAAGAATTTCGATAACTTTTCATTTTGTAGAATAAGTTTCTTGAAACGAGAAGTTTCGTATTTAGCAATACCTCAGTCAGAATCAAAAATCGATGTTTACAGTCTGAAAGAAAACACTCCTATCTTCCACGGTTCTTTTCAATGCTCTGAACTGAACGGTAAAAAACTGGGCGATGTCATAGTGCTGAAAATCATCGTGATAAATTCTACAGAATATATCGCAGCTATGTACGAAGGTGGCATGTTTTTACTATGGAATGTTTCGAGTAAAAAAATTGTCATTGAAGATCAGTTAACCAATGATACACCAATGTGTTTTGATTTTGATTCGGATAACTTGCAAGGAGTATGTGGTACTAGTGGCGATAGCATAAATGTATTTAAAATGAACACCAAAGGTAGTATAATCAAACGAAAATCTATTAAAATGAAAAATTCGGGTACTGGAAGTTTATGTATTCGACCTGATAGAAAAATACTAGCAGCTGGTTGCTGGGATGGAAGAATAAGGATTTTTTCGTGGAAAAATTTGAAACTTTTGGTTGTTTTAGAGTGTCACGAAGAAACTGTTTTGGATGTTGCTTTTTCTCGTGATTTTACTCAAAACTCTCAATGTAAATATTTATTAGGCGGAGGTTCTAGTGATAGAAAAATTTCTCTGTGGGATATTTACAATTAGGTAATTTTAATTATTCATTGTTTTTGTTATTTTTTTTTTTACTGTTTTGCGTTTATATTTCATTTTCCTTAATATAAATTTCGTGAAAGTAAGAATCATTTTAATTAAAATAAAAACAAGCTTAATTGCGATTTATTTCGAACAACTTACAACTACGGTCTAACAACAACAAAACATATTGAAATGAAAACCAAGCTTGCTGACTTCCATAAAAATAACTCCTTACCGAATAAAAAAATGAAAATAAGTAACACCAATTTAAAGTCAAAAATTATAGTTCAGTATGCTCCTCATCCTTTGATTCTATAACGTTCCGGTCATTTCCACCAGCAACAATTTCATTATTATCAAAATCAACTTCAAGACCATCTCTTACTTCTTCATCTTCTTCCACTTCGATTTCTACCTCCTCTTCTTCTTCTTCTTCTTCAACCTCTTCCTCCTCTTCTTCCTCAACTTCTTCTTCCTCATCTTCTTCTTCTTCCACTTCTTCAACTTCTTCTACTTCCTCTTCTTCAGTTTCTTCCTCTTCAACTTCTATGATTTCTTCTTCATATTCTTCTTCTTCTTCTGGTGAGGAATGTCGTCCATTATGGTCTTCGGTACCATTCTGAGTTTTGTGATCACTATTTACATGATTCTTTTCGCGATTTAAATTCGCTTTTTCATTATCCTGAAAAAAATATATCAAAATTTGAGTACAAGTCTTTCCCAAATTTGACACTTGAATAACTTTTACACTTACAATATCAGGTGAAATGACATTCAGAGTAACTTTACTCTCTAAAATGACGGAAGATTCGGTGGCAACGTTTTCAGTACGAGCATCGCTGATCAGAATTTCAGAATTAACTGGAACATTTCCAGATAACAAGATTTCTTGAGGTATTTCAGGAACAGGAGCTGGTTTGACGTGAGGAGGAGTTGTTGATCGTTTCCACGGTTGACCGTTTTCGCAGCTTTCGTTCAGTTCCATTCCGACAACTTTTATAACGCCGTTTAATTTCTCGGGTTTTTCTGATTGTTCTTCTTGAACAATTTTTTTCGTCACAGGTTCATCTTGCTTCTCCTTTATCACATCTTTAGCTTCGTTTGAGGAAACCGCCTCCTGTGAAATTCAACAAATCACTTATTAGCTGATCAAAATTCTTTTAGATTTTTCATTCAAGTATAGGAAACACATCTTTCAAAAATTTAAACATTTTATGTTTTTATCACAAATTTTCGCCAAAAAAAAAAAGTATAAAGGCGTATTTCCATTGATTAAAAATACTACATCACACGAAATATACTTTAATAAACTTTAATAAAGCACTGCTGCAGCTACAAAAGCTTCGCAGATTAAAAAAATGTGATAATTTGCAAAAAGCCACTAGAAATAGCGAAATCCATAGAACTGAAGGTTAGCTACGCTTTGAGTTGATGAAAGAAATGAGTTCAAGTAGGCAACTACGAAATTCCGCTCATTTCCACAAATTCAGCAAGGAAACGAATTTCTAACGGAATCTGACGCTAAAAAATGTTGATAGGTACGAAAGAAAGAACGTCATCATCTACTTTAAGTTTTTTTTCAACCCCTTATGTTTCTCACTATAAGGATTTAATAAAACGTACAGATTAGATAAGTACTCGAAAAATGTTCAAATCTAATTTTTTTCAATAACAGAAATTTTTTAGATAGGTAGCAATAATTTACAGCAGTTCCAAAAACATTACCTACCTATTCAAGACTACATTTGAGACGAAGTAACCTACATTTCTATCTTCAACCTCCCTACTCCTGTCATCTATTCGTATATAAAAGTCCAAATTACATCTTTGAAAGAAGAAAGTAAAATACAAACGCGCAAATGAAATTTTAATTAACAAGCTCTAGACGAAAAATTACTCGAAAACGACAAAGCACAAATTAGAAAGAAGGCAAGCTAAACCACTTCAAATTTAATACCTCAGTCGGCTGCTTTAGGTCAGCCTCATCTTTACTATCGTTCTTCTCTCTTTCTAAGATGTCACGATTAACTTCTTGCAGAAGACTCGACAGGGCTGTCACTACTGAACCCGAATAACACAAGTTCACGTATCAATTCGTACAAAAAGCTTAATAAAATACAACTAAGTACCATTTAAAAATAGCTTTGATTTTCGATTTGTGAAGATACAAGAAATACCCCTATAGTTCCTATCAGACTTATTTTCCCCTAATTTTACACAGCGTTATCCAAAACTATGGGAAACAAAAATCAAAATAATAAATGAAAAAGAGCGACAAACAGGTTGCAAAATGTATCACAAAAGTACATGAAAAGCGTAACAAAAACGAAAAAAAAAATCAAAAGACTTTCAAAGGCATGCATAGTGCGCGTTTAACGTTGGTCAAAAATTACAGCGAAAAAACATTACTCTTTATTCCCTCTCACCTCATTTAGAGGCTTCGCTAATGTCATAGAAACCAAATTCATTTGTTTAACTATGCGATCCATAGTAGCCTCTGTTTCTGCCAACCTTCTACGTAAATGATCTATTTCAATATCTCCTAAAATTACGTAAATTTTAAATAGGTACATTTGTGCAGTTACTTCCGCTCACGTTTTCATTTCTTGTTTTATTTTACGCGTGAGGAGATTTCCTTTTCTTTGGAAATAATGTAAAAAGCCTAGGGTGTTTTGTAATTTCAATAGTATAAAATATTGTGCTGGTGCACAATCGTGTTAATAATAAATCATTCTAATTCAAAATTTATCCAGTAAGTATGGAAATAATCGTCATTTTATAATGATACATGATACACTTACTCATATCTTTCTCTTGCCATCCTGACAATATCGTGAGCATGAAGAAATATTTCATATTTAAAATTTTAAAACAACATAAGATAAACAAGTGGCCTATTTCGAAAATTGAAGGGGTAAAATACGTTTTCAAAATCCAAGACTTCCAAGAGCCAAAATCCAATTTTGACCATGGGGTTGGTAGTACTTTGAAAAAAAAAAACAAAACTATACCTATTATGCCTTTTTGCCTATCATGCAATTGAAGGGGCTACAAATGATTTTTACTTTCACAGAATCGCGATGAAAAAAATAAATGCGGAAATGAATACTTCGTCAAAAAATAAAGTAATTTTGTTTTTTCTTACTCTAAAAAGAGGGGGAAAGGAGTGTCTTTAAGTGCAAGTCTGATTTTGGAGGAGAAAATTGGTGCACCAAATAATCTCTGACTCTATCTATTTTTTTTCACATCTGGATTATTTTTTTTTGAAAATTTTCAGGACATAGGTACCAATTCTGACTCTGGGGATCAACAAAGATTCTATTTTGTATACCTACCTACCTAATTTTGAAGCCGGATCCGCAACATTATTGGAGTTGATTTTTTCATGATGGTCGTTACTACTAAAAACATTTTTGCAGAAGTCTGGATCATGCGTGAAATTACTTTGAGCATCTTGTTTCTTACTCAGCAGCTGTAAATATATAGTAGTCTACAATCCACGAACGTAAAAGTGTTACCCTACTGAACTTTTTTGCTTACTAAAAAAATTATCCGGCAAAATGTAGAAGGGACCCGCGAAAACCCAAAACACATGATTTCAATTTTTCAAAATTGCACAATAGGGGGCTGGAGCCTCAAAGGGGTGTATTTATGAACGTGGGCGCTACCAAAAAAATGAAACGTAGTCGTGAAGGGTGTCACCGCCAGATACCAAATATGTGTTTTGTTCTGTTGGAAATTAGCACAAACGGATTTTATTGCACTTTAAATGCAGTTTTTATGCATTTTTGATGATTAAATCGTTCTGTAGTCATAAGTATGCGCGGCTACCGAAAAATTTTTGTGAAACTGGTTCGAAAAGATTATTTCCAACCGAACTGAAAAAAAACGGCTGAAAAATACCTGCACAATGACGAGTAATGGCGCAGAGAGGTGGTTGAGAGGTTACCCCCACCCCCACCCTGAAATTTAGTTTGACATTTTTCCCCCCGAAGTACTCGTGCGACCTATCAAAATGTATTAAAATTTCGCGTAGAATACGATTATACCATTATATTTTTAATTTCAACCCTTCTGTGCCTCTCTCCCCCGCCCTAAATTGTAGTTCGACAATTTTTTTTATGAATAATCCCATGCGACCTATCAAAATGCATCAAAATTTTGCATAAAATCTGAATATACCACTAATTTTGAATTTTAACCCTTGTGTGCCCCCTCCCCCACCGTAAAGTGTACTTTGACAAATTTCTTTTTTAATTCTTACTTTAACGTGAAACCATCGCTGTTCTTGTAAAAAAAAATGACAATAAATGTATTCTATGTAATTGCACGTCATGTTTAAACACAGAATCCATGAGTGATGATTACACAGACAGTAATTTCGACTAACAAGGGAACCTCTTGAGATGTTACTCTCCGATTTGAACGGGACCGCGATTTTTGGAAAGAGCATAGTCTAAAACCCCCAAAACCAAATTTTCAGCTGCGCAAGTTCATTTTTCGCTTTTTGGCAAATTTTTTAAAATTCAGAATTGACATGTTTTTGGCGATTTATGCTTTTTTTAGAAAAAGTACGTACTTGATCAATAAAAATGGTCCAAATAAGTCCCAAAAGTAGTACATATTAATTACCCAAATCCAAATTTCATCATTTCCAGCCATTCTGGAGCTTCCAGCGCGATTTTTCAATTTCTCTAGAATTTTGAATTTGCTCCAGAAGGCGTGAACATGAAGTTGGACAGCTAAAAATCGAGTTGTATATTACACTTGACCTGTTCAACGAGTTTATCCACATTTGAGCCTATTTTGAGTGACACTTCAGAAGTGGCTTTTTGACCAGATTTTTTCAAAATTGAAAAATCCAAAAAATCAAAAGTTTCCCGTTTGTGTGGAAATTTTTGAAATTCACGCGAATCGCTGTATTTTGTCCGTAACTAACCCCCCAAATCAAAATTTCACAATTTCCAGCCATTCTGGAGCCTCCAGCGCGATTTTTCAAATTCTCCAGAATTTTGAATTTGCTCCAGAAGGCGTGAATATGCAGTTGGGCAGCCAAAATCGAGTTGTGTATTATACTCAATCTGTTTAACGAGTTCATCTACATTCGAGCCAATTTTGGGAGTGACACCCCAAGAGTGGTAATCGAAAAATGAACTTGGGCAGCTGAAAATTTGGTTTTGGGGGTTTTACACTATGCTCTTTCCGAAAACCGCGGTCCCGTTCAAATCGGAGTATGGCACCTCAAGAGGTTCCCTTGAAAATTTTAGTTTCTAGATGGTAAGAATATTTGGTTACTGTACAATAATTAGTAAGAATAAGTACCTATTCGGTTGCACAATTTTCATTTTTATTTTGTCATAAACTTTTAAAATTTTATTTATCATCTTAAAAACAACATTGGATGAGGAGAGGGGCACAAAAAAGTAGAAATTGAAAATTAATGACATATTCGGATTCTATGCGAAATTTTAGTGCATTTTAATGGGTCACACGTGAGTATTCACAAAAAACTTGTCAAAGAGCACTGTAGGGTGGGCAAGGGCACACAAGGGTTAAAATTCAAAACTGATGTTATATTCGGATTCTACGCAAAATTTTAGTGTATTTTGATGGGTCGCATGCGAGTATTCGCAAAAAAGGTGTCAAAGTACACTTTACGGTGGGGGAGGGGGCACACAAGGGTTAAAATTCAAAATTAGTGGTATATTCAGATTTTATGCAAAATTTTGATGTATTTTGATAGGTCGCATGGGATTATTCATAAAAAAAATTGTCGAACTACAATTTAGGGCGGGGGAGAGAGGCACAGAAGGGTTGAAATTAAAAATATAATGGTATAATCGTATTCTACGCGAAATTTTAATACATTTTGATAGGTCGCACGAGTACTTCGGGGGGAAAAATGTCAAACTAAATTTCAGGGTGGGGGTGGGGGTAACCTCTCAACCACCTCTCTGCGCCATTACTCGTCATTGTGCAGGTATTTTTCAGCCGTTTTTTTTCAGTTCGGTTGGAAATAATCTTTTCGAACCAGTTTCACAAAAATTTTTCGGTAGCCGCGCATACTTATGACTACAGAACGATTTAATCATCAAAAATGCATAAAAACTGCATTTAAAGTGCAATAAAATCCGTTTGTGCTAATTTCCAACAGAACAAAACACATATTTGGTATCTGGCGGTGACACCCTTCACGACTACGTTTCATTTTTTTGGTAGCGCCCACGTTCATAAATACACCCCTTTGAGGCTCCAGCCCCCTATTGTGCAATTTTGAAAAATTGAAATCATGTGTTTTGGGTTTTCGCGGGTCCCTTCTACATTTTGCCGGATAATTTTTTTAGTAAGCAAAAAATTTCAGTAAAATCGATTTCTAACATACTTTTGGCTCCGTGGATTGTAGACTATAGTTTAAAGATGTGAATAAACTTGAATTGACTTAAACAATATTCACCCAGGGTGAGTATGGAAATTGATGAATTTTTAAATATTGTCAAAAATGAGCTGTGATGGTTCAAAACCATAAACTATTTTACAGTGATGGAAACCGTTATGATAACGGTACCAGTACTGGTACTGGTACTGTACCAAAAAAAAGGATGGTACTGGTACAGATATTGGTACTGTACCAATAAAAAATGCGGTATTGGTATCTGTACCGGTATTATAGTGGTATGAGACTTGTATACCGGTACAATACCGGTATAATACCGGTATACCGATATAATACCGGTATAATATCGGTATATCGGTACCAGAGATGTTGCGATTCTCAGGCTAAAAGAATCGCGGTTCTCAAATTGCGATTCTATGATTTTTGTAATAGAATCGTTTGTTTGCGGTTCTTTATGCATAGGAACCGCGGTTCTACTCTAGGTTCTCATTTGCGGTTCCCATTTTTTTTTAAATTTTGAAATCAGACAAATATTGAGCAAAGCAACGAAAAAAAATTCCCTTTACTTTTTAGTTTTAAACCTACACTACTTGTAGTCCGGCATTTGACAATAGGAGTAATTGCACCCCCCCCCCCCCCGTCGATCCTCCGCGACAACTTTTTTCTTAAAGAGGACATCCTAATCCTAAGGAACATTTTAAAGCAAACTTGCCAAAAAAAAGTTGGTCTTACTTACAAAATAACGGCCATTTTGATTGACAGGTCAGCCGAAATCGCAGATTTTGCGTTTTAACATAGGACTTGCAATAACTTTTTCAAACTTTATAAAGGTAGATCGAAAGATCATGCAAAAATTTATCACTTGTCAAAATTTCAAGCGCTAAAGTGGGTTTTTCGATTTTTGGTGAATTTTTGAAAATCAAATTTAGGCCAAAAATGAGGGGAAAAAAATCAAAATTTTACCAAATTGACCAAGAAAGCTGAAATTTGGGATATACCCTATTTTTGACATGCCAAATCGATTGGAAACGGTTTCAACACGTTTTGAGCAGTTCTGGAGCCTCCAGCAGATTTTTGAAACTCGAAATTCTCACAAAATTCCATCAAATTGGAGTTGTAAAGCTGAAATGTATTCTAAAAACTAATTTCAATACGCTACGAAGTACTGCAGGTGAATTTCAAGTCATTTTAGAGCCTCCAACGCATTTTTTGAAAATTATTGGAGCCTCCAGTAGATTTTTGAAACTTGAAATTTCCCCAAAATTTCATCAAACCAAGATGGACAGTCGAAATTCATTCTACAAACTGATTTCAATACGCTACGAAGTTGGTTGATGGTGAATTTCAAGTCGTTTTGGAGCCTTCCGCAACTCTTTGAAAGGTTGTATGTCGTTTTTTTGAAAAATTGAAATTTCCTAACAGTAGCTCAGAGTGTGTTAAAAATTTAAAATTGGAGTGTAGAGTAAATTTCAACTTTCCATCTCCATTTGATGAAATTTTGTGAAACTTTAAAGTTTCAAAAATCTGCTGGAGGCTCCAGTAATTTTCAAAAAAAGTCGCTGGAGGGCCTAAAATTACTTGAACACACCTGAAGTCGTCTTCAGAGGGTGTTAAAATTGGAGTGTACAGTAAATTTTAGCTTTCCATCTCCATTTGATGAAATTTTGTGAAAATTTAAAGTTTAAAAAATCTGCTGGAGGTTTCAGGAATTTTCAAAAAATCGCTGGAGGCTCCAAAACGACTTGAAATTCACATGCAGTACTTTGTAGCGTATTGAAATTAGTTTTTGGAATACATTTTAGCTTTACAACTCTAATTCGATGGAATTTTGTGAGAATTTCGAGCTTCAAAAATCTGCTGGAGGCTCCAGAACTGCTCAAAACGTATTGAAACCGTTTCCAATTTATTTGGCATGTCGAAAATAGGGTATATCCCAAATTTTAGTTTTCTTGGTCAATTTGGTAAAATTTTGATTTTTTTCCTCATTTTTGGCCTAAAAATTTGATTTTCAAAAATTCACCAAAAATCAAAAAACGCACTTTAGCGCTTGAAATTTTGACAGGTGATAAATTTTTGCATGATCTTTCGATCTACTTTTATAAGGTTTGAAAAAGTTTGTGCAAGTCCTTTGTTGAAACGCAAAATCTGCGATTTCGGCTGACCTGTCAATCAAAATGGTCACCATTTTGTAAGTAAGGCCAACTTTTTTTTGGCAAGTTTGCTTTAAAATGTTCCTTGGGATGTCCCCTGTAAGAAAAAAGTTGTCCCGGAGGATCAGCAGGGGGAGTGCAATTACTCCTATTGTCATATGTCGGACTATTAGGGGAAAAATTGAAGAAGTCAACTGTGAAATTTCACATTTATTTGGCAAAATCTTGAAAATTTGGGAGCCGCAAATGCAGATTAGCGATTCATTACGCGATTCGAATCGCAACAACCCTGATCGTAAGTAGAGGTCATTTTATAACATGTCTTGACGTTTTTTGAAAATTTACTTTTTTTTACTCGAAATTGTGAAAAACAGGCTGTACCGGTATTGTACCGGTTTCAATGATGTACCGAAAACGGCGTATCAATACCGGTATACCGGTATTACACTGTTAAAAATATTGCTCCATACCGGTATTGATAACGGTATTGTACCGAAAACAATTCCGGTACTGGTATTTTGGTACTGGTACAAATTTTACTAAAAATAGCGGTACGGTAGCGGGATTTTTACCGGTACGAATACCGGTTACCATCCCTGCTATTTTACGAAATGAAATGAGCAAAGAATTGTTATTTACCCTTAGAATAGTGTAAGTGAAAAAGGCAACTATTGCTATAGTGTACATTGGCATTAGAATTCCCATTGTTCCACTTCCTTTTTGATGAGCAACATAACCGCTTCCACCAACGGTTGGTCGCATCCCTGGTACTGGTGGCTGAAAATAAACACATATTGAATACCTGCTACATGACCGAATTATTTATTTTTATACTTTTATAAACATTCTTTCTCGTTTGTTTTTCTTTTACCTAACTACTCCATTTTTGCTATATTTTTCCATTAAGTTTTTTTTCTCGTAGAAGATGACTAGGGAAGGATGATAGACATGGCAGGGGGGAAATGTGCAAATTTCCTATCAAACATCGTAATGATAAATATTCGGCACCTTGTTTGTGAACATGAGCGGGACAAGGTCGTACAAATGCAAATATGTTGGAAATACTTCGCGATAATATAAGTCTTGGAAAAATTCCAATAAGAAAATTTTGCCAAATAAAATAAAATAAGCTACTCTATTTCGGTCTAATTTTAAATAAAAATTGTAAGTTGAATCGAACAATACTTCGCACCTTGTTTTTTATTCCAATTTATTTCATAATACCAACCAAACGCTTACTTTTTTGCCAGGTATGGCTTCGTGTTGAATGGTGGTAATTGGAGGCGAAATATCTTCATCGTGATAGATGATATCTTCTTCGATACGTTCCTTTCGAATGGGAGGTGTTGTTTTCCTAAAAGCTGGATGTAAAGCTTCAGGTTTAGCTCTGGGTTTGCGATCTTGGCGATAATAATCTTTCAAAAAAAACAAAATTTAAAAATATTAATTCTCATACCTATCTATAGCGAGAAGCTTGCATTTTATTAGTAGGTAACACAATGCACACTCGAAAAAAAAAAGTATTAGAGCACTTCAAAGTTCAAATCACACACCAGTCTGAAAATGTCTTCAGTTAATCTTACTTGTAGGCGTAGAGATATTGTATTTCTTCACTCTATGAGGAGTACCCAAAAGATCCAAAGTCACGTCGAAATGATATTTCAAACAAAGTGACTTATTAAAGGTACGGATATCGACCAAAACATTCTTATATTTCACGTCTAATGATATAATGTCTTTTAATAAAACATTGATGTCGATATCACAGGTTTCCAGTACAACATTTCGGCATAATTTAACAGCATCCTTATTGAGTCGATTTGCAGAAAAGTAGAAATTACTACTGTACTTATCCGACGACTTCAATACCATTGTGCATAACTCATTCACTAGTTTAACACCATTTACATCCTTATCCAATAAAACGTCGCAACATCCTATTGTGAAAATAATTATAGGTTTAGATAGACGAATTTAATTAAATTTCAAAGTAAAACTTACCATCTGAGCTGACAGACACAGAGCCTTTGAGCATGGGGTAAAATATATTGGGCCATAATACAGCAAAACAGGCAATCACCGTGCCCAAAATGCAGATAGATTTTCCAGTGCTTATTTCGTGAGCCATGATGAGCTTAAACTTTAAGGAATTTCCATTCCAAATAAAAAAAATATTAAAGTAGGTGTCGGAGGAGCTATTAATAAATAAATAAATTTAAAATAAATCGCGATTCAAGACATATTATTCAAATGATTCTCACTACCACAGTCGCAAAATAAAGAGAAAATTCGACGAAATGAAAATTTAATTCGAAATATCGATCGATGCAGTAAAAGTTCATCCCGATTCGTAACTTTGACCGAACTTTACACCTCGGTTTCGTTTCGGATTCTCCCGGTTTTTTTCGCTCGCAAAAGTTTTTGAAACAGTGTAGCCATTTTAGTGGCTTGTCGAAGAGTGATAAGGCAATTACGCGTTATTGTAAACATTTATAGTGATCTATTTTCATGGTGAGGTGAGTATTCGTCGGGTAGGTTTCTTTTTACGAGCTTTACTTTTTACGAGTACGAGATTATATTTTTGATGAAAAAGAGTAATTAATATCGATATAATTTACATGTAGAGATTTAAGATGGTCATTTTTTTAAAATTCCGCTGTGAATTGAATCATCGAATAAATCATGTTGAGCTAATGAAGTAACGATTTTTCACCACACCTTTGATAACGACTATTGTAACGTTCAAAATAACATTTCGTCCATAAAAAGTTTGGCGTTTGTTTACGTTTTCAAACAAATTTGCTTCAAAACATTCGTTTTTTTGAAATTAGTTCGAGTACCGCGAATTATTAAATAATTAGCATCTTTCATTCGTTAAAACATGTATAAAAGAAGTTACAAAAGGAAATCAAAAACAAGCGAAAGCGCCGACGAAGGAGCGAAGACGCCTAAACCAGACAGTAAGATACAATTATCGTAGTTCACGTTTCACCTATATTATCAATGTTATCTAGATAATGTAATGGCTAGAAAACTGTCGAATACTCAAGAACTTGATTAAGTTATGATTGCTTCGATGTAACAGTAATTATCTCTCGTGCGATTACGCCTAATTCAACGTATGAAATTCACTCTCACGTAATCTTGATGAATAGCAGACAGTTGATCGATATGCTAGGTTTACTCAAAATGAAACACAAATTAGGTACAAAACAACTTTATTTTACAAAATACAAATTATAATTTTTCTTCTTCTACGACCCATCCGTCGTCATCAGACAAAAAACGTCTCTTAACCGTGGTATTCATGTAAGGCCTAAGTGCCCATTCTGTATCGGATGCATCTGCAATATCAATCGTGCCTAGTTTAATTTCGTATAATCTCATTTGAAAACGAGGGCCTACTTCGGTCAATTCGACGTTTTTACCATCTACCTGAAAATACACAGCTCAATATTAGTGATCGTTTATTTAAATGGCATAATTCAATGTTATTTGCATGTTGTATTACCTTCTTATAAACATGATGTCGGAAAGAAATGTAATCGTCGTGATTGGCGAATGAAATAACTCGTTTACTATCCTCTTTTGGAACTGGATACAAGTATTTTAAAATATTCATAACACGTTCTCCCAATGTTGATTTGAAATTGTGAAATATCAAGTGAGGGTATTGCTCTGACATAGTGCCGATGTTTTCGATATCATGTCTCATTACAACGTCAGACAGAGTAAAATACGCAGTAGGCCCGTAAGGTAAATGAGATATCACTAGACCATCAGGAACTCCTCGATGTTCGTGAACGACTATGAAATCTGTAACATCGTTGGCTCGACAAGCATTCACTAGCTGTTTCATTTCGTAGTTACCACGATTCATTCGTTGCGAATTTGGAATAATAAGTCGTATTTCTTTCACGAACTGCTTCAACCTGAGTATGTAAAGCGTAATTAGAATAACTTATTTGGTTTAGGTTTAAGGTTTGAATTATTAGATTATTGAATTACTTGGAAGAAGGATCTCTTGAAGTGGTAATCATAACTTTGGGATCTTCAACACCTGCCCATCGATATTCGTCATCTTCGTGTGATTTACTTGCGCCTCCTTCTTCTGCCAGTTCTGGTCCAAGATCTTGCCATTTCAGTCTTTTTTGTAGGTTGAGTGCATCCTTCTGTAATTCTGTTGGAATACGAGTGTTTTCATCCAAACTCTTTTTCAACCTGTCTTTTTTATTCTGTATGGCTTTATCCTTGATTTCTTGCGACTTTTTGTACAGATATTCTCGTCTCAGTCTGGCTTGTCGACGGAACATGATGACTGCAGGATTTAAAACTTTGTTAATTAGTATTTTACATCAAAAACTTACATTTTCTTCGAAAGTTCGAAATTTTATCAGTAAAAATTCGCACATTGCGGGGAAACGTGTTTGTGTTTTTTTTTTTGCAAGATTTGGGAGTATCGCGATTTTCACAATGCCTTGTTTTTTGGAAGTAGGTTCGTTGAGTAGGTATGGCATGTGCGGTAATTTTGGTAATTTGCGCAGTAATTACGGAAATGAAAATCAATTCGAAGTTCGATTCGAATCGAATCCAAATAGGGCACGTGTAGGGTGTAGTGCCCTAATCCAAAATGGGATTTATTTATTTTTCAAGAAATTGCTTAGCGAAGTAGCGAATTTCTCTTCGATTTTCTGAGCAAACGAATTAACGAATAAAAAATAAAAATATCATATCTTAGTTAAAAATAGCGAATGAATAGTTCTTCTTTTCTTCTAGATCCAATCCAACGACCCAACCAATCTCTCAATTTTAATAAAATAATCATGTTTCCAAATTTCAATCAGGTCTGAAAAAATAGCTTCAAAATAATTCATTTGAGCTGAGCAAATTTCTTAGTAGTAACATCAGTAACATGACATTTATAAAATGGCCCTTTGTGTCATTGTTCGTATTTTCAATTTCAAAGTTCAGACTTCAGTGTGACCTCTATGCTCTATGCTAGAACTTACTTCTAACTGTTTTCAGATGAATTGGAAGTCACTGGAGTCAGTAGATCTGGAAGAGTACGAAAAAAGTCGTCAAAACTTATCGATTATGAATCAGGGGCTGAAGAAGATAAGCCAAGGCGAAAGGCTGACACAAGTGAGATATTCATTGCTAAATTAATTATATTTTACGTATACTGCAAAACCGCGTGATAAACATATATTTTTAATTTTTCAGGTAATGTTCAACGCACGCCTAATTTCAAGAGACAACCCGAACAAAAACAAGATTCTGGTTTAGATTACGGCGATAACGAAGTAAATATCATTTTAGAATTAATTCATACATACTTACCTCTGCGACATTTGTTTTTCATGTTTGATATTTCAAATTCCTCAGACGAGCAATGATAATCAAAATTTATCTGAATCTGAAAACGAAGGAAATTTTTATCCAACCGCCGAAGCCGAAACCTACGAGGATTCAACAGCTGAGTCATCAGGTTAAAAATGATAAAATCAGCTTGAATCATGTAATAATTAATTATCACTTCTGACGTACTCGTTTTTAAAACTATATTTTATTATTGAACAGGAAGCGAACTGGATGATGACATGATAGATGATAAGATGACCATTGACACAGAGCCATCTAACGCGTCTACGGAGATTTCATATTCTCGTGCAGCTTCATCAGGAGCTCCTAGTGTACCACAGGTAAATTTAAAACCTTGAAAATCGTGCGGTCATTTTGATTGAAAAGAAACAATTAGTTATAAATTATAACTATATAATCTTTTCAGAAATCTCTCTACATGTTGGAAAAATTCGCTAAGAAGAAGAAAAATGGGCGAAGTACCAAGGCTGGACGTAAAGATAAGGGGGTAAGTTATGGTAATCTATTTATTACGATCAAGTTTCTACTGAGTTGATTGTTTTTTATTACTCATTTTACAGAAAGCTCGATTTTCCGCATACATGTTATGGGCAAGAGAAGTAAGACCAGACTTGATGAGGTCTCATCCAAATATAGGTAAATTTTATTTTTAATAATATTTCTGATATTCTTCTATGAGTATAGGTAGCTTATCTTATAATAATGTGTTTCTGATTTTAGATTTCTCTCAACTTAGCACTAGATTGAGTGATCTTTGGGCTACGGTACCATATACAGATAAATACGTAAGTCTGATGTCACACTTTTTTAATGGTTCTTGATGAATTTTTGTTTTAATTTATTTTTCTTCGTATTTGCAGATGTGGAAACAAAAAGCCAAACGAATGGCCATGATGGCAAAGGAATCCGATAATAAAGAAGACATGAATGCTCAGAAATTACAAATCAAAAGCACGTTGCGAAAAAAATTCATCAACAAAAAATCCCCTCCTTCTACTGGTAAAATATCTATTCAAGATAAAAAATCGATGTCATCTTTAATTGAAGTAAACACAGCACCAACGCCTCAAAGACCGACTTCTTCGATTGATGTGAAGTGAGTAATATTCGTGTTGAAATTGTACTCCTTTTTTGAAAAATCTAATTTCCTGTGACTTTCTCTAGACCTGTCACCCATGAGCTTCCAGTGCCAGTCACGAAAAATGTTAGCACTCAACCCCTCGATGTAGCAGCTCATTTAAAATTACTCGGAGAGTCATTAAGCATTATTGGTCAACGATTAAAAGAGCATGAGGTGAATTTTTCATTTATTTTCGACTAGGTGTCATTTTTTGCTGCTTATAACACGATTAATTTGTTTAAAGGGTCAAATCGCTGTCTCTGGAAGTCTCTCAGTGCTTTTGGATACGTTATTATGTTCTTTAGGACCATTACTGTGTCTTACCCAGCAAGTAGAAGAAATGAACGGATGTTCGAAAGAAATCCTTAGTAGTATTCTTGATAATATCGCCTACATTATGCCTGGCTTATAGGATACTTATCATTTTTAAAAATTGTCGTGTTTTTGTTCATCTGTTCTGTTTGTAAATCCCTGTTGTATAGAAATTTTTAATTAATAAATAATTTTTGAGTTTTTCACTTCATTCCTTTTTCTTATCTCAATTGTCCATCAATATTCGGCTGCTAAGAGAAGATTTCAAATTTAAAAACAGAAAGTAAACAAAAATTTGTTCGAAAAAAGTGAAAAAATTTTTGTATCTTATTTTTAAACCGCTAAAATATTATTTTTTGAATTAATGCTTCAGAACGTCGGTATGTGATATCGTTGTTGTTCAATCTTCCGGAATGTAATGAATCGACGTAATGACGAGGAAGACGCTTTGAACAATATAAGCAATATTCGAAAAGAAATATTACAGCTGTGCAATGCTCCAGGCTCGAGAACAACTGATTTTCATAGACTTGGATTCAGCTGCCTTTTGAAGAAATTGCATGAAATTGAAAAAATTGTTACTGGTCTTAAAGACATGCCTATTATAGCTCACGTAATTTCTTAGTTTATTAATAAATTTTCGCTCTGAAATATAAATATCTAGAGCTGTTTTTGTGCTAAAATTTTTTAATTTTTCGGGTTTTGTTTACAGAGCACTCCTCACACAAGTCGGATTCAACCGGTTGTAACGGATCATGGTAATTTCAGATTTGTATTCTTCCTTAAATGAAAAGTTATAATATTAATTAAATCCCTACCTTCCCTGTTTAGATTTAGAATCAACCATCGATCAAAGTTTTCCAGAAGTACGAGCAAACCCAAGAATTTTATCGTTACCTGATGACTTGACACCCAATACAAAAAGAGTATTGTTTGATATCTACAATAAAATTGAAAGAAGTTTCGATGAATTCTACGAAAATATGAAATTGAAGCTGAAACAATCGTATGAAGATAACTATCGTAAACTGGACGATTTCATGTGTTCATTGCGAGAAAATCTAAAAACTGAAATACGAATGTTTATAGAAAACGTTTTACTTGAAGAGAACACAAATGAACCGCCCTCGGATACATTTTATGATGATAGTTCTCATATACCTTTACCTCAACCTGATCCATTTTATCAAGCTCCCTTACCGTTTACTAATGTACCGGTGATCAACATGGAGGTTGTTAAACAAACGTTGAAGAACCCAGAAGTGAATGTGGAATTGAAACGAGACTTTTTTGCCAACCTTAACGCTCTGAACGATGTAATAAATGAAATTTCAGAACAGGCAAAGCCTACGTTTCGACAACCAGCTAGAGAGGCACCGAGTAATTCGTTATCTAATCCCGAAGTGCATCCTCAATATGAGCAGGAAGATGTCCAATTTCAACCTTTAACGTGCAGTAGATAGTAGAATTAATTTAGTTAAAATTTTTCTTCGTAGCTTTTCAAATTATTTAGTTGATAAATTTGAGTAAGTGTAAAATTATTTTTCCGAATAAAATTATTTGAGGATGTTTTAAGATTGCAGAACATACCTAGCAAATGCTAACAGGTGAAAGATAACAGGTGATAGGTTCCTATTGTTAGGTAGATACATATGTTATGCAGATTTTTTAGGTTGTAATTATTTTGGAATTGATACTTTCTTGTCAAAGAAAAAACAAAATTGTGCTTTAGTCTATCCTTTTTACATGTCGAGCTTTGGGATTGACATTGACTTTCTGTGTTCAGACTTCAGCATCAGTCTAGAATTACTCGTAGAAGCCACCTTAGCCACATGGGACCCTCATTTCAGAGATAGGTTTTGGTCTACTCTACAGAAATCTATAATCTAAATTCTTGACATCAAACTTTAAAATTTTCATATTAATTGTCAAAATAAATTCGATTTCTATGCTCGTCAATCACCTTCGACCTACCTCTCTACCGGCCGCCACTTGCCGCCACCCAACGACCATAAAAGAACGAAATTGCTCATACATAACGTGAGCCCTAATAACGTACAGAATCATACGTATTTGCACGTGCAAAATGAAAACATTGAATGCTTATTGCTTATCACATAGCCATACGACATTTTTGAATTTTTCGTTTAATAATGAGTTTTGCGAGTAATTATTAAAATTATTGCTGAAAAAAAGATGTCTGAAGATCTTAATGATGAAGAAAAGCCAACAGAGACATCCTCCTCCTCTGAAGAAGAAGACGAGAATGCCAAGGTATGAAACGAAGTAACTCAACTAACATCTCTTATCATTATCAATGTCTACATAATTATTTTTACTTATTCATGTCTTTTTCAAATTTAGGAATGGACTGATGAAATTGAGAAAACATTTTTAAAAACCTTATCTTCTCTAAAGAAGAAAGATCCCAAAATATACGACGATAAAGTTAAATTTTTCAAAGATGAACTAATTTCCTCGAGACATCCGCCAGCTCCAAAAGAAGAACATCTCTACTTGAAGGATTATGAACGGAAAATTATTCTTGAAAAGAATGGAATTTTGACGGATGAAGAAAGCGGTATGTATTCTACAATGAATCCTGTTTCTTGCAGAGTGAATGAAATAATAATTGTTTTTCACTTGATATGAGTGTTTCATAGTGCTTAGTCACGAATTATATTTTGTTTTAGATGATGAAAAGGCTGTTGAAATTGCCAATGAGAGAGCTCAATCTCCTACTTACGTCGAAGAACAGCGTATTTTGAAAGAAAGTTTCAAAAAAATGCTACAAGATGACGATTCCAACGATAGTGAAAATGAAACTGCTGGTTTTTTGAAAGTCAAAGAGAAAACTTCGCAGGAAAAAGTATGATATTTCTTTTTTACGATTAATATTTGTTGTATGTTATTCATTAATCATTTGGAATTCAGGCGAAAGAAGAAGCTGATTACATCGAATGGCTGAAAGGTCAAAAAACTGAATTAGAAGATAAAGAAACCGAAGGAGATTTGAAATATTTACGTGATTACTGGACAGATCCAAAGCTAAACGAAGGAGAGCAATTTTTGAGGGATTATATTTTAAATAAAAAGTTGGTTGTGACATCTGTATTGAGGTAAATTTTTCCTGAAGAATGAAATTACGAAGAAATTCTGTTGATAGATATTTAGAACCGGGTCAAGAATCTGAAGCAGAGTCGGAACTTTCATTTTCTGAAGAAGAAAAACAACTCGAAGAATGCGACGAATATGAGCAAAAGTACAACTTCAGATTTGAAGAACCAGATCAGAACTTTGTTGGTATTTTGTTTCCTAATTCAATCTGTTGTAACTATGTATTTACATTATTTTAATTTTTCTTACTTGTACAGATTAAAACGTATCCCAGAGTGATAGAAAATTCTTTACGAAGAAAAGATGAAAAACGTAAAGAAAAAAGACAGGCGCTGAAAAAACGAAAAGAAGAGGAACTAGCCCAAAAAAGATTGGAAGTTAAAAAACTAAAGAAGCAGAAAAAACAAGAATTATTAGAAAAAATTAAAAAATTGAAAGAAATTACTGGGAATGACGAATTAGGGTTTAACGTAAGTAACTTTGCCTAATTTCACAATTCACGTGCTTTTATACATTTCTCATATAAAATTATATTTCATCAGGATGAAGAACTACAAAAAGATTTCAGTCCAGATGAGTACGATAAAACAATGGGTAAATTGTTCAATGAAGAATTTTACGAGTTGGACGATATGAACGACACAAAACCTCAGTTTTCCGATTCCGATTCGTATGATTACGAAGATGGTAAATTAACTACTGATTTTAACTCGCAAAAAATTCTAAATTTATAAACAGATCATTGATTTTCAGAAGGTGATGGAGAGGAAGAAAATTTCAATGATGATGAAGCACTTCCTGTAGAAGATGACGCAGCTGCAAATGAAGACGAATCTCAGAATGATGATTCAGAGATAATAGTAAGCTCGTAGCAATATTTCTCATGTTTTCCCTAAAAACATTCTTTCAATGTAATAAATTTTCAGATGGACTGTGATTATGACCCTACCGCTGTAGAAGAATCGAAATTCAAAAGGCAAACTCGATCAGCTCGTCGTAAAGGTCACAAAAAATCCAAACTTATGGAGGCTGTTCGTAAAGAAAAAGCTGTGTTCAATGCGTCTGAAAAATCATTCGAGCAATATCTGGATGAATATTATGGTTTAGATTTTGAAGACACTGTAGGAGATATGCCTTGTAGATTCAAATACCGGAAAGTTCCCGCCAATAGTTTCGGTTTATCTGTTGAAGAGGTACTCGCATCATTACTTTATTCCAATTAAATGGTATTGAACAGTTGAAAAAAATGATTTGTATTTTTTTTTTCAGATTTTAGCTGCTGATGATAAAGAGTTGAATAAATGGGTTTCCATGCAGAAAATCGATACCATTCGACCGGAAAATATTGAAAAATTCGAGCAGAAAGTATATTCTAAGAAAGCTCGTGATGAAAATTTGAAACGAAAACTTCTTCCAAGTCTTTTTACCGAGTAAGATGTCACAAATTATGCATAAAAAATTAGTTTCTATAAAATATTACTCATTTGTATTACTTGCTTTTTTGCAGAAAACCAGAAGAAGGTACTCAACAAGCAAACGCTAATAATGAAGAAGCTCCCAAGAAGAAGAAAAAGAAGAAAAGACGATCGAAGAAAGTGAAAATGGATTCTAACAGCGAGGATGTCGTTCAGTCAAAACAGTCCGATGTTACCAAGCCGAGTGAGAAAAACGATAAAAAATTCAATAGAAAACGTAAAGCAACCGACAATGAGGACAATATTCCCAAAAAGAAATCTTTCAAACAGGACAGTAATGTTCCCACCAAGAAATCTCCTAAAAAAGACAACATCCCTAAAAAATCTTTCCAACAAGGCAATTCAAAATCTAATAGTGAAAAAAACAAAACCAAGTCGAAGGATCAGAAGTTTAAAAAAGATCGTAACGATACTTGTGAAATTTCTGACGAACGTTTAAAGGCGTATGGAATTAATCCTAAAAAATATAAGAATAAACTGAAGTACGCTCCTAAATAAATATTTTTTTGTACGCGGTTGTTATTATTGTATTCATGAATTATTACCTACAGCTTAAACGGTGTGAATTCTTTCTTAATTTTACTCGAATTCCAATGATAAATATTATTATCTTATCTTTTGTTATACCTAGTTGTAAAATAATGAAGAATTGAAGAGGTTTCACGAAAACGCTAACACTGGTGTGGCGTAACTAATGAGCAATCCTCTCGTCTAGCATCCTATTGCTACTTCATTACCAAAAATTGATCATAAAATGTTCAAGTGAGGAGTGACTTTTGATTTTTGAATGATGGGAAGGAGGGGAGCATATTTCCAACGTATGGAAGTCCCAAGTTTTCAGCAAAGTCTTCCAGCTTCCACTTCCCAGTCGTTTTTCCATTAGTAGGCATAGGCAATCACAAAAGTAATTCAAATTCAGTCCAAAGTTCAGTCTTCAGCTCCACGAATAAAGTACAAGTACAAAGTACTTCAGTAAAATACCAAAATTATTTTTTATTTTTTAAAAAAAATTTTAAAAAGTGAAAGTGAAAACCGACGTTAATTTGAGAATTTTGTGGAAAATTTATCGTCAAAGTGGAGAATTCAGAATTCTGTCCGAAAAGGCGAAAAACAACTTTCTGTTTTCAATTTTCAGAAACATCGTTCAGATACGATTTTAGAATCATCAAAAAAACAACCCTTCGCATTTTTTCGTGCATTTTGGAGAATATTTTCTCACGAATTTGCGAAACGAGGAAATTCGATTGAAAATTTGTCTCGCTCCACCCTGTATAAAGAAATACCTCATAAGCGTCTGAGACTAGCCCACAAAAATTCCGACAAAGTATTCAATTTTTGCCAAGTGGCAGCACTGCGTGAAAATATTCAAACAACAAACAAACGGTTAGTCAAATGTGATAGCTTGGGTTTAGTTTTTCGGTGTTTAATAATTAATTAATTAAATCATAAATTAATGCGTGTATTGTGTTTTCTAATTGTTAATTGATTTAACGCGATGTCGACAAAAAGCAGTAGCCGAAAATCAACACCGGTTCCATCAACTCCAACGAGCAGTGCTTCTAAATCTTCCAGGACCAGAGACCGAAGCCGGAGTCCGCCGCTAAGTCCCACACGTATTTCTCGTCTTCAGGAAAAGAAACAACTTCAGCATTTAAATGATCGTCTAGCTCAGTACATCGAACGAGTACGTCATCTTGAAATCGAAAACAGTAAGTTGGAAGTACAACTTACCAGCTATCATGAAACGAAATCGAAAGAAGTCACAAATATCAGAGACCTATATGACGCCGAAGTTGGCCAACTTCGAAAAGCTTTGGATACCGAAGCCAAAGAAAGAGCTAGAATTGATTTAGATAATAAGAGATATCTACAACAAAATCAAGAACTAACCACCAAGTGAGTTGATCTCATTTCATACTGTATTTCCTAACATAAATCGACATAGATGTACTTGATAATTTAACAACATCAGGAAGCCGGTTTTTCGTAAAATGTATTCTAATACGAGTATTTTATTTGTTTACATTGGTCTTTTGAGTTAATAATTCATATGGGTATGGTCGAGTGATTTTGAAACGTCGTATTGTTGTAAAATATTGTTCGAAATTGTCGTATCGATACGCTACATTGCCTAGCTAACTGTGTGGTAGGATATTAAATGTTTAATACAACACATATGGCATATCCTTACGATTATTTCATCGTACGTAGTAACTGCGCTAATATTGCTTTTATTCATTCATCAGGTACTCTTCAAAAACCAGAATTATTTCTATTAAAATTATAAAACCGAACGAAAATTATGTCGTCGTGTCATAAACGGATGTGTCGTGATATCATTTCCCATTTCCCTTGATATCATTCTATCTACTATCGCATATGTTCATTTTGGGACAAGATTTTCCGATAAATTTATTTCCTCGCGCCATTTTTTTCTCTCCCACTATAACAGAAGACAAAAAACCATTAACATTCACGTACTCGTAACTCGTACTGCCCGTCTCACTCTCTCACTTGTTCTCCGAATTCAAAGGAACCGAGTCATGTTCATTGCTATTCTATGTACGAGCGATGACGTAACACAGCATTAAACTGACATAGTTGTACAGTACGAAGTTGAATACATTAAGGCTGCTTTTACACGTAGCGATTTGACCAACATTCCACCCGTCCTGCTAGAATAATTCTCAATCAACGAAATGGCATTTTCCTCAGTTTTTCCATCCATCTTTCCCGTCAATCCTTTTCGAAGAAATTGCCAAATCATTCGATGAAAAAATCCGCATCTGAAGACTCATTGAAGAGCCCTTGAGCCTGCACCCAGCACCCAGCAGCATTCGTCATCGACATCGTTGATTTAAACGAACAAGAATTGCCATGCTGGTAGCCAAATGTGCATTTAATTACTAGTAAACGTAAAAGGGTCCGCGTCGGTTGTTAATAACTTAGCAGGAGGCAATATTGAAATCTTCCTTTCGGAGATAGCTTAGTTACACAGACACACCTACGGAAACTAGTTCCGCTACGTCACTATTTACCAGTGCTGACAGATACTTTGTCGAAAATGTTCCTCGGTTGAAAAATTTCAAGTACAAATTCCAACGCGAATCGATAAATTTCATTTCAGAGGCCTTGGAAACGTTAATGTAAAAAATTTCACTATCACGTGACGTCATCTTTCCGCCAAATGTAATTGAACTCGAAAAAAAACCTAATTGTCTCGATTCGGATTAAAATGTTGGTGGGTTTGATGCCACTTGCCAGTCGCCTGCATTATTAGAGGGTCTTACATTTATAAAGATGGACAATTGTTCCAAAGTATAGTCCATAGTCCGTATTAATTACCATCCCAATAGTATCGGCGTTATAGCCTGAAAGCATTTGGGAAATTTTCTCCACACACGATGAAATTCAACTCGGATCTGTCGAATTGTGTGGGCGAAAAGAACTCGCTTTCTAAATCGACTGCAACGCCTTTGTTCCGTCAATCATCGAGTAAAATTATACGCACCGTGGTACTTTTTCTCTTTCTTTCGATACCATATGGCTGAAAAAAAACTTCTACCAGGCATATTTATAATTTCTGATCGATAAACATCGTCTAAGTTTACAGTTACCAGCACGCGATTCTACATTAATCCTATCGTATAAATGGGAAAAAAAATGTTTTATTTTAACCGAAATTCTTTCAACTTACGTAATTTTTTGGTAACCTTTGTCGTTGAAATTTCAAGGACAACGTCAATTAGTCGTATGGTACTCGACTATGGGATCTCATTAGTTCCTGAGGCAGTTGTTTCTCTCCAAGTCGAAGTATGATGTGTGTTTTAAATTTAGATTTTATGACATGATTATAAAAGCTGATTGGATAGTGACATTTTATGAATTACTCACGTAGATTGCAACGAGATTAGGTACATGAACGTTGGTAATACGAGTATTATGTGTGTGTAGTTTGAAAAGGTTTAGGAATTCGGTTGGTTGTTCAAAATACATATACTAAAATATAGCGATGCTTTTAATTAACATAATATTGAGAAGAGCAGAGAGACGGATTGAATTTAAATTAATCGATATTCTATTTTATGTTATAATGAAAAACAGTTTCCTTTATTTTTTATTCTGATGAAGGAAAAACCGACGTTGGAAACGTGTCTCGTGATTTATTGTTTCTGCCTTGATGCAAAAATGTCCAAGGTTGAAGACTAAAATGAGGTTCAGTTCCATTTCCCTCCCATTTTTTCCTCGTATGATTTAACCATCGCTTTTATCAAAAACAATTTTCAATCTCAGTTATCGATTTTTGGAAAAAACTACAGGTCCTGTGGTGAAATTGAAGAGAAACAAAATTGTAGAGCTTGAAATTTTTCTACAGTAGAGTGAAATTTATTTTCCTTTAACGAGACGTTTTTGAGAAAGTGCATTTTGAGCAGCTTTGAGTTCGAGTATTTATAAATTTATTATAAGGATTTCTCTTTCCTCATTGTTCCCTTCTTATGGATCTTTTGTAAACTTGAAAATATTCGAAAAATGTAAACATTAAATGCAACGAATTTTTAAAATGAAAAAATGCAGTTTTAATTATAGTGTTAAAAAATGAAATTCGTATTTTATTTTCAATACTCCAGTTCAACTTCAAATTCCAGCCTGTTTTGAGACGAATATAATATAAGTAGATTGTGGATGAATCTGTGTACAAGGTGCTCAGAAAATAATGAAAAAAATTATCTATTCTCAAGAAACGTAGAAATGAGAAGAAAGCACTCTAGTTCAGTTTAAAAACGACGAACACAATGAAGGGGTTCTATCGAGTTATGTAATTTTAAAACCGGTTCAGTCGTTTCTAAGCGGTTGCCATAGTATTTTTTCAAAGGAAGAGACGATTGAAATGAGTTATTTCAACGTTGTAGGTTCCAAAAGTGTGCCAGTATGTGCCCAAACACTGTCGAAAACCAGTTTACTATAATTTCGTATTCAATGACTTTTTTTCCTCGAGGAGAACAATGAAGGAAATTTTTATTAAGATTGTTACCTGGCAGGATTGCAATTTTTTGAAAAATCCAAGCAAATTTCTATTGTACATGGCGTGATAAATTTTCATGCAGCACCCCCTCTCTCTAAAAACACATTTTTGTGTGGATATTTTATGATTAAATCTGAGAAAATTGAATGAGATGTTTGTTTGTGAACTTTCAAAAAAATCGAAGAAAAGTCATTTTTGATGATGACGTATTTGAGATTCGTTTTTTTTATTCAATAAAAAAGTTTCAGAATACACTGTAATAAGTCTTGCAAGTTGTGCACTGCAATTAATGATCGTGTCTTTCAACAAAACTGCAAAATGCTTATGAAGTCTTGCATTTGACTCAAAAGTCGTGTTGAGAGCACATTTTTGGAGGAGTGAACTCTGAAGAACTTTGAGCTTACGATTAGCTCAGAGTCGTGCAGAAATACTGAAAACGTTCTTAGAAAAAAGGCGGGAATCTGCAGAAATTTTAAAAAAATGTCCAGAAATATCCTGAACCTGAATGCATTTTGATTTGCCCAGTAAAAAGTACCTAATATTTTTTTCTTTTCTTCAACTTCTGAATGAAGTTTATTTTTCATAATATTTTTTCGAGTTTGCTGTTGAAATTGTTTCTTACCTTTTTGAGAACTGCTGAATCTGTTACAAGAATATTCAAAATTTGTCTAATTTTCCTCAAATAATCGAAAAAGTTCTGAAAAATTCTTGTAGCTAAAGTATTTTTAAATTTATTTTTCGGGTATTTTTTTTTTTTTTGAAAGGCTATAGGTGGATAAGTATGGTGAATTTGCCCCCGAGAGCTTCAGGGTTGATATTTACATGGAAGGTGGGTACCCTTGAGCACCTTCCGTCAGGATGTCAGGAAAGTTTCAGACCCCCCCCCCCCGTTTTTGAGAAACCCCCCCTTTTCTGAAATTACAATAAAAAAATTTTCTCAGCCCCATGTGAACCGATTTTTTTAATTTTCTAGTATGTTGTAAACATCCATAAGAGGTATCCCTACAAAAATTTTCACCCCCCTCCCACATATTTCCCCCTCAAAATGGAGTTTTTTTAGCTTTGTTTACCCGTTTTACAAAAATGGGAATAGCATTTTTAAGTGTGTTTTTAACCCCCAAAAACATACGTATATTTTTTTCAAAAAAAAATTAAAGGTGGGCCGTGGTCAAAAATTGAAAAAACTTACAGAGGGGGGAAAATGGATTCTGGTGTAAATTATTGTTTTTGGTAAACGAGGTGTCGTTTCCATATAAATCGAACCCCCAAACACGAATATGGCGTCCAATTTAATATTACCCTCATCCACACTCCTCCAGTGACTCTGCCCCCAACTCAATTTTCACTATATTGAAAGTTCAGATATTTTCATGATGTTGGTGTGATTGAAATTGTAAAGATATTTCTGACATTTCTCTCCCCTCACAAAATATTAAAATATAAGAAAACATTTAGTAATGCGAAAAATTGACGCCCCCCCCCCTTAAAAAGGAAGTCTTGGAAGTGTTTGAAAAATATCCAACCAAAATTTTTTCATTTTGTCAAAAACTGTCCAATGTGCTCGCAGTCGCATTTGTATCATAATTTTTTTTTAATGTGTACTTGAGAAAAATTGTTTGGAAGTTTGAGAACCACTGAACTGGTTTGGAGAATATTCAAGTATAAATTGGGCCATTTTCTTCGAACGCAAATTTTTAATTACTTTTTTTATAATTACCTCTTGATGCCTCATTTTCATAAACAAGAAACTCAGAAATATCGAAAACACATTGAGAACTAAAACGAACCGGTTTCATGAAATTGAACCGATTAGAATTATGTACCACATTTCCTGCTGATTTTCTAAACACCCTGTACATTAACAAACATTTTGATATCGTGGAATCAATTATATACTTTTCTACGTACCAAACAGTAATTGCAGGTAATGAATAGGTGAAAACGGAAAGGGTTATAGGGAGATACGAAGCAATAGAAAAATACTAAAATATGTACCGTCATTCATTAAATTTAATATACTCGTTAAAATTTTAAACAAAATAAAGGGAAAGTTGCGGTGAAAAAAGGTACATAAATGATGGTAATTTCTGTAATAAATTTTCCATGAAAATAAAAAGGCAAAAAGACGAAGAAGAACCCTTAAAAAATTCACGATCCGTGCTCCTCGAGTAGATACGTAATTTACATATAACGTGACGTTGGTACGTTTCGTTTGCTTTATTTCATAGGTAGACTATGGGTACACGAACTAAAGCGGTGAATTTTTAAAACGAATTGTCCCATTTTTAACAGGGCTAAGAATGTGCTGCGCGGGTAAAATATGGCGAAAAGTAGAACGAGTGGTATTAAATATTAAATGTATTAATAATAACGCATTATGTTTATATACATTGGTTCCTAAACCGATGTACCGCTCTGTAACTGGTATCATTGTCTAATGTCTATGTATTGTATCGATAAGCGTTATTGACCCCTTTTGAAAACAATTTTTTTATTAAATTACTTAGCGTAATATCGTAAAAATATTCAACGTGATTGTAATTTTGTATTTTTTTCTCTCTTTTTCCAGACTGAATAAAGCCACTGCCGATTTTACTTCAGCCGAAAAGGATTTGAAATTGTATCAGAATCGATTCAGCGACGTCCAAAATAAATACAACCAGGCTGCCGCCGATTTGAAAAAAGCGCTCAACGAAAACAAGGTAGAACAACCCCTACCCGTATAATGTAAATTTTTACCTAAATTACCTCGACCTATTGCCAGAACTATACAACTAGAAGTGCTCAATGGCCATTCATGTTTCAGATTAATTATGAAATATGGTGGTTATTTGTGCTGAGTATTGCATCTCGGTAATTGGTAATTTCGTAAGTAAGATTCAATATCTTGCTCCTTTCTCCATCCTGCAAAGGTTTCCTTACCGCTTCCCCAGTCCCAATGTACTTATTTTTTTTTCCTAATGAAAAAATTCACGAGAGACTACCTCGACTCCGCGGAGATTGATAGATATTGTATTATTTTTTCAGGCTTTGAGCAAAGATGTTACTCGTTTGCAAAATGAATTGGATAGCAAAACGAAAGAACTCGATAATGAGACCATTCTACGTATCGATTTGGAAAATAAACTCCAAAGTATGAAGGAATCAATCAATTTCAAAGAACAGGTAATATAGCGGAAGATATCATTCGAACGTCATAAATCTCTTTGTAAGTTTAAAAAATGATGAATGACGATGATGATTGTGTGTGTGTGTTTGTTTTGTTTTTTTTTCAGATGTTTGAACAACTATCCGAAAGTAGAATTATCAAACAAGTTGAAGTGTCTGATATCGATGGCGCTATTGAACAGAAAGTTGAACAAAAATACTACGAGAATTTACAAGCCTTACGCCAAGAATACGAAGATGATTTGAAACGTAACAAGGATGATATTAAGAAGATTTTCGAGGAGAAGGTAATTTTGGGGAGAAAATGTATACAAGCGTTAAAAATTGCATAGAAAACTATAAATCCGGTCAATCTTACATCAACGTCCATAAAAACTTGAAAGTTTCTGGAAAATATCAAATTTATTGTGAAGGGATGGAAAAGATTTGAATTTTTATTGCCCTTATTTGTGATGGAAAGGATTTTTAAAAATTTTTAATGACAGTGCACCCCAAATTGGTTCATTTTTACTGAACTATAGGAATCAAAGATCTGTAAATCCTGCAGGTGCTAAATCGATAGAGGAGGGGGATATGAAAAGTAAGGCCCCCGTCTTGAATCTTGAGAGTCCGAAAAAATGCTCAAAATGTCGAGAGCTTATTTTGGGGCAACCCCAAAAAAAAAACATTCCCAAAAGTTCCACTTTTTTCCCAAAAAAAAATGCTAAAAAATCTCACTTTTTAACCTAAAAATTGACAAAAAAGTCCCTGTTTCGACAAAGATTGCAAAAAAGTTCCATTTTTGGCCAATTACCAAAAATTTGTATTTTTGCTAAAATTGTCAAAAATTCTCGGTTTTTTGCAAAAAATTCCAAAAAGTTTCGTTTTTCTCCAACTATACAAAAGTCTTGCTTATTGCCAAAGATTCTAGCTTTTTTACTTAAAAAATGCCAAAATTTCACACTTCGAAAAAAATTTCAAAAAAATGTTCTTTTGTCAATAGGTACCTATTTAATTCCTAAAAATTGCTGATTTTTGCTTTTCAATTTTTTTTCTTTCAAAAATTATGCAAAACCTCGCTTAGGTATTTACCAAAAATTGCCAAAAAGTGTCACTTTTTTGCCAATAATTCCCATCAAGTCATGCTTTTTGCTGAAATTTTTGAAATTGTCGAATTTCATTTTGACAAAAATTGTAAGGTCATTTTTTTTTGCAAAAAAATCCAGTCTTGTTTCAAAAATTGTTCAAAAGTTTCGCTTTTTTGTCAAAAAAGTCTTGATTTCAATGTTTTATTAGACGCTTTGCTTCAGCTCGAAAAAATAATATAACGTTGGATTTAGGTACTGCATAAATCTTGGAAATAAAAATTCAGGAGCGATGAACCGATTATTTGAACTCCAGAGAAGCTAATTTTGAAAAATCTAAAACGTACTCATAAATTTTTTTTCTTTCTTTCCATGATTAATTGTGAGGTTTGAACTCCTATTCAGAAATTCCAAGCCTAAGACTTCTAAACTTGAAACCCATCAAATTTTCATTTTTTTTTCAATTTCTGAAAGTACAATCATCGTAGGTAGGTATGGGTGAATATAGCTAAAAATACCGCGAAATTATGCGGTTAAACGTTGAAAGTCGTAAAAGTATGACCAAGTACTTGTAATCTTACATTTTACTTACTAGTAATAATAATGAATCATTCAGTTTATTAATTTACGTAAGTTTTAGAAGAAATAACTAATCTTTGTTCTTTTCATTCGCAGATCAAACAGTTGGAAGCTGACTTACTGCGTAAGAATAACTTAGCTACGAACACTTACGACCAAGTGCGCAAACTACAGCAGGATCTGGATGATGCGCGTAAATCTGTTAAATCTTTGGAAGCTAGAAATAACAACTTGGAAGTAAGTATTAGTAGATGTTCGTCTACAATTATCACTCAGAGTTCACGAGATCATCGTGATTATTCCTCACCGAAATCGTTGAACTGTCGATTATGGGGGTGATAAAAGTTGTAACCTAATGATAGGCATAATTTGAACGAAATTTTCTCATCTACGCCTTGCCTGAACAGCGGGGTTTATCTTATCTGCGATAATTCCCTTATCGTGTCGAAGTACATAGCTGATACCTACATAGTTTATTAGTTTAGGGAATTTTTAAAGAAGGTTGAACGTGACAGCAAATTAGACATGAGTTATAAAAAATTTAATCCTTTTTTTCCCCTTTTTGCTTGGGATCGTTTAAATTATACGATATGACGATCATAAATATTATAAATACGATCGGTTTTCCGTCGATTATTAACTTTTTACCGGATTCGCGTGACGAACGGTATAAAAAACTTGGTCATTTACGTGTGATGATCGAATTAAGTCGTACAAACGATGGTTTGAATGGGTTTCAAACCAGACAATTATCGTTATCGTGTAAGATGACGATTTAAATATTTAAGAAACTGCGGTTGACTTTTTAATAACAACCATCCCTTTTTTAAACAACGCTTTCGAGTGTTGTATTCTCGAAAGGAAAAATGATTACTCGATTTTTCGTAGGATAAAGTCACCTCTTTGGAGACCCTTTTGCAAGAAGAGAGACTGAATAGTGCTACACAACTCAGCGAGTTACAAGAATCAATGAATACCCAGCTTCAAGAGTATCAAGATTTGATGGATATCAAAGTGGCCTTGGATTTGGAAATCGCCGCGTACAGGAAGTTGTTAGAGGGTGAAGAACAAAGGTAACAACGAATGATTGAATGAGAAACGAGGATCATGTGGATGGGTCATTGACTTTGTAATTATGTCTTTTAGATTGAAATATACTCCAACGCCGACTCGTCGAGAAGAAGCTAATGGTTATTCCGATGATGATGAAACACCTATGCGTAAAAGAAGGAGAATGCATTATGATGAAGAGGAATACGAAGATTATGCAATTCGATCTACATCCAAAGGTGACATCTCCGTCAGCGAGGTTTGCCCTCATGGATCCTTCATAAAATTACATAACAAGAGTAAAGATGTAGGTTTTAATCTTTTGATTTTTTTTTTCAAAAAATGTTTTCTCGAATGTATCGATTACATTGCCTGGTTTTTTTTTTTTTTTGTTCATTTTAGGAGGTTTCCGTTGGTAATTGGATTCTGACGAGAAAAGTCGGCGACGTCGACATTTCATTTAAATTCGCAAAAAGCGTTAAAGTTCCAGCCAACGAAACGATCACTGTTTGGTCTTCCGGTGAAAACAAGAAACACGAGCCACCTTTGAATATCGTCATGAAGAATCAAAAATGGGCTACCGGTGACGTAATGGAAACTGTCTTACAAACTAAAGAAGGAGAGGTAAATGTTCAGGGTAGTTGGTAACTCGGTACTACGAGTACATGGTACTAAATTTAGGTTTCATTTTGTAGGATGTAGCTTCCATGGTCCATAAGAAAGAAAGACGTATTAGAACGCGATCTTACGCCCGTTCATCGTTTGGTTCAGGTTATCCAAGGGTAAGTCTCGTGTTATTAATGGGCTTACTTTAAATATTTATAGAATTTGTAATGTTTACCTTTCACTCGTTTCAGGGAGGAGATACAGATGGCAATTGCGTTGTTATGTAAGAGTTGAGCTCTTTTTGGCTACGTCGCGTCGTGTTGAACTGAATGGTGCCTCCCTTTTTCTTTTTCTAATAATATTTAATTTTGATATAACAAAGAGATCACTGTTTTCTGTATTTTTCATATTATTTAAAACATAACGTTTAGGTAGCTGTTTAATGTTCATTAAGTAAATTTTAAGAAACATTGACGACTTCGAGTTTTTTTTCCATTTTAAAATAAATTTACAGTTTTGAAGATTTTCGTTGATTTTATATCTTCTTAATACTAACATTCGTCTTGATTTTTTTGCTCGAATTTGAGTGTAAGTTTCGATGATTTTTGTGTTTATTTATTTTTATTATGGATATGTTCGAAGGGATTGGATTGTCAAAAAAAAAAGTGTTGTCGGTGAGAACCTGATAAAACATAAATCTTACATCGCACAGGATTAATAGGCTTTTACAATTAATAAATTGTCTTATTTTTTCTTTTAAAATGAACTACATTGAAAAAAAACACTATTTTAGTAAGACGAAACTGAAAATATACTCGATGGTAATTAGCAATCGTCACGTTTTAAAGCCAATTTGTCATCATTTCCCTGTGAAATTAGACAATACTTAAAAGATGGGAATTTTGGTTTCTAATTACATAAAAAATACCGAGATGCCATAGCATACATATTACTCAGCTAGATTGAAATGTAACTGTTTGTCAGAATTCAAAGCTACTCAGAATAATCAAAGAAGGTAAATTTTTTTCATAATTCTAAGGTGTTTGTGTTGACTTCATTTCATAATTTTAATTCTATGTCAGCATCGGATGACAATGAAAATGCTGTGTAATTGAATCGAAATTACGCGAAAGAAAAAATATGCAAAATGTATCGAAATATGTTATCATCGGAAAGTACAAAATTTACAATGATACGAATACTTATGATTACAAGCGAAGTACCTCTATTTTATATTTTACCTAAAGATAGTACAGAAAAAATTTCTTGGTTCAAGATTTAAATTCTGTATTGATTAATTTATTAGAAACATAGAAACACTTGCTAACGAGGAAGACGAAACGTGAATTGAAAAAAAGAAAACACAAGTAAAAATTCCGGATTTTTAAAAATTCCAATTATGATTTCAAACTTTGGAAAAATGTATCAGGTACGCTGCTTTCTCGGTTTCGTAGACGGATTATCATCAGAGATATATCGTGCTCACACATCGATCTTAAAACATAGAACGGCATTACAGCCAGGAGACTAATGTTCATATCGAAATATTGATTTTTCATCTTAACAATACCTCGTTTACTAACATCATAACTAAGCGCCAAGTTTACGATTTCAGTAAGAGCTACACAGCTTTCTATCAGCTTGTTCTCAGTTTGTTCTTTACGGCTCATCTTGAAATGGTATCGAAATTCTGGCGAGAATACTTCAAAATGTAACAGAGCGTAGGTATTCGCTTCAGTATAACTCCGGGCGGATTCGGAGCAAGTTATTCCTATACTGTGTGCTCCACAAGCAAGGCTTTCGGAAATGCGAGTTTGGGTGTATCGAAGGGTTTTGTGATAACCCATATTCGGGATTTCTACCAACTCCTTCCAAGCCATTCTTATGGAAGGGGCTGCGCTTTCATTTATGGCATACGGTATTTTCACTGACGACTTCTTACTATGAATTAATTCTACCAAAATATCGTCTAACGAAACGAGTCCAAACGTATCTGAAAGAAATCGGCAGACTTCCAAGTCTGGACACACTATGATGATATCCAAGTACATGTGGTCGTCAGATGATTCATTCGAAGCCGTCATCGTTGTGAAATCGATGAACGAAACATTATCGTCCTGACAAGCCATTGCAGCGATTAATGATTCAATCGATGCATTCGAATCTGATGATGCGGATCGAGTTTTCCTTCTTCGTTTTGATGGATCCATGAGACTGACGAATTCGTCGTTCGATCTGGAGTTGCTTGAATCATGCGACGATATACTGCTTTCGTCCGCGTCACAAACCTTAAACCAATTCGATTATTTTCAATAAAAAGAACGCAAATTAAAAGTCAGACATTGAATACTTACATCCATAGGTACCGTTTCTGCTTTATTTTGCGTTCTCGTATCATTTTCATGAGCTTTATTATTAGAATCATCATCAGCACACTTGATAAAGTTCGAATGAAGTACACTTCGAGCAGGTAGACCGGATCGATACAGTGATTTCATAACTTTAAACTACAAAAAATAAGGAGATGGAATTAATTTTTCGTCTATTAATTTCGAATTCGAAATTTTCTCTTCAACTTGCGTTAGTTGAATGTTCATCAGAAAAACACTCGTCTGCACTGATTCCGTCGTTATAGCGAATGTTGATTTTAGCTGGAAAAGGGTAACAGGATATTTGCTGGGCAGTATTGACAACAGGCTGTCGATTAAGCTTGTCGATGTCCGCGACCGGAAACACAAGATTTCTCAATAATTTCAAATCTTTCGTAATCTTAAATATCGACGCCGGATCAGTCATTGCTGTCACAGTCCCAACGTTTTTCTCCGGTACGGGTTCCTGATTCTCACTTAGGATAGAAAACAGCACATCTATAACCGGTTCTTTCGCCAACTTTACGCAATATTTTGTCAATAGCTTTTCAAATTTCGAACGAACGTCTTGCATAAATGTCAACGAATTATCACTGGACATAACTTTTTTGTAAATTAATGCTCGGCGATTAGAAGCACTATCCCGAGTTCTGGGATTACCCAAAAACATATCGCGCAGCGGATTACGAATGTCATGATCACCGGCCGAATTATTTGCCGAATTACCACTCATTTTGGAAGAACACAAAATGAAAATTCAAAAGACGACTCAGAATTTTCAAATTTTCAATGCTCCCTCCAACCAAGGGATCCAAACAAAAACAAAAACATTTCGGCACTTCTGGGGTTTCTGCTTTAGGGTGATTAGCTGATGCCAGGGTTGTACATGTTTAAAACAAAAATGTTTTAAACATGTTTAAAACACGTTTAAAACAACAGAAAAAAAACAGAACGATGTTTTAAACAAAAAAAGCCATTTAAAACCGTTTAAAACAGTGTTTTTTTTTGTTTTAAACGTGTTTTTTTTCAACTCCAATTTCCTAAAAAAAACATGTTTTTTTAAATCGTCGGCTTAGTGCGGAAAGGTGCCTCGTGAAATTCGTTACTTGACACCTGTGTAAAACGGTCTTTCCACTCTGAGCACCATCTATCAGTCCAAATGTTCAAACCAAAAGTTATGTTACCTCAAGGCACCCTTCCCATCACCTAAGATGCCTTTAGATTTGAACTTGGACTGATAGATGGCGCTCAGTGTGGAAAGGCAGTTTTACACAGGTATCAAGTAACGAATTTCACGAGGCACCTTTCCGCACTTAGCCGACGAAATTTCTTGTTGAAAAAAAGTGAAATTGAACAAACGGTATTTATAGAGGCAAATTTTGTGTTTTGATTCCAATTTTTCAATATTTCTTGAGCTTTATAGCTATTTTATGACGTCACATCTTAAAAATTGATGTCTGATGAACTCAAAACAAATGAATTTGTGTTTAAAACACATTTTAAACGTGTTTAAAACGCGTTTTAAACACATAGTTTTAAACAAGGAAAAAAAACTGTTTTAAAACAAAAAAAACGTTTTAAATAAAAAAAAACGTTTTTTTTGTTTTTTTTAAAAAAAACACGTTTTTGTACAACCCTGGCTGATGCTGATACTAGCGTATGTGTGCAGTCTAATTTACTGACTTCGGGGTCCCGTTGTTCGCACGTACGCAGGTACGCGTATACATACGCGCGTGGGGGGGTGTGTTTCGACGGTGTATAGCTACATATATAGCGTTAAAAAACGCAAACCGGCAAGCTGCCTCCGTGGCGGCTTAGCTATGTAACGGATTGCTGTGCAAGAGGTCTTGGGTTCGATTCCCGCGGCCGGCACAAATTTTTTCAAATTTTTTTTTCGCGATTTTTATTTTTACGTGTTGAATTTATACAGAAAAAGTAATTAAATTATTTTTTTTTGCTTTCAAACAATGAATAAATTTATCAATATTATTTTTTGAATGATATGCCGAATTAGGCGAGGCGAAGCCGAGCCGTTTAAAATTTATATTTCATTCGATGAGCATTACTCCCCTTGGTGAGTTCAGACGGAGGCTGGACATTTACCGTGTATGTAGCACTTGCGGTTGTTTATAAAAAAATTGTACTCACCGAGGCCGAAGGCCGAGGGAAGTTAACAGACATAGTATGAACAACAAAGCGACCCGCGCAACCGAGGCGAAGCCGAGGTGAGCGGACACAACGCCCCCCAACACTAAAAACAACGGTCATGAGTGTCATGACTTCTTGCTCACCAATTGTATGATGGGACCCCGAAGTCAGTAAATTAGACTGCACACATACGCGAGTGATGCTGATTAGAGTAGTGACGTCATTTTGACTCTTGACTATCTCTTGACCAGGCAATGATATATCTCGGAGGCACGACGTGGTTGTTTACAAGCGCTAACGCTAACGATTGAAAATGATGGAAGATGGAACGATTCAACGATTTGACTACTGTGGGACGTTTTTGATCGATGATAGCCTCCATTTTGTAAAGTTTACTCTACAATAATCAAGAAAAGCCGGTAGATTACTATTCCGAAGATATTTCGTATTAATTAGCCATCAATTTGGGTAAGTACTTCCATATTTTATTCATGTATCAATGTCACCGACACACATTTTCATAGCGGTTTCTTCGCGTTCATTCAAAAGCAATGTTGAATCGTTTATGATTCATTGATCGGAGCGAAATACTATTGCTTATATGTTTTTCCTTCGCGACCAAAATGATATCTATTGCGAAGAATTTTCCTATCGCTACGATCTAATCTAATATTCATTATTTTTTCTAACTTACTGTTTTTTATCTATTAATCCGATTTCCTTCGTGTGTTTATCATATTGTTAAGATCCTTTGTTTATTAACAATTTACTCCTCAATTACGAAGATAAATCTGTTAATTTGCTAGATAATTTTTTCACGGTCGGTTCAAATCCTCAAAATGAAGATTAAACCAACACCCTGCACCATCTCGTGTAATCAGAAAGATTTTTTATTTGTTGATAACAACTTGTCTGTTGTAATCCTGAGAAAGGTTTCTAATCTCTAAAATGCACCGGAAAAAATGCTTTTGTTGGAGATTTCTATCGTATATCACATTCGATGAGCCATGTGATTGTAGTAAGGATACCGATTAAGCCTGCTGTGTTTATACTTCGATTGGCAGAAGATTAATTTATAAATAAGGTTTCTTCGTGCCTAAAGAAGCTCTACAAGGGTGTCTAGTTTCATATGTCAGTCTGCTTCTCGATGCTAAGGTGGATAAAAAAATGATGTATTTAAATGTACCTAATACTAAATCGATACGTTTGTTGTTAGCTCTCATGTTGACATTTCCTTTGACAATTTATCGCTATGAATAAATAGTTTTCCATTTTCCCATGTTTACGGTGATATTGATAGAAGAATTTAGTAATATTTGTTTCACTTTTATACCCATATGAATATTACAATATGTTTACGACTTACCGTTACCATGGTTGTGTTTGACATTCGTCCTATAATTGATTGGTATTTGTTCTCGTATACATATTTATAATTATGTCGTTTTTATATTATAAAATCAGCTCGAAATGATAGCCATGTAGGGTTAGGTAGGTACGTTTACGCTACGGTAAGCGTTAATGATTCATTTACTTGAACGAGCTCGTCGTCGTGTTCGAGAAGCTTTTGAATTTTGATGTTTTCAACAATTATTATTTGAAAAACGTTTCCTGTTTTTTGTACGGTTACAATTTTTCAATACACAGTATATTACGTGATGAAAAAAATACTACATTGTAGAATATTCTGCTATTGTCACAAAACCTCCTACGAACTGATTAAATTTTTTTTTCAAATTGAAAGTCAGCCTTGAGTTATGAGAGCCAAGTTAAATGACTAATGAACAACGTTTAAACAGGCGTTTGAACTTTTCGGCCGATAAATTAACCATATCGAGATTTAATTTGGGACAAGCAAACGTTATTTGTTTTATAAACGAGCAGGAAATTGCGTACTTGTATTTTTGAACGAACGCGTATCAATCTTGTCATAATGTTTTTTCTTCCCTTCCCCCCCCCTCCCCGTCTTTGTTATACGAGTAGAATCGCGAACATTACATTTATCAAGTTTTTTGTCGTGTAATGCTCCTGGTCAATGTACCAAACTGAGAAATTTTTAGAAGTTATAAAAATATCTACGAAGCTGTGTACTTTTCGGTTCAGTAATTTTTTTTTCAAATCTTTGATTTGGTTCGCTTATGCGGTTAATTGTGATTATGCGAGATAAATTCGTCGAACGAGATTAATTAATTTTCTTAATCGAGTGGCTGTCGAAAGAAAATTCTGTTCTTTCTTCCTATTGTTTTATAATCGAACTAATAGACAGAGACACTAGAATGAATCAGTAGGGATGTTGTTGTCTTATCTGTTTATTAATGTTTTCAAACAAGTTTTTCCTTAAAATTAGTTATCAACGAATAATCAATTATATCATTCGGTGTTTTTTTTTAAACGTAAAGATTTTTGTATTAATTCATTTTTCTTATTCGAAATAAAATTTCAAATCGCCTCACTTTCGTCGAAAGCAAACTTCGAAGAGTAAATTGAATTTTAGTAGGGTATGCTTTTGAAAGACATTTTCGCAAACGAGTGAAATGAACTTGGTTGCATTAAAAGCCAAGATTAAGTAAAGCGTGTCCCAAAATGAGGCTTCTATTATGTTCATCAAAGGAACTTGGAGTACTTTAGAGTGTACTGATAATTAAAGTGACTAGTTTGTCGTATTCTGACGCACATTGTGTACGTCTTTTGACGATGAAAATGGTTTAGGTTTAGTATTGATACGTGTTTTTTATGTGTCGATTACCTCTCATGGTATTGGTATTCGTTTTGATGGATGGGAATACGGTATTTTTGGTGTGTTTTATGCGTTCATTTTTCCGAATTTTCTGTTGAAAATTTAGAAAAAAAGAACAATCGAATTCTATCATTGATGGTTTCATCTTTGTGACTGTTTCAAACTATTTTTTTCTTGTCATTTTTTCTACAATTTTAATTACTTTTAATTTTTTTTACTAAAACTTGTATGTACTTGTCGTTTTGACATTTTTGCTAAATTCAGCCTATTTTAAATTTAAATTTTAATGGCATAAGGCATACATTGCAGTCTGTGATGAAGTGAAATTTTGATACCTTCTGCTTTTTTACTGTCTTTAGTTAACAGCATTTTAATAAATTTCATAATCAACAGCGCATCAGCTCAAGGTCAAAAAAATTTCATTCTATTTAATTAAAATTTCTTTTTTGTTGGAATCTTTGACAATGAGGAATTTCTCGTAATTTTTTCTGTGTGTATTTTTTGTTCGCAAAGAATACCTACGTAGGCGGTCGGAGACATTGATTTAAAGTTGATGTCTTTGTCCGAGTTACCAAAATTGTGAGAGCTTTTTATCTCATTTTTATTTTTTGAACGTATAAAAATATCTCGAGTGAAAGAATTTTTCCAATGTAGATATTCGGTTTTATTCGAATCTGGTGGTGTTGGATAGATTTTTTCAAAAAATTGGGATAATATGTATATCCTGAACGTGTGAGGTGTCTTGACATGATCAGAAGCAAGTACATACATATTGGTAATTGAGAAAATGGGAATGAAAGCTTCAAGGTGGGGTTCATCTGTGACTGGTTTTTTGGAGAGCCGGGAGGGGAGGAGATGAAATAATTGCCGGGTGACCTTGAACAATTGTGGAGAAAATTTTTCAGCGTGTGATGTACTTGAGCACTTTTTATTGGGGTTCAAAATTTCGAAATTTTCAGAAAAAATTTGATTATTTTGAAATGATTTTCGCACAACAGGAAACTATGTATTTTTGGACATTTCTGAATGAACTTACAAAAATATAGGGAGAAGGGAAGAGAGGAGGACCAAGACTAAATTCTTCATTTGTCTTTCGAGGGAATTTTTTGAGACTTTGACTTCAAAATACACAAAACTCGGATTTTTTAGTGAGAATTTGACCACCTCCTCACACCCACTCCATCCTTCCTTGAAATAAAAATGTTGACTGTCTGAGTTAATTTTCAATTTTCATTGAATTTTTAAAAATTCAACTCCATTATTTTGCCAAAAAATACGAAAATTTTGTAATTTGGTATTTTCCTATACCGGTTTATTTCTCATCAACTCGTACCAAAAGAAGAAGTTGTGTCTTCCAGATTCACTCAATTTGTTCTGAAAATTCATATAAGGTATTAAAACTCAGCGATCTCGAATTACTGAAAATCTACATGTCCCACTTGCACATTTTTTGGATTTAAAAAAAAAATCGAAATTTGTGGGACGAAGAGACATGAACTTGGTTGTCGAAAACCAACGAAGACCTCATCAGGAGTTATTTTTAACCTTTTGGTATTCTGACAATGTTATTTAAAGAGCACAAACGTAGGTCGTTCCTCAATTGTTTATTATTTGATTTTTTTATGTAAATTTGGGCCACCAATCCTCCAAAAAAAACACATAAGTTTGAAATTTTTTGGTGTAGATGATCTGTTGATATCTTCTTGCTTGCATGTTATTATGTGTAGATTATTTGAAAAGCTCGAAGTTCGTTTTTGACAATTTCAGAAGTTTTCAAAATTGAAAATATCAGTCTTCTCCCGAAAAATAGGTGCAATAATTTTGTGTATTTGAAGAGATCATCTTGACCAAAAAATCGGGTCGCAGCTAGAAAAAAAATCAAAATCTTAATTTCTCGTATAAGCTCATCGAGCAAGAGGTAAAAATATCTGGTAACCGATTTAAACCCCTACAACATGACATTAGAAATTAAATTGAGCTCATATGATACATAAGCCATGAAGTCAATTTGGGCAGCTAAAATTTTTGATTTAGAAGATTTTTTGACTGCTCGTTCAAATCGCACCTTGGGAGTAATGAAGTTACATCTAAAAAAAAAAAATCGATTTTGACATTTTTGCATTATTGGGTTTTATATGACCGACCCCCCCCCCTCCAGGAATCTTACTGGGTCACTTTTATAGTGACTTAGTCACTTTTTTCACGAAAAGTCACTTTTGGTTACTTTTTTCATTAAAAGTCACTATTGGTCACTTTTCTTCCAAAAAAGTCACTTTTTTGAATTTTTTTTTTTCGTTTTTTAAACAAAAAAAAACGTTTTTAATCGAAATTATCTTTTTTTACTCATTTTGGAAGGGTTTTATGCGAATTTTCTTTATTAAACAATTTTAGAATATTAAAAACACAAATTTTTACTTTTCGAAACATCAATTTTCAAAAGCTTTTGCCTCGCTTCGCTCGGGCTTATTTTCTTTTCTTTTTCAAAATAAAGATGAAAATTTATTTTTTTAAAAATAAAGTACTAAAGCCAAAAAACAAATTTCTCACAAAAAACATCGTTTTTATGCCTCTCAAAATAAAAATTTTCAAGAGCTTTCGCCCTCGATTAGGCCTGTCTTTTTTCATTTTCAAAATCAAATTCCTTCAAAAAAAACATCATTCAAATTCTAAAATTTTAAAAATAAAAAAATGAGCTAAGTACTCGTTCTCACATTAAAAAAACGGATTTTCCGGTGGGGCCAGACTGAAAAATAAAGTAATAGTTTTTAGGTGAGATATTGAACATTTTTTTGCTTTTGTTTTTCGATTTTTTGCTCTCCTGAACGCTGGAATTTAAAAAAAATTGGTCACTTTTTTGGTCACTTTTTTCACTGATGAAAGTCACTAAAGTCACTTTTTTTTAGAAAAATTTGGGTAAGATGCCTGCCTTGACCAAAAATAACTCTTTGAGTTGGGTACATTATCTGGATCTTGTAAAAACGCAATTGGCCTAACTCCAAATCCCAACAACATTGCAAGTTGTTTGGAGTTATAAGGGTAGATCTCAAAAAACTCCACATTTTTTGTGTAAATTTTGTACGTACAAAATGTTAAAAAACACTTTTGATTGTTTTGAATGTTTGTCAGATAAAAATAGTCATAAGAAGTGTATTTTTTATTAAAATGGAAAAAATGTTTTCACACATAATGAAATTTTAGTTTTTTGAGAAATATTCAAAAACTAAGCACTCTAGAAAAAAACTAACAGCATTATGTCGATTAGAAATTTAATGTTCTGCAACTTTGTTAACATGACATTTTTTTTTACACTTCCTTTCGCTTCCAGATCAATTTTAATGAAAGGTTATAGACTTATAACTCAAAATGTTTTCCAAACATTGAAATATTTCCTCTTTAAGATTATATTTCTCAAAGTGTTCTTATGCTAAATGAAGGTACGATACCAGATCTTTAAAATGAGGTGCTATTTATTCCTTATAATTAATTATAAGTTGATGAAAATAACAGGGATGAAAAGCCTTAAAATGAAACTTCAGCTTTTGGCTTTTAGCTTGAAATTTCTAAATTGAAACTTTTGGCTTTAGCTTTCGGCTATCTTGATTTTTAAGGCTTGCTTCAGCCAAACTTTCAGCTTCCAATGGCTTTCCTTATATTTTCAATTTAGCAGCTTTCAGCTATATTTCATTAAGCTTTTAGCTTTAAACTTTTGGCTGTAAGCTTTTGACTTCAAACTTTTAGCTGATACGCCATCAATTTACAAAAAAAGGGAATTAAAAATTAAATCAGGTGCATTGATTTCATAATTAATTAGTGATAGGTGGAGAATATTCATTGCTAGAAGTATTTTCATTTATTTTTTTTTTCATTTCATAAAATCGCATTAAAATGAAATTGAATGACATTTTTTTCATTTTTTTGTTTTTTCTGAATTTAAAGTATTCAATTTTGCAAAAAAGCCTTTGAAAAAGCCCAAAAAAATGAAGCTTTTGGCTTGAAAAAAATGAAACTTGCAAACTTTCAGCTTTTGGCTTAGTGCGAAAATTTGATCGGCTTTCAGCTTTCGGATTTAAGCTTTCGGCTAGCTTTTCATCCCTGGAAAATAATGAATCAAGTTTTATAAAAAAAAAAGAAAATCACTCTCCTGTAAAATTTCACTTTTTTGAGATGTACCTAACCTTATTACTCCCAAGGTGCGAAATATTCTCGATTTTGCGATTTGAATTGCATGGAAGAATAGAGGGTAAGGAGGTGGATCAGAGAGTTGCCTTATTTTCAGCACTGGATCTCTTGGTTCAGTGTAAGCAGGCACCTGTATCCTTCAGCTGACGTTCTTCTTTCCCTCTGGAAGACTAAGTACCTATAAAATATCGCTTTCATGCGCCACCTCGTTCTCGATTATCGAGTAACATTTTTGTTTTGCAATTGGCTATATGATAGGAAAAAAATCCATTTATCAACGATGATCGAGCAGTTAATCCATTATTCATCGACAAACTATAGAGAGACTATTCGTGATGTAAAAATTTATTATTCAATAGATATACACGATGGTATATGTACCTACGTTGGACGAATAACAGTGGTGAGATGTTAAGGGTGTGGAAATGGTGGCGGGGTTGAAGGCGTATGTGTGTATAATAAGTATGGTATAGGTATACTTGTTAGTACAGTATGGTATACCTCTACCAGTCCGAGTGCATTTTATACTTTAAATGTAACTTTTCGCCGGTAAAATCACAACAAAACCGTTACCATGACATCGAAACGGAAAATTACAGTGGACATGGTCGACACGTTTTTTTTCTCTTTCTACGTTTAAATATTACCGCTTTTTTTTGCCATTTTTACTCGACACACACTTACTCGCGTACGTTTAAATGACTGTTGAGTGCTATGGACGTCGAGCAAATGTTGGGAAAAACGTGACTTAAACGTATCGAATTCGAGAGATACTGCTCATTTCCACGAAACTTATTAATATTACACCCTACCTACCCTTCTGCGAACCCTTTACTTTCGTATGCGTGATGTCCCTTTGGACGACGATGACGCCTTTGGTCGACAGATTATGCTTACAAATTGCATACCTAACGTAAGTTTTATGTGCAGAAAGAGAGTGAAAACAGAGGAAGGGTTTTGTCAGTCTTGGCAAAAGGAACGAGAACGAAGAAGGAATCCCTGGCATTATGATTTCTGGTGGAGAAAATACATACGAGTACCTACTAATGTATTCATGTGATGTGACACAGATGAGTAAAATTATGGTCGACGACACGCGATCCACATCAGGATATAAATCTAAAAACACGACGAACAGTTGTCGAAGACACGATATGCCACTCGTATTTAGCATTATTGTAAAGTGGTCGCGGGATATTTTTAATAATTGAAAAATCGTCCTCGCCCTTCTTCCTTTCCTCGCGTTCTTTCGATGTTGTTTTAACGATAAACTTTTCCCTTTTCGGTTAATTATTTAAAAAGTATCGGGAAAAAGTTGTTCGGTCGGTCGGTCCGTTATAATATAGTTTTACCCAAAGATGTACGAGTGTAATATGGGTTCTGGGTTTTGAAAAGTTATGAAAGAAAAGTTGAAGAAAAAGGAAAGCAAACCGAGTCGAGCGTGAAGGGAAGAGAAGGGGGGGGGGAGAAAAAACGAACGACGAAATTAGATACCATTTTCGACTTTATTAACCGGCGCAAATTCTCGATTTAAAAATTTATGAATCGAAGAATGTACAAAAGTAGAACGTCGCGTTTAATGTCGTGCAAAGTTTATAATATTTATACGACTTTTGTACGACTTTACCAGTTACACGAATGACCAGCTCGATGACAAGAATTATTTATTAATTACTACGTGCCATTCGTTCGGGTTCGGTAGGTTGGTCCCTTCTTTATTCTTTTCTCTATATCTCTTTTTTTTTTTTTTTTGTATTTTTAACCCCGTTGAAAAAAAAACCATTAGGCGAAGTTTGAGAGAAGAAGTGAACTTTTGAATTTTACGACTTACAAGACTGCAGTGGTGTGAGGTGCGTAGGACAGACTAGACCGATTTTCTGAAACCTTGAAAAAGCCACGAGAACTCGAGTCTGTATCAAATTTCAAGGACGATTCGAAATTTTCCTGCAAGACTATTTTAGGATAGACTCCGAGGCTCAAGTAGAGCGTGAAATTTTTCAACGCGGAGTAACTTCGGTGAAGTGGGAGGAGGGTGTCTTTATTCGAGCGTTTCGTCATTTTTTCCTCGCGTGGGATGAATTTAGGTGATTTTCATGATATTGGTTGGTATTTTTTGGCTGATTTTTCTGATTTTTTTTTTCATTTGGAATTTTGTACTTACATATGGAGAAATTGTATGAGTTGAATCGTCAAAATTTATTTTTGCACTTCCTTCTGTTTTGAAAAGGAACGATTTTTTTTTGATTTTTTATTTTACATCAAGTTTCGAGGCTCTGTCAAAATGCAAGTTTCGAGTTTCAAGTGGTTTCCTTGTTAGTAAAAAATACAGTATGTAAACGAAGTTGAAGGTTATATTCTGTAAAGCTATTTCTTCACTACCTAGTTCACTTAATCATATTGTATTTGAAGTACGTTCGTAGGTGATGTTGAAATATACTCTCTTCTACACCTCCTACTGCCCTGTCTCTATTGATCTTTTCTATATTCAACTCTTTGAGTATTAGTCCATGTGTATTTTCGACTCGATTAAAAATAAACTCATTGGATTATTACGTTTCACCAGTCGATCGAAGATATGAACGGTGCTTTTTCAGTTCATGCGGTATATGGGTTATTGGGAAAGTCTCCCTTCTCCCCTTCTACCATATCGTCATGAATCGTAATTGGCGCTGATGACGTTGGTTGATGTTTCATTGTTGAGACTTGTGTTTCAATTGAGTTTTTGTTATGGTTAATTCTTTCATTGTTTTGCTGCCCCCCCCCCCCTTCGTCTAATAAACCATTCAATTTTCATGTTTGTAATAGTGAAGTTTGTTTTTTTTTTTTGAAACTTATTAGATGTATTTTTCTTACTTTTTTAAATAATGATCAGGGCTCATACTGGATTACTAAAGTTACTTGGGTACAAAATTCTGCCTTCTGCTGAAATTGTCAAAAGTCTACCTTTCTGACAAAAACAGCAAAAAATCTAACCTTTTGTCGAGATTTTCGAATAGTCTCGTTTCTTGCTGCCAAAGTGTCACTTTTTTGCAAAAATCCCAAAAAAAATTCATTTTTCCCCCTAAAAATTACTCAAAAGCCCCACTTGTTTCCCTCAAAAAAAAAAAAAAAAATGTCAAAAAGTCTCACTTTTCAACTAAAAAATTGAATTGCGAAAAAGTGACATTTTTTACCCATAATTGCCAAAAATTGTGCTTTTTGCTAAAATTGTCCAAAAGTCTTGCTTATTTATCAAAAATTACCAAGAGAACAAATCTCACTTTTCAGAAAAAATTGCGAACAAATGTAATTTCGTTGCCAAGTAATTCCTAAGAATTGCTTATTTTTTTTCAAATTATTTGTAGAAGTAGGTTGCTTTTTTGCAAAAATTGTAAAAGTCTTGCTTTTTTTGTAAAAATTGTTCTGAAGTAAAGGGTTGCATTTTTGGTAGAAAACCATTCTTGTTTTTGAAATAATACATAAATCTCGTTTTATTTTGTCAAAAATGGTTTTTTCCTCAGAAATTTCAAAAATCCTGACGTTGCCTTGAATTTTTCAAAATGTTTGTCATTTGATTATTAAATGGTCTGAGAAAATACCCCAACTTTCGGTCTTAAATTTTCTGAAAAATTGAATTTTTCCTCTGAATTTTTCAAAAATCCGTTCTGGAGCCATGAGATTTCCTGGAGAAGACTCATTTTTTGCTGGAGGCTTCGGAACATCTCAAACTCTCGAAAAATTGGGTTATAAGGTTCATGACAGCTACATAGTAACCAAAAGCCGAGTTTTCAACTAAAATATGTGTGGAACAATTTTTCAGAAATTGTATGTTGTGTGTATATTGTATAATCTACTTTGTGATTGTTTTGGCATTATTCGTAACTGAGCTGCAGAATTTTTGAATTTGGATTTTTTGTAATAATGTGATTCTATCGAATATTCAAGAATTTTGTCAATTCTGGGCGAACCTCCCCCCCCCCTCCTCAATCCTTCAAGTTTATTTCCTCAAAGCAAGAGGTGGGAACTTTCTAAAAGTTTGAATAATCCAAAAAATGAAAAGGACATGAAAACTTAACCACTTTGAATGAGCGACGATAAATTTCACGGGCATTCTCTATTTTCTCTCTGCTAATTTCAAACCATTTAAACTCATGTGGGAATTTACGATCAATTTTAATGTTTTGCACATGGGGAATATTTGAATTTTAGATTACGTGAAATTTTTCGTGAAAATTTATTTATATTCCCGTCATAAACATTGGTATCGAATGCCAGCGGTTTTTAATGTACAAGTCTTGCCAAATGTTGAGCTATACGTATGTCTGTGTAACGTGTATATTTGTACGTGATTTTACAGCTAATCAGCGGGGTAAAGAGAAGGGTGTGAATGTGAAATGATCGCGAATGAATGAAAATTCTTGGGCACGTGTAACGACCTGTAGTGTATTCTACGAAAGTTGATGAAAAAAAAAACTACGAAAATTGTGTAGGATTAATGTCGGTCGCCTTTGTGTTTTTAGAAATAAACGAGTATAAATTTAGGTATTTATTATTTGTCGAGTTTTAAAAGTTCCATTATTTATGGGCGTTGATACAATACGATGTTTGCGAAAAGTAAATATGCATAGGCTGTGTAAATTGATCAACATTTTCGGCTGAGGTTGGGTTGGTTTGATTTGGTGAGAAGTTAGGGACAAGTGCAGAGGATTGTCCTTTGAAAGTCGTACACGAGAAAGTGGTCTGTAGACAGAAAGACGTACGAACTTGAACTGTGCTGCATCCTGTGGATAATGTGGATGGTACGTAATATGTACAATGATGACTCGTGAAAAAAAATGAGAATGAGTATTTGGATGAAGAGCTACAATTTACAAGATTAAAGTTCAAAAATTTATATCGAAAGTCAAAATTTTTATACGAATATGTTCAAATATCTGTCTGTACTTCTACTTACATGTATTTATGTAAGTACCTAAGTACATAAGCGAAATTTTATATGAAATAATATACATGGATGTATATCGTATTGTAGGTGTAGTTTATGGACCTTTTTTCTCTTTTCTTTGCTTCGTTTTTAGGAACAAAGAAATCTATTTATGTTCGTTGAAGCGATAAATGGTGTAATCTTTTGGAAAATCAGTCCTCTGCTGCGAATAGGCTGAAAATTTCAGCTTCAGCCTAAGCCAACTGTGAGGCTACGGCTGGGCTTAAATATGTAGCGTATAGCTTTTTAATTTTCTAAACGACCTAGTAAGATGGAGTCTGGAAGACGAGTCGAATTTTCGAGCTTGGATACAGGGCGCGGTTGCAGCTTTTTTTATGCCTCTTTCGAACAAAATTCCAGTGACTTTTTTTTGGAGGGGATTGTTTCATTGTTGGTTATGCATCATTTTCGTTTGGTTTTTCGCCTATACATCTTCTTGTTTTATCTTCATCGTATCATGTTTCGAAATATTTTCCATTGAGAATTTGTGGTTTCCTTTTCAGTTTGAGGAGGAAGTTTGTATTATTATCACATTTGCAAACTTCCTTCTCATTTTTTACCCTACAACTTTCTGCAGTAGAGAATTTCCGTAGCCTATACCTAAATGATCGTTGATGACTTCGAATTTTATGGTACAAATATTCTCAAGCAATTAAGCCTATAATCAGAAAATCTCTCTTTCGAGTAAAGTATATCTACGAATGCGAGTAAATGTTTGCAAAGGTGGTGCCATCTGCCATTAAGGGGAAAACATGCGGAAAGAAAGCAGAATCAAAATCGAATTAGAGACGATAGCTTGGCACCGAATGGTAATTTTCAACGACGAAGACGTGAGAACTAATTCGTCAAATGATTTATTTTGGAAATAAAAAATACAATGTTCGGAAAATGTCGATTAAAAACCTTAATACGAGAGAAAAAACGTCATACTCGTGTATGGTTTATTTAAATTATCAGAGAAATCAGGAATTCGGTGATGAAAAGCTTTGAGAAAAATCGAACCGAGTTTTTGATCTAGACAAAATGACAATAAACTTGTTGGATGATGCACAAAAGAGAGTAACTCGTATTTCTTCTGATGATTTTTGTAGTGTAAAATTCAGATCATGATCGAAGTATTTTTTTTTTTTTTTTTGTAGATTTGGTTGTGGGAGACTGAAATCTCTTAAGAACTGTCTTCGACTTGTTTTTGAATTGTTTTTAAATGGATCTAGATTCTAGGTATATTGCAAATATGAATATTGAAGTGAGAAATTTTTCCTTTTTGGGTTTCCCCCCCCCTCACCCGGTGATGTTTGTATACGAAAGGGACGATGTATGAAACCGACTAATTTTTAGAAAATTCGAAAACTAGTTTCATGATCATTCTCGAAATAAATTGTTGATCCTCAGTATGCATTTAGATAATTCAAATATCAGTAATTTTAATGAACTAATAATACTTTTAATTAAAAACTTGATTAATGAAAAGTAACTAATCCTCAATTGTGTTTTTTTTTTGTTTTAGGTGAGTACACATTTTTTCTTGAAGAATATGATAGAATTAAAATAATGTTCTAAGATAATTACATCTGTGGAGAAGTAAGTCTATTCATGATTTTATGGAATTTTATATCGAATTGTTAATCTTACTGTAGAAAAATCGATAGAATTTAAATTTTAAACCTTGCCCTATGGTTTAGCTAGCTCAAATTTGTCTAAAATTTGCTCAAATCAGCTCCAAAATGTTGATTTTAACTTGATAGTAGCCTGGGTAACACTGATCTTTCATGAGCAGTCTTCAACAAAAATATCGTGAAATCGAGTTTTAGGGGTTGAAAACTCAAATTTTGTAAACTTTATTACTTGTGTATGAGAATCATAAGTAAGGAAAAAAAAATTATTGATGTGGACCACCCCCCCCCCCATAATCAAAATTTCAGCTGCTCAAATTGATTTCTCAATTTTTGAAATTTTGAAAATGACAATTTTCCAAAAAAAAAAAATGGTTCATTCATTTTTTGCTTGGTTTTTAAAAAGCATTCAGTAAAAAATATGAAAATTAGTTCTGAGTCTAACATCGACTCCCTGAGACCGAATTCTATCATTTCCTGGCTCTCCTGGAGTTTCCAGCTGGATTTTCGATTTTCCCAATGTTTTTGAATAATTCCTCCAGAAGGCGAGGAAGTCAACTTAGGCTACTAAAAATTGAGTTGTGGCTTATTCGTGACTCGTTCAGCCAGTTAATCCACGATTGTACGATTTCCAAGTGGACACCTTGAGTGTTTGAAATGAGAAATAAATATGTACCAATCTACGTAATTTTCCATTCACAATTTTTCTCAAATATTTTATAGATGAGAGGATGGGTGAAAGTGCCTACGATTTGCAAAAATTGAGTGAATTCTAAAAAATTGATTTTTTATGCCAATTTAAAATAGAATACTTGAAACGCCATTCAAAATAGTTTCCGCGGTTGGGTGAGGAGGGAAGGGGGTGTAGTAGTCTTTGAATCTTCGTTACTTGGCGTTTTTTTTTGTTTGCTCGCTCAAATTTCATCGGTCCGATTTTTAGTCGAAACTAGATCCCGAGGGGAAGGGGAAGGGAGTTCCTGCGGTTGAAAAACCAATTTCGAAAAAAAGCTCATCTTCACCTTCTGTCTCTCTTCCCTTCAATTCTTGCGCCCAAATCATGTCATCGTACCCTGAATATTATGATACAGTTTTCACGACCTTTTTCTGTATATTCCCTGATGATTTACGAGAGTTGAAGAGTTTTTGACGTTTGCGAATTTATTTTTCCTGTAAACAGCGATCCTCAGTAAAAGATAAGGTGTTCTTCGGGTCTATTTCGTAACAGCGATAGGTTTACTTACTGTGGTGTGTGCTTGAAGAAGAAAACTACGGTAGGTCAAGTTAATTTATTGTTTTGCCAGAGGAATAGGCGATTTGAGTGGACCAGACGAAGATCTGTGTGGTTGAATCACCAAGGATTGGTGTACTCGACGGTATGATTCTCGTTCGCGAATAAAGAAAAACCATCGTCGTCGGTGGAAGATGGAGAAAGAGAGAAGCGAAAATTTCTTTCCCAACGTAACGTTATATGTATACCTACGCGAAGAAAAATACCGGTTGATTCTTTAATCGCGTGATCGCGTGCATCAGACTGGTGTCGGTTTGTTTTCCCGTGCGCTGTTTCCACGGTTACCCCGACTGTGGTAATATTGCATTCCGCCCTTTTTGGAGCCGGCCGAAGCGCCCCCTTTGGTCGGTACCGCCGTATAATAATATGGGGGACAGAAAACGATGGCGATTCGGAAGGCGTAACGATTTTGAATATTTCACGAAGCGGTAGCCGATGTAATTTTCTTTTTACATTTTTCATTTTTGTTCTTTTTTCTTTTTTTTTTCTTTTTTTGTTTTGTTTTACGATATTTTTAATATTGAAGACCCCGGTTTTAGTATATATAATCATCGGATCGACCAAATGATATTCGGAGTTGCCTTTGTGAGACAATCGCTAATGGACGAGTGAAACGTGTTAACGTCATTTACGTACTTCTACCTATACGTTGGTTTATCGAAATCGTACTCTTCGGGTAGTTTTTTTTTTTTTTTTTATAAATACGATACGTATTCGTTTCATTTTTTTTTTTTTTTTTTGGTATATATTTTAAACGATACGCTGAACTCTTTTTTTTCGCCTTTTTTTATTTTTGCTCGCAAACATCGGAATATGAAAAGCAAATACGTACGACCGGCTACGCCAAGCTTTTTTTCGTACACGTAGTTGACAGTGTTTGAAGAGGTTAGTTCTTTTTTTCCTTTTTTTTTTGCTTTTTCTACCGTCTCTCTCGTTCCATCTTCATCGTCGTCATCGTCGTCGTCGTGTTCTACGTTAACTCTTCTTCTTGGTCGTGTAAGTTGCAAACTTAGCAAGTTGATGATACTTGGCCGTTGATTGACGAGGGTACTTCTGCCACGTTGCACCAGCATTTCGACGACGAGGTGAGTTGCGTAGCTTTTGTTTTTATTCAAAAGGTTAGGAATTACGAAGGTTTTTACGTGTTTTTCTTTTTTTTTCAACCTACCTTCCCTTCTTTCTGTGTATATTCGGTGATTATAACCGAAGTTGAGTTTTTTTTACGAGGGGATTGCTTCTTTATCGTGTTTTTATAGCGTGTACCGCTGTCGTTATATAAGGTATTGATTTTAGTTGTTTGCTGTTTTATTTTGTAATAAGTACTTATTCATTTTCTGTTTTGATGTTTTTTTGTTTTTTTTTAAATTGCGAATTGTAATTTGTGCTGGAGAGGTGAGGTTTGGAAAGAGTGGAGTGAATTGTTCGAGTAGGAAGTGATGACATGATGCAGAAGTGAGGTGCTTAAAAAGTCTGGTATTTTCGTTGTAAATTCGTTAAAAAATAATTTTACATTAAATTTGAGAGGGAATTGTCAAAACATTCCCGAGTGATGTCGGAATCGCATTTTTGAGAGGAGAAAGAGAAGGGTAAAATTTAAAAATCACACATTTTGATTGGGAAATTTTTTGTCAAGGCACTGTACAAATTTCGAAAATATCCATAAGGATGATTTTGAAATCAGAACTCTTTTTGATTGCAGGATCCCAAGATTCACTTTTGTTCTCATTTTTAATTCAATTTTTCCTCTCGATTTTCGCCCATTTTTTTCAAATCTTTTAAAATGTGGAAAAAGAAAGGAGGAAAAAAACAGAAATGTACGGTTTAATTTCACTAAGTGAGTTCAACTCTCAAAAAAGTCAAAAAGAGATGCCAAGAGGAACTAGAAGCGGAAGGGTGGATGTTGCCGCGAAAAATTAATCGAAGAAGTGAGCGAAAGCTTCGTAGTAAATTTAGCATTTTTTCAAATATTACGCCTTCTCGATTAGATTAGATTTTTAAAAAAGAATTGTTGGAGGCAATAGTCCTAGAAATAGTAACTGAATTAGAGACCTGAATGTGATGCTAGAATGTATAACCGAAGAGTGGATGAGTGAACCGCCATTTGACCCGTTTTAGTAGAATTTTTCGAATTAAATTGTGTGCACTTATCCTGATTTTTCTTTGTTCTTTACAAACGTATGATTTTCTCTTGTATAAGTACTTTCATTTTAGTATACGTGCACTCAGTACCTACTCATGTCTCATATACCCATCTCCGACTCGTATGTTTGTGTTTGTCCAAGTTGGGTTGTTGGTAGTATATATAAGAGTAAGTAGGTAAAGTACGCCTCGAGCTGGTAGCTCTTTTATTTCGTCTTCTTTGACTAGGCAAGGGTGTTTATTTTACAAGCGATGAAATGAGCAACTCACTGCAGGACATGGTGAACTGGTCGCGGGGTCAACAGGGCACCAAAAAATAAAAAGGGGTAGAAGCTCTGCTGAGCTATACGCTCGAGTCATAGACATCTGTATTTTCTTTTTGCACCTTCCGTAATTTTTATTCGTTATTTTTTCACCTGCAACGTACAGGTGCCTATTCTGCATTCGATGTTTTAGTTTTAGATTTTGAAAAATTAAAATGAAGGGAGGATATATCCAGCATCATCTTTTTTTATCTAAGAAGTTAGGCAAATTAATTTACCCCCATATAAGTGGTCGATAATTCCATTCCCGCTACCTTGAATTCTTTTGAGAAATTTGATTAAAATCATCAACAACAGAATTTATGTAAGTAGATAATTTCGAAATTTCAACTTTGATCTGATAAGAAGTTACGAAAAATGCGTTATTTTGGTTTAACAAAATGTACATATGAAAAGTTTGCAGATTTTTGAGAATTTTTTCGACATATTCATAAAGTAGTAATGGAAATTATTAGAAATAGCTGGTGGCGCGGAAAGACTATGGTTGGCGAATGTCTACTACTTATACTACGAGTTTGGTATGTTGGTAAAAGTTTTTTCATTCGGCATGTTTAAGGTCGAACTCGAAGCGCTATTTCCCTGGAGCTTTTTCTTTTCTCCGTTTCTCTGATTCGTTGTGTGTAAGGCCATAGTGTGGCAGCGTATTTTCCACGTACCTCGGTTTCAGTCTCGTTCTTGCATTCGTGTGTAGAATAGAATAGACCGAATTGCTGTATGTATTTTGTACTACCTACATAGTGTTCGGTGCATATTGAAGATGGTATGGCAGGAAATTCGCCAGCTTGAAGGAAATTGCCGAGTTATTATTCGCCAGTACCGCCGAGGCCATTTTTCGGTGTTCGTTGATTACTCTTTGTACTTTTGGTGAAATGTATTCGTTGTAGTATGGGGTTAATATAGTGATCGATTTTTTGTTACCATGCTATGCATACAATGCTCAATTGAAAATTTTTGGAATTTTTCAGACCTCTCGATGTGTGGTGTGTGGGTCTTGAATCCCTGTTTATACTGTGTCTTTTAAATCATCTATTCCGATTTTTTTGGTCGATAAATAATTGTCAAATCACAAGTTTTCGTTGTTTTCTGAAACTTCGTAATTTTTTTTCGGTTTTTGGGTCAAAGAAGCTGGTGTGATTACCAGAATATCCTAAAATTACTGAAATATCCATTTCCAGATAATTTTCTAGGCATCCCCACCCCTTCCTTCAGTTTGTCATGAGATCATATATATGCTTCAAATGTAAGTGCAGTACTTCTACAAACAATTTTTTATTTGAAAATTTTTGTTTAAATCAAACAATATTTTAGTCATAGAAGGGGGAGGGGGCAATAAAATTCAAATTTTGAAAATAAGAGCTCCCCTTACGCCTTCTCCCAATTCTACTTTCAAATAAAAACCTCACGAGTGTGGAGTAACCGATTTGATTTGATTTTTTTTTTCAAATAAAAAGACCTCTAGGGTATTCCATCACTAAATTTACAGCTGCCCAATCGCAAAACCAGGGGTCCAAAAGTTTCAGAATTTCGATTTTTGGTCTATTCCTCCAATAAAAAATATAAACGTGTGATTGAAACAGTAAAACAGTGATTTCCGAGATATGTCAAGTGTCGAGGAAATCATAGAACTCATAGGATAGGTATTTTTTTAGCCCCAAATTTTAGAAAAATTGTCAGAAAATGCCGGAATTATAATATTTTTTGATCACTAGTCCAGTTCCTTGTTCAGGTTTTGGCGCGATTTTGAGTCTGCGTATTCCTATGTGTATGTTTTGGGCCTCAAAATTTCCCAAAAATCAACCTAAAATGGCAAAAAAATGCGATTGGCTATCTACAACCCTGGGAATCGTCTTTTCTAGTCATAAGTCGTACTTGCTGGAGTTTGAGCGCGATTTTGAGTCAGAATATCCAAAAAAGGAGCCAAAAATTTTCAAAAAATTCAGCAAAAATGCGATTTGGTAGCTACAACTCTGGAAATCGTCATTTATAGCAGTAGTTATTAGTCAAGTATTTTGAGTTTTTGGGTGCGATTAAGGAGTCTGAGCATCCGGTGTCTTTAAGCTATCCTTTTGTAGGTATAGCCAAAACGATCCCATAGTGTGAAATGGAAGACGTAATTTGCGTTTCATTTGCTACCTGTATGTGGAGACAGAATTTGAGTGACTTTCTTTCATATTTGTTAGAAATTGAAATTTTATCCAGATCTTTTTTCTGAGTTGAAGTGTCTTTCATCATTCCTCCAGAAAGGTATGTACCTGCATTGTGTCAAAAAACTGATTGAAACTGACTTGGAGACTTATACAGGGTGTCCAAAAATAACGGATTTTGATATATTATTCTGATAAGCCAAAAAAGGGAAAAAATTTCCCCAAGTCAAAACTGAAAAATTGAATAACAATCAGAGAAATGGGCGTTGGAGTTATTGTTTCCATTCAAAATGAAAGCTTCTCTCGTGTTCCATTAAAATTAATCCCTCTAACGCCTATTTTTCTAATGATTAGGGTACCTATACTCAATTTTCCAATTTCATTTCCACACGAGGAATTTTCTTCTTTTTTGATACAATCAAAATCCCTTATTCGTGGACACCCTGTACATTTGAGATAGCGCATATCAGCGATTCATTTTGCAAAAAACGAAAGGTGAGATGGTGGGGAGGGGGAGGTGAAATCATTCGTCGAAAAATTCGGCCTCTACATTCGAAAGCGGCAGCGGCGCCGTCGTCACGGTAAATTACGCCGCCGCCGAGCCTATAGTAGTGTATGTATGCTAACTTGCTATGTGCATATTAATATCCTTATTCCAGATGCGAAGAAACGATAAAAAATTATCAAAGCGATACGGATGTAAAGGGTTTAATCGGACGGGGGCGGATAGGTTGGTTATATAGTATAAGTAGGTAGGTAGGAAAGAAGAAAGAAAAAAAAAAGAGCCAGCTAACAATTAGAAATGAAAATTACCGGCGTTTTTCTAATTGTTTTTTCGCAATCGTGGTTGTTTATATCGGTTGTTATGGTAACACGTGGTGTGAAATGCGAAGCAACGAAGACTAGGGGGTAGGATGAGGGTGCGTGCACGAAGGGTGGCCGTGGTCGGTTAAGGCGCTAGAGCTTTTTCGAGCGTACACGACGTAACTGCATTCTTACTATTACGTAACGAACCGTGTAGCTATACGTACGTCGACGTTTGCAGTTTTCGCTTGGATTGCGATTCGGTCGCAGCGAATTGCGTATTGTGGGATTTCTTGCTAGCTCTTGGTTTTTTTTTCTACTTCTTTTTCGGTGTTGGAAGTTCGTGATACCTAATAAAACTTACGTTCGGTTCGGGTTTTGTGTAAGTTTTTGAAAGTAAAGTAAAGTTGTTAGAAGCACAAAAAGTGATAGTGTCGCTTTTTTTCGTATTTTTTTTTTTTCGAGTTTTATTGCACTCAAATGACGTTTTGGACGAGATAGCAAAGAATCGGTGAGTCTTCCACGTAACAGTAATTTTTGGTCGAAATGACGAGAAAGAAGAACAGGGTGATAGGACGATGCCTAAATCGCGACGAGATTTGCATGATGGCGTGCGTAAATTCCATCGAGTATAATGACTTTGTAGCGTAATGTGGTTCAGTGCCCCGAATAGGCACCGCCACCGCCACCGACGATGATATCTATTGTAATATTATGGAGAATGGGAAGCGCAGAGAAAAGGCTTAATGATGTTGTCGTCGAATCTGCAGCCACCGTCGCCACCGCTTCGCGGCGCATCACGAACAACGTTGAATATTTTAATTAATTTTTATACCCTAATCGGAGAGAGGTGACGAGGAATGGAGCCGAGTCGAGTCGGTAAAACGCCTAAACCCCCGAATACTGTACCTACCGAGGACGATGGAGCGATATTAAATTAGACGAAAACGCGAAAATATCGACGAAGCTCGAATGCGTGAAATTACACGTCAACGTCGTCGTCGACAAAGTTGAATAGCGAATTATCTTACGCGGAAATGTTACCCGATGGGATAGAATGTTTGGAAACGAAGACCACGCTTTGGAGTAAAGGTGTCACGTTGAAGTTTTCATGATTTAAAAAGGCTAGAATTATTTGGACTAATGAAAAGGTATATTTGGTGGAATTGGTGAAAGAAAAGGTAGATATCGTGTAGTGCTGAACTGATATTGTACCTATTTGAAAATGAATTTCTCAAGCTGATGGAAGGGCTCTATACCAGTTGCGCTTTTTCCCCTATTTTTTCGATTTTTTTTTGGTCAGTTGCGCTTTTCAGTAGAAGCAATAATTTTTACCCACTTGCGCTTTTCGGTTGTTTAAAATTCCGAATGTGTTCCCAAAATTGAAAGAATTGAAAGATACAAACTGATGAACGAACGAACGAATTATTTTTATTACATACCTAACATACCTAATCCGTCTGATCTCACCAAGGGGAGCATTTTTTTTAATATACTCTCGTAGGTACTGTCTACCTACATACACGGTAAGGGGTAATGTAACAGAATCTAACTACCCGCAATTTTTGCAATTTTTTTTTTGAAAATGTAAAATTGCCAGAAATGTGGTGAGGGAACACAATTTTTGCGGTTCCCTCAATTTTGAGGAAAATACTCAGGTAGTTAGATACTGTGATGCTAACCATTGGTACGCGTCACAATATCTAACTACCTTACTTTTTTTGCTTTAAATCGCGGGAGGATGTGTATGGTGATTCTCCTTAATGACGAGGAACATTCTCGTGATGTTACGAATGCCAAAACAACGAGTCGAGGCTTTTTACATACCTATTATAATTTTGGGGAATATTCGAGCAGAGTGTCAACATTAGATTTGAAGCAATTTATTGCATTTCTTACGTGTTTTTTGATGTAAACTAGTAGAAAATGAGGAACAGAGACGAATATAATGTGAATAGCTGTTACCTGTGATCAATCAAAGAAAAAATTGAGGTAGTTATATACTGTTCTATGCACCATGGGTATCTATCATAATATAATATCTAACTACCTTGATTCATACGTGAATATTCAATATATGTACTGGAAAAATGAATCTAATTACGCTGTATTTCAGCATTACGTGATTAATTATACTTTTATTCATTTTTTTTTTGAAGAAATACTGAGTAAAACTATGAATTGATGTCAAGTTCACGTTTGCTCGTGAGAATTTCGAGGGGTATCGGTCACGGGGAGGCTGCGGAGGCGCTGAGACCATCTCCTTACGGCTTACATCCACACGGAGAGGACTGACACATATGAACTCTGTTTATAACCAAAAATATCAGAAATTTCGAATAATGAGGCTAAAATTTGAGAAAAGCGACCTTAAAGAGGTGCGGCGCGCGCGCCCAGCCTTCCCGTGCCCGGCGCCCCCCCCCCCCGTAGAACTCATTGGCCAATCATATCTCTTCAACTTCAATTTTTTTCATAGTCAATTTGGAATTCGCTCGGGGGAATTACGGGGAGGCGCCGGGCACGGGAAGGCTGGGGGCGCGCCGGGACCATCGCCTTGCATCTGCACCATCCCTACACACACATATGTATTAAGCTTTGTTTATAGCAAAAAATGAGGTAGTTAGATTCTATGATGGTCACCCCATGACATTTGGAACAGTATCTAACTACTTACTTCAAGTTTGCTTTTAAAAAGCATTGGTAACTGCAGCTATAGAATGTTATACTTTGTATTTTATGGCATATTCTTGCTCCTTGCTCAAGAAAACAAAAAAAAAAGGAATAAAACATGAATTCATGCAACACATTACCTACAGATTTTTTTCATTATTTAAAAAAAAAAGCCTCGATTCGTTGTTTTGGCATTCGTAACATCACGAGAATGTTCCTCTTCCGCACAGTAATCCAATATCAACGCCATAAAAGAACGACTTTGCACAAACATACTCGTACTATCAAAATTTCCAAACTTTGAGAACCCCTGAAATTGGTTTTTAAGAAGCGCAAGTGGTATTTAAAGAAGCAGGCTTGGAAAAGCGCAACTGGTCAAAATAAATTGAAGGAAAAGCGCAAGTGGAAATCACCGGATGGGAGCTAAAGATTGCGTTGGAGTGTTGTGTGTCGAAGTTTGGTCTTTTCTGTTCAGATAAGATAAGGGTTGAGGATTGTTACCGAATTGAATGAGAAAAGTTCAAAATTTACTCGGTTTTAATCTCACAAGAAAATGATGAGTGAACTTCCTCGTATTAGAATTTGGTTGTTGGATGAAACATTCAGGTATCCAGTTATCTTACTCGATTGTAGCTTCGTTGCTTTTTTGGAGAAGATTATTTTTGGTTGCATTTTATTCTAAAAAGTCACTCTTGGTTGCTCTTTACTCCCAAGATGGTCTATTTCTTCAAAGTGGAATCAGTTCCCATAGTGAAGTATCCGGATATTTAAATTTGATCCATCTGTGTTGTCCAATGAAATCAAGTAATGGTATGAAAAAATTTCGAAAATTTCGAAGTGAATGTATCGAAGTTCAACATGTAAAAAAATATTGTATTGCGTGGTTTTTACTTCAAAACTCCAAAATACGCAGCATTTCAACGTAGGAGTTATTTAGAAAAAAGTCCCAAGCTTCCGAAATTATAAAGGGTTTGAAAGTGATGACTTATCAATTTTGAACCCCTGCCCTCTCCTCAGGATACAAAATTCATCATGATATTACTTGAAACATACCAGATGTTTGGATTTTGAGGCTGAAACCATCAAATATAGAGGAATTTTCGTTTCAATTTTTTTAATTTTAATGAGGGAGATTCACTTTGATTCCTAAATTAGGTAGCACACATGAAAAGTCATTTTCATATTTTGGAAATTCTATCGGTCTAGGTCTGAATTTTCGTTCCGTCAAAAGTATTTGTACATATCAAGATTTAGTGAAACATGTTGTCGGACAGAATAAAATAAAATCTAAGGTAGAAAACGTTACTTCGCAGTGACTTTAATTTGTTGTGGCAAAAGTTACAAAAATTGTGGCGGGTTTGAAAAAAATAAAATAGCAGATAAAATTGAAGAATTCGCAATCTTGCTGAGTGGTTTTTTTTTCAGTTTTATTACGAATAAGTATGTTGTGAAATACTGACGAAACTTTTGCACTAGTTTTAGTTTATCTGTGTTCTTTCCTCTTGTGTTTTATTAGCGGACTGGAAACGAATAGCGTTAGTACATTTATTACGTAAAATTTTTGAATATTATTGAAAATATGGGTGTATTGGACGTACTGTAAGTGGAGTAGGTAGGTTTTTTTTTAGTAACGACGATTAATGGAATACATATTTAGTCGGATTGTCTCCTTCTTTCTCTTTCCAACATCTTTTTTCTACTTTCTCAATCCCTTCGTATTTATGGATTACCTATCAATGTAATATCATATTTCTTAGCCTTAGACTATGTGTACGAGTACGACGACGATATAAATGTATGGTGTTCAAACAAGTCGAAAAATATATACGAGTCTTGTTTCTTTCTCTCTCCTTTTCATTCTGTCTATCTTTCCTTTTTTATTTAGTCCGTTCAATAAACTTGGATTTTCCTTATATTTATGTATAGTACCTGCTTATACATTATTGAGATATTTTCAAACGAACGATCTGTGCATTGCTCTTCAAATTAAGAAAATACTTTCTGACGTTTTTCGCCAATATTTCGTAGCCTTCTTTTTGGATTTGCCTATTTCTAGGCTTCTATCTGCCTATACTTCCTGCACTAGATTGCTTTTTCCATGGTTTATTTGCGCCCACACATTCATCTCTCGACTGTTTCTCGCTGTACGATTCTGCGGCTTTTTTCGAACCTTTTTAAAAATTGATGGCTCGACGTTTCGTACGAATTTTCCTATTTGTATTGTATGTGTACTTTTGTAACTCGCCTCGAGTCGAGCTTGGACCTTGACCCGTGTTTGAGGATTTTAAGTGGTGGATGTTTCGAGTTATGTTGTGAAGATACGTGAAAGGATGAGACAAAATGATCGTTTTTGTGAGGAAATCAAAATTGGGAGTGGGTATGATGAAATTTAATTTCAAATTTTTGATGTGCTTCATGTTCATTGTTCCTGGACTACATAGATACATAGATTAAAATTGGGAGAGCCCAATTTTCCTCCCATTTATGAACTTGGTTTCAAAGTTTCAAAAGATGAAAAAAATTGCATATATAGATTTGTATTTTCATTGGTCAGTCTTGCTTTTGTAACCTTTCTCCTTGGAATTTTTTGTTTTGTTTTTAATGAATTTACGAATGCATTGCGTTCAAAAGTTAAATACTCGAATCAAACGAACACATCCAAATGAACACTTCTTCTCTAGTAGTTTTTAGTTGCCCATTGGCTTGAACTTTGGTCAACGAACTCCACTTGATAAATTATTCTAGAAGTACGACCGCGAGTGTTATGCACCTAATACCTATTTCAATTTCATGATCTTTTCTATCTCTGGAGTGAACTTGTCTTGAACGTGTATCAAGGGTGGAGAATATAACATCTTCCCTGAAGTACAATATGTATTCCTTATTTGTATTTGATGCTACTCGTACTTACATGTTCGTGCTTATGCATCGAGTAGTGCTGCTGGTTTCTGTATTGCTCACATATATGTACTTATGTGTGTAGGTACAATACACTTGTATGGTATTCTGGAGGAGATAAATATTGCTTAGCTGCGGATGCAGTATTATAATAATTGCAATAATTGACCATTATTGTGTCGGACATGAATGTACGTACTGTATGTGTTCACATTGGAGGTAGTATTTCTGTATTATATGTTCATATGCAGTACAAAATTAAGCACCGCCGTCGAAGAAGGTGGCGCGGCGGTGTTTTAAACTTGTACGTAGTAATTTTAGCGTGAAATTAGAGTATACATGGTTACCGCAGATTCCTTAGGCCTCGTACACGTCGCTGTTACCTGGTGGTAGGTAAAATTAAAGTTATTATACGGTTACCTCCCTTCGTCCATCTCGCCGGCTTCTGCCTCTGCCTTATTGTTATGTATAGGTTGACTTTATGGGTTAGAGTGTAAGGTGCGTGTACAATGTATATAGGTATAATTTGTGAACAGACTGTATTATACTGTACGGTATGTGTTTTAAATACCGCAATGCAGTTTTTGGGTGTAAAAGGTAATTAAATTGCGTAGGTGGGTAGATTGCTATGTAGGTATATCGATTTCGAAGTAGAGACAGTAAATTTTTCGGGTGTTTGAAAATGTGGTTTGCCGAAAACAGAGTTTATTTTGCGGGCTTCGCGTTCGTGTGAAATATACTGTGTGTTTTCGAGGATATTGGTTGGAGAATTTGGGTTGAAATTGCGATTCTCGAAGGGTTGTTTGTTTGTTCTTTTGGTGTAAGAAGCTTTATTCTAAGAACCAGTGTTACAAAGCAGAATGAATTTTCGTTCCGGTTCGGGGTTCGGCTCCACTCAAAAAATATCGTTCCGTTATTATAGTTTTGTGTAAAGGGTTCTGGACTCGGAAATAGCGGTTATGGTTAAAAATATAGGTTGCAGCTTTTCCTCAATTCCTCCTGCAAAAATCATGAAAATCTCCATTTTTTTTTGAGTGGTAGTGGTAATCTTGAGATATTTCTTAAATAGGTTACACATTTAACTTATTCTATTATTGAGTGACATGTGCAGGTTGGTTCCCGTGAACCACATCTGCTGTATACCTACATAACATGTTATATTAAGCGCCAGTAGCACAATGCAGGTTTAAACCAGAGTTGTAGGTCAACTCTGGTTTAACTAAAATGTAGTGTAGCGCAATGGACGATCAAACTGTTTTTACAGTTTAAACCAGGTTTTACTTAACTCGACAATTTTTGGAGGTTAACCTAGGATTAACAAATCGGCGGGTGTCCATTGGTTGTTTCAAGTTGTGTGATTACTGATTACTGATTATTTTGTAAATGGAAACCAATAACTTCAAATAATACCAACTTTCGACAAAGACGAAGTATAATTATGTACTTACATTGAACGACAAAAAACAAGAATATTGTTGAGTGTAAAATTTCGAATCACATCACTACCATACTGAAAAATTTGGTGACTATTGTTCAAAATTGGACATTTTACCTCAAACAAATTAATTTCCTACAGCAAAAAATTAAATCTAGTCAACTATTTGTTCAAGAATATTTACTTTTTTGAAATTTATTCAAAAAATTAGAACTGTGTTTCCAATCCTAAGATATTTCAAATCATTAAAAATATGTAATCAAAAATCAGTAAAATCACTCCAAAACATTGATATCACAAACATAACCAACAATAATTGTGACAAAATTTGATTAGCCTAAATGACGTGTTATCCAACGATTAGTTAATCTAAACCTGAACCAATGTTATGCAACGCTACAGAAGTTGAACCGGGTTCAAGATTTAAACCAAGTTCAGCTAAACCAAATTAAACCTGCATTGTGCTACTGGCTCTCACTCACCAAGTCATGAGGCTTTTGACGTTTAAGACACCTAACCAATACACTAGTATCTATAGTATCTAACAGTCGAATTGCCTTTGGGTTGATGTGCACATGAAGCCGTTTCTCATGCTTTGTTTCTAGCTCTCTAACAACTTCATCTACCCATTATATGTATCTCAAAGAAACCATATTGCACCAGTAATTGTTCTGAGAGTTTTATTTTGGACAGTTTGGATGATTTTATGATTTGATGCTGTAGCACATCCCCACTATGGTATCCCATATGTCCATACGGGTTTGATTATCGTTTGATAAATTGACATTTTACACTCAAATCTCCATTTTTGAATGATGTCCAATCAACCAGTGCATTTGGCGGAGTTTTAGGTTGATTTGGGTTTTCTTCTGATCAATATGGTGCCTCCAGCTAATAAGGAGTCAAGATGAATACCCAAGTATTTTGCATGGCGGGCAGCTGGAATTTCATGTTGACTGATTGTGACCCGCTCTGACAAAATTGGGTCGTGCTAGATTCACCAACTTCCAGTCCAAAAGAGTCGATTCAATTAAAAACATTTCCAAAATAATGACGTTTGAAATGAATTTCAAGGGTTGAATGATCAGATTTTAGAAAAAAAAATTTTTTTAATTTAGTCGAAATGGTCAATTTTGTCAGAGCAGGTCACATAATATTAAACACCACATTTTCTCTTAGCAAATGTAACATGGGTTGACTTTTGCTCATTTAGCTTGATTTTCCATTGATCTGTCCGTCTTGAGATTCCATCCAGAGCTTTTTATAGATTCTTTGTTGCTTGGGCTTGGGATGAATGGACTGACAAAATTGCAGTATCATCAGCAAACATTACAGTTTCAGTTTCTGCTGTTGTTGGTATATCAGCTGTGTACATTAAATACAGAATTAGTCCCAGAACACTACCCTGAGGCACTCCTGCATTAATTGGAAAGATCTCCATTAAAAAATTCATTCTAAAAAATGTTGAAAATTTGGAGAATTTTACGCAAATAAAAACATCGAATGATGCGTTTGTACCATAATTATTTCAAATTAACAGTAACCGAAATGAAATGAACTTGATAGAGTTACTACGGTTAAAAAATTCTAAATTAATAATTTTGGTTACATTTTCGGTTACAGTTATCAATATCGGGAATTTTGGTGATGATTATGGTTTTTGGCTCATTTCAGAGGTTAAAATTCATTTCAGTTGAAAATTACAGTTACGATCAACATCCCTGATTTTTAGTTTGAAAAATTGGCCAAAGTGAGGTTGAAGCAGACTTTTTGGTGGCAAAACCCGGAAAACGTTGTGCGCATGCACCAAATGCAATGTTTATTCTGATTGGTGGAAGCTACCTCATGTCACGTTATTAATAATCTCTACCAGACTCTGACCAATCAGAACCAGTCGCACTGGATTGCACCTCCAAAAACTAAAAAGTCGCCTTCATAAACGTCAATTCAAGTAAAATATAATTTATGTATTGCCCATCTATCCTTTCATGTCTGTCACTATCAGTATCTTGTCAGAAACTAAAGCGACAAAGGAAAATCTCAGAAGATCAGTTAAGATTACTTTCAAACAAAGTGGCAAACAGGCAATTTTTTGTGTGTTATTGGTCTTATTTTGTATATTTATTGCAACGTTTCTTTGGCCAAACACTTTATTGCACACTTGAAATGCAGCCAAAAGAAATCAGCTTGAGAAAGGGGCGTTCCGTTCCATCGAAGTTGGCTCAGAAAAATGTCTCAGGATAGTAAGTGTCTCTTCGGTCGTCCCATTTTTGCTCTTCATGCTGGTACTTTTCACGCAAAAGATGCAGGAATATATACGTCGAAGTCAAGGTTATCGAAACGTAGCTATAAATATGTAGGTACCTGTTGATTGGTGGAATTTTTCTTACGTATAAGGAAATTGCGAAGGGAGTTTTTAATGTACGATTAGGAAATAGAAAAATATGACGTCGAAGGAAGCAAGACGTCGGAGAGGTATTGATCTATGACTACGACGTTTGGAGAGAAAGTCATCCGTGTTCCTTTTTTTTTTTTGCCGAGTGTGTAGTGTGTAGTACGTTTGGTATAAAGTAAATGTTTACGGAGTCGAAACAAGAAACGGCAATATATGCGCGGAATTTTACGCAACAGTCTGTAGATTCACGTTAGCATTTTTTCGCTCGAAGTTTCCTCCCAGTCGGGAGACGTGGTGCGAATGCAAGGGGAGCAAAGAAAGAATGAGAAATATTTCATTTCGTTGATACTATATGTATTATGGTTTAAGCGTAAAGTACGTATACCAATACCAGAGGACCCAGAATGAGACATGACTCGGAGTCGACGAGGAGCACGAAGATGAAAATACGACTCTTGCTCGTAAAAAGGGAAAATATTTATTCGACGACCATACTCGGCATTCTTTGGGGATTATTAGCGAAACCTCGAGCCTCGGGCTCTGTTTTCCCCAGCATAACGAAGGGGTTAAATTCGCGATAGTTTTTTCTTCCTTATAGTATGATGCGAAGAATGGGAATGAGACTCGAGAGTAAGACGTGGTGGTGGAGGAGGAGGAGGATGATTTTGTAAAGACGCCTGAGTATGTAATGATCCATGAGGAAAAAGGACACGGGGATGTTGAAGAAGGTTGAGGGGGTGGAATAGAGGGTAACACGTCGTACTCGTTTATCGGGTGTAATGTACGCGCAGTATGATCAATAAAATTATACGATATAAAAAGGGCCGCCGCCGCCGCCACCACCGCCGCTGCAGCGGCCGCCGGTTGGAAAATGCCTTTTGCACGCATCGTATTGTAACTACCGGCGGGCGACATATTTCTTGGCGCCGATGCGTCCTCGTTACCGGCATCGTGGCGGCGCTTTTGCCCAACTCTTGGCTCTGTGAGTTGCGGCCTCGGCTGCGTCCGTTTTTATGCGGCGTGGCGTATTTTACACGAGGCAACACATCGGCATTTGTGCTGAGGACGAGGAGCCGCGCCGGATCGCGCGGTGCTGAAAGGATTTTTTTATTCGACGTCGACGTCGAGTCCTACTTTCGAAGGGATGGTAGTGTGTATGTTCTCGTATACTATACTCCTACGCTATGCGAGCAAGCTTCGTCGTTTATGAAGATTTTTTTTTCAAAATGGTTAGGGAGAAGCTTTTAAAAAAATGGAAGAACTGATTTCACGTTCGAGGGGAGGATGAAAAAAATGAACGCGACGATCAGTCGTCGCGTCGGCGTCGCTTCTCGTTCACCTGCCCCTTGCACCCTTTCGATTGCATCGTTTGATTTTTTTGAATTCATTTTTCAAACCGTCAAGTGAATACGAGATAGAGCCAGAGGTGGGGTTCGGTTACGTGTAAAAAATATAAAACGAGCGCCTTGTCGAAGGTGTAGGCCTGTAGGGTGCTTGTAGAATTTGAAACTACAAGAGAGAAAGCGAAGAAATCTGGCCTATAGTATAGCGATGTAACAGAGTGTACGTAGATGTACTTAAGGGTGGAGGTAGCTCTACCTACATAGGTAGGTGTCGGCGGTACAGCAGGAAAGAACGGATCATTTATCAGGGATTGTTAGAAATGTGTTTTCTCACCCGACCTTTGACGCTTGGCAGCATGGCCGCGACCGTGTTTTACTTTCTTAGTTAGCTGCTGCTGTTGTAATACAGTGAAGACTATACGCTAGCCAACCTCGATGATAATGGTGAAGGGAGCGATGTAAGGTACAGCCGAGTCAAGTTTAGCCTTGTTAAGCTTTTAAGTACTCTCAGGAATCGATATTTTTCTAATTATTGTAGGCCTCTCTCTCTGTACACGGTTGGCCATGTTGCTGGCGAAATCGGCCGGAGAAAATTATCGCAAAGGAAACCTGGCGAAATTACCAGCTTTTTATTGACTCTGTCGTCCGAATTAATTGGCCATGGTGGACTCGCGGACGAGAGCAGTTCGAAGAGAACGTGTAAAGGTTGTAATCGGCCCGGCCCTGGTAAATGCGATTATATACGCGTTGTATACAGGCCTAATTGAAAGCTGGCGAATAGGCGCTATAATTCTTTCGTTCCTTTTTTTCTTTTTCCACGGGTTTTGGAAGTGTTTATTGCGCGAACGAGAGTTTTAATTTCATCGAGAATTAAAAGTTGAATTGGGAGATGAGTGGTGAGAGGAAGAAGGGAGATTTTGGTTGGATGGAAGGAGAGGAAAGTGTAGTTGAGATTTAAATGTAACTTCGTGAAGTAATAATTATGAATTGAGTGTGTGGATGTATTTGTAAAATATACGAATTATTGTCACCAGATAGTTTTTGTTCTTCATCTTGCATGGGATTGGGGAGCAACAGGTGTGAATTGATTACAGCTCGAGAGCGTTCACGAATTAGTTTCATTTTGACTATTTTTGATTATCTGGCTGAACTGGGGCTAGGCTGAGCTTAGCCTACATTCTCTGCTAATTGTTTTATTCAGTTTGGACAGTAGCCTTGGTACGAGCCTACGAGGTGTAGAAGGCCTAAAAAAAATGAAATGGAAAAGATTTTCATTGGATCATTTTCATCAGAGCCAAAATGGAATTCCTCAATTCTTTCTCTATACCTAATTACCTACTTAGAATTCGGTTCATAAAACTGGCGGGAAATTACTCGGCATTCCTCTTCGTTTCTATTGGTTTTCTTTAATGGATTTTTGATGGCAAATTTTTCAGTAGGTATAATTGGGCAAAATAGAGTGGAAAATGCATTGGACGTCATTAAAACTAGTTATGAAAACAAAAACCAAAAAAAAAAAAAACAGAAACCAATGAAGTTTGTAATTTTGTCCCCATGCTCGCATTTAAAGGTTAAAATGACTTGAAAACCTGTTTGAAGTATTGCAAATCGACAATCTAAGAGGGTAAAATTCCATAAAAGTTGTTGTCAATAATTGCATGAAAAAGTGTTATAATTATGAAAAAAGACCCTAGAAAAATTTCGAAATTTTATTCAGCTTGATCAAAAATCATCGTTTTTTTCCTTTTGGTTTTCAATTTAGTTCAAGGTTTTTGGTTTTCTATCTTGGCGTAAAATTTTGAAAAACTTCAAAAAAATGTTATCCTTCTCCAAATTTGAACATTTTAAATTTTCAGATTGAGTTTGCTTCTGAATTTGTAATCTTAAGAGTGTTTAATCAATATCATGGTAACAATTACATATTTTCAGAATGTATCGAATTTAAATTTGAAGAGATTTGAAGATTCCAGGCGAATTTTTGAAAACTGAAACTATTTTTTTCGAATGATATCAAGTTACGTAGCAGAAATCGGGTATTTTGGGGTGAAAATGTAACCACCTTTTTTTCTCAGTGCTCGTACTGGGTTATTTCTGAAGTAACCTAGTTGCTAAATTTGGTTATTTTCTTCAAAATTTTGGTAAATGTTTTTTAAATTTTCAAAAAATTGTCAGTTTCGCTTTTTGCCAAAAATAGTACATAACATAATCCCGTGTGTTTCTAAGTTGCCAAAAAGCCTCGTTTCTTGTTGAACAAAATTGCTAAAAAGTTGTGTTTTCTTTCAAAACATCCAAAAATCCTCATTTTTCTCAAAAAAAAGGCTTAGAAGTCTCGCTTTTTCTGCCAAAAATTATCAAAAAGGATCACTTTTTGCCCATACATAATTACTAAAAAGTCCTGCTTTTTGCAAATGCGTAGTAAATAATTCCCCCATTTAAGCAAAATTATTGTCATACTTAGTCTCGTTTTCTGGCAAAAATGTCAAAAAGTCTCCGCTTTTTTGAGTAAATTGCTCAGAGTTCTTGTTTCTCGCCATAAATAAATTTCAAAATTCTCACTTTATTGCCTGAAGTTGCCAAAAAATCTCGCTGTTTTTTTTCAAAAATTTGCAAAATAGTTCAAGTGAACCTTTTTTTTTTTTTACAAAAATTGCCAGAAAGACCTGCTTTTTGCTAAAATTGTACAAGTTTCTATCGAGTTTTATTTTTAGATTTTCGTTAAGAACGAAAAGTTTTGTTTTTTTTTTCGATGATTTTTTTTCTATTCGTACATTGAAATGTTTTGCTCGTGTTTTGCCCCATTTGGTTGATTTTTCGAGTTTTTTGATTACTTACTCGAAAACCAAATTTGATTGGTCAAACTTGATTTTTTAAATTTTTCTTGGAAGTTTTTCCAAAATTGGAGTCTCTTTGAAAAACACCAAAATATGACGTTCTTTTGTTGGACACTTGTATTAAATTGAAACCGATCGAGAGACAGGGGATCTGCAGGAAGCAGGTGAAAAATATCTTGAGGTGGTCGTATCGAAGTTCTGTATTTTGATTCATTTTTTCTGAACATCATGTTCTTCTTGGATGGAAATCAGATTAAATTCGGCTCGGCTAGGGGTAAAGAATGATTTCCGATGTTTTTGAAAAGTTCCGTTCCAAGTTGAAAAATGGGAGGGGGATGGAAAATTTTTCATCTTGAGGAAAAAATTGGCCAATTTTGTTCAATTCTCTCAGGGTACATACGAGTGCGAATGTCGTATCGTATCGAACCACCGAAATGGATTCGTGGCACATTAGGTTCGTTTCGTACTTCGTCGTAATGGGTATTAGAGGCGTATTCGCTTATATTACACGTACACGTAATTCCCTTGATAATACGATACGAGTGAAGGGCAACTAGGGAGTGATGTGATGTTAGGAGGAGGCAGTGTGTTTACGCCATGTATGTAAAATATACTGTTCACCTATTAGTAAAGTAATACCTGCGAAATACATGCTCACATGACGATATAGGGTAAAAACTGGAAAAAAATGATACCATAGATGACTGCTATGTACTTTACATGGTGAGGCCTCGTAGTGCTGTTAGGCGTAGGTACGAGCAGATGATATGCATGTGTAATGTTCAGGGAAGAAAAGCAAGATGGACGAAGAGAAGGAGAACATAAAAATCTACTAATACGAAACCTATGTACTTATACGATCGAATGTAAGTATCGAGTAAGCAAGAGGCAGAGCATCTATAGTGTGATATAATATGGTTGCATTTTTATAAGCCATAAAAGAGGAAAGAAACAAACGCAGTTGAAGCTTGCTCGCTGGTTGGTTCGTATAAGGTGAGGGAGTAGAGCTAGAAAAAAAGTGGCATGTACTCGTATTTTTAAGCCAAGGTGGTGCTTACACCTTGACGCACGCGAACGCACGGTTCATATTCAAATTTGGTTATCGCTTGTAGGTTGCTGTAGGTAAAGGTATACGAACCTACCTACGTATACAATGCAATGCTGTAAGGTACTGTGCTGTACATAGCGTTTACGATATTCAGTCACGTTTTTCCTCTCCTCTTCATACCCCGGTTTTCCGGTAGTAGTTCTTTTCACGTACGCGGGAGTTTTCTTTATACATTTCTACGGATTTTCTCGACGTTTTGCCCCGTTTTTCTGTTGATTCGAGGGTACGATGACGCGGCGCGGCGCCTCGCCTCGACGCGAAGTAGGTGGATTTTGCCTGCTCTCTCTCGCCCTCGTGTTTAATATGTCTCCGGAGACGCGATATAGACAGTACGCTTCATCGTAACGGTCGGTGGGTGACGGCGTTTATGAGACGAGGGGTTGTCTGTACTGTCTTCCTTTTTTTTCCTTCGTATTTTTACGACGACGGCTATATAGGGAAAATCGTTTTATTTCGAAGTCTGTACGCGCGCCAGCCGACTCGCTGCGGTACTTAAAATATTTAATTCGCGGATTCAACATTAAAGAAATTAAAAGCGTTCGTGCGCCGAGTGTTTTCCGGATATGCTGAATGCGATGGAAAGGCGAAGTGGAGAAGTTCCCCGAAAAAAAAGGGCAGGAAAGAGAGATGTTACAAAATTAGTGAGTGGAATTTGAAAGAATTTGAGTTCTTGGTGGTGCAGGATCAAGAATGGAGGGGAAGTGTAATTAAATGTTGGTGAAGATTTGCCAGAGTGTTTTTGGTGATCTAAGAGTCTACAAAGTTTGTTGAAATGAGAAAATATACTGTTGAGGGATTGTAAGTTGAGGAAAGGAAGGCGGATTTGGTGAAGTATGTGCTTGCGTGACGACTTGTACGTAATTTTTTTCAGTTTTCTCGTGGGGGTCTCGCTCACTTGCGCTCCCACCTCCTTTTCGGAAATTGAAAAAAGTCTGCCACAATGTTATCAAGTCAACAGGTTCTTTTTTCTTGAAAGTTTTCAATCAAAAGTCCTTCACACCGATTTTTTTTTCAAGTTTTTAGAAATCAGCGTTTTTTAAATGTCTGACGTATTATCAGGACCGTAGTTTTCAAAAGTCAGCATTTCTGAAAATCGATCGAATTTTTTTTCAAGTTTCGATTCTCTTTCAAGTTTTTAACCATATCCATGTCAGTATGTCGAAATTGATGGAAAATTATATAATTGAGGAAAGTTGCATGGAAATGTTGAAAAATAATATGACGAGAGAATGTCAAAATTTTGTAAAATTTCAATTGCTACAAAAACTGCGTGAAATGCTAGAAAAAAAATCAACGTGAAAAATCATTGAAAATTGTGTAAAACTTGTGAAAATGTCATCAAAATTGAAAAAAGCAATGATAGGTTACATGAACATGATGAGAATTTGTTAAATTGAGGTAAAAAAGATGAAAATAGTATGAAAGTTTAATAAATTCCATATTTAAAAATCTGGAAACATAGTCATAAGAACCATAAAAATCCTTGAAAATAGCATGAAATTCAATTCAATTCCAATAAAATATTGGAAAATTTTTTTTGAAATGCGAAAATATCGTCATAAACGATATCCAAGTCGTAAAAGAATCATACAAATTGAATTAAAAAATTACATAAATTGTTTGAAATGTCTGGAAAGACTGTTTATTTGAGGTGAAAATAGGTTTAAAACGATTGAAAAGTTTATAAAATTTCAATAAGGTTGAGTTTCATGTTGATAACACTCTTTAAATTATGGTGGAAAATTGGTCTATAAAAGTTTTGTACGATGTCGACACTAAAAGTGCAGCCCTCCCCTCAAATGTTCCCATTTTTCTTTCAATTGTCGTGTAAGAATTTCTAATGATATTTCGTAGAATTTTCTATCGAAAAGAGTCCTCTGACGAACCTTTGAAATATGTATGTACTTCATGTTCATTTACAAAAATTCAAAGGATTTAAAGATCCTTTTATGTATTGTGTTTTTATCTGTTGTGCTGATGAATGATTAGCATCAAACTAATCAACAATTGTTTTGTTTCTTTGTTTTAGGTAAGTACCGGAATTCATTACAAGAATTTTGAAAAGAATGGAATCGAGTAAGTTATTCATGTTTTTTGTTATATTTGGTCGAAGAATCTAATAAGCAAAAAAAAAAAAAAAAAACACATTGATTTAAAATTTTCAAACGTGATCAGTTATGAATTCATAGTTTTGATCAAGCATTTCCACCCCCCCCCCGTTTGATAATTTTGAAGATCAAGTATGGGGCACCTTGTATGTTTTCTGAATTAGAAACAATTAAACTATGTACCTTTGTACATGTTCGACTAATTGTTATTAGTGTTCTGAACTTTCACTTCTGTGTTTACTTTTCCACATCCTGGAAAGAAAACTCGAATTTGATTGCTCAGAAGTAAATCATTCGACGAGAAGGGGTTCGCTGATAAATTCTTGTTTTCTGTTGTAAACAACGTAGATATTGATGGGGTGGAAGTAGACTATTGGATTGTATAGTGACCACTCGTATTACGAAGATTTATGCGGTAAATAAATTGAACTAAAGCAGAGTAACGGTTTATTAAAGAGACAAGAGTGTTAAATTGGGCGATTCGACGATAGAAAAACGAAATTCGCGTTTCAGGGTTGTGAGGAGAAATATGTGAGAGGAATCATGACAGTAGTAGCTTCGATATTCGTATGAAAATTGAAAGAAAAACGTTTGCGAAAATTTTGGTTTGCGCTTTTGTCGTCTTCACAATGGTTGGAGTAAAATAACGAAATAACATATAGATACCTTTGTATGTAGTACATCTGCATACATGAATTTAACGTGATTAGAATTCGAGAAAGGAGGCGACGATGAAAAAAAAAAGTAAATTTACTAGTTGCCTGCCACACCGTCTGTTGCGGCGAAAAACAGAACAAGGAAGCATGTTCTACAATGTAAGTATACTCGAATCGAATGAAAGAGGAAAAGGAGAAAAGAACTACGAGAAAAGCGAGAAGAGAGTGAGTGCGACACAAAATTGGTTTTTTCTTCGGGTTTGTAATACAATTTCATCTTTTTATTTTACTCTCTGGTCGTCGTCGTTTTGTATGTGTATAGTATTTTATCCGGGTTGAAATTCTTTCTCGCCGCGTGCTAAGTTTTTCTTTGTATTGGCTGGACGAAGGGAGACGAGGGATACGCGATTTTATCGAAAAAGACGTTTTTTCTTCGTTGCCCGAGACGAAATTTAATTTCAAACAAAAGAAATTACGAGGCAACGTAAGTTGTTTCTCGGTTGTTGGGTGAACTTTTAACGCGCCGTATACAACAAAACGGCTAGAACTTGGAACTTGGTTTGGAATTACGCGGGGTACAGTGGCGACTATCGCGACCACTGAAAAAGAAAAAGAAAATATGGAAAGTTTAATTATATCGACCAAGTTGCGGGATGTTTTATTTTTATGGAGGACGTACCGATTTGATGTAGATAGCGAAATTTACGAGAAAAATGTTGATATTTGTAAATTTTTTCGCCTTTATTTTTTAGGAAAATGGTGATATTTTTTTTTTAAAAAAAAAAAGGTCCTTGATATCGGAATTAATTATCAAACTATTGCGTTTATTTAGTTAACGTGGTAATTACTTTGAGGGAGCTCTTGTCCAACTGTGGTCCTTCGGGTCGGATCCGCCGGAAAACAGTATTTCGTCGAGAAAATTATTGGCCAAAATTGATTAATGTATGTGAGAAGTGAAATCAGTCATTCGTGTAGCCTATGTATTGAAATATTAGATTTGGTCCTTCGAGCCGGATTCATTAAACATGAACATCGATATGTTACTGAGAAATTGGGGAATGAAGAAAATAAAATCACTTGTTTTTGACTTCCACATTCAATTATTCTTTGCTAGTAAAGTATCGAGTTGACGAATTTGGTCCTTCGGGCCGGATCTATCAAAAAGCAATGTATTGCTGAGAAAATCGCGGGTCTAAATTAATGATTTTTGTTTGTATAGTCAGATTTTGCCTTTCATGATGAGAGGTCGTCTCTAATCTGAATTTGTCATTTGACGGTGAAGGTGTGTGGAGGGGGGGGGGGGGGGCAGCACACATCGTTGAAGAACCAGCGAAAATTTTGGAGGGGCACTCGATATCAAAGGGTATACCCGAAGCAAAAGTTGTTTCTTCGGTTTTGCTGTCGATACTATTCCAATACCTTTGAGCCAGGTATAAAGAAGTAGGTAGTCTTATTAAATGAGCTCGGATTATCGATTTTGAAAATTTTCACTGTATTTCTCTTTTTTTTCCACGTTCGTTGTGGAAAAACTGTTTCACGATGTGAAGTTAATGTGAGACGACGTGTGGTCGATGTGACATGGAATCGGTGCGTGGGAATTGAGCGGGTGTTTGGAGTTTTTTTTTTTTTTTTTTTTTTTTTTTTTTTGTAGGTACGCCAGTGACAGCGTCATCGACGTTTCCGCGAGAGAATGTGACGAGTGATGAGTTACCTATTCGTACGTCTGTATACGTAATGTGTCAATTAAGGTATTTATTATAATTGATTCAGGTGGTCAGTACCCTAGGTGCGAGCGGAACCGCGGATGTCAATTTTGACGAGCGTAATTGGCCCTGAACAAAGTGAAGTGGCATGTGTCATGCAGATTGATGTAGTGCCAAAACGATTCGATTAATTTGAACGGTAATTGTTTCTGATGCCGACGAATTATTATAGAATAGGTTGTAGGTGTGTGAGGCGGCAACAACATATGCATGCGATTTCGATTTGCTAGACTGGTAGTTTTAGAATGGGGAGAATTTTGGCTAGATTTTCTAGATTGCACATTTTTGAATGATTTTGGTTTGATTTTTCAAGTGCCATGTTCATTTTGGAATATGGAGTTATTGAATGCCAAAGTTCTGTACTACGATCGCATCAATAGGCGTAAAATTATGAAAAATTGACAAAATATTTATCAGCAAACGAAAATTGAGAACAGAATTTTTTGAAATTTCATTCTGAATTTTGTATTTCAAAATTCAGTTTTCAAGTGTGAAATCGTTATCGCTTCAAATATGGAAAATTTATTTAAAATAAAATGGTGTAAAAAATTGTAGAAGTGCCATAAAAAATATTTAAAATTCGGAAAAAATGAAGAAAATATTGCAGAAAAGGGTCTTATGTAAAATAAGGCAAACATTGAGCAATTTAATGAAAAATCCGCAATAAGACGATTCCAGGAAGGTTGAGTTTTCACGCCAAGTATCTCATGCGCAAAGCTTCCTCCTCCTTCATCTCTCCCATCCCTCCTGTGATGAACTAATCCCATTCTGAGGTTTGAAAATTGAAATGTTTTTTACAAAAATTGGTTTTTTTACGTTGAAAAAAAATTGAAATTTTTCATCGAGAAAATTTATTTAAATTCAACTTTTCAACTTCAGCTCAATATATCTGAATGAGAAGTAAAGTCTCTTGGGGAAGAGTGAATCAAACGGTGCTGACTGATAAGTAACTTTATGCTTTATAATTTCATTTCTCGTCATTGTTTATTTGAGGAATGTTTAAATTTTTCGCAGAACTCAATTTTCTATGATTGTGTCAGTAGCAGGTTTTTAATTTTGTCAACTTTTACTGATTTTCTTGAACTTTTTGAACGACTTGGGTGATTTTCAAAATGTTATGCGAACTATTTTATCAATTGTTAACGATTGAAAGGCAACAACCAGCCGAAAACTAATGGGTTTCCATCATCATTTTTGCCCTGATTTATGGTTTCCTGGTACGAACATCGATTATTTTTGTAGACTCGTCAAAGAACCAAACAGGAAAAAGATTCTGATCTTATCACACCTCAAAATAAATTCAAGCAAGACGTGTCGACTTTCGTAAAAAGAACAACTTGAAAAAAAACAACTACCCCAATTACACCAACCATCTAGCTAGCCAACAAATCTTTCTATTTTGAATATTTATCTTACACCCTTCGACCAACCTGTACCTACTACGCGTGATATATTATGTAAGCGTCTCCCTGCGAGAAAAAAGTTCAATCGGCTCTGAACCGTTAAACGAGCCACGAGGTCAAAAGACCCAACACCGAAGAAATAAACCACCAGCGACCGCTGGCCTCATCCCAGTCTGGTCTGGTGAGGATAGGCGGCGACAGTCTCGCAAAAAGCCATTGCTCACGATCATCGATAAAGAATTATCGTCCAAACATATCGTCGGTATAAAAGTTGGCCATTTATAATACAGGAAACGGCTCGGCGCGGTGGCGGCAACTACCAACACGCCAAAGAAAGAGCATTTTGTTCGCAAGTTTTATGACCACGACAAGTACGTTAAGTGCTTATGATTAAAGTTCTCCTCCTCTGCTGCCCTCGTCGTCGTCATCGTCACCGATTCAGCTTTCGTAGCGTGCGGCCTATCTTATTTTACTGGTTTTATACGGCTTTGCTTGTTCCTTTCGTTTCGGGTTTTTTCTTCCTTCGCAACCACCGCGACACCCTAATTCCCCTTTTTAAACAACCACACAACAATCCACATACCGTAATTTTCCAACTTGGTTCGACGATAAACGACCGTTTTCCTCTCGTTGGTCGGCTCAAGACTATACTTACACTCGTGCAATATACCTACATTGCATACGAATACGCATATGATTTTTTTTCTTTTATTCTTTAGTTTTTTTCCCCTTTCATTTTCAATGTGTATTTTCTCAGCTTCTGGTTTCTTTTCTGTGTGTACTTTTAGCTCGCTATTTTCGCGCTCCTTTTCTAATTCACTGCGACTCTCTGTTCACACAGCACAACGAATTCGGGGACACGTTTTACCCTATCGTTGTCTTATTTTTTTTTCAAGTTTTTATCGGGAGATGGGATAAATATGAAAGTAGGTAAAATACCTATCTGCTTTCAAGACGAATTACTTTCGCAGTCAGAAGGTGATACTTGTATTTGTCTAACCTAAACAATACCGAAGTTTTTTCTCTACATTTTGACCTCTTTTCTTTTTCTTGATTTTGATGATTCGCTTCTCTTTTTTCGGATGGATTTCTGGTATTTTGATCAAGAATTTTGACCGAAAATGGAACTGACGACCCGGAGAAACCCTTTGGGTTAGTCCAACGGGGTTTTCCAGTAGTCTGAATTGTGCTCTCACATCTTCAAACTTCAAGTGACCTACTCAATTTTAAGGCCTTACATACTTGGCTGCTTTTGAAATATGTACGTAATAACATCGAGAAAAGAGATTGCATCGTGGAACTTGCTTATCCTACGACGCGAGTAAAGTTTGACGAACTTTGGAAAAGAATTTTCAACTTACGCAAAGAGAAGTATACTGAATGACCCAGTTGATATGATTGACGATAACTCCAGAGATTCTTCTTGAAAGAAAATTTGATTAAGCTCGTTCATTTTATCGATTCGATGATGGAATTTTGTGGAAGATGGCATACCGTAGATTGCACTTTTTCATATACTCGTGGTGGGTAAATACACTTTTCTAAAATTGGGATAATACGTATTTACTAAAAATGAGCAGAAAAACAATAAATCGTAATTTCGTTGAAATTGTTCTTTATGGTGTTGCCTGAAATAGCAATGAGGGATTTCCAGAAGGGCATCAAGGTGTCTAGCTGTCTACCTGGTTATCAAAATCATCAAAAAAATCATCCTTTTGGCCAAAATTTTTACCGTCTTCGCGGTTTTGTGTTTTGTTGTACTATTCACGAACGAAAATTTGTGTCGACCAAAACGAAATCGTCATAGTATCATTAGATTTTTATGAGAAAAAAAATTGTGCAAAATAACAAAAAGTAAATCAAGAGTATCGAAATTTTGAGAAAATCGTAAAGAATAACAAAAACGGTGAAATTATCACAGGAATGGCTTGAGAGAGAGGTATGCAAAAATTGATAGAATTTCAGTCTCCGAAAATTTGAAAAATCCTGACGTGATGATGGAATTTTTCAGTAATTAGCGCGAAAAATTCTATAAAAATCGTCCATCAAAATTAAGTTGAAAATTTTTTCACCAGCTTTATTGATCACTTCAGACAGGAAAAATCATTTTGAGCTTCTGGGCAGGGGTTGAGCCAAAAATCCTCAAAGTACCTGCTGAAAAATTTTGAGTCTCTTAGTTGGGTATAGGGGTTGAGCCAAGAATCCTCAAAGTACCTCCATTAGAAAAAAAAAGTGTGTATTCAAGAATTCAAGGTGTCTAACAGTCATGAAAGTTATGAAAAGGCACGAAAAAAGTCATGAATTTTGCTCGAAACACGCTTGAAAATTTGTTTAAAACTCCATAAAATGAAAAAAAATTAAAAATTAGTTCAAAAAATCAGAAAAATGAAAAAACTGAGATACCTAATTTTTGATCCTGTAAAAAATGGCAACCCTGTTCGATTTTTCTCGCAGTTTCAAGTTACGTGTGTTTAATTTTTTTTGCGGAGGGGGGTATTTTCATGCGGTAAAAATGTGAAAAATAGGTCATGAAAAAGTCATGATTTTTTTGTGGGAGTTTTGTTAGACACAAAGGTGGTTTTTGCCACTTTTGATACTTGGTGTAACCTACGCAGTACCTCACTGTCAGTAGGTCCCACCCCCTCCTCTCCTTATGAAAGTCAATTTTAGTTTTTAAACGATCTCGATTACAAAATATTGCGATTTCGTACAAATTTTATGGTGCTCTTCTACAATTGAAAATGTGTATTTTTTTTTTTAGGAAAAACTAACTCTGAATTCGTGCTAAACACACAATATCTTACGATCATTTCGATCAAATTTGTTCAAATTCACTTTTTTTGTTTGGATTTTGTCTAACATCCAGTGCTTGAAATGAGTTTATGAAAAAAAAAAAAACGAATCGAGTGTTACTGTGTTGGTTTTTCGAAATGGAATTTTTTTAACAAACAGAATCATGTAGATCAGTTTTCGTGATCCATCCATTTTGAAGCCGTTGGTAAAGGAAAACTGAAATTGCCATTTTGCTCGGAAAATGTGTTTGAAAAGATTTTTTAATGACCCTGCAAGTTTGAAAATATTATTGTTTGAAACGTATTGAAAGTAGTAATTTTGGTAGCTACGAAAAAGCAGCATATTCAGTCAAAATTTAGAGAAAAAGGTTTGTGAAAATATGGAAAAATTCGATGACGTAAAATATTTTTGAAAAGAGAGGGGAGTGTAGATTTTAATGAAAGTTTATGAAAATTTCGTAAAAAGGTGCCCAGTGAATAAATGACGGTAACTCGATAATTTGGAAAAATTGCTTGAAATTTTGGTTTCTTCACCAGATATGGTCAAAGAGATGTTATATGGAGTAATTTTAAGGGGCATTGACCTCTCATTAAAACTGTTACTTTTTTCTCATCTTATACTGTATGAATATCTATGCCACAGTTTTGACTCTGTAGTAATAATTGTTCGTTTTTCTTATGTTTTGTTCTATAGAAGTCATGAAGAGATTTAACGATGGATTCAGCGGCGGACCTCCAAAGCGTTCGAAAATCGGCCCCGATGATGTGGAAATACGGATTCTTATTCCTAGCAAGGTATGTGTACATATTTGTCGTTTTATTATATGGGTAAAATTTCATCATTAAGTATTGATTGATTTTTGTGAGAACAATTTGTGGTTTGTCAAATGAAACGTTCTCATTCATAAAAATTTTACATGATCTAGTACATACGAGTACTTTATTCAGCATTATTGCCAAAAAAAAAAAAATGACTTCGTTGTGAGGCATGGAATAAAACGAATTCGTTCGCGTTCCCTACACTCGCCTTTCCATTCTCTCTCTCCCTCTAGCCGGTTCTGAAATAAAAAAAAATGAAATAATTTTTCTCCCGGTCTCAAATCGCGGATTATATCCGTATACCTAAGGAATACTACTACGAGACGTTGAAAGCACTGCTTAAAAGCTCGTGTATTCGGCGGATTTTAAAATGAAAATGAATTTCATACCGTTTCGTGTACCTATTCGCTCTGACGACTATGCTAAGCCATCGAAGCACGAAGGAAGGGTGCACCGGAGCTAACTCCAAGTATCCGTATACAGTTTTGAATTTGGTTTGTTTTCGCGTCGAGTAGGTATACAAATAGTGCGACATTTGTGTCGACGATGACGTGATATAATTCGGCGGCGACAGTTTTATTAAATTGGGGATACGCGGATGGGAATTGAAACGTGCGTCGTGAGAGTCGGCGAAAAAGACGGAAAACGATCGTGAAAAACCGAAGGGATTCGTTTCTATGTTCCTCTTTCTTCGACCATTTTCCTTCTTGCTCAAGGTGATAATAATAATGATTAAAAAGGGTAAAATTAAACGACGAGGAAAATAGAGAAATTATACGTAGGAGGAAGAAATAAAGACGAAGATAAAAAGAAGAATTTACAAATTCAAAATTCAACTCGACGGAAAATTTTTCGCTTTAATAATGATTTACCTGCGTGAAAAAGCAGCATTGAAAACGATGAGACGAGGGTAGGGTATACGTTATTCACGGACGATTGAATCGTTTCGATTGCAGTGGAAGAATCGACGAGCAAGGTGTAATGAGCAGGAATGATATTGTAACTTCATTCATTCGAAATGAGTTGCTTCGATAATTTACTCGAAAATATCACGGTTTTATTTTTCACGTCCTTATTCGGTTTGTTTGGCATTTTATGTCTGGCTGATTTTTTGATGCGGTGATCAGACGTGTCGAAATATTGCCAGCTGGATTGTGAATTGATGGTGAAATGTTTAGGGTTTGTAGAAGAGTCGTCTGGCTTGATTGGAAATTTTTCAAACATTTTCATGATGTTTTGCATAATTTTATCGTGTTTTAACAATTATTTTGATGATATTTTGTGTAGTTTTTCAGTTTTTTTACCATCTTTTGAACAGGTTTTCCCTATTTTAAACTTGTTTAGGTTGTATTTTGAACTTCTTCATTTCATTATGAACAATTTTTGTAATTTTTTCAATGTTTGAATAGTTTTTCTCAATTAAAAATTTTTTTGCGTTATAATTTAAAACTATTTGATTTCAGTCAAGTAATTTTTATGATATTTTGGGCAATTTTTGTGATTTTTTATAATTTTTGAAATATGTATTTTTTCCCTATTTGATAATTTTTGCGTAGTATTTCAAACCATTTCATTTTGTTAGTGCAATTTTCTGCGTCATTTTAAACAATTTTTGCGAAATTTTACAATGATCAGAGACATTTTTTCATGGGTTGATATTTTTTTCAAATTTTGTTCAATTTGTAGAGTTTTTGTAATTTTAAATTTTTTGAAAATTTCGAACATTTTTCATAGCTTGTATTTCAACCAACACAAGTCATTTTGGTAATAATTATTTTCAACGACCGGAAATTCAAAATTTTTCCCGCGAACTTGAATTTTGCATCTGATCTGTCTTCTCTTGAAGGTTTTTTTTTGGTCTAAAAGGAGAGACTGAATGGAGGTCAGAATCGAAACCATCATCATTATAGATTATTTACTCTTTAATGCCCATTTTGACATTTTTCCACATTTTGAATTTTGAAGCCCCCCCCCTCTTCTCCTCTCAAATGATCATTTCTAGTCTGGGAGTGGAATAGAGGTCAGGATCGAAACCAATGTTCTAGATTATTTGCATTTTAGTGCCCCTTTTGAAATTTTTCCACATTTTGAATTTTGAGCCCTCCACTTTTCTTCACTCAAAATGCTCATTTCGAGTCTGAGAGTGGAATATAGATCAGGATCAAAACCAATACTCTAGATTATCTGCATTTTAGTGCCCATATATTGAAATTTTCTCAAATTTGGAATTTTGCCCCCCCTCCTCCTGATCTCTTTTCCTCTCCATACAAGCTATTTTTAGGTTTGGGGGCAAAACGATAGTTTCGAATCCAGCATTCTAGATTAATTGAACTTCGACACGATATTGAAATTTCCCCAAATTTTATAGATTTTCCCCCCACTCTTCATGAAACTATTCGGTATCCGGAAACAAGGTGAAAACTAAGGTCTTCGAGTACCCGAATGAATCTGAAATTTTGGCATTTTTACGCTTTTTAACTGAAGTCAATATGATTTTTCACCACTTATTGTGCCATTAGTATCTTCATTTAGCCCATTGACTCGCGTGTGCTTACTTAGAATCCTGCGATTGTTCTTTTTTGTGAAACTCTGTCGTGTTTTCAAAATTCAGTAATTTTATAAATGTACATAATTGTTTCTTTGGAATATTTTGATCAACTCTTGCGTCGAGTATTCATTTGGTCAATTTTTACGTCTAATCTTTGCTCTGTATGTGTTGATGTTTCGTCTCATCCCCCCCCCCATAAATTCATTCAATAGATTTTGCAACAAAAAAAAAAAAAAAAAAAGGTTTGGAAGCTGGCAGCATTTTGTTTTTGTTGGTTCTTCGAGTCTATTTTACAAACAATTTTTGTCAACGAAATTCAGGAAAAATCTACGAGTACTGAATCTTGTAATTTCTTACTCGACTTTGATGGCGATTTTAAAAGGTGCTCAGCCTGTATACAGTTTTCTTTTTGTCTTTCATTCGTCTCGCGTGACAAAAGTATCTATTTCGTAGTTCTTCTTTGTCCTCGTCGGTCACCCACTCGTGTCTGACTTCAATTTAAAAATGATCTCAAATTTCACGACGGACGGAAGCGTCCGTATTTCATTTTAATTTTATGCGGTTTGCGGTGCAAAAAAAATGAAAGAAAATCCAAAGATACTGTTGGTTTTCTGCCGAAGTTGGTCGTACAAAGCAGTAATTTTTCAATTTTTATACTTTTTTTTTAAAACGCGTGTTTTTATTTTCGAAAAACCGCGAGTAAATACTTAAACCTGTGTAACGTCGTCGTAGTACGCAGGCTGCGTACAGTTTGAAAACTCGTATCGTATTACACCCGACAGGGTATAAGATGTTCGTCTTTTAAAAGCCTGTTCGAAACGTAGGTCTCATTTATTTAGGTACGTATAAACGTCGTGAAGTAGACAGGGGGATGATGTAACTGGTGAAGGGGTGAGGGAGGGGGTCGATGTTGCCTATATGCGTTTCTTTTAATGGTGTAAATTTACTGTCAAAGTATAGTATACTAAGCTATATGGTATAAGGTACTATACTTACACAAATATAAATGTAGTTGCAGTAGATAAAATGGCAGTATAAGAATATATGGTATCTTGTGGTTGATGTGTCTATCTGTCTTATCTGTCTGTCTGCCTGACTGTGTATCCGTGTACGTACGTGTATATTGATCGTGCATTTATGGTGGTGTTTCAGGTTGCTGGATCAATTATTGGCAAAGGAGGCGGTAACATCGCAAGATTAAGAGCAGACGTGAGTATCGTAGAATAGTTTATACATATGAGTCTCGTAACGCGTTAGCGTTCTTTCTTTTTTTTCTGTAGACCTTTGAGATAGAAATCCTCTCGACTTTGCGTAGAGTTGGAAACGAAGAGATAAGTATAGGAAATAGGATAAGAATTTAGTGGTAATGATTTGCAATTACGACGCGTGGAACAACAATATTGTAAAAATTGACCAAAAATTTGAAAAATAGTCAGCTCAATTTTCGAGTCACGATTTGTGTATTTTTTTTATCTCTCTCTGGAAATAGTATTCTTTGCGTCGTATTTCCCTAATTGATAAGTTAGTAGCGATGATTATACGTAATAGACTTTTTCTAGGATTGATTTGATTTTTTTTTTCTTTTTTAATAACCATGCCAAAGAAATTAATGCCATTTGGTAAACGTTTGTTCTCTCCCCATATACATGTATTGCTCTGTGTCTGCGTCCGTTGCCCTGTCACACATATCGTCGTAACCCTTCGATTTACGAATACCACCACCACCGCCATCGAATACGACGCACTGTGAACGATGTGACCACAACCAATATCCCCGTCCAACGCCCGACCCGGCCCACGCCCATGGCCTTTCAACCGGATGCTCTACGTGTGCGTGAATACGCACGGAAAACTACCACCTCAATCACCACCACTCGTTGGCAACCCTTTGCCCGCCCGTTTAAAATAAGCAGTTTGTGGCGAAAGTCACTGTCCCCGATTGCCCTGGGCCAGAACGGTAATAGCTTATTTCAATTTTTTTATACTTATAGACTACTCTTATAACCTACATTCTGTTCCATATAATTTTCATACAGCGTTTTTTATTGTTTTTTTTTTATTTATTATTTTTATTTCTTTGCGTATGTTAGAGTTTTTTTTTCTGTTCTTGTTGTTGTTGTTGTTGTTGTTAATTGTTGATGATGTTGAAGAAGATGTTGATGATGATGTTAGTTTTATGTAGCTATTCTTTTTATACGTTGGTTTATTTTTATTTTTTTCAAATTTTATTTATTTTGAATTGATGCAAGTTGATAGAAAAATCACCTTGAAATTGAGAGGTCGTTCTATCAGAAAGTATAAAAGTAATTTGCATCGAGTTTGAATTTTTTTTTTCAATTTTTCGTTTTTTAAGCACAAATGAGTTTTGTTTTGATTGAAAAAAATAATTAATTTATTGTTAATATTGTTGCACTGTTTGCAATGAGTTTTTTTTTTTTTTTTTTTGATTTTGTACGTCGTAGAGATTTGTTGTGTATACAAGGTGTCCTGGATTAGTTGACGAATATGCGAAAAAAATTGAAAATTCTTCGTTGATGGAATTTCGACTCGATAATTTTAGGAGGGGGAGGGGGAGTGGGAAGGAGACTGGTTGGTTTTGGTCGTAAACGGAATGATTCGAATGTGATCTGATTCCTTAGATGGACTGAATAGGGGAATTTTTAACGTTGAAGTCAACCTCGCTCGTCGTTCTTTGCTCGTATCAGGCTGCCCAGTTTCGTGCTATTTGTGGTGCAATTGATTGGGTATGTTTTCGAACTCAATAATGAAGGGCCGCTCAATTTCTGGAAATCTGGCCGAAATTTTGGAGGCATGAAAACGGGGCATTTTTCATTAGATTTGCCTGAAACTATGATTTTCAAGTATGATTCCTCTTCTCTCTCCCTCTCCAACAGTCGAAAAAATATTATATGGTGAATTTTTCCTTTTAAAATGTTTCTAGCGTTTCCAAGAATCAAAATCGTTTCGATTTGTACAAAATATTACTCAAAACTTCTTCTACTCCGACAAGTTGACTCTTTGAATCGATTATTACAACTTTCAGGCCTACCTGGAGCCTCCAACAAAAGTTGATTTTTGTTCAGAAATTTTAAGTCGCTTCAAAAGGCGTTGCAACCGATTTCGGCTTCTGGTAATGTAATCCTATCATGAGTTCGACATTTCAAATCGAGTAGAGTCGATAAATGGCCATTCCGTGGTGAAAAAAAATTCCAAAATCAACTTTTGCAACCAATTTCTACAAAAAAAAAAAAAATGTCTACTCCCTAAATTCTACCTTTTTGAATCGATTTTCACCGTTTTTGAGCTAATCTAGAGCTCCCAGTAAATGTTGACTGTCCTTCAGCAATTTTAAGTATGCTAATTGGCTTCGACAGCACGTAAAAACACAGAACTCTTGAAAAAAGTTGTGAATTTTTAATTTTTGTACCCTTGCAAATCAAACAAATGATGCGTCATTTTTTGTTATTTTTAACCATATTTGAGGTCCTGACAAGGATGGAAGGGGAGTACTGAAAAGACGTGTCTAAAAAAAAAATTCAACTCGGCATTCTTGAAAGCCTACTTACTGGACGAGGTATCACACGTAATTTGATTTTTTTTTTTGGAATTTTGTCCATTTTTGGAACCCTGGCGGTTGAGATTGGGGTAACGAGGGGTCGTATCTGAATAGTAATCAGATTTTCGAATTCAGCACCCTTGAAACCTTAACAAACGATACGGTACTCGTTATTTTCAATTTTTTAGAATTCAGACCATAATTTTGAGGGGAGGGGCGAGAATGGTCAAATTATAATATTCTATCATAAGTCATTGACCTTTCTCGAATCAAACCATTTGCCGGACTATCCGCTGGGTTGATTCGAAGAAAAAAGGTCCAAATTACCTGTGCAGTGTGCACTTATGTAATGGATTTTCTTTTTCAAACTGTAGCCTAGTCAGCATTTTTCAGATACACGTATTTTCCCATTAAGTACGTATAGTTGGTGTCGTATTTTATCGTTGAGACGAGCGAGGCGCGTATTTTGTTATTTAATGAAAGGCTGTCGAGAAGCGAAATCAAAGGCTCCGCGCACAACAATATTTCATTGATGAATAGGTACCTGGTACCTTATTTTATCGGTCTTCTCTGTCTTTTTTCTACACTTTCTGCATAAGTCTGTCTCGGTTTCTTTGTTGTGCTGTTGTTTAAGTGGAAAAATCAATGGTTGCGTATTTACCCTTCTTTATCCTAAAGATGGTTGTACCTATTCGCATTTTGTTCTCGAGTATCTACCTAGCCTTTCGGCGGGTTTGTTTTTGTTGATTACTACGATTTAACAATGGCAGCCTCCTTGAGTGTGCTGTGGTTGCTAAAATAATAACGCAACGCAATCTAGAGGTACGATTATCTTCATTGTACACAATATGGACATCTTGTTTCCTATTCAATCTACGCATTGACTTTCATACAATACATTTATGTACACTTGCCTACAATATTACCTACCGCCTACACAATTACCTCGATCGACCACGAAAATCCAAATACATGAGCACTGAGGTGTCAATACACCTTGTTGTCTGTTCCTTAAATAAGCCAACTTTGTTTTCATATTTCGAGTTGGGGGGTGTGAATAACTCCCTTTTTTTGGTCTATGGTCAAAAGAAAATAAAACAAAGGAAGCAAACGTGTATTTGAATTGAGGTTTTCTTACGTTTCTCTTCGTACATATGAGAAGGGAAACGGAGGAGTGTCGACGAACGTACTTGTAGTTGTGTTTGAAGAATGATCAGGGCTTGATAAGGCACGATGAAATACTCGTTCGGGTATTTTTTGGTGATTTTTATAAGGGTCTCGTGTCGTGCCTTTGTATGTTAACCCCTTTGGTGCTCGGTATAAATCTAACAGATGAAATTTGGAAATTTTTATCGCTACGGTATCTGTGTCGTTAGGCTCCTAAAAACCCTTCCCAGCATCAAAAACCCACGTAACGCCTCCCCTGCGAGTCCTTCGAAGAAAAAAATTCATACGCAAATTCCTTGACATCCTCTCCACAATTTCCTTCATTTTAGGTTACCCTTGTCCCTCAAACTAGAAAAATAATCCCTGTCGAAACCATTTTTTCTCCATTTTAAACCAAAAATCTGAACGACAGAATGAAATATTCGCTCTCACAAAAAGTCTTCAGAATGATTCGAATCGATCTTTTGTAGCTACGATGCATTTAAAGTTTTGAAATTCCATTCGTCAGATTTTTCCTGATCACAAAAGGGGTGAGTCGAGAATAGCTTAGATTTAAGTGTGTAAGTAAGGTCGGCGATAGACATCTTGGATGAATATCGCAGACTTTCAGATTTAGGATTGTCCTTTAAGATACCCTTGTTCGTTTTCTGTTATTTTTTTTTCTCTTTAATGTTAAGTAGCCTATAAGTCGAGGTACCTAGATATTTTTCTTCTTTACCTGTCCGAATATTTTTCTGCGAGGTTTCGACCCGTCACAAAATCATATTTATTAAGACGACCATGTAGTTGATATCTAATTTATAATACCTAATTGTAATATTAATTTTTGCTTTTTTATTTTTACCACAGTATTTTGACTGTAATTTCTACGTTTGAGAATGCTGTCAATGTTATTAACGAAGTTTTGCCGAATTTGGAAAATTCATCGGTGAGTAGAAAAGTACACATAATGTAAGATTGCTCGTTGCTATAACTTGTGTTTGTTGTTGTTGTTTTTTCCTACCCAAATAATATTCTTGTTTTACTAACCGCGAGTGTTTATGTGTATAAGATGACGATGAACATTGTGCTCTTTTTATTGTACGTATTACGTTCGAGTATATGAGTAATGAGTACTCATATTATGGGATGTATTTGATATTTTTATTTGACGTTAATCCGATTGCTGAAGAGTTGACTCGTATACTTGAAGAAGCAGTAGCGTGAAGGATTACTTCGTTTATCCTTCGCTTATAGAAGGTGGTGATAATTTTTATAGGATTGTGTCATGCTACGGGCTATAGTACACAGTGTACAAGTGCCAGCTGACGTGTACGTGTCAGATGGATATCGTGACGAGTTGGCGAGTCATCATTTACAGAGTATGTTATATATACGTATTTTATTATGGAGTGTATGTGCTTGTGTGGTACACTGGCTTGTGTATTTGTTCAATCGATGTGAGCTTGTGTTTGTTATGAGGTGTTTTTCGCCAGTAACGAGGCAACTAGGGTGGAAAGAACTAGGTGCGAAGAGTTTTATAATGGGGTGAAGGCGACTCAGCGAAGGTATACAGCGCACAGTGCGGTGAGATTATTGTCGAATTCAGCACAGCAGACGTGGTGTATTAGATGGCTGTTGAGAGGTCGCTTCGTTTCGTCGTCGCCGTTGAAAAATACTGTGTATTTTGAATTTATCACGACCGAGGCACTTGAGAATAATTTTTAATGAGTATATTGTTTTGCCAAAATTTGATACACTCGAGAAAACACGACGATTAAGAAGTTAGAAGGGAGCTGGCTAGAGAGTTCGTCATTTTTGTGGATTTTTTAGCGGATAGTTGGTCGTGATAATTAGTACGAATGTGCCATGTGCTTTTTTAATTAATTTGGAAGCGAATTTCAAGAAATCAAATTTAGTGGATGCATAGAAGAAATGGATCACGATCGTTGAGATGCTTCTCGAATCAGGTCGAGCTCAGTGTCCTGAATTTCGAAAAAAAAAATTGTTCAAAATGAGTTTTAAAAAATAAAATATCGTTGTCGTCTCTTGAAGAAAATCGATGAAAAACTGCAAGGCTCGAGAAAAAAAGATTTAATCCAGACAGTAGCGAAATATCTCTGTTTGGGCTCTATGTAATTATGTAGCACATTTTTGGACCGATGGAAACCTTTTTACGATAAAATATTTTTGTCTAATTTTCAAACTATTATTCCCTCAACTCCATTTCTGGGCCAAAAAAATCAAATATAAATGGTAAAATTTGTTGTTTTTCTGCAGAAGTAGTGTCCCAAAATTTCATTTCAAGTCAATCATCAGGAATTCATCCGGATTTTTTATTTTACAAAAATTTGCTAATTTTATGCCTGCTTACAAATCAGGTTTTTTTTTTGAAAATTCACAATGTTGTATCTTGAGAATACGTTTGTCTCGACAAGTTTTATTTCTGAATATGTAACTTTTCTGTGATTTTAATTTTCATCAATAATCAAATTCGAGCTTTCCTAAAAAAAAAAATCCAATTTGAGCTGTACTGTAATGTTTGCTTGCGGGCCAAAGTTTCCCAAATGATTGAATCTGCTTCTTTCAAAGTTGCCAAAAAGTCTTGTTTCTTTTGTGATTTCTTGCAAAAAAAAAATCCAAGAAGTCTATTTTTTTCCAAAATGCTTTTTTTTGGTCAAAATTGAGAAAAAGTATCACTTTTTTGCCAATAATTGAGAAGAATAAGTAGTGTTGCTTTTTGTAAAAAATTATCAAAAAATCTCGTTTTTCGCTAAAAACAAAAAAAAAACAACTTACCTCGCCCCTCCCCTTTTTGTGTACCTTAAACCAAAAGTTGAGCATTTTTGCAAAAATTACCGATACGTCTCCCTTTTTATCAAAAAGTTGCAAAATATTCCAGATTTTTTGACAAAAATTGCGAAAAAATGTTACTTTTTTGCCAAATAATTGCCAAAAGTTCTGCTTTTGCAAATATTGCAAAAGTTTTGTATTTTGTAAATTTATTGTCAGAAATTATCGTTTTTAGCAAAATTGCTTCAAAGTTTAACTCTCGGTAAATATAGTTCTTTGCTTGTATTCTTGTATCTCGCTTTATTTACGGGAACATAATCTATCGCGAAGAATACGTAAGTTGAATTTCGAGCTCGAATAAAAAGCATCCCTTTTTTTTATGGAAATGAAGACCAGCAGGGGGTGCAGACTGTATAGTCGAAGGAAGGGATCAATACAGCTGGTTATCTCGCATTGAAGTCGAATGAATCTTCAATTATTGAGTGAAAAATTCGCGTTTTAAATGAATTATCGCTTTTGTATGCACGATTCAGGTTGGCAAATTGAAAAAACAACACAGCAGAGAAACGAGTTAGATGCCTAGAAAGAAAGAATCGCGTGATGTAGGCAGAGGAGAGAAGAGGAGTTTGATCCTCGAAAGCTCGTGTTGGCTTTTATCCTTTGAGTAGTGTTGTTCTGGACACGTTTCGTTTATAGTTCACCTCGTTCAACTTTTCGGTCAACTTTTCCTCTTTTTTTTTCGTGTGCCGGTGTATGTTTGACAAAGTGTAACGAGTGAGAAAAGTGTCTGATTATTGATCGGTGCTGCTATGAAGAGAATTGTTGGCGCAGTTGTGGATATTACAGATTTAGACCTCTTTGTGCTAATGAAAGCTTGGTACCAGACTCGAAAAAGGAGTGAGCATGCGGCTGAAAAAACACGAGTTGAAAATTTGTAATATACAAAATAAACAAATGATGCATTGGAAGAAGAAAAATGGTGGTACATATTTACGTACGTGATGAAAATAATGAAATTTTAGACACGTGTTCGTACCTATCAGGTGACGTTGATTTTTTTTCTTTTCGCAGACTTCCGAAATACTTATCGGATTGCGGTTCTATAAGCGCAAAATGAAATTTACTTATTTCGCGAAGAAAATTACGACGATAATATTTTCTCGTTGTAGGCAATCTTATTGATGTATTGGTCTCTACGGAGTACGGATTAACTTCTGTGTGTCTGGAGGACTTGGATTTTTTTCCCAGTTTTTTACTCTCGGTCATTTGGTTGCTTTGAAATCCGTTCGTACGAAGTTGTCGCTTTGAAATGTTCAAAGAAGCTGCGTCTATTTAAAGCGATTTTTTTTTTCCTCGATCGAATTAAGACGTTGAAAAAAGAAAACGGGCGTGAAAAAATTTCAACGAGATTCGATTCGTTTTACGTTTTTTTTTTTTTGAAAAGGTACCCTTCTTGTCTACGTTTTCCATTTTATGTACTATCCGGATCAAGATGGAAAACGAAGGAAATCCACTAAGTGAAAAACTCGCGAAAATTTCTTTTTCTCGGGTTAATACATCTGCTCGAGTATACGATGTTGATACGAGATGGTTGGGTGTTCTTTCCACTTTGAAATGTGTTATAAATTTCAATTTTCATTCGGACCTTGTTCGCCTCAAACGTTTTTATTTCATTGTGAACTTGAGTTAGCTGGTTGTTGTGTCGATGTAACGTCGTTGTATTTTAATCGGGGCTGTGATTTTATCGTCAAGTGGGCGAGTTACGTTCGCTAAGTTAATTTTCATCGGACATCGGGATGTTTTAAATTCGCACATACGACCTATCCGATGCTCGAATTTGTTAAACGACACGACGTTTTATTGTGAAAAGGGTCTGATTGTTGGAATATACACATACGAATCACTCTACCTATATGTTGGTAGTTGCTTGAAAGTCTTCATTCTTATTTTTCCTTTTCCAGCTAATACTTTTTTTCGCTGTATTTGTACGTGAAATGTGACCTTTGTGCGTATGTAGGTGATAAAGTATGCAAAGCAGTAAAAGTCAAAAGGTTCCACTGTATTTGGGAAATCATTTATGTTTATTTGGCGCGTTAATTTGAAGTATTTCTGGGCTTTTTATTCAATTAGTAGGTTTTTAGAATGTCGCTTGAATTTGTCCGACAGAACGTGAATAGTTCCACTGAAAAAGGGTGGGAGGAGGGGGATAAAAAATTCAAAGATTTTGAAAAACACGATATCGATACCGAAATGTAAGTTTTTAGGATGCTGATTTCGGCATTATGAATTATTTGCCCTACAGGGCTACTGACGAATAATGACGTCATGAGGAGGGAAGGGAAGGGGGTTCTTCAAAAAGATAAAAGCTACCTGAAAACCCCGTATTTTGACATTGAAAATGCATTTTTTGAACGTTTTTTATGAAAGCTGGTTTTGATTTATTGGTCAAACTGTTATTGAAGAAAATGAAGCCGCAATTATCGTGTTCATCGGAAAAATAGAACTGAAATAGAAGCTACGGAGCTCTAATCTTAATTTTTCGATTCAAGACTCTGAAACCGCTTTATAAAGCTGTCTACTTGAAATGCATTAATTTATTTGTTGTTGCCCCAACGTTTGAAGTAATTCTGTTTTCCCAGTTTGTTCTTTTCGATTCAAAATCATAAATTTAATTTTACTATATCATTTGAACTAATGTTTAGTTTTTATTCGTCCATAATAATGCTAATTAATCTGCTTCTCGGTTAATTAGTTTCGCTTGTGGACTACAGTAAATATTTTTACTACTACTTTTTTCTTCATTTATGTGTTGTATTAATGAAGTATATTAGTAGTATAAATAACATATTTTCCAGTTATACCGTATTCAATAAATGAAAATGATTTTGGTAATAGTAGGGCTCGCACTCGGTAACTTTTCAAGTAACCAAGTGACTACCTATAGGTGATAAAAGTCAATTTTGATTACTTTTTTAAAGTTTCGGTTACCAAAGATACTTTTTTTTTTACGAATTTTTAATAATTTGATTTTCCCGTAAGTACAAAGCAGTGTTTTTTGCTAAAATTGTCAAAGTCACGTTTTTCGCCAAAAATACCAAAAAATCTCGCATTTTGTCAAAATTGCCTACTAGTCTCATTTCTTGCTGAAAATTGTCGCATTTTCGTAAAAAATTCCAAAAGTTGCCGTTTTTTAACTGAAGTCAATAAAGCATCGTTTTTTTGACAAAAATTGCGAAAAAGTATCATTTTTTTTTTTTTGGTAATAGTTGCCAAAAAATCCGACTTTTTGCGTCTCCAAAAATTGTCTAAAATTCTCGTTTTTTCAGAAATTGACAAAACCTTGGTTTTTTAGCAAAATTGAAATTGTCAAATTTTTGTTTTTTGACATAAATTCTAGCTTGGTAAAACTGCTAAAAATTTTCACTTTTTTCCAAAAATTATCTAGATGAAAAAGTCTTGTTTTTTTGTCTGAAATCACTTTCTGACCGAAAATTCCCAAAAAGTTCTTCTTTTTCCGCTAAAATTGCCAATGTCTTGCTTTTTGTCAAAAATTATCTTTTTCTAACAAAATTAAAAATATTGTTTTTTGCCGAAAAAAAATTCCAAAAAGTTGCTCTTTTTTCCATAAGTTATCCAAAAATCTCATTTTTTGACTTTCTTCCCAGAAATTGTTAATGTCTTGTTTTTGCCAAAAATTGCCTTAAAATAGGAAAAAAAATAAGATTTTTTCTTCTTTGAAATTTTTTGCTCACGTTTTGTAACCTTTTTTGTGGTTACTTTTCAAGCTTTTTTTGGCAATCAAAGTTATTTTTTTTAGAATAAATTTATTTTTTATTTTTGAGAAAAGGTTTTAGTATAAGATTTAGAAAAATCTTATTGGTGATAATTGGAATATTTTACGAATGCATTTTTATTTTTTGATCTCTTTTTTAGATAATGTAGATTTTAAAATTGTTATTTTTTGATTTTTTTCAAATTCTGTGGGTAATTGAGTTATTTTTTTAAATTTTTTTTCTGAGAAATTTTCCACGTTTATTATTGCAGTGCATTTTAGTCAAAAAGTCCTTTTTTGACTGATTTACTGTAGAAAAAAAAAACTGTAACTAGTCCTTCAAACAATGTTGATTTATTTTGTACTGAGTCCCCCCACCCTAATGTAAAAAAATATTAAAAAATCAATCAAAAATTCCTGAAGAGTTGAAGTGAATGAAAAAATGAAGAAATACATCAATTTTTTCGTTTGGTCAATTTATGGGTCTATACAAAGCCCCCCAGGATTTTAAAAAACTTACAAAAATTTGGAATATAGAAATTTTTTGTAAAAATAGATTGTCAATGGAGGTTTCTGTATGATAAAAAGATCATCTTAAAAATTGAGAATTTTCAGTAACTTTTTTCCATCTTTTTTGATTTTTTCAACCTTGAAAAGAGCCCTCTGGGTAGGTACAATTTTTTGGACCTTTGAAAAATCAAAAAAAAATTTGTGATCTATCACTTTTTCATGGTACAAATAGCAACTTCAGGATGTGACAGCGTAAAAAAGCGAGACGTCATAATAATAAAGACTACCTAGTACATATGTACCTACGTGCCACAAAAGGGAACATTCACCATAAAATCTCAGATTTTAACCACGTTTTTTAAAGCATATTTTCCTGTACAATTTTTTCTTGGATCAGGCTCTTTTAAATTTGAAAAAAAATATGTGAACCTGGTTTTGAATTATAAATGAGTATCAAAATTTGATTTTTTAAATGTTGCGTTGATTTTGATACTACTCCAAAATTCGTAAATTATTATTCCTGAAGAAAGGCTGCGTGAACAAAAATGATAAAATAACGAACTCGTATTTTCAAATGACCAAAATTTTGGAAGTCCAAAAGGTGTTTTGGCGCATTCTTGAAATCAAAGAACCATCAAAATGCCTCATTTTAACGACATTGATCGAATTAGAAGCAAAAACTCATCGCATTGTGCAACTAAGTATATCGCTACCGAATCGAGTATCTTACTCGTACCTTTCGTCTACGTACCTCTTTGACGATGGTACATTTCTTGTATTTCCTTTTCGATTCAGGCACCTAGTACTACTAAATAATCCGCGAAAATAAAGTGGAAAAAAAGAACTATAAAAACTAACTCGGCGTTCGTTGTTCGACGTACTTACATAAATACGCCATTAGCGAAATAAAAAAAGCACGAAAAAAAATCAACCGTATGAATGAGATCGTGAAGTTCATTGTACCAAGAAGAGAGGACCGAGGAGAGAGCAGAACGAAAATGAGGAAGAAAAAATATACGAGCCACGGCGAAAGATAATTTTATCGGCTAATTCGCCCGTTGAGGATTTACTAAAGCTGTCATTTAGTTTATAAAATGAAAATTGACGTAATGAATTAGGTAAATTAAACGACGAAAGCGTCGTCGTCGTCGTCGTTGCCGCTTCACAAAAGAGAGCACCAGCCGACGAATAAACGAGCGAGAAAGCAACGTTGAGCAGGGACCAGCGTGTACCTAGCTACCTTGTACCTCTACCTGCTACCTTATCTGTGTTCACTGTTCTTTCATACGTACCTAAAAGTTCTCCCCAATTTGCGAAAGGTGTAGGGGAGAAAGTGGAGTAAAAAATTACCAGTAGCTAGGTTCTGTGCTGGTCTTTGTGTGTGTGTGTGTGTGTGTGTGTGGAGGAAATAACGAGTAACGAGAAGGGTGGCTTTTGAAGTTTTTATACGCTTTGATTAAAATATCAATCACCTTTTCCAAGACGGACTTTGGGTCAATGTATACACGAGTCGATTGGATTGGACTGGACTGTCCGTTGCACCGGACGTGAACGATGGATGATCTGCATCGATAAGCAATATGGACGACGACGTACCACATAAAATTACTCGTACCTATAAAATTTACGACTGGATTGATACCTAAAGCTACATCGATGGAAAACTACACGAAGACGACTCGACTCGTCGTATTAGGGAGGAAATACGTATTTATATGCCGTAGATTTATGTGTAGAGGGGGTGTACGTACTGTGTACTCCAACTCGTAGGAGTACATGACCCCATAAGAGCACTTTGTTCGTTCGTCATCGTATCCAACTTGGTATAATTTTTGTCGACCATCATTTTTCCCTCGCTTTTGTACTATGTATAATTTATAGATGTTTAAATCTGAATATTATTTATCGTCGATGTTTTATTTTTACAGGCCGGAGGCAGAGGAAAACAAAACCGAGGCGCAGTAGACGAAAATAGTACGGTAGACGATGTCGACTTAAGAGTACTTGTTCATCAAAGCCAAGCTGGATGTATAATTGGAAAAGGCGGCGGAAAAGTCAAGGAATTAAGAGAGGTAAAGAATAATAATAGGAATAAAAAAAATACGAATTTTTCGAGTGTAATTCCTTTCTCTGTCTGTTCGTTTCACCCTTCTCTTATATTATGCCTTCTTCTTGCCATTATATTATTGTCGGTGTATTTACTATGCGTTTGTTAAGAAGATACTCCTACACTACACGACACGCACAAGAAGAGAATGGCAATGATAGTGAAGTGCGTGGCATCCGAGTCGAACCTCTCGTGTATTTTGTTACCTTCTTTCTGCTGCGACAGTCGCTTGACGTCTCATCTTATTTTTATTTTTTTTGCTACTTCTTTATGCGTGTCAACGTTCACTAAATTGGCTGGCACGTATTGTTATTGGAGCAAATTTAACATTTTTACAAGATTCGGGGCTCGAGAGTCGATGACTCTGTTCGGGAGAGATTTTCGAACCCCTTTTGTATGCGAGAATATTGAAATAAATAACTCGAAAGAGGACTATCTTGCGGGATAAGTCGATGATGAGATGAATAGGAGAGGGGGTGCGAGGTTTTAGAACTTATAAAACTGATTGAAGGTATGGTGTTTATTAGTTTACATTATGGATTTGAATTTTTTGCTTTGATGGGAGGAGGAGGGGGAGAAAGAAAGGGTGCTTGAGAAGAAAGTTATTTTGTTTTTTTTCCTAATCATTTCATAAAATTTCCAAATGTGTATTCAGGTTAAAAAAATCCCAAAGATTTATTGATCTCCAGGTCAGAGTTCTTTTCTTAGAATGGACAACGATTTTTCCAAAATCAATTAATGTAATTCAAAATAGTCGGGGGGCCGCATAAGGCTTGTCCTAAAAAAAACAAGGCCCTACTCACAAAATGGTAGCCATTTTGATTGGCAGGTCAGCCGAAATCGCAGATTTTGCGTTCCAACATGGGACTTGCACGAAATTTTTCAAACCTTACAAAATATGTAGATCGAAAGAGTAGGCAAAAATTTATCATCTGACTTTTTCGATTTTTGGTGAATTTTTGAAAATCAAATTTAGGCCAAAAATGAAGGGAAAAATCAAAATCTTACCAAATTTACCTAAAAAGCTTCAATTCGAGATATACCCTATTTTCGACTTGCCAAATCGATTGGAAACTGTTTAGAGTAGTTCTGGAGCCTCCAGCAGATTTTTGAAACTTGAAATTCCCATCCCACAAAATTTCATAATAAATGGAGTTGGAAAGACGAAATTCATTCTGCAAACTAATTTCAATACGCTACGAAGTCAACTGCAGGTGGATTTCAAGTCGTTTTGGAGTCTCCAACGATTTTTTGAAAATTACTGAAACCTCCAGTAGATTTCTGAAACCTTGAAATTTTCATCAAATGGAGATTAAAAGCGTAAATTCACTCTTCATTCTAATTTTAACACTCTCTGAAGACGACTTCAGGCGGGTTCAAGTCACTTTGGAGCCTCCAGCGACTTTTTGAAAATTCCTGGAGCCTCCAGCAGATTTTTGAAATTTGATATTTCAACAAAATTGTGAAAAGAATTGATTAATTGGTCCGAAAATTTGTTCAAAAGTTGAGGAATCAATTCCATAATTACGAAATACCTCCTCTCTTCTTCACTACCCTCCCGAAAACAAAAAAAATGATTCCAGTATTGAATATGAAATTTGTATGCTGCAGTGGGTTATTTTTGCATTTTATTGAATCGAATTTTTAAAACATGAGGCTCTCCTCAGACCCTTAGTGTTGGCCAAACGAGCTGAAATGAACGTACTGGAAATTTCTAATCTCCAATCCGAGTGATTCCTCCGATCCGTAGCTTAAAAAATTTTGAAAACTGTGTAATATTTGAATTTTTTCGGAAGATTTTTATTGTCTGTCAAATCATTTTTATTCTGCTTGAACAGAGTGTTTAGCTGCCTACACAGTTGCATAAGAAGTACAAAAGGAGTAATTTTTGACAATTTTCTTTGAAAATAGTGATAAATTGAATTCGGAAAAGGCGAAAAGTAGATTTTCAACTAGAAAAAATACTCCCCTTCGAAATAAAAATGAAAAATAGCTCAAGTATTTCAGGAAAAAAATTATTGATTGGAAAATCATTGTTCGTAATGCTCATAGTGTTCAGAAATGAAAAATGGCAAGCTGTAAATGTTGAATAAATTGATCTGAAAATATTTGTTGAATTGCAATGGAAAAGTTGTGATTTTTGATTGGAAAATTCCCGTTGACAACCTATTAAAAATGAAAAATGAAAACCACGTTCATTCATCACATCAGGATATTATAGAAATACGAGGAGTCCAAAAGCTCAAAAAAAAAACGTATTCGGTGATTCCAAAAATACGTGAATAATTTGTTCAAATTTCAAGTGGACAAATATTCATAAATTTTTTCGAGTTTTTTTGGAGGGAGGGAGGGAGGGAGGGAGGGAGGGAGGGAGGGAGGGAGAGGGCTCTTTTCGCCTTTATCGAAAATTACCTTCTTTTTTTTCTAGAGTTTGAAGCCACGAATCTTAGTTTTTTTATGGGTTGGAAGTCTGAAATTTTCGGTTTATTTATCTGAGCCTATTTTAATTTATGTACCATTCAGACTTCTACGTTTTCAAAATTAGAAAAAATTACGTGTAACTTCCTTCAACGTTCAACTACGAATTTGTCAACATGTTGGGAAAAGTTTTGAAAAATCAGGTCTCATTTTCAAAATGATTTAGAATATTTTTCTTTTTTTTTTTCTTTGATTTTTTTTGTGTAATTCGAAGTTTTTTTTGGCGAAAGAGGTCGGAAACTTTCAGAATAAATTGAAAAAAACTGGTATCTAATTTTGTTGAATTTTTTTTGTGAGAAATAGAGCAGATTAGAAAACTTGAATACTCAAAAATAATTATGTATCATAGACTGAAACATTCAGTTTTGGAGAGTGGAGAGAATCAAAAAACCAGGAAAGTAAGAGAAAAAAAAATTTATGTCGTCAATTCTAATAAAATTGTTGATTTTTTAATATCATAAAAAATTCACAAAACGTTCTACAGAAGAAAAATCCGCCTTGTGTGTACTGTTGTTTTTGTATAAATTGAAGGAGGATCTTTAGGTATATAGGTACGTACTTTCATAGTTCATACATTCTATAAAATAAGGTGAGAACTCAGACGATTGTTGTAGCACTTTCAGTATAGGTACAGTATCGAAGATAGGTAACATTTTCACGAGACTTTCTTTTCATCGCTGGTGAAGTGTCCTTTAAAACGCTGAAGTTATACATTTTTCTCTCTTTTTCCTCGTCCAATTTTACGTTGACAGCGTTTTATAGGCACTTGACGAATTCGTTTCTTTTTTTTTTCATTCCTTTTTTTTTTGAATGTTTTATCGTTGCGTATAGTGCATTGTATTGTATTTTTTTTTTCATTTCATTTTTTTGTGTACATTTATTTATGTATTTTGCCGAGCCTCGCTCTTCTAACGGTGTGAATTATTTTCTGTTGTAGAAAACTGGCGCGAGAATTAAAATCTACTCGAATTGTTGCCCAGACAGTACTGATCGTGTTGTACAACTGACTGGCGCCAGTAGCACCGCCATCGAATGTTTGAAAGAAATTTTAGAATTAATCAGAACAGTAAGTATGAATTTTTGTTTTGTTGTTAACCCTCGCGCGTCGCCTCAGCTAGTTTTGTGCGTTTAGTGTTAAATTTATTACGTCTGCGAATACATAATAATATATGAAATGCGTGAGCTCGAGCTGGGATATTTTATGGCATGGCAGCTGCCTCAGTGGAGTTTTATCTCTTAACGAAATTACGTACAAATTGATATTTCGATAAAATTGGCTGAAAATTGATCGAGTTGATCGGAAAAATGGGTAGTTTTTTTTTCGTTTTTCAATTTCATTAGGAGAATAAGCGTAGATGTAGCAGTTGTAAGAGTTATGATTTTTGACGATAAAAGTCATATCTAGGTTGTTTTAAGGCGAAATTCGAAGGTCGATTTTTTCTAAATTATATCGAAGCGATAATCTAATTTGCTGAATTTGATTTATGTTCGCAGCAAGCACCGATCAAAGGACAAGACACACCATACGATCCGAACAATTATGACGATTACTACGCCGACGAATACGGCGGCTACGGTACTGGCGGCGGCGGATCAGGTTTCGATGCTGGTCGTGGACCGATGCGAGGTGGTCCCGTTGGACGAGGACCGCCAGCTGGTCGATTTGGTGGCGGACCACCACCGCGAGGAGCGCCTTTAGGAGGGTGAGTTGTGCAAGAGTTTCGACGTAATTTATGTGTACACTTGCGAGTCAAGTTGAACTTTGAATATGTTTGCAAATTTTTTGGATGTCATTAACCTCTTAACCTGTTTATTTTTATGAAGAAAAGCTCTGAAAATTTCTATTTTCAACCCCTACCCTCCGCCTCCCCCCCCCACAATTTTCTATTACTTTCGACGTTCAAAAATTGGAGATGATTCCGCTGAATTTTCTGCTTTCCCAATATTTGTTGGAACAACTTTTTGTCATGACATAAATAAATCGACTTTTCACTTCATCATAAAATTCAAACTAATAATCAGATGATTAAAAATACTAATCATTCGAAATTTTTTTTGAAATGTCTGATTAGAAATTGAAAGAGCCGCTACTTCAAAATACTTGAAAATGAAAAATTTTAGGATGAAATCTGTCATAATTTTTCAAAATAGAAAGTGCCAAAAATTATTGTAGAAAAAAATCGACGAAGCTCAAAAAAAAATGTTGAGCCAATTTTTTCTGATTTTGATCCTAATTTTGGTATGAATTTTGGAAATGAATTAAAATGAAAATGTTTCACAACCAAAAAATATCCAGGATGTTCACCTATCGAAAAAGTCGAAAAGATGTCGATAAATTGTATTGGGGGGGGGGGGGTTATTCCTCAACAATCCTGCTCATCCTAAGTACTTTCCTTACTCCGGTATTGGTTTTTGTTGATGTATTCTGCTGCTCAGCTTTTGAACTGCATCCTGCCAAAATTGTAAAAAAAAAATTGTTAATTTTTTGTCAAACGTTTTGACGTTTTCCATTTTGTTTTTTTCCTCTTTCAGGATGTTTATTTCTTTGTGAAAAAATTTTCCAGGAAAATGTTTGACTTGAATAAATTTTGACTGACTCCCCCCCTTCTCGTCCTTCCCCAAATTGAACTTGAAAAAAACTGTCAAATTTAAAGATGAGAAAATTTTAACTCACAGCAATTTATCAATCTTTGAATTCGTATTTTTCCAGTTTTCATGTTTGAAAAAAAAAATCGTTCTAATATGGTTCATTTTTTTTCTTGCATGATAGTATGATAATTTTTTTTCATGATCTGGCGAATGAGGGCCGAAGGGAAAGGAGGGAGTTCTCTTTCTGTAATGCTGTGCGTTTGCATTGTACTCGTAGGATAATTTTGATATGATTTACCAAACTTTTAATGTAAATTTGAGAAAAAGTGGTGAAATTTTTTTTAAACTCGTGAAATGTTTTTTAAAAATTCATTGTTGAAAAATTTATTTTTTTGTAATTTTGATTCAAAATACTTGTCGATTTTCGTTTTTCTGCGACGAATTGACATCGTCAGCTGAGGGGGAGGTGGAGTGTGCATTGAAAAGTTTCTGAAGGATTTTTTGAAGATGGGGGGGGGGAGAATCAAGATACCCTTCCAGTAATGGTCTTGCGTATGAACTGAGCCACTCTTTTCGGTACCACTACACCCCTTTTTTTCAAATTTTATTTAATGAATGTCAAGCCAAATCAACTCACTTTCGTGTGCAACAATAAATTTATCTCGAAAAAATTGCTCAATCTGAAAGTAATGGAGCTGTTGAGAAAAGCGATCGCCTTTCTTTAATTTTAAAATTTGTTTGTTTTTTACAGACCACCGGCTCGAGGAGGTTTCAGAGGCGGCTACGGCGGCGTCGACGATTGCGAGTATAACAGCGGCGGCGTCGGCGTTGGCGGCGGTGGTGGCGGCGGCGGCGGCGGTGCTCCCGGAATCGGCGCGCGTCCAGATTTGATGGAAGGTTGCTCACCGATGGTGTTGTTTGCAGGCGAAGAAGACATAGATTATAATATGCCTCCAGCTCCCCGTGGAATGGGGGGTATTGGTAACGGCGCCGGCCCTGGTACGAGAAGTTCTACTCAAGTGACAATTCCTAAAGATGTGAGTTCCTTTTGAATACCTCGATGGTACTTAACGTAATGTAAAAAAGACGATGATGATGTTAATTTTACTCGTTGGTGTTTTCAGTTGGCTGGTGCGATCATCGGTAAAGGTGGTACTAGAATACGCAAAGTACGCATCGAATCCGGAGCCGATATCACGATCGATGAACCTTTACCCGGTTCTAACGATAGAATTATTACTATTACCGGTATGACTAACCAAATACAAATGGCGCAGTATCTCTTACAACAATGGTAAGTTTCGCCATGCTCTACGATCTGGGATTGCTTGAAATAACAACTAACTAACATTCATGTGCATATGGGATATTAATTAATCATAATTCGCAAGCATCGAGACGCGCGGTAAACGAGTAATGGTGCCGAGGGCTTGGTAACACGAGTCGTCGAATTGGTTCGATTTTTTCACGCTTTTTTTTTAAAGAAAATGATGATTCAGCGTAACAGCTTGCAAAAATAATTAAATAAATAAAAATGGAACAGTTCCGATGTTGTGTGAAAAAATCGTACGATTTCTTCGACTCTAGACAAGGCTCGTGCCTCGATTTATCAAATCAATCAACTAACTCTACACAGCTCGCTGGACTAATATTGCTCGTATTCTGCTGTCTTCTCTCTAATACTACATGGTTTAATGTTAAACAATTCCTAACAACAGCATGTTTGTGTACGCTAAGGTTGTATGGAAGACTAGTGATTTTGTTGTTGTGATTGATCTTTGCTAACAAGAAATCTCTAGTCCTCTTACAAAATGGCTGTAAATTACGGTGGCGATACGTGCGGCAGCTATGGGCGATTATGACGGTGTTTTTTCGTTTCTGTGTTTTTTTTTTCGATTTTAATTTTTTGTTTTAAATAATAATGCCTGGTGTGCATGATGATGCTTTTTTAAAATGCTTTTTCAAATATTTTTACTCGTATAATAATTTTAATGTTTTTTTTTTTATTAACGAAGCTATCAATGCGTTGGATCGAAAACGTAATCAGTGGTTGGAAGGTGGAGGGAGGGAGGTGAAAATTTACGTATTTTTTTCTTTCGCCTAGGGAAAAAAATGAATTATTTTCGATTACATAATGAATGAATAAAAGACACGTTTGATTTTTCGCTGATGCTAGCTTGAAAGTTAGTCAGTGGAAAAACAATAATGGTCGTTTGAACAAAAGAATTGGGTAACTACGCCCCATTTTTCAATAAATTAGTTGTAGGTATCTGAAAGTTCTTAAACCAAAAATAATTCTAAGATTGCAAAACTTCTAAAATTAATTTTTTTCCTGAAAGTCGTTAGAGTTGATTTTTTTCATCATCCCCTCTCCAGCTTTCCCCTCTCTCGTCACTTTCCATTTTTTCACTCATTTTTTGACTATGTTGTCATTCTAGATGAGAATAATTTGGTTGAATTTAAAGATGATGAAGAGAGCAGGATGGTTGTGATGGGGGGGGGGGGGGGGGTAGGGAAAATATGCATTGATAGCCTCGTTATATCTGATTATTGGCATATTGTGGTTCTTACGAATGTATTTATGGATTTTATGGTATGGCTTTCTAATAATAGCTTTTTTTCATTTTCCATTATAAAGAACTGAACATTTTTGTACCTATTTTTAAGTACTTAACCTGGTTCATTTTCATTACGAATCGTTTAAATTTTTCACAATGGTATGTTATGGTTGCAATATTGATGTGCATTTTTATATTTTCAATTCACCGGTGGCAGGTGATTGATTTCAATTTCGAGATTTTTTTTTCTCAATTTATTTTCATATGATGATATTATTTACTGTAATGATTCGATTTATTTTTTTGAACTCTTCTTCATATTTTCCTTTCAGTTGTAATAATTCATTATTTTGTAAAAAAAAAAAAATGTTCGGTAATCTAAACATGTGTTGATTTTTTCAAAAATTTTCGTTCTTTATTGTTTCAATTGTAATTTTTAAAGCAACTTTTTCTTCAAATTTCAATTTTTCCGTTTTTTGACATTTTTTTTTGTTTTTGAAAAAATTTTGCTCATTTTTCAACTGTTTTTCAACATTTTTTTACTTTTTTGCTTTTAAAAATATTGATTTGAAACTTTTTTTGTTATTGTACATGAAAAAAACCAAGTGCGTGATTCTCTTCATTTTTTCCAACTTTTTTTCATTTTTTTTACTTTAAAAAAAAATTTGTTTCAACATTTTTTTATGCCTAAAAAATTCAAATTTTTGATTCTCATTGGTTTTTTTTTTAGTTTTTATTCGATGTTGTTATTTATTTTCATCATTTTTTGCGTTTTGAAATGCTTTTTTTCTGTGTGTAAAAATTATGTATTTGATTTGGTGATTTCTTACTGTTTTTTTTTTTCATTTAACGTTCTTTAAAAATTGTGCTTTGCCTTTTTTTCGTTTTCTTTCGATTTCAAAAAAATCTTGCCCGTCAGTGTGTTTTTTATTTTTTGAAAAATTCTTTGAAGCAGTTTTTTGGTTATGTGTGTTATTTTTTACGTTTTTCTTCGTGTTTTTAATTTTTAGAAATTTTTTTTTCCATCTCTAATTTTTTGGTGTGTGAAAAACTGTTTTGAATAATTTTGTGTTGAAAATTTTCATTTTCGAACTTCATTCCCGTTTTTCGATTATTTTTTTTGTTTATATTTTTTTCAACCTTTTTAATGTTTCAAAAATGGTTTGAAGCATTTTTTTGGTTGTATTTTTCGATTTGTTTGTTTTTTTTTGTTTCGTTTTCTCGTTTTATAATTTTTTTTGGTGTTGAAGATTTCATTTTGCAGTTATTTTTTTCACGATGTTTTTCGAGAATTTTTTTTGCATAAAATTAATTTTTTAATTTTTTTCCTTTTTTTAATTTTTTCAAAATTACCTACTTATATTCTAGAAAAAATGTTTCAAACCAATTTTTCACTTGAGAGTTTCATTTTTCAATTATATTTTTTTATTTTCAAAAAATGGTTGAAAATTGTTTGTGATTTTTTTTTATTTTCTGATTTTTGAAAATTGTGTTTCTTTAAATCCAGTGTAGAGAACACTTGTTGGAGTGATTCTGGATTTTTCGTTGAATTATTCTCGAATATGTTCGATTTTTCGTCTTCGCTATAACTTGTGATTCCATCTTCCCCTTCCCCTTCCCCACCAATCAATTACTTGAGCCGATTTTTCTGTATCTACAATTTTTGAGATTTCATCAGTGTACAAGGTGTTCATAAATTTGTTACAGTCTAATAATTTTTTGACGTTTCGTATTCTGTAAATAAAAAAAAAATCAAATAGGTTCTGCATTCGATGAAAATTGTACCAAATTCCAAAAACAGGACACTAAAAGTTTTACATTTTTATTTAAAAATTCGCTTTCGAATTTTCCATTAAAAAAAATCAAAAATGGAAAAAAATCAACTTCATTAATTTTACTTTTTCGATTAAATATGTACTTATTTTGTCATTTTTTACACACACAAAAAAAAAATGAGCTCTTAGTGTAACATTAATTTTATATTCATTTTTTGTGCAGTGGGTACTCGTATTTTTTGAATGGAGGAGAGGGGAGGGGAGGGGAGGGGATGAGAGGGAGTGGGGTGAGAAATGAAAAATCTCTCATGGAAAAATATGTAAGTAAAAATTCTAAAAAGAAAATGATTTGAATTTGATCCAGGCATTTTTTTGAACGCCTTGGTGAAATACCTTTTCCACTGAACTTGTTGAGTCACCTTAAAAATTCTGTATCGAAATTGTTACACTTACCTGTGGAAATTAATCCTATAATGATCTAACTTTGAATTATTAAGTAGATAATGTTGAAAAAAAAATGGCTACATTATTGTAAATCTTCTTGTAATTTTAATTTGTATTTTAAGAAACCATACTCGATATTAATGACGTATTATTGTATTGTTCATGTTTATTGTCGTTGTGATGATCTAATTAAGATGCATTGTGAGCTAATTTATTAACCTCGCTTCTAACCTAACTAATAATCTTGAAAACGGCTGATTTGTAATTTACCTACTGTTATCACGTGTATTGTGATTTTACTACTTGTAATAATAATTAGGAAAATTTGGAAATTTTTCATCATCTCGATTAATTTATTTTCGTTATTTTTGCAGTGTACATCAGAACGCGAAAGGAGCCGGAGGTGGCGGCGGCGGCGGCGGCGGCGCTCGTCGTTATTAGAATATAAGAAATGAAAAAAAAAACGAATGTTTCTTTGTCGTGTGTGTGTTTTTATACAGATTTTCATGATACGTGCTGCTTCTTGTTAGATTTAAAGAGCGTAGAAAAAGAAAATGAAAACTTTATTTTATACTTTTAGTCTTACATCTTCTATGTTTTTAAGTGCTTCCGTATTGTATTTTAAAATTATCGAAGAAAGATGTGCACTTTCTTTAGTATAATATTTTAGTATTATAAAATTTAAGAAGTAAATTATTATTTCCTCGATCGAGTTGATCGCTCAACCGATTATATCTATGTGTGTAATTTTTAGATAAAACGTATTCGCATCTGTGTAAGATTGTCCTCCCTATTTTCTTTTTTTACACAAGTTCTTTAATAAAGAAATGACTCTATGTTGTTTATGGTATTTCGGTGTACTTATTGTGTTTTTGAAAATTGGCGAAGTTGAGTTGCGAAAAGTTATGGTGTGATTTTTTTTGAATTTTTGAGAAATCACGACGTTGCTTGAGTTCTTTTCGATGATGTGGTATAATTTTTCAAGTAAATAACTTTCTTTTTTTTTGAGTGAAATACTTAACACGAATGAATAAAAATACATAATTTAATAAGAATTTATTCTAAATCACTTTTTAACATTACGTAAAAATTTATTAACCGTCGACATTACATTTGTCGGTACAATTTCTGTGAGTATTTCAAACGTTCGTTTATCTTCGTTCAACATTAATAGAATATTTTTACCATGGTTTCTGAAAAATAATTACGCTATTAATTTTGGAAAAACACGACATGGGCGAAAATTTGGTAAAAACAGTACCTCGTTTGTAAATTACCATCCATTAAAAATCGAACAGCTGTTGTTAAAATGGCTTCTTTTCGTTCTTTCGACAGCGATAGAATCTTCGCAGGACCGTATAATTCGACCATCTTACACATGAGTCTGGCTGTTGTGGCCCTGACCAAGGCATTCGGATGGCTAAAAATAGAATTTGAGATCAAGTTCGCGAAGAATTATGTTGGAGTTTTTAAAACACGAAATTACCTGCTGATTTTCTGCGTTAAAATTACAGCACATTTTGAAAATTTGATATTCTCGACCATAGCGTCCAATGCTCGATTACTATCTTCTCTTAAAAACTTATTAGTATCGGCTGTCCTTAAGAATAAAACTTGAGATAATTCCTCAATATCCTGAAAAACAGAACGATCGAGTGAGATTTGAAATTAAATGATGGGGAGATTTTTTGGAGGAGCTTACTTGGTTGGAAATTTTATCAAAGCATCTGAAAATATTCTCAGCTGATAGGCAAGCTGCCCTGGCAACTTGAGATCTCAAATTGCGTATTTCCTTAGCGACTGCTATCACAAACGTATGCAAACAAGGAGCTAAATATTTATTATGGTGTCTAGTCAGTCGAACCACCCCTTGTAAAGCTTCTATCACAGTTTCCCTGAAAATTTGTTGATAAATTTTTATTTTAAACAGTCTGCGAACTTGACTTTAGAAAATGAAAGAAATTTACCATTCGTTGCTTTGGAATTGATCCAAAATCTTATTAATGGCTTCTTTAGGATTCTCAAACGGTGGCAATTGTTCGGGATTTATGTTGAATGTGCTCTGAGGCATTTTTATCTCTTTGGTCAACGAACGTTTTAATTTTACGCCTACTTTTCTGTACAAATTAAAGGAATAAGTTGAATTACTCGAATGAAGAATTTAAAAACAAATTGAGTGAAATAGGTACCTTTCTAAATATTTTTTTGATTTTTCATTACTGGTGTCGTTAGTTGAGCCATTTTTAGGTTTCGATTCTTCGGATATGTTTTTATTCTGGTCTTCGCTCAAGAGATCCGTTAACTTGAGGGATATTTAATGAATTAGCAAAAGAGTTCAATAATTAGGCTGCTAGGTAGATGAATAGATAGGTACCTTATCTTCTGGATCTTCTTTTTCTTCTTCGTTCGTTGTGGTTTGTTGAGCGTTGGTTTCGATTTTTTTACCAGGTTTTTCTTCATTTTTATTCGATTTTTCGGGCTGTTTTGGTTTCCTCCTCCTGAATTTAGTTCTGTCGATGTTCTGATGCTTCGAACCGGCTGAAAAAAATAAATAAATGTCGCGAAACAGGACAATAATCGCAATTAATATTATTATCATGATTGTGCGAGTTAAAATACGCGAAACGTTGATATATTAACTGAGTAAGTATAGGTAAGCATCATATTGTTAGAAGAGATTTATTTTTTACCAGAGTTCAGAATGTTATTGTTTTCTAAAGGTTGGCCGTTATGTTTTGTTTTTATTTGATTGGCGTTCCCATTACTCTCGTTATGAGATTTTGATCTGGAACAATGAATAATTACAATTTTACAATGTGGATTGGAATTCTTAATTACCAGTGCTTAGCTGAAGAGAACTGATGAAAAGAAAGTGCATAGATGAACCGACTTTACGTTTACCTACTCACAAGGGAGGTACCTATCTCAAATGATATAAAAAATTATGTACTGGACGAAGCTGAATTAATGAAAATTGAAAATGCAGGCAACAATACATCACCTGCTAAAAGTTCAAGTGCTGAAGTGAAGTTCATTTTTTGATTTTTAGTGAATTTTTAAAAATCAAATCGGGATCAAAAATTCAAAAAAATTAAAATTTTACTAAATTGATCTAGAAAGCTGTAATTTGGTATATATCCTATTTTGGGCCCACTGAATCGATTGGAAACAGTTTCAAACCTTTTTGAGCAGTTCTGGAGCATCCAGCAGATTTTTAAAAGCTGAAATTTCCACAAAATTTTACCAAAGGAAGTTGAAAAGCTAAAATTCACTTAAATCCCTATTTTGGTGGACATTTTATCTTTCAAAAATTTGCTGGAAGCTCTAGAACTGCTCAGAACTATTTGAAACCGTTTCCAATCGATTTAGCCGGTCTGAAATAATATAATTATAAACCAAATTTCAACATTCTGAGTCAATTTGATAAAATTTTGTATTTTTCCCATTTTTGATTCAAATTTGATATTCAAAAATTCACCAAAAACCGAAAAATGCAATAGAGTACTTGAAATTTTGAAAGGTGATATATTTTTGCATGATCTTTCAATCTTGTAGCTTAGCTTTGTTCTGTTCAAAAATTTTTGTGTCCAATATTATCAGTGATATAGCTTTTAAATACATTAGTAGGTAATTATAGAAATTAATTACTGGAATGTGTTTTTAAATATAAATTAATCAGTGGGCTAATTATGGCTTGTGGCAAACTGAAACTGGCAATCGTAGTGAAGTTTGAAATTAGGTTTAAATTTGAATAGGTATGTGTTTCTATGGAAACCATACCTTTTAAAGTCAACATTAGTTTATTTCTGTTTCAACTTTCAATTGAACTTAACTTATGACGTGAAATGGTTATTTTTGTTAATTCTTGGTCAAAAATATATCGATTATTTTTCAAGATTAGTAAAATACCATCTATTCATCATATTTCATATATTTTTTTCTGAAAAAGCATGACACAAATTTATCCTGCAGCAAAGAAAATAAAATAATAAGGAAATCATAAGATAAAAGACTTAGATTTGCAAACTTGAAAAAACTTAATTTCAGTCGAAAATTTGGTTCCCATAAACCCATATAGGTAAATTCAAATAATCATTTCATTTTTTTATAATGGTGATTGAAAAAAAATAAAAATCTCTTATTTTAGTTATTTTTCTTTTTCAATATCAATGAAACTGCCCATAAATTATAATTAGAAGAGCGCTAATTATTTAGGTGCGTTTATGATTGTCCGTAACTCTTACGGCTTGTTACAGAAAAGTAAAAATTTTTTTACTTTTCTGTAATTTTCTTTGTTCTTTTCTGTAAAACAAAAAGTTACGGTTACGGACAACGTGAACTACGCCATAAGAATTCTTGTATTTTACTTTTCTGTAACAGACCGTAACTTTTATTACGGTTAGTTACAGACAATCATGAACGCACCTTTTATAATCAGTGAAAGTAATTGAAATTTCATTTTTGTATTCTCATTAAAAAATGAGGAGCTTGGTGACAAAGTTAGACAAACGCCACGGAGGGCGCATACGGAAAGGGACCTAACGACCAAAAAAAAAAAAAAAAAAAAGTTCTCCGAAATTGTTGTAGGAACTCTGTAAAGGGTTCCTACAACAATTTCGGAGAACTTTTTTTTTTTTGGTCGTTAGGTCCCTTTCCGTATGCGCCCTCCGTGGCGTTTGTCTAACTTTGTCACCAAGCTCCTCAAATGAAAATTTTGTGAATAAATACAATAGAGCTTCAAGCGGCGAAAAAAGAAAGCTTTAAAATTCTCCTCTTTAATGCTGCTCAAAACAATTTAACAATAAAGCTAATAAAGAAAAAAAATCAACAAACTGATAATTTTTATCAAAAAAAAAATTGAAATTGAAAATTCTCAGATTTTCGTTCAAATTTTACCCATTTCACGTGATTTTATTCGTGTAACGACACGTAAAAATGTATTTCATCATATTCTACTTGTTGATAATCGTATTCGTGATACTCTTGGCACGATGTATTTACCTAATCTTGGATCGAAAAAATCGGTGTATCTCAGCTCACGACGAGAAAACCAAATGCAAAACTTTAATCGTAATCGGTTCCGGAGGCCATACCACTGAAATTGTTCGAATAGTGAAACGCCTGAACCCTACTATATTCACTCCTCGAATTTACGTCGTAGCCGAATCGGACGATAAAAGTAACGTAAAGATACACGAAACCGAAGGCATTTTCTCTTCGAAAGGAGAATATCGTATCGTGAAGATCCCTCGAAGTAGAAAAGTTCACCAGTCTTATATTTCATCAGTTTTCACCACATTGTACGCGATTTTATATTCTATTCCGGTGGTATTATTACATAAACCTGAGCTGATCTTGTGTAATGGTCCTGGTACTTGTATACCCATCTGTTTAGTTGGGTTTTTGAGTAGAATGTTGTATTTATCCGATAATGTGATCGTATTTTTCGAAAGTATTTGTCGAGTGAAGACATTATCATTGAGTGGTAAAATATTACAGTTTTTCGCCGACCGGATCATCGTCCAGTGGCCGGAATTAAAGCTGAGTTGTAAACAAGCTATTTTCATAGAAGATTTAAAACTATAAGGGATTTTTTCATGCACTTGTGTTTGTGATCGTCTTTCAATGTTTGTGATATTAATTTTTAGAAAATCGCACCTATTCTTAATTATATTCTATTTGTATACTTACTGTTTGTAATTATTCTCTCGGTTCTTCGACCATCTACTTTTACTATCGCTATCTGAAGATAATTGAGTATCCTGTAATATAATATAACCTCGTAAAATGCTGATTAGCTGTTGCGAAAGTCATCATTTTTATTCTTACCGGTTCTTGTCGATTTTGATAGAAGCTATGAAAATACGTAGTTTTCTCTTTTTTATCGTTCAATATTGGAAGAGAACCTCCGGTATTATAGCTATAGTGTATTGGTACCGAACGAATCGTTGGTTCTAATCTGGAAATTTTTAAAACTTCGTTGAGTTTTTATTTATCACTGCAGTGAATTTTTTTTTGACTCTTTCACTCACCGAACGGGAAGTTTCGTTGATTTTTTGTAATTGGATAACCTATCTAATTTATCTTCGGAAACAGGTCTGCCAATTGAGACTAAATTCGACTCGTATGCAGGATCTAATCTGGGGAAATCTGCAACAGGGTCATTTTTATAAGATATTGTGTTTTTTTTTAAAATCTGGATTTCGGGGGGAAGTGATTGGATCTGATTCCGAGATTTGATCTGATCTAATTGAGTCTGGTCCTGGTCGTCAAATCAGATAAGATTCACAGAATATTCAGATCTGATCAAGCATTATATATGACATGGGCAATTCAATTTTTGAATTTTCCAGTTTTTTAAAAAGTGAAGTACCCTTTGGCTTTCTTAAAATTCAAAATCAAAAACGTATTCATCCAAGATTCAACACTCCTCTTTCAAAAAAAACTTGCTCAAGTATGTGTTACAGTGTTTTTTTCATTATCATAATTTTTCAAATAGAAAATATCGTTTCAATTTTAAGATTACGAGTAGATAGTTTTAATTTTTATTTGGGAATACTCGTGTAGGATAAGTAAAATATGTACATATAATGTTATCTTTGTAGAGAGAGGAGAGAGAATGGAGATTATATCATACTTTTTCAAAAATGTTTTCCAGTTTCCAATTTTTGTTCTCAAGCTTCCCATTCAATTTTCAACACCAAAAAAATGCCCAAGTTCAAATTTTCATATTTTTTTTGTAGCTTTTTACAAGATTTTTCAAGCAAACTTTTTGTAGTGGTTTTGTTTTGTTTTCTAAACTGTAATTAATTGAATATTGAAATTCAATTTCCAAGGAGTATTTTTTAGAAGGATGGGGAAGAAAACTGAAAATATATTTTCAATCTTTCAAAATTTTTCATATTTTCAAAGTTTTTTACCTTAGGTATTATGTATTATCGTTTTTTTTTTTTTTTTTTTTTTTTTTTTTAATGAAAATTCTTTAATCAAATTTGTGGAAAGAGGAGAGTGAAGGAAGATTATATCCTTCACTTTCAAAAATTTTTCCAGTTTCCAATTTTTGTTCTCAAGCTTCCCATTCAATTTTTAACATGAAATAAATGCTCAAGTTCAAATTTTCATTTTTTTTTTCGTAGCTGTTTACAAGATTTTTCAAGCAAACTTTTTGTAGTGGTTTTGTTTTGTTTTCTAAAGGGCATAGGTGAGTAAGATGGGCGAATCGGCCCCCGGCACATTCAGCAATGAAATTCTGGTGGTAGGTAGGTACCATCAAGATACTTTAATCCGCCAAGTTACAGACCTGTATCTTGAGTGGCTCTTGAGTAATGGGCTAATTACTCAAAACGGCCTCAGTCCTTTTTCTCCAGACTGGCTCGACCGATTTTTTTCAAACCTGGACCAATGTGTAGCTATACACGAGGGGCTTTCGTGAAAAAATTTTGAGCTCCCCCCCACAATTTTTTCCCCCTCAAATATTCGACTCAAAATGTGAGTGCCTTCCTTACCTATGAAGTACACTCGGCACACTTTTTAAATTCACGTTTTTAGATACCTTATTGACTCACGAGTAACATATATTTTTTCCAAAATTGTATCTTATTGGGCACATTGTCAAAAACGAGGGGAGAACCAGTCATATTGAGCAAAAAAAGGCCAAAAAGGACAATAATCGTGAACTCAACTGAGAGGTTTGAATGTAATTATTCAACAGATACTCATTATTTCGAGTCACGAAAATAAACCATTACCAATGAGCGATAAATACATTGGGCCCTCAATTGAGCTGCTGTGAACCCCACCCCCCTCTTTTTTGGGGAGTCAGAACGATCAAAGCAATATGGATGTCATTTCCATATGATTTGAACCTGCTGAGCACGAATATGATGTTAATTCTTCGATTAGACGACCCCAAGCCAAATGAGCCTCGGCCCCCGGATGGGGCACTGTAATCCCTCCCCTCCTCGTTTCTTTTTGAGTCCAGATTCTTTTAGGCAATATTAATTACTCAACAGGTACCTGCTCATTTTCTCGAATCACCAAAAAAAGATCATTACTAAGATGGAATAAATCTATTGCCCCGTCAACTGAGCTACCTGTACCCCCTCCCTATTGGAGGGGAGGGGGGTGAGAACGATCAAGGCAATATGGGTGTCATTTCCATATGATTCGAACCTGCTGAGCACGAATATGATGTCAATTCTTCGACTAGAGGGCCTCAAGTCAAATGAGCCTCGGGTTGAAAGCTATAAATTCCCTTCCTCTCCTTTAATACCTATTTTTGGGACCCGATCTTTTTAGGCAATACCTATGGGCATCGTTTTCAGACGAATCAAACCGGGTGGGCACGAATATGTTGTCTAATGTTTCAATTGTGGAATGCCGTTAAATTCCCATTCCGAGAATTCCTAGTTCAGAATGCAAAATTATAAAATAATTCTTGAAAAAAAAGATGAAAAAAAAACGTGTAATAAACTTGAGGTGCAGTTTGACTTGGGATCCTCTAGCCGAAAAATTGACATCATATTCGTGCTCAGCAGGTTCGAATCATATGGAAATGACACCCATATTGCCTTGATCGTTCTCACACCCCCCTCCCCTCCAATAGGGAGGGGGTACAGGTAGCTCAGTTGACGGGGCAATAGATTTATTCCATCTTAGTAATGATCTTTTTTTGGTGATTCGAGAAAATGAGCAGGTACCTGTTGAGTAATTAATATTGCCTAAAAGAATCTGGACTCAAAAAGAAACGAGGAGGGGAGGGATTACAGTGCCCCATCCGGGGGCCGAGGCTCATTTGGCTTGGGGTCGTCTAATCGAAGAATTAACATCATATTCGTGCTCAGCAGGTTCAAATCATATGGAAATGACACCCATATTGCTTTGATCGTTCTGACCCCCCAAAAAAGAGGGGGGGGGTGGGGTTCACAGCAGCTCAATTGAGGGCCCAATGTATTTATCGCTCATTGGTAATGGTTTATTTTCGTGACTCGAAAAAATGAGTATCTGTTGAATAATTACATTCAAGCCTCTCAGTTGAGTTCACGATTATTGTCCTTTTTGGCCTTTTTTTGCTCAATATGACTGGTTCTCCCCTCGTTTTTGACAATGTGCCCAATGAGATACAATTTTGGAAAAAATATATGTTACTCGTGAGTCAATAAGGTATCTAAAAACGTGAATTTAAAAAGTGTGCCGAGTGTACTTCATAGGTAAGGAAGGCACTCAAATTTTGAGTCGAATATTTGAGGGGGAAAAAATTGTGGGGGGGAGCTCAAAATTTTTTCACGAAAGCCCCTCGTGTATAGCTACACATTGGTCCAGGTTTGAAAAAAATCGGTCGAGCCAATCTGGAGAAAAAGGTCTGAGGCCGTTTTGAGTAATTAGCCCATTACTCAAGAGCCACTCAAGATACAGGTCTGTAACTTGGCGGATTAAAGTATCTTGATGGTACCTACCTACCACCAGAATTTCATTGCTGAATGTGCCGGGGGCCGATTCGCCCATCTTACTCACCTATGCCCTTTTAATTGAATATTGAAATTTAATTTCCAAGGAGTATTTTTCAGAAGGAGTGGAAGGAAGCTGAAAATATATTATTTTCAATCTTTCAAAATTTTTCATATTTTCAAAGTTTTTTGTTATCGTTTTTAAAAAAAAAGAAAACTCTTCAATTAAATTTGTGGAGAGAGGAGAGAGAAAGGGGATTATATCCTACACTTTCTAAAATGTTTTCCAGTTTCCAATTTTTGTTCTCAAGCTTCCCATTCAGTTTTTAACATGAAAAAAATGCCCAAATTCAAATTTTCATCTTTTTTTACGTAGCTTTTTACAAGATTTTTCAAGCAAACTTTTTCTAGTAGTTTTGTTTTGTTTTCTAAACTGTAATTGAATATTGAAATTCAATTTCCAAGGAGTATTTTTTAGAAGGATGGGGAAGGAAACTGAAAATATATTTTCAATCTTTCAAAATTTTTCATATTTTCAAAGTTTTTTACTATCATTTTTTTTTATTTTATTTTTTTAAATGAAAATTCTTCAATCAAATTTGTGCAGAAAGGAGAGAGAAGGGAGATTATATCCTACACTTTCAAAAATGTTTTCCAGTTTCTAATTTTTGTTCTCAAGCTTCCCATTCAGTTTTTAACATGAAAAAAAAAATGCCAAAGTTCAAATTTTCATCATTTTTTTTGTAGCTTTTTACACGATTTTTCAAAGAAACTTTTTGTGGTGGGTTTGTTTTGTTTTCTAAACTTTAACTGAATGTATTGAAATGCAGTTTCCAAGTAGTATTTTTTTTAGAAGGAGCCCTACCGGCCACAAATATCTAATAGACAGAATATTTATGTCTGTAACAGCTTTTCAGCTATTCAGTCATTCCGCTATTCATTCGCTATCTTTCAGATATTCGGAAAAGTTGTTAAATATTCCATCTGCAAAATATTGAATGGAATATCAAGCAACGTATAATAGTTAGCTATAAGCCCAAATTTTCAATATCTATTGGAAACAAATTTTAGATAGCTAAAATATATCGTCACCAGATATTAAATAACCAAACAAAAATTTACAGCTACTAGATGTCTAATAGATATACAGCAAACTAAATGAATTATAAAACTTAAACAAGAACTTTAGTATTGCTCCAGTTGTCATGATAGAAGGGAGAGTGTGCATCGGAAATAAGTATTTTCGTTATTTTATACTTGAAAATGGCCGCAATTGCAATAAATTACAATTAATTGAGTTCTTAAATTACATTTAAAGTTGATATTTCTTCAATTTCGCTTTTTGATAAGAAAATATGTATCGTAAAACGTGTGTATTTGTGTTAAATGTAAAGAAAACTCGAAGTGTTCAAAAAGTAATAATAAGTGACAAACTCCAAGTAATTCAGGTTCAATTTGAGAAGAATTCGCGGAAAATAATGGAAAAATTGAGTCAGCAGCATGTTCATCTTACGTAGTAAGTAGATTTATAACTGACATGAAATTATGAAACCCATGATTAGGTAGAAATAGTTTATGAAATATACGATAATATGTAAGTATAGATCTGTATGGTACCTACCTACCTAACCATGAACTTCTTATTTTCATGTTAATTATATTAATACTAACTTACTGATAAAGTGAATATGCTGCTGACACCATTTTGCTATTATTTCCGCAAATTCTTCTCCAATTAAGTATACCTGAATAATGTAAAACTTTGCCATATTATAATATTGCCTATTACTTTTAGAACACTTTGAGTTTTCTTTAAATTTACTTTTTACTCAAATAAACGAGTTGCAGATCTTTAAAAGCACTTTCATTTTGCAGGGCGAATTTCAGTCATTTTAATAGCTGAGAAGCATCCAATAGATATCTGTAAAACATTATGGCTACAAGGCATTGGAGAATAGATATCTATTCTTTAGCGCATTGCAGCCATAGTGCTTTACAGATATCTATTAGCCTTGTATTTACCATGTAATACTACATAAAAGGTACTTTCCAGTTATTAAAACAAGGTAATTTCAGCTATTCCAGTTATCCATTAGCTGTATCTTTGGCTGAAAAGAATATCTAATAGATGTCTATTAGACGTTTGTGGCCGGTAGGGAGGGAATAGGAAGCTGAAAATATATTTTCAATCTTTCAAAATTTTGCATATTTTCAACGTTTTTTATTATCGTTTTTTAAAAATGAAAATTCTTCAATTTGTTTACATTTCAATGAATGGATCTGATCAAATCTGAACAGAGCTAATGGAATCCGGGGAATGTTCAGACCTGTTCAGATCTGATCGGATCCAATCATTTTCCCCTGGGTAATTTTCTTTTCCCAAAGCAATAATTGTAAAAAAAAATTTTCATTTTTTTTCCAAACTTTAAAATTGAAAAAATATATCTTACAATTTTTATTCATTTTTTTACAGAGTGGAGAAACAAAGGGTGGGTCCTGATTTCCTGGTGGACCAAAAATGATAAAATGACAGTTGTCCTGATGTATGTATAGTATTAGGTACTATAGGTAACTATGCATTCAAAATTCAAAAACTTCAGTTTCTTTCTATGGGACAAAAGGAACACGAATTTTTCAAGCCAAGAGACTGATCTGCTCGGATATGAAAATTTTTTAAAAACCGATCAGTGATCAGACCCAATCTTTTCACCCTTGTGTAGCAAATCTTTGTAAAATATTGTGATTCTGTGTTACTTTGATCTGATGCGCAGGAAGATGCATAACTTGACGTATCAGAAAGAGTTGATGGGTATCTGTGGTGTAGATTTTCTGCAGATTGAACAAATTTATCAGTGTAAATGGTTGAAGTATTGTATGTGAACACAGGTTGGTAAAATCTAAGTACAAATTGAAATTATAAAATGGGGAAAATATTGTAAGTATAATCATTACCGAAGAAATTCGAAGAAAATCTGGCATCTGTCCAATCAGCACTGTATCTTTCAAAGCTGTTATTTCTATCCTGCGAATGAAAGAAAAAAAAAGTATAGATACAAGATACTAGATAGGTACATGAAAAGAATTACAATTACTTACACAGGTATCTATGTATCTATTATTTTGTTAACGGATTAATTTGGGATAATTAGATATTTATTCATCAACAGGAGTGTAAAATAATCTATGAATAATGTTCTTCGACAGAACAAGATGAGAAGTAAACTATAATGGTACAGGATTTCATTCTTTAGCCTTTTCTTTGCCTTACTCTTCCTTCTACATGAATTGGTATAGGTTCTGGTCTACTGGGAACTGGGAGGCACTTAATATCTACACAAGTTTGGTTTTCTTAGTTCTTACCATAACTAATTAATTGCATCCGATCTATCTTGACCACGAGGATATATTTGTGACAGAAACTCGTTTGCAAAGTAGATACTTTTTAAATCAAAATTCAAATTTAAATTTGAAAAATCGAAATAGAGTCATGAAAATTCATGTTTGTTTATATTCGCTCCAAATTCTTGCAGTTTCAGTTTCAAAGATGGCGGCCAAAGGTTCTTTTTAGGTTTCTTTCATTCTCATTGTAATTTGATAAGAATTGAAATTCAAAATAATTGGAGTGGATTCTATCGTGAATTTGTGGAATTTATTATTGAAAAAATTCCACGGTATTTTTCTTTTTCAAAAAAATATTGTAGGTACCTAATAGTGTGATTCATATGACTGATAATTGGAATTCCTGTGGTGCTGGTTTTTGAAAATGCATCAGCATCAACATGCGCAGGTAACACTTTGTAATTTAACTCAAGATTTGTCAAAATATGATAAATTGTGTTTTCTTTTATCATCAGAATATCTCAAGTCAAGATAGAAATCACATCTGTCCGCCGGAGCCGGAGTTTATCAATGTTCAATCAGTCAAGTAAGTAAGTAAGTAAGTAAATTGCTCTGTCAAAATATCTAGATATACTTACAAAATCGTATAATCTAGAGTTGGTATACAATGTTTCTTCGGAATTCCCTCGATTGATGATATTTTGCGAGTAATACGAACTATACTCCGAAGGCTGGCCACATTCTTTAGCCGAATGTACCTTATCGCTGTCCAGGTTCCAGCTACAACAAACCATGAATTCGAAAAATCAAAACAGAATAAACATGTGTCATGTGTCATTCGTGTGCATAAGTATTCATTAACTACCTACAACTTTAATAATAAAGTGCAATAATAATTGGTTGAACGTGTATTTCTCAATCGCAGTTCGCAGCGATATTATAGGTACATTCAACTAGTACTTAATACAACAACCTCTACCTCGTGTTCGCCGGCAGAACATGTCAACGTAATTGTTTACCGTGCTCGTATCGATTACTACGGTTAAATATTTATGAAATTGCATTTCAGTATACCTTTGCTGTGTTTGAATAGGAGAAATATCGTCACCGTGGGCGTAATTAAATTTAGCTTTGGATTTATTATAGTTATCAGATAACGATCCGCGTCCGGCTAGAATCCATTCGATATCGGTACCTTGAAAAATAGAAAAATCATCGTGTAACAAGTAACAACACTCGCCTGGCTATCTCAATTCAACTAATGAACCTCAAGTTTAGTTACCAAAAGCTGTTTTGGATGAGATTTGGAACGCATAAAGTAAGAGTCCGCTCGAAGATATGCTCGGTAGCTGACGTCTGGTTAATCTAGCTCTTAAGGCTTTCTTGAAAGCTAGAGTTTCTTCGTCAGCGTTATCAATTCTGAATTGAGATCTTGGGATGAATTGACCTAAGATGGACAAAGCATCCAGCAAAGCTTGCCTTACTCTTCGCTTCGGTTCATTGATACCTTGTTTGATTAAAGTTTCAGCCAACTCGTTGACGTTGAATTCGGTGCTGGGGAATGCCAACAAAGCGTACATCAAGCACAATAAAGAGTTCTCTCTCATCTGTAATTGAGAAAATCACGGTTTAATTTTTCTGAAATGTCCTTCATCTGTAGTTATAGTCAATCAGATGCAGTGGAAAGTTACCTTAGAACTCTTCGAAAAGAAACTCTGATCGGTGAACAAGAAATCGACAACCGTTTGCGGCGAGAACTTCCTCATCAGCATCTTCAAAGTCTCAACAGCTTCCAACTGAATAGCCGTATCGTACTCGCAGCTCAAATACGAACAGAATATCGGTACAATGGCTGCCAGATTCAGAGCCAGGATGGATGCATCGATGACCTGACACAGGACTCGCAAAGCTCTCAGAGAACTAGTGATCACACGACTGTTATTAGTCTCGGTTAATCCGTTGAAAATGTAGCACAGCAAAGATACTCCGGTCGTTTCAGCGTTGGGAGATGTTAAAGCTTGATTTATCTGAGTCTGGCTTAGAATCTGCGTCAATCTTTCCAACCCGCTGACAAAGAATCGCCAATCATCCTGCACACACGCGAAAAAGTCATTCGGATTAATACCTTCATCGGTATCTATTCGTCGAGCAAATTCATATTCTAATTCATCGGCTGAAGCAGAAAATCTACGTTGGTAAATGATGCAAAAATATACATTCGCGTGACTAAATAATATTCAGGTCAGTCGTTAAATCTGTGTATACAACGCAGCATAGACTGATACGATAAATTTACAGTTTCGGCACCATATACCTATACCTGGCTTGGCTACCCCTAAATACAAGTTCTCATTCAGTTCGTGTTTCCTCGCGTATATATATATGCGCGAGAAACTTACATAATATTCAAATTATCGTATATAAAAAGTTTACCCACTCGAGCGGGGTCTTAGCGTGCGTTCTATTAAAATACTCCCCCTTATCCATGATCACTTCACCCTCCACTTTGTAGGTACAAATTTCAGAATATTTTTGGAAATAATTAGGTAACCTTTTTAAAAGCTGAAATGAAATGACTGCCTAGTTTCAAATGTGTGAATTTTTTTTTATTCGGCTCCAAGTAGGTGATAATTGCGTCAACATGCGATTCCTGCTGTTCGTCGTTTAGGTGAAAAAAAATTCAATTCCATTAACCTAACTGAGCATTTGAATTGTTTCCTCGTCGTCATCGTCTATATGTGTCACGTGTGTGCTTTACCTACCTTCCTACGAATAGGTACACCGATTTCGTGAGCTTTGGGGTTGAGAATTAATGTAGTCTACTTTCGCTGGCTATAGGTACTCGTACATTAGTTTTTTATTTATGGGGTGAATGTTCTACATGTGCGGTATTTGGTTCATAAGCGTCATACTTGAAATGACCCATTTGCCGGCTGCCGTCTATACCGGCGTCCGGCGACGACGGCATTTATTAAAAATTTCTCATAGTGTCCACCTCTGCTATTCATCGTGTACCTATACTTACATATTATATTGACGTATTGTTTGTCCAGAATGTCCCTTTGTGGGTCGAGTAGGTATATAGACGTGTATTATACTGACCTAGAAATTATAGTGCATCGAATGATAATGATGTAACTCGTAATTGGCACATCATTCAAAATGCCATACCTACCTAGTCGCGTCTCGTAAAGTTCAAATCGAGGGTAGGTAATATGTATTAAAGGTTGTAGCTTTTATATTTATTGAATAAATAACTAGTTATGGAGTTTTGACTTTCAAAACAGTGTTTTATTAGAGGATGAGGATGATGGGTGAACAAATGCAACGTGAGTCACGAAATTTTCCATAATTTCTTTTCTGTATGAAATATTTGCCTTTTATTAACAAGTGTTTTGTTTTTTTCACGTTTTAATGCTTTCCCTGGTGTATGAAAACAATATTAATAATCTCTTGACGTGTAATTGCTTTGGTAAATGACATTTTTCACGATAATAAGGGGTACCTAATGTTAAGCTTCTATATACGATAGGGTTTCCTGACACCTTTATGAAACGATAATCACACGACAGCAAATTTTTTGCAACCTGCTTACCCATTTTGTTATTTTTCAGAAAAAATGTGATAATGAATATTTTTAACGAAATTATCAGGCAATTGTAATTAATATTGCATCATCTGGCAGATATTTGCGAAGGATGAGTGATTTTAAAATTAATCTGAACATTTGATAAGAAGTGCTACGAAGTCGATTGCTCCTTCAATTGACATGCAGGCAACTGCTTTCACATATGTACTTATTGTGTTGGTTTCCAAAAATGAATGCATAAAATTTGGGGAAATGTAACTGTAATTATTGAGTTCAAGTGGCACGAAGTTCAAATATCTTTTCCATTCATTTTATAAAAATAATTGAAATCATATATAGAAACCTGTTTTTTTTTAAAGAGGGAATTTCAAATTTTTTGGCTAAAAAGTGGAACTGCTGAATTTTTTTTTTCAACAGTCAAAGCCAAATCTTAGCTTTTCCCAACTTTTTTCGCCAGATTTTCTCAACTTTTCATCCCAAACCCTCCCTCTCCCCAGTATTTTTCATCTTAATTGACCAGATGTGGTGAGAAAAAAATTTTGTAAGGTTCAAAAACGATGCTTTTATACTTGACAAAAGAATTGTTCTATCGCAAGGTAGGTACTGAAATCCAAAATCCAAAATCCTCAATTTTTTTGTGTTTTTAGGGTGTCTGGTCAGTGGATGTCAAAACTTCAGATTTGGATACAACCGGGTACGAACGTTTTAGGACAAGTTGCCTGTCTTTGAAATTGAAGGGGCAAATGAGTTTTGAAAAGAAAAATCGAGAAAAACTTTTTTTGACCTTGGGAGTGGGTATCTAGTACTTTGGAAAATGAACATATTTTGTCATTAATGAATTTTTGCCCAACATTGAAATTGAAGGGCCTACGATTACTTAATTTAAAATGCAATCCATATTTTCTCATTTTTTTCCAACATTTTTTTTTCTTTTAAAATAATTTTAGGCTTTTCAATTTCACAGTTAGGCAAAAATTCATAATGACAAAATTTGTTCATTTTCCAAAGTACTACCCATTCCGGCCATTCCCAAGGTCAAAAAAAAGATTTTCTCAATTTGTTTTTCAAAGCTCATTTGCCCCTTCAATTTCAAAGATAGGCAACTTGTCCTAATAACGTTTTTTTTTTAAGTCATACGCGGTTATATCAAAATCTAAAGTTTTGACATCCACTCACCAGACCCCCTACTAGCCTTTTGAATCTTTGAAAATCATAATATTCAAAAAGAGAACGGAATATTTTCGATTTTGCCCCACTCAGAAGCGAGGGCGAAAGCTTCAGAAAATTAACAATATTTGTGAGGTACAATCAACATTTTAAATGGTAAGAAGTTTCAACACCAAAATTTGTGGTTTTTGGTATTTTTGATTAGAAATGATTTCTTAAATTTCAGAAGTTAATTTTTCATTCTTGAAAATTTTTGAAAAATTGCACATAGAATTCGAATTTACCCGAGCGAAGCGAAAAAAAAAGCTTTGGAAAAATTGAAGCTTTCGAAAATTATAAATTAAAACAACATTCGCCTCTGATTAAAGTATTGATTGGACTTCTACAATTTAAGTACCTAACGAATTTCCTTTTCAAATGTCAACTTTTTAAGCCCACTTTTGATATGAATCACGATGAAAATTTCAAGACGTAATTATTATTATTATTATTATTATTATTATTTTGAATCCATTTTTGGTCAGACGTGTACTTTTGAGGTACTTTTTTTTGAAAAATCCTGGAAAATTGAAAGATGACTTAATAAGATGTTCAAACAAACTCAATCGATTTTTTTTCACGAATTAGATAAATTAAATTTTTGGGGAAATCCATTCGTTAGAAGCTTATTCTCTCAACTTTGGTTCTACAAAGATTGAAATTTATCAATGGATTGAAAGAAAATAACCTACATTTCGATGAAAATTGTTAAAATGTTCAGAAAGTTGTACGTCTTGTACACATGCAATATTTTGTTTCCTAGCTACCTATATGCAGAAGGCTGAGTCAAAAGTTGTCAAATTAGACTCATTTGAAAAAGTCTTTTTCTCTCTTTTCCTTCCTAATAAAAGGCTCCCTCCCTTTGAATTTGAAATTTGATACCACCTTTAATTCTCCACCATTGATTTAATGAGGAGAGAGGGGGGCGGAAGTGCAACAATAAAAATAGTTTTATGGCATTTTTTAAATAATTATTAAAAATTCGATTTAGGAAAAACTATCGCTAATTTCGGGTTCAGTAGGTTGAAATTTTTAAAATTTGAATTGAAAAAATATATTTGTTTGCAAAAAAAATGAAAATTTGATTGTATTTATGGAATTACTCTCACTTGTACTCCGATGATTAAGGCTCCTGGCACCATTTTTCAGAACCTTTTTTGTCCATTTAAATCATGACATTTTTTTTCAATTCGTTCGCAAACGAGCCACTTATACGAACCAATTTGTTCGCGAATCATTCACTAAATTATTCAATTTGTTCGTGAATGATTCACCAAAAATTGTGTAAATGAATTGATTCGTTCGCGAACGAGTCACTTATACGAATCAATTCGTTCGCGAATGATTCATCAAAAATTGAGTAAATGAATCGATTCGTTCGCGAACGAGTCACTTATACGAATCGATTCGTTCACTAACGAGTCACTTATACGAATCGATTCGTTCGCGAACGAGTCACTTATACGAATCGATTCGTTCGCGAACGAGTCACTTATACGAATCAATTCGTTCGCGAATGATTCAGTAACTATTGATCAACTCGTTCGCGAACGATTTACCTAGAAATCCATTGGTTTGTTCAATTCCCAATCAGTTATGAATGATTCGATTTGATTCGATTCGCTTAAAAATAGATCAATTTCTATACAATACTTTTACAAAAACCGAATCAATCGTAAATTAATTGATCCGTTTGCGAATGATTCACCAAAAAATCAATCAATTTATTTAATCGACAATCGTTTGTAAATGATTCGATTCGATTGTAAACAGATCAATTATTGTTATATAAAATATGTCTCAAAAAAAGTGAATCAATTCGTTTGTAAAAGATTTTTATTTGAAGAAAAGTCGGTCTTCTCACGCTAAATGCGTGAGTGTTTTTTTCTTCAATTGACTATTGGAGAGAAAGACGCAAATTTTGGGAAAATTGTCCCTAAATTGATGGAAAGGATCACGAGGACAATTAATCTGGCTTGTGAGTAGATTTGAGTGGGTAGCTCAAACCGGAACTATGAATGAGTTATGGTGAGAGGAGGGGAATTTCTAGATCCGTCCCTGTCTGGATTAAGTACTACACTTTTTCTTCTCATTTAAATCAAATTGTCTAAATTCACTTTTTTTGGTTTGGATTTTTTCAAATCCTCGCCAAAATAATCGATACTTATCTTTATTGCTTGTACTGTCCTTTGGACATCTAAAGCATAAAGATGAATTTGAAAGATCTTGATCTGAATGGTTCGTGAGAAGTGCAAATTGAGGTATTTCAACCTGTTGAGCCCGAATCTAACATTATACTTTTTTTTAAGATGGATGAATTTTTTGATGCTGGAAAAATGCCATGAGATTATTAAGAAAACGTTATTGAGATTGCTTTATTGAATGCTGCTATTTCAAGATACTAAAAAACGAAAATTTTGATGATGGATCTTGGTACAGCTTGAAGATTTTTTTTTACCAAATGACTTACCCTCACAAAAATTCCGAGGCTTCAAAAAAATTTTTAATCGATTTTTTTTTCTTTTTGGGATATGTAGGTATCAAAGACGACTATAGAAAAAGTTCCCTTAAGAAAATGGTCTATTTTATAAATTGGAGAAGGTACCTATTGACAATGAAATGATTAAAATTTGCGATCTATTTGAACATTTTGAGGCGTGACTGTTGAGTTATTGAACTTTTTTATTCATTTTCAACAGTTACTTTGGAATCGGATTTGTAAATTTTGAGCTATTTCTTTGTCTGTGGAATGGTTGTTGAAAGGGGGGGGGGCAAGGTGAGGTGAAAAAGTCATTCCTCTTTTTAGAATTCAAACAATTTGAAAATTGATGATTTTGAGTTGTTTAAATTTATCTGTCAATTTAATGATTCATTTTCATATTAGACCAAGATTTTTGAATCGAATATAGGTACCTACTGTTTAATCGAGTAGTTTTTTCTAAAAATTTACGAGATTGTGAATTTCCAAAATTTTTCCCTGCTGTTTGAATAATTTTTTCCAATTTTTTTCTCATCAAAATGGTCGTCGTTGTTGCCTTTTTTTTTACGATCACGTATTCTAATCTAAATATTAATGAAATATGAAAATAAAAAGGTTATTGTGTTAGTGTTACACAACTAAATGTAATTCTTCCGGTGGCAAGTCAGCCACCCAAATAACATTTATGTAAAATAATTAGCATACATAATCGTCAAATCGCATGAGCAAGGGATGAAAGGCATTAATGACCCACTGTTTTTTTAGTACATACGCATTTCATTTTTTCTTGCGATAACAAAAGTATGTAAAGCAGACATTTGATACATTCGGGTAACTGATTAGGAAACTGTAGAGTAGGTATTTTATTGTTTTTAATAAACCGTCGAAAGATTTGATCAATTGGTAAGAGGGGGGAGGGAGGGGGAGGGTGAATTTCGATCGTAAAATTGTTTTGTGGGAATTTTTAAATACCATTGTTAACAATTGACTTGGAAAAAGTAAGTTTTGACATTGAAGACAGATTTGATTTGACCAAAGCAACGTTTTGATCAAGATTTTATCATTTTCTACTAGGTAGGTGTGTACTTTTAGGTGCTGATAAACTATTGCAAGCAATTTTCAAATCTAAAGATCTTCCTTCCAAAGCTTCAGCTTACCTTATTAAATAAATTTTCCAACACTATTCGATCGTTAATCTTCAACTTGTGCAGCTCACTCAACGTATTATTCTTCAAAGTAGTGTATTTCTGTTCATCGCTCATGGAAAGCGACGCATTCGTCACGAAAACAGTCCTACCCCTATCACTGCTATCAGAACTGCTGGTCAACGACTCGCCTTCGTAGTTTGGTATCTCGTTCAAAATCTCGTAATCAGTTTTCTGCTTCGCGGATCCATTCAAAAGACTTATCGATGGCTGGCGAAAAGCTGTTAGAGGAGGTTTTGGTTTATGCAGAGCTGGTCGAATTGGCAACGGGATGTGGCTCGATCGAGGCCTCGACTTATCACATTTGATTGTCTCATTCGTCGTGGAGACATTTATACTTTCATTACCACTGTCCAAACTTTCATCACTAGACAGCTGTATGAGTATATTGGCGCTAATGTCCAGCTTATCTTTGACACTGCAATTGATGGCTGTCGCGTCACTATCTGGAGTTCGTATTTTAACTATTTCTCCTCCAAAAGTGACTCTTCTGGAAGATGTGCGTTTTATCTCGTTACCATCTTCGTCGTAAACTTTCATTATTACGTCGTCGTCCGAGTTACCTTCGCAGTCTTCTTCGTACTCCAAAGCTGTCTGATCCGGCTGCCGGTCGTGATCGGATATCTCGGAGAAGATATCCGTATCGTAGACGTTGCATAATACGTCGAAGTCGCGTTTCACTTGAGGATAATAAGTTTCTAGAAAATGGTCGAACATCGAAGCACCTATCAAACCTTTGATTCGTAACAAGCTGACGACCACGTGTTTCTGATGAGTTATCTGCACCATGCGTTTGGACAAAGAGGTCACCAATTGGACCAGCAACTGATGCGAGACGTTTTTCGAACTGGTACGTTGCTGCAGAGATCTTAGAATTATGGGCATATCGTGGATAGTATTCAAAGATAAGTTGGCATCAGCTGTAGACGTATCGACCCCGAAAGTGATCACATTCCTGAGCACATTTTCCGCATCAGAAGAGTACGCCACGAAAGCCAAAATAACATCTAGGGCATTTTGATGAACGTAAGGCACCACATTGGATAGATTCAAAGTCACCAGACGTAGCACTTCTTTGGTGATTTTAGACTTCAGATCGATTTTCGTCTCCGGGATGAGTTTCCGAAGCTCGATTAAAGTCTGATTACGAGTTTCCCAACTTTTATCGGCTAATCCGGCTATTACGTTGGAGAAAGCGTCGTCGATGTTGGATTCTGTGGGCTTTTTCACGTACGGGGAGCTCGGAAGGTTTGGGATGACATCTGTGCCGATTTCTGTATCGAAAGTTTTATCTGATAGGGGTCGAATTGATGCCGGATCTGTTTTCAAGACTTCCATTATGATAGAGGATCAATATGGATCGGTGTGTTTTATGGTGCAAATCGAGACTCCTGAAATTGAGCAAGATTTTCAACGCTGAGGTGTTTCATTTAAAAAAGATACCAGATTTTGAAAAATTACCGGAAGAGGGAGAGAATCGAGCCATAAATCACATCTGAAACACTTACCCATCGAGTTATGTATATTTCTAAAAATAAATTCCGGTAGGTAATCGCGAATCGAACTAGGTATCACATTTTATACGAAAATGAAATCAATAAACCATCTTGATTTTTAAAACGCGCATAAATCACCTCGTCACCATTCAAAGTACACGAATTTCACGACCATACACTGATAGAATATTTAACTCGTATCACTTTCTCCCTCTGGAAAAAAAAAGAAAGAAAGAAAACCCTACCGAAACGCGTAGGTACAAGAAAAACACTGTAACTAAGGAACAATTCCGTCAAACTGGCAAGTACCCGTAATATCGTAGTCCTCACATCTAAATATACTATAAGGCACTTTATGGCCAGGTATGAACATTTCGTAGCAGGTAGAAAATGTCGATGTATTAACCCACTGCCACTGCCATGCCGCTTTACTTCATTCTGCACACACTATATATCGACCACCCTGCAGCTTTCCACCATTTCAAATTCAAATGTAAATGGCCTCAATTCGGCAATACGCTATGTTTTTTTCCCTCATCGCTGATAGACTTTCTTCGATAAGCATTAGGCAGCTAATATTTTTCGTGTTTTTTTTTTGTTCTTCATTATACCCGGAAAATCGACGAATAGCATTCGAGGTATTGTTATAGCAGTGTCATTGGTTAGCAACGATGTCTCATTGAGGTAATTTGAGTGTTACGGTCGAGTGATTGAACTCGTGTAGGTAAACGATGCCTATAATATGCAAAGGGCTGTTAGAGACAATTTATCTTTGTCGAATTACCTACCTACCTTACCTAGGTGTTTGAAAGGGATGGAAATTATAGAAGGGGAGAATATGCGTGAAAGATGTTTACCTTTGGAAATGGTGGTGGTGTGATTTGTAGAGGAAAATAAAGTGTGAATGCTGAAAACGTTCGTGTGTGATTTTTGAAGGGAATTGAGGGGGGAAATGAAAGAATTTTCCGATTTTTTTAGGGGGGAGGGTTGTATTATGTCAAGTGGGTTACATAATGATTAAAATGCAAGTAGGGAATTTTCTATGGTTTGGTGACTTCTTGTTGACAGACTAACCAACAGTCACGAGGATTCGCCAAAAGTCACCAAGTACCAAATCGATCACAATATGCTCACCGCTTAGTGTGAATCTGTCTCTAAAAAGTCACCAAACAGTCAAACAGGAATTTTCTATGGTTTGGTGTCTTCTTGGTGACTGATTCAACAAGCAGCGACCATATGTGATCGATTTTGTACTTGGTGACTTATGGTGAATCCTGATGATTTTTAAAACATATTGAAATTTATTATTATTTGACTGTCTGGTGACTTTTTGCTGACAGGTTCATCAAGCAGTGATCATATATGATCGATTTTGTAGGTGGTGAATTTTGGTGAATCCAGGTGACTTCTGGGTTGTTGACTCACCAAAAGTCAACCAAGCACAAAATCGATCTCATATGGTCACAGATTGGGGAATCTGTCTCCAAGAAGTCACCCAGACAATCAAATATGAATTTTTTGTGTTTTGGTAATGTTCTGGTGACTGATTCACCAAAATTCACCAGGATTCACCAGAAGTCACCAAGTAAAAAATTGATCACATATGGTCACTGCTGTGTGAGTCAGAATTCTTGATTTAAAAATAATTAATTTCAAGAAACATCGCGCAATGCTGGCCATTAAAATCTATTTCTTAGTTTTGATGATTATCGGTAAGTACCTAATTTTTTTTTTACTAAAAACTGTGCTTTTTGCTAATATTGCAAGTAGGTATAGGTAGTCAGTAGGCTACACCTACATATGTACACTCTACATATGTAGGTACCTATTATGATTTGAAAGTCGGCTAATATTACATTTTTTTCAACTGTAAAATAAATTTGTTTTGTGCTTATCTATTATCTAATCTTTGTTTTCAGTATTACAGTTTTATGCAGTCAAATGTAAGTAGCGAAAATTTCAGAAATCTCAAATTAATTAATATTTAATAAAACGTAGTTCACCTACTTTTACTTTTTAATTTTGCCATTTAAAAAAAAAATGAAAATATGAAGAGCTGATTTAATTGTTGACCTGAATTTCTTCATCATGATCATGAATTAGGGTAATCTAAATCCTTGCGGGAATTTTCGATACAAATCAGTTTAATTTTCTAAAACTTTTGCATTCGCTTCACTCGGGCCATTCAAGATTCGTTTCGACTCTCAAAAATTCTGAAAAAAATATATTATGGACAACTTTTCATGCTGAATAACATATTAAAAAATTGGGTTGGTAACATGTTGCAAAGTTGATTTTAAAAATTTTAAAGTTTGCGAAAAAATGCGATTTTTTGATTTAAAACATTGAAAAAAGTTTTGATAGGTGAAGTTGACCCATTTGACCCCTATTTTTACGTATCGGTCGAAAAAATTGAAAAAACCCTCTCACTCGATGAAATGAACTCCTCACAAAAAAATCAAAATTAAAAAAAATTCAATTCTCAATTTCAATCGTCAAAAAAAGTTTAAATTTATTCAGTTGTCTTATTTTGACCTCTTTCTGACGTATTTCATGAAAAACTTGATTAAAATTACACTCACAACAAAAAACTAAAATTCGTTTATTTTTTGAATCTTTTAGAATTTTGATTTTTTTGTGAGGAATTCATTTCATCGAGTGAAAGGGGGTTTTCAACTTTTTCGACAGATACGTAAAAATAGGGGTCAAATGGGTCAACTTCACCTATCAAAACTTTTTTCAATGTTTTAAATCAAAAAATCGCATTTTTTCGCAAACTTTAAAATTTTTAAAATCAACTTTGCAACATGTTACCAACCCAATTTTTTAATATGTTATTCAGCATGAAAAGTTGTCCATAATATATTTTTTTCAGAATTTTTGAGAGTCGAAACGATATGAAAACTACGTTTCGAAACTTTTTGAGCGAATTTTTTGTACGAAAAAAAGTGGCTACACTGATTTTTATGATATCAACAAAAAGCCTTTCAAAACCCCTAACTATGAGAAAAAGTTCCATTTTGGTAGGTATCGCGGGTATCGAGTTATCCACTGCTGAAATGGATGATATTTCAAGTTCACTGAAAATTTTGACACCCCCTGGCCGCCTTTAAAAATGAGCTAGAGGGCTGCGATTTGCGCCATTGGTCATCCCTTCGAAAGGTCTTTCCACAGGAAAAATTTCAAAAAAATCGCCGGACTCCCCCTACCACTTCTTGGTCCAATTGACGTGTCCGAATTAAAAATTTTCTCCTGCGGTCGTTTTTGAAAAAGAAAAATCCAAGAATGTGTTGAAAGCTTCAAACTTAGTCGATTTTTAGAAACTATCAAAGAAGAGATGCGGTATGTGACCTAATTCAATTAGTTTGAAATCAATTAGGTATTTAAAATACTTGGTAATCTCGCTTCTTTTCTGCTGCTTTCACAGTCCAGCTCACGTCGGATCTCTTCCGAAACATGCTCATGAGACTGATACGCATTGTACTTTTTCAAAAATATCGAAAATCATGATCCAAGTTCGAGCTAAAAATTCTTCAAAAGTGCTCAAAAAGGGTTTAATAAAAATGCTTGATCATTTGTCAAAATTTTAACCCATTTTAGGTCGCATGACGCTTTTTTCAAAAATGTCAAAAATCATGACCAAATTTTAAGCTCAAAATTCTTTTAAAATGCTCGAGAAGCATTTTTGTACATAGAAATGCTTTAATTTTTCGCAAAATTTTAATGCACTTTGATAGGTTGCATTGACACTTTTTCAAAAACCCAAAAGTCATGACCCAATATTTTAAACTCACAAGGGAAGCCCCCCACATGATACTTTCCGATTTGAATGAAACTTGGAGTCTTGGGTCTTGGACCGTTGGAAAGAGGACCTCAAAAAACACCCATCCTCCAATTTTCAGCTGATCAAGTTGATTTTTCGATTTTTGGTGAGCGTTTGAAGTTTTATGTACACAGGTATAGCTGTTCAACTCAGAAAACTGGAAAAAACTACAAATATCCATCTTTCCCGCGTATCAACTTCCGGAGCTCAAATTTGGGCCAAAGGTAGTCTTCTAGATACCTGATCGACTCATACTACCATTGGCCGAATTCAGCCCTCCGGTCAGAAAACAGAATTTTTTACTTTTTTTCTCATATTTTCGGTGAATTTGAAAAATGGCCGTTTCTCCCCACCACATGAACTTGAGCAGCTAAAATTTTGGCCGAAGGGTTAATGCTTGATACCTAATTGATTAATGTTGCCGTCGGCCGGATATGGAATTATCATCAGAAATCATTATTTTTTGTCCATCTGGTTTTTTTTATGCCTGTCATTGAAAAAATTGAAAACTCTATTAAAGCAGCGCATCAAATGTACTTGCACGTCTTGCAGTGCTCAAATTTTGGTCAAACGGTCTGTGCTAGATACCAAATCGACCCATACTACCATTGGCCGGATCCGGCCTTCCGGTCAGAAAACAAAATTTTTTTCCTCAAAAATTTAATTTAAAAAAAAAACTTAAAGCCGTTTTAAAAATTTTTTCAAAATGAAAAACGTCACCCGAATTTGTCATTTTCGACGTTTCATTTTTCAAGAAATGATGACCCAAACAGCCATGTCTCACTTTATTAAGATGGTATGGTCACGAATGGCGACCTTGAAGTAATCGACCACTTGTTACCTCGAAGATATTTTACCTATAATGATGCGACGAGTATTGAATTCTTGATACTCATCTTATAATATGGCATCATACTAGTAGCAGACCAAACTAGTTTTTTTTGTTATCATTGCTCTCTTGTTTATACCCAAAGTCTTCGCTGTAAACAGAACGAAATTATTTTCTTTTACCTACATGGTTTGATTTCTTTGAAATGTTAGTAAATGGTGTTTCGATTTCAAACAAAAATTGTAAAATGTTTTGTAGTGTTTCTGAGTATTCTTTTCATTTACTTGATTTTCGAAAACTCGAATATTATCCCTCGTCAACCTGAATTAAAAACCGAACAGATCATCGTAAGTGAGCTATGATCATGTGAAATTTGTATCTATAATAATTACATAGGTAAGGTACCTTACCTATCTATTCAAGTAATGCTCAATTTTTTTCCAGATAAAAGCTCGTAAAAGAAACAGTCTTCGGTTATCGAACTTGGAAAATGTATGCAAACGATATAATTTGGGAAGATATTGGGTTTCTTCGAAACCGACAGTTTTCAAAGAACCTCCGGCACCTCAGTATGAAATTTTCTTCTACGATTTGTGAGTCTGATTGCATTAACGTTTTTATTTTTTCGAATTCTGTGAGTCATTATTATAATCGATTAATTCGGCGAATTATTATCCCGAACAGAAAACACAAATTATCTTGGTGCCCGATCTACAAAGCTGGTACGTCAACTTGGTTGTATAACTTAGCCCTACTAGGCGGCTCTAGCGAAACCCAAATAGCTAATTCGAAGAAACAAATCAACGATGTAGTAAGAGATATTCTACCGTCTTTGGAAAGCGACGACGCTAAACGAGTAAATATTTATTTAAATTTTTATCTTCGTCGTTTTCGAGTTGAACTTGAAATACTGATCTGTGTATTCAAGGCTCTAGAACACTCGTTGAAATTCCTCATCGTTCGACATCCGTTCGAAAGGATTCTCTCTGCTTATCGTGATAAACTTGAGAACGTTGCTGTGAGAGGTATCGATGGCACTCATCACTTTTATCAATCTTTCGGTTCGAAAATCGTCGCCAAGTATAGAACCGGTGGAAACAACACGAACTCTAGACTGATCTTGAAACCAGGCCAGTACATTTGGAATGAAGAAAAAGAACCGATTGGAGTTGAACCTACGTTTAGAGAATTCGTGAAGTGAGATTATACAAATTTTGGTTAACATCTCGAGTCTTCGATAGCCTAATTTATTTTCATGATTTTACCTATTTCAGACATTTAATCGATACTGATCTTCGAACCAGAGCCGATGACCATTGGATACCGTATTATTTATTTTGTACTCCTTGTATGGTCAAGTACGATATCGTCGGCCAACTAGAAACAATGATGGAAGATCAATTATTCGTAATTCACGAGGCGAATTTACAAGATAAAATTAAACCTAGATGGCGTCATAAGACTAATCCATTTTCAAACGATAGAGTTACCGGTGTCAGTGATTTAGCTAAGGTGTACTTCTCACAATTGAGTCAATCAGATGTGAGCAAGTTATTCGAAAAATATCGATTAGATTTCGAATTATTCGGTTACGATGAGAAACCGTACTATAAATACGCTTCCAGTTGATCTCGATGCTTTCAGTTTCAATTTACCGAACCTAATTTCCAAAAAAAAAAAAAAAAAAAAAACGTAAACGTGATAAACATTATTATTAATACTGGAAATAATAAACTTAAACGATATAAAAATCAAATCAAACGTGTAACTCGTGTAACGAAACAAATTCAAGGTAAACGAACCCTACAAAATAAAGCATTTTTGCATTTAGAAAAATCACACTACTTAAAACTTGAAAAAGTATTTAAAAAAAAAATTGAAACACAATCAAGATCACAGCATTACACATAATGTTTCTACGCCACGTAATATTATTATACATATGTCTCCCAATGTGCTTAAGAATTACTTAACTGAATAGATGATCGATTTTTGGTCAAGATAATGAAATTCATGACTAGTTGTCTCGACTTCTCCCGTCGACGTGAGATTCGCATCTTTGTTCGAACTGGTAACGAAATTGTTCCGAATATATTCAAACATCGGTGTAATTTTCCTTATGTTTCGGTTCACTGGGTGCTGGATTCTGTACCGGGTTCTTCGAGTATAAAATAATAGAAAGGATTATAACGATTATCGATACAGCGGCGTTGCTTTTGATCGGTACGTCGAAAATGATCCAGGTCAGAATAGCGATGAATACCAATTCTAAAGCCGATGCCACCGTTTTCAGTATAGAATTTAGGTATTTTAAGAAGAAACTTGCAACGATTCCCACGGCAGCGTTGTTCAATATTACGAGTAGTACCTGAAAGTTGATAAGAATGTTGGTTAAATACACTTTTATGCGAATCGCGAGGTGTTTTAAATACTTAATTGCGTTTTCTTCGCGTAATTCACGACGATAAAATGAGTATTTAAATTTTTACTGACAATTCCGCTGATAAAGGACGTAATCTCGAGATGATTAACCTTCTCGGGTAGATGAAGTTGGCGGAAATGTCAAGCGTGATATTGATAATGAAATGAATGGAGTTACGCTAGTGTTTAATGTGCTATTGAAATTTTGAAAAATCCTATTTAATTGGGTTTCTCAACAACGTATTCTCGAGTACGATTTTCATATTTTTTTTCTCGATTTTTAAATCAATTAATTATATGCAGAAATGGTCAGAAACGTAATACAAATGGTGCAAGTTGTAATTTAAATGAAATACTGATTTTCTAATTGACTCGATATCGTAATTTACTCACCTTTAGATTAAAAATATGTTGAAAAGACTGTTGAGAAAATACCGTCACGTCCCATTGCCACAGCAAAACCAATAAATTACAAACGATCGAGTCGACGTAAAGAAACGTATTTTGAACGAAAATATCAACGTGTAATCCTTCTCTCTTGAGTAAAAATTCAATATAGACACCGGCCAAACAAGAGCAAAGGACCTTTAAAACACAAAATAACAAGTTACTTTCGACGCTCGCAGAAGAAAATGATGAATTTAAAATTGATTGATTTTTTTTTTTTACTTGTATCAGTATGAAAATAGTTCCAGAATTCAACCCCATTCCATCTTTTTTACCCATCGATGATGGATCACTGGCGATGGCTGAAGGAAGAACAACGCTGTCGTGAAAATCGAGATCAATGTTCTTCATCATGCATCCGAAAGTTAATAATATTAACGATATCCACTGAGTCTTTGTGAGAATTTTTTTGAAAAGCATCTGTAAAAATACGTATGATCTAGATGAGTTGATGAAAGGTTTGAAATGATTTGAATTTAGGTGATATTTACTTGAAATAAAATTCCTGTAATGACCACTCGTAGCTGAAGTAGTATGGAGTAAGTAGATGGATCGTAGTTGAGCAAATTAACGAAAGATAAATTATTGTAGAAACAATACAGCAGAGATGGAATAAAATATAACCATAGGACTGAAATTGAATAGTGAATATTCGATTAGATTATTTAGCCTAGGAATTTCGAACTGAGTAGGTATCTATTTTTTTACTGTCACCCAAAAAATGCCAACAGTGGGAACAGCATTAAAAGTCTCATCCACTGATAGATTGTGAGCGTTGGTCCCCACTGTCAAGATTTTTCGAGTAATATACCTCGAAAATTTATGCACAAGTTTACTCACGTTTGATATGTACAATAGCTTGATTGAAAATCGAAAATGACCCATTCCTGTAACAAGATATCAATTATTGATACGTAATTCTACATTATCTCGACTCTCGAGTTTTCAAACACTATTAATATCAAACCTCGATGTATAAATGACCATAGAAATTATCAGCTTCATCATTTCAGTGAGTAACACCACAACCACAGTGTTATAGTGATAGCTGTTATTTGATTCCTGAGACGAGGTTACCAGTAATCCTGTAAAACAACGTATAGGTATCAAAATGAACTCGAATTTTTGGAATAAAATGTGCAAAATTATGAACTGTATGTACATACCTTGGCAAATGAAGAGAAACATATACATGAGGAATATTACACCGCTCCATTTTGATGGAAACAAGTCGTGTAAGTTCGCCTTATACATTGTTATCGATTGGACTCCTTTGTAGCATTGGAACGATCAATGATCACCGGATTATTAAATCGCAAATAATTCTTCCCATGGCCGCATAAATCACGATTTAATGATCTCGGAACTAACGGACTTGAGTCATTTCAACTGTTCAGTGTTCGGTGATATCATTGCTTTTCGCTGGTGTTTTTAGTGTTCAGAATTCAGATTTTTTTTTATCAATAACGTACGTAAGGCGGCGAGTGAAGTGTTTTGGTGGGGTTATTAGCAGTGTTACCGGTCAAGAGACGGTGTTTGGTGTTTCTTATTCTGGCTTCTGGCTAATTTTCAGAATTTTTCAATTTTATTTTTTAAAAAAAGTTTCTGGTTTATTATTTTATTTTATTTTTTAAATTTTTTCTCTCTTTTGGTGTTTTAAAATCATTTTAAGCTGTAAAAGTCCATTTTATGAGCCAGCAAAGCATCCTAGCCTGGAAGAAAAATAAATAGAATAGAAATAAAAATAAACACAAATTTTCGTTTTTCGTGGTATCGTGGTTTCAATTTCAAAATTCATCGCACTTGCTCTAAAAATTAAAAATTTTAGCTTTTTTGTTTCGACTTTCGAAGCCTCGAGGGGAAAAAAATAAAATGGAACTGGAAGTCGTAGAAATGAAAATTTGGTAGATATGTCCAACATTTATATTCATTCGATGATGAAAAAAAAAAAAAAAATACTTTTCACTAATTGCAAAATTGACATGAAAAATGCAGCAAGAAAGAAACCTTATCATGTAGGTACCTACTTCAAAATTTATTCCAATTTCCACTGAGAGCCTCCTTTAATTTTTGGTTTAAAATTATTATGGAGGAGATGGGCTCAGAGCAGACCAAAAACTTGACTTGTTGATATCCAATTTGTATTTCAAATTAAAATACCTTCACTTTTGTTCATTTTTCAAAACATTTTATGGGATTTTTTATCAAAATAATGCAAAAAAAAAAATATATAATCACAGTTTTTTTTTTTAGAAAACCTCAACGTTTGAAAATCTGGCTTTGTCTTCTTTTCGTTGAAAATGTTGCTTAAAATAACATCAAAAACAAAGACTTACTGTGCTTTCAAAATCCGTATTTTGATATTCCAATACCATACTTACCGTAAATTTGAACATTTTAATCTGATTCAGCATAGGTATACGAAAACTGTCTGTAGATAAAGCCCTCACTCAAAATTTCAGAATTTTGACCCTCTCAAATTTTTTAAGAGACGAAAGGAGGCATCGAAAAGTGTGATTATTGTCTTCCAATTTTTTCATCTTCGAAATTCGCAATTTTCAAATAGTTACCTACTTGAATTATTCTCAAATTTACCTACCTAATGTGAAGTTTTTTAACCGGAAATACCTACGACCTTGAAGTTGAAAGTGACTTAAGGCATTACTCCAGGAGAATTAGCTCAAAAAATACCTGGTCATAAGGAAAAGTTTGATAACAAGCTGACTTTTGGTATATGGGAGTTTTTTTGATACGCTGAACACGAATTTTGGGTGTCCGGGTGAACCCGGTGTACGCTTCCCCCTTTTTTGTGAACCCTAAGCCCCCCAAATTCGGTTTTTGGCGTACTACTCCGAAAATATGCATTTTCATGCAAAAATGCTTCTTATCGATTTTGTTCTCCTCTGAATTCCCAGTCGAATGAGGGGGCAGTGAAGTTTCCAACCCCAGGGGGGTGGACCTATGGTCACTCGAAGTGAGGGGGTTTGGAAAAATTTCCAAAGTACGTAATTGAGATGGTTCATATTCTACTTTTCATGCATGAAAAACGTATTTAATAACGTCAGAATTCCTAAAGAGGGTCAGTAGGTACTCAACAGATTCCTCTCCCCAGTCCCCGCCCCTGCCCCCTCCTAGTCCAGCTTAATGAGTTCAACGGATAAGACACCATAATAAAAAGTTTCACTTGAAGCTGAATTTTGAGGGAACTTCAACTTTTAACAATTCGCAGGAGGCTCCAGAATTGCTCGAAATTGTTTCCCACCGACTTGGGAGGCTGAGAATAGGATACATTTTACATACCTACCAAATTTCAGCTTTATATGGTTTGGTTATACTTTGTCTTTTCGCCCAATTCTTGCCATTTGCTATTCAAAAATTGGTCAAAAACCAATAAATGCACTTCAGCACCTGAAATTTCAAGTAGTGATGAACTCTCACACCTATTCTTTCAATTCAGATTCGTCCGCGAATAAAAAAAATTATGTACCTAGGTATCTCCATTTGAAGTGAAAAAAAAAACAGAAAGGAGTGAGGTGCCAATAGAGAACAAATATTTTGAAAACGCTGATCAGAATTTTTTCACAATGAAGCACTTCAGGATAAATTTTGAATCAGCAATGTTTATTTTTGTAAAATTACCCCCTCTTCCCTTCTGAGAGGTCTCAAAACACATGGAAAACTGCGAAATGACTTTAAAGAGGCCAAGTTTTAAGCACCTGTTCAAAATTATTCAATCTTTTCTACAAATCAACATGTTTAGAAGCTGAAAAATTTTTCTAAGGTCCTTAATTTCACAACACCTCTTCTTTGAGTGGCCATAGGTCCACCCCCTTGGGATTGGAAACTTCGCTGACCCCTCATAAAATGTCCTAAAATTTCAAAATGAGTCATTGAGCAGCTAAAACTCATGGAACTTTCTTTCTAGGTCATATTTTGACTTATCAATTGTTCTCGTGGCCTCTTTCGACTTCAGTGAGAAAAAGCGTTTTTTTTTTCAGGCACAATTTTTTAATTCTACTTAGAATATCCCCGGATATTGAAATGTGCGATTGAGTAGCTGCAACTCTGGAAATATTTCTTCTAGGTTATTTTTATTACGACTTACCTACTAATCCTGTTTTAAAATCCACTTTTCACGTGATCGTAATTGAAATTATGATCTTGAAATTTTTTCCATAGCCCGCTGGAATTTTTTGAAAACCACCTTATGAGTTTTCATGAAGTGTTATCGGAAGCATTTCGTCATTTTTAGTTTTTTTTTAGTTCGGAATCCTCCTTTCCTGTTTCTAAAAACTATCAGATTTCATTTTTCATTTCAACATAAGTTGATACAAAACCACTTGAATTTGAAAGAGCATAAATCCTAATAAAACCCTCTAACCAAAATTTTTGGAAGATGAAATTCATTTTTGGATAAATTTTTAAAATACCTAATTACCTATGCTGGATAGCTCGTGTCATTAAATTTTGAACTTGAACAAAATTCGTTTTTGTATTATATTATTTTGTGAGCTCTCGTTGTTCTGTTGGATAATCTGGGTTAATTAGACTCGCCAATATAAAAATTGAAATATAGGCTAGAATCAGCCATTAGATGTGTATAAAAATCGCTACCTAAATATTACAAAACATGCATAATATTTTTATTAACATTATTTAACGATCTGTAAAGCGACTATTAAAAAAAATTATTAGTGAATACGCGTATCTAAATGGTATTGGTTTATATTCCTGCCTACGAGTATAAAATTCATGAAATTAGATTTTTTCGGCGGCTGATAACGTAGCCATTTTGAAAAAAAAAACAATTTCAATCAGGCAGTGAAGTAGGCTACGTACCTACCTACCTATTAGGAAACTCATTTTGTTGTGATTTACCTCATCGAGAGTAGGAAATACGTATATTGTTATGAAAATCTGGTCAATCGTTTTGCAAGTCCGACATTCGTTCTGTCGACTTACATCTCTGCTACATCATTCGGGGAAAAAATGACCAAATAGGTATAAAAGGTTTCACCTGCTTTGGGATTTATTCTATCGTCTTTATTGTGCGTTGGGTTTTCAGTCAACTTCTAATACACCGGATAGCCATCCGTGCAGAATTTCAAGTTGACCAGGATTTAATTTACCTACGATATTGGGTTGTTCAAAAAATTGTCCTGGTACTCCTAGCTCCATGAGATCTTCAAATACATCTTTGGCATGAACGAATGATGCATCACATGTGCCGTGTGTCCACAGCAATATTGGTAATTTTGGTGGAGGTTTTTCTCTTAGCTCCTGCGAAAAAATTCAAACGAATGGAGTTTATTTTCATAGTCTGCATTATAAGATAGGTAGATACCTAACTATAAGCAAAATATTTTTTCTGAGTTTTGATTTTATACTTTTAAAACGACTGTATTCCGATGAAGATACGAGGTTAAAGCAAATACTCCTGCTATTTCTGGTACAATTCTGAAAGCCATGTGCAACGCCATCGTTCCTCCTTCCAAATATCCTCCTATCAATAGGGAAAAATAGGTATTAAATCGAATCGAAATCACTATCTCCTACAGAAGTCAAAGAACTCACCAATGGCGATTTTATTCAACGGAATTCCTGCCTCGACTTCCTTTAAAATGAGATCTCTCAAATCTTCGTAACTGTGTTCGAACGATGTGAGTAATTCTTTACTTCTGTAACTTTCTTCGGTCACATCGAACCAAATATATCTCATCTGCGAAACGTGAAATTTACTTATTCATCAGTCGTGCAATAGGAATTAGGTACATATAACCATAAATTGGTTTTCTTTTTAAAGATTTACGTTATTACATCTCCTCCGAGAGGAGTATATGGCCGGCAAGGAGCTGTGGGAAATAGGATTTTGATATTGGCGAATTCGAAATCTTCTTTTTCATATTTCAATAGATCCATCGCCGTTGTACCTACTTCTCCTGTTGAAGTATTCAAAGGTGTTATTTTTTTTAAAAATAATTTTATTGTTTGTGTTTCAGACCTACCTAAAGGATGAAGAAAAATAACAGTAGCTGTGTGATTTCTCGTCGGATATATGATCGAATCTGGATCCATGTATACTCTACTTAATGGAGGAGTTGATGTTTCGATGGTCGTATTTGAATATTTGGCTGGCGATTCAGGTACGTTACAGTGGCAGAATGATGTTAATAATGTAAATAATTTTGTTGTAAATCTGCATAGAAATGTATACCGGTAGGTGTCAATTTACTTCGAGTTTGAGGAACGACTCATGTGATAGAAAACATTGTACTTACAGTATTTGTGGGCTTACTTCCATAATGTGATATTGAATTATACATGAAGTAAATTAAAATGTTATAAAAATAAAATAAGTACTTGATATCATTATACGTTGAACGATACTATGAAAATATGAAAAATATTGAATTTGAGTACCTATCTAACTTGAAATTTTACTAAATCTGTGGTTTAATAGTTTAATCAAATTAATTAAGTATTACGTCGGGTTGATAAATTAATCTTATCAATGGGAGAGGTCATCTATCTTATAATTTACTCATAGGTATACCTACGTCTGTCTGCATTACGTTAGGTGTACGACGGTACGTTAATAAATTGGTACCTAGTATTTTAACTAGGAATCTATTTATGGGTATTCTTGGTGCAATTATTTTGTATTGCAATGTATTGAGTTTAAGCTTTTTATGATTCAGCATTATTAATGAAAGATGAATTTCGGACATGGTCTTGAAGATACGTATAAAGTAATGATGAAGAAGTTATCACGTTGAATTGATTTCAATTATATGTATTTGCTTCCTCGTTTGCAGTGATGAAACACCATCAGTAACGTTTAGCAAATCAGGTACACCTCATTCAATTGTTGATTTCATATTCATATCATGATCTCTCCAGCTTAGTCCATTCAATGGCCTAACAGAGCACCTACAAGAATCCAAATACATATAACTGTGACCCCTCCTCTCGCTCCCCCCACCGTAAACACTTGACCTGCTCAATGAAAAATTGAAAATTCCATGTTATTTATTAAAAAATGAAAATAGAAACTTTAATTGAATTCAAACCACCAACTCGACCGAACCAGCCTTCGAGGTAGGTAGTAGGTACCTCTTGCTAAATTTGACATTTCCGATCAAAATTTTAAATTCAACTTTACAGGTAAAAAAAGTCAAATTATTTTGCATAATTAGCCCATATGTAAATTTGAAAGTGTTGAAAAGCAGTAACATTTTTGGAAAAAAATAAACCCCTTCAATTGATCTAAAGTTTTGAAAGTTGAAATTTCATGACTTTGTACGTGAATTCATGTATGTAGGGTCATTGACCCGTCCGTGTGTCGTCTCAAGGTCGTCTGTTTTCCAGTCGAGCCTCCCGAGGTCACTGACCTTCCTGTTTAGCCTCTCAAGGTTGTCTGCGTGCCTGTCGGGCATCCCAAAGTCGTCTGTCTACCTATCTAGCATCTTAAGGTCAATGAACTGTCTATCTGTCTGTCTGTCTGTCTGTCTGTCTGTCTGTCTGTCTGTCTTTCGTACGTGATTTCATACATGTAGGGTCATTGACCCGTCTGTGTGGTGTCTCAAGGTCGTATGTTTGCCAGTCGAGCCTCTGAAGGTCAATGAACTGTCTGTCTGCCTATCTGTCTGGTATTTCAAGGTCGACTGTCTGCCTGTCGGGCCTCTCGAGGTCATTGACCAAAATTGTCTGCATGTCTGTAATTTTTGCCCATAAAGTCCATCTCCGTATTTTTGGCAAATTTTAGAAATTTTGAAAAATTTTATTAAGCTGTTCTAACTTTTAAGGACAATTTTTGAACTTTTTCATGACGTACCTATGGATTTTTTTTTAGCAAAGTGAACCGATGTGAAGAATTCCTTCAATTCAATTTCCACACGTCAACAACTTGTCGACCGAGAGCAGCCCTTTAATAAGTATTCCTGTATTCGACGAAAGTTATTGGCTCTAAAGTTCATTTTCGGCCCTTTTTGAGTGATTTGAAATATCTGGAGAAATTTGAAAACTCTTTGCAGGCTCCAGAATGGTCTAAAAGTAGTAATTGTTGATATTACATATTCACATTGGTTCATTTTGCTCAAAAAAATAATTTTTCACGATGAAATTTAAAATTCTCTCTTGAAGCAACTTTTTTAAATTTGTTTATTTTTAATTCTCCAAAAATTCTAAAATAATCTTCAGCTCTTGACATTTTGATTATTCAGGTTTCTAGAACATGCTGCTTCGATCTGGCTTGGTTTCGTTCTCAATTCAGAGGGTGAGGGTTCAAAAAGGTTTTCTCAATAATATTTGAAATTAATCTATTCATTTGAAGCATATGTTTTTTTTAAGTGTGCGTATAAACTATTTGTATCATCCATATGAGTAATAATGAATATTTATTTTGTTTGTTTTCAGATAAGTGCAAGTTGTCTGTTGCATCGTAACGAAATTTCATTATCGACTTCTCCTTCAAAGCAACAATTATACATTTCGTCCTACATCACTGATCGATCAACTGCTTCTTCGCAATAATCAGGTGGCCAGACCAATCTTGTCTGTCTTGTACGTAGCACCTGTAGTAACCAAGGCAACTGATCAACTTCCAGTTCCTTCAGTCTGGTTCTCGCAAGCGTATTTTATGTTCTAGTATTTTGCCATTGGCCATCACTAGAGCTCGGTATAATATGTAAAGAAAATTACCCAAGTATGCATGTTATATGCGAGTTTTTCCACTCCAAAAATTACCAAAATTTGCGACTTTGGTGAAAATACGCAAAAATATGTTCAAATCAGCAATATGGGTGTCAATTTGCAGATTTTTAAACCCCCAATTCATTGCTGCCTTAATTATATTCCAAATTATAACACTAGATTGAGAAATTGCATAAAATGACTATTTTTTTTTTTTTTTTTTGATAAGTGAGACGAATCATATTTTTAAAAACGTCCATTTAAAGATCTGCATGGACATTGGTTTTTTTTACAATCAATGGTATGGATAACATTTTCATTATCACAATATCTCCCTAATCTAAAATTTCTATAAAATGATTTTTTTTATGAGAAAAATCATCTTTTAATAAAATAATATTGATTTCGAGGATAAAAAATAAAAAAAAATCATCTTCTGGAAAAACATTTTAAAATTATTAGACATCTAAAAAAAATATGCCCATACATTAGTCATTAATCATTATCATTACTTTGTTCGCTCCAGAGTCCAGAGTCCAGACAAGACAACGATATCGAGGAATGAATGATCGAGGCATCGAGGTGTAGGTGAAATACAATGTTCACTTGCGGTAACATGTAAGTAGCTAAATCAAACGAAAAATTAGTCAAGTTGGCAACATTGCCGTACCAGGTATGTAAATGTAAATTTACCTGTGTTACCTGGTGCAGGTTAACAATCTGTTTCTGTTGTCTAGTCCTCCAGTGCATTGTTCAATTTCGATCAAGTGCGTCGGAGATTGCGCGTTTCGTAGTGGTTTTTTGTTCGAAATTTGTGCATTTGTGTTGTGAAGTGGTGCTCGAAGAAGGATTTTTTTTGCATGAGGTGAGTTTCATTGTCCTTTTGTAGTAGATGATTTATTTACAACTGCGAGTTGTTAAGGAATTGTGTATTTAGCTGGAGAATTTGGAGGTGTTTCGCGAATGATTTTTTTTTCGGCTGTGAGAACTCATTGAATCTTATATCTTAATTACTCAAGGAGAAGATAGGTACCTATTATTTTTTTCAATATGTAAATGAAGTACCGGCACTTACCAGTAGACGAGTACCTACTGAAAAAAATTGAAAATTCGTTGAACCCCAAATCTACTTACATTTTATTCGGCTCTTGCTCTATAATAAGTCGATATGCCGCTAAAACACCATTTCCGGTGATGTGCGTTTTATAATTCTCCAAACAGTTATGTAGTCCTGCTCACCGGGCGTTCAGCTAGCTAGATCTCACTACATTTATAACGTTATTGTTAAAAAAAACACTAAATCCAGTATTTCTTTTTATAATTTTGAAATATCTGCTTGGAATGTACTCGTAAGTACCTTGAGATGCGTTGATACGAATTTAAAAACACGCATCGTGCATTTGTTTCGAATGATAAAAAACACTGGAATTGTTTCACCATGTGGTTGATATCGTGTAATGGAATGACTTGAGTTCTCTTTTCTTTTCTTCTTATACTCCCTATGTAGAAAGTCAACAGAACTTTGTTATTTATTACGTAATTTCGTAATGAGTATTACTTTTTCATTGTTAGTTGATTGAAATTAGGTATAGGTATACTCGACTTGAGAGATATTGTTCGAAACGTTTATTACCTTATGAGGTTTTTAATTGATGGGCAGTATAGAGAAGTACCTGGGTGCCTATGTCATAATATTCCTATAGGAATTAATCTCGTAATGGAATTTGTTTTTATGTAACAGAGCTGGATTTCTTTCTGTCATCATTCTATTAGTTTTTTACATTATTTGATTACCTATTTTAACAAATTGAGAGTAAAGTGTATGACTTTTCACGCTGCAAGGTGGCAGAATTTGTATTTGTTTTGAGAAAATACTACTTATAATTTGTTGGAACTGACCAATGAATGTTTTGCTGATATAGGTACATATTTCTATCAACCCTTCAATTCAAAAGATGGGGTTTGTTCATTGAAAATAATGAACTGTGGCTCCTCCATCTCTTAGGTAGGTAATAGATCTGGATTTCAAAAAATCAAAATCACATTTCGTTTAAATAGGTAATTTTCAAAACTTTTCGAACACTATTTTTTAAAAAAATTCTAAGCGAGGTGTCGTAAATTGAGTCTACCAACAACTCATCAAACAGAATACAGGTCTCAAAGTTGAAAATAAAAATAACATGTGGACTGTGGAGTGTATGTTTTTGAAATAATTATACTTCTTGTAGGTGCTCTATGGAATATAGTCTTTCCAAAGTGGCCAAAATAAGAAAAAAACAGTGCTGCCAAACCCTATGATTTTTCTTGTGATTACCAAGATTTTTCATGCATTCTCAAAACTGCCCCCAAAAAATATCAAAAATATCCAATAAGCAAGAATTATTCTCTTTTTTTTTAAATCTGAAAAATTTATTGAATTTGATTAAGTAATTAACAAAAATTCCCAGAAAAGTGTCTCACTTCGTAAAATTTACTTGCTGTTTTTGAAATTAGTTCTTAAAATTAAGTTTTTCAATCAAGCGAGTATCGAGTTCTTTGTGAAATGAGAAGTAAATATAAAGATCAATTTTACCTACTAGTTATTTCTAGAAAAGGTTTAATTGTTGACAAATTCGAAAACAATTGAATATATGTAGATATCTGCTCGTATCATTTCGAAATTTCAGTTCAAAACTTCGAAAGTTGGTAGTTGGTACTCTTTTCAAGCTCATTAGAATTAGAAAGGGCTTGAAATTACCTTTCCAACGATACCAATGACGACAAAAACAAAACAAAAAAAAAAACAAGAATCTCAAGATTTTTCTAAGATATATCCTAAGAATTTTTGAAAAGAAATGTTGACAACACTGGGAAGAAGTGTAATTAAAAATGCCGAGTTGTTTCAAGGTTGTTTCTTGCTTTTCAATCATTTTCATACCTACTTTATAAATTGTTGACAATTTATAACAACAATTTCTTTCTCAGATTTGCTAACTTGTCTTGGATATGATTTTTCACTTCTTCATTTTTATTTTTCAATGACTTATGTATTTGTATGTTTAGTCAACTTTTCAGAAAATTTTCCTGATTTGATTAAATGTTATCAATATTTTGTGCAATTTTCGCAGCACCTTGCAAATTTATATTTTATTTTCAATGATTTTCATGTGAATGTTGGCCTTTTTTCAAAAATTATAGGGAATTGTAGGTAGTATTATTTTACTTTATTGTAATGATGAATTTTTATCAATTTTTCTCGATTTTCAACTACACCTATTTTTCGGCCAATTTTTTACAACTTTCTGGTACCTAAAATTAATTTCATGCTTTTTTTTCATTACTGTATTTAGAATTTGCGGAAAAATCGTCAATCTTTTACATTTTATCACAAAAGAGTCTAAGGAACCGAAAATAACGTAATGTTGCTGTTCTAGATTTTTGATTCTAAAATTGCGAAATTCACCAAAAATCGAAAAATCAATTCAGGTAGCTCAAAACTTGGTTATGAAGCAATGATGGAAACCTGAAACTGGTTGAAACCTGGAATAAAAACTGAAATGAGTAAAACTGAAACTGAAACTGAAAACTAAAAAGTAAAAACTAAACTAAAAAAAGCAAAACTAAAAATTCAAGATCATTTCTGCTCAAAATTTCTACGAGTAAAATACCTACCTATTACGAATTTGATGGAAAAATAAGTGAAAATAAAAGTGAAACTGTTTAAAAAATTGAAACTGAAATGAAGAAAAAAAGTATAGCTGAAATTTAAGTACTTCGTTTTTCTTCCTCAAATTTCCAAAATAATACGAATTTGATGAAAAAATCAGGGGAACTAAAAGTGGAACTCAAATGAGTGAAATTGAAACTAAAAATTGATATATAACTGAAACTGAAAAAAGAAAAACTGAAATTAAATGTAAAAGTTTTTCCGTCACTGTTCTGAAATGTTGGTGAGGTTCAGGTTCTCTTTTAATGAGCCTACCTAATTTCAGCTCAATTGGAGTTGACAGGTTGTAGGGGTTTCCTAATTCCTTGTAAGGAAAATAAAGTGTAAATGTCAGATCTGAAAGCAAAATACAGTTAGTTAGTTAGTTACATATCTACAGATGATTTTATTTGGATAAACGTTTAAAAACTTTTTTTTATTGTTTTAAATGTGTTTTTTTTCAACTCCAATTTCTTTAAAAAAAACACGTTTTTCAGTTTCTCGTTGAAAAAGAAGTGGAATTAAATGAACTGTATTTTTAGATTTTCATTTTTCTTCCTGTACTTTCTTTTAGACAAATTTTGTGTTTTAATTTCAAATTTTCAATATATTTTGAACCTTTTATGTAGCTATTTTATGACGTCACATCTTAAAAATTGATGATTAGATAACATCAAAAGTCAAAACACATTTTAAACACTTATGTAGGTAGTTTTGAACTTTTGAAGTTGAACAAGGGGAAAAAAACTATTTTAAAACACAAAAAAGTTGTACTTTTTTTTTTTAAATACGTTTTTGTACAACCCTGATCAAAGGATGAGTTCTCACAGCTTTTAATAATAATAAATACTAGTAACTGTATTACATTTAAAGGCTCATGTTTCGTTTTTTCGAAAATGAAAATGATCCATTGCTCAAAACAGCTGATTTCTGGATCTGGTCTAAATCAAGATTAATTTTATACCTACATCCAGCACTAATTTACGAATTTTCATTGTACTCAGGGGCGTAGCAAGCGGGGGGGTTGGGGGGGGACGGTCCCCCCCCCGGTAGGTTTTGAAAAGTTAAAAAGTTGGCATTTTTGAGTTTACGAGGATGAAAATTCCAAAATGATAACTTTTCAATTAATCATTAGTTGAAAAGTTGGCGTTTTTGACTCAGCTTGATTTGCCAACTGAGAACTTCAGAACTCACAATTGTCAACTTTATTTTCTACTTATTATCTAGTTGAAAAGTTGACAATTTGCAATTGTTAAAATTAAATTAAATTTGCCAACTACATACAATTAATTTCAAATGTAATGTACCTATATTGTAGGTACATTTTTGATTTGCCAACTGAGTACTTGAGAATTGGAAACTCAAAATTGCCAACTTTTCAAGGAAATTATTCATTTTGTTCGAAAATCAACAATTCTCATTTATTTTGTTTACTTAAAAAGTTGGAATTTTTTAATTGAGTATAGAAGAGAATTAAAACCAACAGAATCAACCCCCTTAAATTTAAATTTAATTCGGCTATTCTTATTCTAAATTTGCCAACTGATGCGAGCATGATACAATACCTGAGGACTCAGTTGGCAAATTGACCAATAATGTTGCACCTACTTAGTTGACAAATTTATACTTGATTCATTTTTTCATTTGCTTATTTATTTTTCCAAAATTCCAAATAAAACAATTACATATTGTGATAGCTTTTTATGCTATTTTAGTTCTTAAAATGTACATTTCCAAAAGCTTTGGCCCTCGCTTCGCTCGGGTCAATTTGTTTTCCTTTTTCACAGTAAGTTTGCATTTTCTAGAAAAATATTGCAAGAATTTGAAAAATGCAAAGATCAGAAAAATGATTTTCTATCGTCAAAAATGACGTTCTTCAGTTTTTTGTGTTACAAATTGTTAAAAGCTTTTGCCCTCGCTTCGCTCGGGCCATTTGCTTTCACTTTCCCAATTCTAAATTTCTACAAAAATATTAGGTAGGTAAGTCTCGAATTTGAAAAATATCAAGATTGGAAAATATCATTTTTGACTTTGAAAAATGACGTTTTTCAGATTCTCAAGTTATAAAATTTTGCAAGCTTTTGCCCTAGCTTTGCTTGGGTCAATTCCATTTCGTTTTTTGTTTAAGCTCAATGCAATTACTCCCCAATTATACATAAAAGTTTGAATAAAATTGCGTTAGGTAATTTTCAATTTTTTTAAATTTCCAGTAATGTTAACTAAAAACATTGGGTCAAATACAAAAATTGGGAGTATTACCTTAAATCACAATTTCTAGCCCGAGCGAAAAAAGTACAAGCAAAGCTGTTTTATTTGAGCAAATTTTTAATCGATTTTGCAGTTGGCATTTTTAACATTACAAAGTTGGCATTTTTTAAAATTTACCCCCCCTTGTAAAATCACTTTGCTACGCCCCTGATTGTACTAACCACATGTCGTTTTATTTTTTGTCTGCAGCTGATCTCCTCCCATCGCCGATTATATTCGAAGAAGCAACAAATCGAAGACTAATATCAATGAGGTCTGAAAATGAGAGAAGAAGACTTGGAAATAGCGATAAAAGTAAGAACTTGGACATACTCGACGATGTGTATGTAGTACCTATCTCTATCTCGAATGTGTATGTATAAACTTCAAAACCCATCCAATATGCACTGGCCAGTGTGAAATCATTTTTATATGTAAATAAGAAGGCATCACCTTAACACATCATTTGATTCCCGTCTGAATTTTTATTTTATTATTCCACATTCCGCAAATATAATACAGATGAATGGTTGGTAAATGGTACTCGTACACGTATGAGCCGTTATATGTATCAGTTCTTCGACGGGTTCTTTTTGCAATATCGAGATCAGTTTAAATATTGAACCATATCGTAATTCGTTTGTTTATTAAATTATAGCATGGGTTTACCTATATCAGAAGAAGAAAAAAAACACCTTTCGTATTGTTCGTTCAATGTGTGTACTGTATGTGCCACAAAGCATCATATATAAGTCAAATAATGCCATTCTATAACGTAGGCATTCTCATCACTCGATTGTTATATTCGGTACCTCTCTACCTATCCTAGAGCCTACAGACAGACACCTTTTCTGCTCGTATATGTCCGATTGGTAGTCGATTCACACTGCAACGCTTACTTAATTGTCTGGTTTGAAGATACTCACAAAAGATGAAACAATGAAAAACTGAGAAGAATTGTAGTCTAATTTATGTTTTATGGTCATGGTTGATGCATCGCTTATGCATTTCTCGGCTCATTATGGTTGATACTCGTAGTCGTAGGTACGTGCGGTATCATCGGAGCGTTACGTTACGTTGATTCGGCGTCTGCGGCGTGAATTAAAGCATATGATGAATGTTTACCTTGTTACATAGTTACGGCTTAGGGTTTAACCTTTTAAACGAGAACGTGTTAATAGTCCTAAAACCGGTGATTGACTTTTGAATTATGGTAGGTAATTTAAAACGCCGATGTTTTTTGGATAAGTACATAAACCTAAGGCGACGAGTAGATAATCTGCAGATCGTTTAAATAAACGCGTATTTTTTATGTAAACAAATTATCATCGTCGTTTGATGGATTTTTTTTTATTCTCTGTTTACAGTAAATTAAGAAAGTATTCGCGATCTCCTCTCGAGTGTTGGAAATCAGATATTACTTCGCAGACATCATTATACTCGTGTACTCATCGTTCGATTGCTCCTCGATACCTAGGTATACGAGTATACTCGATGATAGGAAATTCTTCTCGTACACTTCGATGATCGAATCATCCGTTATAATATTTTAAAATTTTGTAATAATATTTCCATCTCGATGCAATATATACGACATATTTGAAATTCAGATTTTTAGTTCGGGTCTCCGGCACGTAATTCTTTGGCGTTGTGATTCACCAAGTTTTCATTTTACTTGTCGGATGCTACGCCAAGTAGCCACTTAGGTTTTCGCATGGTTAACCGGTCGACGAACTTATTGAATATAGTAATTATAAAGCTGGTCAAACTACTCGGACGCGGTGTATTTTTCATCACTTTTCATTTATCTATTTTTCTAACACGATTCGGATGTCTTTTTATTGATGGTTGTAATCGTAAAAATATTCGAGTTCGGTCCGAGGTTTTCTTATATTAGTGACATTTAGATATATTTATATCGTCGGAAATTCGTTGAAATTTATATTTAACTAGTTTCTGGACCGTGGTCCTGGATCAAATTATGCTTTTACGTTCTATAATGCTCGGATTTATGGAAAGAATTAGATAATTATGTAATTTATATACCAGATGCATAATTCAAAAAAAAAAAAAAAAATCGCGTTTATAATAAATTAAATTATACCAACGAAAAAAACAAAAAAAATGCTCCAAATATGTACGAACAACCTAATATAATACGATGAACTTGATTAGTATAGGTAGGTAATTGATATGTAGTACTTTCCAATCAGCTTCAGCTTCCCACACGTATCTCCTTTCTATTTCAATAAACGACCATGATTGATAGCATTGATCGTAAATAATCAATCGACGAATACCAAACCAACCGAAGCTAAGACCGAACTACCTAAACCCGTGCATGTTATTCGAATTCGAGTTATACCTAAATTAACTTTCATTGGTAACGTTTGATTATCTCTATATACTTACTCACTCGTACCTATTTGCTTTCATTTTATTTCGCGTGATTCTTATTAAGGGGAATTTTCGATCCGTTGTTTAAAACGTAATTAAAGTATTTCACTTTATCACGACGTATCTTCTTGTTCATTGTGATAGGAACTCTTCCGTATGCTCGCGAGCTCCTCAGGCGATATTTCTTGTTGTACGACGAGTTTATATATGTACGTCTACGTACTCGTATGTTGTACCTATTTACCATTTGCCATTCAGTGCCCCCTAAGGGACGGCGAAAGACTGCGATTTGGACTTCTTTAAATACGCAAGTTGTCGTTTAAAAGGTGATAAAAATCTTGTGGAAAAGTGCTCGACGTTGAGGTACACACTGTACCTACATACTCGTACACGATGTTTTGGTTTATTTTCATGTTGCATTATAATTCATAGTATGTGCCTTAGATACCTACTACTTGCGTATGGTGTTCCATTCACTAGTTTCCTTAATAGGTATAGGCATTCGCGAGCGTGGATTTGTATTGCAATGTCAATAATATTATTGTTTGTAGTGGCAAATTAGGTCATTATTGTGTCTGTAGGACGACTCGAGAGCTGAATCCCTTTTGCGAAGGGGGAAGGAAGATTTTCTAAAAATGTTATAAAGATGATTTTTTTTATTATTTGGAGGGGTTTCTTGTATCAAAAATAATGATTTTCTAAGCTAACCAAGAATTCTGCAGAAAGAAATGTAAAGAAAAAAATTGTAGGAAAAGTTCAGTTACACTTTTTACCGAGAAATTCGATTTTCGAGATATTTTTTCTCGAACTTCAAAAAGTCAACCTCTATTTTTGTTGAACTGCTGAATCTTTGAAGATTGGTTTCGAGACTTACGAAACTTGAAACAAATCAGCTTGTAGGATTTCGAAGATAATAAATAGGAGAGTCAAAATCAATAATTATAAAATTTAAAGAACTTATATAACTGAACTTTCAAGGCGAAAGCTCAACTTTCCATAGTAAGCCCTAAAGCTGAAAACTTTTAGGTAGGTATTTGATGTTTGAAAATTAGAAAAATCAGAGTAAAAACTTTGTTTTATCCTCTTTTTGCTGAATTAATTTTCAATATGGGATTTCAACGTCTTGGGAGGGGTTGGGGGGCAAGGGCTCCAAATTTTGATCAAAATTCAAAAGAAAACAAATGCCAAGTAATTTGAAGGTAGGCACTACGTTTGGAGATGGGCATTATTTTTCCGATCTGACCTTTATGAATATCTCACCCCCTCCCCTAAGACCCTTAAACATATTCGAAATGCCAAAAAATTGAAAATGAAGGACGAAAAACGTTTTTTGGATTTTCGTGAGAGCCGTGCAAGTTCGAATATTTACTCACTTTCCTTCAGCAGTCGACTTCGTAACGTAATGAAATTAGTTTACAGAATGAATTTCGGCTTTCCATCTCCATTTCATGAAATTTTGGGAAATTTCAAGTTTCAAAAATCTACTGGAGGCGCAAGTAATTTTTAAAAAGTCGCTGGATGCTCTAAAACGACTTGAAATCCACATACAGTCGACTTCGTGGGGATGGCGTATCGAAATTAGTTTACAGAATGAATTTCGGCTTTCCATCTCCATTTTGATGATATTTTGGGAAATTTCGAGTTCCAAAAATCTACTGGAGGCTTCAGTAATTTTCAATAAGTCGCTGGAGACGACTTCTTGTCATATCAAAATTTGGTTTGCGGAATAAATTTGCGCTTTCCAACTCCATTTGATGAAACTTTGTGGGAATTTCGAGTTTCAAAAATCTGCTTGAGGCACCAGAACTGCTCAAAACGGGTTGAAATAGTTTCCAATCGATTTGGCGTGTCGAAAATAGGGTATATCCCAAGTTTCAGCTTTCTTGGTCAATTTGGTAAAAGTTTGATTTTTTTCCTCATTTTTGGCCTAAATTTGATTTTCAAAAATTCATCAAAAATCGGAAAAGGCACTTTATTAGCACTTGAAATTCTGACGGGTGATAAATTTTTGCCTGATCTTTCGATCTACTTTTGTACGGTTTAAAAAATTTCGTGGAAATTGCCGCCAATTTGTAAGTAGGGCCACTTTGTTCCTTAGGACTCCCCCTTTAAGAAAAAAGTTGTCCCAGAGGATCGAGGGGGGGGGGGTGCAATAGATCCTTATGCGAGCTCCCCGACTAACATAATATATACTTGGCTCTCATTTCTCCAAATTTTGGTCACTTTTTCTCAAATTTTTGGTCACTTTTTTGCTAGTTTTCAGTTACCAAATATTCTCTAAAAAAAATTTAATAGTGGATTTCATGCCTGAAGGGAAAAAAAGTGTTACCTACAATTTTCGTGATAAATTATATTGAAAAAATCAGAGCTGTAGGTAAAACTAAAAAGTAGAAGTTGCTTTAATTTTTCAATCTTTCAAATTTTTCGGTTCAAGTTTTAGTTTTGGTTTTTTCATTTCAGTTTCAGTTTCAATTTTGGTGATTTTTGTCCACCTTAGTTTTATCAAATTAGCATTTTTAAACTTGAAATTTGGTAAGTAGGTACAGGTACCGTATTTCAATCCTCTGAATCGATGAGAAATAAATTTCAAATCCTTTTGAGCAATTTTGGAGCCTCTAGAAGATTGTTGAAAGTCAAAACTTCTACACCATTTTACCCAATGAAATTGATGAGCTAAAATTCATTTCACACCTTAATTTGAACATGCTGAATCAATTTTTCGAGAAATCCAGTTTCCCAAAAAGTGTCTTAAAATCTGTTGAAATGAACCTAAGCGCCTATAAAGGCTGTCGATACTTGTTAGTGAGCCACGTGATCGATTTCACAATACCACAATAATTTTCATCTGATTTCGCTTTTTGTCGATTCAAAACGATAATATTATCTCTAAATTTCAATTATTATTATCTATGAGAACTATGAAGTTGAATTGGTCAAATTTTAAGTTTTTTTGGTGGTGAGGTGGGCAGAGATTGGAACTTCCAAAATATAGCTGATTGCTCTAAACAGGTTTAAACCGCCTCCAATAGACTCAACATGTGGAAATTAGGGTAAAAAAAAGTAACTTTTAGCTTGCTATCCAAATTCATTTAGTAAAATGTTGTGTAAATTTCACTTTCAAAAATCTGCTGAAGGCTTAAAAACTGCTTTAAAATGTTCGGAATTGTTTTCAATCGATGGAGGGGGGATGAAATAAAGTACATGAGTATCAAATTTCAGCTCTCTGAGTCAATTGAGTAAAATTCTAAAATTTGATTTTTTTTTCATTTTTGGATCAAAGATTTTCAAAAATTATTTTTGCACGTCCTTTTGATTTAGCTTTATCTCAAAAATTTTTCTGACAGATGAGATACCTATATACCTATTGCCTACCTCTTTGTTGATGAGAAAAAAAGAAAAATTTTAGTTCTAGTTTTCATTTTTCAATTTTCAGTTTCATCAGTTTTCTGCAGTGTAATGGCCCTAAAAAAATACAACAAACACCCTTACCTATTTGGATTTTGAAAATCTTTCTGGAAAACCTGGAAAAGCTACGTAAAATCTTTTCTCATAAAATGTTTCCCTCGGATATCCTGCCTTGTTTCTTTCTTCCTCATTCATATTTTTTTTCAGCGACATTCTAATATTTGTGACAGGTACTTGTTTAGGTACTCGTACCTCGTACGTTCAAGTTGAAAAAGCTTCAACTCCACCACTCCTTTACCCTTCAACTCTCGCATCATCGAGCACAGCTCCCTCTGGCACCATTCTGATGTACTTAAAAACAATAAAAATGCCATCTACGAGAAATAAATTCTGAAAAATTTACCCTACTTTATGAAAGTTACCCGAAGATAGCGCTCTCGATTTGGAATTTAAAGCAACTGAAATTTTACTCGAGTATGTAGAGAGGTACCTGATAACAATGAATGGATGGAATGAGTCACGAGAAAGTTGAATCATGCATTTGATAACGCAGCTTAAAATTGATTTTAGCACTTTATTCATCCTATTTACTGTGTACATAACGACGCGACGTATCGACTTCGATACTTTTGAAAAAGCAATCGAATCGAAAACACGACTGGATTGCTGGTTTTTTTCGAATTGTTTACATCAAATCACTCTTGACCTTGGATACACACCTTACCTATTCTATTCAATCAATGAAATTGTAAAGTTGAACTTGACTTTTGAATGACCGGTATGGTATGGCTGGCGTTGGCTGGCGCGACGTATGCAGTGGGATTTTACGACTAGGATCAATTTTACGAGTAATCAGTGCCAGTTTTAACTTTTAGCGCAAAGAATGTATAAATATTTGTTTCCGAAATAATTTTCCATGTTTGCAGTCTTTCTCGTTGAGAGATTTACGAGAATTTAATTTACGTACACGAATGAATGAAATATTTCAAATAATAACCGCGCAATCTTGCCGTTGAACTCAACCCTATCTGTTTATTAATTTTTCAGGTGGTGATTGTGGGTAACGGAGCAGTTGGAAAGTCAAGCATGATACAACGATATTGCAGAGGAACATTTACTCGAGAGTATAAAAAAACTATTGGAGTCGATTTTCTCGAACGTCAAATACAGTACGTGTTGATTTTAATGTGTTTTCAATAAATTCAGACGATTCGAAGCGTACCATATAATTCGCCGATGACGACTGACGTTAATCTTCCTCTTCCTCTATAGCGTAGCACCCTCTGTGAAAGCTGCATATGACATGTTATTTCATACGGTGTTCATTTTTATATTTCTATGTACGCAGATACGAAGGTGAAGATGTCAGATTAATGTTATGGGATACCGCTGGTCAAGAAGAATTCGACGCCATCACCAAAGCCTATTATCGCGGTGCCCAAGCTTGTGTATTGGCATTCTCGTCCACCGATAGAGGATCTTTCGAAGCCATTCATTCGTGGAAAGTCAAGGTATGTTGGAGTTGAGAAATATACATGCATATACGTATCTCAACAATCGGGAATTTGGGTGAGGAGGGGGGGGGGTAAGTGTCCCTTTTTTTGAAAATTGTACTTCGGATTACAACTGGGAATCCACATCGAGCAGAATTTCTTGTGATGATGAGGAGGGGGGGTTGAAATGCCATTTACACCGAATGATGATTTTTGAACGCAGAAGCGATTCACCCCTCCCCCCCTCCACCCAAAGAATACCTACCAATTTCGCCGATTGAAAAAAATGAGTTTTTAAAATGAAATAGATGATGAAATTACAATTTTAAGCTTATAGTCGGGGAGCCCGCTTGAGGATCTATTGCACCCCCCCCCGTCGATCCTCCGGGACAACTTTTCTCTCAAAGGGAGAGTCCTAAGGAACATTTCTAGCCCTTGTGCTCGAAAAAAAGGGGCCCTACTTACAAAATGGCGGCCATTTTCCAACATAGGACTTGCACAAAATTTTTCAAACTGTACAATGGTAGATCGAAAGATCAAGCAAAAATTTATCACATGTCAATATTTCAAGTGCTCAAGTGCGTTTCTCGATTTTTGGTGAATTTTTGAAAATCAAATTTAGGCCAAAAATGAGGGGAAAAAATCAAAATTTTACCAAATTGACCAAGAAAGCTGAAATTTAGAATAGGTACATCCTATTTTCGACATGCCAAACCGATTGGAAACAGTTTCAAACCGTTTTGAGCAGTTCTGGAGCCTCCAGCAGATTTTTGAAAATCGAAATTTCCACAAAATTTCACCAAAATGGAGCTGGAAATCTGAAATTTTTTCTGCAAACTAATTTCAATGCGCTACGAAGTACTGCAGGTGAATTTCAAGTCGTTTTGGAGCCTCCGGCAACCTTTTGAAAATTCCGGGAGCCTCCATCAGATTTTTGAAACTTTAAATTTTCACAAAATTTCATCAAATGGAGATGGAAAGCTGAAATTAACTCTACACCCAAATTTTAACACCCTCTGAAGACGACTTCAGGTGGGTTCAAATCATTATTTAGAGCCTCCAGCGACTTCTTGAAAATTGCTGGAGCTTCCAGTAGATTTTTGAAACTTGAAATTCCCGCAACATTTTATCAAATGGAGTTGACAAGCTGAAATTTACTTTGCAAACTAATTTCAATGCGATAAGAAGTCGACTACATGGTGGTTTCAAATAGTTTTAGATGATTTTGAAGCTTCCAGCTACTTTTTGGAAATTTCAATTTTCCAAAAAACACCATACGACCTCTCAAAAAGTCGCTGGAGGCTCCAAAACGACTTGAAATCCACCAGCAGACGACTTCGTAGCGTATTGAAATTAGTTTGCAGAATAAATTTTGACTTTCCCTCTCCGTTTGATGAAATTTTTAGGAAATTTAATGTTTCAAAAATGTACTGGAGACACCAGTAATTTTCAAAAAATCGCTGGATGCTCCAAAACGACTTGAAATCCTCCTGCAGTTGACTTCGTAGCGGATTGAAATTAGTTTGCAAAGTAAATTTCGGCTATCCAACTCCATTTGATGAAATTTTGTGGGAATTTCGAGTTTCAAAAATCTGCTGGAGGCTCCAGAACTGCTCAAAACGGTTTGAAACTGTTTCCAATCGATTTGTTTAAAAAATCTGCTGGAGGCTCCAGTAATTTTCAAAGAATCGCTGGAGTCTCCAAAATGACTTGAACCCACCAGAAGTCGTCTTCAGAGGGTGTTAAAATTGGAGTGTAGAGTAAATTTCAGCTTTCCATCTCCATTTGATGAAATTTTGTAAAAATTCAAAGTTTAAAAAATCTGCTGGAGGCTCCAGTAATTTTCGAAAAATCGCTGGAGGCTCCAAAATGACTTGAACCCACCAGAAGTCGTCTTCAGAGAGTGTTAAAATTGGAGTGTAGAGTAAATTTCAGCTTTCCATCTCCATTTGATGAAATTTTGTAAAAATTTAAAGTTTAAAAAATCTGCTGGAGGCTCCAAAACGACTTGAAATTTACCTGCAGTACTTCGTAGTGCATTGAAATTAGTTTGCAGAGTAAATTTCGATTATCCAACTCCATTTGATGAAATTTTGTCAGAATTTCGATTTTCAAAAATCTGCTGGAGGCTCCAGAACTGCTCAAAACGGTTTGAAACTGTTTCCAATCGGTTTGGCATGTCGAAAATAGGGTGTATCCCAAATTTCAGCTTTCTTGGTCAATTTGGTAAAATTTTGATTTTTTCCCCTCATTTTTGGCCTAAATTTGATTTTCAAAAATTCACCAAAAATCGAAAAACGCTTTTGAGCACTTGAAATTTTGACAGGTGATAAATTTTTTCTTGATCTTTCGATCTAGGTAAATCACATTTCTTGCTCACGTTCTTTTTTTTTCTTGAGTTCAAAATATTAAAATTCTTAGGAAGTAGCTAGGTAGATGATTTTAATTTTCAAAAATTTGTTTGACGAACGTGGAGAATTTTTCAATTTCAAATTTGGCCAATTTTTCATGAAATTATCAAAAAATTTTCGATTGGGATGATAAAATGAACTCCACATCGTCAGCTAATTCTTCAATCCTGTTGGATTTTAGATCCGCTCTTTCTCACCTATCATCGCAGTTTCAGTCTATACGTCTGCAGCTATATCGCCAGGAGGTCGAAAGGTTCCCTCATTAGATAATCTTCGAATGGTCAATCCGCCTCTTGAACTATATGAACATGTATGGTAACACCGAATACCTGCCTACGCGTTTGAAATTTATGTCAAAACGTACATCTACTCCTTGTATTTCTCATTTCGAGGTTAAAAATGAACGTTTGATAGATAGTAATTATCCGTCATTATCATATTTTCAAATCCGAGAAATTATTCACACTGATCCACATGCAAAACAACTTTCGTTCTTGCCTTCTCGGCCGCGTGTAGGTATATAGCCATCTTCCAAACTTCGGAATACGTGAATGAAAAAAAAAAAACAACTCTTGAAAGAAAAAGATGAAAAAAACCACCGCGATTTATCGAAACCGACCATCTTATTGCTGGGGATTCGGTGATTAAAAAACGTACCTATACTCGTATAGGTACAGACGAACAGATACGCTGCTGTGGTGTTAATAAAGTGCCATATACAATGAAATTCGGAGCTTGGATCGTTCTAACGTATAATTTATCATTTCGAACGCGGAATGCGCGAAATAAGTAGATGTTTTGACACTAAAGATACTAATTTGGAGTACCCACGTTGAAAGTGAAATAAATCAAAGTGTAAGGTTTTTATTTCTTCATTATTAATAGACCCTGTATATTGGAATGATATTTTCCATTATAGTAGGTATACTAGGTACCTACGTAGAAAGTTATAGGTAGAGGGAAGGAATCTACTCGATAGGTTCTTCTTCGTATATATACCTGTAATGAGCCTTGATATTATAAAACAAAGTCCAAGGATTGACCTCTTACACAGCAGCACTCAGCACTGACATTTTACAAATCTACTTACCTATAGTACATAGGTATAGGTTGCTCTATAGCTTATAGTTGGGAGTTGGTATTTCGTATAGGTATTCGTGTAGACAAATAGGTAATAGGTACTTTGCATGATGAACGTTTTAAAAATTGAGAAAAATCCTCTTGGACTTCGTACCTACCTAAACTAACGAGTTGAACAATACGTGGGAAAGATACGGACGTATGAGCCTTCAACCCAGTTCGCATTTCGTAGAAGAAAAAAAAACACAACGAATGCAAACAATGGATTTTCTGTTAACTACCTTGGCAATCTTCTGACCATAATAATTACCATTAACGGTTTAACGTAATTCGTCAATTTCGAATATTACGCGCAGGCAAAGTTTTTCTCGAATACTTGGGTGCTTCATTTCATCGTAAAGATTAATCGTTTCAATTTGTAATGTACCAAAGCGCGAATTTCTGATTTTACTCTTCGAGAGTATTCGCAGTCGTCTCTTCTCGTTTTGAATACATACTTAATAATTCGGTCATTTGCGAGATTTAAATTAATTATGATCTCCCAAAGTTGAAAAAGTAAAAAAATAAAAAATAAAAAAAAATGGGCGAACATATTTCAAAAAATTTCCAATTTTTGACGAATTTTTCAAAATCTAGAAATGTTTATTTATTGAAATTTTTATAGTTTGTTTTAAACGCATTTGTTCAGTAAAAATTATGAACATAGTTTTGAAGATAATATCGATTCACAAGGTACCTCTACCTACCTACATCATTAATTCTAATTTTTCTAAAATTTTTGAATCTCTTCAGAAGGCGTAGAAATCTCACATCTGATGAAAATGAGTAAGAAACAATTATAAATATTTCTAAATTTTGCTCAAATTGAAGTATGTGAAGTATTTCGAGTTGATTTTAGTCTGCAAGTGATTTTTAGCCATTCAAGTTACCCGAAGGAGGTGTTAGGGGTTCCCAAAACAGCACAATCCTATTTTTGGTAGGTAGGTAGATACAAATAAAAATTACAAAACGTGGAAAAATTGACGAATTTGGTCCAAATTCAAGTTGATGGTGTAATTTAGAGTCTTTATGATAATATATTGCAAGAAAAAAAATGTTTCGACCAAAATTGACCATTTTTGGCTGGAAAACGAGTTTCCAAATGGTTTTATCACCATGAAATCGCAACCACCCACTCAAAAAACTCTGAAAAATTTACCAGTAGTAGAGAATATCACTGAAAAATGTAATAATAATTTTTTAGTTTTTTCCTAGATTTTGGAGTTCCCTCCACATTGATCTGAAGTTTTCAAATGCATGGGGTTAAAAAAGATGATTTTCAATTGATTAAGATTCCACTAATTATAAATTTTAAGATCACTTCCTAGAATTTCTTAACAGTTCTCTGAGCATGAATTTTCGTAAGCTTTTGCCTTCACTTCGTTCGAGCCTGCTTGCTTGTATTTTATTTCAGAATTGAAATTTTCAATAATTTATTACCTATTCAAACTCTAAAGTTGTGAAGGAAAAAAATCCGACTCATCGCAAACAAATATTGTTTTTTATTCTCGAAGTACGATTTGTGTTTTTTTTTCAAATTGAACTTTTCAAACCATTCCATCATTCAAATTTTAAAAAATGTTTAAATCAAACAAAACACACTTCTTACGAGAAAAAACTTATTTTTACTTCTCGAAACAAGGTTTTGCCTTCGCTTGGTTCGGATCTGTTTGCTTTTCATTTTCAAAATTGCAATTATTAAAAACCCATAATTCAAATTCTAAAATTTTGGAGCCAAAGAAATAAAACAATCTCTCAAAGAAGTCAAAAGACAAATTTCTGAGTTTTTCCCTTTCTTTGCTCACATCAATTTCTATCTCTTTCATATAAATTTAAAAAAATCCATTTGAAATTTCTATAGACCCAAACGAGAAGAAAACAATTTTTTAATAATAGTCGGGGAGCCCGCTTAAGGATCTATTGCACCCCCCGTCGATCCTCCGGGACAACTTTTCTCTTAAAGGGGGAGTCCTAAGGAACATTATTTTCTAGCCCTTGTACTCAAAAAAAAGTGGCCCTACTTACAAAATGGCGGCCATTTTGATTGACAGGTCAGCCGAAATCGCAGATTTTGCGTTCCAATACTGGACTTGCACAAAATTTTTTAAACTGTACAAAGGTAGGTAGGTAGTTAGAAAATTTGTGTTGAAAATAATGACTATTGTTTTTTCTTTTTCGGAATAAATGTTTCATCTGATCACGTATGGTACCTACCTAGCTACTATAAATAAAATAAGTTATGGGTTCATTTTACGATTTGAACTCGCAGTCGTCGCGTTTCCATGAATTTTTTTCATTGTAATTTATTGATTTTCACTAGAAAACTTCTCAACCGTTTTGCAAGTACACACATCACTGTTCGTCTGTTCTACCTTCTGCCTGTGTAAATTTAAACACGCGATAGTGAAATAAACTAATGAGAATGACTCAATAAAAGGTGGAAATCTCACAAGTTCGAACCACTCGGTACCATTTTTCACATCAACAAAAATAATAATAGTAAAAATCGCTTTTGATCTGTATGTTCGAGTAAATAAGGGACCCAGAATGTGAAGGGGGGATGAGTAAGCTGGTATAATATTTATGTGACGCAGGCATATATGTAGATTCTGGATTTTGATACATTTTGTTTTTATTTTTACGTAGGTGGAAGACGAATGTGGCGATATTCCAACAGTTTTAGTACAAAATAAAATCGATCTCGTGGATCAATGTGTTATCGACTCGTAAGTTCAACTTACCTACCTACCACACAACAGAACGAGAGTGAGAGAGAAATAGACGAACTAGACAGAATAAAATTTCTGACATGACGTAAACTATTCGTACATGTTGGAAGATTACCAAATAAGGTAACACGTTTTACGTACAAATCGTCGCTCTAACTTGTATTATTTAAATTGCAGAAAAGAAGCCGAATTATTATCACGGGCTCTGGGTGCTAAATTGATAAAAACCTCGGTTAAAGAAGACATTAACGTGAATGCGGTATTTTGGTATCTAGCAGCTCAATGTATAGCCGAGCTGAGGCAAGAGGAAGAAGAAGAATACACCATTTCCGGCAACGGATTACATCCTCTAACTATAAGTAAGCGGCTCGTTTACTTTATAGTTTTGTTGGGAAATTTCTACATACGAGTATATTCAGCTAGAATGTTGAATTCGTTTACCTATTTACTATTTTTATGAAATATGTATGGGTATTTTTCCAGGTGCATTTGGACCTTCTCCTATACATCACCATAGGTATAATAACAGCACTATTGTGTTACAGCCGGGTAAATCGAGGCATCGAAAGAAGAAAAATATATTACGGAATATTTGTAGGACGTGATGTAAATAATAAGTAATTTTTTTCTTGTAATTTTTCTCATTTTTTTTCTATTTTGAATTGTATCGATAACATTTCCTCTTTTTTTTTTACTGTAAGGGTTTTTAAAATAAAGTTTTATTAAGTTATTGAATCGAGGGGGTGTTGTTTTTTGATGTTTGTGAATTTTAAATGTGGAGGAGAGAGAGGTGGGTCGATTTTTAAAAGTTGATTTAGAATTCGAAGGAGTCAGGAGGAGTTTGTTTGTTTAATCATCTGTAAATAGGAAATGAATTCGTTCAATTAATTACGTTCATTTTGTTCGAAATAATCCTACCTTGATAATTTTTGGACTAGTCATTGGTTAATTATGGAAAGGTAAATAGGGAACATTTACTAGAATTAATTCATTTCGAAGCATACGAACACCTTGGGTAAAGTTATGGTGAAGGTTCAGTCATCGAAAGTATACGAGTTCCATCTCACTGTCGTAGAAACGTGAACGACGATAAAATACACAGAAGAGTTCAAATTTCAAAATCTTTCGTACTTCTGTTCGCTGATTATTAACTTTGACTTGATTTCAAATTAAAGATCACGTTTAGAAACACGCAAATGCGAAATAAAAGAAAGGTTAAACAAACAAACAAAACATAATTTAATTAACTCGAATATTATATTACAAAATGTGAAATAAGAAACCAATATCGAGTGGGAATGCTTGAACATACTAACAACCAGTTAAATGGAATGGAAGTAAAATAATTTTTATTTTCAGAAAATAAGTGTATCTAATAAAAAAAATTAAAATAAAAAATGTATCTTTATACGAGGTTTTAAAGTGAGAAAATGTAACTTTAACATCACTACAACTTCAGTTTTACTCGTATCTGTTCCACTCGAGGAAAAAAAGTAATATTTATCAGTTTCTTAAACACCACACACAGTAATACATGCGTTACGAATAGAAAAATAAGAATGAAATAAAACTATATCGATCAATAAAATAAAAGAGGACCTCAATCTCGTAAACAAAGGCGTTTGAAACTTAGTTGCCATACCAATCTTATTCTTAAGAATAACCGTGTTATGTACAAAAACAGCCGAAAACGAATAATTAAAATATAATGGAATAATACATAATCACGATAAAAAATGTTCGATTTTTATACGTCATTTAAACAACAAAACTAATTGAAAATAACTTAGGAACGAATTGGAATAAACTTTAGATATTTTCAGCTTTAAAATAAATGTATATTGAGAAACGAATCAAATTACCATCTCAGTTATCAGAAATGCTGTAACTGCCAGCTGGCGATGAAATTCGTAGGATAGTTTACGACGATATTTCAATTACTATCGTTTATATCGCTGACTTTCTTGGAATAGTCTATATAGTTAAGTAAACCTTGGAGTCGTCTGCGGACACGTTTCTGATCATCCAAAGAACATCCCAGTACAGCTACTTCGAAGCTTTTGTCGACATTTTCATCAGACTTGGAACCACAGGCTGCCATATACGATAAACAGCGTTCCTTTACTACGAAAGGATCACCGGGGAGATCTATAACTAAGTTATTAATGTACGAGTTGACTTGGTGTAAGCTTTCTTCTTGCATATCGTTGCGAACTGTACGAACACTGATTTCTACTGTGCTACATCTGGATGAAATCCTCTCGGTGAAATGAAGTATTTCATCTTTTTCGCCTACGAAAATTTACACACGTGTTAGTTTACTCGTACAATGGCAAATTTCTACATGAAGTGAGTGAAATTGAAAATGTGAGATTACCTTCCAAGAGATCGGTCATCATGTCGGAGGTTTTGATCGCGTCTATACTGGAAAACAAAATATCCTTTTCTTCTTCCATTATAAGAGCTCCACGACGAAAACGTTCGACTCGATTTTCGATATCGTCCAATAAACGTAACAATTTGTTTTTCGAAGTTTCATTATCAGAACTTGTCTCGTCTATTTGAGGTATCAAAGATTCCCTTCTGCACGAAAATATTTCCTCGACACTCATGATTAAGCAAAAATTATCGAATTCGCGACCGAAACTAAACCGCAAGCATACGATGTTGTTCAAGTATTCGAAGGGTTATAAAACGCCTCCCACGGTACCGGAATAAAAATTTACTTTAATCGGAATTTACCTAGATCCTTCTCCAAGAAAGGAACCGAAAATTCTAGTCGATGGAAGATTTTCTTCAAAATAAACGAGTTGAGAAAGATGAAAATACTTTCCAATTACGATGTACTGTTCAGAAAACGTACAAAATCGCCATCGCACAATGAGAGAAATTACAATTTTCTATCCATTTTCTGCTCATTTTCATTGCAAAAAATGATGAAAACGAACTTGTTTGTAGCGATCCTAACGTCGTTTATCGAAAGCTTGGAAAAATTTGAATTTTTCACAGCGACTCTAGCGTTGGTTTTTGAAAGCTGAAGAATTCTTATCGTGTTTGTGAAAAAAAAATGTAAACAAGGAACTGACTTTTGATTGGTTTTGAGCTAAAATTTGAAAAATAACACGAGATCTGAGGAATTTTATCAATTTAACAGTTTTTTGAGTTTTTTAATTTTAATGCTTCATAATAATTGGATTTTTCATTTAATACAAATTTATCGTTGAAGTTGTGAACGCAAAGTAGAGGTGAGTCACCATTCAATCATTATTATAAATGCGAATACGAGTTCAGAATCGTGAATATCATTGCGAAGAACGATATTTGTCTACGAATTTCGTTATCAGTATTTCATTATGTCGTACTCCTTTGCTAAAATCTTCTCTCATTCTCGCGATGTTTCAGCTCTACGAAGTTCGGCACGGCGTTAATTCCATCGTTAGAACATCAGATATCAATTTAAATCCATCGCCATGAATAATATCACGTTCAAACGCAAAGGACGAAAGAGTATGCTGGGCACCAGACAATTCAAACCTCCACCAATTGAAACCATAACTGAGAAATCGCCTATGGAAGAAAACGAATTACCCCAACCACCGAAACCCGTAATAACAAAAGAACCGGTAAAAGAATCAGTAACTGTTAAACAAGTCAAGGAAGTAGTAATTGAAAAACAAGTGGAAAAAGTACTTATTGAGAAACAAGTCGAAGACGTAGTAATCGATGAACCGGAACCGGTAGAGGAAGACGGATTGATAATCAAAACTACTACGCGAAAAACCCTCGTTTGTACCCTCTTTCCAGCTGACGATAGTTTCGAAGCAAACGAGACCATGTTAGCTAATACTAGTTTTAACGAAACTGTTCTGGCGACTACGCTTCTAGGATCTGCTAAAAAATCAGAAGATAGTGTACTTGCTGAAAGAAATAAAGAGTTAACGCCACCTAAAAAGAAAGAAGACGAGACTTTGCAGCAAATACTCGATACTGTTACGCTGTTACTAAAGAAAAACGAAGATGCTATGGAAAATAATAGAAAAGAAAGAGAGATTTTGCTCGAAACGAAGAAACGCCTGATGGATAAAATACAACAATAGCGTTTACTTGTTTTCTGTCTAGTAGTTTAATATGTTTGTGTAATTTTCTTATTATTGTTTTTGTGATTATCGTTCAATGAATGAGAAATGTGTGATTTTTTTTCGAAATGTTTATAAAATGTTGAAGGAGAGAGATACTCAGTTTTCACTTGTAATTATGTTTTAAGGGAAAAAATAGCTCCGTATGGAATATTTTTTATTATGTATAGTACTTGCTCATTTTTTCTTTGGAGCGGTTTCAGAAGTTTCGAATATGAACCGAGAATTTGTAGGTGTTTTTAAGTAAGAAATTTCTTCACTTGACTATTTCACTTGTGAAAGTTACTATTATATTATTGTGAAAGTCTCATTGGTAAGGATGAGGAAATCATGAAATTTCCAGGTTTTCTAAAAATTTTGAAATCACTCGAGTGAACCCGAAAGGTCGAAGTTGCGTACAAAATAATTGTGATTATTTTTATGTTTTACTTTTGTATTTTTTTAATTTAATTTTTTTTTCATTCTCTCAATAGGAAATATTGGCTGTAAAACCATAAATAGGTTATCGTTGAAATTTTTACATTTTTTTACATGTCGATTGCATTTTTATTGATAATTACAGATGTGACTTCGTGCATTTTTGAATTAAAAATAATATTTAATACGTTTCTTTTGGTTTGATAAATGTTTAAAACTGTTGAAAATAATGTTACGATGGAACAAATGAAAAACTTGATGATCTTGTAGTCTTATCGAGTAATGGTAATATACTTTTCAAATCTTTTTTCATTCGTGTATATATTTTAACAAAACACTCGAAATTTTTTTGCAAAACTTCAGCTACTCGTATAGGCTATTTTAGTAAACATTTGAAATTTCCAGTGCCCATCCTGTTTAGATGAGAGACAATGTCGGAAGAGATTGAACAGATACCAGTTAGCACTGTTTTTCAACGATTCAGATTACTTTTATGGAAAAGCTACCTATGGCATCGATTTTATTGGTGGTGGTCCATTTTGGAAATCATAATACGATGTGTCATTCCGTTATATTTAGGACTCCAAGTACCTAATGATATAAAATTGGAATCTCATCCGGTGGCATATGCCATACCTCAGTCTAGAATCGAATTACTGAATACGACCATCTCCTTCGATTATTTGGTATACGTGCCTTCGACTTCTTTCACAGACAAGCTGATGAATAATGTCGTTGAAACGTTAAGTGAGTTATTGCCTGTGAGGTGTGCTTAATTATTTTCAATTGCAGATTGATCAGAATGAAGGTTTGATTCAATGTTTTGTACAGAACTCGAGTTGAGAAATGCTGCCCAAATTGAGCTGGTAAAAATGCACACTGAAAAGGATTTGGAAGAATATACGCTGAATCGTAGTATTACTTTGAAACAATTTCCAATGGCGATTGTGTTTCTTGAACTTGCCTCTGAAAATACGACACCGAATAAATTGATTTATAAGTTGAGACATGGGAGAAAAATTGATACGAATTCGCTGCTTTCAAAATTCTCAACCGTTGGTGAACATGAATTTGGTAAGGTTTAAGACTGTCTGACTGTCATTTATTTTAGTTTAGCTAAAAATTGAGGATAGATTGAAGATTTTCAGTTAAGTTTGAAGTACCTAGAAGAGAAATGGAACAATTCTGGAGAAATTGAGAATGAACTCGGAAAATTGAAATTTAAAATCCATTCAAATCAAATAAATATTCATTAAGGGTATTCACAAATCACAATTCAAAACAACAGGTATCAATCTGTCAATTCTAATGTAAGCTAGATTATGAGTCATCTGTTGACGATGGTTGATTTGATTGTCGAAGAAGGAGGGAAGGGGTCGAAGGAGCTATGACCGCCCGGAAAGTCCTCACCCTCCTCACGTAATCCTTTGTCAATAGGTATCATTCATTATCATTGTCAATATCGTTTGGTTTTTTTTTCATCGAATCGTCAAATTCAGTTCAGTTTTACATTGTGTCCTCATCGTAAGTTATTGTATAGTCATGTGTAATGGATAATGGTATCGCTATCATATCACTATATCAGCAGCTTTTTTCAATTTGTTTGAAAAGCCTTCTGACTCATTCATATTGCTCATCCATTCGCGTTTTCTAAGTTCTACTAGTTCTACTTCTCTTCTGTATTCGGAATCGGTTGCCAAGTCGTGAGTGTTTGATTGGCTATTCGTTATTGAATAATTATTTGTGATTAGTTACCTACGATAAAAAAAAAATAGTGCTTCGAATTTCTGTTCTCGAGTTGTAAATTTCGTTTATTTGATCGCAGAATCTGATTATTGGACCGATGGGTTTTCGGCAATTCAATTGTTGGTGAATGAAGAATTCGTGAGAATGAAATCGGATAATGCATCTTGGGCTGCACCGGAGGTGAGTTGATAATAATACATAATAACATATGCATCTCTCTATATATATTGTATATTGTTTTGCTGCTCATCTGTGGTACTTATGGTAAAACTTATTAAGTACTATATTTTCATTCTTTGTGCCTTACTTCGTTTCATTTTAGTCCATTTTCCAAGCATTTCCCTATCCAGAATACGAAACAAGTGAAATCAGACGTCAAGAACTTCTACTTTTCTTTTGTTCGGCCATTGTTTGCATCGAAATGGCATTGAGTGTACCATATATTGCTTCAGTCATCGCTGAAAAACGAAGTGGTGCAAAGGTTAATGAATATGTATATTTATTGAATTTTCACCGCAAATACCCAGTACACCAAACAGAATCATGAATTATGAACGATATGTAGGAACTAATGAAAGTATACGGCGTTGAAGAATCATTGATTTGGCTGAATTGGTTCGTAATCGAGTTCCTGATCATTCTCATATCGGTTACTTTGGCGACAATATTTTTGAAAATTCCTTTCAAAGGACATGCAAGTCAGTCAGTTCGTCGTGTCGAGTTTTCAGTATTATGGACATTCTTTATGCTTTTCAGTACCTCTAACGTTACACTGACGCTTTTCATCTGCTCCATTTTTAATAGAGGTGTGTATTGTATTATGTAACAAAAATCTAGCGTATAGAGTTGATTCATGGACCAAAATCATGTTTCAGCTACGACAGCTGCCCTCGTTTACGTGTTTTTGAATTTCCTTTCTGTGATATTAGTTTACGTGACGAATTTTTTGAATTTGAGACGTGCTTCGTTGTTGTTTTGTGTAATTCCTTCAGCAAATATTCTGAAAAGTGTTGGTTTTATGCTCGATGCGGAAAATCATGGTTCGAATACTTGGACATTGAGTTATTATTCATCATTGTTTAGTCGGTGTTGCTGAATTTAGTGTTGGTGGATTTTTTGTAGGTTTTGTTTACGATTGGTCAGCGGTCAAAAGTGTAAGACACAATGAAGCCAGCATAAAAGCTTCCGTGCATTTTTTCATTTTTTTGTTCGATATTTTCGTTTATTTCTTTCTGGCACTTTACATCGGGTCCAGAAATCGAGATAGATTCACTACAGGATTGCAAAAATTATTCATTTTTCAGGTAAGTGATCTTCGTAGTCTATAGGATAATTTCTAATGTTTTATTCCATCTATACCTTTTTTTTTTTTTTTTTTCTAATAGTCATTTTATCGTCGTATTAGAAATAAAGAACCAGTCGCGGCCGAATCTTCGCCAAAAGTCAGCTTATCAGAAACCTCTAAAACGAGCCTCAAAACTTCCGAATCACTGGTGATGGCACCGGAATCTCCTACGAGTAAAACTGACGACGACGATGATAGTTACTTCGCACCGATCAATCCAGAATTAACGATACAGATCGAAGACCTGAGCACTGATTATGGATCTGTGCACGGTTTAAATAGACTCAACATTGAATTCTACGATCACGAGGTTGGCGTTGTTTTGGGACACAACGGTGCTGGAAAAAGCTCCCTTTTGGGTGTTTTAGCTGGTGTGTGAATTGCGTCAATATAATTCGAGTAATCTGTAGAGCGTTATTTATATTGTTAATTTTGCGTTGATCTTAGGAATACTATCTTATGATCGTGGATCTATACATTATAAAGGCAGTGATGTCACTGACGATCCGGATGTATTGAAAGCACACGTGGGAATTTGTTTTAGAGAGAATAGACTGTTTAATTACGTATCTGTGCTGAATCATTTAATATTTTATGGCATGGTGAGTTACCCTGATCATGTTTATTAGGTATGGTACCTACGTAGATCATCGTTGTATATCTAATGCAAATTATTTCGTAAAAATGCTCCCATCACTTCAACAGTTGAAAGGACTTTCCAAAAGTAGTGCTACGGACGAGGCCGAACACTATTTGTTGAAAATGGAAATGCAGAATGATGAAAAATCTAAAATTAGTTCGTTGTCTGAAAGTACCAAACGAAAATTGAGTATCGCTAACTCGTTTATGGGTGATCGTCAAGTGAGTACCTGTTCAAAAATCAATTTTAGTTTTTGAATCAGATTTTCAACATTATGATTTTCAGCAATGTTGAAATGAGTTGGTGTAGATAGGTACCTACCTACTGATTGCAGTTTGAAGGGTTTTCTGTCATAAATTAATACCTAAAGTTTCATTTGAAATTTTATTGCCCAGTTTGCCAACTTGGAGGGGAATTTTTTCCTATATGACTTTCGGAATCTGACTGGACTGAATTTTAATTTACTTACATAATGTGTATTTTTTAGGTACTGCTGTTAGATGAACCAATGATTGGCTTAGATTCTGATGCCAGAACTGCAACGTGGAATTTTTTAATGGTAATTCAGTAAAAGATTTGAATTGATATATTTTTATAATTTTTTATTCAGCCCGGCGATATCCTTCTTTTTCTTTCCCTTTATCATGACGATTTCCTGAGTTTTTAAAACAATTATCAGCATAAAGTAGGGTAAAATAACGCCCACGTTTTCGGTTTTGATAGAATTTTGATTTGGAATTTTAGGAAACTGGGCTGACAAGTGAGCCTCTTGAGGTGTCACACTCCGATTTGAACGGGACCGCGATTTTTGGAAAGAGCATAGTCTAAAACCCCCAAAACCAAATTTTCAGCTGCCCAAGTTCATTTTTCGATTTTTGGCGAATTTTTGAAAATTCAAAATTGACCTGTTTTTGGCGATTTATGTTTATTTTTAAAAAGTACGTACCTGATCAATAAAAATGGTCAAATTAAGTCCTAAAACTAATACATATTAATTATCCAAATCCAAATTTCACCACTTCCAGCCATTCTGGAGCTTCCAGCGCGATTTCTCAATTTCTTCAGAATTTTAAATTTGCTGGGCAGAAGGCGTGAATATGTAGTTGGACAGCTAAAAATCGAGTTGTACATTACACTCGACCTGTTTAACGAGCTTATCCACATTTGAGCCGATTTTGAGAGTGACACTTCAAAAGTGGCTTTTTGACCAGCTTTTTTCAAAATTAAAAAATCAAAAAATCAAAAAATAACTGTTTGTGAGGAAATTTTTGATTTTGCGCGAATCGCTGTATTTTGCCTGTAACTAACGCCTCAAATCAAAATGTCACCATTTCCAGCCATTCTGGAGCAAATTCAAAATTCTGGAGAAATTGAAAAATCACGCTGGAGGCTCCAGAATGGCTGGAAATGGTAAAATTTGGATTTGGGTAATTAATATTAGTTTTTAGACTTATTTTGACCATTTTTATAGTAAATTTTGAATTTTCAAAAATTTTCCAAAAATCGAAAAATGAACTTGGGCAGTTGAAAATTTGGTTTTGGGGGTTTTAGACTATGCTCTTTCCCAAAATCGTGGTCCCGTTCAAATCGGAGTGTGACACCTCAAGAAGTTCCCTTGTGAGGTATAAAAACTAATGCTTTTTCAATGCTGCTTCATAACTTTTTGGGGGGAAAATTTTTCTTTTTAGAAGGCTCCTGGACTTATATGGATAATGTATCAATTTGAATTTTCAATCTTATTTGTATTATTTTTTTATATAAATAAAATTTAGTAATTTTTCAAATCTTACATTAAAATGAGAAACTTACATTTGGTCATTTATTTGCCTGTCGGACCTCTCGAGGTCACTAACATGCCTATCTAGCTTCTGAAGGTCGCTGACTCGTCTGCCTGGTCTCTCAAGGTCACCTTTTTGTCTAGACGTCATCTTGAGGGCATTAACATTTCTGTTCGGCTTCTCAAGGTTATCTGCCTTCCTGTCTGGCCTCTTAAGGTCATTGATCTGTCTGGCTAGCTTTCCCAAGGTCGTCTCCATGCCTTTTTACAACTAATTTTTAATTTTATCAACTTGGCTGTTTGTTTCCGTCTGCATAAATGTAAATTTCGCTTTAGAACTCAACATTATCCTTTGCAGAAAATTGAGGAAAATTGTCCATTTTCAAAATAAGTGATCACTAAAATTCATTTTTTTTCAAATATAATTATTCTGATTGTTTAGTCCAACTTACCTCGTAAAAATGTTAAAACTTGAATTGATGAAGAACCATTTTTTATTATAGGGGTTACGTTTTGACCACACGATCATAATAACTTCAAACTACGAAAAAGACGCAGAAAGGTTAGCCGATCGTATCACTGTTTTAGAAAATGGCGAAGTCGTCGCTCACGGTACACCCAAGTCGTTGAGAAAAAACATCGGTACGAAGCCTTTAAAAGTCATATTGAAATAAAATCGTATTATTTGGATGAAATCACGATTGTATTGTTATATACAATACAGTGTACCGTAGGTATACGTTATGAAATCGCAGTCGCTGGAAAAAATACAGATTTCGCAGCTGTTACCGAAACAATGCGACGGAATGTACAGGTCCCAGCCCAACAAGAAGCAACTGCTGAAATCATCTACGAAGTTCCCATAAGCGAGGCGTCTAAATTCGTTAATTTATTCAGAAATCTTGAAAACGACGATTTGAAAATATCCGAAATAAACGTAACGTCGAATTCGATTGAGCATGCTTTGATGAAGTGAGTTAAACCTGAACAGAGCTGACGCTTAGTAGTTATTTGTGCATTTTTCTTTACCCATCTAATTACCTATTTATTGATTTGGTCACAAGGTTGAGAAATTCGTCGACGAATCATTCGTTTAAATCACCGAATACTTTGGAAATTCTCGTATCTGGGCACGATTCATGTGAGAATTTTAAATTTTGTTTCACGAATTATTTTATGTACGTGTTTTCGAGTGTGTGATACGTAAACATGGTTGCAATTGCAGCTCATCATGTTCCAGCGAATGATTTTTTGATGAAATTGCGACAAATCAAGATTTTGTTTCAGAAGAGGGTGCACTATGTGATGAGAGATCGCAAGAATATACTCTGCAGAGTGAGAATCTGCCCTTAATTATGATTCGAATCGAGTTACGAATTAATCTATATTTTTTTCATTTTTTAGATTATTTTACCTACTTTCATCGCTTTATTATTCTTAGTCATAGTGGAACATCTCAACGTTGATCCCTTCGTTCCGATGAAGATGTCACCTAGCACCTATATTAATCCTTCCATCATGCTCTCACCTATCAGTTGGAGTCATCAAATGAATGAATTTGTCGCAAACTACATGAATTCTGAACACGTTTCTTTTCTCGTGTCTGCAGAAAATTCTAAAATGATTGAAAGTAAGCAGGTACCTTAACAAAAAGCGTATTTGTCCTGTCAGAACTTGCCTCGAATTGTCGAATATGTTTTATTTTCTCGTAGATTTGGTTGATTTTGGAAGAAAAGACGTGATGCGTTTTCGTAGAGAATTGATCGCAGCTTTTGAATTCGGAGCGAATAAATCGCACCACATTTGGTATAACTTGTGGGTTCTGCATTCTCTTCCAATAGCTATCACGACGTACTCCAATATCCTGCTCAGGCATATAACTAAGGACGAATCTTTGGAAATTATCACATTTAATCATCCGATTGCGGTGGCCAATGTGAGCAATAGTTTTATCACGAGGTTTCAGGTTATGTGCAAGTACATAGGTTCCGACGTTTTGATAATTGTTTTTTGGTTTAGATTGAATGCCGAACTAACGAGTTGTGGAGTCATGTATTTATAGTGTTGATGATTTTATTCATAATGTTCGGGTACTTCACGATCGAGATCGTCTTATACTTGTTTGAATTATCCAGTAAGGAAATAGCCAATGGCTTGATGCATCTGCAAATTATGTCCGGTGTGCCTCCATGGATTTATTGGTTTGCGACGATCGTATTCGATTTATTGTTTTTCATCATCGTTGTAGTCGTTAGAATTGCGTTGTTCACGTTGCTCGACAATTATCACAAGTTTTTTACGTACGATTTTAATTTTGGTAGGTAATTTTGATTTTTCAGGGGTTAGTTTTGATAGTTGTAATGAATGTTGTTGTGGTTTTCAGGCGTGTTTTCACTATTGGTATTTATTTTTGGAACCACCGGATTGATGTACGCTTACATAATCAGTTTTTTGTATAAACCAACGAATAGAACATACGCTCATTTGTTCGAATTCAATTTCCTGTGTGAGTATTTAAAAAAAAATGCATTCAATTGGGTAGGTTTGATAAGTAAATTTGGTACCTACCTAACAACGCAAACTTTCTGTTGCTGTTTTCTACACTTAAGGTCACCTGATTGTTGCCATGTCGTACTTATTATTTCCTTCTCCCGGAGACATAGAAGAAACCCAAAGAAGATATTCCCTACTGACGTACGTATTCATGTGGTTCCCTTTCTTGAACTTTCCCTGGGCTGTGGCCCGGTATTTGAAGCAATGGTTGAAGAACAACGAATGTTCGCTGACTTGCTCATCTCGATTGAAATCCTGGTGCGGAACAGGTGATCATTTTCATGTACATGGTTCCCTAATATTCATCAAACCGATGACCTACATATTGTAATAATGACAGAATGGATTTGTTTCCAGTTCATACAGCATCCAAATCAGCGTTAGAATTTTCCACTTATGAAAATCCGAATGGAATATTGCTCGAGTTGACGTTCCTCGCGATCAGCTTGATCATTAGCGCTGTGATATTTATTCTGATGAATTTCGGTTTCGTTGATTTGGTTCATAATTATTTCAAGAGTAAAGAACCTCCTTATAGAAATTACGACGAGGATGTGAAACACGAACGTATCGAGATCCATCACATCAAAGAAGAGTCGAGTTAGTAAATAAGAGGAATTAAATAATCACCTTTCAATTTATAGTCGGGGGCCCGCATAAGGATCACTTGCACACCCCTGCCGATCCCCCGGGACAACTTTTTTCATGAAGGGGGAGCTCCTAAGGAACATTTCTAGCCCTTGTCCTAAAAAGAAGTGGCGCTACTTACAAAATGGTGGCAATTTTGATTGACAGGTCAGCCGAAGTCGCAGATTTTGCGTTCTAACATAGGACTAGTATACAATTTTTAAGCCGTACAAAGGTAGATCGAAAGAGCAGGAAAACGTCATCACCGGTCAAAATGTCAAGTGCTAAAGTCGTAAAGTGACTTTTTCGATTTTTGGTGAATTTTCAAAAATCAAATTTTGGCCAAAATGTGAGAAAAAAACAAAATTTGACCAAATTAACCTAGAAAGCTGAAATTTGGGATATACCCTATTTTCGACCTGCCAAATCGATTGGAATCTGTTTCAAACCGTTTTGAGCAGTTCTGGAGCCTCCAGCAAATTTTTGAAACTCAAAATTCTCACAAAATAATTCTGCAAACTAATTTTAATACGCTATGAAGTCGACTGCAGGTAAATTTCAAGTCGTTTTGGAGGCTTCAGTGATTTTTTGAAAATTCATGGAGCCTCCAGTAGATTTTTGAAACTTCAAATTTTCACAAAATTTCATCAAATGGAGTTGGAAAGTCAAAATTCATTCTGCAAACTAATTTCAATATGCTATGAAGTCGTCTGCTGGTGAATTTCAAGTCGTGTTGGAGCCTCCAGTGATTTTTTGAAAATTACTGGAGCCTCCAGTAGATTTTTGAAAATTTGAAATTTCATCATATGGGGTTAGCAAACTGAAATTTACTCTGCAAACTGGTTTCAGTATGACATGAAATCGACTGCGGGTGGTTTTAAGTGGTTTTGAAACTTTCAGCTACTTTTTCAAAATTTCAATTCTCCTAAAAACGCCATGAAACCTTTCAAAAAGTCATTGAAGACTACAAAATTACTTGAACGCGCCTGAAGTCTTCTTCAGAGGGTGTTAAAATTGGAGTGCATAGTCAATTGCAGCTTTCCATCCCCATTTTGAAGAATTTTTATTTTATTTTAATATAAAGTATATGGAACTGTCTACTGGCATTCACTGCTTAACTTATCTACGTATACTAGTTATTCTATACAGGTTGAATGGAGGGGAGGTTGACCAACATCTCACTCCATTCATGATGATCTTTAATTATGGGACTAGGGTGGTAGGTTAATCTCTATTTAGCTTTTTTGTGATGGTGGTGGTATCCAATAGCTGGATAGCTTCGACATTTGGATGTCGATGGAATCTTTGGATGTGAGATATTGCCACATGACTGATAACTTCATCCATACCTATATGTGACCCGCTCTGACAAAACCGACCATTTCGACAAAATTTCAAAAAATGTTTTTTTCTCAAAAATCTGATCTTTCAACTCTTAAAACTCATTTTAAACATCATTATTTTGGATACTTTTTTTTGTCGAAATGGTCGGTTTTGTCAGAGCGGGTCACATATGGTAAATTCCAATTGTGTGCAATGTTTTATTTCTAACATAATACCATGGGTTGTTTGCCATTAGGCGCAGTGCTTTATTTTGGAGCCTCTGGATTATATCCCAGTTAGACTTTTTTGCGCATCGCCAGAGCTGAGCGCCATATATGTCCATACTGGATGTAGTACTGATGAGTAGATGAGCCTTTTGTTTTCAAAGCTTAATTTAGAGTTTCTTCCAATTAACCAATAAATGCCTCTACTGTGTAGGTCCAGTTCTTTTTTTTTCTTTTTTACATGCTCACTCCAGCGTAGCTTTGAGTCCAAGATATACCTAGGTGTTTGACTTTATCTGTCTACTGGATGATCCTGCCATTGAAGATAATTGGTTGATACCCATATTTGTGATTTGAGAATGTAACCACTGCTGATTTGTTGTCGTTGTTTTTAATCTTCCATTGTTTTGCCCATTTTTCAACTTTGGTTGACATTGTTTGTTGCTTGTTGACTGCTGAATTATGATTTTTGTGTATTGCCAGCTGAGCTGTGTCATCAGCAAATGTGGCGTAAATTACATATAATATCGGACCAGTTTTGCTGCCTTGAGGTACTCCAGCCTCAATTTCTTGCTCATATGATGTAGCATCATTGTATTGGACAGCAAATCCTTGATTTTTAAGATATGATGCAAAAACGTGGCACAGTTGTGCTGGGAGGATCAAACCTAGTTTGTGGAGAAGTCCGTTATGCAAGACCCTGTCAAATGCTTGGCTGACATCCAAAAATATGGCCACACAGAACTGCTTTTTTTTCCAGAGCTTCCTCAATTTGAGATGAAATTTTGGGGAAAATTCTAGTTTTAAAAATTTACTGGAGGCTCCAGTAATTTTCAAAAAATTGCTGGAGACTCTAAAACGACTCTGCAGTCGACTTCACAGCGTATTGAAACTAGTTTTCAGAATTAATTTCGGCTTTCCAACTCCATTTTGACGAAATTTTGTGAGAATTTCGATTTTCAAAAATCTGCTGGAGGCTCCAGAACTGCTGAAAACGGTTTGAAACAGTTTCCAATCGATTGGGCAGGTCAAAAATAGGGTATATCCCAATCGATTGGAAACGGCTTGAAACATTTTCCAATCGATTGGGCAGGTCAAAAATAGGGTATATCCCAATCGATTGGAAACGGCTTGAAACAGTTTCCAATCGATTGGACAGGTCAAAAATAGGGTATATCCCAATCGATTGGAAACGGCTTGAAACAGTTTCCAATCGATTGGACAGGTCAAAAATAGGGTATATCCCATTTCAGTTTTCTATGTCATTTTGGTAAAATTTTGATTTTTTCTCACATTTTGCCCAAAATTTAATCCAAAAATCGAAAAAGGCACTTTTGCTCTTGAAATTGTGACAGGTGATGAATTTTTGCCTGCTCTTTCGATCTATCTTTTTCCTTGTACCGTTTAAAAAATTTCATGCCAGCCCTATGTTGGAACTCAAAATCTGCGATTTCGGCTGACCTGTCAATCAAAATGGCCACCAGACAAGGGCTAGAAATGTTCCTTAGGAGCTCCCCCTTCAAAAAAAAAGTTGTCCCGGAGGATCGGCGGGGGGTGCAACTGATCCTTATGCGGTCCCCCGACTATTAGGTACTCGAATGATTGGGAATTTGAAAATTTCCAGGACATTTTCAAATACCGTTGCTGGTAGATGGATTGAGCAAAAACTACATCAAACGATTGAAACCGATCACTTGTGTCGAAGATGTGAGTTTCATGGCCAATCATGGAACGTGTTTTGGTATTCTCAGAGGATACGAAGCTGGTAAAACCACCGTATTTGACATGATGACAGCGAAAACAATCCCTACCAGAGGAAATGTTTCAGTTGAAGGAGTTGAAATGAGAACAAACAAACGAGAGGTACCTCCCTGCCTACCTATACTTGACTCAATGTATTATTGCTAAGTCGTTGCAATCTCGCGAATTATTATTGTCTTAGTATTTCTCGAAGATCGGGTATTGCCCACGAATGTCTCCTGTATTGGATAAATTCACTGGAAAAGAAATGTTATTATTGATTGCTTCGCTGAACGGAAGCAGAAGTGATCCCGAAAATTTAGTCAGCGAGTGGATATCTGCCTCCGGTACGAAATAACACGTCGACTTTCAGCTCTCGATGAATTTCTGTTTATATGTACTTATTGAAATTTTAAACGCAGGATTGGACGAACTTCAACATGTGAAATGCGAAGATTACACCGATGGAAGCAAACGTTTATTGAGTACGGTTCTCGCGTTGTTAGGGCATCCCAAAGTAGTCTTTTTAGATGAACCTACCAGTGAAATCGATTCCCAAACGAGACGTCATTTGTACGATATTATCGAACAAGTCAAATATTCACATAGAACAGTGGTTTTTGGGTCGACGAGGTATTACGACGATTTAGAATTACATTTTATGGTTACTTTCACCGATACCTACCTTACTGTGTAGAACCTACTTAACTAAATAAGTACAAGTAGGTAATTCTGATCCGTATATTTCCCATTTTCAGTGCGATAGAATGTTATTTATTATGCGATCGATTGACGATATTGAAAAATGGCGCCATGCATTGTCTCGGACATCCTCACGATTTGAGGAAACATTACGATCTGGGATTTTTCATCGTGATCAAGGTTCAATCTGATATCATGTCTATGAGAGAAGTTCGTTATTTAGAAGATCACATGATTCGAGTGTTCGGTTCAAAAGCTGCTCATCTCATAGAACATTACAGAGTATGATTTTCCTAATTGAAGTAGCGGTGCCATTAGATTCGGCATTATTGTTCATTTTTTTTCTTCTAGGGATTATTGCATTATCAAATCGCCGATACCAAGTTGAGGGTATCTGTAATATTTAAAAGAATGGAAGAAATTAAGGAAAGTAATTCGATAATTGAAGAATATTTTGTCAGAACTACAACTTTAGAAGATATCTTTGACTTTTTTTCGCATTGAACAAGTTCTATTGATTTTCAAGAGCCTGATTTTAATACCTATAGAAGCTGAGAAGAGAAGTTGCAATCTCAGCATCGCTAGTTGAGAACAGGATTCTGTAAAACCTACGAGAAAAATGGACAAGAGTTGATAAAAACGTATAATTTGTTGCTTGTTAATTTTCCAAAAACGATAATTTTTAGGAAATAAATTCATTTCGAGTTTTGTTCCGCTTATCACATTTTTTTTTTCTTTGGAAGAAAGTTATTTGTTTTGAAAAACTATTGGCTGCCAAATTGAACATTCGTTAAGTTTCATGAAATCTTGATTTCGAAATTTTCAAGTGATTTATCATGATCGATGTTTTTTTTTGTTGCCATTTTCCAATTATTTTGGGGGTAATTTGACGTGTAGAACGATTCTCGTTTTAAATTTCAGAATGGTTTCATGCATTTCTTAGTTTTCCGATTCGCATTTCACTCGAGTAGGCAAGTGTTCTAATAGAGTATTCATTTGAAAAAATCTGCAGCGAATACGAAGGTGAGTTTATCTAACTCAAACACTAAAACGGAGCATTTTATTTTTTTAGGATCATTGTAGGCTAATTTACAGATGAATATTTCATCATGGCTGTAGGAATCGAACACTCGCAAAGCAGCACAAGTTTTCAAAGATTTAAATTACTCGTATGGAAGAGTTACCTATGGCATCGATATTACTGGTGGTGGTCGATTATAGAAATAATAGCTCGTTGTTCGGTCGCTTTATACTTGGGTTTAAGTGTAAAAAGTGATATCAGACTAACTAATCATGGTGCAACATATCCCCACCCTGAAAGCAGAAGCCAGCTATTGGAAACGATTACATCGCGTAATTATTTAGCTTACTCGCCTCCTTCCAAATTCACCGATCAACTGATGCTAAATGTGGCTGAAAAAATAAGTAAATATCGTGTTCAGATTTACGTACCTATTTAACCAATGTGTAGTAACGATGATCGCAGTTCTGTATAAAATTGATTTTTCCCCCTTGTGATATGTCCAATGAAGAACAAAAATCAGGAAAGAAGGAGTCGCTCGAACTCCTGCCGTTTGACAGTGAAAAGATATTGGCAGAATACGTGGTGAACCGCAGCATTTCTATGAAGCAAGAGGCAATGGGAGTTATATTCGATAATATAAAACTCAAAGATGATAATTCTACTCCACCTAATAAATTAGTTTATGAATTGAGACAGAGCATCGCTGGCGATACGAGGTGGTTAATTGATGGCGATTCTACTCCCGGACCTTATAAAAAAGGTAATCATAATGTTTCATTAAGCTGACATGACGTGTGTTTGCAAATCAGTCTCATGAAGCTTGGTTCGTTGTTTTTAGTCAGCGAATATTGGTCGAGTGGTTTCGTAGCCTTACAGTTGCTCATAAATGAAGAATTCATTGGAATGAAATTGGATAAATCAAATAATTCGGATAATTCGTCTTGGTCAGCTCCGTCAGGGGTAAAGGGATTTAGTTTTCTTACCTTCTATGTATTGTTCATGTTGAAAAAAAATATATTTTTTCAAGTCTGGTTTTACACTGGGGTCCATAGATGGTTCTGGCGATTTATCCCTTCAGGGGCATTTTTTGACATTGAAAACACATTTTGAGAGATTTTTGGTGGGAGGGAGGTTGGATGGGATAACATGTATGCGCTCAGGAGAAAGAAAAATGCAGGTCAAAGATAAAACCACCGATCGAGCTTATTCAATGTTTAGTCTCAAGATATTCATATTTAACTTTCAGGTGGTTTTTCAACCATTTCCATATCCAGAATATGAAACGAGTATGATCGATCGTGAACATTTGTTGTCAGTGATTGTCTTAACTCTCATTGCTACGGAGGTGGCACTATCAGTGCCATACATTGCTTCTATCATCTTTGAGAAACAAAACGGTGTCAAGGTTACTATAATTTTGCTTTTTTGACAGTAATAATTTACGTTTTATTCAAGTTTATCAAATCCTGGCTTAAAAAAGCAGCTTTCGAATTGGGATTTGATGAGTTTTCCAAAATATAGGTGTACCTACCTAATCACATCCCGATTTCAATTTTTATTTAGAATTTGCTGACGGTATACCTCATGGAAGAATCGTTGATATGGCTTGGCTGGTTTTTAAAAGCGTTCGTAGTGGTTTTAATTTCGGCAACTTTAACGGCGATATTTTTGAAAACTCCATTCAAAGGGCACGGAAGCGAATGTGTTCGTTATACGGATTTCTCAGTGCTGTGGTCATTTTTAATCTTATTCCACGCCTCCAATATTTGCTTCGTTCTTTTCCTCAGCTCGGTTTTCAATAGAGGTTCGTGTGAAATTTCAGATTTGCCTGTATTTTCAATGATTTCTCATATTCTTATTGATCATAACAGAATATTGTTTTATAGCCACAATAGCTGCGTTGGTTCACACGTTCGTGCATTACCTCTCACTGGTGTTGTTGTTCGTCACGCTCGCTATGAATATGCGAAGCAGTACTCGACTTTTTTGGCCATCAACCTCGTACTCTGCCGCAAAAGGAATTCGTTTCTTGGCCACAGCTGAAGTTCATGGTTGGAATTTTATGGATTTTACATAGCTAGGTATACCTACGCATTGTATTTGAGTTTTTTTTTCTCGGTTTTGATTGATTTTCGTAGGTATACCGTTCAATTGGGCGACGGCGCTAACGCTGCATGCGAATGAATCTGCTATAATTTATCTTCCGATTGTTTTGTTTTTCGTATTTGACGTTGCGTTTTATTCATTGCTCATGCTGTTATTCGGGTTCATCAATTCTGGCGATTATGGTTCTAAAAGGTCGCCGTTTTTTATATTTTCGGTGAGTTTACTTTTTCATGATAATATGACTATAAAAACTGGATTTTTGAATATTTTTTTTTCTCCCATCTGAATATTTTAATCCTCCCTACGCAGTTTCTGTTTTTTGGAACCAAGCACAAACACACCGCGACCGAATCTCATCAAGTTCAAGTACGCGAGTCCGAAACGAGGAGTGAAATTAATAAAACAAAAACATCGTCGAAAGTCGAAGGATCACTAAACACCGAAATCAGAGAACCTGTGTCGCCGCATCACGAGCCATCTATACGAATCGAAGGTCTGCATAAGGAGTACAATAACGTCACGCATGCTTTGGAAAGAATCGATTTAGAATTTTACGATAACGAGATTACCGTTCTTTTGGGTCCGAAGGATGCTGGGAAAACTACCCTGTTGTCCATTCTAGCCGGTGAGTTGGATTTGATTGATTGGTATTGGTGATGAATCAGAGCCCATCGATGATGGTTGAAGTAATGATTCCAGGATCGATTACGTACGATGATGGATTTATACATTACAAAGGGATCGATGTAAGCGATAATTTAGATATATTGAAAAATGATCTCGGAATATGTTTCAAAGAAGATAGATTGTTTCATTACCTATCTGTCAAACAACATTTGATGTTCTTCGGCAGGGTAAAGTATTGGTTTGAATTTCCTATCGTACTCGTATGCTATTGCTATATGGCTGGAGTTGATAATATTTGAATATTCTCAACAGTTGAAAGGACTCTCAAAAAGTGACGCTGAAGAGGAGACTGAACAATTTTTGATCAAGTTGGAAATGCACGATGAACAGAATTCAGCTGTGAAATATTTATCTCAAGTATTGAAGAGGAAGCTGTGTATTGCTATTGGATTGATTGGTGAACGGAAGGTGATTATTACAAATAAAGGTATTCCTCGCCATCAAGAGGTGTAAATCGGAATTTTAGGCAGTTCCTTTTTCCGAGATTTCAGTTCTACGCGAACCTCTCTCCCTCCAAAAGAATTGACTATTTCTGTATTTATGGTCTCCATTGAAATAATTTTTCAACAGTCGTTGAACATTGAAAGTTAGCGAACATTTTTTGGTAGGTATTAGGAAAATTTCAATCCAAGTCCTTAACTGCCCAAATTAATTTTTCAATTTATAGAGAATTTGTAAAAATTCAAAATTAATTATTTGAAGGGTTCCTTTCCAAGTCGGCCTAAGTCCATTTTTTCCATTTCGAGAAAAACACAAATAAGTGTTTTTCTCGCCCTTCCGCTTCAATAATAAATGATGTGATTATATGGTTGTGAAGCTTGATCTTTCTGCTTTAAAGTACCGTATTGGTATTTTTTTAATTTTGCGTATTTTCAGCTCCAGAGCGCGTCAAACAGTCAGAAAAAGTGGACTTAGGCCCATTTGGAATTATCTGATTTTAAAAATTTCGAAAAAGAGCTGAAAAAACGCGTTTTTTAAAAAAAAATTCACGAATCATTAATTTAATACATTTCTGAAACAATTTCATGTGAAAACGCCTTCACTCGAAAATCGTTGAAAAACTTGAAAAAAAAACGGCACAACTGCACTTGTATACAAATACTCGTAAAAAATGGATTTAGGCCACTTTGGAATAATCAGCTGTTTTTTCGAGCCGGCAAAACAGCGCTCCTGAGCGAAAAAAGTAACGCCAGGTGTTGGGACAAGGTGATAAAGGTGTTAACCGACCTGTACCAGCAGATGGCGCTGCTAACTCAAAAATGATAAAAATGGACTTAGGCCGACTTGGAAAGGAACCCTTCATTTTTGACAATTTATGCCCTAAAAAAATGGGGGTAAAGCAGGACCAGTTAGCCCTGGTGTAAAATCTCCTCTTCAAGAAAAGTTTTAAACCATGGATACCTGATGCGTTATAGTTTTTGGTATAGCTGACTTATTGCTCAATCAGACATGATCATTCGGACCAGGTTTTCAGCCCGATTCCAAGCAAGCCTGAGAATTATGCTGAAATCTTCCGCAGCCTGACGACGTCTGGCTCCCATCAAATTTTTCTGTACAGACGCGAGTCATCCGACCAAAATTTGATCTGATCAGACGACTTGCCTGTCTGGGTTCCCAAGGTTGTTGATCTATCTGGCTCCATAAGTCATGGTGTCATTGACCCGTGTGTATGGACTCTGAAGATCACTAACCCACTTGTCTAGTCACCAAAAATCGTTTACCTGCCGGCCTGACCTTTCAAGGTCATTGACCCGCCAGTGTGGACTTCTCAAAGTCGGATGTCTGCCCTCTCAAGGTCATTGATCTGTCTGTCTGGGCTGTCTATCACCGACCTGTCTTCCCAAATATCATATGTTTGTCCTTCAAGGTCATTGACCCCTGTATCCAGACTCTGACGGTCACTGACATATACTAATTGAGCCTCTCAAGGTCGTTTGTACGCGTATGCCTGTCTAGCCTGTTAAGGTCATTGACGTGACTGTCTGGCCTGTTGAGGTCACTCATCTGTTTATCTAGGCCTCTCATGGTTGTCTGTCTGTCTTCCTGACCTCTCAACATTGTCTGCGTCCCTGTCTGTTTTCCCTTCCGACCTGTCAATGTCATTGACCCATCTGTCCGACCACTTAAGGTCACAGATCTACCTTTCCAGCCACTCATGGTTGTCTGTGTACATGGCTGTCCTCTTGAGGTCATTGACTTGTGTGTCTATACTCTCAAGGTTACTACAAATTGACTATCCGGTCAAATTCCGGTGCCTTAAGGTTATTGACTTGTCGGTATGGTTTCCCAAGGGTGCCTGCCTGGCCTCTTAAGGTCGTTAGACTTTCTCACATTATTCCAGACTTTCAAAAACTTGAATGAATGTAATGCCAGATTTTCTTCTTCTTTTTGGTGCCGTTTCACCCCTCCGGGGGTATTGTGATTATGACGCAACAGCAGCAGTTTCTGTGGCACAATACACCAGCTCCCTCCAACTGTCTCTATTTAGGGCGCTCTTGACGCAAGCTGGGAAGCTGCGTCCAATGGCTTTCCGAATGGAGTCCATCCATTTTGTGGGGGAGCATCTGCGCCCTCTTGTTCCCTCAACCTCGCCTTGGATGAACAAGGACTCCATGGCATCAGCCCTTGTGACATACCCAAAGTATTTGAGGATTCTGCTGAGTACCACTGCCGACAATCTTTTCTGGACACCAATTTCCCCCAGGACGGACACATTGGTCCTTTTCTCTGTCCATGGGATCCGAAGCATTCTCCTCCAGCTCACATCAGAGTGTTTACCAGCCTTATCTTCAGAGTCTTGCTCACTGCTGTGTCTGACCATATCTTCTTTAGACGAGACATGGCGCTTCTTGTGATCTGCGCTCTGCATCTTATGATCTTATCACAGCTTCACTACCTCCTTTGTTATCCACAATGGATACAAACTGGCTTCACAACTTCGATTCCCTCAATTTCCTGTATTTCAGGCGAGTTGTTCTCAGGCCAGTTCACAATCATGATCTCCATCTTTGCTTTATTTATTTGCAAGCCATATTGTGCACTGACCTTTTCCAGGAATTTCAGAAAATTGGTCATATATGAGGGTGGTTCAAATATAACCCAGAAGTTTCCCACAGACATGTGAGAAATTGAGTTTGGAAAAAGTTGTTGCACTGGATGATAGACTGGAGTGTTATGAAACGTAAAGAACAGCTGGAACCGCGAATCCTCACTTTTTAGTGTATTTTTAGCCATGCGCAAGAATGAAGTTCTAGTGTCCCTTGCGCAACGCATCATTTTTTGTTTTTTGGTCAAAAATCATGTAAAATCCGCGGAAAGTTATCAAAAATTACTCGAATAGTTCGTGGATGAGTGCCTTTATGAGAACCAAGCAGGGGCGTAGCAAGCGGGGGGGGGGGGGGTTGGGGGGGGTAGTACGGTACCCCCCCGGCAGGTTTGAAAAATTAAAAAGTTGGCATTTTTGAGTTTACGAGGATGAAAATTCAAAAATGATAACTTTTCAATTAATCATTAGTTGAAAAGTTGGCGTTTTCGACTCAGAGTTCGATATTACAATTATAAGATAATTTACCAACTGTTGAGGCATTCTGGATTTGCCAACTGAGAACTTCAGAACTTACAATTGTCAACTTTATTTTCTACTTATTATCTAGTTGAAAAGTTGACAATTTGCAATTGTTAAAATAAAATTAAATTTGCCAACTACATACAATTAATTTCAAATGTAATGTACCTTATTTTAGGTACATTTTTGATTTGCCAACTGAGTACTTGAGAATTGGAAACTCAAAATTGCCAACTTTTCAAGGAAATTATTCATTTTGTTCGAAAATGGACAATTCTCATTTATTCTGTTTACTTAAAAAGTTGGAATTTTTTAATTGAGTATAGAAGAGAACTAAAACCAACAGAATCAACGCCATAAATTTAAATTTAATTCGGCTATTTTTATTCTAAATTTGCCAACTGATGCGAGCATGATACAATACCTGAGGACTCAGTTGGAAAATTGACCAATAATGTTGCACTTACTTAGTTGACAAATTTATACTTGACTCATCTTTTCATTTGCTTATTTATTTTTCCAAATAATACAGTTATTGTGATAGCATTTTATGCTATTTTAGTTTTTAAAATGTACATTTCTAAAAGCTTTGACCCAAAATATTGCGAGGATTTGAGAAATGCAAAGATCAGAAAAATGATTTTCTATCTCCAAAAATGACGTTCTTCGGTTTTTTGTGTTACAAATTGTTAAAAGCTTTTGCCCTCGCTTCGCTCGGGCCATTTTGCATTTCACTTTCCCAATTCTAAATTTCTACAAAAATATTAGGTAGGTAAGTCTCGAATTTGAAAAATATCAAGATTGGAAGATATCATTTTTGACTTTGAAAAATGACGTTTTTCAGACTCTCAAGTTATAAAATTTTGCAAAGCTTTTGCCCTCGCTTTGCTTGGGTCAATTCCATTTTGTTTTTTGTTTAAGCTCTTAAAATGAAATTACTCCCCAATTATACATAAAAGTTTGAATAAAATTGCATTAGGTAATTTTCAATTTTTTTAAATGTCGAGTAATGTTAAATAAAAACATTGGGTCAAATACAAAAATTGGGAGTATTGCCTCAAATCACCATTTCTAGCCCGAGCGAAAAAAGTACAAGCAAAGCTGTTTTATTTGAGCAAATTTTAAATCAATTTTGCAGTTGGCATTTTTAACATTTCAAAGTTGGCATTTTTTAGAATTTACCCCCCTTGCAAAATCACTTTGCTACGCCCCTGGAACCAAGCGTATGAATGGTGTTCCATTTTTGGAAATAGCGAAAAAGTGACAATGAAGGGAGCGCCAATTGAAGCAATGGTCGGAGTGTCAGCTGGGAAGGTGGTGTATACAGTGTGTTGGGACATAAGGGGGTAATCTCATGTGATTTTCTGCCTTAAAAACCAACTATGAACTCACTGTAACATAGTAGCCTTCTAAGAAGCACAATAAAATCCTCCCATACTGATCAAAACAACGAGAAATCACGATTCTTTGTGTGAAATTGCTGCAAAACAGTGCCAGGGTGCATACAGCTTGGCTTATGACTAAAAAATTGAACGAATTGGGATGAGAAACACCAGAACACCTTCCTTATAGTCTAGATTCGACACCTTGTTGATAATTATTAAATTGGACCATCGATAGAGGCACTGAGTAAACATTACTTCAAAGGCAATAATTGAGAAAAATCATTTTTGTGCAGATGGCCACTTGAAACGCCGCGAACTTTTTGCAAAAAAAAAAATTATAAAGCACCCAAAGAGGTGGCAAATGCACATATCATATGAGAGTAGTGTTGGCCTGAGAATATTCTCATTGCGCATAATCTGAGAATATTCGCGAATATTCGCGAATATTCTCAAATGCTTGGAGAATATTCTCTCAAAAAAATAAAAATCATGACTTTTTTCAAAAAATTTGAAGATTTTTCTACAATTTTCCACAATTTACAAGTTTTACATCAACTTTTCTTTATAAATTTCCAATTTTCCTCAATTATTTGAAACCTTTTCAATGGAAATTTGGAAAGTTTCCGATTATCTCTAAACTAAGCAATAATGTTCCAAGTTTTTGAAAAGAATCTGCGGAATATGCGCAAGAATCTGCGCATATTCTTGCGCATGCGCAAGCAAAAAAAGAATATTCGCGAATTTGCCCAACACTATATGAGAGAGACTACCAAGAATAACTGTACAAAATTGTAGCTTTGTAGGTGGATAGCAAAATTTTTTATGAACAAATTTCGGGTTATATTTGAACCACCCTCGTATTTTACACTTGAGGTGATGAGGGTCGTGTGGTCAGCGTAGCGAAGGTTCAACATTTGTACACCTCCAATCAATTCAATACTCCTCTGCCACTCACCTGGGCCATTGTCATTGGTGCTTTCTGATGCGACTAGCTGCAACTTTTCACGAATTATATATTCTCCATGCAAATTAAACAGGAGTGGGGATAGAATGCAGCCCTGGCGTACTCCTCTTTCTGGGTGGAATTTCTCTGACGTTGTCTCTCTGTTGATTCGGACATTCGCCAGGCTCCCCTTGTATAATTGTTTGATCAGCCACACCAGATGTATTGGGACACCCATCTCAAGAAGAATTCTCCACAGTTTTTTCCTTTGTATGCAGTCAAAAGCTTTCTTGTAATCTACAAAACACAGCACAAAATGACAAATTTCTGACCTTTTTCATAATTTGTTTGACTTTTACAAATTTGTAAAAATTCCGATAAATTCTTAAAATTATGTCAGACTTGAAAACTTGGATAAATGTTGATTAATTTCCAATATTTAGAGCATATCAAATCTAACTTTTAAGAACTTGGAAAAAATCATTGAACTAAAATTATGTCCAACTCTCCAAAATAGCTTTTTGTTATTTTGTTAGACTATTATTTTAAATTTTAAATGAATTCAACTTGAGCAAAAAACATATCCATGATTTGAACCTTTCCTTGAAGAGGAGACTTTATCTACTTACATTTTTTTTGAAGAATTATTTTCAGCAAAAAATACGAGGATTTGAACCTTAACAAGAACATGTAGTTCCAGTTTATACGTATTGAGCTTCATACTGGAATTGAATTTCAACTTTCTAATTCTGTTTTGTCAAATTTTGATTACTTTCCATGAGCTTTTGAATTTTAAAAATCAATGAAAGATATTCGGTTCTTACAATTTTTGCATGGTACTTAGACTTATCTACCTATCATAGGTAACCGTATTTTTCAACTTTTTTTTCTACCTTCATTGAAATATTTTATGAATTTTTTTTTTTGGATATTTGTAATAGGTAACTTTTCTTTTTTAAACAAGCTTGAATTTAAGTTGATTTTGAATTTTTGACTACAGCGTACAAAATTTTATGAACCCTCCGCAAATCAGCACAATGAACTTGAAGTATTGGTGTTGCTGTTTTCATTCGAAATATGTACGTAGGTAGCTTTAATTCTTTTGAAATAGGTTCGATTTTGCGACAAAAGAGCTCGGATCGAAATATTCCTATGCTTTCTATATTACTTTGTAGGTACAACTTTTGTTTGAAGAATTTTTCACTGAAGGCCAAAGGTATTGAAAGAGTAATTTCTTTTGAAAGGAGGAAAGAGCCTCGATGAAAATGTAAGTCCAGTTCATCTCTTTCCAAATATATTCTAAATTACGATTCAGGTCATATACTAGGTTTCAACCTTTTGATCGCGTGGAATTTCCTTATTGGACTGCATGACTAACTACTCTCCATCTATCTATGTACTTACCTATAGGTATGTTCTAATTTTACAGGTGCTAATTCTCGACGAACCAATGGAAGGTCTCGACCACAAATCTAAAATCAAAATTTGGAATCTATTATCGGTTAATATCTCTGTACCTATTTATACGATTATCAAATCCAACCTATTAATCATGTAGGAATTATCATCAGGATATGCGTACCGATCGTACCATCATAATAAGCACCAGTAACGCCAGAGAAGCCGAAAGTTTAGCAGATCGAGTAGCCATCTTGGAAAATGGTTTCGTCATCGCCCACGGAACGCCGAAATATCTCAGAAATAACATAGGTATTTTTCGTATTTTGGTAAACCATTGTTAAAGCTACTAAAATCGCGTGTTATACGGTGTAGTATTACATAGGTATCCATTACGAAATACTCGTCTCGACCAAAAAGGAACATTTCAACGAAGTTACCGAAAAAGTAAAGAGTTCTGTGAGCGCCAAAATGGTACGTGAACTGGATAATGAAATTGTTTACAGTGTGCATCCGAGGGAATTACCTAAATTTTCAAATTTGTTCCTAAATCTCGAACAAAGCGCAAAGGAGCTTGAAATATCCAATATAGGAGTGTCGTTTAATTCTATAGAACATGTAATGATGAAGTAAGCACGTAATATTGTACTTATTTTTTACTTTCCTATAATAGGGGAGTATGATGCGATATTTTGTGATCTAATTACGTGTTTGTTCATTTTTCGAAACAGGACAGGGGGGTTTTCAAATCGTCCTCCGGTCCAGCCTGAAACTACTAATGAAGATAGTGAATATGATTTAGGTAAGAATTTCAATTAATAATCTTCTGAAGATCTGAGACCTGAAATATCGGGCCAGTGAATGGATTTTATTGATTTCAATTCGTCTAATTGGGTGAAAGATGAGCGTATTTTTACAAATTATTGTTTTTATTTTGTATATTTTCTTCTCACGCAGAATTCCACGACTCTATAGAAGGTTTACGTTTGAGACTTCGTCAAATGAGGATTCTATTGGGGAAAAAAATACTATACATGTTTAAAGATTACGCCAATATATTAAAAAGGGTGAGTATGAGTAAGTGCACTCTTCGGTCTTAATTTACCTACTTCTGTACAGTTCCCTCCCATATACCTACTCGTCGTTTATTTGTTTTAGATCATTCTACCCTCACTAATCGCCGTTCTGCTGACTCGATTAATCGAAGAAATTAATTTCAATCCGTACCTAGCAAAGAAGCTTTCACCGAGCATTTACGTTCTTCGCGACGAAATGCTCAATACGGCTATTTATCCTCAAATAATGTTACACAAGAAAAACGCCAACCAAGAATTGGTTGAAGAGTATTCTACTCTTATAGCTACTCGCGGGGGTACTGTAGCAAAATCCGGCGATTCTTCTTCGACAGAAAGTTAGCAAAGTTTTATTCGACAGTGGTCTCTCAAAGTAATGTATCTGTGCTGGCCTTATCGTTGATACTGAAACGTGAATTGTACATATTAGGTTTACTTAATTATGGAAGAGCTGATCTAATGCGATTCCGCAGAGAATTGCTGGCAGCTTTTGATCTAACAGAAGCAGAAACTTCTAAAATAGCGTATAACTTGTGGACAATTCATTCGTTACCTATCGCCGTTTCCATTTATTCGAACGTGTTGCTTAGACGCATGCTGAATGACGACACTGCCGAGATAACAACGATAAATCATCCACTTCCTACAATTGAAGTGAGCATCGATCCATCGATCGTATGAATTTGGGTGATCGTCGTATTATTAATTATTTTAATTTTTTTATAGAAAGGTTGCGATGCGAACGAGTTATTTATCAAAGCGTTGTTAGTACTCGCCATATTATACATAACGTTTGCTTTTCTGACCATGGACGTGGTTTTGTATTTATTCGAACTATCTCACAAAGAAATCGTCGATGGACTGATGTATTTACAAATTATGTCCGGTGTACCTCGCTGGATGTATTGGTTCGCTACATTCGTGTTCGATTTCATCTTTTTTGTTAGCGTACTCGCTTTTCGACTAGCTTTGTTTACATTCATAGATAATGGTTATGATTTTTTCAGACCCACGATGAATTTTGGTGAGTAGGTAATTTGGCTACCTATTTGTTATCTTTCATGTATCGAATGAGTTGTGTAATGAATTTTGCGATTTGTTTAGCTCTGTTTGTCGTAGTAATCGTTCTTTTTGGAATTTCCGGGTTATTTTGCGTTTACGTGTTCAGTTTTTTTTACAAACCAGTGAGGCGGACGTATTATGCGCACGTGTTCATGTTCAATTTTGCTTGTAAGTTTATAATACATAAGAGAACCTCTTGGACACTCAGCGATTAGCGATTACCTACGTATTGTGTAGCTCCTAAACAAATTTTCAGCTGCCAGAATGAAAAATTGACATGAGGGTTCTTCGAGGATTAGACCTTTACAAAGCGGTTTGAAAATTAGAAACTTTAAAATGATGACATAATCAAACAACCTGTTATCATTCGAGAAAAACACATCTTCGGTTACGTTTGAATTTAAATCATATAAATTTAGACGTCGAATCTTGGCTTAGGTGGGAGTTTTTATATTTTCTGGTCCCAATTTTTTCAAAAAAAAAAAAAGATTACCTATAAACGAATACAAAAATGAAAGCTTCAATGATTTTAAAATGTAACCTGGGCAGTTATTTTGGGAGGAGGGCCAAAATGCGATTTTTAAAGTAGGTAGGTACCTACTTAATTTTATGGCGTTCGAACGTTTTGAGTAGCCATTTTGTAATGAAAATGTAGAGGAAGTCTTAATTTTTATTACAGAAAATGCGTCAAATATCCTGAATTATCCCTTTGTCGTTGTTGTAGTCGCACTCCTTTACAGGAGATAGCGTATATTTTCATCTGTATTACAGGCTTGTAGGACCGCTCAGGTTTTGCGGTTGCTCCAAAACCAAGGTCCTAGTTTGGAGCTTTCAAACGGTCCGGTCCGGTCCTGACCATAAATTTTCATCGTGTTCATGGGTCAGCCCAGGTCCAAAAAATGGTCTTCATTTTTCAGGGGAAAAAAAGAAGCTTCCTAACACATTAGATATTGAAACTTCAAAAGAAATTAAATCACAATGGAAATTTATTCGAAATGGGCATCTAAAATGGCATTATAAATTTGAAAAATTAGACATCTGATTTTTTAGAAAGGTCTTCAATCTCGGTCTGTCCCTGTTATTTTTCTGAAAAGGGTCATCTGTTCTGTTAATATTTATATAATCAGTGGCGTAGACAGGATTTTCTCAAGGAGGGGGCAAAACCAGATTTTTAGGTAAGTATGAAAAATCGAAATGAGGAGTAATTTTCTGGAAACCTATCGTAATGTGTGGTGATTTCGTGAAAATGAAGGCAAAATTACTGCTCGAGCGAAGCAAGAGCGAAAATTTTTAGAAAAAATGGGTCCAAACAACAAATAAACGTCCATTTTTGCATGTTTTCTTTCAAATTTTCGCTCGCAAGGGAGGGGTCATGGCCCCCTTCGCCCCCCCCTTGGCTACGCCACTGCATACATTTGTTTTAGAGGTCTAAGGTCTGGTCCGGACTCCAGTCCACTCAGTTTTGTGTGCATTTTTGGGTCCGGTCGCGGTCATCAGTTCGGTTTTTTGGTCCAGTCCGACAAGCCTGCTGTATTAGCTCGGGGTGTTCGGGTCATATGGAAACGACACCAACATTATGAAAATATCTGAACTTTCAATATAGTGAAAATTGAGTTGGGGGCAGAGACCCTGGAGCGGTGTGGATGAGGGTAGCATAAAATTGGACTTCATATTCGTGTTCGGGGTGTTCGAGTCATATGGAAACGACACCAACATTATGAAAAGTATCTGAACTTTCAATATAGTGAAAATTGGGTTGGGGGCAGAGGCACTGGAGGGGTGTGGATGCGGGTAGCATAAAATTGGACTTCATATTCGTTTTCGGGGCGTTCGATTCTTATGAAAATGACACCAACATTATGAAGATAGCTCAACTCTTAATAATAGTAAAAATTGAGATGGGGACAGGGGCACTGGAGGGGTGTGGATGAAGGTAATATAAAATTGGACGTCATATTCGTGTTCGGGGGGTTCGATTCTTATGGAAACGACACCTTATTTACCAAAAACAATAATTTACACCAGAATCCATTTTTAACCCCCCTCTGTTGGTTTTTTCAATTTTTGACCACGGCCCACCAAAAAATTTTTTTGAAAAATTATATGTTTTTTAGGGGTTAAAAACACACTTAAAAATGCTATTCGCATTTTTGTGCCGAATCATGATCATTGCTAAAACAGGCAAACAAAACTAAAAAATGCCATTTTGAGGGGAAAATAAGGGGGGAGGGGGTTGCAATTTTTGTGGGGATACCTCTTATGGATGTTTACAACTTACCAAAAAATTGAAAAAATCGATTCACATGGGGCTGAGAAAAAAATTTTTATTGTAATTTCAGAAAAGGGGGGGTTTCTCAAAAACGGGAGGGGGGTCTGGGGGTCTGAAACTTTCCTGACGGAAGGTGCTCAAGGGTACTCACTCACCTTCCATGCAAATATCAACCCTGAAGCTCTCGGGGACAAATTCACCATACTTATCCACCTATAGCCTTTCTAAAATGTTTGATTGATCAGCTGTATTTTTTTAGGGATCCAAATTTCCTTTAAAAAAATTCTCAAAATCTCGAGCATTTTACAATATTTTTTTGAAAGATTCGATCCAAAAAGTAAATTCTGCCCTTTATTGCCAAAATACGTAGAATCTCCAAACATGATTAGTGAATTCAAATATGACTGAAAAGCGGATTTTCTGAAAATTATAATCGGTCATTCGATGTTTGATTTATTAAAATTATCAAATAATCGTTTGCGTCAAATTTTTGTAGTACTCGAGAGGGGAAGGAAGGAAGTTTGCTAAATTTTCTGCATTTTTTCCCGAATCTGTTTGCCAGTAAAGTACCTACTGAATAATTTATAGGTTTGTTCAACTTTCAGGCAATGTCTGTGTTACGATATGCTATTCGTTCAGCCTTGGTCCTCATTTCTCCGAAAAGCCGTACGGGATGTACAAATTGTTCAGTTTCATATTTTTATTATTTCCATTCTTGAATTTCCCGTGGACTGTGTTGCAGTATTTTTCGCAATGGTACCATAACAATCATTGCTTTATAGTTTGCTCGAGTATTTTGGAAAAATGGTGTATTGGTAAAGTATTTTCTTAACCAGCCTCGCATTGGATTTTGAATCAAGTGCCTAGTATTGTGTATTTTGACGAATAATATTATCTCCCGCAGAGACTAGGAAATCTGCAGAGACCAGGAAAACGAAACCATATTTGGAATTTTCAAACGCCGATAATATTCACGAAATCTCGCTAGAAGTGGCGTTTTTATTGATCACGCTGATTTTCGCAGTCATATTATTCATTCTGATAAATTACGGATTGACGGATTTCCTGCATAATTTTTTCAATAGTAAAGAAATCCATCAGCAATCGCATCCTCAAGATGATGAAGAAATAAGACACGAACGCGAAGAAATTCAACGTATCAAGCGGAATCGGAATGAATCTAGTAAGTTGCTAATTTACTTCGTTGTATGATTGCCTATTACCTACTACATAATTTTGTGATTAAACTTTCAGAATATCATCAAGTCTCACTGGTGGTGGATGGATTAGGTAAAAGCTACATAAAGACGTGGAGATCTATCGTCGCTGTCGAAGATGTTAGTTTTGTAGCCGAACATGGGACGAGTTTTGGTATATTGGGTGGACAAGAGGCTGGTAAAACGACCATTTTTCATATGATGGCGGCGAAAATTATTCCAACCAAAGGAAGCGTTTCGGTGGAAGGGATGGATTCACATTCTGATAGGAAACAGGTACGTATATTTGGGGGTAGCTTAGTTTGTTCAATGTGACTTGAAATAAGAAATAATAATGTTTGATCGATCGAACTATTTTTAGTTTTTTTCTGTGGTTGGATATTGTCCTCAAACTTCCCCTCTACTCGATAAATTCACTGGTAGACAAATGTTGAAATTGATTGTTTCATTAAAAGGTATCAAAGATATTGATACGGTAGTAGACGAATGGATCGCAATCATTGGTAAGTAGTAAATACATTACAAATTACAATTTTATGCAAGAATTTTGGTTGAAAAGTTTTTTTTTCTAGGCTTGGAAGAAATACAAAACGTGAGATGCGACTTGTACTCGAATAGCAGTAAACGTTTGCTAAGTACTGCTCTGTCACTGGTTGGAAATCCAAGAGTAGTATTTTTAGATGAACCTGCTCATGATGTGGATTCGATGACCAGACATCATTTGTACGATATCATTGAACATTTGAAGCATTCTGGTATGACTGTTGTATTAGGATCATCAAGGTATTTCTTAATGTACACCTGATAAACACCGGCCGTTTTTGAAATGTTTATTGGAAGATGTCTTTTTTTTTTTTTTTTAGCTCACTCGAATGCGAATTATTATGCGATCGATTAACCATACTTATAAATGGCGTGATGTATTGTATCGGAAATACTCACGATTTGAAGGACCATCACAGCCTGGGATGTTTCTTGATGATCAGAGTTCATCCGGATATTACATCCTTCAGAGAGGTTGTTCGGCTGGAGAAAAGTATACTGGCTGCATTTAAACCGCAGTCTTGTCGTCTTATAGAAGAATACAGAGTATGGTCTCGTGATTTATTTATACTTATTCGATAATGAGAATCAGTTTCATGTTCATATTTTCCTATTCTAGAGCTTATTGCATTATCAAATCGTAGACCATTCATTACCTTTATCGAGCTTGTTTCTTAAAATGGAGGAAATCAAAAGTCATAATCCCGTCGTAGAGGAATATATTGTGACTACGACTACTATTCAAGATATCCTGGAATCGTTCTCTCATCCTGCTAATTTCTTTTCTAGTAGAAAAGTCGGTGCTTCGGCTCAAATATCCGAACAAGAGTATCAGAAAGATGTGAAGAAGATAGTTGATCCTATCAAGTATTGATGTTTTATGTGAAGAAATATGGTGAACCCTTTTTTGCGATGTGGCTAGTGAAGCGTTGTCGTTCAAAAATGAATGAATCATTTGTCAATAACGAAGGATTGACACTGAGTTGGGAGATGTTGGATTTGTGCACCTATTGTGCTCGTATAGTTATTCGTATTGTGATCTTAATTTGTAATGTTCTCATTGGACAGCATTATTTTAAATTATTATCAATTATTAGTTTTTCAAAACAACGGGCTATAAATTTTTATTCCTTAACTGTGTAGTTATGGTCTCGATAATCTTATTTTCATTTTAGCGAATGTGATGCATCTAATGGTTTGAAAAATCTCAAATGACATCTTCATTTTCATAACTCATTTAACGACTTTGTTTGAATTTTTTGGGAGCTCTCTCTTAGATGGTCTAGTAAGAGGAGGGGAAGGGGAGTGCCTTGATTTTTGCACAATATTATTGCTGTGTGATCTTTTTCTTGTGTAACCACGAAATCTTGAAGATTTACCTATACCTACGTACATCTCAAGACTGGGAGTTTTGTTTGCAGGACAATTAGAAATAAGATAGATTTCACCGCCGCTTCCAGTTGCAGGAGAGGAGGGGTCCCTTTAAAGAGATACAGCATTGTTGGAGTAAGTTAGAGCACCCAGTCCGGGCAATGACTAAAGCATCAATACAGCTCCAATTCACGAAATTTCAAAATAATTTTTGGAATTTGCATAACCTCCAAATTACGAAATTTCAACCTGATTTTGGAGCTTTCGGAAACCAGGCAAGCTGACAGACGACCTTGGTAAACAAAACGGACACGTAGACAACCTCGAGAGGCTAGATTGGTAGGTTAGTGGTCTCGCGAGAACAGGTAGGCAGGTAGGCAGGTAGACGACCTTGAGAGGCCAGACAGACGGATCAATGGCCTTTAAAGGCCAGACAGGAAGAGAGAGAACCTTGATAAGCCAGACAGATGGGTAAATGACCTTGGAAGGCACTTTGATAGGCATCAACCAAAACTATTTCTATAATACAAACACAATGCTTAGGCTACCTTAAATTTATCCTTTGCTTTGTCCCATGTTTCTCCAGCATAAAATCCACCAAACAAAAGTTTTTTCTCCGGATCTTCCTGTTGATGAGAAAAATAAAGCAGGTAGTACTTACTCAAATTTTTTGCTTCCATTCTCCTATTATGACCTTGTCCGTATCTACAAAAAAAAAGAACTTACAGATTCTTCGCCGTACATGTTCTTCAGACCAAAATCTGGTTCTTCTTCGTTCTTCGCTAATGGATTCTTCCATTTCTAAAATAAGATAAACAAGAATATAAATTTTGCAATCTTGTCAAAGAGCTTTAGTTACAAAGGTAAAATAAACACATTAAAATCAAGTTCACACCTACACAATATCATTTCTGAAATACCTACCTATTTCAAAACGCGTACCTACCTCTATCAATTCAATTCATGTAAACTTACTGGCAATTTATCTTTAAGGTTTGAAACTTGAAAGCTGATCTACAGCAGGTTGAGCTTTAGCTCTCAATTTCAACAGCTTAGCCATAGGTGACTCCTAAAAAATAGACACTTTTTCATTTCAAATTTGAAGATAATAAAATGAAAACCGCTTATGATGAAATTGCTTCAATTAAATGATCAAACATATGTCTTTGGGAGCTTCAGTCGTTTCCTGTTCAATTTTTTCAGGAGTGTTGTTTAGGCCAAAGTTCTGGAAAAATAAAAGGACAGTGATTAATTATCACACAAACAGAAAATGATTTTCGAAGATAAGAAGGTAATAATATCAAAATCAGAAGGCAAATTGATAAAATTTGTGTAGCTTCGAACAATTTATTTTTACGCGCTAAGGTGAGACTAGAGTATGGTATAAAGGCCAAGAAGGTAATTTCAAAAACAGTAGGCAAACAGAAGCTTGTTGCTTAGTAATAAGGCGACACATTAAAAGGAGGTTTTTTATCTTCGTTATCAATCAAGAACTGCATCTTCTTGGCGTTGAATTCACCCCGGAGGGATGCAGTTTTGGTAACGTGAACTGGTATCTTGGGCGACTGTTTGAGTCCAATTTTTTTGATTTCGCGAAGTGGTATTGGACGGTCACCGCAGTATGCTGTGAAGTTCTTTCTTAGACTGCTGACTTGATTGTGGCGTACCTTGATTCTTGGTGATTTTTTCCAATTGATTACCTGTTTCACTCCTAGAGATACCATAGAAGCACGCCGAGCTGAACGCTTCATACGCTTCTTTTTCTTACCCACCATCTCGTACTTGTCAGCATATAACTCCTGCTGCTCTTCTTCTTCTTGCTGTCTTCTGGCAATTTCATCCTCGATTGCGCGTAGCTCGGCGTCGATGCTCTCAAGACGTTTGGTGTGGCGCATTTCAAACAGCTCACGTTCCCGGATATGGGCCTTGATCCGGTCCTGCGCCTTGGTCGACAAATCACATATACAAGGATGGATGTGCTTGAGTTGTTGATAATGATAGTTTTCATTGTTCCTTCTCCGGACTGTAGGCAAATGGTCAAAAATCGAAAGAGAAGAACTAGTGTCGTCGAAATCGGCAATGCCACCACCACCTCCAGCATCAGCATTACCGCCTGCTTCGATTTGTATATGAGCTTCACTCACATCAACTGCAGCTTCTGTTAAATTTTTCAACACTCCGGGTAGTGTATTGCCTTCCAAGGCCGGTTTGACAGTTTTTATGGTTGCAGGACCACCACCATTGGTGCCACCAACACCAGTGCCAGCATCCACTTTAATGTCAGCATCCGTAGAAGAATCAGCCACTGTGGGACCTCCGTTTTGTTTTTGTTCGTCACCGTTTTCTGCGACAGTGCGGCACTTGTTCATTGAACATGGCAAATTTGCTCGCTTATGTGACTTTCGGTGAATCGCCTTGCGAGAACATAGCTGGCGATTTGTATTTGAACTACTGGAAGCCAGCAGACGCGATTTGCATTTTGCACTGGTCACTGTTCGATTAGTCTTATCTTGGCCTTTCATACCTGCAAGCTAGCGCGAGGTATAATGTTGCTACAATGAAAAAAATAGTTCGAAGGTGAAACCAAAATACGTTGAACTGATTGGAAAAGGGGAGTCTTCGACTCTTGTTGTTGGTAATAAAAATTCCATGGTAAATCAAATCATCTCCCATAAACAGAGATTAGCATTGAGTACAGCTCTACTCTAGCCATCTACTCATTCATATTTGTTGATCACGATGACGATCATGGCAGTTATCAGGGTAGTAAGTTTATAGTCGAGTACATTTGAGAAGAAGGTTCAAAATAGTTTGATAATACATCTTTTTTGTGTTTTTTTTAGGCAATTTAGTTCAAAATAGTTGGACAATACATCTTTTTTGTGTTTTTTTTTAGGCAATTTACGAATCCAGAGAGAACGCGATGTCCTTAACAAAGACCAGAAATGCAAACAAAAAAAAAATGGCTTGAAGTGTAGTGTTTGCAAGTGGCAGCACTGAGTGGAGTTTGCTAGTTTGTATGGATGATTAGAATTGGAGTTGATTTTGTTAAACATATGATTATAAGTTTCGGGAATTCACTAATTTGTGAGTATTGTCATGTACGAATTATTACAGGTGGAGCTGAGGTTTTGTCAGTTGTACAAAAGGGTTTTTAAAAAGAAATTGGTCGAAGCGGTGCTGGTCCAACGTCAGGACTGGGTGCTTCAGAGGGCTGCTGGAATTGTTGATTGTTGATGAATTATTGCCAAAATAAAATATAATTGTTGTAGGTATTGAAAAAAACAACAAAAAAGAATGATGCTGTACGAGCCCCTCCACTTCTGAAACTAGTTTGGGTCAGCGAAATCTATCTTTAAAAATTGAATGAAATCGAGAGACTCGGGGAAATAAAATAACCCTACTAAGTATGAATAATCAATTTGGTCGCATTCGTGTGGAATAAATTGTCTACTCCGTTCGCCGTAAATCCGTTCAAGCGTGATGTGACGCGATGTTAATAAAATTGCATACTTGATTTGCCGTAAAAAAACACGATTGTGAAAATATTATGAGATGATTTGTTTTGTCGATTGTTTGATCGCTATTCTTCTGTGACCGCGTCTTGCTCTTCGTCTTGCCTCTTTCGTCCATGCGCTCATTTTCTGTGCTTAAAACTGAGATTTCGATACAAACAAGCTTGAATGCTGCAATCATCGTTTTAAAAATTTAGAATTTTTCAGAGTTTCTTAAATTTTGGGAACGCTTGAAAGAACCTGAATATGACCAGTTACCGATTCAACTTTCAAAATTAAACAAATTCGTTTGTTTTCAAATGAAGCCGGTTTAGGTAGGTTAGGTTTATGGCCTCGCTTGTAATTTGAGAAAATCTTCGGGGTTTCTGTAAAATTTTTCCATTTGATTTATAAAAAACTGCAGATATTTTCAGATAGGTACGTATAAAAAAGTTGGACACTAAAAGTCAAAATAGGGTTACACGAGAATGTTTTATACAAATATTTCTCATTCGTGTTCAAAATCGATGAAAAAAAAACCTTTTGCCGAATTATTAATTTATTAACAAAAAAATCAACAATACCAACATCGAGCGTCTATTTTCACATATTTGTCATTTTTTATATTCTATCGCATTTTTCCTACTAGAATAAAAATATACAATATACCTACCTAAATCAGTCGGTGATTGTATCTAAAACCTGTCTTACTATCAATACACAATAGGTACCTAAATAATAAACGATCTCTCTTGGCTCATATCCTATTTTATCTACCAACACTCGAGCAATGTTAATAAAAAGAGGGGCTTCTGAGTAATTCCTTGGAAATCGTAAGTGAATCGTGGATATTTTCCAGTGTACTTGTCGAAACTGTATACTCTTCGATGACTGGATTACGTTCTTTAATGTTTTCCATCCTTTGAAATAGCGTCGATAATTGTAGCGAGTGGTCTGTGATCAGGTAATGAACCAAGCCCTGCCATTCGAATCAATTTAAATAAATTCAGTGTGTTTTCGCATTAAATTAAAGCACTCGTATTAGAGAAACTACAATATAGCTCGTTACTTTATATTCTTCTAAAAGTCGACACGATTCCGAACCAAACACATCGATCATATTTCTCTCCAAGCGGACGACTTCTTTGAAATATTTGGCGTCTGAATGAATCTCAATTAGGACGAAATATCCTAAACTGAATTGGTGTTTTAAATCTTGAGAGTTTCCGATACAGAACATTACACCGTTCATTAACATCGTGGTTCGATCGCATAATATTTCACTTTCAGTTGCACTACGATGGTTGTCCAAAATTAGTAGGGACAACAATGAAGCGATGATACCTACATATGATTACGATTGATTACAAGTATATCATACCTTTTAGTTCCTAAGACTACAATTTTTCCAGAATGTTTGACTTGTTCAATGATATCGTAAATGTGACGTTTCGATGACGAATCAATACCACCAGCTGGTTCATCCAAAAAAATTACATTCGGGTTCCCTATCAACGAAAGAGTTGTGCCCAGTAAGCGTTTGTTGCCATCGGTGTAAGATTCACATCTAACATTCTGGATGTCTTCCAATCCTGTGTAAAAAGATATAATTGGGGGATGCTCATCAAGTCATCACCATAAATGTTAAGTACAAATATATGATTGTAATTTGAATTTATTCACCTGTAGAAGATATTAGTTCGTCAACAACTGCACCTGTATCGCCTTCGATGCCTTTTAATGAAGCAATCAACATGAGCATTTCTCTACCGGTGAATTTGCCCAGCAATGGCGAAGTTTGAGGACAATATCCGATCAAGGTTAAATACTGCAAATAAAAACCTGGAATCTATAGGTTATTCGTTTCCTAATACGGGAATCCCACGGATATTCGAACCGAAAAAAATTACAGTTCGTTCAACGATGCCTTTTCGTGCCATCAACTTCAGAATCCAGCCAAATTAATTCTAAAAATGAAAATCTGTACCTGTTTTTTGTTTCCCCTCAGCTCAACTCCTTCGATCGAAACGTTTCCTTTCGTTGGTGTAATTCTGTTTGTCATCATACCAAGTGCAGTCGTTTTACCAGCTTGGCGTGTTCCTAAGATACCGAAGCATGTTCCGTGGTGTTTTATAAAGCTCACATCGTCGACAGCAGTCTTAAGTTTGAACCATTTGAAGTAATTTTTGTGCAACCCATCCACTATCAGAGGTACTTGATGATATCCTGAATTTACGGGCAATTTCGACTTAAACAGAATATTCTTTCACATCTGGATAAATGTTTATTAATTTATGTACTTAAGGTATCTTGTAAGTACATTAGGTACATTGAAATCTAAAATCGAATGTATTTTTAGTAGAGGCCGATGAGCAATGTTTTTGAGATCCAGAAAATCTTGAAAAATAAAAGTTTTTGAGATTTCAAAAAAGTATTGAAAAACTGAAAAAAATGTTCCGCTTATTTAATCATAGTCTAATATGTAATTTCCATTTTTTAAATTTTTATTCCAAGAAAAACTTGCTGGAAGAAAAGTTTTCAAGTTTCAAGTTCGGTTTCAGAAAATTCAAACCAGAAACTGCAATTTAAATAAACAACAAAAATATTGAAATGAACAAATAAATTGTAGTAAAAATTTTTAATAAGCATCGTTAGGGTATAATTTTTTCAAGTAAAAAGAGTCTCAAAAAACTTGAATGTTGCAGGCTCGAGACACCTTGAAAAATTATTTTCAAACAAAAAAAAATGCTGATGTCGCCTTTTAAAAATAACTACTCGTTAATCTTTTTAATCTGTTTGTCAAAAATTGGACTCAATTTGTTCGCGAACGGTTTGCTCAAAATCAACAAATCACTTGAGAACGACTGAATCACTAATTCACTAGTGAATCAAATTCGGTAGAAATGAAGCGAAAAATTCGACCTTTTTACATTCATTAATACCTGAATTAAAGATGATTCGTTCGTGAATGACTTACTGAAATGTAAAAAAATTGTTCGTGAAAAATATTGGACTATTGTACCATAAAAATTGGCATAATAAAATCTATCAACAAAAATTCGAGTTGATTCTTTTGCAAGCGATTCTCTCAAAAGAGGTGAATCGTTCGAGAACGACTGAATCACCTAGAAATCAAATCAGATGAGTTGATAATACACTGCCGTGGACAAAACTAGATGTTTTTCAATCCATAATAATGATAATTGTGATCGAGTCATTTGCGAACGATTCGCTCAGAGGAGAAAAATCGTTCGCAAACTAATCTGAAAAATCGTAAATTACAAAAGTGACACGATAAAACTTCACATTAATCCTCCTATCTTCGGATTCAATTCGTTCGCGAACGATTTGTTCGAAATTGACGAATCATTATCGAAAATGATCAATTCATTACTGAATCAGGTTCAGTAGAAAAACAGATCACAAAATTTGATTTTTTCACATTCATTAATACCTACGTACGATTTAAAGATGATTCGTTCGCGAATGATTAACTGAAAGGTAAAAAAATCGTTCGAAAAAAAATTGGATCATTGTACCATAAAAATTTAAAATTGACATAAGACATAAAAAAACCTATCAGAAAAAATTAGAATTGATTCTTTTGCGAATGATTCTCTCAAAAGAGATGAATCGTTCGAGAACGACTGAATCACTTCGAAATCGAATCACTGATTCAATAATACACTGTCGCCGATAAAACTGTACGTTATTTGATTTAATCCATAAACGTAAATTGTGAATGATTCGTTCGCGAACGATTTGCTCAAGAGAGAAATTAGAAAAAATCGTTTGTGAACTAAGGAGTTACTGAAAATTCAAAATTTGTGATGCTAACCTGACAAAACTTTACATTACTTCTCTCGTCGAAAACTGGATTCAATTCGTTCGCGAACGAACGATTTGTTCGAAATCACCGAATCATCATCGAGAATGATTAATTCATTACTGAATCAAGTCCAGTAGAAAAGCAGTTCACAAAATTTGATTTATTCACATTCGCCAATACCAAATTATTGAAGAAGATTCGTTCATGAATGATTTACTGAGAAGCGAAAAAAAATCGTTCGCGAATGAATGAATCACTGAAAAAAATCAAATCATGAGATTCTATCACGAAACTTGAGCTCATTATTAGACCTATCCGCCTCTGATATGATATTTATCCAGCATAGAATTCAAGCTACACGAATAATTTGAATTTACATACTTGATTCGTCTTCTTTGACGTTTTGAATTTCATGACGCTCTTCCAACACATTCTCGTCATCGGGTTGATGTTGAACTGTGCTTTTTTTAAAAACATTACTTAAAAACCCCGCAATTCCGATAATTGTCAGTATAAAAAGAACGCCAGTGTAGATTAGGGGAACCGTTAAACGACTTAATTCTCTCTGCAAACCACCTGCCTCAGCAGGGTACTCGTATCCATCATATATTTCGGACAATGACTTTTCTAAACAGATATTTTTTGTGTTGGGAATATTTTTATCACTCTTTTATTTTTTACCAAATACCGACAACAGCATTAGAACATTTGGTACCTACTTTTACAGAATTTCTTTGCAACTGACGAACAATCAATGAGGCAATAATTATTACGAGTCCATGCTATGAAGAAAGTTTGCAAGACGTGGATGTAATTCAGAAATGGCAGATATGATATCACGTACACCAAAGGAGATGAACTAGTAATCACCTCTGGGAAAAGGTACTTTGCCCTCATGAAAAACAACATAACTCCGACGAAATTACCTGCGAATTGAATGAATTTATTGCCATTTAATTTGTTGAGATCGATAGATGGGTAGATACAGGTACCTACCCGATACTTACACGCCATATTGAATAAGAACAAATGAGCGTATGTTTTACGCGTAGGGTTATATATGTGGCTAACGATGTACGTACAAAACAGCCCAGTGCATGCGTGAATAATGAGGAATAATACGAAGATACCTGTTCAACATTTATAAGAACATAAAATGTGACGATTATACTGTAGCCCAGGCAAATAGCAGAAAAAAATGGGCGAACCCAAACATAATTGCAAACAAAGGTTTTTTTGGTGAATATTGTCTAGGGTGGTGTGCGGAATAACATACTAAAAGTCCCCACCCCTACCCCACGAGCTAACCTCCCACAGTGGATCAAAGCCCCCCAAAATCAGTTTTTCATCAAGAACTCCTGAAATATTGAATTTTGAGTAAAATGAGCCCAGTGATCATTTCATCTCCTCCCCAATACCTATCAAATGAGCTATCGACCAACTCCCTAGCCTCAAGGGGGGCGGCGCTACGACCCTCAAAATGATGTGATTTCAATAATTTTACATTTTTGATTTGGGACTTGTAACCTGTTCTAATTGATAAAATGAAGTCAAAGTTGGGGAATGGGATTCCTTTGGGAGCTAGAGTTGACCTCTGGAGTGGGGAGGGTCAAAGTTGAAAATTACAGAAAGGTCATTTTTTTGGAGGGGCATAACATGACCCCAAATGGATGAAAAAGGTCCAAAATCATACCATCGGACAGTACCCTATCTGTAATCAACATATCCAAATTTCAGCTTCCTAGGTCATCTCCACTCCTTTTAAGATGGAAAAAACCGAAAATAGGGGCAAAATAAGGGGATTTTTAGCTTAATTCCGCTTTAAATGGGGTGGGGATGACCTATGAAGCTGAAATTTGGATATGTTGATCACAGATAGGGTACTGTCCGATGGTATGATTTTGGACTATTTTCATCCATTTGGGGTCATGTTATGCCCCTCCAAAAAAATGACCTTTCTGTAATTTTCAACTTTGACCCTCCCCACTCCAGAGGTCAACTCTAGCCCCCAAAAGAATCCCATTCCCCAAGTTTGACTTCATTTTATCAATTAGAACAGGTTACAAGTCCCAAATCATAAAATGTAAAATTATTGAAATCACATAATTTTGAGGGGTCGGGGGGGGGGTTAGCTCGTGGGGTAGGGGCGGGGACTTTCAGTATGTTATTTAGCACACCACTCTAGATAATATTCACTAAAAAAACCCTTTGTTTGTAATTATGTTTGGGTCAAATTGCATATTGACTGGGCTACTGTTTGAAAACCTACATTAGGTATTCGTATTAGGTACTAAAAGAGAATTTAATTGTACGAGTAATTATTCACCGAAATCGAAATCAAACTTGAAGAAACCGATGAAATTGTCAAACAGCATGAAAATTGCCACTCGAAAAGCTGCGACAAGGCAGAAAAAGAATAAATCGAATACAAATGTGGTGATCCAATAAATCCACTTCGGTACTCCGGATATCAACTGTAGATGTTTCAAACCGCTGGAGAATTCTCCATTTGTAAATTGAAACAGATATAAGATCACTTCGTTTGAAAAATATCCGAATAGGAGAAATAACGCGATGAAATAAAGGTTCAATCTCATATCCATTTCCAACGTCACGCAGTTCTGAAAAATTGAATCAATCAATGGTTGGTAGGTATTGGATAATTAAAGCTTCGATACAAGATTCAAGATGAAACCGTACAAATATGTACATACCGGCTCCTCCTGCCGTTCCAAACTGGACGCGAAAAAAGGAAGTGGCTGGCTGTAAGTGATGATTTCAGACAATTGGTTCTTGGCACTGTTCTTCAGCAATACATTGGAATAAGTGGTAATTGCGATTGGTAGACTGTACATGAGCCATACATTATACAATATGTTGGTGGTTTTGGTTGTGTCAGTTTCAAAAGCTGCGATTAACTCTCTGCGAAAGCTTAGAATATCCTTTTCTCCGTAATTAATCAAATCTACAGAAAAAACCTGCTGTAACTATTGCAAATGGCTATCAAAAAATACGTATTTCTGGTTTGCTTTTTTTCGTCAGCGAAATACTTTACTTACCTTCGATGATGTTTGATTTTGTTGACGAGTATGCGGTAGCGCCTTGAGATTTTATATAATCTTCGTATAATTTCTTGACTACTTGACTGGATGTTTTATTATGAATTTTGAATTTTGGATTTATCTCAAAACTTGGCAGCAGTTTCATCAAAGGATACGGGTTTAAATCGAAAATTTCTACTAGCTTGATTAGAAATAGTATAATAAATGTTGGAATAATGATCTGAAAAAGAAAATCCGCCAAAAAAAACACTATGAGTAAATATTTCGTGTAAGTCAAGAAAAAGTGAAAACTCAGACATAAAGAAAGCTGAATTGATACCCTCAGCAGTATGTTGACGTAATCTCTTGCCAGATACAAAATTCTTTTTTTGAACAAGATCCATATTTGTCGTAATCTCAAAAGAAGTCCTCCAGTTGAGCTGGTAGGATCGCCACGAATGATCTCAGCGGTATGTGAAGATACAACCGAATGATGGCCTGATAAAGATCCATCTCTGTTGGTGAAAAGGGCGGATGTGAAAATTAATTCATCAAGTGAGTGATTCTTGAATATCATTGTAATCAAAGCTATGGTCTGTCCAAAATCAGACAATCAAAACATTCAAACTGCAGTAGACAATTCGGCATACCGAGGAGAAAGGCGATTACGTCGATTCACACTGCGCAACGAAAAATTGCGCGACAAAATGCAGGCATCAAATGAACGAAGTTCTGCGTGGCGATGAGCAAATGTGTGAACGTCTCTTTGATTGTTTTGACTGTCTTATTTTGGACAGGCTATAGACTAAAGTTGAAGATGAAATTTTTTTAATGAACGACCCTCCGGCAAGAAGCTGCCAAAGAAAAGAATTTTCAACAAAAATTCTAATTTCACTCACGCACTTCAAGAACTAATTTCCAGGTTGCATAAAATAATAAGCAACAACCAAAGTTACAGGTGCCAAAGTTCATTTGCGACTTGTAACTGTTCCAAAGTAATTTGAAGTTTCTAAAGAAGCTTCAAATGAAATGATCTAAAACTTGAAACTTCTAATTTTCGAGCTGGAGCGTTCAAAGAAATCAAGTAATTAGCTAATTACCCATATTATTCTAAAATTTGTGAAAAATCCGAAAACAATTTTAGTGCTTGAAGTTTTGGTCTTGGAGGTTTTAGGAGAGGTATGCTTTTTCGATCTAACATACCCATACAACAATTGTCGACGTCGACATTTATATCGACTACGGTTTTTTTTCAACATAATGATGGAAAAGTGATTAATAAGTTATTTAATAGGAATCTTCTGTCTGTAAAGAAGCCAGGTTAATGAAAATTTTCAAAATTTTCTCATCATTTCTGACACTTTGACATGCCATCTTGACATGTAGATGTAAATTCCGATGCTTAAAATCGAAATTTTTCAGAATTAAAATTTCTGTTTTAGTGTTTAAAAGTTCAGTAAATATTTAAAAATATGATCTTATTTAAAGAGAGAAACAAATTTTTAATAACATTGATAAAATTATTTACTTTTCCATAGTTTGGAGTTGTCGATGTTATGTCGATGTGAAAGTTGATCATCCACAAATACATCAACACCAAAATCGACCAAATCAAAGATTTCTCAAATTTGAAAAATTACATTGCTATTGTGGATGTATTTGTTGATGTCAAAATTGTCAAATTTCACATCAACATTAACATCAACATGTTGTCGACATGAAAATGTTTTAGTTTGGTACTCTTAGATAAGTTATTGCACCTTTCAATATAAAGAGTTTAATGTTCAACTACTGAATTGTATGGACTTTCTGTCTGTACTTCTCGGAGGTGGCCTCCGAGTCAATGAGGCTTCCAGCACGAGCAATGGCCACCTAAAAGTGTAAGAGAAAATCATTTTTGAAAAAAAATTTATCAATTTTGAAACTAAAATTTTCAATTTTGCGTAGCTGGAGGTTGACATAAATTTTGATGCCAATGTTGAAATTGTTGATCCATCCACATCCATCACATTTGGATCCTACATGTCAATGTACATAAATTTTGGTACCCTGTGTTGAGCCAATTGTCTACATAAATGCCGATCAACATTGGCTCGACACAGAGTTGAAATTCAGTCGACATGTGGCATCCAAAAGTGACGGATGTGGATGGGTTGACATTCACATCAAAATTAGCATCAGGCAGGTTTTGTTCTAGGAAGATGAACAAGAGAACAAATTCTCAACATTCGTCAGATAATTGAAAAGGCTCAAGAATTCAACAAAACCATCTACCTCTGCTTCATCAATAATAAAAAAGCCTTTGATAAGATAACGTTAAGTGGATGATATGTATTATGGGGAAACCTCAAACAAATGGGAGTACAAAACCACTTGAAAGAGCTGATGAAGAATCTGTACAAAAACAACAACACACAGGTAAAGGTAGAAAGGGAACTGACTGATCACTTTTAAGACCTGTAAAGGAGTGAGGCAGGGATGCATTTTCAGCTGAATACTGTTCAATGCATACGGAGAATGGATAATGAGGGAAGCTCTACATGGATGGAAGAAAGGAGTTACACTGGGGGGCAAGAAAATATGTATTGAATCTCAGATCTGCAGATGACACTACAATACTGGCTGAAAACATCGACGACATGAAGGAGATCATGGGCAAGATTGAACAAGTTAGCCTAGCCAGGGGTCTAAAGGTGAACAAGTAAAAGACCAAGATCACTAAGATGATGATAATAGGTCGGGCAAATGACAACCAACCTGAGCTGCAAGAGATAGATGGAATAGAAGTGGTATATTATATCTAGGCTCCTTAACCTGCCATAGGTTACATGGCGGTTTTATATGGGAGGGGTAGTACCATTTTGTAGCTCTTGTTGAGGCGAACACGGCATGCTGCCTACAAGCCCTGAAGCCCCTCTATCTATTCATGGGAAGAAACTACTAGCGTACAAAGTCTAGAAAATGAAAATTTGTCAAAATCAAAAATTTTACTAGGTAGGAAACTTGTGGAACTTTTTTTTTAGCTGAAAATTGCAATTTTTGGGATTGGCCTACTTTCATTTTTGAAGGATCTATGCAATTTTGAAGATTTGAAACCGATCATTCAGAAATTGATCTGTTTCAAAACTTCAAGGTTGCATAGATCCTTCAAAAATAAAGGTAGGCCAATCCCAAAAATTGCAATTAAGTATCGAATGTGGAAAAGCCATGGAATTACCAAGATAACAATTAAAAGTTATAAAAACACGTCTTGTATTCTCAATATTCCTATATGCCTCAGAAACATGGACAGTGAAGAAAACTGATCAGAGCCGGATAGATGCATTTGAAATGCACTGCTATAGACGAATGCTTAGAATCTCATGGACCAAGAAAAGAACAAACATGTCAAAACTGGAAGAACTAGGTGTGAAGGACAGACTCAGCACCATTGTAAGAAGGAGGATCCTGATATTTTGGACATCTAGTGCAACAAGACAACCTAGAGAAGCTGACTGTTCAAGGACACATAGAGGAAAAGAGGTCACGTGGGAGATTGCCCACAAGGTACACAGACCTGATAGAAAAGGCTACAGGACTCAATGACTCATCATCAGAGAGTGCGTCACAGAAGCTGAAAACAGAGAAAGTTGGAGGCAGCTGATTGGGAACACTCCATAGTCACGATGTTCGGATACGAGTGAACGATGAAGAAGAAGAACTTCAATACTGATTTTTAAAATTTTCAGAGCTTTCAACCCCCCTCCCCCCGCCCCTCACTAGAAATACTTACCTGATCCAATTCTTTAGTTGGCAAATTTTCAACATTTTTGGTGCATTTAGCACCTCTTCCTTTATTTGCCTTAAAATTTTGATGCCTCAGATTTGATTGGAGCACTCACTTGAGTTTTTGAGTAAAAGAAAATCTTGAAGTACAATAATTCCAGTATGTAATTAGAGATAAAAAATTTAATTTTTTTAAAATGAGAGCCACAGCCTGTTCTTCCGACCACCTCATGCAGATTCAATAATTAATGGAAATTTTACTCCTTCACCCTTCCGTTATTTTGACGTATAGTATGATATTTGAAAGATCTGGAAAATTGGAAAAATTATTCTGGAGAACTGAGAGAAGTCAGAGAAAATCATTTCTGTGAAGCATTAACATCCTGACAAGTTGAACATTCTATGTTATTTTGATTTTGTTTCTTCAAAACTGCTAGAGTTCTGCAGTTGGAAGAATGATCGTATCCGAAAATTGAGTGTAAATTCGTGCCCCTAATCTTATTTACGAATCAATTAAGCGAATTGCTATGTAAATTTACTTCATTAGTATGTGCTGTATCGTGTTGAACGTCACGTGCACGGTTGATATTCCTAAAGTATGAATACTGTTTTCGAGGTTTTCGAAGAAGTGATGAAATTTATGCGATTCGCTAATCGGTACTTTATAAACGATATCGTGGTCAGTTTCACGTTCTACTGTTGCATTTACGTTGTGATGAACCGTATCTGTAACTTCGCTAGAATTCAGATGTTTTCCAGAAATCAGTACTTCGTAATCGTTACCTAAAATTATTATCGAGTCCGAATTTCAACGAATTATTCCATTATAAGTATGTACAGTAAAAATGAAGGATATTGTTCTATTTATAATAATGATGGGGTCATGGGGCGGCGGGGGAGCAAGGAAGAGACTTTACCAATATTTTTTTTGAAGAAATCGCGTGTCCCATGTGCAATAACAGCTCCATTTTCCAGTACAGTGATTCGATCAGCCAATTTTTCTGCCACTGTTTCATGACTTGAAGATAATACGATTGTGCGATGCGAACGCATGTCCTATAAATATAAATTACAAAATTTATCATATTTTCTTTCATACGTTGAAAAATCAAAAAACACGATTTACCGTCAACAAATTCCAAACTTCGATTTTAGATTCCACATCCAAGCCAACCATCGGTTCATCTAATAATAATATCTATACAACGGTAAATTGAATAAATCATTCTCAAAGTTTGTTATGTTATTATTAATTACCTCACGATCGCCGATCAATGTCGCAGCAATGCTCAATTTTTTCTTCACACTTGTTGGTAATTTTTTAACGGCCGAATTGGCTTCTTTCTGCATTGCCAGTTTATTCAAGAGGTATTCCGATTGCTTATTGGCGTCGTTTTTTGATAGCCCTTTAAGCTGAATAGAATATTCATCTTATTACGATGTAATGTAGGTTGAGATCAGATGATAATGATAGATTGATGTTGTTTCATTCAAAAAGATCACTAGTAATATTACCATTCCATAGAATAGTAAATGTTGCCCAACAGAGAAATGATTAAACAATGCCTCGATCTTGAAACCACGTGACACATTATTTTTCAAAACATTCAAGTGGGAAGATATATCTATACCTTTATAATATATTTTTCCATGACTGAACGGAACCGATCCTAAAAATTAAGCCGAGAAAAGAAATTCTGTCAATATTACTGGTCTTATAAATATTTCAAGTAGAATGTCTAAATATACCTGAAATTCAAACGCACCAGTCAAAATAGAGAGAAGAGTACTCTTTCCAGCTCCATGGTGACCTAAAATAACGTTCATCTCGTGCTCGTGAAATTCCGCGTCAACACCTTTCAACTCATGGGTGACTCCATATATTTTGCTGTGCAGGTCTTCAATTCGCAATAGAGGTTCGTGTCCTGATCTGGATGATGCGCCTGTTTCATTGTAGCTTTTTGATTCGCCGATTTTCCAAACCAAGGTGTCAGTTCTTCTCTTTACCTGATCGATTGCAGAATGATGAACCTTTTGCCAAGATTCTTCGTGACCTTCATGTTCTCGGTGACGGGAGGATAAACGCTGAAAACAAAATAGGCTAGGATATAAATACAGTGGCCTGCTAAGCGACTCGTCAAATGTAAGTAGGTACCGAGAACTTACTTTGAAAATAGGTAACCGCGATTTTAGTTTACTAAAGATTCCTATGTTAATGAGAATTGCGAGAATTGAATAGAATATTATGTTGAAAGTGGTAAAGAGGTAAATGTCAATGTGAGTTAAAGGAGGTGCTTCTGCTGGTCTGAATACGTCCGTCGACGTCAAACTCCCATTCATTCCTAAATCATAAAAGTTTCAATGGGTTATCTAATTAATACCTAATAAAGGTAATGAAACTCTTACGATGCACTTCGGCTGCGCGAATAAGTTGCATTTCAGCAATAAAATTCATCATGGGAAACAATATTATTAAAAACACGTTGATTGCGTCTATTTGTCCTACGGTGTAAAGGCCGATATACTGAAAGTATATTATAAACATGAACACCAGACAGGCTACAGTTGCTGTTGAATAATGAAAAAAATGTGAGATACCTATTCAGTTAGGAAGACTGGAAAATGAATCTCTCGATCCCAAATCAACGTTTGTGAATGTGCTGTACAAACCTCGATTGAAAAATGCTCCTATGAATAGAATGAAGCTGATATTCGCTGTGCCGTATAGTAAAACAGTTAACCACGTGACCGGAAATGCCACGTAGTTCATAACTTCAGAATGCAATCCTTTCCAAGGAATGTAAAGAATCGCTGTCATCAACGTTATTGATAGAAAAGACATCACGAAAGCTTTTACGAACCAGCATAGCCAAATCATCCATTCTTGCACTCCGTAGATTTTCATTAGTTCCTAAAAGACAAACCAGTTATAAGTATTTGGTAATTTAAAAAGTAGGCCAGGATCAAGGAATCTTATAGGTAGGTATCGTTTTAATTTTGAAAAATGGATTCAAACTTGAACATATTTTTCATTCAATGAGACCAATTTGATTTTTCAAAACTAAAATTTTATGGGAGGAGAGGAGGAGGTAGTCCTTTGTACATTATGTTTGCTCTCTAGGGTGGCCCTTATTTTAACAGTTCGAATTTTATCGCTTTCAATAGCAGAATCAGCCATTTTCGCTGAATTTTTCTGATAGGAAGGTTGTTCAGACTCAGGGTTTTCCCAACTTTTTGGGACCGATATGTATACTTCTCTTTCTCTATTTCAATTTTCGCAGTCAAAATGAAGGCCTTTTGCTCACAAGGAACCTCTTGAGGTGTCACACTCCAATTTGAACGGGACCGCGATTTTTGGAAAGAGCATAGTTTAAAACCCCCAAAACCGAATTTTCAGCTGCCCAAATTCATTTTTCGATTTTTGGCGAATTCTTGAAAATTCAAAATTAACTGTTTTTGGCGATTTACGCTTTTTTTTTCAAAAGTACGTACTTGATCAGTAAAAATGGTCAAAATAAGTCCCAAATTTAATATTAATTACCCAAATCCAAATTTTACAATTTCCAGCCATTCTGGAGCCTCCAGCGCGATTTTTCAATTTCTCCAGAATTTTGAATTTGCTCCAGAAAGCGTGAATATGAAGTTGCGGACAGCTATAAATCGAGTTGTATATTACACTGGACCTGTTTAACGAGTTTATCCACATTTGAGCCGATTCTGAGAGTGACACCTCAAAAGTGGATTTTTGACCAGCTTTTTTCAAAATTAAAAAATCAAAAAAATCAAAAGATAACCGTTTGTGAGAAAATTTTTGAAATTTGCGCGAATCGCTGTATTTTGTTCGTAACTGACGCCTCAAATCAAAATTTCACCATTGCCATTCTGGAGGTTCCAGTGCGATTTTCACACCCGTTTTTGAGAGGGACACCTCAAAAGTGACTTTTTGACCAGCTTTTTTCAAAATTAAAAAATCCAAAAAATCAAAAGTTTCCCGTTTGTGTGGAAATTTTTGAAATTCACGCGAATCGCTGTATTTTGTCCGTAACTAACCCCCCAAATCAAAATTTTGCAATTTCCAGCCATTCTGGAGCCTCCAGCGCGATTTTCGATTTCTCCAGAATTTTGAATTTGCTCCAGAAGGCGTGAATATGAAGTTGGGCAGCTAAAAATCGAGCATGTATATTACACTCGACCTTTTTAACGAGTTTATCCACATTTGGGCCGATTTTGAGAGTGACATCTCAAGAGTGGGTTTTTGAGGTGTCACTCTCGCTCCAAAACGGCTGGAAATGGTAGAGAATTTGCGTTCGGGGGGGTTAGTTCTTGAAGAAGTACAGCGATTCGCACAAATTTCAAAAATCTCCTCACAAACGGTTATCTTTTGATTTTTTAATTTTGAAAAAAGCTGGTCAAAAAAACCACTCTTGAGGTGTCACTCCTAAAATCGGCTCAAATGTAGATGAACTCGTTAAACAGGTCGAGTGTGATATACATGCTCGATTTTTAGCTGCCCAACTTCATATTCACGCCTTCTGGAGAAAATTCAAAATTCTGGAGAAATTGAAAAATCGCGCTGGAGGCTCCAGAATGGCTGGAAATGGTAAAATTTGGATTTGGGTAACTAATATTAGTTTTGGAACTTATTTTGACCATTTTTACTGATCAAGTACGTACTTTTTTAAAAAAGCATAAATCGCCAAAAACAGTTAATTTTGAATTTTCAAAAATTCGCTAAAAATCGAAAAATGAACTTGGGCAGCTGAAAATTCGCTTTTGAGGGGTTTTAGACTATGCTCTTTCCAAAAATCGCGGTCCCGTTAAAATCGGAGTGTGACACCTCAAGAAGTTCCCTGGTCAGGTTATACATGATTTTGTGAAACCGAAGACGAAGTTCCAGGATTTTATAATTTATTGTCTATTAAACAAAAATGAATCGCTCAAACGGGTGTAGAGATCGACGAAGTTCTAAAAAAATGTCTATCTAATGTATGCACTAATGTAAAATAAGTATGGAGATGATATTATTTTGTACTTGTTATATGTACATATTTTTATAAAGAATATATTTTTTGCAGGAGTTTGGTTGATTTGTGGATATTTACCAACCCTGAAATTCAAAGAACTGAAGCTACACCTACCTAAACAGTGCCAAAATTCTGCAGCTCCTCTGAATCGTTACAACAAAAAAAGGTAAGAAACTAGAATTTTCACACAATATGCAGGCTATGCTTTTGAATGGTAAATAAGTACGTATTAGAAATTATGAGCACGTGTGAAAAGAACAAACCTTGCTACCATCTTGTTTCTCGTTGATAACTGAAGCTAAAAATGGAACTGCTAAAAATGTTTCGAATGTTATGAAAATAACCCCAAAAATGATCAGAACTTCGTCACGTGGCTTTCTGTTTCCATCATACGCAGGATAAGGAAATATTTGAAAAGAAACCTTCAAATAAAAAAAATCATAATCAGCAGCGCTTATACGGGGTGCGCAGAAATATCGCGAACCCCTGAAAAAGTTTTCTGCTAAATATTTCGGTTGGTCACAGTGAATAATAACAATAATGATAGCACACGATTGGTTGTTGGACTGAAGTGATAACATTCTACCAATCATATGCATTTATTTCACGTTGCCAACCTATATTTTTAATAAAATACTTTCTTTGGGGTTCACGAATCACGATGTTTTTGCGCACCCTGTAGAGTGTACCCATGTACCTAAACCTATACTTTTAGCTAACGTGCGTCTACTGGGACCAATGAATTAAAAATGTTTATTCACCTGTGGCGCTGACCACGATGTCGAATCTGCTTTCATGCGTACAAATTCTTCGTTAACCAATAATTGAATTGCACAGACGCCATTAATCCAAAAAAAGTAATCTGCGATAAAAACCAATACGTATTTTAGAAAAATGCTTACCAAGTGTTAAAAACTAAACACGAAGTTGCAATTGTCCCACAGGTAGGTAGTAGGTAGTAGGTAGGTACTAACTACATACCTATGTAGTATGTACTTACCGTATTCGGGGGTTTTCAGGTTCTGAATACTTCGATACCAAGGTCCCGGTTGATAATAGCTATATTGGTTGTGCTGTTTGGGATAACCATAATGCACAAATCTCAACTTATAAATTAATTTACTCGGTACATTGCTATCATTCGAAGCGATTTCAAGAAAAACTATTCCTATGGCTTGCTGTTTTCTGGAAGCGCTGTTTTTTATCGTACACTCTATCATTTCTTCTTCGTTGGCCATTTTCACAAACTCGATTGTTTTAGATCTATTTACAGCACCTGATAAAATAAATTTAGTGTTATTAAGTTAAAACACCTCCCACCTACTCGAACGCAATTGAAAAAAATCTCACTTAACGCCTTAATAACATTTTGCAGCAATTTATCAGTGAAGGGAGTCGATGGAGTGTATGCAAAATAGTGATTTTTAAAAACGTTTTGTATTAATTCAGTTCGAGATCTTACCGAATTAATTGTTTGAGGTCTCATGATTGGTTTATGAAGATTCGCTTGCACTAACGAAATGCTTATGTATACCGATATAAAAGAACGCGATAATATTTCCAAGATAGTCCACCACCAGTAATACCGGTGCCAAAGCAAGTTTTTCCATAATAATAGTTTGATTTTCTGAAAACGCGTGCTCAAGTGCTCGGTGTCTGGCATGTTTATATCATAAATCTACGTTCAAGCAGACGATTCTGAAAAAAAAGTGAGATGAGAAGTTTTGAAATGAAGAAATCTGAAAGTATTGTAATGTTACTGCTTTGTACTTTACCTCATTTCTGTTTCAAGATAATTGGCAACAGATCTCAAAGGTTGTCAGACGATTTTTTAAATAATGTAATAGATAATTATCTGAGAATATTTTGTAGCATTCTTGACTTTGCAAAAATCACAGATAGGAATAAGAAATAAAATAATCAGAAACAACTTCAAACTTTTTCGACAGCGAGATGAACACACAGAGGAACGAGGAACAAAAAATTTGGAAAATTAGCATGTGTATATTGGTAGCCAATTATTCTTTAAATGTGATGATGGCGTCTCCTTGACCGAATTTAATATATTTTTTTTAATGTTCCTATTTTCTATTTTCTTCAATATTATTATTATTTTGTAATAAAAAAAAGTTATGCGTTACCTACTTATAAGCTGTGATTTAATGTGCAGTTTTCTTCTTGTTTACCTAACCTATTTTTGGTTGCAAATTGCGAATGAAAGATGGATTGTGTCAACTCGTTGAATATCCATTCGAACGTTCACCGTCCTATTTATACGATACTTCCATGGTAATTTTTATCTTTATATTCTTTGCTGAAGCACCAGCTTTTCTTCAGTTTCTCGATAGAATGGCTACGTGCTAGATACTGTAATCTATACGCTGTACTTTACTATTATTTTTTCAGTTTCCAAATGCGAATCATCTTCAGCATATAAAAATTTATCCAAAATGTCGTTAAAAACCTCCGAAAATACACCCGAAATCCTCTTGCCTCCTATTGCCCCGTTCGTAAGCCAAAACTCTACAACACAGAGCACTACGTCGGCACCAACATCACCTACCGAAGACCCATGTTTGAAGCCGGCCACCGAGGGTCATATATCAGACCACGAGCTGGAAATGCTAAAAGATCATATTCGTGTTCTAAGAGGCCTACAAACACCAGCAACACCGACCAAAAAACCTTCCTCGGCGGTTTGCAAAAAACCACGAATAATACCACGTTCCAATCAAACCTCGAGGATACGAATTGAAGCGAAGAAATGCTGGTTGATGCGAAGATGCGGCGATTTCATCAAGCCCGACGGCGACAAAGCGTTAACGCCGGAAAAGCAACGGTGTCTTTTGAACAAAGCCAAGCATCTTACAGCCGAAGAAATCTTCGTGGAACAACAACGCGCCGAAGCCGATTACCTCAAGTATTTGGCTAGCAGGGCTCGAACTGATAAAGGATTCAGATCAAATCGTGCTAGTGAGTTTCGTTTCAAGCACATGCGAGGCGAACCGATACTATCTTCTTATTACGAAGATGCTTACGATTACCATGAAAAGCCACCGTTCTTCGTTGCTCATAGGTATAAACCATTGCCGGTCTGGAAACTACCGAGGATTGATAAAGATAAAGAAACGTGGTTCGTACCACAAAACGATGACGGTGATTTACCTCTGTATGTGATACCTAAAGAAGAACAGAAAAAGAAAGGTAAACGAAAACCGCTGAAGAGAAAACACGGGCATAAACGAGTCCCACGACCTACCAAGTCCAAACTTGTGACTGTTGTGACCAAGAAGTCAGATAAGTTACCATATGTTACGAGAAAGAACCGAGGACCTTCGAAACCTTTAACTATGTGAAATTGAAAAGTAATAAAATTATTGATTTTTGATATTGTGTTATTGAAACGTGGCTGAAAAAAGGCATCACTGACATCAGGATTAGAAAATTTATATTTTATACTGACGAGGTGATTTTGGATTACCTATCTTTTGGGAATTTGTCGGTTTTATCAACGTTAGATTGGAATATTATGTACGGTTTTACAGAACTTCGAAAGAGTAATGCAAAAATATCTCATCAGCCAAAATTTCGTATGTTGAAAGTATGTAGGTACATTTTTCAAAAATCAAATCTGGCCCAACTGGCCTAAAAATTAAAAAAGTATCAAAATTTTACCAAATCGAAATTGACCTCAAAAGCCGAAATGATTGGCATTTACTTTACCCTATTCTCGACTACTTTGTTCTGTACTCTAGAGTCTCCAGTAAATTTTTGATTTTTAATGTTGAAAATGAAATAAAAATTCTGAAAAATGTTTGCTGATGAAATTGCAAAAGCAAAACTAAAATTTATTATTTACTTCATTTCATTATCATTTACCTATTTATATTGTAATTTTCTAATTTTATTTTAGACCCTGTGGTTAATGAAACAAGCCACGAATTCGAGCCAACTGGAGATGGTTTTAGGCCGCTTTGAACTTTGAAGCCTTAAACCAAAGTTTTAACCTCCAATAATCTAATTAAACTAAAACAATTGAAAATGAAGCACCAAAAAAAATAACAAGCAAGGTCACAGGTGACCTGGCAACGGGTTCCCCGTGAAGTTGATACCATAACACTTTTTTTTTGAAAAAATTTAAAAAGAGAGATTTGAATCAGTGACATTCGCTTGACACATTTTCTGACTTGACCACTTCAAATTGAATGAGGAAAACCCCAATTTAATAATTTTTGAACGCATCATCTACATTTCAATAAATCACGAAAAAATAGAACATTACTTAATACGAATTGAATTCAATGAAAGCTTCTAATTTCAATTTTAAAAAGTTGAACTATTTTTGAAACTATGTATTTCTCTGTTTCACACTACACTGGGTGATTGGAATGAAATATAAAAATCCAAAATCTCCGATAATTCAAAAATTTGAGAGAAAAAATTCTCACTGTCTTGTCTTGCGTTGAGTTGCTGCTGAAAAAAAATAAGAAACAATTTGATGTTTTTTTATTATTGAAAAGAAACACTGATTATTAAAATTGATTTTAGGTATTTGGTAACAATTCTCAATTTCATTTTTTTAGATTTAATGCATGTACGTGCTACGTGCTGAAAAGAAATTTTCATTCTCATGCCCCGTTTGATTACCTACAAAAAATACAAGAAATAATTCATTTCTATCTCTGAAATAATAATTAGAAAATATGAGTAAATCGTACTACCAAGTTTCAGAAAACAATGCCCAAGGCCAACACCAAGGACACAGGACATTTCAGATTTTTTTGACTCGTTTATAATAACGCTCCTTTGTACTTCTTGTTGAAAAAAATGCCAGCTTTACCTAATAACGCCGGTATATTATTAGGAGACTGGTTTAAATTGAAATTAAACTGAACATCAGCCTGATCTATCTTTTTGCCTTCCAACATGGATAAATACGCTCGACCCATAAGATGCTCCTGTGGTAATTTGATAAAATCTCGTTAAAAATAAACTCAACTCGAATGCTCAAACACACAAGATTAGTAGTTCGAATTGTTCGAACTTACTTGATCGTACATCGGCCGCATTGAAAAGTTGATCAGCTTTCGAGAATAGTTCAGTTTTCTGCTTCTTGTACGTAGTAATTCGCCAGTAAATCTAAAGCTCTCATTTCATCACGTTCGAAATCTGGTCAATCTTTCGAGAAGTAATTTAAAACCTTCGACATGACCTCTCCGGTAATACTCGATCTGTACAACACTACAAACAAGAATACGGTGTTAGTTTAGTGAAATTGTAGATGAAATTGAAAGTATACGTTCAGATGGATTCTGCTTACCGCCAACGTGACCCAATAATGTAGACGAGTATTTTCCGAGCTTAACATTTCAGCACTTTTTCTGACTAAATGTACCATCATCATCTATTTTGGCTGATTTGTTAGCGCTATAAAAAGTAAACGATTAAGTGAATGAATCACCAAATTTTACATATTCACTACGTATCGATACGTGACGAACTCTCAAGTTGAAATTCTTACTTGGTGTTTCGAGATCTTTTCTGCACGAAGGAATCTCTTCATCGGTTGCTTCAACAGTAGTAGTTACGTCTTTTTCGTGGCATTCTGTTGAAAATGCAAACAATGATCATCAACACGGAATTAGTTAAGAACAATATTAACAACAGCAAATTGAAATATCATCGATCATAACGAATTACGAAACAAACGAAAAAAATACCGAATAATCAGCTGATCTAGTAGAGGTAGCTCCACAATGTAATATTCAAATTCAATTCGATTAGGAGACATTTTCCGATCGGATATTTACTTACTTGGGATAGTAGATATTTGAAATCCAGATAACTGAATCGAGCTTTATTCTTCTTCAAGTATTTCAGTCTTCATTCTGATTTTCAAAATTAAGTGAATTATTATCACTTCAAATTCACTTGTAAATAAATATAACAAAACTACAAAACATGGCCGTATCTATTAATTTTTAGCGATGTCGAATATCCGGATGCATCCGGATACAAACGAATCATTAATCCGGATCCAAAGTGTATCCGGATACCCGGATTGCACTCGGATATGCCAAATACAAAAGTGTAAACTTTACGAGCTTTCTAAGCGACCGAAACTGTTCAAGTTCACCATTTCGAAATATTTAAACGCAAAAATGTCGAAGACAAATTAATTAAATGAAGGGTCGATGGGGAAAACTGCCATAGTCACTTGAAGTAAATTTTACAGGAGAAGGAAAAAACATCCTCACAAATAATTGTGGATTTTCTGCATGTAGTAAGTTACATTATTTGTAGATTTGATGCTGAGGAATCTGAAAATGAACTCGGAAAATGTATTTAAAGTAGTTAAATAGATAAATTTTACAATCTAAAAAAAATCCGCCTGACTATGGTTGTTTTCACCATCGAACATTCTATCAACACGCATTCATACGCAAAATTCTTGACTATGGTTGTTTTCCTCACTGAAAAAACTGCCGGCGCAAATTTCGGTATTTTTTATTTTATAAAGTAAATTCAAAAAAGCGAAATGATTACAAAACAAAATATTTCACCATTGTAAACAATATATCGACTATCGAGTATTTGAAATAAAGAAATGATCTTTCAATTAATAAACAGTGCATTACAGAAAAGAACGTAATAATAGCACAAAACAATACGAATAGTGACTTTAATCTTCGGCACCACTACTATTATCATCGTCGTCTAATTCAATCTCAATCTCTTCTAATTCAAACTCGTCTTCTTCGTCATTCCCTTCTACTTCTTCCTCGTTCCCTTCTTCTTCTTCTTCAGCCTCAACTGTCGGATTCGCATCAAAGAATTGCTGATAATATTCCACCGACGAAGCTCCTTTCTTCGTGAACTGATAGAGATGTTTCATGTTTTTTATCTTAACGGCAGTAAATCCCAGAGGTCCATCATACAGCGGAACTAAATTGATTTCTTTTGGTATCTTTGCATTCTTCTGGGTGACAGCAATAAAACTCCACTTCGAATTATATCCATATCGTACTTTAACATCGCGTATATCTTTAGAAATACAAATCATTTTTGCAGACTTTATCTGCATGGGTGGTCTCGAAGTTTTAAGGAAAAACGGCTGTAATGACTCATTAAAGTTGATAAAATCATCCCAGGCAAACCTGATAACATTAAACGGTGACGGATTCTTACGTGCATTCTTAATAACTTCAGCCCAATCATTCGGTGTTTCACAATCAGATTTTTTCTTAATTAGAGCAAAATCGGCATCGTTTGGTAGATAGGTGTGACCTCTCACCGGAAAAATGATCGTGACTTGTGGCACCATGTGAAAAAAATGAACGATCATGTATAGGAAGAGTACCATAGTTCGATTCTTATTTTGTCCAGGACAATTATCAGCCATGAGAATCAATTCTCTGTATGGAAGATCTCGAATTGCATGAAATAACATTGATGTTACGTTATTACTTCCTTTAGCTCCGTTGTTTTCATCGAAAACATACATCGAACTACTGTTATCACCGAGGTTATGGACCCCAAAGTTGTAAACCCACACTTGGCTCCGGTAAAAGACATCGTTGGTTTGAATATTGGGTATGGGCAAGTTTTGCATAAAATCGAACGTCAATACTGTAACTTCAGAATCGATCTCCTGAGCTAATTTTGCGTAACCTCGCTTGATAACTCTGAAATTCTCCACTAACTCCAAATGGGCTTTTTTTCTAGCTTGAAGATCGACTTGTACTGCTTCTACATCACCCGCTAGTTTCATCTCATGGTCAAATTTATCGCACGTGCCGCAGGTGTCAGAACGTGGTAACGCAAAACCAATATTGTACGTGTTGAAAATATTACGATAAGCATCATAGGTGACATTTTTATCTGGATACAGCTGTACAAACAGTTCATGTAATTGCGTAATACTTTTCAGGTTTTCGTGAAGGTAATATCTCTTAGGATTACTCCTTTGGCTATAATGAGACTGCCGCTTTCGTAATGATGCGATGTGATGATGGATTAATTTGGTAACAGATTTTGGCATTTGGCGAGGGTAATTTCCGTGCTTACCCCTCTTATCCATGGGGGAAGTGCCTTTCTCGATTAAAAAATTCTGAAGCCGCCGAACTCTTCCCCTAGTAACACCATGGACACTTAGAAACGCATTTAAGCACACCTATAAGAAACCGCACATTGCTTTAGAATCATGTTACAGACATCCTCAATGATAGAAAATAACACTCAAGTACTTACCGGAAATTCTCTGTCCTGGAATCGCAATTTGTATGCGAAATACGCGCCATTAGGATTTACTCCCATTTGTTCAGCTGTGTCGTCCGCGTTATCATCAGCCGCCTCCAAAATTTCGTCTACATTATTAACTACAGGAACGTTCATTACTGTTACTCTGGGCCTTCTGCTTTGAACAGGTCTCATAGAAATCAGCCCCGTCAAGTGGCTATCTTGTTCATTTTTGGTTTTAAATTGGGTGTAAAATTGATTGAAGATCCTTTCCATTATTTCCTCCGGCACTGTTTGAAAACATTGATATCGTTTGCACCTAGGAGCAATGGAACGTAATTTTAGGCATTTCAAAATTATTAAACATGAAAATGATGTAGGTACCAAGAATTTTTAGACACTTACTTGCAGTCTGGGCCCATTTTTACGGCAGATATTACGATGTCTTTTTTATGCATCAAGTGCGGTTCACCTTTTACTTTTTTATCTCGAATGAGAGTATACGCATGCGGTTTTTTTGTAGGTTTCATTGGTGGCGGTGGATTTGGGTTATCTGCATCTCTGTTATCCATAATTACATAAAACGCATTTCCCAAAAAAAGCACAACTTTTAACAACAACCAGACTTTTCAATACGAGTAACCTGAGTGAAGCTTTCTTATCAATGTAAACAACGAAAATTCGGTGGTGAAAACAACCATAGTCATGACTATGGTTGTTTTCACGAACTATCGCAAATTAAAAATCGATATATCGATTTTTCAAAGACGTATTTGACCGTCAAGATCACGATTTTGTGAAAATCGATTATCTCCATCGAATTTCTCGACCAAAATACTATCGAAATTCAAAATAAAAAATATATCGATTTTAGGTGACTATGGCAGTTTTCCCCATCAGCCCTTCAAATGAAGAGACTTCATATTTAACGACTATATTCGAAGAATATAAAAACAGGAATAACGTATATACAATAACGCACGAATGCGAGACTTATAACTAAACGAAAACAGTATTTTGATAATCGGTACGGGTAACGTTATCGTAACCTACTAAAGTACCTACTTAAAAATAGAATCGACGTGCATAAACGTTCGATTTTCTTACACGCCCCCCTAATTTGTGCGGAGGACAAATTACAAACCACAAAGCCAAAAAAGAAAAAACTTAAAATAAACAAAAACAACAACATCAAAACTCACGATGCTGAGAATAATCAAACTGAAAGTTCAACTAATTTTGGCTTAATTTTTAAAGTTTAGAACCAAACTTAAAATAAATGACAAGTCTACAATGAGACAAAACACTCTAAACTAATAAATTCGTCGATATAACGATCCTAAGTGCTAAATGTAAGTAACACTACACCACTAGACTATGTCTACCTCTAAACATTGAAACTTTGAAAGTTTCCAAACACTATGTAATATTATTTTTTTAAAAATAAAGAATAAAAATAAACACTTTAGAGCCGATTAGGCTCGATAAACTATAGTTTTCATTCATTAGAACGAAAAAAGACACAATTGGGAAGAAACTTTAGCCAAAGAAGTCTCCAAGAAGATCTTCCAGCTTACGTTTCGGTAAGTTTTTAGTGAACGCGTCGGCGATATTTTCACTCCCATTGACCTTTCGGACTTCAATTTCTTTATTTTTAGACGCTTCCCTAGTGTTATGAAAGGATAGGTCAATGTGTCGAGTGCGTTTTGTTTCGGAAGTCGACGCGATTGCGATAGCTGCGGCCGAATCGCAGTATACCGGAGTCGGAGATAGATCGAATCCGAGTGTCGAAAAGAAGTTTCTGAAACCTCTTACTTCGGTAGTCGCGTCGGATAACGCTACGTACTCCGCTTCTGCTGAACTGACCGAGATGACGCGTTGTTTTTTAGACTTCCAATACACCGGACACCCATGTACCAACGCAATGAAGCCGGTAGTAGACTTTCGGTCGACCGAATCACCCGCAAAGTCACTGTCAACGAAAGCTACCAACGGATTTTCATCGTCTACTCTGTACGAAAGTCGAACATCTTTTGTTCCCTTTAAATAACGCAAAATGCGCTTACACGCTTCATGGAGTGCTCGGGTAGGTTTACATTGGAATCTGGCCAAATAATTCGTAGCATACGCGACATCTGGTCGAGTCCAGGCAGAAACGTAGCTTATTGAACCGATCATTCCTCGGATGGTGGAATCGAGTGAAATATCCACACCATCTTGCGAGATGGCCGGATCATTTTCCAACGGTGTTGTGGCCGTATTCGCGCTCAACAGGCCATAACGTTCGAGTATTTGGTCGATGTATCCCATTTGATCGAGTAAAATGGTCGATTCATCACGGACGAAACGTACACCGAGGTATTGAGAAACCTCACCGAGATCCTTCGTGTCAAAATTGTTACTCAAAACGTTGAGCACCTCATCAATTAATTGGTCATCGTAACCGGTAATAAAGATATCGTCTACGTAAATAGCGATTATACATCGCTTCGGATTTCCTTCGGCAGACACAAACAAAGTAGAATCAAATTTCGATACTTTCATTTTGGCTCGTGCCAAAATGCGCCGTAATTCATCGTACCAAGTAATGGGCGATATTCGTAACCCATATAAAGCTCTAAGTAGAAGCCAGACTGGTTTTTTGATCGAACCGTTATACACGAAACCTTTCGGTAACCGAACGAATATTTTTTTCTTTAACTTACCGTACAGGAACGCGCCGGTAATGTCAACATGCCGAATTTGCCACGCATAACGAATAGCTAATACTGTGAGTATCCGAATATACTCAGCGCGCGTGACCGGAGCGTAAACCTCTTCATCGCGATATCGATTTGATTCTTGATAGCCGAGAACTACGAGTCTTGCTTTATAACGACCGTCACTTTTCCTTTTCAGAACCCACTTCAGTCCGATGATCTTTTCACCAACTGGTTCTTCTACCGTTTCATACGTTGACATGTTCTCAAGATTTGTCAATTCCTCTTCAATCGCCTTACGCCAATGCTCAGCATCTGGACCTTTCATCGCATCTTCATACGTGAGTTCATTCTCCTCTACACTCAACGCTGATCCACTCGTTCCAGCTTCGTTTCCTTCACGCACCTCACCTTCATTCTCTTCCGGCAGCAAGTCCTCACCAACTTCAATCACTTCGACAACGTCTCCATACATCAAGTTTTCGTTGACTCGAACATGAGTAATCGGTTCGACTTTCTCCGTTTCTAGATCCATTCCAATATACCCGGTATCGGTAAAACCTACGATCGCGTATTGTCGAGAGCGCTTCGCGGTCTTTCCACGGCGTTTTTCATCGGGTATCCAGGTGTTTGCTATCGAGCCGAACACACAGGCATACTTGAACGTAGGTTTATGACCCATCCACCGTTCGTAAGGTGTCTGAAAATCGATCGCGGCACTCGGTAGTTTATTAATTATCGAAGTAGCAGCGAATACCGCGTACGGCCAGAATTTGCTCGGCATTCCAGCTTCGAATAGAAGCGCACGAGCCTTCTCTAAGAGTGTGCGATTGTATCGTTCGATCCGGCCATTATGCTGATGCACATATGGTTCAGAAGGAGCGATGACAATCCCACGCTCCTCACAGATCTTCCTCGTGCGCCCCTGGACAAATTCTAGGGCATTGTCCCAGCGTAACTTATGCACCGAAACGCCAAACTTCGCCGAAGCTGTTTTGAAAAACGCATCAAGGCATTCGGGTACCTGAGAGCGGTTTGCGATCGCATAATTTACGCTCCAATGAGTATAATCGTCAAGAACCGTAAGTACATAAGAACTACCGTCAGCACCGGGCGGCATCGGACCTACGACATCGGTGTGAATTAATTCTAGAACCCTTTTCGCGCCGTGTCGTTCATCACAGCAGGAATTTCGACACTGCTTAGATTCCGCGCAAGTTTTACACGTCGCGATTGTAATCGATTTATCGAACGGTATATCATCGTCGTTAAGTTTCGAAATAGTTTCCGCGGACGCATGACCAAAACGTCGGTGCCAGAGACGACTCTGTTCCGCAGTTGTTAACACTCGTTCACCGTCCACGTAGTCGATTTTAAAATATACCACCGGCAATCCCGACTCATTTTCATGCGCTATCGCAACTACATTTCCCGACGAATCGAGGATTTTAGTTTCATCACCGAACACAACACTACATCCGTTCGCGCACAGACGTTTTACAGAGAGTAAATTTTCCGAGAATTCCCTAGAATATTTAACCTCTTTCATCTCGTATGACCGATCATATTCGTCGAGAAGATAAATTGTACCAATTCTTTCGACACGTACTCGAACGCCGCGCTTCGCCGAACCAACGGTTTCATAAATTTCTTCCGATGAAGAAAACCATTCCGAATTTTTTATAAAATGATTTGACGCGCCCGAATCTAACACGAATTGTAAAATACCATCGTTTTGGTCTTCGATATTACGATCATTAACCACCATAAGCGCTGTCGAATTTGGTTTTGGTTTTCTCCAGTTACCGTTAGACGAATTTGAATTGTTTTTTTCTGGGCAATTCGAGCTGTAGTGCCCTTCGCGATGACAACGGAAACACTTTGGGGGAACCGATTGCGAATTTGTATTCGAACTATGATTACCATTACAACTACCTGAATTATTATTACTATTACTATTCGAATTACAATTAGAATTAGTATTACTACCATTATTCGAGTTAAATCTCCGATTATTTGACCGATTATTACTTTGTCTGTTATTCAGGTTCGAGTAGCAAACATTGGCGTGATGGCCTGGCTTTCCACAACGGCCGCATTTACTGGATGACGTAGATGGAGTTGGACTCGACGCAGCTAACGCAGTTCCTTTGGGTTTCGACGTTGACGGAGCTTTGTAACTGTCGATGACAAGCTGACGCACTCCTTGAACGTTGTCGTTGATGAGGAGCGCTGCTCTCGCCGCCGTTTTTACGTGGTCCATCGAATCTGGAAGCCCATTAAGAATCCAAGTGGCTTCATCGTCGCCGTTGTCGTTTAATTCGGTGACCATCTTTTTAATTTCGTCGCAGTAATCGACAGGTCTTCGGAAATCTACGAGTTTCAGGTTTGCTAATCTAGTTCTGATTTCAGATCGACGTGCTTTTCCAACAAGCTCATATCGCGCCTTGAGGTTTTCCACGAAGTCGAATGGCGTGTCACCTTCTACAACATCAAGCACTTGACGTGTGCAATGACTCATTAGGACGTCGAGGGCCCGCGCTCGATTACGAGAGGAATTTTTATCGTTCCCAAGGAGAGTATCTTCGATACCCATCCCTTCGAGCTTAGTTTTCATACGTCGAAGCCATACCTTGAGGCCAGTACTATTTCCCTCGAATATCGCATTTCTGTCCACGGGTACCGGCGGATTGTCTGGTTCTGGCGGAGGACACATTTCGTCTTCGTTGGAGATGACTGATTCTTCGGACAGTGATGAATCGTCGTCTTGCGCGGAGCCGGGCTTAGGGGAAGTTTTCAATTCTTTATCGTTCTGGAAACTACTTTCTCCCTCTGACATGGACTGTTTCTTTTTCAGATTCGCCGCTGATCGTTGCTGACGACGCTTGGCACTTTTTGACTGCTTTGGAGTGCCTTTGGATTTCGAATTTGAAGACTTAGCCTGCTTACGTTTTTGGCTCCTCGTTTGCATTCGAATTTTAGACAATTTGATATTATCGACGATATTTTTCGATCGCTGATACACAGGAATATTCTCAGGTTGATATAAACGGTTTATTTAAAGTCAACTTTGACTAAACGATTTTTAACGGTTTTTTCAACACGTGTCTACGATATACGCTCGGCGCTATTTTATACGCTCCTGAGCTGAATAATAATTACGTACCCGATTTTTCGCGAGTTTTTAAACGCAGTAGACACTTTTTAACCGATTTAACCGATTTTAAACGATTTTTAAGATTTTTAAGTTTTTTCAGATCATAGGATCCCACGTGCTACACACCGTATACGCACTTCAGAGTCACCGTATTTCCGAAAAACGACGCTCTACGCTACCATGTAAACTTTACGAGCTTTCTAAGCGACCGAAACTGTTCAAGTTCACCATTTCGAAATATTTAAACGCAAAAATGTCGAAGACAAATTAATTAAATGAAGAGACTTCATATTTAACGACTATATTCGAAGAATATAAAAACAGGAATAACGTATATACAATAACGCACGAATGCGAGACTTATAACTAAACGAAAACAGTATTTTGATAATCGGTACGGGTAACGTTATCGTAACCTACTAAAGTACCTACTTAAAAATAGAATCGACGTGCATAAACGTTCGATTTTCTTACAATAAGGTTGTGAAAAATCCACAGAATGAATTTTTTCAAAATTTAAAAATCGCTTATCACTTTATCACTAGAGAAAACTCGGAATGATGGCGACAATCCGGATGCATCCGGATATCCGGATAATGATTTTGGAGAAATCCGAATTTCCGAGTATCCGGATATTCGACAACGCTATTAATTTTCAACATGAGAACGTCATGAGAAATGAAAAAAAAACTTCGACCAATAAAAACAATGAATGAAATATTTCCACCAATACAAATAAAAAAGGAGCTCGCATTAAACGACGCTAGAAAGCGTTGTTGTAGAGTTCTTAAAATGTTCTGAAAAAACCTCACACCTCAAGTAGAAAGGTGCCTTATGTACTCTACGCGCCACACATAAGACACCTTTCTATATGCAGTGTGAAGACTGAATCTCGTAGCGATTTTAATAGGGTTTCCCGAGGCGGGGCTCGGGGAACCCTAAAAATTAATTAAAAAATTTTTGCACGTTTTCGAACTTCTATCCAGATTTCATTCATCTCTCTCTGGTTGAATCCGGCACGTGTCCTGATAAGAATTTCAATTCGTATTCGTAATCGTAAACCGTTTCAATTTTGGTTCGGTGATTTTAATTTCTTCTCGTAGGTTTTTAAAAATCTAGTAATTTACAAATTAGAATGTTGACTGTGTAATACGTTTAATGTAATAGTTCTTAAATATTGAATCATGGCTCCTATGTCAGAGTATAACGATAAATTGGAGATATTAACCGATGAAGTAGCATTATGCAAACTTCTCACATCAAACGACTTAAAAGTCAGAAAACGTGGAATATCATCGTTGAGAAAATGGTTTCGTAAACTTGGCTCGAAAAAAGGTACATATTTTCTTCAATTTTCTTTTGTTCGTATTTGTACAGGCAATTTATTAATTTATCGTAATATCATCAGGTGTAGAAGAAGATGATTTTGTTCGTATTTGGAATGGACTTTTTTACTACTTTTGGATGTCTGATAAACCATTGGTTCAGGTACATAAGTAATATTATTCTTAAAGAACGTTGGTACATATATTCAGTCATTTGTTGTATTTCCGGTCTAATTAAATGAAAATCCACAGGAAGAAGCCGCCGAATGTATTAGCAGTATGATGCATAACTTGGAGAATTACGAAGCAGTGATGTACTACATTAGAGGATTTTTCAATTCTTTAGTCAAGCAATGGGATCGTATAAGTCATTACAGAATTGATAAATTCTTGATGTTAGTTCGTCGTTTCGTGAGACAAATCCTTATACTGCTGAAAAATCACGAATGGGACATTGAAAAACTCGAAATGTTTAGTAAAGAATTATACACCGCTATTCAAATTTTACCGTATAGTTCGGCAATACATTTGAACGAAATTTTTAATGAAGAAGTTGCCAAAGTGAGTTCAATTATCGAATCATGCTTGAGGTATAATCATTATATAATATGCAGTATTTCTCTTTTACTACTTTTTGTATCGTTTTCCAGATTTCCAAAGGTAAAATACCAACTGATGCGTTGGTAGTATTATATAAAGGATATTTCGAATGTATTGCGAATCTGAGACCTACGATGCAAATCGTGAATAGTATTCAAGCGAATATTTTCGGTGGCTTGGTTCGTCAACTCAAATTATACATTAAACAAAAAGCTCTAACTGGGGACTGTGATAACGAGGTAAACTTCCAATTTCTAAATTTTATTTCAAAACATTGTCTTGTTTTCTACATTTTACGTATATATTTTTAGACGAATAATGAAAAAACTGGTTCCGATGACGAAGAAGTGAACACAAGTGCCTTAGATCCGAGACCTGGAGGTGTAGACGTTTTTCTTCCTTATATCGAGTTCGACGAACACGTCGTCATAAAATTCATCGAGCAGTATACGTCGAAACCTGGAATTCCCACTAAAGCTAAAAATATTCTAAATCAAATTATCCCAATGTTCGCGAGTATTTCGGTAAATATTTTCCGTACTTTTTAGTGCATTTTTCGCTATTGTTGTTTATTATCTGGAATCTTTTGTTTACAGAAATTGAGATCGTCGGTTACTGATACTGATAAACTGATTCGTGAAATGACAGAAAATCCAAAAAGGAAGAAACCCAAACAAACGTTGACTAAACTGATAAAAGAGTCGTGTCGAAAATTAGAAGAAGACGATGAAAATGAAGCCGAACACGAAGAAAGGGTATTGAAAAAGTTACGTAATATGACCGATTTGATTCAGATACCTGCTGGCAAATCAACGTTCACAGTGGTGCAAGCCAAACCGAATGTGAAAGAAACAACGAAAAGATCTTCCGTTTCAAACGACTGGACTGTTACGGAAACAGCCGAGAAACCCAGTCCTCCTAAAAAAGCCAGAATTAGTGGTAATTCGGAGAACTGGATAGTTGAAGTTACAACACCGAAAACTGACGTGAAATCGATAGACAAACCGATGAAAAAATCACCGGTAACGAAATCACCTGTTACGAGTGTTTCCGATAGCGAAAACGGAATCGCTGACTCAGTGTCTAACGTGGAACAGTCCGAATTAATAAATAAAAACGACGAATCAGATATTCGTTTGGTAATCGAAGAAAACTCAGGTGATGAACTCGCTTCAACGCACGAAGACGAGCATAATAATGATGACCAAGTTACCTCGACTATTGAGAAAGAAGAGACGGAATCGAATCAAAACGATGAAACCTCGTGTGACTCTGAAATAAATGATGAGAAAAAATCAAACGATGAACCCTCTAAAAAATCACTTTCCGTTTCATTTTCCGATAAACCAATTATGCAGTTGTACGAAGAAAACGATGTTAAAGATCAGGCCAGCGATACCGAAACTGAAATCATTGTGCCGGCGTCGGTTGTAAAATCACATGGAAAATTAATGAAAAAAGACCGTGACTATGTTGTGGTTGACTTTCGATCGGAAGCTAATGAAGAAGAAGAAATGTCTCAAGAACTGGAAGTCCCTCGTGAACCTGAAAACCCCCTTCAATCCGAAGCTGATGATGAGGAAGTGTCTCAAGACCTCCAAGTACCTCGTAAACCTGAAAAAGTTACTAGAACGCTTCGTAGTAGAAAAGTCGAATCTACTCCTGTTCCCGTATCAACTCCTGATTCGAAAAGAACTAGGAAACCGCGCGAAAAGATAGCCGAACCTGCCAGAAAAAGCTCCAGAATTGCTGAAAAACAGAAAAAAGTCCTGTTTAAATTGGAAGACAACATGTATCAAGGTTAAAATTAAATTACTCGTAATTCATCTAACCAAGTTCTTTTGTCAACAACGTTTTTAATAAAGAATTTTATTTTTCTATCCTTTTTCTTTCTTCTAGTAAGAGTCTCTTCGTTGAAATATTCATTTTGAATTTATCACGTTGCAGATGTTCGATCGTATCAAAAAGTTCTTAAATCGAAGCCAGGAATACCTTTCAATAGCTCGAACATCCCAACTAGCGGTATACTTAAACCATTCGCTGTTACTACTCCGATCAATCCTTTCTATTTTCCTAACGGTGAGAGAAAATTAAAACGAAAAAGGAAGTAGAACAAAATGACTACCTACTTGATTCTATGTTGATGCCAATACATCTCATTCGTGCAATATTTTGAACGGTAATTTTTTCAACTCAGCGAGTTACGTATTTTTTGTTACCTGAATTTTTGTGTTGAATCGAGAAATTCAATTTTTATTTTTGCATTGTTGACCTCCTGTGGAGAAAATCAGTTTAGTAGCGTGTGATTTTATTACGGATATGAGTATTATTATTTATTTTTTTGGATAATTTTTTGTACCATGATTGAATGCCTATGTGAGAAATGATATCCTGTGTAATTTAAGTTTTCAAGCTAGTTGAAACTAAGGTTTGAATTATTGTAATTTTCAATTTTGCGACGCGCGACGTATCCTTCTAATTTATTGTTACTCTTGTATTACTGTATCTAATAGATCCACGATCGAAGTACGTTTTTAGATGATCTTTCTTTTTTGTTTTCATTTATGAATACTTTGCAGATGTATCTCACAATCGCGAGTATGAACGTATACTCTGTCCATCCTCCGGTCACAATGAAATTCAAACCACCAATTCGATAAAATTATGTATTACGAGTAGTCTAATCATCAACATGATTATCATTTGTACACACTTAATAATTCTGGTTAAAAATTTATTATTGATCCAATGAACAAAATACGTAATTTTATCAGACCTTAAAAATGAAATAATTAATTGGAAGGCTTCATAAAATCGAAGTAATAAAGCTTCAAAGCTCCATCTTTTCGCTAAAATACATTATTTTTCTTGAAAAGACGACCGTTCCTCTTGACATTCACCACACCGTGAACTATAAGTTATCATGTGTTCAAAATAGCATCCATGATGTAAATAAATGTGGGCGAGGAACGAGGCGAGGAGTAAATGATAAAAAATATTTCTCAATAATTTAATAATATTTTTTGTAATTTTTATTTTAGTTTAATAATGTTTTAATTTAAATTATGTAGTTTTGTGCTTCATTAAATTATGTTCAAAAATACTACTACATTCTCACTACAATTCGTTGAGGTTGAAAAGTGTTATGGAGTCTCTTGGTGACGTCGCGTAATAAAATACAACGGACCAAAACTCAAAAGTAAGTTGATAATTAGCTTCAATAAGTAATAGGTACTTATTCATCATGTCATCTGTTAAATATTTTTTTTCCTGTTTACAGATTGCAACTCTGATACAAATATAGATTGATTCCTGCTGGCGTTTATCTTCGCAGCAGCAATGGACCAAATCAAATCTCAAGTAAGTGAACAGAAACACTCATTTTTTTAAAACTCCTTTTTCCGTATTATTTTAATTATCTTGATTTTAATACTAATTTAGATCATCACCGTCGTTAACACGGTTGATAAATTGAACATCCAAGAACGCTTAGAAGCAGTCAGCTACTTGCAAAAGATCACCGAAGCCTACAAAAGCAAATCATTATGTTCAGGTATGACTTGAAACACAAATCTTGAATTATTTGTGCAGTAATCTGAATCAGTCCCTTTTCAATTTTCAGATATTAATTTAGATTCATCTGCGAGCGCCGAATCGAGTAAAACTCCTAATAAGAACTACAAACACAAATGTCGTAATCATTTGTGCTTCGCGAATAACGTAAAACATTTGAAGAAAATCGTGTGTTTCAAATGCGACAAACGTTTAGAAAGCGAGTTTCAATTATTCGATCATTCTCAGACACATTTAGATTATCCGTTATCGTGCTTACTATGTCGGTGTATATTTCGTAACGTCGAAGATTACAGTAGTCATAAAGCGACCGATTGTCACCAAAAAAAAGGTCGATACGTGTGCAGAGTTTGTCATCGTTCGTTTCCTACGAAGAAGACTTTCCAGTCGCATTCTTTAGATAACCATGGAATGAAATTGTACGATAATTGGTACGGATGTAAGTTATGCCAAGAGATGTTCGAGCAGAAAAAATTACTCTATCAGCATTATAAAGAGGTGCATTCGAAGATGAAATGTCAGTTAGAGAAGAATGGCGCCAAGGTTGCTAATTCGAGAATGGATTCTCAAGTAAAGTGGACGATTTCTGTTTTATTTCAAAACGATTTAATCGGCTTTACTGATCAAATGTGATTTTTTTTAGAGTAAAGAGAAATCACTGATGAATGGGAACGAAATGTCAAACGATGAAGATGCAGAAGACGTGGAAAAATTCCAGTGTGTTCATTGTAATAGAACTTTCGAAAAGAAATCTACGCTTAGCGTTCACGTTAAACGTCATTTACGTAAGCTATTAATTTTTTTAATTGTTTTTTTGTTTTTGTTAAATGTCTTAAATTAATTTTTATGTGTGCAGGAGATTCCGAATACGTATGTAAAGTATGTAAGAAAACGTTCACCGTGTATCGTTACTACAAACGTCATCTTCAAAGCGTCTCGCACCAAACCAAAAGTGGCGAAGATAAACCGATATTAAAATGTGATATTTGCAAGAAACTATTCTCCAGTCGCGACTCGTTATCTCGACACCAACTCAGGACACATTTCACCGGTGATAAAAGACTGAAATGCCCGTTATGTGATTTTAAAACAGCTTTGGCGACTAGTTTAAGCAGACATGTCAACTTACATACAGATAATAGGAAATTCATTTGTGAACAGTGCGGTTCGTGTTTTCATACGTTGTCTGCCTTAAATGACCACACGGTTTATGTGCACTCGAACGAACGTAACTACAGTTGCGAAATATGTGGCCAGAGGTTCAAGCTGAAGAGCGGATTAAATCGTCATTTCAAAACGCATTCCAACGAGAAAGAATTCAAATGTTTTTGCGGACAAGTTTACAAGTTTCGTACGAATTTAAGGAGACATTTGTTGACCGCTCATAAAATAGTTAGTATTTTTGAGGTATTTTGTTTCTTCTGCGAATGGAAACGAGTTTAATTTTCTTTAATTTTCTTCTTGTTGTAGACTGGCAAAAAGAATAACGTAACTCGAGTTACAACCGAAGAAGAAGGCTACGCTCTGAACTCGCCAAAAGTAGTCAAGCAACAGAAACATAAACAAACGAAAGATATCGTCGACACAACGAATCAACTGGACGAATTTGACATCAACTCGTTGAGCGGATTAACGGATGTAGATTTATTATGCGCCGATGAGGTGCTCTGCGACACGTATAGCTTTTCGAAATCATCCGCTGGAAATGCAGAATCTCAGGAAAGTCTGAATTCCATCCTGGCTCCGGCTCAGGTAGTCGATCACGTACTGCAACAAGCCACCGAGCCTTCATCGTTACAAAAATCATCCATAATGGATACAAAACAGTACGACATGATGGCCCAAGCATCAACGACTAATTACGTCGATAGTAATTTACCGCCGATGAATTTCCGGTCGTTTTCCTGTCGTCAGTACTTGCCGCAGAATTTCGGCGATGTTCTGAATGCCGAGTACGTTTCGCAAATGGCTTCTACGAGTAGTAAATTCGATAATCAGTACCTCGATGCTTCGTTCGAAGATTCAAGTGGCATGATGGTTAACGCGTGTAATCGTCAATACGCTTCTAATTATTTATCGGTGCCTGAAATACCAGTCGAAGATGAGAATGCGTTTTCGTACAGTAAATGGTTGAATGAAATTTAAGAATCAAATGCTTCATCTACTTATGATTAATGGAAAGGTACCCGAGCAAAAGTTATTCTATCGATGGAAATCGTATCTACAGTATTAATGGATTATTTACCTGAATTTCCGGTGATGAAATGGCTGGCCAATTCGTGAAAGGAAAAGTATACAGAAATTGACGTCGTTCGACTGCCACATCAATTTTTGCGATCCCCATGTTAGAAATTACGATAGTTCGATGCGAAATGACATAATTTTATTTCACGTTTTCGACGTGTGTACCAACTACCAACAGTTGTTTGAACAAATGGTGCAGCTTTGACGATACCTAATTAAGTATTTACAATCGAATCGCAAATTTTGCTTCGAAGGGTGACAGGAGGGAGGGGGGGGGGTGAACTCGTATATACGATTTTTACCTCACGAATTATGAGACTCCTCGCGAATTTCGAATTTTCTAGAGTTTTTTATAGCGATTACTGATTTTGTTTCATGTTTATCGAAGTTGGTTGTAATAACGATGCTAAAGATCGAAATAATGTTTTACCAGTGAATTAATCGCGTTTCGATTTTACTTTTTCGTGAATGATTTTGCGTTATTTTAAATACCTATTTGTGATATTATTGTGTACTTTTTGAGCAAAGTAAATCTCGCTTATATCGATTTTTTTTTTCAAATTCTTTGATAAAATATAACTCTCAAGATAAAAAATTTCGTACGTCTCCTTAAAAACAAAATCTATGTCGATCGGAAAGTTTTTGAATTTTTTTTAAATTTTATTTTCTCACTTCTTTCAGGATTTCGTCGAGAAAATTCAAATATTCTTACGAAAATGGTTTTTGAGCTCAAAATTGAATACTGGTTTTTTGGAAGTTTTGAGAAAAGTATCAATCGACCTTTTAAAATAGGTTTAACATTTCGACAGAAACTGAAAATTACCAAACATTTTATTTTTTGATGATTTGAGGTCAAAATTGCAGCATAATTTTTGAGCTTTTTTAAACAGATGTTTTCGACCTATCGAAATGAGTTAGGATTTTGCTATAAATTCAAATATTTTAATGAAAATGACTTCTGAGCATTTTTGAAGAATTTTGAGTTGGAAAAATGATTTTTTGAAATTTTGAGATCAGGGCCATTCGCCCTATTAAAGGTTGAAATTTCGGCAGCAAATTCAGAATAACCGTCAAAACATTTTTGAAGCATTTAGAGCTTGAAATTTGTTTTAAATTTTTTGGATAGGTATCATGCAACCTATCAAAATGGGTTAAAATTTAACAAGAATTTCAATTTGTATATTAGTTAAAATAATTTTTTCGAAAAAATTTTAAGCCTGAAATTCCGATATGATTTTTGGTACGTTTTTTTGAAAAAGATGTCAATACAACCTATATCAAAATGTGCTTAAATTTGACGAGAAATTCACATGTTTCAATGCAATTTTTTTGAGTATTTTTGAAAAATTTTGAACTCAAATTTATGAGGGTGTGACTTTTGGAATTTTTGAAAATCGTGCTCAAATTTTTTTGGAGGGTTCTTAAAGAATTTTAACTCAAAATTGAATGATTGTCATGCACAATTGCACACGTGATGAAATTTGACAAAAAATTCTTGATTTTTCAATGACATTTTTTTTAGCATTTTTGAAAGATTTTTAAGTTTATTATTGGGATATGACTTTTGATATTTTTGAAAGAAGTGTCACTGTTACCTATTCCAATTGGTTGGAGTTTCGCGAGAAATTCAAATATTTTTACGAACATTTTTTTTTTTGTGTATTCTTGAAGAATTTCGAGCCCAAAATTGTAACCTTATTTTTGAGGTTTATGAAAAAAGTGTCATGCGATCCATCAAAATTAGTTAAAATGTCGTCAGAAATCTAGAATATCTATCAAAACTTCTATCGAGGATTTTTGAAAAAATTTTACCACTAAATTGGAGCACGATTTTTGAGGGTTTCGAAAAATATTTCAAGCAACCAATCAGAATGGGTTAAAATTTGGCGAAAAACACCTTTTTCGAAGATTCTGAAATGATATCTCAATTTTGCACTCAAAATTCATCACAAAAGCTCAAAAAATATTCTCCTTGTTGAATATTTAAATTTTTCGTGGAATTTTAACCTATTTCGGTTGGTTACAAGTTCACTTTCTGAGTGAGAGAAGTTCTTCAGTAGGTACTAATTGTAAAAAATTGTTTGGGCCCGAGAGACATTGGACATTGGGAACTTTTAAGGTTCATCCCCCTATTGTGCCATCCAAAATGCATTTTTTCTGGCATTATAAAGATCCATATTTATTTACTCAATGCTAACTGAATTTTTTGACCCGAAAAAATGCCAGCTAAATTCGATTTCTAGAGCACTTTTTGCCTGTTGGATTGTGAGCTATACAGACTACAATTTTCTCCTATTTTCCTACCCTATTGAATTTGCTACCTACACATTTCCCTTTATAGCTACCGCCTTTACCTATTTGTGTTCTTTGAAGTTTTAATGACAATTTAAGCGTACTACAGTATTAGTTTCCTCTCAACTCTCAATATTTCGAAATAATTAGAAAAAATTAACGAGACATTTCCTCACTCAAGCTTCACCTACTTGTACAATTAACATCGTTAAATTATCCTGCACGCGCGTTGCCAAATTTCCAGCAGAATTTGCTCGTGTTTAAAATAAAATTCTGAACATTACAGCGGAGCACTTTGGTGATCATACAATCCAGAAATTACTATGCGTCATGATGAAAACACCGCTCGTTGCATTATTTCTCCATTACTTCGAATTCTGCAATTTTTCGGATTGAACAGATGCGTCGTCGATTCAGGCCAAACATGTCCCTATCGAACTTGTTACTTATTCGGCGTGCTTTCTTATATAATTATTCAATATCTTAAAAACTCGATAGATTTTATTCTTTATCGTAAAATCGATCAAGTCGAATTCTTGAAAATCATCACAGCCTCGATACTTTTCGGTTCCGAAACACTGGGTGCGATATGTTCAATATTCGTAAGTTATTCTCGACACGAAGAGATATTCAAAGTGATCGGTAAATTATTAAAAATCGATACGAGTTGGATATCGATCGGTGTTCGAGTTCAGTATTCGAAAAATCGTAGCTCTATTCGTACTTGGAAATTTTTATCGTTTTTATTCGGCTGTATGGTATTAGATTTTATTATTTTTTACATCTACGAACCGTATAAAGTTCGAACGATAATAATGATGCGGTATTCGGCTCGAATCGTGTCGTGGATCAATGCTTGGTATTTTTTAGTCATCTTGAGAATCGTACGAAATCATTTTAAAATGGTCAACGATCAGTTGGAAGTAATGGCTGTGACGATAGAGAAGAATGTATTCTTCCAAGATGTCGTTACCAGGGTGCAAATGTTGTACAAGATTCATCACGTATTGAGAAAAATATGTCGTCTGCATAATTCTCTGTTCGGGGCTCAAATGAATTTTTTGAGCGTTTTTTTCATATCGATTACTACCTCGTATTTGTATTTTTTATTCGTTAAGAATATTCGACATTTTAATCATACAGATAGGGGGACGCCGATTGGGGCCTCGTATGTGTATTTGTGTGTTTGGATTATTGTGTACTTCGCTTTATGTTGCAGTATTTTGAATTCCATTCAGAGTACGGTGGACGAGGTGAGCAATTTTTGTGTGATTTTTCTTTTGCCGAGTGGTTTTGATAGCTTTGTAGATTGACGTGTTGTCGTGATTTTTGGATGAATTGGTCTGTGGGTTGGTAATTTTGCAGCATAAATAATCCAGTAGGGTTTTTGTAGATATGAGTTCAAAAAATCAAAAAAGATGTACTTTGGATTTTCGCAGTTGCTCAATTGGAAAAATTCTAAAAATCATTCCCAGATTTCATGCTAAAAATTCTTCAAAAATGCTCAAGAAACTTTTTCGTCAAAATGATTGAATTTCTTGCTCAACTTCAAGGACACAATATAAACTGCTGTAAGTAATAAGTACCTATCATAATAATTTATTCAATTGTACAAACGCCTGAAAAATAGGTAAAAAGACAACAGTTTTTCGTTCAATACTTTTGGTAAACAAATATGTAATTAAGAAGAAGGGTAGGTAGGTACCTATCAAATGGTAGTACGTACTCATCAAGTACTTATCCGGACGAGCTACGATAACAATTTACTCATTTAACAAATAATAACCACCCCATTGCAGAGTAGTTCGAGTTGATTCGCGATGCTTACAAAATGACGAAAAATTTATACGTAATTTTACTTCCATTTTTAAACCTGCTACGAACAGTTGGTTTGAACATATTTCAGAAAAATTCGTTGCAACGATCTAGAAAATGGCCTTATTACACAATTTTCCTGATGTTTTATCTCGTAACGCAGTATTGTTTAAATCTGCCCAACGTACTGAGAATGATTAACAAAAGGGATTCTGAATTTTCAATGTTCCTTTGCCTATCGATAGGTACTCTGTCGGAAACGCTCGTCGCATTTTTCTCCTTACTCGCCACCCTGAAAACGTGCGATAAGAAGAGGATCATCATTGAAAAATTATTCAAAATTCAGAACAAACTGGTTTTATTGGACATGGAACTGGAATTTTCGAAATTCGCTTGGCACTCGCGTATTTTAATATTTCTCGGTATCGTAATATCGCTTATTTTAAGCGACGTAACTTTTTTCGCGATTTATAATCCGCACAATTTACGAGTTTTTATAATGCTATGGTATTCGGCCAGATTAATATCGTGGTTAGATATTTTTTATTTTTTAACAATTCTGAAAATTATCGCGATGTATTTTAAACGTATCAACGATGAGATTTTATCGAAGAATTTTAGAGTACATTTTGCGAGAAATGATTTTTCTAAAATGAAACAATTGATTAAATTGCATAAGTGTTTGAGAAATGTTTGCAAAATTCATAATGACGTGTACAGCTTGCAATTGCTGTGGTTGGTTTATTTTCTGATATTCGTCACTACCGGTTCGGTGTATTTTATTATCGCGTTGAGTTTAGTTCAATCTGCTTTCATGGGTAATTTTCCGGCTACTCCTTCGTGCTATTATGCTGGTTTCTGGAACGTGCTGTTTTATTTATTTGGTTATGTCGTGTTGAGAGTCACTACCGGTGTTATGAAAGAGGTATGATGATCATATTTATCGAAGGGTTGTTTCATGATTTTGATGATAATCATTTATGATTTTTGAAAGTAGGTAGTGAAGTACCTAGACCTACCTAGTACCTTACCTACATATTAGGCTATAGTATATAATACAGTTGAGCTAAGTATTTGAAAAGAAATGTGTATATTGTGCACCTACTGAGTGATATGTAGAAGGGTGGCCAAACTCAGCCCTCTTTGTGGCTAGCTATCTTGAAGAGGGACTATAATTTTATGAAATTAGATTAAAAACTGCGTTAAAAAATGACAAAAATTGACTTTTTGTAGCTTCTAAAGAGTGAAGAGAGGTTGAAAAGTCGAAATCACTGAAAAGCTTTCCAAAATATACAGATTCCAAATTCAAGTTTCTCATTATCAGGTGAATTTGAAAAGGCTGGGGCCATAAAATAACTGCTCCTTTCAAGATCGTCTGTCCACACAGTCACTTTGCTGTCAAGCCTCTCAAGGTCATCAACATGTCTTTTTACCCTCCCAGAGTTATAGTTGTCTGCGTGTCTGGCCTCTCAAGGTTGTCTGTCTGTTTCACTTCCTGAGGTCATTGACCCGTATGTCTGGACCTTAAAGTCACTAATCTACCTGCCTAGCTTTCCAAGGTCGTTTCTCTATCTGTCCAGCCTCTGAAGGTCATTGACCAGTCAGTATGGCTTCTTAAGGTCATTGGTCTGTTTGTCTGTCTGTCAGTGCGGCCTGTTAAGGTTATTGACCTTCCTGTGTAGCCTCTCAAGGTTGTCCGTGTGCCTGTCTGGCCTCTTAAGGTGATTGACCTGTCTGTCTGGTTTCCTGGGGTTGTCTGCCTACCTGCCTGCCTGGTCTCTCAAGGTCATTGACCCATATGTTCGGCTTCTAAGGTCGTCTACCTTTCTGTCTGGCCATCAATGCTCATTCACCCATCTGTCTGACCTTTAAAGGTCGTCTGTCTGCCTGTCTAGCCTCTCAAGGTCATTAAAGGGAATTAATCTAACATCTCAAAGTCACTGACCTACCTGTCATTTCTCTCAAAATTGTCTACATGCCCGTCTGCTTCCCAAGTAAGCTTTTGTTATCACTTTTAGTGAGTGAGTTAAATTTATTTGGGGTTTTGGGAAGTTGACTTATTAAAATAAAAATATGCCTACAATATTATATCTAAACCCACTTTTAAAAATTAAAATAATGATAAAAGTATTGTTGTAGGGTGACATAAAATTTATGTTACTGTTGAAAATTTTAAAGATGACTAACATAAGGTACTATAACCCCGGGTATGCCATACTCCCATTTTGTTCTTTACTTTTAAAAATTCAAAAAATTGTTGTTTTAAAAAATTGTTGTTTTGCAATTTTAAGGTTTTTATGACCAAATTTCTGGCATAGAATGAAAGTAATGATTGAATTAGAGCACTTCCTTTGAATTTCACACAATTTCAAACTATTTTTAACCCAAAAATGAAGTGATATGAAAAATGACTGAAATTCAAAAAAATTAAATGTACTCCAATTGAGACACGTAGCATACCATTGGAAAGCTCGTTCAATTCTCTTTCAAAAATGTTATTATGAAAAAGTTGGAAAAGTGCACAGTTTTGAAGATATAAGCGATCAAAGTTTACTGAATTCCCATTTATACCGCAATGCTAAGTTTGTCAAACCAGAAACAAAATGGCCGTCTGACATACCTGGTTTTGTAGTATTACCCTAAGATGACTTGAGGATGGATCGAATAATTTGAATATGAGTTGAAGTAAGATTCTTTAGTTTGGGCGCCATTTTGTGATGACAGAAAACCGGATTTGTTAAATTGAGAACTTCGAATATTTAATTTGAAAATGTTTTAATTGAATTTAAAGCACACAATTATACAAAAGTTTTTGGTTCATGATTAAGTTCAACACAATAAAGTTATGGAATAATTCGCAAGTACTATATGTAGCACAATAACTTGTAGGTACCTACAAGTAAGTAAGTCAGCAAAGTAAGCAAACAGAGCTGAAGTTGAACTGATCATTTAGCTTACTCAAAGCTCAGTATTTATTGGGAAAAGGTTGCATTGTAAGATTGTGGAATTTTACAGTAAAAGAGCGCTTCACTTTTTATGAATTGAATTCCAAAGGAGAACTTTAGTGGTCGCTTGTTTTTAGGTATAGGAAGGTATAGGGAATTTAACATGTCGCTTGTTTTTTAGTGTATAGGGTCTTATGGATATGGATTTAAGAAGCAGCTCCCTTTTTTTAGGTAGGTAAATCAACGGATGTGTAGGTATTTATAACAAGTAGCTCTATATTTGTATAGAAATGTACTATTTCAAGCAGCTTGTTTTTATAAGGAGGAATAAAGTACTGGAAAAAAGTGGCAACACAGATAACTCAGTTTATGAAGGAATGGTATAATAAGAGGCAGCTCTTTCTTATGCATAGATTAAAATTATTGGAAAGAAGTGATGAAACAGAAATGCAGAAGCTTTTTATGTGTTAGGGTAAAATTGTTTGAAAAAAGTGAGAATACTAATGTGGAAGATTTTTTGTCATTACACAAGGTTGCCTGTCTGCCTTTCTAGTTACTCAAGGTCATTAAAGAGTAATTCTCTAACATGCTCTATTAACAGCTCTATCGATGCTCTATCCTTTAACATAACTATTGCTGATTTTGGCTGCAGTCCTACTCCTACCAAAACAGTTTTTTTAAAGGTGGAGAAGGGAGCTGCTCTAATGACCGGACTGGGTGCTCTAACTTGCTCCAACGATGCTCTACCCCTTCAATGGGCCCCCCTCGCCTCCTGAAACTGGTAGGGACGGAAAATTTTATGTATAAAGGACAGCTAAAATTTAGAATTCTAAATTGAAATTGAAAAAAAATCAAAAAACTCTGAAAATAGCATCAAAAACTGAAAACGAACCTGGTAACTCTGAAAATAACGTTTAAATCAAAAACTAAAAATGAAATGAAAATCTCTGAAAATTTGGTCAAAAGTTCAAAATGAGTCTGAAAGTGAAAGTAAAAACGAAAATTCTGAAAATGAAATGTACAAACCGAAAACAAAACAGAAAATTCTAGAAAAAATTCATTGCTCTTGTTTAATCGATTACTCTCATTTTTTAAAGCTACAAGTAGAATAAGATAAGGATCCATATGATTATATGTACCATCTTGTTTTGAGGTTCAATTTTGATCTCAGTGGAGAAACAAGACGTACGCCAGTAGTATTTTTGGGGACCCAAATTTGTTAAAAAATTTTAAAATACTAAAGCGTTCAGTAGGCTGCTACAGCCCTGGGAATCTTTTACTTAAAATATCTACTAGTTGAAGGTAAATAGGTTTTTGAGTATCTTAGCGTTCTGATTATCTCTTATTTCCTAATTGCAATTTTCAATTTTTCAAGGAATTTCTTTTTTTGAGAAGTTTTGGTCTGAAAAATACATTTTTCTCTCGTGGCAAAAACGAGATTGAAAATATGATGAAAAATAGCAAATTTGTATTGTTGCAGCTGCTTATAAGCAGGTTTTGAGATCGGTGGCTCATTTTATTGAAAAATTTGTGCCTCAGAATACACAAATTGTTCGTCGAAACTCGAAAAATTCCCAAATTTGAATTTGACATAAAACATTACCTTGTAAAACAAATTATGAAAAAGATCATTGAGGGTAATTTTCATATAGGTCTCTTTATGCCTACTTCAATATTTCATAACCTAAAACTCCAAAAAATGAAGTGAATAGTCAAAAGGGTTACCTGCTACTATTATAGTTGACGTTTTTTAAACATACTGAAGAGTAATTAAAAACACACACTCACTCACTCTCGATAATTTGACTAACAAATAAAATTGCGTAGGTACCTACCTATTCATTATAAAGTAGAAGTAATTCGCGACGTTGACAAAATGACGAAAAATTTACGCGTTATTTTATTTCCCTTTTTAAGCATGATGCGAATCGTCGGCCTGAATGTATTCCGCATTAATTCCCTGCAAAAATCCACTCGTTGGTCATTTTATACGATAATATTAATGATTAATTTATTCACCCAATATTATCTAAACATTCCCGACGTGATGAAATCTATCAATAAAAGAGATTCGGAATTTTCCGCTTTCCTCAGCTTAGCAACTGCAAGTTTATCGGAATTACTAGTGGCATTTTTTTCACTACTTACGACGCTGAGGGCGTGCGATAAAAAGAAAACCATCATAAAAAAATTATTCAAAATCGAAGATAAATTGTATTTGTTGAACGCGAGCGTCGATTATTCAAAATTTAAATGGTATTCGCGTATTTTCACCTTCTCTAGCGCCATGATTTTGTTCATTGTAGGGGAGTATATTTTTTTCGACATTTATGATCCGCGTCGTGTGGTTAGTTTGGTGGTGTTGAGGTATTCGGCCAGGTTGATATCGTGGTTTGATATTTTTTATTTTTTAATCATATTGAAAATTATCGGTTTACATTTCAAACGAATAAATAAGGAGATTTTAACCAAGAGGTATCGATTCAATTGCAGGAGAGATAGTTTTTCAAAAATTAGAAAACTGGTTAAAATACACAAGTCTTTGAGAAACGTATGTAAAGTTCATAACGAAGTGTATAGCTGGCAGTTATTATGGTTGGTTTTTTTCCTAATATTTATGACCACTGGCGCGGTGTATTTTATTATAGCATTTTGTCTGATTCGGTATCTTTTCGATAATAATATGCCAGTGCTTCCTGCATGTGCTTACCTGGCATTTTGGAACGCCCTGTATTATCTATTCGGATACTTATTGCTGAAAGTAACCACCAGTGTTACCGAAGAGGTAAAGTAATTTATTTCTTGTATTTAAAAGAGGTTTATGTTACATAGGTATGTAAGGTATATGCACAATATTTTGAAATGATTTGTTTGTCTAAAATGTCCTCTTGGAGTAGTTTAATGGAACTTTGGTACGAAATTGGATTCATATTGTAGGTACCCTTTATACCTCTGTTTAGCCCCCGCACCATTTTAACACTGTTTTCAAACTCAGTCGAGTGATTCATTGTTTTGATGTTACACTTCTTCCTCAGTTCAACCCCCCCCCTTTTGACTTGAAAAATGGAAAGAAACTAGCCTAATGGCCTATCACAATGGGTTAAAATTTTAGTCTGAGACCAGAAATGGCGATAGTTTTTATGCTACACATTTACTTTGTTTTAGCCCCTTTCCAGCTCAAATGTGACTTTGAATTTTTTGTTTTCAAAACTGAAGAAATGTACCTTTAAAGTAATGGGCTGAGGGGAATCGAAAGAGTCCTCAAAAAATATCAATAGCTAAAATTTATTTTTTAAAAAATCAAAATTTCAGCAAATTGACATAGAAAGCTAAAGTTTGATTTATACCTTATCTTTGGCCTTCCTGGTCGATTGGTGACGGTTTCAAACTGTTCTGGAGCCTCCGACGGATTTTCGGTTTCTCCAGTTTTCGAAAAAACGCTGTAAATAGGATGAAAATGAAATTCAGAACCTATAAACTCGAATGTACATACCATATCTGCGACCCTTTCGATCGATTTATGCACGTATTATCAAAATCCTTTTGTGCCGGTTCAAATCCCAAATTTTCTCCAGTGGTTATTTTTTTTTCAATGCAAAAATCAGCATTCGTAAACGTATGAACAAAAAAGTCTGAAATTTGGTTTGTAGGGGAGATTGTTGTACCAGGGACCGATTTTTCGTTTTTTGGGAATGGACTCCACCCATTAATTATTTTTGAAAATGTGAATAGGGTGCATCAAAGAATGGTCTTTTACCAAAAAAACGAGATATTCACATTTGTTCAAAACTCATTCCCCTCCCCTCCAGAATTTTTTGAAAAAGTCACTTTTTTTTGGTCCATGGTACAACGGGTCGTGTACCAAGGACCAAAAGGAAATTTACCCTGGAAAATGCCTAAAAGTTGGCCGTGAAGGCATAAAGTTCACGTATGGATCATAGACATTCATTATACATATTTACTTTTTACAATAAGATCATATAAAATTTTGCAGAATTTTTTTAAAAAAAATTTCATAAGTTTGTCATGTTGTACCACGGACCATAGATTTTTCCTCAAATTTCCACCAATTTCAAATAAATTTTGAAACGTTTTCAGATGCTACAATGTAAAAACTGTGTAAAGGGCATCCTGGCATCTGAAAAAGTATCTAAATTCGTGAAAATTGGATGAAAAAATTGCGGTCCGTGGTACACGATGAAATTTGGTCCCAGGTACAAGACCTCCCAAAATTTAGAAAAAAATTTCTACAAAATTTCACACAATATTTTTCCAAAAAGTGAATATGTGTACTTACACTTGGATGGTGTAGCTACACGTTGCACTAATTGCTTTGACAAATTTCAAATAAACAACAGGTCAAAATGAGTTCACAAAACATGGCAAAATGTAATTTTTCGTTTTAAAACGTGATAATCGTGTGCAACATTTTCAAATGAAAACCTTATTGCCTATAGTTCATTTTGTGGCATACCCTAGTGATGCTTTAAAACGTAGTGGGGTCCGAATTCCGCAAGTGGCGTTAGTGAGGGAAAGGTCCCTGGTACAACAGGTCCGGGGTACAACAATCTCCCCTATCCTGTTTTAGACTTCCCGAGTTGATTGGTGACATATTCGCACTGTCCTGAAGCCTCCAGCAGATTTTGAAAATATGAGCCTAAATTGCTCGAATAGGTCGCAAGAATAGTAACTCTGAGTTGATATAGAAGCTGAATTTCATTTTCACCCCATTTACAGCATTTTGTTGAAAACTGGAGAAATTGAACATTTGTTGGAGGCTCCAGAACCGTTTGAAACCATCACCAATAAACTCGGAATGTTGAAAACTGGGTATGTAAACCAAATGTTAGCTGTCTATGTTAATTTGCTAAAATTGTGATTTAAATTTAACGTTGGGCGCCAATGTAGCGATAAACACTGATTCTGACTTACTCTTCCACAAATGGATTGGAGTAAGCTCGCATCCACCCTTCCTTTCTAATTTTAAAGTTTTTGTACCTAGATACCTACGAGTATAATAAATTTGATCTCGTTTGTTTTTTTGACGAGAAATGAGCGGGTGAGTTGAAACGCTTTCGAAAGTGCTATGAAAAAGTAGTGTTTTTTTAAAAGAAAAAGAAACTTTCAGATGAAGCTGGCAGCTTTTATTGTTTCATTTTGAGGACCACTGTCGACATGAACGAGATAAAGTGCGTTTTTTGTCCCAAAATTGAAAAAAAATCCTTGAAATTGTTAACTGTGTGGGTGAGCAATAATTATGTACACTCGTACTCAGGGATCAGGGGATCCTCCATCTTGGTCGTACCTAAAAATAGCATTTTTCTCACATTAAGTGGGTAAAAATTAGGTTCGGGGTTAATAATTCATCATTTAGATTTCTTCGCGAGTTGGTGCGATTTTTGGACGATTCAAGGGAATTCTAAACACCTTAGAAGCCTCAACTTTCCGTTCGGGTACCTAGAATTTTTTTGGAAGTCACTCTCATACACTTAGTTCAGAGATGTCCTTGCAAAGACATACACATACTTTCATTATGAGTAGGCCTAATTCATCAATCAACAACCTACCAAATTACTAGGTGGCATTTTCAGTAAAATACATAAACATGTTGAAGAGTAATTAACAAGACACATTTACTTACTCACTCACCGCAATAGGGATTTGACAAGACAACTGTCGCGCTCTAGGAAATTGTAGCCACAAACGCCGGAACTAACGTAAGGTCCTGTTATTATCAGCAATTTTCGGAAATTTTGACAACATAACATTCCAATGTTTGCACCGGGACCTTTCGCCAGCCAATCAGAAACAAGGCGACACTAGCGCGGCGCACCTCTGTCAAGTTCCTATTCGCCTAACAAATAAAATGTTGTTTTTATTATAAACTAAAGTAAAAGTGGTTCGCGACGTTGCTAAAATGACAAAAAATTTACGCGTTATTTTATTTCCATTTTTAAACATGATGCGAATCGTCGGTCTAAATATATTTCGTATCGATTCTCTTCAAAAATCGAATGTATGGCCATTTTATACAACAGTATTACTGATAAATTTAATCACCCAATATTGTTTAAATATTCCCGACTTGATAAATTCAATTCGAAGAAGAGATTCGGAATTTTCTGCTTTCCTCAGCGCAGCGTGTTCAACTTTATCGGAATTACTCGTGGCATTTTTCTCACTTCTTACCACTCTGAGAGCATACGATGAAAAGAAAAACATTATTGAGAAATTATTTAAAATCGAAGAAAAACTGTATTTGTTGAACGCGAGGATCGAATACTCTAAAATTATGTGGTATTCGCGTATTTTTGCTTTCTCCGGTGTAATGATTGTATTAATTACGATAGATTATATTTTTTTCAATATCTACGATCCACGTCGTGTTATAGCATTGATAGTATTAAGGTATTCGGCTAGGTTAATATCGTGGTTCGATATATTTTATTTTTTAATGATTTCGAAAATAATCGGTCTGCATTTCAAAAGAATTAATAGGGAGGTATTCGTAATAGTTCAAAAATATCGATTCGGGTTTCGACGTAGGGATGGTTTTTTAAAGGTTAGAAAATTAATCAAAATACATAAGTCGTTGAGGAATGTGTGTAAAGATCATAACGATATGTACGGATTGCAAGTACTTTGGTTGACTTTTTTTCTGCTATTTATGACAACTGGTTCGGTTTATTTTATCATTGCGTACTTCCTCATTGGGTATTTGTTCGATAATAATGTAACGGTGGTTCCCGCATGTGCTTATCTCGCATTTTGGAACACTCTGTATTATCTGTTCGGATATTTATTGCTGAAAGTAACCACAGATGTTGCTGAAGAGGTAAAGTATTTGAGATAATTAGGGGAAGATTATGTTACTGTACCTAGGTACTTGAGGGATTTTATCAATTGTGATTTGTTCCTGTATATAATTGTGCTTTAGAATGAAGTTTGAGGAAATTCAGAATAGAAAGCAGCAGGTAAGAGGAAAAGGGATTAATGTGGGTCAAAATTGAAAAATTAGCCATGTTTATACTTAGCAGGACCCCTTAATTTTTCAATTTTTTAAAAATTTTGTTCAAAACTGGGGTAGCTTGTGCCCTCCATGGCTGTTGAGATCGTTCTTTGGAAACGATTTTTGAAAATGAGTTCACTGTATTTTGAACTTTTTTTAAAATTAATTTTAAACTTTTGCAAGTTGAGCTTTCACTATGAAAGATCACTTTCGAAATTTTAATCATGATTCTGAACTTAATATTTATTCTCTCTTAAATGCTGCAAACAGATTTGCTCCAAGTGCAACAATTCTCGAGATATGAGCCTTAAAAGTAGCTGCAGCTTCGTAAAAAAATCACAAATGCTTGAAAATTACACGGTTCCTCTCCCACCCTCAACCCATTAGGGCTAAAATGACATTTTAATTTCCCTGGATCATAGAACAGAAATTATTAAAGAAAAATTGAGAAAAATCAAAATTTTCTAGGCATTATTTTGGTTAATTGATGATAAGGAATAAGTCTAGAGATTGAATTTGCGTATTTACGGCAAACTAGTTATGCAATTTTATTAACACCTTTCACCACAGCGCGTAACATAATATACCTTTAGAAGAGATTCCAATGCTAAACAACACCGCACTGTTGGAGACGTCGCACAAGTATGATTCAGATTTAAAATTATCACTTTTGTTGGTTCGAAGCGTCTGATTTTCAAAATTAGGGCACCCTTTACTAATTTGGGGAAAAGGTAGGAGAAAAACGTCGAAATCATACGATTTATTGAATGCTATGGCAGTTTCCAAAGGTGCTGAATACGAATATGATTTCATGTTTCAGACAAGGCCTATTTCACCACCCCTGCTCCCTCAATTCGAGTCAAAATGCTTTGAAAAAACGCAAAATGGTGAGATGTACCCAAGGGGTACTTTTTCAAAGGGGCTTGTAACGGTTATTCCGAATTTTCAACTTTTTCACGAAAATTTTTCCTCTTCGAACAAAACGAACCAGTGAGGAAAATATCTCCTCTCCCCCCACCCGTATTCAAAAAGTACCAGTTTCTCAACGTTTCGGAGCCTACAGTAAGTGTTCAATTTCTTCCAAAAATTTCAAATTTCTTTGAAAAGGCGAATCAATTTTCAAAAATTGTCTTACAGAAACCTTGTCTAAAGGGCATAAACAAGTGCCCTTTTATCCAAACAGCTTAAGCAGTTGGTTTTTTAATGATTATTTTATTGTTTTTGTGAAAATTGTACCAACATAACAGCTGTTATAAAATGTAATTATCATGATAAAGTATGTCCGTCCATTGTAAAAAAAAACACTATAGCCTAGGTATATCTAATCAATAACCAAGCACCTGCAAATAGGCATTTTGAAATGACTTTCGGTAAACAACGAGTAATTAAAAACTTTTACCAACTATGATTACCTACTTCTTTTACATGTGCCTACCTACGTATTATACCTACCTATAGTCAAAGTAATCCGCGACTTTCACACCATGACGAAAAATTTACGCGTTATTTTATTTCCACTCTTGAACGTTTTTCGAATCGTTGGTCTGTTTATATTTCGCACAAATTCTCTACAATTATCCTACTTATGGCCATTTTACACCGGAATACTGATGATTCTCTTAGTAACTCAATACTCCATAAATTTACCCAGCATTTTAATGGTGATCAGTACAAGGGATTCTGAATTTTCTATGCTCCTTAGCGTAGTAACCGCAACATTAGCAGAAATGATGGTTGCATTTCTTTCTTTGTACAGCTCTCTTAAAGAATACAATACGAAGAAAAAAGTTATTTTGAAATTGATTCGAATGGAAGATAATTTATTCGTCTTAAATATAGATATCGCGTATTCGAAATTCAAATGGTATTCGCGTATTTTTTCATTTTCTACAGCGGTTTGTTTTTTCTTCATTTTCGATACGGTTTTTCTCTGCGTCTACGATCCTGTTCGCGTTCAAACTGTATTAATATTGAAGTATTCGTCCAGATTTATATCCTGGTGCGATATATTCTATTTTCTATCCGTTTTGAAAATAATTAATTTTTATTTCGAACGAATTAATAAAGAGATAATGGTATTAGGCAAATATCGTAGGTTGGCGAGAATTCATCTATTTAAAGTGAAAAAATTAATCAAAATTCATAACTCTTTGAGAAATATTTGTAAAATTCATAACGATATGTATGGGCTACAGTTACTTTGGTTGGTTTATTTTTTCATATCCGTTTCAACCGGTACTGTGTACTTTGTGGCAACATTGAGCCTTATCGATAGTTTCGCTATAAGCACTAATTTTCCTTTGGTGGCTATTTGCGTGTATTGTGGATTTTGGACAATGGTAAATTTCTACTTCTGCTATATCATCCTGGCAGTAACGTCTAATGTTGCCAAAGAGGTAAGCTGTAGAGTACCTGCCTGGTTGTTATTAAATTAATTTTTTGGCACTTTACCGTACACCCTCACCCTCACATGTTGAAATAAAATGCCATTGTCTTTTATTCTGGACGAAGTACCTATTTGTGCATTATTTTTTTGAACGTGCTAAATTTCAAATTGGGAATTTCTTCATTTCTCAAGTCACTTATGAGTAGTTGTAAATGCAAAAAACAGCTAAAAATTTCAATTTTTATTGAAGTAAATTTTTCCGGTTTGAAATAAAATGTCTACTCTGATAATTATTGGCCGAAATTTAAGAAAAAATGGACAACAATTCATGTAAAAATAAGTTGGTGAAAATTGGGAAAAATTAGGAGTTATGTATTTCCCCTTCCTCCTTCTCCTAATAATTTCAGTGCCTAATTTATTAAAAATTATCAATATGGAAACTTACCAAAAACTGGCAGTAAGTTACCTAAAGTTACCAATGATTATCCATAATTTACAAATGAAACACCAATCTGTAATATTTATGGGGATAAATTACCACTAATTTATGAGAAATTGCAACCAACTTGCAAAAAATGAAATTACTAATTATTTACCAAAAATTACCAAGTATTTTACCAATCATTTGCTGAAAATTACCAGTTACTGTTCCATATTTATCGGTAATTTTCCAGAATTTACGGGTCAAAAATTACCACTTACGACCAGTATTGTATTTCATCACATTTCACCAAAATCGCCAATAATTTAGTTACGAAAATTACCTCAATGTCAATTTACAAAAACTACTATAATTCACGCAAGACCTTCGTAGTTTTCCAAAAATTACCGTAACATCCTAAAATGACCATGGTTTTCCAAAAATTAACATAATTTACAAGAATTTCTGTAATTTACAAGAATTATTGTAATTTACAAGAATTACTGTAATTTACAAGAACTACCATAATTTATGAGAATTACCGTAATCTACAAGAATTGATGTAATTTACATGAATTACCGTAATTTACATAAATTACCGTAATTTACCAAAATTACCGTAATTTACATGAATTATTGTAATTTACATGAATTACCATAATTTACAAGAATTACCGTAATTTACAAGAATTACTGTAATTTACAAGAATCACCGTAATTTACAAGAATTACCGTAATTTACGAGAATTGATGTAATTTACATAAATTACCGTACTTTACAAGAATTACCGTAATTTACATGAATTATTGTAATTTATATGAATTACCGTAATTTTCAAGAATTACCAAAATTTACAAGAATTACCGGAATTTACTAGAATTACCGTAATTTACAAAAATTAATAACAGTTTTCATGATTTATCAAAAATTACTTTGAATTAATCTGCCATGACTACCATGAATAATCATTATTTTACCAGAAATTACTAGTGGTTTACCAAAAGTTAGGTGTAATTGACGAAAAATTACCAGTAATTTCCAAGTAAAAAAAACTGGATATGTTCTCCTCTCTTAGGCCTAAAACATGATATTGTTATTAGGTGTAGTTATTCGAAAATTATTATTTTTCGAGAGACAATCAAACATCATTATAATATCTAAGTACATACTTATCAATTTTTACCTACTTATTGCAAAAAACCCAGTCGAGTCATAAAATAAACGCCTTAAATTAAAAATTAAAAAATGACATTCTGTACTCATTAATTAAAAATTGAAAGAGAAATAATCGATTACTTTCATACTGAAGTTTGTGTGGGCTTCCATTATGAAATATGTAGGTACATATTAGATTGTAAACGCGACTTTTTCAAAATGGTGAAAAGCGTACGTGTTATTTTATTTCCAATTCTGAGCATATTGCGAATCGTCGGTCTGAACATATTTCGGTTAAATTCGTTTGAAAAATCTGCACTTTGGCCATATTATTCGATAGTCTTGATGATTTATCTAATCGTCCAGTATCTTGTGAATTTAGTCTCATTAGTATACTCTATCACGTTGATCAGCGCTCAGTTTTCAATGTTTATTGGGCTAGTAACTTCTAGTTTGACTGAAATGATGGCGGCGTTTTTTTCATTATTCATGACTGTAAGACACAGCGACAAAAAGAGACGAGTCATTTTGAAATTATTGAAAATCGAAGACAGGTTGTTTCTGTTGAACGTGTGCATCGAGTATTCTAAATTTCAATGGCATTCGCGTAATTTTATATTTACTAGCGTCGTGATTTTTTTCATGATTAGCGATTTTTTTATACTGAAAACCTACGACCCGACACGTTTCAGGGCTACTTTCATGATGAGATATTCGGCTCGATTAATATCGTGGTATGATATTTTCTATTTTTTGTATATTTTGAAAATTATTCGGTTACATTTCCAACGCATCAATACGGAGATTTTGACTTTGACCAAATCTCAGAATGATTTCAAACATGAGGATTCTTTTAAAATTAAACAGTTGAATAAAATTTATAAAACTTTGAAAACTGTTTGCAGGATTCATAACGAATCATATGGCGTACAGTTGCTTTGGTTGTTTTATTTCTTCATGTGTGTTACGACCTCTTTCGCGTATTTCGTAATTGTCTGTAGTGTTCTCCAATTAATGTTGGGAGTGAATGCTGATCTAGTGGTGGTATACGCTTATTTTTCCACTTGGTCGTTGCTGTTTTATTTATTGAGTTATCTTGTGGTCGATGCGATGATCTGTGTCTCTGAAGAGGTAAAATTTCAGGAATTTGGTGTTCCTAGTTAACTTATTTGGTTGTTGTTTTGTTACTTTGTTTGTAGGCATACCTACTTTGTATCTAGGTAGTACCATCAACTGTTAAATTTTTTAAGGAATTAATGAAATAGATATGTATTAGTTTTGCTTTTAAATTTTTTTTGGCTCAAACAAATCCTTAATTTTTATTATAATTTGAGTAAGTATTTAAAGTATCCATGGTTCATTGAATAGGGCCAATGTTTGATTATTCATCATTAGGCTACATAGATCATTTAATATTGGTGTGGAAAACTGAAATATTTGTCGGTGTTTGTGTTTGTAATTGATTATTTAGAGTATGTAATTTGGTCCTCCGAGTCGGATATCTTTTCAAATACTTACTGTTGGCTAATGTAGGTTGTTCTACATTAAGATAGAAAGCTAAATTTTATCTTATCCCTTCCGGCCTCCCCTCCCCAAATAGATTATTGACTTTTACTTTAAAGTATGTACGTAATTTACATGAATTATTGTGATTTTTAAAAATGACAGAAAGTATCCATAATTTACCGTAATTTACAAGGATTATCATAATTTACAAGAACTAGCGTAATTTACATAAATTTCCGTAATTTACTAAAATTACCGTAATTTTCAAAAGTTATGGTAATTTACAAAAATTACCGTAATTAGGTATCAAAAATTATGGTAATTTACAAAAATCACAGAAAGTTTCCATACATTACTTCACTCATTACTGTAGTCTGTAATTTACAAGAATTGTCATAATTTACAAGAATTACCGTAATTCATCAGAATTATCGTAATTTACCAGATTTACCGTAATTTACAAAAATTACCGTTATTTACAAGAATTACCATACTTAATTCACAAAAATTACAGAAATTTTCCATGATTTATCAAAAATTATTTTCAATTTATTTACCTATTCTTCCCTCAAAATTACTTGTAACTTTACAAAATTGACTAAAGTAAATAATTATCCATAATCTACCATGAATAATCATTATTTTATCAAAAATTACTAGTAGTTTACCAAAAGTTACCTGTAATTAACGAAAAATTACCAGCAATTATTATTATTTTTCGGGAGACAATCAAACATCATTATATGTAGATACCTACCAATTTTTACCTATTGCAAAAACCCAATCGAGTAATGATCGAAATAAACGCTTTAAATTAAAAATTAAAAAACGACATTCTGTTCTCATTAATTAAAATTGAAAGAGAACCAATCGATTATTTTCATACTGAAGTTGGTGTGGGCTTCCATTATGAAATAAGTAGTAGATTGTAAACGCGACTTTTTCAAAATGGTGAAAAGCGTTCGTGCTATTTTATTTCCAATTCTGAGCATATTGCGAATCGTCGGTCTGAACACATTTCGGTGGAATTCGTTTGAAAAATCTGCACTTTGGCCATATTATTCGATAATCTTGATGATTTTTGTAATCGTCCAGTATCTCGTCAATTTAGTCTCATTACTATACTCAATCACGCTGATCAGCGCTCAGTTTTCAATGTTTATAGGTTTAGTAACTTCTAGTTTGACTGAAATGATGGGGGCGTTTTTTTCATTATTCATGACCGTAAAACACAGCGACAAAAAGAGACAAGTCATTTTGAAATTATTGAAAATGGAAGACAGGTTGTTTCTGTTGAATATGTGCATCGAGTATTCTAAATTTCAATGGTATTCGCGTAGTATTATATTTTCTAGCGTCCTGTTTTTTTTCATGATTAGCGATTTCTTTATACTGAAAACCTACGACCCGACACGTTTTAGAGCTACTTTTATGATGAGATATTCGGTTCGATTGATATCGTGGTACGATACTTTCTATTTCTTGTATATTTTGAAAATTATTCGATTACATTTCCAACGTATCAATACGGAGATTTTGACTTTGGCCAAATCTCGAACTTGTAATTTCGAAGATAAGAATTCTTTCAAAATTGAAAAATTGAATAAAATTTATAAAACTTTGAAAACTGTTTGTAGGATTCATAACGAGTCATATGGCGTGCAGTTGCTTTGGTTGTTTTATTTCTTCATGTGTGTTACGACCTATTTCGCGTATTTCGTAATTGTCTGTACTATTCTCCAATTAATGCTGGGAGTGAATGCTGATTTAGTGGTGACATACGCTTATTTTTCCACTTGGTCGTTGCTGTATTATTTATTGAGTTATCTTGTGGTTGATACGATTCTCTGTGTCGCTGAAGAGGTAACATTTCAGGAATTTGGTGTTTCTAGTTAATTTATTTGGTTGTTGTTTTGTTACTTTGTAGGTACTTACCTACTTTGTATGGTAGTACCAACTGTTTGATTTTAAGGAATTAATGAAGTACATAAATGTAGTTTTGCTTTTGAAAATTGTTGGCTTTAACGAATCCTTAATTTTCATTATAATATTTCAGTAAGTATTTAAACGCGTATCCATGGTTCTTGAATGGGGTCAATGTTTGATTATTCATCATTAGGCCACACAGATTATTTAATATTGGGGTGGAAAACTGAAATATTTGTCGGTGTTTGTGTTTGTAATTGATTATTCAGAGTATCTAATTTGGTACTCCGGGCCGGATAATTTGTTAAAATGTTATCCATTTGGCGATACAAATCAAATTATTCAATATTGAGGTGACTAAAAAGCTGAAGTTTATTTCACATCCCCAAATAAATCATTGACAATTAAAGTAGGTAGGTGTTCGAACTTTAAAGTATCGAAATTGGTCCTCCGAGTCGGATATCTTTTCAAATACATATTTACTGTTGGCTAATATAGGTTGTTTGACATTAAGATAGAAAGCTAAATTTTATCTTATCCCTCCCGGCCTCCCCTCTCCAAATAGATTATTGACTTTTATTTTAAAGTAAGTAGGGTATTTAGAGCGTCAAGTTTGGTCCCTTAGGTCGGATAAATTTTCAAGAAATTTTTCATTGGACGATACCGATCACTTCATATTGAAGTAGAAGGTTATAATTTGGCTTACATCCTCTTTTTGATACTTATTTCAAAAAAATTGACATTTGTTTTGGAAAGTTTTAAATAGGTAGTGAAAATGTTCTTTGGTATCTTGAAACTTGATAACGGAATGTCATCAGTAAGGACCGTGTATTTTAATAAGTACGTATATCAAGTAATGAGGCATTAAGGAAATAAGTATAAACTCGTAGAAGCAGACTTATTTCGTTATTGCCACCTCCACTCACTCCATAATCTATCCACCTTTTAAACCTTTACACCCCACTAAAACATGTAAAAGTAAACAACCAGACGTATTTCAAGATTCATAAATGACATTTTGTAAACAGTAATTAAAACACGAATCAATTAGATCGGCTTGTCTACTTTATTCTATCCTATTCTTTCCGTCAACAAGTAGATTATATTCCGAGACATTTGAAAAATGACGAAAAGTTTACGCGTTGTTTTATTCCCCATCCTGAGCGTATTGCGAATCGTTGGCCTGAACACATTTCGTGTGAATTCTCTTCAAAAGTCATCGCTATGGCCATATTACACAGTGATCTTGATGATTTATTTAGTTATACAGTATTTCATCAATATTACCTCGTTAGTCAGAATGATCAGACCAAGAGAGTCCCAATTCTCCGTATTTGTAAGCTTGGTAACTGCAAGCTTAACCGAAATGCTGGTGGCATTTTTTTCACTATTCATGACCATAAAAACGAGGGATAAGAAACGGAAAGTTATTTTAAAACTGTTCGAAATCGAAGATAAACTGTTCGTATTAAATATGGGTATCGAGTATTCGAAATTTCGATGGTATTCGCGTATTTTTATATTTTCTAGCACCGTGATGTTTTTCATGATAAGCGATTTTTATTTATTGAAAACTTACGATTATTCACGTTTGAGGGCTATACTCATGTTGAGGTATTCGGCTCGATTGATTTCGTGGTACGATATATTTTACTTTTTATCGGTTTTGAAAATTATTCAATTGCATTTTAAACGCATTAACGAAGAGGTACTAGCGATGGGAAGGTTACAAAACCAGTCAGAAGATGACAATTGTTTGAAAATTAAACAGTTGAATAAAATTTATAAGTCTTTGAGAAACGTTTGTAAAATTCATAATGAAACGTATGGTTTGCAAATTCTTTGGTTGGTTTATTTTTTCATGTGTATCACAACTACCCTCGTATATTTTATTATTATTTTTTGCATTTTCTATTTCATATTTAAAGAAAATGTTAATTTATTTTTTACGTGCTTGTTTTGTGGTACTTGGACAGTATTGTACTATTTATTAAGTTATTTTATCATCAGAGTTATCACCGATGTAGCTTACGAGGTAAGAGTGATGTTATTATGGTGTTTTTGGGGATCATTTTGCACCTAAGTAGATGCTTTTTTTGTTACTTACCTATATGGCATTTTTTGAGTAGGTAGCTACATAGATAGGTAATATGCTATATTGGCGATAGGAAACTAGAATTCGGTCAACACTTTATTTTTGCTCTCCTCCCTTTGAATAAATAATTGATTTTCGCAATGAAGTAGGGATCTCAAAGAATCAAATTTGGTCCTTCGAGCCGGATACATGTTCAAAGATTTACCATTTAGTCCATCTGTATCATTTTAATATTAAAATACGAAGCTGGAATATTGTTTGAACACCCTCTTTTCAACTTCCCAAAAATATGGGATGTGGTTTCTTGCTTGGTTAATCTTTTCAATAATTGATTGTTGGTTCAAATTCTAAATCCGTATTTAGTTTTTACAGTTACCATAGGTATACCTACAGGGTGCCCAGAAATATCGAGCACCCCAAAGAAAGTTTTTCATTAAAAATATAGGTTGGCAACTGGAAATAGATGCATATGATTGGTGGAATGTTATCTCTCCAGTCCAACAACCAATCTTGTGCTATCATTATTATCATTCACTGTGACCAACCATAGTATTTTAGTAGAAAACTTTTTTTGGGGTTCTCAATATTTCTGGGCACTCTGTACTTGTATTAAATTTTGAATTTTGTATTTGGAAACTGTGTTGTCTTAAATTGTGTTCATTGGAGAAATGGAAAAATCCCATCGAAGATTGGTGAATTGGTTAGATTGTTTGAAGAGTGGTAGTCAATTCCATTTTGAAGATTGTTGGATCGGAGGTCGTTATTTTGGTTTCTAAGATTGGTGATTGGTTCAAAAGGTCCAGACCCCCCCTTACAGTACCTACTAGAGCTGAAAACGGTTACGATACCCGCTTACCGGTATCTGGTTAAAATACCGGCTAAACCCGCTTAGTGGTTGTATCGGGTTGATTCGGATATAGATAGTAGCGTATAGCGAGTACTGAACGAGTACAACCGGAATGTTTTCGCACTTGGTCTGCGCACGCACCCCAAAATTTGATAATGCGTAAGTGGGAGGAGTTACGCTTCGACACCTGTCGTTCGTATGTGTGATTGACGTTTGACATGATTGATGACAATGATGATGTCATGCCGGTACACCGGCTAGGCATTCAATGCGCTACTAGTTATATCGTGAACCGGTGCGACATTTTTTGAACTCGCTACCCGCTACTAGCAAGTAGCGAGAATTTACGATACGGATACGATAGTTACCCGCTGTCAGCGAGTACCGTTTTCAGCTCTAGTACCTACCTATTCTTTGAACTAATATTCTCTTAGAAAACCTGATAGAGACTAGAATGATTCAAAACCAACCATTCAGGAACTTATTACCTGCCTAATATGAAATACCTACACCAAATTTTAGGATTCTACTTCGCCATTTGATCAAATTTCAATTTTTTTATTGAAATGGACTGAACTAGATTAGAAGTTTTAAAAGTTTATTAAAAATCAATGTTTTTTTTTCAACTTCTCAATGTCAGGTGCGAAAATTAAATTTTCTGTCGCTTTTAATCATTTGATACTTATGTAGGTAGATAGAATTTAATTGTTAAGTACTTCATTTTTAACCTCCCAAAATGAAGGAATCACCATGATTTTTAAAACCAAACTATTCAATTTATTCTGTGGTCCTTCAGGCCGGATATTTGGTCGATTATTTATCATTGGAGACTGCATATCATTGATATTGAGGCGAAATACTAAAATTTTTGTCAATTTTTGTCAAGTATTCAAAGTATCCAATTTGGTCCTCCAGGCCGGACAAATTTTCAAATATGTGCCATTAGGCGCCATAGACCATTGAATGTAGAGGTATATAAAGCTGAAATTTGATTTAGATTACGTTTTAGACCTTGCGCCTTCCAAAAATATTATCGATTTTTATCATGAAGGCGGTTCCAATTTGGTCCTTCGGGCCGGATAAATTTTTAAAAATTTACTATTGGACAATATTTTGGTCGAGATTGAGGCAGATAGATGTAATTTGGCTTACATATTCTTTTTGATCCCTCGAAACAACTGACGATGGTTTTTAACCATTGTGAAGCCTTGAGTTGACTTGCCATTTTTCAAAAAACTAAAAAAAAGGAGTTGAGCGAAACTGGGATCAATTAAGAAAAGAATAAAATCAAAATCTGTTCAATTAAATCTGTCATTTCAATGCTTTCGAGGGAACCTTTTGACCCTGGAATCTCCGGTTGGAACGAAACTTGTATAAAAAGGGGTTCCACGACCCCTTCCCATTTCCTTGATTTTCAGCTGCTGAAGTTGATTTTTCAATTTTTGGTAAATTTTTTTGATATCCAAAGTATACATAAACTTGTAGAACAAGACCTTCAAAAATTCTCGAAAAATTAATTTCAGCAGCTGAAACTTTTGAAGGATGAGGGTCTTTTGAAGTCTTTTTTCTACAGCCCATGCTGGTGACCTCATAGAACAGTTTGAAAACACCAGTAAGCAATCTATTCTAGTGCTCATAATACGAGTATATTTATGTAGGTAATGAACCAATTCAAGATTCTGCCTCATTTTGGTCAAATGGTGTTTTCAAAAAAAGGACCAAACTTGAATTTTTTATATGTAAATAGGTAGGCAAAAATCAAAGAAATGAAATTAAGCACTTTCAATTTAACTTGGTGATGAAAATTTTGTGTCCTTTCTCCTTTTTGTGTCCTTTCTCCTTTGAGATTGGTATCTACTTGCTATGATAATGTCAACAAGTCTAGGTACCCACTTCCGTATTTCAATTAATAATTAGACATCATTATACGTACCTATACTCGTACCACACACATTTAAAGTGTTATAGAAGCGCACTCACTTCTTCACTCCTCAATCAAAAGCATTTCAACATTCAAGTTTGACATTAATTAAAAAACAAATCAATTAGGTCCTATCCAGACCCAACATATGAAATTTGTATTTTATTCCGGTATCATTTTTCTATCAAAAAGTAGAACGTGTTCCGCGACTTTTGAAATATGACGACCAGCTTACGCGTTATTTTATTTCCAATCTTGAGCATACTGCGAATCGTTGGTCTAAACACATCTCGCATGAATTCTCTTCAAAAGTCTTCACTATGGCCATACTACTCAGTAATCTTAATGATTTACTTAGTTGTGCAATATTTCGTCAACGTTATCTCATTAGTCAAAATAATAAGGCCCAGGGAGTCTCAATTTTCCGTATTTTTAAGCCTAATTGGTTCAACGTTGACAGAAATGCTGGTAGCTTTTTTCTCTCTATTTATGACCATCAAATCGAGCGAGAAAAAGCGAAAAGTTATTTTAAAATTGTTCAAAATCGAAGACAAATTATTCGTATTAAATATGAGCATAGGGTATTCTAAATTTCAGTGGTATTCGCGTATTTTTTTATTTTCTATCAGCTTGATATTTCTCATGATTTGCGATTTTACCTTGCTATACATTCAGGATTATAAACGTCTAAGGGCTATATTCATGTTGAGGTATTCGGCTCGACTAATATCGTGGTACGATGTTTTTTACTACGTATCTATTTTGAAAATTATTCGTCTGCATTTTAGACGTATTAATGACGAAGTGAATATGTTGGGGAAATTACACCAATCGGAGGTTAAAAATTGTTTAAAAATGGAACAGTTGAGCAAAATTTATAAATCTTTGAAAAATATTTGTAGAATTCATAGCGAAACGTATAGCTTGCAATTGCTTTGGTTGGTTTATTTTTTTACGTGTATTACTACCAGTTTTGTCTATTTCACCATCATTTGTACCGTTTTCTATTTTTTTATGAATGAAAAGTACATTCATGTGTATACTGTGTATGCGTTTTGTGGTACTTGGACAGTATTGTATTATTTATTAAGTTATCTCATCATCAAAGTTATTACCGATGTAGCTTTCGAGGTAAGAATGATTTTGTTATAGATCTTTTACTATTTTATTCGGATCAATGGCTTTTGCACTAATTTTGGGGGTCAGTGAATCGTACCTAGTTTATATTTGTTACGGAGACTTGGGTTCAAAATGAACCTCGTTAGAAGTCTCAAGATTACTTGAAACTCCAAAATGACAAACACAGAATTGAATTCAATTGAGCGGCTAAAGTTTTGTAACTACTGAATGCTTTTATTATTTTCATATCATTCCTTTTTTATTTTTCATTTTTCTGTAACTCATTTTTGACTGGAGCAATCAACAAAAAGATTTCAGGTTTGCGCCATTTTTTTTTTAAATTATGAAAAATTGATTTTTTTCAACAATAATTTGTGTATGAATAGTGCTGATAAAATTAATCACCCTCGAGTTGTTTTTTCTTTCAAATTTAACAAGTACGAGAGAGTCTCATGTCAAGTACCTACCATCATTTATATACCTATTATTAATTTTCCAAACTTTTTACACCTGTATTTAAAATTAATTGATGAGTATAGTTGGACGATAACAATTTTCGAGTATTAAACTCATTTTATCATTAGTCGGGCACATCACTTGATTTTCGATGACATCAGCCATGCAAAAACAACTCCATCGACGTACCCTCGAAAATATCTAAACCATTAGTTAATGATCGCGATGTGCTTGTTGAATCATGATTTGCATGTAATTCTACGCCCAGTTCTTTTCCTTTCGCGAATCGTTGGCTTAAGTGTATTCAATCTGAAAACTAAAGATAAATCCATCTTCTGGACGTATTATTCTTTAGTCGTAATTTTCCTGTACCTATTTCAATATTCCCTCAACGGTATATACATCATACGTTTCTTCGCCGCTGACAAGGATGGAGTCGCCAAAGGCATGAGTTTGGCTACATCTTCCATAACAGAAATGCTAACCACAGCTTCCACTTTACTGCTGAACTTCAAACAGTACGATAAAAAGATGCAAGTAATACTACTTCTGATCGACATTGAAAACGATTTGAAAAAAATCGATATCAGAATACGTTATTCGAAGAGCAAATGGTACTCGAAAATCTTACTTTCGACCATATATTTTGTATTTTGTTTGGTGGCGGACTCTATCCAGTTGAATAATGGTCCGATATCGTTCAGAATTGCAATATTAACGCTGAGATATAGCGCTTTGGTTATCGGCTGGATAAATATAGGTTACTTTATTGCTGTGTTGAAAATAATCCGCGGATATTTCAAAAGCATCAATGACGATTTAGTGGATATTATGGAACTATTGGAGAAAAAGGCTTTTTTCCATAAACGATTCGATTTTAGAGTTGAAATTATCACTAGAACCCACGATTCGTTGAGGGAGATTTGTAAGATGCATAGTGCTCTGTACGAGTTTCCGTTGACTTTTCTTTGCACGTTTCTTACTTCTGTGATCACCACGATGTGGTATTTTTTCTTAATGAAGTACGTTTCCAAGTTGGAACATCCGAATGATGTATCGACCATCAAGGCGGATTATATGTATTTCGTGTATTGGATCGTTACGTATTATTCGTTTTGTTTCGCGTTCTTGAATTCCATCGTTGAAACTGTTCGAGAGGTAAGACTGAATTTGAAGGTTGTTCATCTATCTAAATAAACTTAACTATAACATCTACAGCTTTGGATGCAGGGGTGGTCGAACGAAATGTTTACCTATTTGTGGTTTCAAAATAGGTTTTGTCATTTTAAAACCTTAGGTATATTTCTGCAGTGATTTGATAATTTAGAAAAGGGAACCTCAAAATGTCGCTGAAAGTTTCAGACTGGCTTAAAACCACTCACAGTTGACTCGAGGGTTTCAACCAAGTTTGAGCTTTTTTCGTCCAAAAGCACCCTCGTATACATAGAATGTTTTGATTTTTTCGTAGTAAAATCACTGGAGAAATATTTTTTAGAATGTACTGAAGGCTTCAGAACGAATTGGAATCTTCTCCAATCGATTTTAGAAGATGAAATTGAAGTATATGTCAGCTTTTCTGCTTCATTGAATGAAATTTTGAGAATTTGTAAATTCAAAAAATTTGTCAGAATTGCTTAATACAGGCCGAAACTCCTCGATTTATTTGTGGAGGGAGAAGGGAGGGGGTAGGAGGATGTGAAAATAAGGTACCTACATGAGTACCAAATTTCAACTTTTTTGCTCAATTGCCTTAGTCTCATCATTTTTTTTCGACATTTCGCCTCTTCGACTCTTTTGGATTTAAGAATCTCTCATGATTTGAAAAATGAACTTAAGTTCCTAAAATTTTGACTAGTGGGGTATTTTTGCCGGCTCTTTTGATCTAAATTAGTTGGTAGGTACTTGAAATTTTTCTGCCAGTTTGAGTGTATTTCCCTTGTTATTTGCTTAAAGGGTTGATCAAAATTTAGCAAAATTAGTCTATCAATGTGGGCAGCTTGAAAGTTGTACAAAATTTGTAGAAAGAATAAGGTAAAGCTGAGAAAAATACATCAAAGTTGACCGAAGTTGGCCAAAAATACCCAAAGTTGATGCAAATTATTGATTTTTATTTTTCAGTCAAAGTTGGTAAAATTTTGTCTATGGCAAACGTTCACCAAGCTCATAATAAGTGACCAAAATTTGTGAACTTTGGTAAAAGTTTTACTAAAGTTTGCCAAACTTTCCTATCATTGGTAAAAGTTGGCAAATTATTAATTAAAATTGGTTCAAAAGTTACAATAACAGTTGGCCAAATATGCCCAAAAATTGTTGAATGTATGATCAAAAGTCTGTCAAAATCAGTTGAAGTTGATAGAAGTGGATCAAAGTTGACCAAAGTCGAACGTTATTGAAAGAGGGTCACAGTTAAGCAAAGTTGATGATTTAAAGTTGAATTTGGTAAAAGTTGGCAACATTAAAAAATGTTGTAAAAATTGAGCAAAAGTGAAAGTTTGTAAAAGTTTGATGAAAGTTACCTAGACAAAATTGGCCCTCAGTAGTCAATTAATAGTCAGTAGCAACAGTTGATGAATTATTGGTTGAAGATGGTCAAAAATTTGACAAGGGTGGACAAGAATAATTAAAATTATAGGTGATAAAAGAGTTGGTCAAAGGTTAAAATTGGTCAAAAATTGTGATTAATGATGAAAAATTAGTCGAAGTTTATTAAAATTTGTAAAATTGACAAAAAGTTGATAATAGTTGTTCAGAGTTGAACAAAATCAACAAAAGTTGTTGAAAAAAATGGTAAAATTTGGGCAAAGCTGTTGATTTTTGGTCAAACGTGACTTGTCACTTGGTTGGCAAAAATTGTCTAAATTTTTTAAAATGTGGCTGAAGTTAGCGAAATCTGGTAAAATTTTGACAAAAGTTGATCAAGAGTGAACCTCCAGAATTGATGGTTATTTACTTACTGATTAATGATGACCTGACAAAAGTTGACAAAAAATAACGAATACTAAGAAAAAAGTTGGTCAAATTTGTGCAAAAATTAGTCAAAAGTTGTGCAAATGTTGATCAAAAGTTATACACTTTAATAATTTTGGAAATATTAGATCGTAAAAGTTGACAAAAGTTGATCAAAGTATGTGAATTTCTATAAAAGTTGATTGAAGTTGATAAACGTTAGTTGAAGTTTTTGAAATTCGTTCAATATGTTGGCGATAACTGATGAAAGTTGATTAAGGTTGGCCAAATCTGCTCAAAATCCCTTAAGTGAGCAGAAGTTGGTCAAAGTTGACACAAATTTGTCAAAGTTGTTGAAAGATGATCAAAGTTGACCAACATTTGTGATTTTCAGTAAAATTTTAAGGAATTACAGAAGTTGAGAAAAGTTATGAAAGTTGGAGAACATTTGTGAAAGTTTGCAAAATTGTGGTCAAAGTTGACCAAATCCAAATTGTATACGTGGTCCAAATTAAACAAGGGCTGACCAGAAATGATCAAAGTTACTGAAAGAGTTGGTCAAATTTGCTTGAAATTAGCCAATGTTTGTGAATATTGATCATAAGTTACAGCCAAAGTTTATCAAAATGAGTTAATGTTGATGGAAATTCAAGTTGATTGTCAAAATGAGGGCAAAACGCTCACCAAAATCCACGAAAGTTGGTCAAAATGTGTGAAAGCTGCTGAATTTTTAACAGAAGTTGACCAAAGTTGAACAATATTGGCAAAAGTTGGTGAATACATCTCCTTCTTCCTCGCTTGCCCGTATCCGGACATTGCAACTACAAAATCCCCGCAGCCAGTTCCCTCCAGCTATCTCTGTACTCGTCCTTTCTCCTGCATTCTCCCAGTGATATTTTGGCAGTTTTCTTGATCAAGTCCATGTATTGGGTGGGAGATCTTCCCCTTCCTCTCTTGCCTTCTATGAGGCCTTGAACTGTCATTTCCTGTCTCACGATGTTTCCGAAGTAGAGCAGTATTCGCCTCCTGATGACTGTGCTTAGTCTTTCCTTTACACCCAGTTGTTGAAGTATTGACGCATTTGTTCTTTTCTGGACCCATGATATCCTTAGCATGCGTCTGTAGCAGTACATTTTGAATGCGTCAATTTTATCTTAATCTGCCTTGCGTACTGTCCAGCACTCTGATGCATACAGGAAGATGGAGAAGACTAGTGTTTTTATAATTCTCAGCTTTGTGACCTTCGTAATGTTGTGGCTTTTCCATATCCGGTTGAGCTTTCCCATTGCTGTCTTTGCTATAGCCGACCTTCTCCTGATTTCTTCGGCTGAGCTTCCCTGAACCGTTATTAATGAACCAAGGTACTCGAAGTCCCGTACAACCTCTATACCATCAATCTCCAATATTTCAGGTCTGTTCTTTTGCTCCCTATTGATTATAATTATTTTTGTTTTTCCTTTGTTAACCCTCAGGCCTGCCTCATTCCTGGCTTCTTTGATTTCCCTGAGCATTTCCTTCATCTCATCTGGTGTCTCTGTGAGCAGGGTTGTGTTATCAGCATATCGCAAGTTTGACAATGTCTTTTCTCCAATTCTGACTCCCTTTTCCCAATCCTCTAGGGCTGCAGTTCTCATTACCCATTCGCCGTATGCTATGAAGAAAATTGGGCTGAGTATGCATCCCTGTTTTACTCCTTTTGCTGTATGGAAATGATTGGTGAGCTCTCCTTCAACTCTCACCTGTGCCACGTTGTCCTCATACAGTCTCTTCATGAGACTGACATGGTGCTCTGGTACTACAAGCTTTTTGAGGTTTTGCCAGAGGATCTTCCACTTCACCATTATTGAAATCAGGCCAAAAGGTTGGCGTGGTTTGACCAAAAATGACAAAAGTCACTGAAATACCTAATTGATAAAATCTGCCCAAAATAAGCCATCGTTGTCTATGTCAGCCAGAGTTTGCCAAAGTTTACCAAAACTAATCAAAAATTCATAAATTTTATGTTTTGTCCTGCTCCCTCGCAGAATATTGAAAATTGAAGAAACATGAAATTCTGTCATATTCATAAGCCAAGATATTTCATTCTGTCTTTTCCAATTAAGAAATATTTTTTTAGTTTTATTTTGTTTCCTATTCTACAAAAGTTGAAATTTTGTTTACGTTCGCTTTATTTGTTGCACTTTCTGTTCAAACACCTTGTTGTCAGACAACAAATTCGTTCACTCAGCCTCTAATGTTTTTATAATCACTCAATTTGTTACTTTTATTAGAAATTAAAACTCATCGTTCACTATTGCTCGATGATTAAATGATTCATGTACGTGTAATTACGTATTTTAAAATAAGTAAGTTTAATCAATTTAGTCGTTACGAACGTAGAAAAAGTACCTACCTATCCCTTTCGCTGTATCCTCATTAGGAATGTAGGCCAAAATGCTCGCATCAAATTAATCGACACCCATCAGGTTGTAAACAAACTTATTAACTGAATATAGTCTACGTCAGCAAACTTAAAATTAATAGCACTCCATAAACTTATGGGTAACTAGATGCCATTGGAATTTGTCCTCTGTTGTCACTTCACCCTTCAACTAATTCGATAGGTACCTCACTAAAGGCAACAATGTGTTTCGCGGCGCTGGCAAAATGACCGAACATCTACGCGTTATTTTACATCCAATTTTAAGCATGTTACGAATCGTCGGTTTGAACATATTTGCAATGGGTACTTTCCAAATATCCAGTTTATGGCCGTACTACACGATACTCCTAATGATCTACTTGTTGGCTCAGTATTTCATAAACATGGCTCAACTACTCATGTCCCTCAGTCCGAGAGATTCTGGGTTTTCTCTGGTCCTCAGCGTAATCACAGCGAGCATCGCGGAAATGTCTTGCGCCCTTTTTTCGCTCATAATGACTTTGAGATCGAGCGAAAAAAAGAAAAAAGTCATTTCAAAACTGTTCAAAATTGAGAATAAATTCTTCCTCTTAAACATGGGCATCGCATACTCTAAATTTCATTGGTATTCTCGTATTGTGATTTTTTCAAGCATTATGTTATTTTTTTTCGTGAGCGATTTGATTTTTCAAATTAGATTCGATCCGACACGTATTCGATCTGTCATGATGTTAAGATACTCGGCTCGATTAATATCGTGGTTCGATGTTTTCTATTTTTTAGCTGTTTTGAAAATCATTCGTTTACATTTCGAACGTATCAATACCGAAATGATCGTACTGAAAAGGTTTCAAAATCATTTAAGAAGCGATAATTATCTGAAAATTGTTAAGTTGAATAAAATGCATAAATCTCTGAGGAATATTTGTAAAATTCATAATGAATCGTATAGCATACAGTTGCTTTGGTTGACTTATTACATTATGTCGATGACTACGGTTTTGGTGTACTTGATCATCTTTGCCAGCGTTATTTATTTCGTTTTGAAAAACGATGTACCCATAATGGCCGGATACGTTTATTACGGTTCTTGGGTCGTGTTGTATTATTCATTTTGTTATTTCGTATTGAGAAGTGTTACCGGTGTTGCTAAAGAGGTGAGCAGTGGTTCGATTTAACTTACTAAAAACAATTTCATGATGCATTTTGATAAGTACCTAATCGTGATTCGTGATACCGGTGAAATTGGTCGGTTGCCTAATTGGTCCGCCGTAAATAACGTCTACGTTAATAAAATTGCATACCCGGTGTATTAGTAGGCATTGGATTAAATTGCCTTGTTTGATCAGCCATTTTATTTATCATTATTTTTTTTTATCAATTACTTACTTATATATTTTTTACCTACTCGTACCTAAATTTTCTCAGTTGGATTTGAGTTTGACTCCTTCTGCTTATTGTAGTTGCATATTTCGTAGTTCATGTTGCATTTTTTTGGTGCATTTTTGTTGCATACTGTAGTTTTTCTAGCACAATTTTTTGTTCACTTTTTTTTAGATGAACATTAATTTTTGTTTTATTTTTTATTTGGTTACGATGCATTTTTATTTCACGTATTAAGTATCTGTTGATGACGATGATAATAAATGATGCAGGTAAAGTACCATTTTATTTTTTGTTTGTTCATCATAAGTATCGTAAATATTTGTAAGTATTCATCTTGAGAACTTCCCTACTCTATTCATTACTTTCATTTAATTAATTATTGTGTATTTTACCGTATGTTTTTAGGGGAATAACACTGTTGAATTGATTCAAAAGCTACAACTGGAAGTCGACCAACAATACCTGAATAAATTTGTAAGCATATTTATGCATATTGATGTTGTATTCTTAGATTTCCGTAATATTCTGATCATATTGGATGAATTTTTTTAAAGCTGAAGATATTTTCAAGGCAAATTTACGATGATAAAATCGAATTCAGCGCTTGCGGATTTTTCCCTTTGGATTTTACTCTGATATATCAAGTAAGAAATATTCATCTTTCTTCTCCATGATGAAATTACTCATCATATCGTGCTTATGGTGTTTCATTTCGTCTTTTGTAGGTTATCAGTAGCTCTTCCATGTATCTCATCATTCTTTTACAGTTCCATTTCTCTAAACTTCATGTGAAGATTATAAATAATTGAGTAGTTACCTTACGTTACTTTTGAGAGTTGCAAAATCTGAATTGGTTAAAATATTTGTACTTATAATTATGTAGTTATATTTAATTCATGGTTTTCAACTTGATATGTTTAAGTACCTATTTTCACCGGTTATTTCATAGATTTTAAATGTCGTGTGAAGCTGTGATATATGTAAGTTGTACTTAGACTATCACTTGATGAATTTAGCAGGTAGGGTAGGTGAATTACTGATTATGAGCTTGTAACTTCAAATTAATAAATTATATAGTCCACAAATAGTGAGTATTGTTATGTTACTTTATATTGTATTAATTTGACGTTTTCAAACACTTTTGTTATCCTAATTGATTTTTCATTACTTCCTGCAAATTCACTTCGTAAATTGTTTTGTTGTTTATACTTGATAATAAGGAACTTATGAGTGTCATTTAATACTTGATACTCGAGTGTTATTCTTCAATTTTATCAGGAAATTTTTATAAATAATTAAGAAAAATATCTCAAGTGGAAAAACGCTTATTTACTTACCTATATTGTTTTTACCTTTATTCTTGTAGTTTTTTCATTAATGGGGTTTTAAAGCAAGTTAACGTAACGAGTCGAGTTATAGTAGGTGATTAAGGAACTAAAAGAACACCTGACATAGATACTTTGGATATAGGTTAGGATTGATGTATTTAATTTGAAAAAATGTTGCCCTCAAGTTCGATTCAGTGTTTACGTGTGCGTAATTCGCGTGATCTTATTATAAAACATCAGTGACGTATTTTCAACTCGAAATGACAACTCAGGATCCCATTTTTCGAGCTATGATTGTACAGATTTTCAATTTATTACGCTTTTTCGCGTTGAATACTTACGACATTGAGACTCAAAAACAACGTTATAGATGGATGGGGTATTCAGTTCTAGTGCTGTTTTGTTTGTTAATTCAGTTCGTCTTCAACATGAATACTTTGATAATACAAATGGCTCGCACAAAATTCAACTTTGTAAGAGCTTTCGCAGCCTTTTTCTTATTCTCTGCGGAGACGATGTGCGCAGTATTCTCAATCTTCATTAGTTTTTTCTGGTGTGATAAAAAAGTACAAGTGTTCAACGAATTGTTAAAACTTAATAGTATCTGGCCTAGAATTCGTTTATGCAAAACCATGTCTAGGTTTATATGGTTCAAAATGTTTTTACCCTATTTTTCTGTTCTCTTTACCTGTTTCTCAATTGATTTTTTAGGGATAGGAATTTATGGGCCGAAAGAAGGTAATCAAATTATAATGCTGCATTATTCAGCAAGGCTCATAATTTGGACTGATTTGTATTATTTCTTCTTCATTTTGAAAATAGTTCGACTTCATTTAATTTCTACGAATAATGAACTGACTACGGTGTTGAGAAAGTTTTCCACCTATAATTTATACCATTCTGTTAGGATAATATCTCAGGTGCACGAATGTCTCAGAGGCATATGCCAAAAACAAAATGTTTTGTATAGAACGCAATTTTGCCTTTTGTATTTTTACATCGTTTCCGTGATAACAACTTACGCATTTTTAATGATTTCCGAAAATACGTTAATTTTATCGTTTCCATCGTTTCGTGTCAATGATGATTGGATCGTGTTTAATGGATACATGCTGTCGTGGATTTTTTCGTACTTTATTATAAGTTTCATCGTTTTAAATGAAATGGTCAACATTACTGAACAGGTGAGCAAGCGTAATTATTATTGCACTACCTAGATTGGCTATACATTACATATTTTATACGCAGAGTCGCAGATATCTTGAAGATAGGATTGTATTTGAGGGTGGTGTCAGTGTCAGGTATGAGAGGGGTTCATAGTGTTGAACGTATGAAGAATTAGCTTCGTTATTTCATAAATAAAGTCCAGCCAAAAAGTCTTTTTGATTTGAAAAACTGGACTCCGGACTCTGGAATACTTGAGACTTGAGTCATGAGTGTATTATTTTTACGAGTATATCGATTTATTCACGTTCAACAGCATGTTAGCTAGAGTGTAGAGTTTAATTCATTTTTTAATTGATGGTGATGATTAATAATGGAAAATGAATTGAATACTAATAGGTATTAAATTAATTGAGGGCCATATTCATAGACGTTACTTAGGGATCACTTGGCTAAGTGGTGAATTTTGAAGCAATTTTTCCAGGCGTGATTGAATTTTTGAAATTTTGTTTTTGAATAAATTGAGAGATTGGACTCCAAAGTGTTGATTTATCCATTTTAAAAATATGAAATTTTTATTCGTTCGTGAGAAAAATTGAATCGAAATTCACCACTTAGCCAAGTGTCCCTTAAGTAACGTAACGTCTATGAATTCGGCCCTAAATTACTAATACGATTGGTACCAAAATCAAAATGTACCATTCTTGAGCTTGACAGATTGACATAATTTTTTATCCTTTCAATTTTCAATTTTCATGTCTTCAGGTCAATGTTCTTTAATTGTTGGCCAGGTTCGGCCATGGGTTCGGCCTTCATTATTCTATTTTTTTAAAACTCGATCAACTGATCAAAGACGTATTTTTCATTTTCTTCAAAATTCAAAAATCCGGAAAATCGAGATATAAAAAAAAATTAAATAAAAATAAAAAATAATAAAAAAGGTGTGGTGGCATCTGTGGTATTGCGGTAGTTCCATTTCCTTAGAACTCGTGGCATTGGCGAACTACGCTTATCACGATACTGTTGACATTTTTTTTTGGAAAATGATAAACGAAAACTAAAAACAACGCGGAGCCGACAAAATATCGTTAATTAAGTTCATTTTATTCGTATAATTCGAGTTTTATTTGTTTTATTGGTGTTTATTCTTGTTAATTAATCGCAAAATGACCGACTTCTACCTCCGATACTATGTCGGTCATAAGGGAAAATTTGGACACGAGTTTCTCGAATTCGAATTCAGACCAGACGGTAAACTAAGGTACGCCAATAACTCCAACTATAAAAACGACACCATCATCCGTAAAGAAGCTTATGTTCATACTATCGTAACCGATGAATTGAAGAGAGTAATCTCAGAAAGCGAAATCATGCAGGAAGACGACTCTCTATGGCCAGCGCCGGATCGTGTCGGCCGGCAAGAATTAGAAATCGTTATCAACGACGAACACATCAGTTTCACAACGTCCAAAATCGGCTCTCTGGTGGATATCAGTCATACAAAGGATCCGGAAGGACTTCGCTGTTTCTATTATTTAGTCCAAGATTTGAAATGTTTGGTGTTTTCTTTGATCGGATTACATTTCAAAATTAAACCCATCTAATGTATTCGTTAATTACTTTTGGAACTTTTTTTTTTATAATTATGTACATTACACTAACTAAGTGATAGATTTTCCATTAAAATATTTTCACCTACATGTTATTAGTGTATCGTTTTGTTACCACTCGATTTAATTAGACCGAAAAACACTTCAGTAACGTTCGTCGTTAGGCCGTATTAACGCGTATTTTTTACTTTATAAACAGCGTTGGAAATCGAATATGAATAATCAACGAAGTATTCGCGTTGTTTTATCTCGAGCCTCGAAAATATTGAGCTTTTTTGCTTTGAATACCTACGAATTGAATACTAGCGTTAAGAGTCTATTAAGGATTTGCTATATTTTGTTCATTTTGTGTTACGTAATTGTACAATTTCTGATCAATTTTAGAAATATCTCGGTCATGAATATCGAAGAAACCCTGCAGAACTTATACACCAATGTAGCTATATTTTGCATGTTCGGATCCGAAACATTCTGCGCTATTTCCTCAATAACCGTGGGTCTTTTTCATCACCGAAAGAAAGTTGAAATCAGCGCTAAACTATACGAAATCGAACATCTATCATCGGAGTTTTCTAGCTTCGATTTCTCTAAATTTCATAATTTACATTGTATCGTACGATTTGTACTGTTATTATTGTTGTGTTTTTTCGTTTTCGATGCGATTACCCTTACGATATTCCAACCACAGAGGGAGTATATCATTATGATCCTGCATTACTCGGCTCGGTTTATCTATTGGACTGATATGTCTTACTTTTTGATGATTTTAAAAATAGTCCGGTTGTATTTCATCGTTATTAATCAAGAGTTGATTATTACGAGAGAAAATTTCCAACTGAATGTTACATGCTGCGAGTATGAGTTGGATAAAATCAAAACGATTCAAAGAATACATTACACTTTGAAAAAAGTATTCAGATTGCAAAATTGTCTCTATAAATGGCAGTTTTGTTTCGCTTTGCTTCATTCTGCTTCGGCGGTTACGTCGTATGGATTTTTTTTTGTTACGAGAAATTTAAGAGGAATTATTTCGTTCGCTGAATTCTCATTGGAATTAGTAACGTTTAATATCTACGGCGTGGTATGGATAACTATGCATTTTACTTTGCACATTTTCTTATTGAAGAATATTTCTGGTACATTGGAAGAGGTAAGATAGAGATTATTTGCTCGAAAAATTCTTTGTGTAGGTATTCAAGTTTTGAGTTGAGTAATATATTATTTTGAATTTTGTGTACCTACCTACCTACTTTGAAATTACATTCAATCATCAATTAATTACCTATCATGTTGACTCTATTTATTAATATTTTCATAAATTGATTTATCAAATGCGATCAATAATTATTTGTTTTTTTTGGAGAAAATCAAAATACCTACGTTATCAATTTGATTTTCTGAGTTTTTTTACAGGTCTGAGTGCATTATTAAAAGTTTGATAAGTATATAGTATTTTTTTTTTTTTTTTTTAATTTCAGGGTGAAAACACCATGTTTATGTTGGAAAAGTTACGCTTTGAAGTGAATTCGGAACCTGTGAACCAATTTGTAAGTATGAACCTACATTATAGAATATAATTTTTTTAAAAAGGAAGAAAAAAAGATCAATTTTATTCTAATTATATGCTTCGCTACTAAATTAATCACTAAGTAGGTATACATGAAGTATAATGTAAAGTGATGATTTTTCAGCTGAAATATTTTTCCAGACAAATATTCGATGACAAAATTGAATTTACAGCGTGTGGTTTCTTCACACTAGATTACACAATAATTCATCAAGTACCTACATTATAATTCTGGTAAAATGTTTATAACCAGGCAACGATGAAGATACTAATGAAAATCAACTTTCATCGTTACTTTTCAGATAATTAGTAATTCGTCCATTTATTTGATTATTCTGCTGCAATTTCATTTTTCCAAAGTGTATTTCCAAATCAACACTTGAAAACGGAATGAAGAAATTCTATCTTAATTCACTCAAGAAGAAGAACAACTATGAGCCAGAAATGACAGACTTCCTGTAACCAGTTCATAGAGATTGTTACTTGGTAGAACAAACGTTCAAACTTCGTTGATTGTGGTCAATTCTAAACAATAATGCTTTGGAGAATACCTACCGATGTAAATCATACGTTTATGTGAAAAATATCATTCACTTTCTTACGAGAAAATTTTTAAAGGTATATGTACCTATATTTCTTCTCGATCTATTCAGTGATGGAAGAGAGAATCTGATTGCAGCTTCTTTGGGTTATTTTATTCCAGTTGGTTAAAATGTATATGCAATGAATTTGTCTACTACACTTTGTAAAAGTGAAATGTATTATTTTTACTGGAAATATCTATCATTTCTTCAGTAATTCCAACGTTCATTTTACCTGAGTGCAGTCTGTAATCAGGTGACATACTTTTGAAAACTGTAATTAATGGATTTTCAGTCTTCACCTGCTGCCAACTTTTACGTAATCAATAACGTATAAATATTTTCTTACATCATTATGGTACATCCATCACTATCTATAACGTATACCTGCGACGACAAGTGTTTGTCAAATTATATCCTATCCATACTGAACACTCAGTCTCATAAAAATTCAAAAATTCTCAGCAAATATTTGAACGATATTGCGGTGATAAATTCATTATGGATGTATTGTGTCGATATTGCTCGATAAGCGAGTAATTATTTTACGTTGCAGTAATATTCTTTCTTTTAAAATTATGACTGTGATTGTGTATCCGATAAAATGAATTTCAAACTGGTGTATGTTTTTGGATTTTTCTTCATCAATGTGAAGGTATTTATTTAACCTTTTCTTTTGGAAAAGTCATGCTACAAAGTGTACTATTAATTTATTGTGCTGATTGGGTTCATTGCAATCCCCTGAGAATTGAATTTGATTTATTTTGCAGTCGATGAATTTATTCCCGGATTCAGATACTTATTGGGTGAGTGCAGTGAAGTTGCCTGTATACATATGAAGTGAATGTCCCAAATACTACATACAATCAATAGTGCTTAGATTAAAAGCTTAATCACAAAGTCTATCTGATTCAAATATCTATGATACATACAATATTTTACTGCTGACCTCAAACGCCACGTAAGTTTTTTTTTTGTATTACGGTACCTACCTACCTGAATATGTGATTGACAACGTTAATGAGAAGACTGATTCAATAATCCGACTGAAGTAAACATATCAATAAAATGAAATTAACATTATGGTATCTATATCTCTAATTGAAAATTGTACTACAAAATACTGAGTTTCGATTTCAATTTTTTTTTTTTTTTTTTTAAATTCCTGTCTGTTAACCTATCTTACCTTCCTGATTGGAAACTACGAAATGAAATCGTTTCACGAAAAATTTTTATTCGGTTTAGTTAGAAAGTGGACAAATATAACGATACCTATCTAAATAGTAAGCATAAATTCCATAATATTATTCCAACGTTTAAGAATACTTTTGATTTTCTCAAACGAAGACGCTGTCCAATGATTTCGGTTAGATCGAAAGGGAACTTGCGGTATGTGTATTTTAGGCGGCGAAGCAACATGTTTGATGTACTGGTCATTTTTTCGTACTGCAATTACGCCGAATAAATTTAACAGTATGTTATTTTCACCCGCATCGCTGTCACTTTTGGAAGAAAATACTTTGGCGATGGCTTTTCTGATCTTGGACGTCATCAACGAACGGATTTGGCTGATAGCCTGAAAAACGCTCACTTTTTTTTTTAAATTCACATCGGCAAATTTCATTAACTTTCTGCGATAAAATACGTCACTTTTGATGTACCTAGTCGGTAGCAGTTTGAAGAATAGAGATGAAACGTAGCTGGAAACAGTCTGGTAGGTTTGATGACACCGTTTCAACCGTTTGGATGCGCTATAACGACGTACAAGCGGTAAAATCCATTTTCCCGATACCAGCACTAGAGCGAAAAGTACAGCGATGAATAGAACGTATTTAATAGTTGTCCATATTATTCTCTTGATGCTTGGTCGGCGCCGGGGACAATACGGTGGCTGGTCCACGGGCGATATTTCTGCTTGACGTAGGAGTATTGGTCTGGCTCGGTGTCTCACATTGTTATCGAAGTTCATCGTTTTAGATCTTAATGCGCATCTGTGCAGAAAAAGTTCGGCGTGAAGAAGTTATTTTGATTCGATTTCGATTTGTTTGTGATAAAAAAATAATTTATATACCTATACGACCTGTAGTATAAATATCTGAAGATGTAGACTTGATGCTGGAATTGAATTGGTTTTACAACAAATTTTCATTTGAATTTGGTTACTAAAATTTATACAAAAGGTAGGAATTGAAAAGTAAAACAAACTAAAAATTTTTTCAAGTATTAAAAAATTCACGATAATTTTTTGTTTATATTTCGTGAAATATACGTGCAATACGAGCAAATTGAATTTGTGACATTGATCCAGCCAATAAATAGTGTAGGTATGTAGTATCGAGTCATATGACGTATGACGTCGCTGGGTCTCTCGTATTTATGATGATTGCATTGACGTTATACCTTTTTAAAAAAAAATCATTAATTTTCATCTCCGATTGGCGATTTCGCTTTTGAAACAAAATGAAAAAATATTTCGATTGAGTTAAAAGGGAGTATAGTTTCGAAATAAATAAATAAAAAATATACAATTCAAAGTAGGTAGGTATGAAATATTGAATAAGTACTTACTTTTCAGAAGGTACGTATAGTTAGTGGATGTATAAATTCGATTTCATTTTCAAAAATGCTGCGATTAAGTTTAGTTTAAATTTTGAAAGTTGACCAGTTTGATGAATGTTCAGATTTTTGTCACCTTTGTTTTTAATACGTAGAATTGTCATTTGATTAATATTTTGAAATGCGATAGTTTAGCGAATGCAGAAATTGAGATTAATCGCTGTGTTTCTATTTTTCCAGAACTTGGGCCTAAACAACACTCCTGAAAAAATTGATGAGGAAAAGACCGAAGCTCCCAAAGACGTATGTTTGATCATCATTTAATTAAAGCAATTTCATCATAAGCGGTTTTCATTTTATTATTTTATTTTTTTCAAATTTGAAATAAAAAAAGTGTCTATTTTTCAGGAATCACCTCTGGCTAAACTGTTAAAATTGAGAGATAAAGCGCAACCTGCTGCAGATCAGCTTTCAAACCTTAAAGATAAATTGCCAGTAAGTTTAGACGAATTGAATTGATTTCTGATAGAGGTAGGTACGGGTTCTGAAATAGGTAGGTAGGTACAGGGTGGCCAGAAATATCGGGTACCCCTAAGAAAGTTTTTCATTAAAAATATAGGTTGGCAATGTGAAATAGATGCATATGATTGGTGGAATGTTATCCCTCCAGTCCAACAACCAATCATGTGTTATCATTATTATCATTCACTGTGACCAACCCAAGTATTTAGTTAGAAAACTTTTTTAGGGGTACCCGATATTTCTGGCCACCCTGTATTTCAGGAATGGTATTGTGTAGGTGTGAACTTAATTTTAATGTGCTTATACATAGTCGGGGGGGCGCTTAAGGATCTATTGCACCCCCCATTTTTGGCCTAAATTTGATTTTAAAAAATTCACCAAAAATCGAAAAACGCACTTTAGCACTTGAAATTTCGACAGGTGATAAAGTTTTGCTTGATTTTTCGATCAGTTTTATGTTGGAACGCAAAATCTGCGATTTCGGCTGACCTGTCAATCGAAATGGCCGCCATTTTGTAAGTAGGGCCACTTTTTTTTTTTTAGTACAAGGGCTAGAAATGTTCCTTAGGACTCCCCCTTTAAGAAAAAAGTTGTCCCGGAGGATCGACGGGGGAAAAAAATCAAAATTTTACCAAATTGACCAAGAAAGCTGAAATTTGGGATACACTCTATTTTCGACATGCCAAATCTATTGAAAACTGCTTCAAGCCGTTTTGAGCAGTTCTGGAGCCTGCAGCAGATTTTTGAAACTCGAAATTCCCACAAAATTTCACCAAAATGGAGTTGGAAAGACGACATTTATTCTGCAAACTAATTTCAATACGCTACGAAGTCAACTGCAGGGGAATTTCAAGTCGTTTTGGAGCATCCAGCGATTTTTTGAAAATTACTGGAGCCTCCAGTAGATTTTTGAAACTTTAAATTTCCTAAAAATTTCATCAAACGGAGATTGAATGTCAGAATTCATTCTGCAAACTAATTTTAATACGCTATACGAAGTCCTCTGCTGGCGGATTTCAAGGCGTTTTGGAACCTCCAGCAACTTTTTGAGAGGTCGTATGGTGCTTTTTGGAAAATTGGAATTTTCAAGAAGTAGCTGGAAGGTTCAAAACAATTTAAAACCATTTGAAACCACCATGTAGTCGAATTCATATCGTATTGAAATTACCTAGTTTGCGAAGTAAATTTCAGCTTGCCAACTCCATTTAATAAAATGTTGCGGGAATTTCAAGTTTCAAAAATCTACTAGAGGCTCCAGTAATTTTCAAAAAGTCGCTGGAGACTCCAAAATGACTTGAACCCACCTGAAGTTGTCTCCAGAGGGTGTTAAAATTCAAGTGTAGAGTAAATTTCAGCTTTCCAACTCGATTTTGGTGAAATTTTGTGAGAATTTTGAGTTTCAAAAATCTGCTGCAGGCTCCAGAACTGCTCAAAACGGTTTGAAACAGTTTCCAATGGATTTGGCATGTCGGAAATAGGGTGTATCCCAAATTTCAGCTTTTTTGGTCAATTTAGTAAAATTTTGATTTTTTCCCTCATTTTTGGCCTAAATTTGATTTTCAAAAATTCACCAAAAATCGAAAAACGCACTTTAGCACTTGAAATTTCGACAGGTGATAAATTTTTGCTTGATCTTTCGATCTACCTTTGTACAGTTTGAAAAATTTGTGCAAGTCCTATTTTGGAACGCAAAATCTGCGATTTCGGCTGACCTGCCAATCAAAATGGCCGCCATTTTGTAAGTAGGGCCACTTTTTTTTCAGTACAAGGGCTAGAAATATTTCGTAGGACTCCCTTGTCCCGAAGCATCGTCGGGGGGGGGGGTGCAATTTTTCCTTATGTGGGCACTCCGACTATTATTTTCCCTTTGTAACTATAAAGCTCTTTGATGAGATTGCAAAATTTATATTCTCGTTTATCTTATTTTAGAAATGGAAGAATCCATTTGCGAAGAACGAAGAAGAACCAGATTTTGGTCTGAAGAACATGTACGGTGAAGAATCCGTAAGTTCTTTTTTTGTATAGATAAGGACAAGGTCATAATGGGTAAATGGAAGCAAAAAATTTGAGTAAGTACCCGCTTGATTTTTTTCATCAACAGGAAGATCCGGAGAAAAAACCGTTATTTGGTGGATTTAATGCTGGAGAAACATGGGACAAAACGAAGGATAAATTTAAGGTAAGCCTGTGTTCGTATTATAGAAGTTCTTTTGGTCGATGCCTATCAATGTGTGCTTAGTACTAAATCTTTTATAGAATATGAAATGGCCTTTGGGAGGCAAGAAAGATCAGAATCAAGGAGAGTCCGATGACGAACCTGATTATGGATTACCTAAATTCTTTGGAGAGGTATGTTTTTCATTTTAATTCCATTTAATGTTGTTTTAAATTTATTTTTAAAAATTATAGATAGGTACATAACTACAGGGTGCCCAGAAATATCGAGTACCCCTAAGAAAGTTTTTCATTAAAAATATAGGTTGGCAACGTGAAATAGATGCATATGATTGGTGGAATGTTATCTCTACAGTCCAACAACCAATCATGTGCTATCATTATTATCATTCACTGTGACTAACCCAAGTATTTTGGTAGGAAACTTTTTTAGGGGTACTTGATATTTCTGGGCACCCTGTACACAAGTAATTTTTCTTGATACAAGAGAACCGAGTGAAATTTGTGTTTCAAAATCTCATGTATTGATATTTTGACTTCGTTAGCAAAAATTGCACTATACCTACATATTTTATTCCTATTATTTTTTCAACATAAAGGATGAGGAAAACCCAGAGAAGAAAAAACCTTTGTTTGGCGGATTTAATGCTGGAGAAACGTACGACAAAGTGAAGGATAAATTCAAGGTAAGCTCATGTTTTAGTACCCATTTAAATGTACTTTCGGTTAGTTACCCGTAGAAGTAGATATAATACCGGATTTATTACATACAAAGAATTTGAAATGGCCTTTGGGAGGCCATAAAGATCAAAATTCGGAAAGTCCTGATGAAACTCCTTCGCACCACCAGTATGAAGCGGAACCTACACAGTATGATGATCATGATTATGGATTACCTAATTACATTGGAGAGGTATGATTTTCGTTTTCATTAATTTTATTTTTACTAGATTTTTTTTTTCTGAAATGATGAAGTATAGTGGTCATTTTTTAGTCTATTTTTTTGAATCTAGTTATTCTAGGAAGTCTTAAATTTGACTTGTGACTGTTAAGCTCTTACGATCATATTTTTAAATGAATGTTTTTTATTTATTTTTCATGTCAAGGACGAAGAAAGTCCGAAGAAAAAACCTTTATTTGACGGATTCGATCCAACAGAAAAGTACGGCCAGCTGAAGGATAAATTTAAGGTAAGCGTGTATTTGTATATGTTCTTTTAGCATCGAAATATGTAGGTACCTACAGTTAAACTATGTAACGGAACCTTATCCTAACACTATCGTGTTTAAAAGAACTTGAAATGGCCTTTGGGGGGCAATAAAGATCATAATTCCGGAAGTCCTGAGACTCCTTTAGAAGATTACATTGAAGAGGTAAATTAGTGGACGTTTTTGTGTTTGTTTTTCCCTTTCAATTTTTACATAATACATTTTAATAATTCTTGCATTAAGGAAAACCCAGAAAAAAAATCATTATTTGATGGATTCAATCCGGGAGAAAAGTATGGCCAGCTCAAAGATAAATTTAAGGTACGCATATATTTGTGTTTTAATAATATGTATTCTTTTAGTATTGAAATAGAAATAGGTAGTTAACTATGTAATGGAACTTTATCCCAACACTATCATGTTTAAAAGAACTTGAAATGGCCTTTGGGTGGTAATAAAGATCACAATTCCGGAAGTCCCGAAACTCCTTTAGAAGATTACATTGAAGAGGTAAATTAGTAGACGTTTTCACATTTTTTTTTCTTCTAATTTTTACATAATAGGTACATATTTTAATACCTAATTCTTATCTTAAGGAAACCCCAGAAAAAAAATCATTACTTGATGGATTTAATCCTGGAGAAAAGTATGGCCAGCTGAAGGATAAATTTAAGGTACGCGTATATTTGTATTTTAATATTCTTTTAGTATTGAAATAGAAATAGTCAACTATGTAATGGAACCTTATCCAATCATTGTAACGTTTGAAAGAACTTGAAATGGCCTTTGGGTGGTAATAAAGATCATAATTCCGGAAGTCCTGAGACTCCTTTAGAAGATTACATTGAAGAGGTAAATTAGTAGACGTTTTCATGTTTTTTTTCTCTTTCAATTTTCACATAAGTAATACCTTTTGATAACTTGTACATATTAAGGAAAACCCTGAAAAAAAATCATTACTCGATGGATTTAATCCTGGAGAAAAGTATGGCCAGCTCAAGGATAAATTTAAGGTAGGTACGCTTATATTTGTATTTTAATAAGTTAGTATTCTTTTAGTATTGAATTAGAAATACATATGTAATGGAATCTTATCCCAACACAATATGTTTAAAAGAACTTGAAATGGCCTTTGGGTGGCAATAAAGATCATAATTCCGGGAGTCCTGAAACTCCTTTAGAAGATTACATTGATGAGGTAAATTAGTAGACCTTTTCATGTTCATTTTTCTCCCTCAATTTTTACATAATACATTTAGTCCGGCATATGACAATAGGAGTAATTGCACCCCCCCGCCGATCCTCCGGGACAACATTTTTATTAAAGGGGACATCCTAAGGAACATTTTAATGCAAAGTTGCCAAAAAAAAAGTTGGCCTTACTTACAAAATGGTGGCCATTTTGATTGACAGGTCAGCCGAAATCGCAGATTTTGCGTTATAACATAGGACTTACACAAACTTTTTCAAACTTTACAAAGGTAGATCGAAAGATCATGCAAAAATTTATCACCTGTCCAAATTTCAAGTGCTAAAGTGCGTTTTTCGATTTTTGGTGAATTTTTGAAAATCGAATTTAGGCCAAAAATGAGGGAAAAAATCAAAATTTTACCAAATTGACCAAGAAGGCTGACATTTGGGATATACCCTATTTTCGACATGCCAAATCAATTGGAAACGGTTTCAACCCGTTCTGAGCAGTTCTGGAGCCTCCAGCAGATTTTTGAAACTCGAAATTCCCACAAAATTCCATCAAATTGGAGTTGTAAAGCTAAAATTCATTCTAAAAACTAGTTTCAATACGCTACGAAGTACTGCAGGTGAATTTCAAGTTGTTTTGGCGCCTCCAGCGACTTTTTGAAAATTCCTGAAGCCTCCAGCAGATTTTTGAAACTATAAATTTTCACAAAATTTCATCAAATGGAGATGGAAAGCTTAAATTTACAATACTTTCCAATTTTAACACCCTCAGAAGACGACTTTAGGTGGGTTCAAGTAATTTTATGGCCTCCAGCGACTTTTTTTGAAAATAACTATAGCCTCCAGCAGATTTTTGAAACTTTAAATTTTCACAAGATTTCATCAAATGGAGATGGAAAGCTGAAATTTACTCTACACTCCAATTTTAACACCCTCTGAAGACGACTTCATGTAGGTTCAAGTCATTTTAGGGCCTCCAGCGACTTTTTTGAAAATTACTGGAGCCTCCAGTAGATTTTTGAAACTTGAAATTTCCCCAACATTAAGTTATCAAATGGAGTTGGCAAGCTGAAATTTACTTCGCAGACTACATGGTAGTTTCAAATGGTTTTGAAGCTTCCAATTACTTTTAGGAAATTTCAATTTTCCAAAAAAACGTCATACAACTTTTCCAAGAGTTGCTGGAGGCTCCAAAACGACTTGAAATTCACCAGCAGTCAACTTCGTAGCGTATTGAAATTAGTTTGCAGTATGAGTTTCGACTCTCCATCTTAGTTTGATGAAATTTTGCGAAAATTTCAAGTTTCAAAAATCTACTGGAGGCTCCAGTAATTTTCAAAGAAGTCGTTGGAGGCTCTAAAATGACTTGAAATCCACCAGAAGTCGTTTTCAGAGGGTGTTAAAATTGGAAAGTATTGTAAATTTAAGCTTTCCATCTCCATTTGATGAAATTTTGTGAAAATTTATAGTTTCAAAAACCTGCTGGAGGCTTCAGGAATTTTCAAAAAGTCGCTGGAGGCTCCAAAACAACTTGAAATTCACCTGCAGTACTTCGTAGCGTATTGAAACTAGTTTTTAGAATGAATTTTAGCTTTACAACTCCAATTTGATGGAATTTTGTGGGAATTTCGAGTTTCAAAAATCTGCTGGAGGCTCCAGAACTGCTCAGAACGGGTTGAAACCGTTTCCAATTGATTTGGCATGTCGAAAATAGGGTATATCCCAAATGTCAGCCTTCTTGGTCAATTTGGTAAAATTTTGATTTTTTCCCTCATTTTTGGCCTAAATTCGATTTTCAAAAATTCACCAAAAATCGAAAAACGCACTTTAGCACTTGAAATTTGGACAGGTGATAAATTTTTGCATGATCTTTCGATCTACCTTTGTAAAGTTTGAAAAAGTTTGTGTAAGTCCTATGTTATAACGCAAAATCTGCGATTTCGGCTGACCTGTCAATCAAAATGGCCGCCATTTTGTAAGTAAGGCCAACTTTTTTTTTGGCAACTTTGCATTAAAATGTTCCTTAGGATGTCCCCTTTAATAAAAATGTTGTCCCGGAGGATCGGCGGGGGGGTGCAATTACTCCTATTGTCATATGCCGGACTAATTTTAATTCCTAATTTTTGTATGTATTAAGGAAAACCCCGAAAAAAAATCATTCCTCGATGGATTTAATCCGGGACAGCACTATGATAAGGCTAAAAATGCACTCCAAGTAAGGTTCTGTCTTCATGTTTCACGGTTTTGAAAATAATCGTTGACTGATAGCTTTGAAATTATGTATCATTAGAATTTGAAGTGGCCGTTGGGTCAGCATAAGAAAAATTCAGAATCACCGGATGATAACGAAACAGATCATGAAGTAAGTCATTCATTATTATTCATCCTGTCACCTGTGAACTGGTTTATTTGTAGATGTAGGTACCTACTTGCGAAATACTTGACCTTTATGCATGTTTTATTTGTTTTCCAAAGGGGAAGGAGCACGCGAAACCTAATTCTTTTTTTGATAATTTAAAACCAGGAGAGAAATTTGATCAAGCTAAGAATGCTGTTAAAGTATGCTCAAACTAGGTACATTTTTATATTTTAATACGTTCGGAAATTAAATATTAACTCGGAGCTTGAAAATTCTGTATCAATAGAACATGAAGTGGCCGAATTTATTTGGTCGTAAAAATCAAGATCCCAATTCGCCCGAAGGTGATGAATTTCCCTTAGTGAGTCCTTTCAAAAAAAATAAAATGCATACTTCAAGAAAAATATCAAAACGTGCGCGTAATGATTCATTTTTTTTTCATGTTTCAGGCAGAATTGGCCGATGATTTGAAAAAATTGGAAGAAAAAATACCCGATGAAGTAGGCATTTATTAAAAACATTTTTTTTTTTTAGAATGTTGACATATCGTATACGTAGTTACTAGATAGGTATAGACTATAATTAATAATGTCTCGATGTACATACTCTATTTTTGTTCAACTAATTGAAAATGTAGCATTATCCCGTTCATGGTCTGAATCCGCATCATTCTGAAGGATCTGAACATGAACCTGAAAACTCACCTGACTCTGTAAGTAATCGTTCTTTCGACAAAGTTCAATTATTCAAATCTTTTATTTGTTTTCTAATATACTGATCGATGAATTTGGGAACAATCTTTATTGAAGCATTATTACTCAGCTGAAAATCCTGATGATAAATCTGGAAATGAATCACTTGAGCCGGAAACCATGGGGGTAATTTTTATGATATTCGGAAAGCGTTAGAATAATGTTGTTGATCGAATATGTGATTTATTGTAGGAAATGTTGGAAGAAGAATTAGAAGAACTAGAAAAAGAAGCTCATAGTCCGGTAAGAAATTGTTAAGAAATTTTCTCAATACCCATTTCGCTATTTATTCAACAAAATTGGTATTTCAGGAGAAACCAGATCATCAATGGCCGGTTCGTTTTGAAATCATGTTTGAAATTTTTGAAAAAGTTTTTATCAATTTTTTTCATTTTCTGTGCATCTAAATTCGTAAAATTTTCCATTTACATATAGGATTGGTCTTGGAATCACCACGATGATCAAGAACCAGAGTCACACAAGCCACATTCTGAGGTTACCTACTCGCCTAATTTAGCATTTTAATTTAATTTTGGTTCTTTGCATCATTTTTCCAATCATTATTCTAGAAACATGGACATGATGGTACTCATCATGATGGACATTCTCCGGTAGGTACCTATTAATACTTCCTGAATTAACTACATAATTACTTGTCTAGGTGATTTTTTGTATGTAGGTACTTACTTACTTACTTACTTATTTATACATCTTTTTAGGAAGAGGAACATGGCAGTCCTAAACATCACAAAGAGTCACATCAGCCAAAGAAACATGATGTGGTAATTTACATATTTAATTATAGTTTTGATTACCTACCTATTTTAAAGAAGAATTGAATATGATTCTCTTCGCGAAAATTATTGTTCTGTGGTGAACCATGGTGATGTAGCAACTCAAATTGGATAACCTGATAACTCCCTTCACCATTTTTTCTTACAAATATATTTGACTGGAAGTTTAAGTGCTTTCCTTATCTACAGGGGACACTCACGGAAGAACCTAGTTACTCAGTTGACTATTTTTCTGTTTTTTGTTTCCAGTCGAGACAGGATAAGGACTCATGGGGTGCTTTAGAAAAAAAAAAAAAAAAACAGGTGCTCAAACAAAAAAATAAAGCGTTCTACGATGTAGATATAAACTGATGAAAAAGTCAAAGAGTTCTCAAATTTGATCCACTTTTAGTAATGAAAAAAATGAAGATAATTTCAGTTCCAAAAGTAATCTGATTTCTTCCTTATTCCTTTTAACTTTAGATTTATGGTATTGAATCGTGATAATAGGTACTGGTACTTATCTAGTTTGAGTTGCAATATCCACAATGAATGCAAATGAAGGCTCACTTAATTGCATAATTATACACCTACTGGACTTACTTATCCACTACAAACGATACCATATGTTGTTAATCTTGTATAAAATATTCTAGGATGAAAAAGAAGACTTTTCAGAAATTCCAGTAAGAAGCTACATTTATCACAATAATATTATGTTTTATGGTTCGTTACTTACTCACTCCAATCCATGAAACATTTTATAATTTAGAGTTGGTTTTGGGCCCCTGCAACGAAAGATTCTAAATCCAAAGAACATAAGAATCATCATCCTCAAAAACATGATACTGAAGTGAGTTATATTATATCCGGTTTTATTTTGAAATTAAGGCGTTTAGCAAAGATAAAATTTGAGTGGGTGTTCTTACCTACTGCTGATTACAATTTAGAATCATTATTTAAGAATCTTATAGGTACGTGTATTACTGAAAGCCATTTCAAACTCCTATATGTAGTTTGAATAATCAATTTTCAAAAGGATTAGGTACTACAATAATAAAAAAAAACTGAGAGTTTTGGCCTCGATTCGCCAAAAATAAGATGGAATTACCTATTTTCAACTAAAAATTTAATACTGTTCCTCTTTTACTTTTATTTTTGCATGAATTGCAGCTTTATCAGGAAACCAATTACGATGTGAGTAAATATTCAATTGGAACTAATTGTTTGGAACATTTTTTAACGCCGGAATATCACAGGTTTACACTGAAAGTGCTGATTAAATAGAAATGTCAACAGTAATAATGTAGACGATTCTGCTTTTAATATCAGAATTGAAATGAAAAAAAAAAAAAAAAAATGTCACCCAAATGATTTAAAAGTTGGTTTTTATGAAAATTTCACTCTAAAAGGATACTTAGGTCTAAAATTAGGTGGGTACTTTAAAATTCAACAACGTTCAAAAAGTACCTACTTAGATTAGATTAGAATCATCTAAGTATCAGAAACAAATCAGAAATAAAAAAGTTTAAAAATGTAAACCTGTGAAATAATATTAAAGAAAAAAGTACTTTTTAAAAAATATTTTACTCATTTAAAATTCAATATCTTCCATTGGAGATAAAAATTTCATTCTGTCTTTTTTTTTTTCTTTCAAATACATCCTTCGTTTATTGTGTTAATTTAGGTTCGTGATATTGGAAATAATCGAGAGGTAATTTTCTATCATTATTGTAAGAGTGATCTTGTGACCATAATTTTTATGCTTTCCTGCAGGCAGTGATTGTTATATAGGTAGCATTATAATCACTAATTTTTTGTAATAAAATTCACCCAGGCGATTTTTCTAAGATTTGATTTTGTGTAATATATGAACCTTCCTTCATATTTACCTACTTACGTTTTCAAAACTTTCAGAAAGCAAAAACGCAAGGAGATGATAGCGATGGTGACGGAACGGAGGACGAAGATGACGATGACGGTTCCGACGACGACGAAAATAAAGATGGAAATGAAACTGACGATAACGACGAAGATGATGATAATGACGTCGGTCACGAGGTAGGTACATTCTACAAACAATTGTCACACTTCTAATACGTACCCATCTAATTTTTAATTCTACGCAATATTCTATAGAAAGAAAAAGGAAACGACGAAATAGATCCAGACGAGGAGGAAATTCTAAAAGAATTAGAAGAACGAAACAAAGAGAAAGATAAAGGTAAAAAGAAACCTAAACGCGACAGCAGTGATGAAGCTGATGATGATTCCGATTCAGACGACGAAGACGATGATGATGACGATGACGACGACGACGACGGAGCAGCAGACGACCAGTATTTAGATGAAGCCAAAAAGAACTTCTCTATTTGGAATCTCGTTCTGCCAATGATCAAGGAACAGTTGCCTAGTATTCCTAATCCGTTCAGTGTGCTGGTAACATATATCTATATTTTTTTTTTCATGATTTACTTAACTACTATCTAGGTGTAATTATGGAATAATTTTTTCCATAAGAATCGAGTCACTGTTTCTTTCGGATCCATTAACGATCTGCAAAGAGATCCGGAGTACTTGCAGAAGTCATTGATTAAAAAAGTCAATCAAAAATATAACGAAAAACACGAGAAAGCCTTACCCGGAACAACCATATCGTTTTGGCCTCCAACTATTACTCGTGTGCGTTTTTATTTTTACGTTATCTTACCTACCAACTTGCGACCATACTTGCATAAATTTTGCTTCGCTTTTGAATTTATGTATTTTTTTAAATTGAAAATCTTATATTAATAATGATATTCAATAGGGATGAAAATTCACCGAATCACTGGAAAGTACCCAAACCTACCTACTGCCGTAAAAGAAAAGAGCTCAGTTTGCTTACCAAAGTTGGAAATTATTGTATCGATAATAAACTTTACAAAAATCGAATTTTGTTATTTTCAAGCTGTGGTGAACTTATTTTATTTACGTGGGATCGACAAATTCTTCCTACCTAAGTGGGAGGAAAATCCAGCGATTGTTCTGAAGGCAGAGGGAGGGTGTGTAGGAATAGGTATTTATGAAGCGAAACGTTTCTCTGATTACGCGAGTTAATTTCTTATGTATTATTGATGAAAAATTAACTTTTCAACAAATGGATTCCATTTTTAAATAGGTTTTTATTATTTTAAATTATTCCCTGCTTAATTGACAAGTGATTAACGACCTGTCCTAATTTGTTGATGAAAATTTGTGAAATATATTACCGCGCATAAGAAGACAAAAACCTTACCCACGTGTACTTTATTCGTTTTGTAAAATTTCAGTGTCAAGTTCACAGTTGGTATTGCTGTCAAATGGAAATATGTACTTGCCTGTTGCTTAATTGCTGTAATGCTGTGAAATATGTTCACACACCTTGTTCTTCATGGCAATGTCAAGCCCTTGAGAATTTTTTGGGGGCGTTGAATTTTACGGTTCATCAGCAAAAGTATAATTTTGAAAGCGATTAATTCTCGAATCCATAAGAATGATTTATTTTTCATTTTTTCTGGGGCTATTGCATGTCCATTCGGCCTCAATTTCAAATGCAAGTATTTTGATTTTACTTTTTTTTTTTACAACAGTGATTTATTAGGTGTTATATACATACATGTATTATAACTTTCAAAAATTTTTAAAATAGAAAAAATTCATCGGATTGAAAAAAGAAATAATCTGGAGATTTTGTATTTTAATCATGGAAAACCTATAGTGAGTTGGAGGAGATGAGAGGGAGGCGAGGGGGATGTAAAATGTCCTGAAATCAATAAAATTAGCATTTCTTTTAATATAGGTATTTTTTTGGTTGAAATTATACCTATAGAGTTTTTAGAAGAGTTCACTCATAAAAATAATTCTGGCCCTAGAATGGACTATGGAAAGGAGTGATTCCTAAAAAAGTTGAAAAAAATTGAATCGAATTTGGACCTCTTTCTTCGGTTTGTTTCCAATTCTTCATGCTCCAAATACGATCAGAGTATTAATTTCAATGTACCCACAAATCAAACAAAAAATTGAATCAGATAAGTAATTTTTCGGAGTTTTTAAAATTTTTGTAGCACACAACACAATTCTCATTCATTCATTACATTACAATTTGGGAACATAATTATACTATTCTGTTCTGATTATGAAGAAAACATTTTTTCAGTTCAATTGTTACCAACTTTCTTTGGACTAAGGTCTATTTTTATTTATTCATTTGTGAATGCAAGCACATCCTTGTAAAGTCAGTTTAATGTTTTTCGATGCAATTTAAAAAAAATCAAGTAATAAGGTATTAGAATTTTATTGTATGTGATTTTCTCTTTTGATTTATTTCCATTGATCACTTATTCGTCTGTCTCCTCAGCATCTTCCTGTTTTTCTACAGTCTTCTTCTTGCTACGCTTTTTTGATGCACTTATTGGACTTGACGCATTTATTCCAAAAGGTGGAACGTAATGTATGAATTTATCATTAACGAATAAATTATTCGAAACGACTGCAACTTTATCAGCGGAACTGACATTCTTGATATGTTCACCATTTATATATAATTTATGATTAATACAAGTATCAGATACATTAATACAGGCTATTTTTATCACAGCAGGACAATTACAATTACCAGCTCTACTTGTTAAATGATTACCTGTCCAATTATTATCAACGATGGTTTTTTTCTTAATACCCAACGGAGGAATGTAACGTACAAATTCGCCATTTATTCGCAACAAATTCGATATAACTTCGACTCGATCGGTTGATTTGATTTTTTTAATGTGTTCTTTGTTTATAAATAATTTACCTTTTGAACAAACGGATTTCACGTTGAACGAACCGATAATCAATACTTCGGGGCAGCTGGAAATCTTAGAATTAGCACTTCCATTTACTGCGAAGAACTTTATTGCCTGAAAAAATTGATTATTTTAATTACCTACTTACTTACCTACTTATGTAGAATTGAATTTGAGAAATGATTTATTTTATAAAAATGAAAGATGAAAATTTGTAAAATATTTTACCACGAATAGGAAGATAAAAACCACGTTGGTGGATACGATTTTCATTTCGTGAAATTTAATGTCAAGTTTTTACTGTTGGCAGCGAAAAAATCATTAGGTTGGTCTGGGTGGTAGCTGTTTAGTGAGTAATGAGTAGGTGACTTTGAAATGCATGGTCGTATGTTCGTACACTTGTGTCTAATTGCAATGTCACGAGGAATATGACAATTTTTTTTTTCAAATGGGTAGGTAGTTACTAGTTAGCCAACATATAGATTTAAGGAGGGGAGACCAACATTGTATTAGGAGACCAAAGAGGATTTTTCTTGAAAAAAGCATTATCTATTTAGAAAATTTTCTATCAGAAATGAAAGATTTTCAAAAAAATTGCGTCGTCTTGAAATTGTACCTACTTTTTTAATTTTTTTGGTGAAGAGGGGAGGGGAGTCCATACAAGAAGTCCAACATTATTTGAAGTAGTGAGGGAAGTTTTTTCTCTCCGAGCAGGTCATTTAGATTAGAAAGATTCAGACACTAAAATAGGACATTTTCAAAAAATTTTTAACTGAGGGAATAAATTAGGTACACATTGCCAAACTAAGACAAACTGCTAAATTGAAGCTTGAAGCACATGGATTCGTTTGAATTTATGATGGAAATTGATAGAAATATTATTGAAATTCACATTTTTTCCCCTCAAATTTTGCTTTAGAGCCAAAAGGAACGAAATGGAGGTTGTTTAAATAAATGAAATAAGTGAGCTTATTTCGTGCTTGTAAAATTATTATTCATTCGTCGTTTTTTGTCAATGGTACAAAAACTAGTTTTTTATTCATTCTCATTTGGAATATGATAGATAAATTCATTATTAACGTAAAGATTATTGTAATAAATTAACACATAGTCAGTGGGATTCAGTTTAACATTGATTTTTTTACCATTTATGGTTAATCGACCATTTTTACACTTACGGGAAACGTTAACGCAACCTACCATTGATATAGGTGGGCAATCATTGCTATTAGTCATTCCACTGTTGAGGTTGTTATTAAAACTATAATCATCGCTGCTCATTCCGCTGTATAAATTATTTTGAAAACTGTTGACAGAATTACCACCATTTGACGATGGTAGCTTGCAAACGAATTTACCATTTACTCGTACTTTATTTTCAATAACTGCTACGTGATCCGTTGGTTTGACGTTTCTGATTTTTTTGCCATTAATTATTAATTTACCATTTTCGCAGGAACTGCTGATGCCACCGGTGCAGTGAGTAATTTCGCTGATAACTGGACATTGATTACCGCTGCTGTCGTTGGAATATTCACCGTTCGGGTAGAAATAATTATAGGGGTAACTGTAATAAGGATAGTAATAATCTGTTGGCCAGTTAGGATACAGATCGATTTCCTGAAATACATTTATGTATGTAGGTAAATGGTGAGTAGGTACTGATAATATAATAACGTAAAATAAGTACATATAGGCAAAGTTACTTTAAATAGGACGACGAAGATGACGAATCCGACACAAGTTTTCATTTTGTGAAAGAAGTATTCGAAAATTCAAACCGAAAAATGATTGAAAATGCTCGTATTGCTCGTGTGAGTAGATATTTGTGGTTTATATAGAAAAAGTTTCCTATATGGTGCGATATTTGTCGAAAGTTGTTCTTGCACCTGAGTCCATTGTTTGTGGTATCGTGTAAAAAATTTACCAAAAAACTCTTTATTTTTTCAATTGTTTTCTGAGAGAGGATGTGTGTAAATGTCACATTACTTGACACCGTAAATTTTGAGGTTAGGTGTTTGGAAATCAAACGACTATTTATGATCTTTTTTCATTTATTTACTCGTATTTTTTCATCAACTAATGACGATTATTTTCGCCAATTTAAGAGGTATTTTTCGAAACCTCAATATTTCACCTTTTCTGCTTGAAAATGCAAGCCCATAGTTTTGGGAATTGTAGATGTATCTAGTAGGGGTAAAAGTCGTCTACTTTGGTATCAGGCAGAGATGGATGAAAAAATACCCCAAAAGCGTAAATTTCAAGAACCAAATTTCATTTTTCAATTTTTTGGACGAATTCCAAAGCCTGTTTATTTTTTATAAAAAAACATCGAAATTTAATTAAATTATATGCAGTAGAAAGCAGAAATTTGTATTGCAACCCATTTTCGCCTTCCAAATCGATACTCATCTACTTTTATCTGAAGGGGAGACGGGGGGGGGGTCGACCTCGATAGGCAATTGCTCTCTATCTCGTTGCAAATTATCAAAATGAGTGTTTCTGTCTTTCGAGTCAATTTATTCGAAAAATTTTCGCTCTAGGTATGATTTAATCTTCATGTTCACAAAATAGTCATACTTAGGTACATATAATAACTCCAAAGATTTTTAGAAAATTATCTAAAGTTTTGAATTTTTCAGGCATTGAAATTTTGCGTCCCTTTTTCGCTCTCAAATAGAAATATTCTAGGACTTTGTAGGGTACAGAAAGTCTGAAAATTTTTTTGAAAAAATATCCGATTTTAGACATTTTTTTTTCAATTTGAGTTTTTCATCTCGGTTTTTTGTTTCAGCTGTCCTAATCGATTCATAATTTTGATTTATTCCCCTCAAGAAATAATTACACGCCTTCTGGAGCGATTTGGAATTGCTGGAGAAAAGTCAAATTTTGCTGAAGACCCCAGATTACTTCAGTAGGTAGGTATATATGTAAGCTCGTAAGCTCGTTACCTACCTATGTTATCTCACCTGTACCCCCCCTCGTACCTACCTACCAACTCTATGTACGCTATGTACACTGTCTGTACAATGTAACACTAAAAATATACTCATTCCATTGTGTGTAACGTTCTAGTATGTTTGTTCTCTCGTTTCATCTCGATTAAACTACGTTACAAGTGGCGACCCTTGCCAGTTTTTATCTTGTTAAACTTTGCTTTTGGGTAATTTTTGTGCGATTTTCGTAATTTTTTCGAGCAATTTTTTTACGTAAGTGCGTAATTTGTCGTCATAATGTCTCCCAACGACGACAACGCGATCGTTATACCAAAAATCGTGAAATTTACGTTGCCGGATTTCAATCCACACGATCCGAAAACCTGGTTCTCTGCTGTAGAGCACATTTTTTCCACGAACTCCGTAACTACAGAAAAGGAGAAATTCTCGAACTTATTGCAGCATCTCGATGGCACACAACTCGCCTATATTTGCGATATCATTGGTGACCAAACTAATGAAACGAAATTTACAAACGCTAAAGATCGCCTCATCTCTGTCCATGGTAAAAGTCGAGCTCAAGAAATCACTTCTCTTCTGAGAGATACAACCATCGAAGAAGGTACAAAACCAAGTATAGTACTCACTAAATTAAAAAATCTCGCCGGTGCTACGTTTGATAATGATTTGTTGCGTGAAATATGGCAAAAAAAATTACCTCAGCGAATCCGAGAAATCGTATCTGCCACCGGAGGCACTCTCGACAAACAAGCTGAAATCGCCGATCGTGTATTTGAGACATACGAAATATCCTCTCAAACCAGTGCTGTTTTCGCTTCTACCTCGACTCAGAGCAACGTATCTCAGCCAACAGTAAACTCAGTTGCCTCCAATACGACATTAGATCTCCTTCTGAGTATGATGAAAAATCTTCAAGCTCAAGTCAATACCATCCAGGCTGAGAATCGTGAACGTGAAAGTAGATCGCGATATAGAGGACACCAACGTAGTCCGACGCCTCGACGCACCTCCAGATCTGCTTCTCGCGGTAGGACACGTATGTACGGGGACCAGTGTTGGTATCACCATCGCTGGGGTAAAGATGCTCGTAATTGTGACCCAGCGTGTAAGTTTTACCAAAAAAACGAGTAGATGCTGCCCAAAATGTGGCGAATCCGGCAGCTGGGAAATTTCCAAAATCGCCACGGTTATTTGTGTATGAAAGAGGTACCAAGCTTCAATTCCTCGTCGATTCCGGCTCCGACGTTTCTATTTTGCCCAAGAAACACCTTGGCCTAACAAAAGAGTCATTAATTTTTGCTGATTATACTCTGAATGCTGCGAACGACACGCCTATAGCAACGTATGGCCTCTCTCCCCTTCGAGTCGACATAGGCCTAACCAAAAAGTACTATTGGAATTTCGTAGTGGCTGATATTGACGTTCCTATTCTCGGAGCTGACTTTTTACAGTACCACCATCTTATACCTGATTTAACGAAGCGTCGCATTTACGATGGTGTCAATTTAGCCAGTACTATTTGCTCCGAACGTCAATCTGGGACCCCAGCTATACATTTGGTTCAAGGTGAACCTAACGATTCGCGGATCAAGGATCTACTTGCTCGTTTTCCTGCCCTCACCCGCCCTCCAAGGTACCACGAGAAACCTAACCATGATGTTCTCCACTACATTCACACTCATGGACCACCAGTCCATGCCAAAGTTCGCAGACTGAGACCTGATATTTCTGACCAGGTGAAAGCTCAATTTGATTCCATGGTTGAGGTTGGTACTTGTTCACCTTCGAGTAGCGAGTGGTCCTCTGGACTTGTTGTGGTGGAAAAAAAGAAAGATCTACGAATCGCAGGTGATTATCGCCGACTCAACCCATTGTCTGATCTACGAGACGTAACTGATAAATTAGATGGTAAATATGTTTATTCGTGTATTGATTTAGTGAGAGCTTTTTTTAACATCCCTGTTTATAAAAAACACATAAAAAAAACTGCTATTATTACGCCTTTTGGCCTTTTTGAATATAATAGGATGCCATTTGGCTTGAAAAATGCGCCTGCTACCTTCCAACGCTTCATTAATGCTGTGCTTTCTGGCCTAGATTTTATTTTTTGTTATATGGACGACATCCTTGTTTTTTCCGAATCCGAATCTCAACATTTAGAACACCTCCGCATCCTTTTCGAGCGTTTGAATCAATTTGGTCTGGTGATAAATTTGAAAAAATGTCGTTTCTTCTGTTCTGAGGTTAATTTCCTAGGCCATAAAATTGGAACTGGCGTTTTCCAGCCTACTGAAGAACGAATCGAATTCATAAAGCAGCTTTCCAAACCTGCTACAATCACTGCTTTGCGACGAGTAATTGGTATACTAGGGTTCTATCGGAAGTTTTGTAAAAATGCAGCTCAGCTCTTGGCACCTTTCAACGAAATCCTCAAAGGTCATCCGAGGAAAAATGACAAATCTCCGGTACCCTGGACGCCTCAGCTGGAAAAAGACTTCGAATGCGCCAAACAAGCATTCGCTAATTTTGTCCTACTCCACTTTCCTACCAAGAAAGCTTCATCTTTCCGTCTCACCGCAGATGCTTCAGGTGTGGCTGTCGGAGCTATCCTAGAACAAGTTGTCAATGGTGAACGTCAACCTCTTGGGTTTTACTCTGCTAAACTCGATGATAAGCAACAGCAGTGGAGTACCTATGATAGGGAACTTTTTGCAGTGTATTCAGCAGTTGATCATTTTTCCTACATGATTGAAGGTCGTCCGTTTACGATTGTGACTGACCATCGGCCTCTATGCCACTTGTTCACTACCAAAAAGCCCATTAAAATCGAAAGGCGTTCCAGATGGGCTGAATTTATTTCTCAGTACTCCACTGACATCGTACATGTCACCGGAGCCTTGAATATTGTTGCTGATGCACTGAGCCGTCCTGAGGTTCATTCGTTGTCTACTGTCCCCTTGTCTACTCAAATTGCAGTCGCTCAGGAGGAGGATGAGGAGATTAGAAAAATTCGTACTGAAGGTTTTCGTCAGCACACTCTCAAGGAAGTCCTTGTCAATGATAATCAGTCAATCTTGTGCAGTGAATTCAAGGGAAAACTCCGACCTATCATCCCAAAAAAGCTTCGTCAAGAAGTCTTCTCAAAGCTGCATGATACTGATCATTCAGGGAAAAGGGCCACTCTCAGGAAAATAGGTTCGAGGTACTTCTGGCCGAACATGAATAGGGACATCAAATCCTGGACGAAAACCTGTCACAAATGTCAGCTTGTTAAGACATCTCGTCATACTACATCTCCGCTCCAACCTTTCCCTCCTGCTGACCGTTTCCAGCATGTTCACCTTGACATTGTGGTTTTGGAACCCTGTCAAGGCTACAAATATTTACTCACCATGGTGGATAGAGCTACACGATGGATCGAGGTAATTCCAATTAAGAACATGGAGGCAGAGACAGTAGCGATGAAATTCTTCCAGAACTGGGTATCTAGGTATGGAGTTCCCCTTAAAGTGACAACGGATCGCGGTGCCCAGTTCCAAAGTCAACTTTTCGCCGGATTGTGTAGGCTAATTGGCACTCATCAGCTCTGTACCTCCGCCTATAATCCCAAGGCTAACGGAATGGTGGAAAGAATCCATAGACGTTTGAAGGAGGCTCTCCGCTCCTATGGTAAAAATTGGATAAATAACTTACCGATCGTCCTTCTGGCCTTGAGGGCTGCACCTAGAGAGGAAGGGGGAGTCAGTTGTGCTGAGATGGCTTTTGGCAGAACTCTCATACTCCCTGGTGAGTTATTCAATCAGCAGCCAAGTCCAATTATTCAGGATGAGAGTCGTTTTGTTTCTAATCTTCGTGAGTCTATTCGTAAAATATCTCCAACTCCTGTTAAGTGGAAGGACTCTCGGAAAATTTTTGTTCATCCTGATCTAGATACCTGTGAGAAAGTTTATGTTCGTCTCGATCGAGTAAAACTCCCCTTGGAGGCACCTTATGAAGGTCCATTTAAGGTGAGGAAGAGGAAGAGGAAGTATTTTGTCGTTGATAGGGATGGTAAATCTGATGTTATATCTATCGATCGTTTGAAGCCAGCTTATGAGATGATCAACGATGCCAAGCTGGAGGAACTCCAAACAGCTAAAACTCCAATCTTGAAGAAAAAGGTCAGTTTCTATTCAGAGTTACCAGCTGATGAAATTTTGTCTGCTGTTGAGCCTCATTCGTCAGTTTCATCTTCAGCTCCTTCCCCTCCTCCTCCTCCTCCTCCTCCTCCACCTCCTTCGGTCGTTTCTAAGCCCCTTTCGTCAACCAAGTCAAAAAAAGTCACCTTTGACTTACCTAAAACAACCTCTTCAGGTAGACAGGTTAAAAAGCCAGCAAGGTATCAGGCTGCAAGATGATTTTCATTCAATTTTTTCTCTTCTTTCAAAGCTTATTTTCGATGTATTTGGTCATGCATCTCAATTTTTGAAATTATTTTTATTTCCATTTCTTGTCATCATCTACTTAATTTGTTTTCGATTATTTTTTGCTATTTTCGCGATGTTTTTTATCCATTTTTTACATTATTTTGCATTTATTTTACTATTGTATTTGATTTTTTTGAAAAAAAAAAAATTACGTTTTAGCATTTTTATTATGCGTTTTAGCATTTATTCTATTGATTTTACGTTATTATTGTCATGTTTCGCATTTTTAAAATGGTATTTTGCTGAAATTTATTATGTTTTTTTTCAAGTTGTATTCTATCAACATTTATTTGGGTACATTTTTTTGCAAATTGTTTATTGGAATGATTTTATTTTATAATGTGTTTAAATAGTTACCATTAGATTTAAGATTTTTTATTTTTAAAAAAAATTTGAAAAAAAAAATTTAAATGTTTTAAAAAGACAAAAAAATGTTATATTATATTTATTTTGCAAATTGTACTTCAGCTTGGGTTAGCTTATCCTATTTAATTGTTTTTTTAATTTGTTATTTTATATTGTACGCGATTTTCTTTTTTCTCTAAGGGGGGAAGAATTGTAAGCTCGTAAGCTCGTTACCTACCTATGTTATCTCACCTGTACCCCCCCTCGTACCTACCTACCAACTCTATGTACGCTATGTACACTGTCTGTACAATGTAACACTAAAAATATATTCATTCCATTGTGTGTAACGTTCTAGTATGTTTGTTCTCTCGTTTCATCTCGATTAAACTACGTTACATATATGCGAACTGATTTTCATATTTTCATCAATTGCTTTACTTTTTTTTGTGGAAAATTATAGTTGATGGATCATAAATATAAAGGTACCTCCGTTTTCAAAAATTCGCTAAAATTCGAAAAATCAACTTCGGTGGCTCGAAATTTGGTTTTTGAGGTGTTCGTGGCATGTTCTTTTAGTGAGCTAAATTTCAGCTGAATCAGAGTTGATGATGTTTTTCATTTTACTTTTACAAAAATGTATGTATTAGGTACTTTATTTTAAATTCAATGCTTTGGTTTTAGCTTTTTTTTTGTAAAAAATTTGCAATTTTGGTTGTTAAAAAAATGTTTTTGGCCAGCTTAATTGCTATTGGTATTGACTCCTAAAATATGTTTGCCTCTCAAAAAATTGAAAAGTATGGTTAAAACAGGTGTTCTTCAGTACGTTTTCATCATTTTTTGAACTTTTTGTGATAGAACGGAAAAGGAATAAAATTGGGAAAAAGATTATAAAATTGAACATAACTTAAAATGAAGAAATTACAAACTTTCTGTCAGGTAATATAACTTGGACTTACAAGCGAGGTAGGTACTAGATAGGTAGGTACATAGGTATCTCAAGTGGCAGGTAATTTTTTGAATCGGACAAAGCGGAATCGATAGAGCATGCAAATCACATCAGCCAAAATTTAAAGAGCCGAAGTGCATTTTATAATTTTTGGTGAATTTTTAAAAATCAGATTTGAGCCAAAATTGAAAAAAAATCAAAATTTTACTCAATCGAGTTAGGAATCTGAAATGTGGAATGTACTCTGTTTTCGACCCTTCAAACTGATTGGAAATACTTTCAAATTGTTTTGAACATCAGATTTTTTATAGTTGAAATTCCATAAATCGACTAAGAAATTCAACATGTTGGAGTTGATTAATTTTTTTATTGTTATTATTTTTTTTTAAAATAATTGCAGTCCTTTAAAATTCAAAATAGCTTACCTAGGTTTTTTAACGAGACTCTGCAAAATCATATTCTTGATAGGTCTTCGCCAAGAGAGCTGGATAATAAGAAATGAACTCATTTTCTGTTTGTAAAATGAAACTATATTCTTTATTTGTCGTTTTTTATGGTTTCTAATAAAAAACTCTAATGCGTGATCAAAAGTAAAGCGAATGTGATACCTTTGGCTTAATATAACGAATAAATTTACCATTCACATAAAGGTTATTATGTTCAATCAATACTTTGTCAGTTGACTTGAAATTTTTCAATTCGTAATCGTTTACGTAAAATCTTCCATTCTTCGTGTAAGTTGACACATTATTGCAGAAATTCATAATTACACTTGGTGGTTGTTTTTCATAATAATCGTCATAATCATCTTCCTCTTCTTCCTCACCCTCCTCCACATTATCATCGTCTTCTTCTTCCTCTTGATTTTCATTGCCATCGTCGTCGTCTTCTTCATTTTCTTCTTCATCGCCATCATCATCATCATCTTCTTCTTCGTCAGTGCCATCTTTTGCCTCGTCGTAGTCATCATCATCTTCTTCCTCTCCATCACTATTTTCTGCCTTATCTTCATCTTCCTCTTCATCACTGTCTTTTGTCTCGTCGTCATCGTCTTCTTCTTCTTCCGCATCACTGTCTTCTGCATCATTATCACTGTCGTCATTCTCTTCCTCTCCTTCTTCGTCAGAGCTATCGTTATCACTTGAATCTTCATTTCCATCCGATTCTTCTTCATCACTTGACATGGTACTATTGTTGAATTCATTGTTACCGACATTGTTGATAATTACCCCACTGAAGTTATTACTTTTTGCCTTAGGTATTTTACGAGTAAATTTACCATTCACTCGTAATTTATTGTCAATCATGTCGATGCGATCAGTTGACTTGACGTTTTTTATTTCTTCTCCATTAATGAATAATTTACCATTTATACAGGATGTACTGATGCTGGAGCAGTTGGATATTTGGCCGATGCTTGGACAACTCTTACCGCTGCCCCATGAGACAATTCCGGAATCACCGTAGTCGTCATCAAAATCATTATCGTCGAACCAATCGTCGCTTAAATATCCATCATTTGACATGAAATCATCGAAATCAGAATAGTAATAACGTGACGACGATGGTCTGCTGTAAGAATTGTAACGTCCCCTAGGATATGAATCTATTCTCTGAAAGATAAGCAAATTTTTGTAAGTTCACTTATTATTAGATGCTTAGTTTTTATATAATTGTATTTACCTAAGAGTACAAATGTGCATAGTTAATGCTATAAAATAATTCTCTTACTTCGAATAGGACGATGAAGATTACAAACGCGATTAAAATTTTCATTTTGCAAATGCGTAGTTCTCGAAGGTTTGAACAGGAAAATGGCTGAGAAAGCTCGTGTCGCTGGTTATGTGGAAAAAATTTATCTGGTTCGATGTCTTGACTATTGTAATTTGTTCTTGCACCTGTTTGTAATTGCAGAGACAAGTAAGTTTGGTACCCGAAAATTGCTTAATTTTTCTAGCGTGTGGTAATGTCGCACTTGCAACACAATGCTTGCCAAATTTAAAAATAGGTATTAGTAGACTCGCTGTTGACTGTTTCCCTAATGAGAATACTTGACACGAGATTCAAGTTGCAGGTGTTCAAGGTAAAAGTAGGGAAAGATGAAATTACTGCGTTACCCGCAATCCCCCACCCCCTCCCAAACGCACAAGTGACTATGGAAAAATTAACCCTGCTATATTCTAGTTTTATTTTTATTTTCGATTTCGCCTGTTATGACTTCATTTTTTCTGGAATAAATTATCTACTTACATAGTTTTAGCATGTTTAGATTTTTTTTTCAAAATTTGAAGAAAAAAAATATTTTGACAGAATGTTTTGAAATTCTCCAACCTTTTAAATTTTCTTAATTGGTAATACCTAATGCCCTAATCTTTTATAATCTTCCAACTTTATTTTTTTTGGCAAAAAAATGCTCAAAAAATTCCAAAAGTACCCAGTTTTGCAGCCGATTACACTTTGCAGTTTGTTTTGAGGGCTGTCTATTTTTGCGTCTCGGAGACTTCCCATTGCATTGAAAACGATCAATTTCAATGGGTAAGGGAAGTTCCGAGTGATTTTTTTCAAAAATTGCAATTTTTTTGACTTTCAATGTACCTATAAGTTTTTAAAATTTGAAACCCTGATAGAAAAGTTATGGTACAAGTTGGAGATCCAGAATTTTTCCCACAGTCTTATAAAGTCTCCCATAATCAATATCGTAATTTTTTAAAAAAAAGTATATAGCTTACTTCTGTGATTGAAGATTCCAAGACTTTTGAAATTCGATTGAGGGAAATGTGGAGCTTCATTTCAATGAGCACATGCGTGTATTTCACGCCATAACATATGTACATACTACTTACCTACTGAGAATATTTCGATCAAAACTAGACGTTTTAGTGAAGAGGTAGTTAGATTTAGGTATATTTAACGAGAATAATGGGTATTATCAATTATGTAAGTGACTTGCTTATAGAATAAAATCCTTCAATATTGTACGTGCTGGTTTTGAAATCGACACCTTTTTTTTTTTTTTGTTGAACTTGATGATGATGTAGGTACACTATCATTAAGGAATTTTTCTTGAAAAGTCGTTTTGGTAGAATTTATGGTTAGGCAACTACAAATTTTGCTCGACTCGGCTCGTTTCCTTGAAATAAATGTAATTAAGCTTCTAAAATGTTCGCTGGTAAAATTCCCTGTTTTAGAATTGAAGAAATTCGTGTCAGTAACTACTCCACAAATGCCGGAGAAAAGTTATCATTGGCTGGTGGCTCTAGATCGGTTCGAAAATGGTCGTGATGGTCGCCTGAAGAAGGAAGAGTGTCAACTGAAGAGTTTAAACGATGTGACGAGTGATTTTCTGCAGAAATGGGCGATTATTTAGTACCTATGAGTCATAAAGCTTTTTTTAATTAAACCAAAAAATTGCACCAGAATTTAAAAAAGTTGTAAATTTTCGGAATATCCAACTGATTAAGTAGGTATTGTAATTTTTTTATCTAAAAAGATTAAACACCTACTTACTATTGATGAAACAACATCTTACGATTAACAAAAAGTTATCTAATAACTGAGTACATTTACCTACCGTGCTAGAAGATAACGTAATGATGAATGGAAGTGCAGTAATTTAGTAATCCGCTAATCAATAAATTCAACTACCTATAGAATGTTTCATCCTATCAGCTTATCGATTATCTTGTATTGAATGTATCTATTTTCTATCGTGAACGTTTTAGTGCAATTCTCATCGCTGAAGAATGGAAACGTTCGGTTTACTTTTTAATCGCTGTGTGCATTTTCAAATTATTGCATAAAACGCGCGATTAGTCTATAATTCGATTTACATATTACAAAAAATCTTTTTCAGGAGTGAAGTCTGTGAGATAGATAGAAAACTCGTTTACCTATGTAACGATCATGAAATAAATCTTCAAGTATTGGATCCAGATACATAGATACAACTACCTATGCCTACATAACTAGATAAACTTAACTCATTTTTGATTTTCTGTCCTATACTTAATTAATAAAATCAATGCCTTACTAAAGAACGATTTGAACTGACACTTTCTAATTTGAATGAAATTAAGCTAAATTGAATGAGCATTTCCCTAATCACAGTAACAAAATTTTAGATTCTGAAATTCATTTTCAAATTTTTGGTTCGTTTTTGGACATTGAGAAAAAGGTTTAAGTCATTATAATTATGTTTGTATATATATTAATTATGGCAAAAATTCACCAAGTAAATGTTTAAAAAATGAAATTTTTTTATAAATTTCGGTTAATATTTCTATTTTTATTACGAGTACATAGACATATCTATTATTTACCAAGGTACGCATACGTGGACGTGCTATTCAAGTACCTACCTATTAACTGATTTTCGATGAAAAAAAAAAAATGCTTTAAGGTTTATTTTCTTATTACATCGAATTTGATTAAATGTAACATTTGAATTTATTATTCACGAAAACTTTGTTTCCAACAATTTTTAATTTATCAGAACGTTTGAAATTTTTTATTTCAACATCCTTAATGTAAAATTTATTACCTATCCAGTAAGGATTCAAACTATTCCATCCGTTACAAGTTATATTCATCCCAGAAAAATCATAAATTTTCTTGCCACTATTACTGGAATTGAATTTGTTGGCAGTTTTCGTTTTATTGTTTTTACTCGAGTTCGCCTTCTGTACTGGTTTCTTTACGTTTTTAATCACCTTGGATTTTTGCGAATTAATAATTCTCGGAGGTGTGTTGACACTTTTTGTTATAGTATAATTGGGTACGCGACGACCGTTAACGATGTTGTTCTCAAAGACAATGGTCTTTTTTGGAGAAACTCCGCTGATAAAACTTGTCCGACTACTTGGCATGAAAATATTTTTACCGTAATCATCATCGGAATCTGAATCTGAATCGGAATCTGAATCTGAATCTGAATCTGAATCTGAATCTGAATCAAAATCATAACCACGATACGATGACGATTTAATGAAGCCTCTGGGTCTAGCTCTAGCACCGTAATAGGGTTCTATGCCCTGAAACAATAAATAAGTACCCAAAAAATTAGAAACATCTAATGCTTATACTTAATAATTACTCGAGTAGATAATCCAATTTTAAATGATATTTCAAAAATATGTAGGCTATTCATACTTTGAACAGAACGATAAAAACGACAAACGCAATTGTAATTCTCATTTTTAAATGTGCTTAATGTCGACTTATAGAAAGAAATAACGGAGAAATTTCAACGCAGTAATTTTTAAAGGGAGAAAGTTCGTATTATGGTTTCTTAAACGAACTAAAATTTTAAAGTGTTCATACACTTGGCACGAGTTTCAAGATTCATTTTCGGTATTTCCATCAAGGCGAATACTTAACGAACCTTTTGACGGTATTTGTAGGTAACTTTTAATTTTTCGGAGACGACAAGTTGGTTCTGACAGTACACAATTTGTGTTTAAAGAAATAGAATTTTATTTCATTTGAAGGTTATCTATTTTCAGAGTTCGGGTCACCTCTACATAAATGAAGGTTCAAAAAGAGTGTTTTTTTAATGGAAATGAAAAAAACCTACCTACAAGACGTATACTTACTATATCATCCACCATTTGAAAAATGATTAGAACGTTCCTTTGTAATTGTTAGGTAGGTACCTATCTAATGATAGAGATGGGCAGAATATTCGAAAACAAACGTGATGAATCTTGAATCCAACTCCTTTCAAACAGAGTGAGTAGGGGTAGTATTTGTCCATTTTATATTTTAAAAATATTCTTCCAAAGTCCTTTTTGGTTTTTTGGATTTTGGACACCTTCATCGCTCATTTTGTCTCATATTTCATGTTTTTCAATAACATTTTGAAGTTACCAATTTCTGATTTTTTAAAAATGTATGCAGTTGATTAAAAATCTAAAAAATAATGTAAAAAAATTAATGTTCATAGTAAGATAAATTTTTAGAATACCTTCTTCTGTGGGCATTTTCATATAATTTAGCGCATTAAAAGATCAAAAAAAAAAAAAAAAAACAAATCAAAAACGTTTGAAAACAGAGTGAAACTAATGAGACTTATCAAAGAGATCTTTGCTGAAGTCTACTTGGTTCTTGAAATGCACTGTTGGTTAGGTAGGTAAGTGTATGTACGAGCAGATAAATTTAGTGAGAATTGTAGATTTCAAAGACTTCCTCGAAGTTCTGAAGTTTTTGCTGGCGCATCCGCCTTGTCTTGTTAGATGTATACGTACCTATATATTTTTCATCAAGAAATGAAATGCTCAAGTGCTAGATATCGCATTTTTGAGTACCTACCTGTGCGTTCTAAGGAACTAAGTAAGCGCAATTTGTCCCATATTATGACAAATAGGTAGGTATAAGGCACATTTAAAAGAACTCTCATGTTTGAAAAATTTTATGTATTGGAATGAAACCAAGTAAGTAAGTAGGTAAAAAATTAATACTCACTTCTTAGGCTTACATCCTTGTTTATCAGAAATATGTATGTACTTGCTTACTCGAGTGATTTACTCAGCGTTAGAAGATAAATGGAGTTTCAATTAAAGGATATATGATACCTATACATAAGGTACTAGATGTAGATAGGTACCTAGTTTGGTAATTCTTGCTGCTCCGCGTATTTAAAATTCAAAATTGAGAAATGAGAAGAATACGACCACATAATAAATCAAAATATGCTTTATTTGGTTTCCAGGTACATTTTTCAAATTGTACTTACTTATGTAATTAACAACAAAATGAACTTGCATTTAACCTCATGAAAAGTTTAAATACATAGAATTACATGCTGGTGTTGAACTTGTCGTTCACGTAAACTTTCTTCCCAGCTATCAACAATCTATCACCTCGTTTGTAATTTTTTATCTCAACATCGTTGATGAAAAATTTTCCATTTTTCCAGTACATATCTATTCCACTACACCCATTGCATGTTAAATTAATACCAGAAAAATCGTATGTTTTTTTACCATCATTGACGTTTTTTGTTTTTACTTCTTGTTGGTCTTCTGCTTCATCATTATCGTCGTCATTCTCATTCTCATCTTCATCATCATCTACTTCCTCATTTTCTTCATCATTTTCTTCATCATTTTCTTCTTCTGCTTCTTCTTGCTCTTCATCATCATCTACTTCCTCCTCCTCTTCTTCATCATTTTCTTCTTCTGCTTCTTCTTCCTCTTCTTCATCATTTTCTTCTACCTCCTCTTTGTCTTCATTATCGATTTCCTCCTCCTCTACATCATCGTTTTCCTCATCTGTCTCCTCCACCTCCTCCTCCTCCTCCTCCTCCTCCTCCTCCTCCTCTCCCTTATCGTCATCGTCATCATAATTTTCGTTAATATCTTCATCGTTCTCTTCCTTTTCATCTTCACTAACCTCATCCTCTTCTTCATCATCATTATTCAACTCCTCCCCTTCCTCCTCCTCCCCCTCATCATCATCCTTCTCCTCGTCATCCCCTGCCTCCTCATCCTCTTCTTCCTCCTCATCGTCCTCTTCTTTCGCATTATCATCAATCTCTTCATCAGATTCATTTTCATCCTCCTCATAATTTTCTTCCGAGTCATCATCTTCATCTTCTATTCCATTATTATCATCTTCTTCTTCCTCCTCTTCTTCCTCTTCTCCTTCATCTCGAATGTGTCGAATGAATTTACCATTAATTCTAAGATCATTTGAAATAATTACAATGTTATCTGTAGGTTTTACATTTTCAATTTTTTTACCGTCAATGTACAACTGCCCATTTACGCAATAGTGAAGTATATCAGATGCGTTTATTTTTGCTACAGATGGACATTTATTGCCATTCGCTTCTCGTGTTGGATTGCCACTAAGAAAAGAGCTCCTACCACTTCCAGGGGCGGCAGTGATCTTATCGACGAGTTTGTTATTCACTTTTAACTCATTGAAGGTAATTTCTACTTTATCAGATGGTTTGATGAATTTATATTGTTTGCCATTTATCGTAACTATTCCATTAATGCAGTCAACGTTGATTCCATTACAGAATGTTGTATTCACATACGCACATCCGTTCAAAGCTCGAGGTTCAATTCCCTGAAACAGTTGCACATCTACATAAACGTATGAAGGGACCAGGGAAAAAACCAGGTAAGTCTGCTTTTTCAAGTTTGAAGTCCTCTTACAGGACTTGAAGTAGACCTATGTTTTTTTTTTCTATTTTTTTGAAAAATGAATAGTGTATGTATGTTTTAGTCCTCATCAAGACGGATCCAGAGATACCAATTTAGGTATCTTAATTTCGAAAAATTTGGACTTGACCAGTTTTTTCCGTGGACTCTTCATATGGTATAGATGGGTGGGTAAGTTTTCCTCGATTTGTTTACCTTAAAGATATTTCTTACCTCAAATAGTACGATGAAAATGGCGAGTGTGATGATGGTCTTCATTTTGATAAAGCTTTCCACAAGTATCACGTTCGATTGAAGAATACTTCAGAATATTGTTTAAGGTACTGCTTTTAAAGAAATATTTATCACCAGCTTGTGTAAATTAAAATGTGTTTTTACGCAGTATTTCTTCGTACATATTTGGTTTAAAAAAGGAAATTTACTCATACTCGTAGTTTTGTTAATGAGAATGTGTTTCTACAATATGTCAATCTAGTACATTATAATGTCAAGACTGAAAAAAATCCAACTGCCATAATCGTTAGGGATAACGAACCAGTCGTGTTACTTTCAACAAATTTATTTTTGCTTTTAAAAATGTATCTTGGATGTCGTTGTATGTAGATATATCTAAGTATCTACCTACCTTCCTACCTACACAGAAATTCTGTCATGGATTTTGTTGTTCAAAATTTGTCTTTTCTCTACTTTTTTTGGGGCAATTTTTCAAAAATTTGGGGCCCACAAAATATCCTATAGAACCTATGACCCTTTGAAACTTGATATATTTTGGAAATCGTTTTTAAGCACACATTTTTATTTTTTCTTATCGGTGAAAGAGCAAAAATCGAAATTTTGGGACTTTAGGACCCCTGTGAGACCCATGATTTTACAACTGGGCTGCTATAAATTTGGTGATGGACCATTCAAGGGGTTCGCTTACTAAAAAAAAATCGGGTCAAATCGGTTACTGCACAGGTAGCAATTTGGTATGGTAATCTACGTATGTACAAAACACATTGTACCTATGTACTTTGGTTGGTGAGGTACAGCATTTTGCTAGAAGTATTTCCAACTCAGCGAGGATGAAAAAAAAAACATCACCTAATTAACAGATCTACTTCATTTGAGTGGTTCATGGTACATTTTACAACAGTTATGGTTTATGGTACTTCGTCTGAATGAAAAAAAAATCAATTTCAAAAAAATTTTGTATCAATGAAGAAGTCATAATAATTTTCTTCCCCTTCCTCCTCGTAATCAGCTTCTTCTTCCTCTTCCTCTTCTTCTGATTCTTCTTCCTCTTCCTCCTCCTCCTCTTCTTCTCCTGCTTCTTCTTCTTCCTCCTCTTCCACTTCTTCTGCTTCTCCCTCTTCCTCCTCTCCCTCTTTTTCTGCTTCTTCTTCCTCTTCTTCTTCTGCTTCTTCTTCCTCCTTCTCCTCGACGTTATTTTCCAACTCCTCCCCGTCATCATTATTTGACTCATCCTCTACCTCTTCTTCAACATTATCGTCGGTATCGTCTTGATTTTCTTCATTTTCCATTTCTTCTTCATCCCAATGTGGATTACTATTTGAAATGATTCCAACACCATCTGTGATAAGTTCAAGTATCTGAAACAATTAAATTTAGCCATAGGTATTTGACATTTTCTCCCTGAATTCAAAAAATTGAGTGGAATAATTTCTTACTTCAGAAAGCACGATTAAAGCAATTAACGCGATTATAGTTTTCATTTTGAATTTTTAATTGGACATAGGTTTTCAACAAGTACATAAGTTATCATATCTGGTACAAAAATTTTATAAAATACCTGCACTAAGGAGACTAGATTTGAAGAAATTCTCATATTTTGTCAATTGAAATGTAGGTATAAATACTTTTACACTCACTTGATACCTTTGTAATAATCATTTCTGCGTCTATAGTAAGAGAGGGACGATCACTAGTTAACATTGAATATAATATCTACCGCACCTACTTTAGGTAGCAGATAATGAACATTTACAAGTATAAAATGGTACTTTTGTCGTTATCAAGCGCAAGTCTAACAAAAAGTAATTTGCAAGTATAAAATTAGATATAACAGTTCATTGCGTCTATATGAAAAGAAGCCTTCATTATTCATTAACAAACATCATCAAACTTATTGACAACTTATTATTTTATATGTACGAGTACCTGCTGATTTCATTAATTGCAGCTGTCTATTAGACTGAGTGTATATAGGTACTAGCAATCAGCAAAGTGAAAGGGTTGTAATGGGGAAATATGCCCTGATTGCCTATGGTAGTCCATAGTGTACTCACCGCCTGAGGTGATTATTCGAAGATGAACCTCGTGAAGGTCATCAAGTATTGATTGTTCTAGACGATTCTATGGGCTTAACTCCCTGGGTACCTCTCACCCTACAGTAATTGGCAATGTGTGAACTCTATGACATCACAGACGATTCGCAAACTCGAGGTATTTCTCGTAGATCCTCGAGCTCGCTTCTTTACTCAGTTTTTGCTACTCGCAATGGCAAGTTTTATTGCAATTTTTTCAAATTGAAAATAATTCATTCGCAGCTGTTTCAATTTGACAGTTGGAAAAAGTCATATAAAATTTTTACTTTTCATTTCTCAAACCAAATACCCTTACACTTATATGACTTCTGTTTCCAATTGATTCAAGTAACCTTCGATCATCAATCGTCATGATTTCCATCTCTGAATGATTGATTCAATAAGAATTTCGTGTAAATATGCTTCAAATCAAGTTTTATTTTATTGTTTTGTCAACTTTTAAAATTATATTAGGATGGGGAAAAAAACTATTTCGCTTTCAAACTCCGAAAATGATGCTATGAGTTGGTATTGAATTTACCATTCAACTTGACTTCATTTCCACTAGCGCATCTCCACTTTATCCTCACCGTCTTCGATGTAAAATTTACCCCTGGAAGTAATTCTTGACACGTCTCTCATTTTATCGCCATTACTTGCAGTCTTTGTTAGCGATCTCTTAGAGTTTTCAATAATCCTACGTCGTGGCGGACTTCTGGGTCTGGGAGTATTACGTTTCTTTGCGTTGGAATTGGATCCGCGGCGATTGTTGATGGAGTGGTTCTCAGAGAATAAGCTCAAATCGGACGGAGTGATCTTCTCGACGAATATGTCATTCACCTTTAACTCATTGAAGGTAATTTCTACTTTATCTGATGATTTGATGGATTTATATTGTTTGCCATTTATTGTAAATATTCCATTAATACATTCGACGTAAACTCCATCGCAGAATGACCTATTCACTGGTGCACATCCGTTCAAAACGACAGGTTCAATTCCCTGGAACAGTTGCACGAGGTATAACATGGATATTTACATTTAGGTGAGTTTTTACTCAATTTGTTCAACTTGGAAATTGTTAGTAGGCATATGGAAGTGGTGAAATGACTTACTTCAAATAGTACGATGAAAAGGATGAGTGTGATTATGATTTTCATTTTGATAGCGCGTCGTGCCACAAGTGCCTATCACACGTTTGAACAGAAAATATATACTTCGGGAGTATAATGCTCAAGATACTGCTTTTGAAGGAATATTTACCTACTTCAGTTCTCTGTTGATTGAAATGTGTTTTTACACTTAGGTACTAGGTAGGTACCTCAGTCTATACCTACCTATACCTTCAAGTTTAATTTTAGAGAAAAACATGTATTTGAATTCTTATTAATGAGAATGTGTTTCTGCACGTGCATTCATTGTAATGTCAAAAATGAACCAGCCGTGTTAACGAATTTATTTTTAGCTTTTCAAAATTTTTCTCGACGTTATTCTAGAATGCCATGCCTGTATACTGTATAGGTATGACCATAGAAATTACAAGGCAACAGTATCGTTAAAAAAACTGACAACATCTCTCATCGTGATATTTACTTTGTTGATGTGGTCAGCATAATTTAATGAAAATGTTCATTGCAACTGAAAAGTTTTTATAGAAACTGACACTCCAAGTCAACGATTTGAACAAAACCAAACTGAATAAAAAAAATGATGTCCTTAAACCCCTGAACCAGAATTTGAGCTCCTTTTAAATTCATTTTTGGATGATTTTTGAAAATTGAAAAAAATTAAAGAAAGTTGATGTTCAGTTGTTTTGAAGGCGATTTTGTAACTTTTTGATGTGATATACATTTCTTGAGTAAAAAGAACCAAGGCGAATAATTCCTTCAAATTGCTCTATAAAACTCAAAAGTGAAGTTTAGTCCTCCATAACTTTGATCAGGACTTAATTAGAACCCTGTAGACCATTGTAAGTGGTTACAAGAATTAATACGAGTTTAAGTACTAATAATTGAAAAAAAAAAAAAAACTTGAAATGCTTGAAGTCGTTTTATTTTCTTGTTAACATAAAAATAAACTCATTGATTTGTGATTTCAAACTATGGAAACGATTCTATGATCAACTAAATGTTGGTGTTGAATTTGCCATTCAACTTGACTTCATTTCCATTGATTTCCACTTTATCCCCACGTTTGCAATTTTTTATTTCAACGTCGTTGATGTAAAATTTGTCACCTTTCCAGTAAGAATTCACACCATTACATCCATTACAAATTACCTTCAATCCAGAAAAACCGTAAATTTTCTTATCATCACTGGAAGTAGTTATTGGCACGTCTCCCGTCTTAGCGCTTTTACTTGCGGTCTTCGTTACCGATCTCCTAGTATTTTTAACAGCCCTAGGTCGTTTTGGGCTAACAGGTCTGGGAGTTTTACGTTTCTTTGAGCTGGAATTGGATCCAGGGCGATTGTTGTTCTGAAAGCTGAAGCTCGACTCGTCATTAAAAGCTGCATTATCAAAAACTGCATTGTCAAAACTGTCTTCATTGAATGAATTAAAGTTTCTGGATGGAGAAGTGGTACGATTATTGATAACATTGTCCCTAAGGAGAACGTTGGGTCCGAGAAGATCATTGATTACGTTATCATTTTTGCGTGGTTTCTCTTCGCCATCTCGAATATTTCGAACGAATTCACCATTAATTCTAAGCTCATTTGAATTAATTACGACGCTATCTGTAGGTCTTACATTTTCAATTTTTTCACCATCTACATACAACTGCCCATTTCTACAATAGTGAGGTATATGAGATGCGTTTATTTTTGCTACAGATGGGCATTTATTGCCATTCGCTTCTCGTGTTGGATTTGCACTAAGAAAAGAACTCCTCCCAGTTCCAGGGGCTGCGATGATCTTCTCGACGAGTTTGTCATTCACTTTTAACTCATTGAAGGTAACTTCTACTTTATCAGATGGTTTGATAGATTTGTATTGTTTGCCATTTATTGTAACTATTCCATTAATACATTCAACGTTGACTCCATTACAGAATGTTGTATTCACTGGTGCACATCCGTTCAAGGCGGCAGGTTCAATTCCCTGAAACAGTTGCGCGTGGTATAAGATCGATATGTGTGTAGTTTTTACCAGGCTTGTTGACCGAAAAAAAAATATTTCCGGTTAAGGTTATGGTTGAAAATTAAACAAGAAATTCAAAATGTCGGTTAAAGGTTACGGTTAAGGTTATTTATTTTTTAAAGTTACTGTTAAGGTTCAGGTTACGGTTATTGATGACCATTTTTTTTCAGTTAATGGTCAAGGTTAAGGTTACAATTTTTGGGTGGTAATTTTTCCAGTTGAGCTTAAAATTTTGGTTAATGGTTAAAATTACAGTTGAAAATTTGAAAATTTCCAAAAATGGCAAAAATTCTTTCGGAGTTTGAAATTTTGAAGTTTAAAAATTTGAAAAACTGCTAATATTTTTAATCTTTTGATCATTTTTTTTGATTAAAATTTCAAATCACTATAAATCACATTGAAAAAAAACTCAGATAAAAAGAAATTAATTTTAAAATTTTGTAACCGGTTTTTTTCTAAACATTTTTCGGGTTATCGGTTATGGTTAGTGATATTTCAAAAAAAAAGGTTTTTTGGTTACGGTTAATTTTTTTTTCGGTTAATTTACTGGTTAATTTGCGGTTACGGTTAATGGTTAAAAACCGGTTAACAAGCCTGGTTTTTACTTGATTTGTTTGTTCAACTCAACTTAGAAAAAGGTACTTAGTAGATAAGTACTTATGTGGAGGAGGTGAAATATCTTACTTCAAATAGTACGATGAAAACGATGAATATGGTTATGGTTTTCATTTTGATAGCGCGTGCCACAAGTATCACGTTTGATTGAAAAATAGTTCAGAGTAGTGCTCAAGCTTCTGCTTTTAAAGCAATATTTATTCCAGTTCTTGTTAATTGAAATGTGTTTTCACACTTGGGTAGGCACCTCTACCTATACCTACAAGTTAAATTTCGAAGAAAAATTTATTTGAATTCTTGTTAATGAGAATAATATGTTTTTGCACGTGCATTTAGTTGTACGTATGTAATTTCAATACCTATCTACCTACCAAAAAAAACTCAAATTTTTATGATCATTAAGCATAATAATGAACCACCCGTGTGAACTTTAACGAATTTATTTTTAAATTTTTAAATTTTTTTTCCGACGTTGTTGAAATGTGCAAAAATTCAATCATTATCGTCGATATTTTTTGTCATTCTAAAGTGTAGGCCTGCTCGTTATACTTAGGTATGATCATAGAAATCACAAGACAAGTGTATCGTTTAAAAAACATACTGATGTAACATCTCTAATCATGTCTCATGATACCTTTCTACTTTGTTAATGTGGTCAGCACGAGCACGATTAATGAATGCCTACATATTGCAACTGAAAAATTCTTGTATAAACTGCCACTTTTCAAGTCAAACAATTTTGAAAGAAACTGAATCGAAAAAGAATGTCCTAAAACCCCTGTAACCATGCATTTGAGCTCTTATAAATTCATTTTTTGGATGACGATTTCTGAAAATTAAAAAATTAAAGAAAGTTGTTCAGAATTTTAACGGTGGTTTTCCAACTTTTTCATGAGATTTAGTACAAGGGCTAGAAATGTTCCTTAGGACTCCCCCTTTAAGAAAAAAGTTGTCCCGGAGGATCGACGGGGGAAAAAAATCAAAATTTTACCAAATTGACCAAGAAAGCTGAAATTTGGGATACACTCTATTTTCGACATGCCAAATCTATTGAAAACTGCTTCAAGCCGTTTTGAGCAGTTCTGGAGCCTGCAGCAGATTTTTGAAACTCGAAATTCCCACAAAATTTCACCAAAATGGAGTTGGAAAGACGACATTTATTCTGCAAACTAATTTCAATACGCTACGAAGTCAACTGCAGGGGAATTTCAAGTCGTTTTGGAGCATCCAGCGATTTTTTGAAAATTACTGGAGCCTCCAGTAGATTTTTGAAACTTTAAATTTCCTAAAAATTTCATCAAACGGAGATTGAATGTCAGAATTCATTCTGCAAACTAATTTTAATACGCTATACGAAGTCCTCTGCTGGCGGATTTCAAGGCGTTTTGGAACCTCCAGCAACTTTTTGAGAGGTCGTATGGTGCTTTTTGGAAAATTGGAATTTTCAAGAAGTAGCTGGAAGGTTCAAAACAATTTAAAACCATTTGAAACCACCATGTAGTCGAATTCATATCGTATTGAAATTACCTAGTTTGCGAAGTAAATTTCAGCTTGCCAACTCCATTTAATAAAATGTTGCGGGAATTTCAAGTTTCAAAAATCTACTAGAGGCTCCAGTAATTTTCAAAAAGTCGCTGGAGACTCCAAAATGACTTGAACCCACCTGAAGTTGTCTCCAGAGGGTGTATGGCCTTTGGGGGGCAATAAAGATCATAATTCCGGAAGTCCTGAGACTCCTTTAGAAGATTACATTGAAGAGGTAAATTAGTGGACGTTTTTGTGTTTGTTTTTCCCTTTCAATTTTTACATAATACATTTTAATAATTCTTGCATTAAGGAAAACCCAGAAAAAAAATCATTATTTGATGGATTCAATCCGGGAGAAAAGTATGGCCAGCTCAAAGATAAATTTAAGGTACGCATATATTTGTGTTTTAATAATATGTATTCTTTTAGTATTGAAATAGAAATAGGTAGTTAACTATGTAATGGAACTTTATCCCAACACTATCATGTTTAAAAGAACTTGAAATGGCCTTTGGGTGGTAATAAAGATCACAATTCCGGAAGTCCCGAAACTCCTTTAGAAGATTACATTGAAGAGGTAAATTAGTAGACGTTTTCACATTTTTTTTTCTTCTAATTTTTACATAATAGGTACATATTTTAATACCTAATTCTTATCTTAAGGAAACCCCAGAAAAAAAATCATTACTTGATGGATTTAATCCTGGAGAAAAGTATGGCCAGCTGAAGGATAAATTTAAGGTACGCGTATATTTGTATTTTAATATTCTTTTAGTATTGAAATAGAAATAGTCAACTATGTAATGGAACCTTATCCAATCATTGTAACGTTTGAAAGAACTTGAAATGGCCTTTGGGTGGTAATAAAGATCATAATTCCGGAAGTCCTGAGACTCCTTTAGAAGATTACATTGAAGAGGTAAATTAGTAGACGTTTTCATGTTTTTTTTCTCTTTCAATTTTCACATAAGTAATACCTTTTGATAACTTGTACATATTAAGGAAAACCCTGAAAAAAAATCATTACTCGATGGATTTAATCCTGGAGAAAAGTATGGCCAGCTCAAGGATAAATTTAAGGTAGGTACGCTTATATTTGTATTTTAATAAGTTAGTATTCTTTTAGTATTGAATTAGAAATACATATGTAATGGAATCTTATCCCAACACAATATGTTTAAAAGAACTTGAAATGGCCTTTGGGTGGCAATAAAGATCATAATTCCGGGAGTCCTGAAACTCCTTTAGAAGATTACATTGATGAGGTAAATTAGTAGACCTTTTCATGTTCATTTTTCTCCCTCAATTTTTACATAATACATTTAGTCCGGCATATGACAATAGGAGTAATTGCACCCCCCCGCCGATCCTCCGGGACAACATTTTTATTAAAGGGGACATCCTAAGGAACATTTTAATGCAAAGTTGCCAAAAAAAAAGTTGGCCTTACTTACAAAATGGTGGCCATTTTGATTGACAGGTCAGCCGAAATCGCAGATTTTGCGTTATAACATAGGACTTACACAAACTTTTTCAAACTTTACAAAGGTAGATCGAAAGATCATGCAAAAATTTATCACCTGTCCAAATTTCAAGTGCTAAAGTGCGTTTTTCGATTTTTGGTGAATTTTTGAAAATCGAATTTAGGCCAAAAATGAGGGAAAAAATCAAAATTTTACCAAATTGACCAAGAAGGCTGACATTTGGGATATACCCTATTTTCGACATGCCAAATCAATTGGAAACGGTTTCAACCCGTTCTGAGCAGTTCTGGAGCCTCCAGCAGATTTTTGAAACTCGAAATTCCCACAAAATTCCATCAAATTGGAGTTGTAAAGCTAAAATTCATTCTAAAAACTAGTTTCAATACGCTACGAAGTACTGCAGGTGAATTTCAAGTTGTTTTGGCGCCTCCAGCGACTTTTTGAAAATTCCTGAAGCCTCCAGCAGATTTTTGAAACTATAAATTTTCACAAAATTTCATCAAATGGAGATGGAAAGCTTAAATTTACAATACTTTCCAATTTTAACACCCTCAGAAGACGACTTTAGGTGGGTTCAAGTAATTTTATGGCCTCCAGCGACTTTTTTTGAAAATAACTATAGCCTCCAGCAGATTTTTGAAACTTTAAATTTTCACAAGATTTCATCAAATGGAGATGGAAAGCTGAAATTTACTCTACACTCCAATTTTAACACCCTCTGAAGACGACTTCATGTAGGTTCAAGTCATTTTAGGGCCTCCAGCGACTTTTTTGAAAATTACTGGAGCCTCCAGTAGATTTTTGAAACTTGAAATTTCCCCAACATTAAGTTATCAAATGGAGTTGGCAAGCTGAAATTTACTTCGCAGACTACATGGTAGTTTCAAATGGTTTTGAAGCTTCCAATTACTTTTAGGAAATTTCAATTTTCCAAAAAAACGTCATACAACTTTTCCAAGAGTTGCTGGAGGCTCCAAAACGACTTGAAATTCACCAGCAGTCAACTTCGTAGCGTATTGAAATTAGTTTGCAGTATGAGTTTCGACTCTCCATCTTAGTTTGATGAAATTTTGCGAAAATTTCAAGTTTCAAAAATCTACTGGAGGCTCCAGTAATTTTCAAAGAAGTCGTTGGAGGCTCTAAAATGACTTGAAATCCACCAGAAGTCGTTTTCAGAGGGTGTTAAAATTGGAAAGTATTGTAAATTTAAGCTTTCCATCTCCATTTGATGAAATTTTGTGAAAATTTATAGTTTCAAAAACCTGCTGGAGGCTTCAGGAATTTTCAAAAAGTCGCTGGAGGCTCCAAAACAACTTGAAATTCACCTGCAGTACTTCGTAGCGTATTGAAACTAGTTTTTAGAATGAATTTTAGCTTTACAACTCCAATTTGATGGAATTTTGTGGGAATTTCGAGTTTCAAAAATCTGCTGGAGGCTCCAGAACTGCTCAGAACGGGTTGAAACCGTTTCCAATTGATTTGGCATGTCGAAAATAGGGTATATCCCAAATGTCAGCCTTCTTGGTCAATTTGGTAAAATTTTGATTTTTTCCCTCATTTTTGGCCTAAATTCGATTTTCAAAAATTCACCAAAAATCGAAAAACGCACTTTAGCACTTGAAATTTGGACAGGTGATAAATTTTTGCATGATCTTTCGATCTACCTTTGTAAAGTTTGAAAAAGTTTGTGTAAGTCCTATGTTATAACGCAAAATCTGCGATTTCGGCTGACCTGTCAATCAAAATGGCCGCCATTTTGTAAGTAAGGCCAACTTTTTTTTTGGCAACTTTGCATTAAAATGTTCCTTAGGATGTCCCCTTTAATAAAAATGTTGTCCCGGAGGATCGGCGGGGGGGTGCAATTACTCCTATTGTCATATGCCGGACTAATTTTAATTCCTAATTTTTGTATGTATTAAGGAAAACCCCGAAAAAAAATCATTCCTCGATGGATTTAATCCGGGACAGCACTATGATAAGGCTAAAAATGCACTCCAAGTAAGGTTCTGTCTTCATGTTTCACGGTTTTGAAAATAATCGTTGACTGATAGCTTTGAAATTATGTATCATTAGAATTTGAAGTGGCCGTTGGGTCAGCATAAGAAAAATTCAGAATCACCGGATGATAACGAAACAGATCATGAAGTAAGTCATTCATTATTATTCATCCTGTCACCTGTGAACTGGTTTATTTGTAGATGTAGGTACCTACTTGCGAAATACTTGACCTTTATGCATGTTTTATTTGTTTTCCAAAGGGGAAGGAGCACGCGAAACCTAATTCTTTTTTTGATAATTTAAAACCAGGAGAGAAATTTGATCAAGCTAAGAATGCTGTTAAAGTATGCTCAAACTAGGTACATTTTTATATTTTAATACGTTCGGAAATTAAATATTAACTCGGAGCTTGAAAATTCTGTATCAATAGAACATGAAGTGGCCGAATTTATTTGGTCGTAAAAATCAAGATCCCAATTCGCCCGAAGGTGATGAATTTCCCTTAGTGAGTCCTTTCAAAAAAAATAAAATGCATACTTCAAGAAAAATATCAAAACGTGCGCGTAATGATTCATTTTTTTTTCATGTTTCAGGCAGAATTGGCCGATGATTTGAAAAAATTGGAAGAAAAAATACCCGATGAAGTAGGCATTTATTAAAAACATTTTTTTTTTTTAGAATGTTGACATATCGTATACGTAGTTACTAGATAGGTATAGACTATAATTAATAATGTCTCGATGTACATACTCTATTTTTGTTCAACTAATTGAAAATGTAGCATTATCCCGTTCATGGTCTGAATCCGCATCATTCTGAAGGATCTGAACATGAACCTGAAAACTCACCTGACTCTGTAAGTAATCGTTCTTTCGACAAAGTTCAATTATTCAAATCTTTTATTTGTTTTCTAATATACTGATCGATGAATTTGGGAACAATCTTTATTGAAGCATTATTACTCAGCTGAAAATCCTGATGATAAATCTGGAAATGAATCACTTGAGCCGGAAACCATGGGGGTAATTTTTATGATATTCGGAAAGCGTTAGAATAATGTTGTTGATCGAATATGTGATTTATTGTAGGAAATGTTGGAAGAAGAATTAGAAGAACTAGAAAAAGAAGCTCATAGTCCGGTAAGAAATTGTTAAGAAATTTTCTCAATACCCATTTCGCTATTTATTCAACAAAATTGGTATTTCAGGAGAAACCAGATCATCAATGGCCGGTTCGTTTTGAAATCATGTTTGAAATTTTTGAAAAAGTTTTTATCAATTTTTTTCATTTTCTGTGCATCTAAATTCGTAAAATTTTCCATTTACATATAGGATTGGTCTTGGAATCACCACGATGATCAAGAACCAGAGTCACACAAGCCACATTCTGAGGTTACCTACTCGCCTAATTTAGCATTTTAATTTAATTTTGGTTCTTTGCATCATTTTTCCAATCATTATTCTAGAAACATGGACATGATGGTACTCATCATGATGGACATTCTCCGGTAGGTACCTATTAATACTTCCTGAATTAACTACATAATTACTTGTCTAGGTGATTTTTTGTATGTAGGTACTTACTTACTTACTTACTTATTTATACATCTTTTTAGGAAGAGGAACATGGCAGTCCTAAACATCACAAAGAGTCACATCAGCCAAAGAAACATGATGTGGTAATTTACATATTTAATTATAGTTTTGATTACCTACCTATTTTAAAGAAGAATTGAATATGATTCTCTTCGCGAAAATTATTGTTCTGTGGTGAACCATGGTGATGTAGCAACTCAAATTGGATAACCTGATAACTCCCTTCACCATTTTTTCTTACAAATATATTTGACTGGAAGTTTAAGTGCTTTCCTTATCTACAGGGGACACTCACGGAAGAACCTAGTTACTCAGTTGACTATTTTTCTGTTTTTTGTTTCCAGTCGAGACAGGATAAGGACTCATGGGGTGCTTTAGAAAAAAAAAAAAAAAAACAGGTGCTCAAACAAAAAAATAAAGCGTTCTACGATGTAGATATAAACTGATGAAAAAGTCAAAGAGTTCTCAAATTTGATCCACTTTTAGTAATGAAAAAAATGAAGATAATTTCAGTTCCAAAAGTAATCTGATTTCTTCCTTATTCCTTTTAACTTTAGATTTATGGTATTGAATCGTGATAATAGGTACTGGTACTTATCTAGTTTGAGTTGCAATATCCACAATGAATGCAAATGAAGGCTCACTTAATTGCATAATTATACACCTACTGGACTTACTTATCCACTACAAACGATACCATATGTTGTTAATCTTGTATAAAATATTCTAGGATGAAAAAGAAGACTTTTCAGAAATTCCAGTAAGAAGCTACATTTATCACAATAATATTATGTTTTATGGTTCGTTACTTACTCACTCCAATCCATGAAACATTTTATAATTTAGAGTTGGTTTTGGGCCCCTGCAACGAAAGATTCTAAATCCAAAGAACATAAGAATCATCATCCTCAAAAACATGATACTGAAGTGAGTTATATTATATCCGGTTTTATTTTGAAATTAAGGCGTTTAGCAAAGATAAAATTTGAGTGGGTGTTCTTACCTACTGCTGATTACAATTTAGAATCATTATTTAAGAATCTTATAGGTACGTGTATTACTGAAAGCCATTTCAAACTCCTATATGTAGTTTGAATAATCAATTTTCAAAAGGATTAGGTACTACAATAATAAAAAAAAACTGAGAGTTTTGGCCTCGATTCGCCAAAAATAAGATGGAATTACCTATTTTCAACTAAAAATTTAATACTGTTCCTCTTTTACTTTTATTTTTGCATGAATTGCAGCTTTATCAGGAAACCAATTACGATGTGAGTAAATATTCAATTGGAACTAATTGTTTGGAACATTTTTTAACGCCGGAATATCACAGGTTTACACTGAAAGTGCTGATTAAATAGAAATGTCAACAGTAATAATGTAGACGATTCTGCTTTTAATATCAGAATTGAAATGAAAAAAAAAAAAAAAAAATGTCACCCAAATGATTTAAAAGTTGGTTTTTATGAAAATTTCACTCTAAAAGGATACTTAGGTCTAAAATTAGGTGGGTACTTTAAAATTCAACAACGTTCAAAAAGTACCTACTTAGATTAGATTAGAATCATCTAAGTATCAGAAACAAATCAGAAATAAAAAAGTTTAAAAATGTAAACCTGTGAAATAATATTAAAGAAAAAAGTACTTTTTAAAAAATATTTTACTCATTTAAAATTCAATATCTTCCATTGGAGATAAAAATTTCATTCTGTCTTTTTTTTTTTCTTTCAAATACATCCTTCGTTTATTGTGTTAATTTAGGTTCGTGATATTGGAAATAATCGAGAGGTAATTTTCTATCATTATTGTAAGAGTGATCTTGTGACCATAATTTTTATGCTTTCCTGCAGGCAGTGATTGTTATATAGGTAGCATTATAATCACTAATTTTTTGTAATAAAATTCACCCAGGCGATTTTTCTAAGATTTGATTTTGTGTAATATATGAACCTTCCTTCATATTTACCTACTTACGTTTTCAAAACTTTCAGAAAGCAAAAACGCAAGGAGATGATAGCGATGGTGACGGAACGGAGGACGAAGATGACGATGACGGTTCCGACGACGACGAAAATAAAGATGGAAATGAAACTGACGATAACGACGAAGATGATGATAATGACGTCGGTCACGAGGTAGGTACATTCTACAAACAATTGTCACACTTCTAATACGTACCCATCTAATTTTTAATTCTACGCAATATTCTATAGAAAGAAAAAGGAAACGACGAAATAGATCCAGACGAGGAGGAAATTCTAAAAGAATTAGAAGAACGAAACAAAGAGAAAGATAAAGGTAAAAAGAAACCTAAACGCGACAGCAGTGATGAAGCTGATGATGATTCCGATTCAGACGACGAAGACGATGATGATGACGATGACGACGACGACGACGGAGCAGCAGACGACCAGTATTTAGATGAAGCCAAAAAGAACTTCTCTATTTGGAATCTCGTTCTGCCAATGATCAAGGAACAGTTGCCTAGTATTCCTAATCCGTTCAGTGTGCTGGTAACATATATCTATATTTTTTTTTTCATGATTTACTTAACTACTATCTAGGTGTAATTATGGAATAATTTTTTCCATAAGAATCGAGTCACTGTTTCTTTCGGATCCATTAACGATCTGCAAAGAGATCCGGAGTACTTGCAGAAGTCATTGATTAAAAAAGTCAATCAAAAATATAACGAAAAACACGAGAAAGCCTTACCCGGAACAACCATATCGTTTTGGCCTCCAACTATTACTCGTGTGCGTTTTTATTTTTACGTTATCTTACCTACCAACTTGCGACCATACTTGCATAAATTTTGCTTCGCTTTTGAATTTATGTATTTTTTTAAATTGAAAATCTTATATTAATAATGATATTCAATAGGGATGAAAATTCACCGAATCACTGGAAAGTACCCAAACCTACCTACTGCCGTAAAAGAAAAGAGCTCAGTTTGCTTACCAAAGTTGGAAATTATTGTATCGATAATAAACTTTACAAAAATCGAATTTTGTTATTTTCAAGCTGTGGTGAACTTATTTTATTTACGTGGGATCGACAAATTCTTCCTACCTAAGTGGGAGGAAAATCCAGCGATTGTTCTGAAGGCAGAGGGAGGGTGTGTAGGAATAGGTATTTATGAAGCGAAACGTTTCTCTGATTACGCGAGTTAATTTCTTATGTATTATTGATGAAAAATTAACTTTTCAACAAATGGATTCCATTTTTAAATAGGTTTTTATTATTTTAAATTATTCCCTGCTTAATTGACAAGTGATTAACGACCTGTCCTAATTTGTTGATGAAAATTTGTGAAATATATTACCGCGCATAAGAAGACAAAAACCTTACCCACGTGTACTTTATTCGTTTTGTAAAATTTCAGTGTCAAGTTCACAGTTGGTATTGCTGTCAAATGGAAATATGTACTTGCCTGTTGCTTAATTGCTGTAATGCTGTGAAATATGTTCACACACCTTGTTCTTCATGGCAATGTCAAGCCCTTGAGAATTTTTTGGGGGCGTTGAATTTTACGGTTCATCAGCAAAAGTATAATTTTGAAAGCGATTAATTCTCGAATCCATAAGAATGATTTATTTTTCATTTTTTCTGGGGCTATTGCATGTCCATTCGGCCTCAATTTCAAATGCAAGTATTTTGATTTTACTTTTTTTTTTTACAACAGTGATTTATTAGGTGTTATATACATACATGTATTATAACTTTCAAAAATTTTTAAAATAGAAAAAATTCATCGGATTGAAAAAAGAAATAATCTGGAGATTTTGTATTTTAATCATGGAAAACCTATAGTGAGTTGGAGGAGATGAGAGGGAGGCGAGGGGGATGTAAAATGTCCTGAAATCAATAAAATTAGCATTTCTTTTAATATAGGTATTTTTTTGGTTGAAATTATACCTATAGAGTTTTTAGAAGAGTTCACTCATAAAAATAATTCTGGCCCTAGAATGGACTATGGAAAGGAGTGATTCCTAAAAAAGTTGAAAAAAATTGAATCGAATTTGGACCTCTTTCTTCGGTTTGTTTCCAATTCTTCATGCTCCAAATACGATCAGAGTATTAATTTCAATGTACCCACAAATCAAACAAAAAATTGAATCAGATAAGTAATTTTTCGGAGTTTTTAAAATTTTTGTAGCACACAACACAATTCTCATTCATTCATTACATTACAATTTGGGAACATAATTATACTATTCTGTTCTGATTATGAAGAAAACATTTTTTCAGTTCAATTGTTACCAACTTTCTTTGGACTAAGGTCTATTTTTATTTATTCATTTGTGAATGCAAGCACATCCTTGTAAAGTCAGTTTAATGTTTTTCGATGCAATTTAAAAAAAATCAAGTAATAAGGTATTAGAATTTTATTGTATGTGATTTTCTCTTTTGATTTATTTCCATTGATCACTTATTCGTCTGTCTCCTCAGCATCTTCCTGTTTTTCTACAGTCTTCTTCTTGCTACGCTTTTTTGATGCACTTATTGGACTTGACGCATTTATTCCAAAAGGTGGAACGTAATGTATGAATTTATCATTAACGAATAAATTATTCGAAACGACTGCAACTTTATCAGCGGAACTGACATTCTTGATATGTTCACCATTTATATATAATTTATGATTAATACAAGTATCAGATACATTAATACAGGCTATTTTTATCACAGCAGGACAATTACAATTACCAGCTCTACTTGTTAAATGATTACCTGTCCAATTATTATCAACGATGGTTTTTTTCTTAATACCCAACGGAGGAATGTAACGTACAAATTCGCCATTTATTCGCAACAAATTCGATATAACTTCGACTCGATCGGTTGATTTGATTTTTTTAATGTGTTCTTTGTTTATAAATAATTTACCTTTTGAACAAACGGATTTCACGTTGAACGAACCGATAATCAATACTTCGGGGCAGCTGGAAATCTTAGAATTAGCACTTCCATTTACTGCGAAGAACTTTATTGCCTGAAAAAATTGATTATTTTAATTACCTACTTACTTACCTACTTATGTAGAATTGAATTTGAGAAATGATTTATTTTATAAAAATGAAAGATGAAAATTTGTAAAATATTTTACCACGAATAGGAAGATAAAAACCACGTTGGTGGATACGATTTTCATTTCGTGAAATTTAATGTCAAGTTTTTACTGTTGGCAGCGAAAAAATCATTAGGTTGGTCTGGGTGGTAGCTGTTTAGTGAGTAATGAGTAGGTGACTTTGAAATGCATGGTCGTATGTTCGTACACTTGTGTCTAATTGCAATGTCACGAGGAATATGACAATTTTTTTTTTCAAATGGGTAGGTAGTTACTAGTTAGCCAACATATAGATTTAAGGAGGGGAGACCAACATTGTATTAGGAGACCAAAGAGGATTTTTCTTGAAAAAAGCATTATCTATTTAGAAAATTTTCTATCAGAAATGAAAGATTTTCAAAAAAATTGCGTCGTCTTGAAATTGTACCTACTTTTTTAATTTTTTTGGTGAAGAGGGGAGGGGAGTCCATACAAGAAGTCCAACATTATTTGAAGTAGTGAGGGAAGTTTTTTCTCTCCGAGCAGGTCATTTAGATTAGAAAGATTCAGACACTAAAATAGGACATTTTCAAAAAATTTTTAACTGAGGGAATAAATTAGGTACACATTGCCAAACTAAGACAAACTGCTAAATTGAAGCTTGAAGCACATGGATTCGTTTGAATTTATGATGGAAATTGATAGAAATATTATTGAAATTCACATTTTTTCCCCTCAAATTTTGCTTTAGAGCCAAAAGGAACGAAATGGAGGTTGTTTAAATAAATGAAATAAGTGAGCTTATTTCGTGCTTGTAAAATTATTATTCATTCGTCGTTTTTTGTCAATGGTACAAAAACTAGTTTTTTATTCATTCTCATTTGGAATATGATAGATAAATTCATTATTAACGTAAAGATTATTGTAATAAATTAACACATAGTCAGTGGGATTCAGTTTAACATTGATTTTTTTACCATTTATGGTTAATCGACCATTTTTACACTTACGGGAAACGTTAACGCAACCTACCATTGATATAGGTGGGCAATCATTGCTATTAGTCATTCCACTGTTGAGGTTGTTATTAAAACTATAATCATCGCTGCTCATTCCGCTGTATAAATTATTTTGAAAACTGTTGACAGAATTACCACCATTTGACGATGGTAGCTTGCAAACGAATTTACCATTTACTCGTACTTTATTTTCAATAACTGCTACGTGATCCGTTGGTTTGACGTTTCTGATTTTTTTGCCATTAATTATTAATTTACCATTTTCGCAGGAACTGCTGATGCCACCGGTGCAGTGAGTAATTTCGCTGATAACTGGACATTGATTACCGCTGCTGTCGTTGGAATATTCACCGTTCGGGTAGAAATAATTATAGGGGTAACTGTAATAAGGATAGTAATAATCTGTTGGCCAGTTAGGATACAGATCGATTTCCTGAAATACATTTATGTATGTAGGTAAATGGTGAGTAGGTACTGATAATATAATAACGTAAAATAAGTACATATAGGCAAAGTTACTTTAAATAGGACGACGAAGATGACGAATCCGACACAAGTTTTCATTTTGTGAAAGAAGTATTCGAAAATTCAAACCGAAAAATGATTGAAAATGCTCGTATTGCTCGTGTGAGTAGATATTTGTGGTTTATATAGAAAAAGTTTCCTATATGGTGCGATATTTGTCGAAAGTTGTTCTTGCACCTGAGTCCATTGTTTGTGGTATCGTGTAAAAAATTTACCAAAAAACTCTTTATTTTTTCAATTGTTTTCTGAGAGAGGATGTGTGTAAATGTCACATTACTTGACACCGTAAATTTTGAGGTTAGGTGTTTGGAAATCAAACGACTATTTATGATCTTTTTTCATTTATTTACTCGTATTTTTTCATCAACTAATGACGATTATTTTCGCCAATTTAAGAGGTATTTTTCGAAACCTCAATATTTCACCTTTTCTGCTTGAAAATGCAAGCCCATAGTTTTGGGAATTGTAGATGTATCTAGTAGGGGTAAAAGTCGTCTACTTTGGTATCAGGCAGAGATGGATGAAAAAATACCCCAAAAGCGTAAATTTCAAGAACCAAATTTCATTTTTCAATTTTTTGGACGAATTCCAAAGCCTGTTTATTTTTTATAAAAAAACATCGAAATTTAATTAAATTATATGCAGTAGAAAGCAGAAATTTGTATTGCAACCCATTTTCGCCTTCCAAATCGATACTCATCTACTTTTATCTGAAGGGGAGACGGGGGGGGGTCGACCTCGATAGGCAATTGCTCTCTATCTCGTTGCAAATTATCAAAATGAGTGTTTCTGTCTTTCGAGTCAATTTATTCGAAAAATTTTCGCTCTAGGTATGATTTAATCTTCATGTTCACAAAATAGTCATACTTAGGTACATATAATAACTCCAAAGATTTTTAGAAAATTATCTAAAGTTTTGAATTTTTCAGGCATTGAAATTTTGCGTCCCTTTTTCGCTCTCAAATAGAAATATTCTAGGACTTTGTAGGGTACAGAAAGTCTGAAAATTTTTTTGAAAAAATATCCGATTTTAGACATTTTTTTTTCAATTTGAGTTTTTCATCTCGGTTTTTTGTTTCAGCTGTCCTAATCGATTCATAATTTTGATTTATTCCCCTCAAGAAATAATTACACGCCTTCTGGAGCGATTTGGAATTGCTGGAGAAAAGTCAAATTTTGCTGAAGACCCCAGATTACTTCAGTAGGTAGGTATATATGTAAGCTCGTAAGCTCGTTACCTACCTATGTTATCTCACCTGTACCCCCCCTCGTACCTACCTACCAACTCTATGTACGCTATGTACACTGTCTGTACAATGTAACACTAAAAATATACTCATTCCATTGTGTGTAACGTTCTAGTATGTTTGTTCTCTCGTTTCATCTCGATTAAACTACGTTACAAGTGGCGACCCTTGCCAGTTTTTATCTTGTTAAACTTTGCTTTTGGGTAATTTTTGTGCGATTTTCGTAATTTTTTCGAGCAATTTTTTTACGTAAGTGCGTAATTTGTCGTCATAATGTCTCCCAACGACGACAACGCGATCGTTATACCAAAAATCGTGAAATTTACGTTGCCGGATTTCAATCCACACGATCCGAAAACCTGGTTCTCTGCTGTAGAGCACATTTTTTCCACGAACTCCGTAACTACAGAAAAGGAGAAATTCTCGAACTTATTGCAGCATCTCGATGGCACACAACTCGCCTATATTTGCGATATCATTGGTGACCAAACTAATGAAACGAAATTTACAAACGCTAAAGATCGCCTCATCTCTGTCCATGGTAAAAGTCGAGCTCAAGAAATCACTTCTCTTCTGAGAGATACAACCATCGAAGAAGGTACAAAACCAAGTATAGTACTCACTAAATTAAAAAATCTCGCCGGTGCTACGTTTGATAATGATTTGTTGCGTGAAATATGGCAAAAAAAATTACCTCAGCGAATCCGAGAAATCGTATCTGCCACCGGAGGCACTCTCGACAAACAAGCTGAAATCGCCGATCGTGTATTTGAGACATACGAAATATCCTCTCAAACCAGTGCTGTTTTCGCTTCTACCTCGACTCAGAGCAACGTATCTCAGCCAACAGTAAACTCAGTTGCCTCCAATACGACATTAGATCTCCTTCTGAGTATGATGAAAAATCTTCAAGCTCAAGTCAATACCATCCAGGCTGAGAATCGTGAACGTGAAAGTAGATCGCGATATAGAGGACACCAACGTAGTCCGACGCCTCGACGCACCTCCAGATCTGCTTCTCGCGGTAGGACACGTATGTACGGGGACCAGTGTTGGTATCACCATCGCTGGGGTAAAGATGCTCGTAATTGTGACCCAGCGTGTAAGTTTTACCAAAAAAACGAGTAGATGCTGCCCAAAATGTGGCGAATCCGGCAGCTGGGAAATTTCCAAAATCGCCACGGTTATTTGTGTATGAAAGAGGTACCAAGCTTCAATTCCTCGTCGATTCCGGCTCCGACGTTTCTATTTTGCCCAAGAAACACCTTGGCCTAACAAAAGAGTCATTAATTTTTGCTGATTATACTCTGAATGCTGCGAACGACACGCCTATAGCAACGTATGGCCTCTCTCCCCTTCGAGTCGACATAGGCCTAACCAAAAAGTACTATTGGAATTTTGTAGTGGCTGATATTGACGTTCCTATTCTCGGAGCTGACTTTTTACAGTACCACCATCTTATACCTGATTTAACGAAGCGTCGCATTTACGATGGTGTCAATTTAGCCAGTACTATTTGCTCCGAACGTCAATCTGGGACCCCAGCTATACATTTGGTTCAAGGTGAACCTAACGATTCGCGGATCAAGGATCTACTTGCTCGTTTTCCTGCCCTCACCCGCCCTCCAAGGTACCACGAGAAACCTAACCATGATGTTCTCCACTACATTCACACTCATGGACCACCAGTCCATGCCAAAGTTCGCAGACTGAGACCTGATATTTCTGACCAGGTGAAAGCTCAATTTGATTCCATGGTTGAGGTTGGTACTTGTTCACCTTCGAGTAGCGAGTGGTCCTCTGGACTTGTTGTGGTGGAAAAAAAGAAAGATCTACGAATCGCAGGTGATTATCGCCGACTCAACCCATTGTCTGATCTACGAGACGTAACTGATAAATTAGATGGTAAATATGTTTATTCGTGTATTGATTTAGTGAGAGCTTTTTTTAACATCCCTGTTTATAAAAAACACATAAAAAAAACTGCTATTATTACGCCTTTTGGCCTTTTTGAATATAATAGGATGCCATTTGGCTTGAAAAATGCGCCTGCTACCTTCCAACGCTTCATTAATGCTGTGCTTTCTGGCCTAGATTTTATTTTTTGTTATATGGACGACATCCTTGTTTTTTCCGAATCCGAATCTCAACATTTAGAACACCTCCGCATCCTTTTCGAGCGTTTGAATCAATTTGGTCTGGTGATAAATTTGAAAAAATGTCGTTTCTTCTGTTCTGAGGTTAATTTCCTAGGCCATAAAATTGGAACTGGCGTTTTCCAGCCTACTGAAGAACGAATCGAATTCATAAAGCAGCTTTCCAAACCTGCTACAATCACTGCTTTGCGACGAGTAATTGGTATACTAGGGTTCTATCGGAAGTTTTGTAAAAATGCAGCTCAGCTCTTGGCACCTTTCAACGAAATCCTCAAAGGTCATCCGAGGAAAAATGACAAATCTCCGGTACCCTGGACGCCTCAGCTGGAAAAAGACTTCGAATGCGCCAAACAAGCATTCGCTAATTTTGTCCTACTCCACTTTCCTACCAAGAAAGCTTCATCTTTCCGTTTCACCGCAGATGCTTCAGGTGTGGCTGTCGGAGCTATCCTAGAACAAGTTGTCAATGGTGAACGTCAACCTCTTGGGTTTTACTCTGCTAAACTCGATGATAAGCAACAGCAGTGGAGTACCTATGATAGGGAACTTTTTGCAGTGTATTCAGCAGTTGATCATTTTTCCTACATGATTGAAGGTCGTCCGTTTACGATTGTGACTGACCATCGGCCTCTATGCCACTTGTTCACTACCAAAAAGCCCATTAAAATCGAAAGGCGTTCCAGATGGGCTGAATTTATTTCTCAGTACTCCACTGACATCGTACATGTCACCGGAGCCTTGAATATTGTTGCTGATGCACTGAGCCGTCCTGAGGTTCATTCGTTGTCTACTGTCCCCTTGTCTACTCAAATTGCAGTCGCTCAGGAGGAGGATGAGGAGATTAGAAAAATTCGTACTGAAGGTTTTCGTCAGCACACTCTCAAGGAAGTCCTTGTCAATGATAATCAGTCAATCTTGTGCAGTGAATTCAAGGGAAAACTCCGACCTATCATCCCAAAAAAGCTTCGTCAAGAAGTCTTCTCAAAGCTGCATGATACTGATCATTCAGGGAAAAGGGCCACTCTCAGGAAAATAGGTTCGAGGTACTTCTGGCCGAACATGAATAGGGACATCAAATCCTGGACGAAAACCTGTCACAAATGTCAGCTTGTTAAGACATCTCGTCATACTACATCTCCGCTCCAACCTTTCCCTCCTGCTGACCGTTTCCAGCATGTTCACCTTGACATTGTGGTTTTGGAACCCTGTCAAGGCTACAAATATTTACTCACCATGGTGGATAGAGCTACACGATGGATCGAGGTAATTCCAATTAAGAACATGGAGGCAGAGACAGTAGCGATGAAATTCTTCCAGAACTGGGTATCTAGGTATGGAGTTCCCCTTAAAGTGACAACGGATCGCGGTGCCCAGTTCCAAAGTCAACTTTTCGCCGGATTGTGTAGGCTAATTGGCACTCATCAGCTCTGTACCTCCGCCTATAATCCCAAGGCTAACGGAATGGTGGAAAGAATCCATAGACGTTTGAAGGAGGCTCTCCGCTCCTATGGTAAAAATTGGATAAATAACTTACCGATCGTCCTTCTGGCCTTGAGGGCTGCACCTAGAGAGGAAGGGGGAGTCAGTTGTGCTGAGATGGCTTTTGGCAGAACTCTCATACTCCCTGGTGAGTTATTCAATCAGCAGCCAAGTCCAATTATTCAGGATGAGAGTCGTTTTGTTTCTAATCTTCGTGAGTCTATTCGTAAAATATCTCCAACTCCTGTTAAGTGGAAGGACTCTCGGAAAATTTTTGTTCATCCTGATCTAGATACCTGTGAGAAAGTTTATGTTCGTCTCGATCGAGTAAAACTCCCCTTGGAGGCACCTTATGAAGGTCCATTTAAGGTGAGGAAGAGGAAGAGGAAGTATTTTGTCGTTGATAGGGATGGTAAATCTGATGTTATATCTATCGATCGTTTGAAGCCAGCTTATGAGATGATCAACGATGCCAAGCTGGAGGAACTCCAAACAGCTAAAACTCCAATCTTGAAGAAAAAGGTCAGTTTCTATTCAGAGTTACCAGCTGATGAAATTTTGTCTGCTGTTGAGCCTCATTCGTCAGTTTCATCTTCAGCTCCTTCCCCTCCTCCTCCTCCTCCTCCTCCTCCACCTCCTTCGGTCGTTTCTAAGCCCCTTTCGTCAACCAAGTCAAAAAAAGTCACCTTTGACTTACCTAAAACAACCTCTTCAGGTAGACAGGTTAAAAAGCCAGCAAGGTATCAGGCTGCAAGATGATTTTCATTCAATTTTTTCTCTTCTTTCAAAGCTTATTTTCGATGTATTTGGTCATGCATCTCAATTTTTGAAATTATTTTTATTTCCATTTCTTGTCATCATCTACTTAATTTGTTTTCGATTATTTTTTGCTATTTTCGCGATGTTTTTTATCCATTTTTTACATTATTTTGCATTTATTTTACTATTGTATTTGATTTTTTTGAAAAAAAAAAAATTACGTTTTAGCATTTTTATTATGCGTTTTAGCATTTATTCTATTGATTTTACGTTATTATTGTCATGTTTCGCATTTTTAAAATGGTATTTTGCTGAAATTTATTATGTTTTTTTTCAAGTTGTATTCTATCAACATTTATTTGGGTACATTTTTTTGCAAATTGTTTATTGGAATGATTTTATTTTATAATGTGTTTAAATAGTTACCATTAGATTTAAGATTTTTTATTTTTAAAAAAAATTTGAAAAAAAAAATTTAAATGTTTTAAAAAGACAAAAAAATGTTATATTATATTTATTTTGCAAATTGTACTTCAGCTTGGGTTAGCTTATCCTATTTAATTGTTTTTTTAATTTGTTATTTTATATTGTACGCGATTTTCTTTTTTCTCTAAGGGGGGAAGAATTGTAAGCTCGTAAGCTCGTTACCTACCTATGTTATCTCACCTGTACCCCCCCTCGTACCTACCTACCAACTCTATGTACGCTATGTACACTGTCTGTACAATGTAACACTAAAAATATATTCATTCCATTGTGTGTAACGTTCTAGTATGTTTGTTCTCTCGTTTCATCTCGATTAAACTACGTTACATATATGCGAACTGATTTTCATATTTTCATCAATTGCTTTACTTTTTTTTGTGGAAAATTATAGTTGATGGATCATAAATATAAAGGTACCTCCGTTTTCAAAAATTCGCTAAAATTCGAAAAATCAACTTCGGTGGCTCGAAATTTGGTTTTTGAGGTGTTCGTGGCATGTTCTTTTAGTGAGCTAAATTTCAGCTGAATCAGAGTTGATGATGTTTTTCATTTTACTTTTACAAAAATGTATGTATTAGGTACTTTATTTTAAATTCAATGCTTTGGTTTTAGCTTTTTTTTTGTAAAAAATTTGCAATTTTGGTTGTTAAAAAAATGTTTTTGGCCAGCTTAATTGCTATTGGTATTGACTCCTAAAATATGTTTGCCTCTCAAAAAATTGAAAAGTATGGTTAAAACAGGTGTTCTTCAGTACGTTTTCATCATTTTTTGAACTTTTTGTGATAGAACGGAAAAGGAATAAAATTGGGAAAAAGATTATAAAATTGAACATAACTTAAAATGAAGAAATTACAAACTTTCTGTCAGGTAATATAACTTGGACTTACAAGCGAGGTAGGTACTAGATAGGTAGGTACATAGGTATCTCAAGTGGCAGGTAATTTTTTGAATCGGACAAAGCGGAATCGATAGAGCATGCAAATCACATCAGCCAAAATTTAAAGAGCCGAAGTGCATTTTATAATTTTTGGTGAATTTTTAAAAATCAGATTTGAGCCAAAATTGAAAAAAAATCAAAATTTTACTCAATCGAGTTAGGAATCTGAAATGTGGAATGTACTCTGTTTTCGACCCTTCAAACTGATTGGAAATACTTTCAAATTGTTTTGAACATCAGATTTTTTATAGTTGAAATTCCATAAATCGACTAAGAAATTCAACATGTTGGAGTTGATTAATTTTTTTATTGTTATTATTTTTTTTTAAAATAATTGCAGTCCTTTAAAATTCAAAATAGCTTACCTAGGTTTTTTAACGAGACTCTGCAAAATCATATTCTTGATAGGTCTTCGCCAAGAGAGCTGGATAATAAGAAATGAACTCATTTTCTGTTTGTAAAATGAAACTATATTCTTTATTTGTCGTTTTTTATGGTTTCTAATAAAAAACTCTAATGCGTGATCAAAAGTAAAGCGAATGTGATACCTTTGGCTTAATATAACGAATAAATTTACCATTCACATAAAGGTTATTATGTTCAATCAATACTTTGTCAGTTGACTTGAAATTTTTCAATTCGTAATCGTTTACGTAAAATCTTCCATTCTTCGTGTAAGTTGACACATTATTGCAGAAATTCATAATTACACTTGGTGGTTGTTTTTCATAATAATCGTCATAATCATCTTCCTCTTCTTCCTCACCCTCCTCCACATTATCATCGTCTTCTTCTTCCTCTTGATTTTCATTGCCATCGTCGTCGTCTTCTTCATTTTCTTCTTCATCGCCATCATCATCATCATCTTCTTCTTCGTCAGTGCCATCTTTTGCCTCGTCGTAGTCATCATCATCTTCTTCCTCTCCATCACTATTTTCTGCCTTATCTTCATCTTCCTCTTCATCACTGTCTTTTGTCTCGTCGTCATCGTCTTCTTCTTCTTCCGCATCACTGTCTTCTGCATCATTATCACTGTCGTCATTCTCTTCCTCTCCTTCTTCGTCAGAGCTATCGTTATCACTTGAATCTTCATTTCCATCCGATTCTTCTTCATCACTTGACATGGTACTATTGTTGAATTCATTGTTACCGACATTGTTGATAATTACCCCACTGAAGTTATTACTTTTTGCCTTAGGTATTTTACGAGTAAATTTACCATTCACTCGTAATTTATTGTCAATCATGTCGATGCGATCAGTTGACTTGACGTTTTTTATTTCTTCTCCATTAATGAATAATTTACCATTTATACAGGATGTACTGATGCTGGAGCAGTTGGATATTTGGCCGATGCTTGGACAACTCTTACCGCTGCCCCATGAGACAATTCCGGAATCACCGTAGTCGTCATCAAAATCATTATCGTCGAACCAATCGTCGCTTAAATATCCATCATTTGACATGAAATCATCGAAATCAGAATAGTAATAACGTGACGACGATGGTCTGCTGTAAGAATTGTAACGTCCCCTAGGATATGAATCTATTCTCTGAAAGATAAGCAAATTTTTGTAAGTTCACTTATTATTAGATGCTTAGTTTTTATATAATTGTATTTACCTAAGAGTACAAATGTGCATAGTTAATGCTATAAAATAATTCTCTTACTTCGAATAGGACGATGAAGATTACAAACGCGATTAAAATTTTCATTTTGCAAATGCGTAGTTCTCGAAGGTTTGAACAGGAAAATGGCTGAGAAAGCTCGTGTCGCTGGTTATGTGGAAAAAATTTATCTGGTTCGATGTCTTGACTATTGTAATTTGTTCTTGCACCTGTTTGTAATTGCAGAGACAAGTAAGTTTGGTACCCGAAAATTGCTTAATTTTTCTAGCGTGTGGTAATGTCGCACTTGCAACACAATGCTTGCCAAATTTAAAAATAGGTATTAGTAGACTCGCTGTTGACTGTTTCCCTAATGAGAATACTTGACACGAGATTCAAGTTGCAGGTGTTCAAGGTAAAAGTAGGGAAAGATGAAATTACTGCGTTACCCGCAATCCCCCACCCCCTCCCAAACGCACAAGTGACTATGGAAAAATTAACCCTGCTATATTCTAGTTTTATTTTTATTTTCGATTTCGCCTGTTATGACTTCATTTTTTCTGGAATAAATTATCTACTTACATAGTTTTAGCATGTTTAGATTTTTTTTTCAAAATTTGAAGAAAAAAAATATTTTGACAGAATGTTTTGAAATTCTCCAACCTTTTAAATTTTCTTAATTGGTAATACCTAATGCCCTAATCTTTTATAATCTTCCAACTTTATTTTTTTTGGCAAAAAAATGCTCAAAAAATTCCAAAAGTACCCAGTTTTGCAGCCGATTACACTTTGCAGTTTGTTTTGAGGGCTGTCTATTTTTGCGTCTCGGAGACTTCCCATTGCATTGAAAACGATCAATTTCAATGGGTAAGGGAAGTTCCGAGTGATTTTTTTCAAAAATTGCAATTTTTTTGACTTTCAATGTACCTATAAGTTTTTAAAATTTGAAACCCTGATAGAAAAGTTATGGTACAAGTTGGAGATCCAGAATTTTTCCCACAGTCTTATAAAGTCTCCCATAATCAATATCGTAATTTTTTAAAAAAAAGTATATAGCTTACTTCTGTGATTGAAGATTCCAAGACTTTTGAAATTCGATTGAGGGAAATGTGGAGCTTCATTTCAATGAGCACATGCGTGTATTTCACGCCATAACATATGTACATACTACTTACCTACTGAGAATATTTCGATCAAAACTAGACGTTTTAGTGAAGAGGTAGTTAGATTTAGGTATATTTAACGAGAATAATGGGTATTATCAATTATGTAAGTGACTTGCTTATAGAATAAAATCCTTCAATATTGTACGTGCTGGTTTTGAAATCGACACCTTTTTTTTTTTTTTGTTGAACTTGATGATGATGTAGGTACACTATCATTAAGGAATTTTTCTTGAAAAGTCGTTTTGGTAGAATTTATGGTTAGGCAACTACAAATTTTGCTCGACTCGGCTCGTTTCCTTGAAATAAATGTAATTAAGCTTCTAAAATGTTCGCTGGTAAAATTCCCTGTTTTAGAATTGAAGAAATTCGTGTCAGTAACTACTCCACAAATGCCGGAGAAAAGTTATCATTGGCTGGTGGCTCTAGATCGGTTCGAAAATGGTCGTGATGGTCGCCTGAAGAAGGAAGAGTGTCAACTGAAGAGTTTAAACGATGTGACGAGTGATTTTCTGCAGAAATGGGCGATTATTTAGTACCTATGAGTCATAAAGCTTTTTTTAATTAAACCAAAAAATTGCACCAGAATTTAAAAAAGTTGTAAATTTTCGGAATATCCAACTGATTAAGTAGGTATTGTAATTTTTTTATCTAAAAAGATTAAACACCTACTTACTATTGATGAAACAACATCTTACGATTAACAAAAAGTTATCTAATAACTGAGTACATTTACCTACCGTGCTAGAAGATAACGTAATGATGAATGGAAGTGCAGTAATTTAGTAATCCGCTAATCAATAAATTCAACTACCTATAGAATGTTTCATCCTATCAGCTTATCGATTATCTTGTATTGAATGTATCTATTTTCTATCGTGAACGTTTTAGTGCAATTCTCATCGCTGAAGAATGGAAACGTTCGGTTTACTTTTTAATCGCTGTGTGCATTTTCAAATTATTGCATAAAACGCGCGATTAGTCTATAATTCGATTTACATATTACAAAAAATCTTTTTCAGGAGTGAAGTCTGTGAGATAGATAGAAAACTCGTTTACCTATGTAACGATCATGAAATAAATCTTCAAGTATTGGATCCAGATACATAGATACAACTACCTATGCCTACATAACTAGATAAACTTAACTCATTTTTGATTTTCTGTCCTATACTTAATTAATAAAATCAATGCCTTACTAAAGAACGATTTGAACTGACACTTTCTAATTTGAATGAAATTAAGCTAAATTGAATGAGCATTTCCCTAATCACAGTAACAAAATTTTAGATTCTGAAATTCATTTTCAAATTTTTGGTTCGTTTTTGGACATTGAGAAAAAGGTTTAAGTCATTATAATTATGTTTGTATATATATTAATTATGGCAAAAATTCACCAAGTAAATGTTTAAAAAATGAAATTTTTTTATAAATTTCGGTTAATATTTCTATTTTTATTACGAGTACATAGACATATCTATTATTTACCAAGGTACGCATACGTGGACGTGCTATTCAAGTACCTACCTATTAACTGATTTTCGATGAAAAAAAAAAAATGCTTTAAGGTTTATTTTCTTATTACATCGAATTTGATTAAATGTAACATTTGAATTTATTATTCACGAAAACTTTGTTTCCAACAATTTTTAATTTATCAGAACGTTTGAAATTTTTTATTTCAACATCCTTAATGTAAAATTTATTACCTATCCAGTAAGGATTCAAACTATTCCATCCGTTACAAGTTATATTCATCCCAGAAAAATCATAAATTTTCTTGCCACTATTACTGGAATTGAATTTGTTGGCAGTTTTCGTTTTATTGTTTTTACTCGAGTTCGCCTTCTGTACTGGTTTCTTTACGTTTTTAATCACCTTGGATTTTTGCGAATTAATAATTCTCGGAGGTGTGTTGACACTTTTTGTTATAGTATAATTGGGTACGCGACGACCGTTAACGATGTTGTTCTCAAAGACAATGGTCTTTTTTGGAGAAACTCCGCTGATAAAACTTGTCCGACTACTTGGCATGAAAATATTTTTACCGTAATCATCATCGGAATCTGAATCTGAATCGGAATCTGAATCTGAATCTGAATCTGAATCTGAATCTGAATCAAAATCATAACCACGATACGATGACGATTTAATGAAGCCTCTGGGTCTAGCTCTAGCACCGTAATAGGGTTCTATGCCCTGAAACAATAAATAAGTACCCAAAAAATTAGAAACATCTAATGCTTATACTTAATAATTACTCGAGTAGATAATCCAATTTTAAATGATATTTCAAAAATATGTAGGCTATTCATACTTTGAACAGAACGATAAAAACGACAAACGCAATTGTAATTCTCATTTTTAAATGTGCTTAATGTCGACTTATAGAAAGAAATAACGGAGAAATTTCAACGCAGTAATTTTTAAAGGGAGAAAGTTCGTATTATGGTTTCTTAAACGAACTAAAATTTTAAAGTGTTCATACACTTGGCACGAGTTTCAAGATTCATTTTCGGTATTTCCATCAAGGCGAATACTTAACGAACCTTTTGACGGTATTTGTAGGTAACTTTTAATTTTTCGGAGACGACAAGTTGGTTCTGACAGTACACAATTTGTGTTTAAAGAAATAGAATTTTATTTCATTTGAAGGTTATCTATTTTCAGAGTTCGGGTCACCTCTACATAAATGAAGGTTCAAAAAGAGTGTTTTTTTAATGGAAATGAAAAAAACCTACCTACAAGACGTATACTTACTATATCATCCACCATTTGAAAAATGATTAGAACGTTCCTTTGTAATTGTTAGGTAGGTACCTATCTAATGATAGAGATGGGCAGAATATTCGAAAACAAACGTGATGAATCTTGAATCCAACTCCTTTCAAACAGAGTGAGTAGGGGTAGTATTTGTCCATTTTATATTTTAAAAATATTCTTCCAAAGTCCTTTTTGGTTTTTTGGATTTTGGACACCTTCATCGCTCATTTTGTCTCATATTTCATGTTTTTCAATAACATTTTGAAGTTACCAATTTCTGATTTTTTAAAAATGTATGCAGTTGATTAAAAATCTAAAAAATAATGTAAAAAAATTAATGTTCATAGTAAGATAAATTTTTAGAATACCTTCTTCTGTGGGCATTTTCATATAATTTAGCGCATTAAAAGATCAAAAAAAAAAAAAAAAAACAAATCAAAAACGTTTGAAAACAGAGTGAAACTAATGAGACTTATCAAAGAGATCTTTGCTGAAGTCTACTTGGTTCTTGAAATGCACTGTTGGTTAGGTAGGTAAGTGTATGTACGAGCAGATAAATTTAGTGAGAATTGTAGATTTCAAAGACTTCCTCGAAGTTCTGAAGTTTTTGCTGGCGCATCCGCCTTGTCTTGTTAGATGTATACGTACCTATATATTTTTCATCAAGAAATGAAATGCTCAAGTGCTAGATATCGCATTTTTGAGTACCTACCTGTGCGTTCTAAGGAACTAAGTAAGCGCAATTTGTCCCATATTATGACAAATAGGTAGGTATAAGGCACATTTAAAAGAACTCTCATGTTTGAAAAATTTTATGTATTGGAATGAAACCAAGTAAGTAAGTAGGTAAAAAATTAATACTCACTTCTTAGGCTTACATCCTTGTTTATCAGAAATATGTATGTACTTGCTTACTCGAGTGATTTACTCAGCGTTAGAAGATAAATGGAGTTTCAATTAAAGGATATATGATACCTATACATAAGGTACTAGATGTAGATAGGTACCTAGTTTGGTAATTCTTGCTGCTCCGCGTATTTAAAATTCAAAATTGAGAAATGAGAAGAATACGACCACATAATAAATCAAAATATGCTTTATTTGGTTTCCAGGTACATTTTTCAAATTGTACTTACTTATGTAATTAACAACAAAATGAACTTGCATTTAACCTCATGAAAAGTTTAAATACATAGAATTACATGCTGGTGTTGAACTTGTCGTTCACGTAAACTTTCTTCCCAGCTATCAACAATCTATCACCTCGTTTGTAATTTTTTATCTCAACATCGTTGATGAAAAATTTTCCATTTTTCCAGTACATATCTATTCCACTACACCCATTGCATGTTAAATTAATACCAGAAAAATCGTATGTTTTTTTACCATCATTGACGTTTTTTGTTTTTACTTCTTGTTGGTCTTCTGCTTCATCATTATCGTCGTCATTCTCATTCTCATCTTCATCATCATCTACTTCCTCATTTTCTTCATCATTTTCTTCATCATTTTCTTCTTCTGCTTCTTCTTGCTCTTCATCATCATCTACTTCCTCCTCCTCTTCTTCATCATTTTCTTCTTCTGCTTCTTCTTCCTCTTCTTCATCATTTTCTTCTACCTCCTCTTTGTCTTCATTATCGATTTCCTCCTCCTCTACATCATCGTTTTCCTCATCTGTCTCCTCCACCTCCTCCTCCTCCTCCTCCTCCTCCTCCTCCTCCTCTCCCTTATCGTCATCGTCATCATAATTTTCGTTAATATCTTCATCGTTCTCTTCCTTTTCATCTTCACTAACCTCATCCTCTTCTTCATCATCATTATTCAACTCCTCCCCTTCCTCCTCCTCCCCCTCATCATCATCCTTCTCCTCGTCATCCCCTGCCTCCTCATCCTCTTCTTCCTCCTCATCGTCCTCTTCTTTCGCATTATCATCAATCTCTTCATCAGATTCATTTTCATCCTCCTCATAATTTTCTTCCGAGTCATCATCTTCATCTTCTATTCCATTATTATCATCTTCTTCTTCCTCCTCTTCTTCCTCTTCTCCTTCATCTCGAATGTGTCGAATGAATTTACCATTAATTCTAAGATCATTTGAAATAATTACAATGTTATCTGTAGGTTTTACATTTTCAATTTTTTTACCGTCAATGTACAACTGCCCATTTACGCAATAGTGAAGTATATCAGATGCGTTTATTTTTGCTACAGATGGACATTTATTGCCATTCGCTTCTCGTGTTGGATTGCCACTAAGAAAAGAGCTCCTACCACTTCCAGGGGCGGCAGTGATCTTATCGACGAGTTTGTTATTCACTTTTAACTCATTGAAGGTAATTTCTACTTTATCAGATGGTTTGATGAATTTATATTGTTTGCCATTTATCGTAACTATTCCATTAATGCAGTCAACGTTGATTCCATTACAGAATGTTGTATTCACATACGCACATCCGTTCAAAGCTCGAGGTTCAATTCCCTGAAACAGTTGCACATCTACATAAACGTATGAAGGGACCAGGGAAAAAACCAGGTAAGTCTGCTTTTTCAAGTTTGAAGTCCTCTTACAGGACTTGAAGTAGACCTATGTTTTTTTTTTCTATTTTTTTGAAAAATGAATAGTGTATGTATGTTTTAGTCCTCATCAAGACGGATCCAGAGATACCAATTTAGGTATCTTAATTTCGAAAAATTTGGACTTGACCAGTTTTTTCCGTGGACTCTTCATATGGTATAGATGGGTGGGTAAGTTTTCCTCGATTTGTTTACCTTAAAGATATTTCTTACCTCAAATAGTACGATGAAAATGGCGAGTGTGATGATGGTCTTCATTTTGATAAAGCTTTCCACAAGTATCACGTTCGATTGAAGAATACTTCAGAATATTGTTTAAGGTACTGCTTTTAAAGAAATATTTATCACCAGCTTGTGTAAATTAAAATGTGTTTTTACGCAGTATTTCTTCGTACATATTTGGTTTAAAAAAGGAAATTTACTCATACTCGTAGTTTTGTTAATGAGAATGTGTTTCTACAATATGTCAATCTAGTACATTATAATGTCAAGACTGAAAAAAATCCAACTGCCATAATCGTTAGGGATAACGAACCAGTCGTGTTACTTTCAACAAATTTATTTTTGCTTTTAAAAATGTATCTTGGATGTCGTTGTATGTAGATATATCTAAGTATCTACCTACCTTCCTACCTACACAGAAATTCTGTCATGGATTTTGTTGTTCAAAATTTGTCTTTTCTCTACTTTTTTTGGGGCAATTTTTCAAAAATTTGGGGCCCACAAAATATCCTATAGAACCTATGACCCTTTGAAACTTGATATATTTTGGAAATCGTTTTTAAGCACACATTTTTATTTTTTCTTATCGGTGAAAGAGCAAAAATCGAAATTTTGGGACTTTAGGACCCCTGTGAGACCCATGATTTTACAACTGGGCTGCTATAAATTTGGTGATGGACCATTCAAGGGGTTCGCTTACTAAAAAAAAATCGGGTCAAATCGGTTACTGCACAGGTAGCAATTTGGTATGGTAATCTACGTATGTACAAAACACATTGTACCTATGTACTTTGGTTGGTGAGGTACAGCATTTTGCTAGAAGTATTTCCAACTCAGCGAGGATGAAAAAAAAAACATCACCTAATTAACAGATCTACTTCATTTGAGTGGTTCATGGTACATTTTACAACAGTTATGGTTTATGGTACTTCGTCTGAATGAAAAAAAAATCAATTTCAAAAAAATTTTGTATCAATGAAGAAGTCATAATAATTTTCTTCCCCTTCCTCCTCGTAATCAGCTTCTTCTTCCTCTTCCTCTTCTTCTGATTCTTCTTCCTCTTCCTCCTCCTCCTCTTCTTCTCCTGCTTCTTCTTCTTCCTCCTCTTCCACTTCTTCTGCTTCTCCCTCTTCCTCCTCTCCCTCTTTTTCTGCTTCTTCTTCCTCTTCTTCTTCTGCTTCTTCTTCCTCCTTCTCCTCGACGTTATTTTCCAACTCCTCCCCGTCATCATTATTTGACTCATCCTCTACCTCTTCTTCAACATTATCGTCGGTATCGTCTTGATTTTCTTCATTTTCCATTTCTTCTTCATCCCAATGTGGATTACTATTTGAAATGATTCCAACACCATCTGTGATAAGTTCAAGTATCTGAAACAATTAAATTTAGCCATAGGTATTTGACATTTTCTCCCTGAATTCAAAAAATTGAGTGGAATAATTTCTTACTTCAGAAAGCACGATTAAAGCAATTAACGCGATTATAGTTTTCATTTTGAATTTTTAATTGGACATAGGTTTTCAACAAGTACATAAGTTATCATATCTGGTACAAAAATTTTATAAAATACCTGCACTAAGGAGACTAGATTTGAAGAAATTCTCATATTTTGTCAATTGAAATGTAGGTATAAATACTTTTACACTCACTTGATACCTTTGTAATAATCATTTCTGCGTCTATAGTAAGAGAGGGACGATCACTAGTTAACATTGAATATAATATCTACCGCACCTACTTTAGGTAGCAGATAATGAACATTTACAAGTATAAAATGGTACTTTTGTCGTTATCAAGCGCAAGTCTAACAAAAAGTAATTTGCAAGTATAAAATTAGATATAACAGTTCATTGCGTCTATATGAAAAGAAGCCTTCATTATTCATTAACAAACATCATCAAACTTATTGACAACTTATTATTTTATATGTACGAGTACCTGCTGATTTCATTAATTGCAGCTGTCTATTAGACTGAGTGTATATAGGTACTAGCAATCAGCAAAGTGAAAGGGTTGTAATGGGGAAATATGCCCTGATTGCCTATGGTAGTCCATAGTGTACTCACCGCCTGAGGTGATTATTCGAAGATGAACCTCGTGAAGGTCATCAAGTATTGATTGTTCTAGACGATTCTATGGGCTTAACTCCCTGGGTACCTCTCACCCTACAGTAATTGGCAATGTGTGAACTCTATGACATCACAGACGATTCGCAAACTCGAGGTATTTCTCGTAGATCCTCGAGCTCGCTTCTTTACTCAGTTTTTGCTACTCGCAATGGCAAGTTTTATTGCAATTTTTTCAAATTGAAAATAATTCATTCGCAGCTGTTTCAATTTGACAGTTGGAAAAAGTCATATAAAATTTTTACTTTTCATTTCTCAAACCAAATACCCTTACACTTATATGACTTCTGTTTCCAATTGATTCAAGTAACCTTCGATCATCAATCGTCATGATTTCCATCTCTGAATGATTGATTCAATAAGAATTTCGTGTAAATATGCTTCAAATCAAGTTTTATTTTATTGTTTTGTCAACTTTTAAAATTATATTAGGATGGGGAAAAAAACTATTTCGCTTTCAAACTCCGAAAATGATGCTATGAGTTGGTATTGAATTTACCATTCAACTTGACTTCATTTCCACTAGCGCATCTCCACTTTATCCTCACCGTCTTCGATGTAAAATTTACCCCTGGAAGTAATTCTTGACACGTCTCTCATTTTATCGCCATTACTTGCAGTCTTTGTTAGCGATCTCTTAGAGTTTTCAATAATCCTACGTCGTGGCGGACTTCTGGGTCTGGGAGTATTACGTTTCTTTGCGTTGGAATTGGATCCGCGGCGATTGTTGATGGAGTGGTTCTCAGAGAATAAGCTCAAATCGGACGGAGTGATCTTCTCGACGAATATGTCATTCACCTTTAACTCATTGAAGGTAATTTCTACTTTATCTGATGATTTGATGGATTTATATTGTTTGCCATTTATTGTAAATATTCCATTAATACATTCGACGTAAACTCCATCGCAGAATGACCTATTCACTGGTGCACATCCGTTCAAAACGACAGGTTCAATTCCCTGGAACAGTTGCACGAGGTATAACATGGATATTTACATTTAGGTGAGTTTTTACTCAATTTGTTCAACTTGGAAATTGTTAGTAGGCATATGGAAGTGGTGAAATGACTTACTTCAAATAGTACGATGAAAAGGATGAGTGTGATTATGATTTTCATTTTGATAGCGCGTCGTGCCACAAGTGCCTATCACACGTTTGAACAGAAAATATATACTTCGGGAGTATAATGCTCAAGATACTGCTTTTGAAGGAATATTTACCTACTTCAGTTCTCTGTTGATTGAAATGTGTTTTTACACTTAGGTACTAGGTAGGTACCTCAGTCTATACCTACCTATACCTTCAAGTTTAATTTTAGAGAAAAACATGTATTTGAATTCTTATTAATGAGAATGTGTTTCTGCACGTGCATTCATTGTAATGTCAAAAATGAACCAGCCGTGTTAACGAATTTATTTTTAGCTTTTCAAAATTTTTCTCGACGTTATTCTAGAATGCCATGCCTGTATACTGTATAGGTATGACCATAGAAATTACAAGGCAACAGTATCGTTAAAAAAACTGACAACATCTCTCATCGTGATATTTACTTTGTTGATGTGGTCAGCATAATTTAATGAAAATGTTCATTGCAACTGAAAAGTTTTTATAGAAACTGACACTCCAAGTCAACGATTTGAACAAAACCAAACTGAATAAAAAAAATGATGTCCTTAAACCCCTGAACCAGAATTTGAGCTCCTTTTAAATTCATTTTTGGATGATTTTTGAAAATTGAAAAAAATTAAAGAAAGTTGATGTTCAGTTGTTTTGAAGGCGATTTTGTAACTTTTTGATGTGATATACATTTCTTGAGTAAAAAGAACCAAGGCGAATAATTCCTTCAAATTGCTCTATAAAACTCAAAAGTGAAGTTTAGTCCTCCATAACTTTGATCAGGACTTAATTAGAACCCTGTAGACCATTGTAAGTGGTTACAAGAATTAATACGAGTTTAAGTACTAATAATTGAAAAAAAAAAAAAAACTTGAAATGCTTGAAGTCGTTTTATTTTCTTGTTAACATAAAAATAAACTCATTGATTTGTGATTTCAAACTATGGAAACGATTCTATGATCAACTAAATGTTGGTGTTGAATTTGCCATTCAACTTGACTTCATTTCCATTGATTTCCACTTTATCCCCACGTTTGCAATTTTTTATTTCAACGTCGTTGATGTAAAATTTGTCACCTTTCCAGTAAGAATTCACACCATTACATCCATTACAAATTACCTTCAATCCAGAAAAACCGTAAATTTTCTTATCATCACTGGAAGTAGTTATTGGCACGTCTCCCGTCTTAGCGCTTTTACTTGCGGTCTTCGTTACCGATCTCCTAGTATTTTTAACAGCCCTAGGTCGTTTTGGGCTAACAGGTCTGGGAGTTTTACGTTTCTTTGAGCTGGAATTGGATCCAGGGCGATTGTTGTTCTGAAAGCTGAAGCTCGACTCGTCATTAAAAGCTGCATTATCAAAAACTGCATTGTCAAAACTGTCTTCATTGAATGAATTAAAGTTTCTGGATGGAGAAGTGGTACGATTATTGATAACATTGTCCCTAAGGAGAACGTTGGGTCCGAGAAGATCATTGATTACGTTATCATTTTTGCGTGGTTTCTCTTCGCCATCTCGAATATTTCGAACGAATTCACCATTAATTCTAAGCTCATTTGAATTAATTACGACGCTATCTGTAGGTCTTACATTTTCAATTTTTTCACCATCTACATACAACTGCCCATTTCTACAATAGTGAGGTATATGAGATGCGTTTATTTTTGCTACAGATGGGCATTTATTGCCATTCGCTTCTCGTGTTGGATTTGCACTAAGAAAAGAACTCCTCCCAGTTCCAGGGGCTGCGATGATCTTCTCGACGAGTTTGTCATTCACTTTTAACTCATTGAAGGTAACTTCTACTTTATCAGATGGTTTGATAGATTTGTATTGTTTGCCATTTATTGTAACTATTCCATTAATACATTCAACGTTGACTCCATTACAGAATGTTGTATTCACTGGTGCACATCCGTTCAAGGCGGCAGGTTCAATTCCCTGAAACAGTTGCGCGTGGTATAAGATCGATATGTGTGTAGTTTTTACCAGGCTTGTTGACCGAAAAAAAAATATTTCCGGTTAAGGTTATGGTTGAAAATTAAACAAGAAATTCAAAATGTCGGTTAAAGGTTACGGTTAAGGTTATTTATTTTTTAAAGTTACTGTTAAGGTTCAGGTTACGGTTATTGATGACCATTTTTTTTCAGTTAATGGTCAAGGTTAAGGTTACAATTTTTGGGTGGTAATTTTTCCAGTTGAGCTTAAAATTTTGGTTAATGGTTAAAATTACAGTTGAAAATTTGAAAATTTCCAAAAATGGCAAAAATTCTTTCGGAGTTTGAAATTTTGAAGTTTAAAAATTTGAAAAACTGCTAATATTTTTAATCTTTTGATCATTTTTTTTGATTAAAATTTCAAATCACTATAAATCACATTGAAAAAAAACTCAGATAAAAAGAAATTAATTTTAAAATTTTGTAACCGGTTTTTTTCTAAACATTTTTCGGGTTATCGGTTATGGTTAGTGATATTTCAAAAAAAAAGGTTTTTTGGTTACGGTTAATTTTTTTTTCGGTTAATTTACTGGTTAATTTGCGGTTACGGTTAATGGTTAAAAACCGGTTAACAAGCCTGGTTTTTACTTGATTTGTTTGTTCAACTCAACTTAGAAAAAGGTACTTAGTAGATAAGTACTTATGTGGAGGAGGTGAAATATCTTACTTCAAATAGTACGATGAAAACGATGAATATGGTTATGGTTTTCATTTTGATAGCGCGTGCCACAAGTATCACGTTTGATTGAAAAATAGTTCAGAGTAGTGCTCAAGCTTCTGCTTTTAAAGCAATATTTATTCCAGTTCTTGTTAATTGAAATGTGTTTTCACACTTGGGTAGGCACCTCTACCTATACCTACAAGTTAAATTTCGAAGAAAAATTTATTTGAATTCTTGTTAATGAGAATAATATGTTTTTGCACGTGCATTTAGTTGTACGTATGTAATTTCAATACCTATCTACCTACCAAAAAAAACTCAAATTTTTATGATCATTAAGCATAATAATGAACCACCCGTGTGAACTTTAACGAATTTATTTTTAAATTTTTAAATTTTTTTTCCGACGTTGTTGAAATGTGCAAAAATTCAATCATTATCGTCGATATTTTTTGTCATTCTAAAGTGTAGGCCTGCTCGTTATACTTAGGTATGATCATAGAAATCACAAGACAAGTGTATCGTTTAAAAAACATACTGATGTAACATCTCTAATCATGTCTCATGATACCTTTCTACTTTGTTAATGTGGTCAGCACGAGCACGATTAATGAATGCCTACATATTGCAACTGAAAAATTCTTGTATAAACTGCCACTTTTCAAGTCAAACAATTTTGAAAGAAACTGAATCGAAAAAGAATGTCCTAAAACCCCTGTAACCATGCATTTGAGCTCTTATAAATTCATTTTTTGGATGACGATTTCTGAAAATTAAAAAATTAAAGAAAGTTGTTCAGAATTTTAACGGTGGTTTTCCAACTTTTTCATGAGATTTAGTGGACTGCTACATAAGCAGCAACTAGCAACCAGCAACTGGCAACTTGGCAACCAAATCAAAAAATTTTGATTTGGTTGCTAGTTCCAGCCAATAACCGAGCAACTTCTTATCATTTTCGTTCCACTGACGCGAAACGAAGTTGCTAAGTTGCCGAGTTGCCGCTTATGTAGCAGTCCACTTACATTTTTTGAGTAAAAAGAACCAAATTAAACATTCGCAATATTTATTTTTTTGGAGCCTCCAGTGAGTTTTAAATTCCTCCAGAAACACTACACGTATAAATACTTACATTCTTTCTTACTACAGTAGTAGGTAGGATGAAACTGCCTTTATCTCGGATTTTAGGTTTTATGTTATTGGTGATTTTTGAGCACATGAGAGGCTTTCAATCCGTACCCAGAAGGTGGTAATGGTAATCCCCTCCCCCTTCCAAATGAGTTTTCAGGGGCTTTACGCTATCTTCGGCTGTTTTAAACCGATTCATTTGAATTGAAACTTAATGTGAAGGTGAAGATACTTGAGAGTAATTATCTTGAATTTTTTCGATTTTTTTTTTACCTCAACGACGACCTCAAAATCCACTTTGAAAACTTCAAATCAATGTAGAAGGGAGTCCAAACTCTGGGAAACACTAAATAAATTATTTTCACATTTTTCAGTATCTTTTTTCTATTACTGGTGATTTTTTCAGAATTTTTTGAGTGCTGACCCCTGCTTCATGGCCATAAAATCATTTGAAAACCAGTTTTTCCCGCCCAAAGTGGCCAATTTTAATGGAAAATTTTTTTCTTCGCGATATATGTATAATCAAAGACTCCGAACTACACCATCAGCTTGAATTTGCACCGAATTGGTAATTTTTTCCAAGGTTTACCATTTAATGAAAAAAATTGAATCGCGTCATTTTGGGAATCCCTGACACCCTTTCCGGATGACCTACATTAGCTTAAATTCATACCCAGATTTAATATACACTCGACATACATGATTTATTACAATTTTAGCAAAATTATAAATCTTCGAAATTGAAGCTTAGGTAGGTAGATACCTATCAAATCATCCTAGAGGGTACAGGTATCACGAGCTGTTTTCTTATTGAGGTAGGTATCACCTGATATGAATGTGCATAACCTCCTTATTTGAAAATTAGTGATATGAATGATATTGCTGGAGCTTCCAAAAGTCTGCACTTCTTTTTAGAGATTTCGAATTACTTCCGTGAGAATTTAGAATTTACAAATTGGTTAAAAATTCATTTCTGAAATAGCACTCATTTGCAGCATAACCACTCAAAAACAGTCAAGAGAGTGCCCAGTTGTCAAAAATTCCTTCTGTATCAAGGGTAGACAATTTCACGAATTACCCAACACTTTCTTGTCATTTTTCTCTTGTTTTGAAAACTTTTCCCAGAATTTAGCGTGAAAGTCTAGTCTACTAAATGTCAAGTTCCATTAATTTTGAAAATAAATTCACTTTTATTTTTAAAAAAATACTTACTTACCTACCTAGTTATAATGGCCCTTACTGAGATGAACTATTTCAAGATGGAACCTTCTGTAATCGTCTCAGAATGTACCTAATTTTCCTACTCGTTGGTACATATACATGGCCAAAAATTATACAATTTCCAGAGGGCATGGCACTTTGCTTCTTCAATTTTCAGATCAGGCATGTTTTATCGAATGCGCCGATTTTTAGGTATTAAATCTTGAGGAGAATGAAAAAACGTCATACGTAAAATGACTCCAATCAAAGCATGCAAAAGAGCACTTCTCAGATTTTATTCTAAGGCTCCAAAATATCTCATTTTTTCAAGTTTTCTTCCAGTAGGTAACTTTTGATCGAGATTTCCATTTATATTAGGAGTAGGCAGCTATCTACGTAATGATTGATTGAAAAGAAAAAAAAAATATTAAAATGCTTCAAGTCAATACGTATTTTATTTTTTTATGAAGGTTATCAGCTTTAAAAATACGAGTACCTACATGATAACATGAAAAAAAAACTTCTTGATTTCAAACCATGGAAATTCTTGAAGAGGGAGAAACAAAAGGAGGCGAAAAAGGTCAAAAAAATCAAAATCAACTTTTTAGAGCAATTCGGAGAAGAGAAACCTCACAAACCGACTTGAAAGGCTGGAAAATTTGCATGTGTGTTTGGAGGGGTCCTAGGTATGCCTTTTAGGGGGTTTCGACTTTTCAGCTGTAAAAAATAGATTTTTGCGCCTTCTCAATGGTTTTCAGCCTGATTTTCCTGAAGTAAAAATGGAATAAGGCTTATACAGTCAGTTATAAGTCGAGGATTGGGAGTGGGACCTCTCACAAATCTATTTCAGGGTTTCATGAGCCCATCTTCATCGACTTTACGCTTATCTTGGTATTTTTATGGTACTTACATGCAAGGTAGTTGTACATACTTTCCATTTGCTTCCATATTCGTCATAACCCAGATGTGTTTGGGAATCTCTAGTCATACAATCCTTTTGGGACATTGGCGGTCATTTCGCATCGGACATTCGGATACAGTTTTTACCCCCTGTGGTTCTATTGTACTCTACTAATTGGTACATTCGGATATGCGACCCTTGTCATTTTTTACTTGTTTTGAGAAATTTCGCCATAATTGACCGTCAAAAGCTATAGTCTAAGTATCGAATTTCAAGTTCCATTAATTTTGAAAACAAATTCACTTTTATTTTTAAAAAATTACTTATAATGGCCCCTGAATTGAACTAAGTATTTCAAGACAGGACTCTCTGTAATCGTTTCAGACAGTGGGTACCTACTTAATTTCCCGTATAGGTACATACATGGCCGAAAATGACAAAATATCAGGTTGGTCTGGTAGGTACCTATGTTTCATCGCATGCATCGATTTAAAGGCACTTAAGGAGTGTGAAAAAAATCCATGAAACGGCATCAATCGAAGCATGTAAAAAAGTACTTCTCAGATTTTATTCTAAAATTCCGAAAATATATTCCAGTATAGGTAACTTTCGATCGAGATTTCCATCTCTATTACGAGTACAAATGATTATTGATTGAAAAGAAAAACAAAAAACTTTTTAAATGCTTCAAGTCAATGTTTTATTTTCTTGTTAATGTACTTACCTACATCAGCTTTTAAAATAATTATGTTAACATGAAAAAAAAGTTCTTGATTTCAAACTATGGAATGAAAATGATCCTGTAATTGACTAAATTTTGGTATTGAATTTACCATTCAACTTGACTTCATTTCCATTGATTTGCAGTGTATCTCCGCGTTTGCAATTTTTTATTTCAACATCCTTGATGTAAAATTTGCCACCTTTCCAGTAAGCATTTGAACCGTTACATCCATTACAAATTACCTTCAGATCAGAAAACCCGTAAACTTTCTTATCGTCGTTATTGGAAAAGGTTGTTGGCTTGTTCATTGTCTTTGGCCTTTCGCTTTTACTCGTACTTGCACTCCTTGTTAGCGATTTCTTCAGGTTCGTAACAACTCTAGCAGGTCGTCTTGGGCTTACAAACCTGGGAGTTTTACGTTCCATTTCTTTCCAATTAGATCCCGGACGATTGTTCATGAAATTGTTCTCAATAACAAAGCTGGAATCATCTGGAAAAGCTCCACCATCAAAACTGTTTTCATTGAATGAATTAAATTTCCTGGAAGGCGAAGGAGTGGGGCGAGGGCGATTATTGATGACATTGCCCCTGAAGACAATACGCTTGTTCGGAGCAACACCGCTGATAAAACTGGTTCCGTTGTTAGGTCCTAATAAATCATTGATCGCGTCTTCATCTTCGCGTGGCTCTATTCCCTGAAACGGTTGGGAAATTTAAATTTATAAATAGGAGTTTACTCGGAGTGATCAATCTTATCTAATAATGAAATTTGAAAAAAAAAATCTTACTTTGAATAGAACAACGAAAGCAACCAGCGCGATTGTAATTTTCATTTTTGAATGTTTCACTTATAATGTTAAATTTGAAAGGTAAGTGTAGAAATAACTGAGGAAAAAATTCTATACGCGGTTGCTTTTTAAAGAGAAATTTTCATGAAATTTTTTGAATAGTTACACTAAATTTAAAATATGTTTCAACACTTGTATTTAATTTGGTACTGGTTGTGACAGCGGTTTCAGGATTTCGTTTCAGTCTTCTCGTTAAGGTGATCCATTACAAACCTTTTGATGATATTTATAGGTATTTTTAATTTTTGAGAAAGGTCATTCGGTTATGGTAGTATGGTGATGCAACATTTATTTCTGTCTGTGGAGAAATGTACTAAATTTTATTAGGTACCTACGTATAAGTAGGTAGTTCAAAGTTTGCAGAGCTCAAGTTATAATGTCGTTGAGTTGAAATCAACGAACGAATGTGATCCTCTAAACCATTTTCACTTTTTGAAATACTTATTTCCAAGAAGAATGTGTTTAGAAACCTCCATAATAAAAATGTTATTTTTCTTGATTGAATTTTTGGCTAGCGTGCCTATTTCAAAAATTAAAAGAGCTCATTAGAGGGGGGAGAGGTGATCACTGCAACTAATTTGTGTTTTGAAAGCAAAAATGAAACATCTCTCAAATAATATAATTATGTACATAGATGTACCTATGTATGTATTTGTAAATTTTTCATGAATAATAATGCTAAAAAATCAATTTCTCAAAAACATAACGACATTAATTTTGAATTTTGAAATTGAAAAAAAATGTGGCATCAGAATCATAAAAATAAGAAATTTTATACAATCCCGATTCTCAATCACTTTTTGAGAAATTCAAAAAAAAAGTAGGTTGAATTCTGAGCCTTGATACGCTAACTACTTATAATGTTTCGTAAAAAAATTCAATGCCCAAAACAATTTTTAACAAGTGGAAAATATTTCAACTTTTTTTGAAAATATCCAAATTTGAAATTTATTTCATTTTCGATGATGGATGCGGTATTTCTGAGCCTGAAATTTTTATTATGGTTTGTTGATGTTATCTCAAAATATTTTATTTTTCATTCTGTTCTCGTTTTTAATTTTTTAAAAAAATCAAAATCGTTGCTCAAAGCGATTTGGAAAAAAGTTTATAAATTTCCAGCTTATTCTATAGGTTTCTTATTTTTTGGGTTGACAAGGTTGAGAATTTTCTCATCAATTTTCAGTCGTTACCTACCCAATGATTCATTGGTTCGTTAAGCAATAATGTCAAAATATATGACTGATGACAAATACTTGAAATACTTACTGGTAAAAGTCAGCTGTAAATCAATGTTTTTCCTCATCACTGTTTGTCGTAATTTGTCAGTATCATCTCCAACTTATTTACCAACGTGGATGGAATTTTGTGCAGAACGTTTATTGGTTCATCTAATACAAGGAATAACGAAGAAGTTCTAATAACTCGTGTACCTATCTACCTAACGAACGACTTTTTATCGAAGAAGTACAGTACGTAATACTATTTAATTGTACCTATGTAACCGCACCAAATGTGATGTTTCGCGATTAATAAGCTTTAATTTGGAAATTGAATTGTTTCGACTCATTTGCAATATTAATCTACGTACCTACTTAATGGAAAAATGGAGGATTTTTTCACTATTCATCGACTTGTGAAGTTCCTGATTTCAATCAAAACAGAAGTCCTGCTATAAGAAAATATTTTTAGTATTCAAAATGAAACTTCTACCTGTCTAATGAAAAATATTGTGCGACTATAACTGCCTGCCTATGCGATTCTTCTATGTAGGTACGAGCTGTATAAGATTATGAATTTTTTAAAACAATTCATTATGTAAATCTAGCTCAATAATATTCCATGCATTGAGTTATGCTAGAAATAATTCACCTACTTAAATTTAATCAATTTTACGTAGGTATCTACCTATTTAGTGATCCGTTCGTTATTGTAATCCGAAACTTTATTCGATTTTTTGCTCTAATAAGTACTCGTATTAAACAAATCTCACTATATCTGACAACATTTTGGCTGTTGTAATATTATTGTCAAATTTCAAGCTTGAACAAAGTTTTAAAAAATTTGGAAACGGCTTAAAAGAGTTTTATAAAATTTGAACAATACGAAAAAATCTTTATTTTAATTCGTAAAATTTAAAAATACATAAGGTAGGTACTGGTGCTTTTCAAGACTCACTAAAGTGTTTTTGAGGCATAACTATAGCTCTGGAATTGTTATCTTGGAAAATTTTTTTTTTCAACAAACTTTGACGTTTTTTCTACAAAATGGTGTGTTTGTTTAAATTTTCAACCTATTTGAAGGCTGAGGCTAGGCGTTTCAAAAAGAAAAAATACATTTTTGTTTAGGAATTCTCACGTGAAAACAATAAGTCACAATATTATAGGTAGGTACCTAATCTATGCATTTTAACAAATAATTTCTTCAAAAATGAAAAATTTGGACTTTATTGGAAACTGGCGATTATAATGAGAAGCTACATACCTTTTTTAAATTTAAATTTTCATTTTCAATTACTTTTTTCGCATTTTTTTTTTTTTTTTTGGTGGATAATTAACTGAAAAATATCTCTAAAATCTGTGGCTAATTGCATACTGGTATAAAATACCTAACGCTTAGGTAGTTAGATCGAAATGAGCAAATTAGACAGCTATAGCTTTGTGAATCTTTCATCTATGCCATCCATTATCGAGTATAGGAGGTCGCAAAACACAAGTTTCCCTACTTATGTCAGAATTGGGCCTGCAAACGTGAGTGCAATAATTCTTTTATGACAAGAAACGAGATCTCCGTAGTATTTTCGTCAATTTATGCAATTTTTAATGCATCAAATTTGGAAAAATAATCTCAGGGTGTCTAACAGAAAATTTTGTCTTTTTGCCAGTAGTTTCTTCTTTACAAAAAAGTTTGAAAAATGTCCCTCTTTTTTCCGAATTTTCAAATTATTTTGTCATTTAATCAAAATCGAGCGAAAAATAAAAACTCAATTTTTCAGAATTTTCCATTTTTTAAACGTCAAAAAAATTAAATAACTTACCTACCTTTTTGTTAATGAAAACCAATTGATTATTTCCATTGTTTGATGTACCTATTTTCTTGATTATTTTTTTGTTTCTTTAAAAAATTATAAATTTTTGACCCTTCTTGTTAATGTGGATGGAATCACATTCCATTGTATTTTTATTGATCAACTCCAATCTCTAATCGTACTTCTATTCGTAATACGTACATTATTTTCTACATTTTGTTTTTACTCGATAAATGTGAAATGATTATTCTTTTATTTTAAAAAGTCCTTGATGAGGTATTCTGCCCAAATCGTCACAATAATAAAAAAAAATAATCAATGAAAATCACTTTTATTATTACTGATATGCAGATCGCCTGTAATCATACTTCCACTACTCCATTTCAATGATTACAATCAATAATCAATCTTTAGGCGTTTCAGATGTTTCAGCTGGTACAGCTGGTTCAACTGATTCAACACTCTCTCCAGGAGCAGCATCCGATGATGACCCCTCTTTACCTGACTTGTTTCTTCTCAGCCCACGTAAATGATTTTTCATTAGTTTTTCCGTAGCCGCATTTCCAATACTGCTTCCCCATCCCTTGAATGTTTCTAATTTCGAGTCAATCGTCTTGTGTACTTTTCCAGCATCTTTATTAGGTGGGGCGTCTTTATCATTGACCCCATTGACGCTTTCGTTCACACCATCGTTGACAAGTTGTAGTAAACCTCCCACGGTCTGCATCGCATATCCGGCCGTACCTGCGCTTATATACCCTATACCTGATATAAGAGTCCATAAAGGTCTGACCACTCGATAAAACGTGCTCTCTTCTTGAGCTTTTTTATCAATTTCTTTAAGTTTAATGTTCATGTCTTCTAAAAATGGTTTCATCTCATCCAATACTTCTTGTGGTTTTTCCGCTATTCTTTCGAGTAACCCTTTCAAATCTTCTGGTAATTTTTTCGTCGAATATTCCGCCACTTTATCTTTAGCTTCGGAAGTGTTCCTTTTTGCTGTGTCGAATACATCTTTTATTGTTGCCAAGTAGTCTTTTGTAGTGAAAAATTTCTTTATTCTTGATATGCTAACACTGGCGATATTTCCGCTTTCAGGAGGTGGAGCTACGGTCACCTGTGAAAAAAAATTGATTCGTGATTGAATATGTCCATGGATATGGTTATTTTGGAAATTGCACAATTTTTTCACGTTGAAAAAAAAAGGGAAAGATTTTGAAGTCAAATAGTAATCGGAAGTTGAAAGTCATACTCATTTAAGCGGAGTCCTCCCTTCTTCTCTGTTATCAAAAAAGTGTAGGACTTTTCAAAATAATATTTGAATGAAAAAAACTGTTTTGTAAAATTTTTGCATCAAGTACCTATTTATGTAGATCTGGGCCTTTTTTTCAAATTTTTCAAAAGTTCATTTCGGAACTTGATAGGTGCAATAAGTATATTTTTGAAAATTGGATTCCAGTGACGGTTTTAAGGGGGGGATTTGGGTGATAATTCCCCCCCCCCTAAGAGGCCAGTTTTTTTGAAAAAATTTTGATGCTATAAAGTGGGAATTTTCCAAGCATTTTTGCGCTCTTGTTTCACTGAGATGGATGCCGATTGCAAACCGATGTTCATTTTTTTTCCATATTTTTTGAGAAGAAGAGGCCTTTTTTTTCTTCTCAAGCCCACATTATAGGTATATTCGTACACGATTTACTTTGAATAATACTTTGCAGTTGCAGGCAAATTTCAGTCACTGAGGTCTCTCTTTTTTAAAAAATTAAATAAATAAATGACATATTCATTCAGTGGCGTGGCCAGGGAGTGAAGGGGGCCATTGTCCTCCCTTGCGAACGAAAATTTGAAATAAAACATGCAAAAGTAAATGTTTTTTTTTGTTGTTCAGACCCATTTTTTCTAAAAATTTTCGCTCCCGCTTCGCTCGAGTAGTAATTTAAACTTCATTTTCATGATATAATCACCACACATCACAACAGGTTTCCAGAAAATGACTCCTAATTTCGATTTTTCGTGCCTAAAAATTTGGTTTTGCCTCCTCCTTGAAGAAATTCTGACTATGCCACTGTATTTGATTTCTGCTCTCCGAGAAGCTTAATTTTACCCCCCCCCCCACCCAAAAAATGAGACGGCAAAATTGTTTGGTTCTGACCCAATTATCCCCCTCCAAGGAAAAATCCTGGCACCGGTACTGTTGGATTCCGAAATGTTTTTATTCAAATTTAATAGAATAAGAGCTATGCAAGAATTTTTCAAATCAGACTCGTAAAATTGAAACTCTTTTGTTGTCTTAAAATAAACATATTTATAATATTTTAAAGATCGAATAAAAGTACTTATTTGATATTATTATTAATGAGATAAATATTACATACCTGAATAAGAATATTCGTAAATAACATAAACATGGCGGCGAGTGTCGTGATTTTCGACTCCATTACGTCGTTGAAATTGATTTTATATTTCTGTAGTTGAAAAAATTCACCACATTTGATATGCGTGAAACCGTAATGGTTGACGTTTTCTTCAGTAGAAAGTTCAATCACAAATGTAGAAAATATGGCGAAAAGTTTTCGTCCATGTATGATGATACTGTGCACAAATATACTTATCAAGGTTACCTTTCAACTTGCAAGTGTTTTTTAAGCATACCTACTTATTACTTAATTATGAAACGATTGGTGAGTTTTTCGCTCCAAAAAAATCAGCCTACACATTGAAAAGTGTAGGTATACGAAAAGGGCTATTTATACTGATTAAATCATTTACAATATTGTGGAGAGGATTATGTGTTTGACATTGAAAAATTTTTCACCGAGCTCGAGCTGTTTATAATGAGAACACCTGCGATTTACGGTGAAAAAATCACCTCGTCGAGGAAGGAAAATTTTGTTAACATTTTTCAAACAGAGAATTATCAACGGTGGGTTCATTGAGATTGATAATCTGTTAGGTACCTACAGTAAGAGTGCAAAATGTGTACGAGTTCTGGCAGGTGAATTTGTGGCATGGTTTGAAAGCTTTTTAATTTAAAGTTTAGATGTAAATGTGAAAAATAATTAAGAGGGTTACCTATGCGAACAAAAATATTGCAACTTGAAAAATTACCGAATGAATTGGCAGTACTTACTGCCAAAAGTGAACAAAATTTATTATGACAGCTTTTTACCTATGACTGGAATAAGTTTTTACAAATATTTCAGTCCTAAGCGAAAAGTTGTCTGAAGAAAATTTGTTCACTTTTCGATGCACTATTATCCATCAATTCAGTCTTTTTTCTATAATTGTGGAACATTTCTAGCCCTTGTCCTAAAAAAAAAACATGGCCCATGCCCTAAGAAATTTGTTTTCCTCATTGAACAAGATCATATCTTTGAATGTTTACTAAACTTTTAAACACTAAAACAGAAATTTTAATTCTGAAAAATTGGTCGACATAGTGTTGTAGATGTAAATTTCGAGCATCAAATTTTACATCTACATGTCTAGATGGCATGTCAAGGTATCATAATGCGAAATTGTGGAGGGAGAAATATTTGGAAAAACCCAAAAACAACCATAGAAGTTTTTGATTTTTCACCAAGAGTTCAAAAATGGAAAATTTTGAATCTTGATTTCTTTGAAGATAAGAAAATATACTTAGACTAATTCAAATCCTCTTTGGCCATCTGGATATTGGATTCATGCACTCTCGTTCTGTTGGAAAAATAGTGATGGAAATATTGGTGATGTCAAAATGATATCTCTCGCGATTCTATAACTAGCTCATCAAGATCTCAGGATCGGATGAATTGCGGATGTAAAATGGGTTCCCTCCCCAATATTTACATATTTATAATACGTGGGGTTAAAGTTGGATTAATTGAAGCTTGAGCTAAGAAATGATTGAACTTTCGATGGAATGATATATTTGTAGTTAAGTTGGAAATATTCATTGAATTCTCAAAGTCAGGAAAGTTGAATAAAAGTCTAAGACAAATTCACATTTAGGACATTTACATATTCTTATACTTAAGGGATGAAACGAAGACAAATAAAAAGGATTGCAACCCTGCGGAATTTGGGAATACTTAAACTAGAAGCAACAAAAAGGAAAATAAATATTAAAAAAAAAAAAAAGAAAGGAAGATACCCTGAGCGATGCGTCTGTACTTAGAACTAAAATGCACATCCTGAGTGATACACCATTTTCAAACAAAAAAGAAAAAAAAGTAAGATAATGTGAACCAAGGTCTTGAAACTTAAATCTAAAGTTGGACAATGTGAACCAAAGCAACTTGTTATTAAAACCTATCTCTGTGCATTTCAAAGAGTGATCTGAGACAGCTGAAGATTCACTAATTGACCCATAGGGACTTAACTTGGGAAACAATGTCATAGCAGATGATGACAAAGTCTGAGGATGCAGATGCCAAAATTCATCAAAGTCCAATAAATCACGAACTGAAGGAAGCGAACTACAGTTGGAAATATTGAGCTAAAGATGGATTTTTTGGTCTCTTCTGGTGAATGGGCTCCAGCCCATTCGCGGAGATGGAAGTAAAATTGGAACTATACTTGGTGGCGTCGATGTCTGCAGTCCTGTCTATTTTGTCTCGGATCAGAGCTTTTATAACTGCGCTTTTTACGAAAACCAGGTGGGGAAAGAAACGTGTGTAGTCAGTGGCGCACACGCTCATCAACGCTTCTAGCGGCGCTATCTTTCGCGGCTGGCGCTAGAATTACGTCACATTCGATTATACTCGGCGATATTCATGTTGAACTGGTTTTCTATTGGTTATTATTGCGAGAGTAGTGGTAGTGGACAGCTTGGCGCCACCACCTAAAAAACAATGATGTAATCAAGTATAATTGGATATGTTCGATAATTTCTTGATTATAATTGGATGTAAGCGCCACCACCACGGAGTAGGAAGTTTAAATTGTTGCGGCTTGGTCACTGACGTCATAATTGGTCACTAAAATGATCGAAAATCTGTCGCTTAGGGGGTAGAAAAATATTCTGCTGCTATGGCGAATGAGAATTTTTCTCCCAATTAGGAGACAGGAAAATTTTCTCCCATTAAGGTGACTGAACTTTTCGGATGTAAATTTCTCCCAGTGTAGGTGACGGGTGAAAATATTTTTCTCCCACATAAGTGGAAGAAAGCTGCGTATTTTTCTCCCAATACAAAATATTTGAGAAGTTTGGTAAGATTTTCAAAACACGAATTCACTCAAAAATAAGCGATTTGCAAGGTCTTAGTTCAACTCAACAAAATGAAGGTCTCCACTGAATTTGATTACTTAATATCTTCCTACTTTTTTTTCGCGATCCATTCTAATGTCAGTGACAAATTGACAACGTTATTCAATTGCTACAAATTATTGATCAAAACTGAGGGTACCTACTTGGTATGTCATGTACTTGTAGATATTTTTTTGTGAATTTATTTAATAAAAAATTGATAACCATTGAACATCTGAGAAAGAAGTTAACTTACAACTACAAATTTCAAAAAATTTTCATTCGAGTAAATTAACTGGACTGAAGAATTAGATTGTGATGTTTTTAAAAAAGCTAATTTGAGTCTTGTGAAATTCCTGATTTCAATCAAAACACAGCTTTGTGGCAAACTGTAAGTAGTATAAGCGGCGAATAATGATAAAGCTTTGATGATGAACAAGAACACCAAAAAAAAAATTTCAAGCCCGGGAGGCAATCGCCAAGTCACATGGGGGAGGAGTAAGAAAGTGATTTTGGGGAGGATTCAACCCCCCATTTTTCAAAATAGGGTTATTTGCGCAATATTGGTGTCAATTCCACATAATTGAACTCCGCTGAGCTCGAAAATGCCATTACTTTCAGTTTCAAAAAGGTTGAAAATTCCAAATTTTTCCCAACTGCCGTATTTTTTTGATTTTCTTCTATTGAAAAGACGACCCACCCCACTGAAAATGTCGCTGAAATTACACCTTCTTAGAATAAGTAGGTAAGTAGGTACCGAATAATACATATTATGTAATTGGACCGGAACGTACTGATGGGAATTTCATGCTCTACAAGTACAATTTCATTTCTAATTTTTTTTTTTTTTTGCGTTGCTTTTGGTTCTGAAAATTGATTTCTGCTGTCAACATAAAAACGAAAACCTCTACAAAATGGACGCGTTCAGCTGTTTGTACATATTTTTGGCAAATTTGTGAAACTTGAAAAATCTACCTATTCGAAAATTGAGACGGCCAACAGTTGCATTTTCTGAAAAGTGAAAGTCAAAATGACCTTTTTGTTTGTCCAGCTAGTAAATTGAAGGAATTACGAGTAAATTTTGAGAAAATAATAAGCTTATCACAATTTGAAAAATGATCAAAGAATGTATGTATCTAACTAAGTATAATATATAGTGTGTCGAAAAACAAAAAAATGTTGATTATACTCAACGTAATGTACGACTAATAGTTATGTAAAAAAGTTGTAAGATGTCTAATTGTCTATTAAAGAAAACATGAATAAAATACACACACAATTCAAGTATTTATCAGAGCTGCATTTAATTGAAATCAGAATCATAAGAAAATCAGTGATTCATTTGCTATTATTCACTAGTTGAACCATCTTTCTGATGAGGTGAAGCACTTCTATCGCGAGGTGGATCTTTATCGTCATCAGATAAGGAATTTTGACGATGAGTAGGAGGAGGAGGAGGAGGAGTATCTTGTCGACGAACGGATGGAGGTTTAACACCTTGCTCAGCAGCCGAAGTGTCTGCATTACCGGGAGTGTTCTTAGATTTTCCGGTCACCTTTTCGAGTCTCCTTTGACTTCCTTTGCTCACGTTTTGTCCAATATCTTGAACTGCTTTTGCCGCTTTATCAACATCATTCAACGTTTGTTCAGTTGTTGCATCCAGTGGTTTGCCCTCATGTCCAGCAACGACACTCTCTTTTGTAGCGCTGGCAACAACTTGTAATATGTCGCCTGCACTCATCACTGCACTTCCTACAAGTTTACCGGCTATATATGTGATACCTTTTACAACGTGCCATAAAGGTTTCACCACCATTCTATAAGCTAAACTTTTTGAAGCGAATTTTTTGTCCGTTTCTTTCAACATTGGCTTAAATACTTCTCCTTGTACTTTCCACGGATCATTAGCAACGTTTTCCAATATTGTTTTCAAATCTGCGGGTATTTCCCCATATTCCACTATTTTGGCTCGAGCTTCGTCCTTTTTATTTCGTGCTGCTAGAAAGAATACTTCGGATACTTTCGCTGCGTTTTTCTTTTTCAACAACAAGTCCAGTTTTTTGGTTTCGGGGGGAGTGTTCGCAGCAGGGGCCACAGCCACCTACAGAGTAAACAAAACTTATGAAATTTTTGGTACGATACATAAGGACTCTGAAACAAAATTTTCGAACACGGAAACTAAACCCCATAGAAGTGGCACCCGAAGAACTCAAATGGGGGTTCGGGTCATCATTATATTGCCGTTCTTGGGGCCATTTTTATAAAATTCAACCATCAAGATCTGGGAAGGAGTATCCAAATAAAATTCGCGATTAAGTATCTAACTCAGAATTTTGTCTTTTTCTCAAAAAAAATCACATACGTGCAGTTTTTTGGCATTATGACTCATCTTTAATATTACAATTTTTTCAAACCTAAAAAATCCAAAAATCTGTCGCGGACTCTAGAGTTAAAAGTGGCTCAAAATCATTGCTAATCGTTTTTAGGGTGTTGGAAATAGAATAAGATATAAGTACTTAAATCAAAAATTTGGATTTCTACGACCTCAATTTCATCGAATTTTGATTTTTGTGGCAGGTAAATCGATAAAGATAAAAGGGGTTTCAAAAATTTACAACAAAATCAAAATAAGTAGATTACATAAAACTCACAAAAAAAACCATTCGAAGTACATATTTGTCTACGTTTTAAAGGAAAATCCGATTTTTGGAAAAGACCTAGTGTGGAATACCAATAGGTACCTATTACTAAAATTTTAGCTGCCTAAATTTACTTTTAAATTTTTGACAAATTTTTAGAAATTAAAAAAATAAGTATGTGGATTTTTTGAAATTTAATAAATTTTTTAACAATATGTATTTTTTAAGCAAAAATTATGAAAATTAGTTCTCAAGCTAATATGAACAGCTCCTTCAAACAAAATATTACAATTTTCAGTTTTCTGGTAGGATTTAAAATTTTTCCAGAATTTTTGAATTCGTCTCCGAAAATATTGGTGGCTGAAGAAGTGAAGAATTACTGAAAATAGTGGAATGTCGTTTGAAAAAGCTGTCCGTGTTAGCTTGAGAACTAGTTTCATAATTTTTGCTGAATAAGTACATCTAAAAAATTTGTTAAATCTCAAAAAAATCCCCATATTCTTTGATTTTTTTGAATATTGGCCAAAAATCGAAAAATAAATATCAGAAAATCACCATTTTTGAATTTTACAAAATTCGCCAAAAATCAATAAATCAATTGGTCAGTTAAATATTTGGTTGTAAGGGTTTCAGAATAGGTATGCTCTTTCTTGTTCGAATCAGAGGCTGAGAGGCAGACACCTCGAGTGTTTTCCTTATCTCTAAAGTTTGGCCTGTGATATTTTTATGTTTCCTTTCAATTTTTCTTAGTGGGGTTTGATAATTCTTTCATTGATTGGAATCATGTTTTTCATTGATCAATAGATCAAATTTTGATGTTTCGAGAATTTGTTAAAAATGTTGAAAATTTAAACTCATTCTTTCGATTTTTTCTACCCTAACTTTTCCTGTCAAGTGGGATCCTATTTTTGTACTTTTTTTAAAACTTATTTTTTTAAATAGATTTTTTCGTATGTTGTGATGGGTCACTTTTGATGTTTACTATGATAATTTAAATTTTAATAGAATGAAATAATTATTTATCACTTGCGGTATATTAAGTTGATCTTTATTTTACTTTCTTATTTATTTTTCCCGGAGTCTTCAGAAATACGCGTATAGAGAATAGATTCGTTAGAAGGCTCCAAAATGATTGGAAATTGCAACAAAAAAAAGTTCACCTACCTGACTGATTTTAAGCAGTTATTCCAATTAAATCGGTCTAACTCTATTATGAATAAAACAATACGTAATTATTACCTACCTGAATTAAAGAACCAAATAGATGAGCTATGAGGAATGTTGTAAGAATTCTGAATTCCATTTTGTGGTTTCGTTTCAGGAATCGATGAAGTGATATCATTCTTCCTCGCTGTTTAGTAAGTCACTAAAATGTCCGTGTGCTGAGTTTTTAAAACATGAGTCAACATTTTAACAAAATACGCGAAATTTATGTCTGGTTTCGACTCATTTTATGAAAGATTTTTACCATTATCGTGATTGTCCCTCGCTTTGCCATATGTTGGAAACAAAAGAGAACACGAATGATGAACGTGTAAAAAATATTTCAAACAATATAAAATAAATACTTACCATGTCAAATAAATGTGATACTTACCTGTACCTAGACTAGCAGCAATGTAGGTAAGTATGGTATACCTACCTATTGAAATGTATCCGTCAAATTATCGTCAAATTACAAGTGTGCAGGTTTTTACTGTGCGAAATAATTTCTATACAATTACTCGTAATAGAAAAACTCGCCGCACTTTTGTTGATTGCAATTTGCTGTTGAGCATTGCTTTTACCTTCACACTGAAAAAATTACCAGCTGTGGAAGCATTGTCGATTTTATGCGTTTTCCAAACATAAATTTTGGAATAGTTACAGTTGATAATTATTTGAAAAAAAAATCATGAAAATTTTGTCTTTGCTTGCCTTTTTTTGATGACAGTATGAGATATTACACATCTACAATCCACATTTTTGCTCGCATTAGAAAAACCTTTGAATTTTATACCTTCGTAATATTAAACTAATTTTTTTACATCATTAAAAGTGGCAACACTGAGTTTTTTCCTCCATGAGCGAATAACCTGTGGAATTCAGAACGAAATTTTAAAAAACTCTGAACCGCGAAGGTGATTAGAACCACCCCAACGCAACAGGCATTTGGCAGCCATTTTGAAAATTTCCAAATGCCCCTCCTACCCGCAAAAAAAGTCGTAAGGAAGTTCGGTTTGCTCTATTTCTTATCATTTGATAATCTCATCTACGGACATACAAAATATTCAAAAAAAATCGACGAACTTTCGTGCAAATTTTGGCAGATTTTGCTGGGAATGTCTCCAACAAGGGAAGGTATAATATGTACAATGGTGCAAATGTTTTGATCATTATTGCTAGTTTTAATAAGTATTACCTGTTTTTTTGCCTTAATTTTTTCAAAAAAAATTCCTTACAATCTCGTTTTCTTTTTAGCATGATAAGTAATCATTCAATTATCCCATCAGTGTATGGAATTTTTGTGTATTTACTGAAAATTCAAAGTCTTTGTAAGACTCTTAATTCTCCATTTGTGCAGTTGAAATTTTTTTGCGAAGTCAACCTATATGAGTCACCAGTCTCATGCTTTGGTTACACTAAAATTCTCCCAATTTTTCTCGCTAGATTTTCCCAACTGTTTACTCTACATCCCTCTCCCTCCCAGATTTTCACATCCAATCTCTCCTCGCGTTCAGGTTCAGGTGTTTGTACATTATATGTGTTTTGTAAATTTTTAAAAATTGGAAAATCTACTCGAAAATTGAAAAGGCTAATACTTAATTACATTTCTGAACAGTGAAAGTCAAAATGACTTTATGTTTGTTCAACTTGCAAATTGAAAGAATCACGAACCAATTTTGAGAAAGGAATATCGTAATTTGAAAAATGACCAAAGAATGTATATTTACATACGTAGTAGGTATGTCGAAAAGTGAATAAACTCAATCTAAATGGGTGTAAAAAGTTGTAAGATCTCATATTTAAACACCAAAAAAAAAAAAAATACAAACCCAATTGAATCAATTTTTATATCTGCATTTAATTGAAATCACAATTATAAGAAAATCGGTGATTCATTGTTATTCATTAGTTGAACCATCTTTCTGATGAGGTGATGCACTTTCCTGGCGATGAGGATCTTTATCGTCATTTGATAAGGAATCTTGACGAGTAGTAGATGGAGGACTATCTTGTCGACGAATGGGTGGAGGACTATCTTGCCGATGAACTGGTGGAGGACTATCTTGTCGGCGAACGGATGGAGGTTTAACACCTTGCTCAGTAGCCGAAGTATCTGCATTACCGGGAGTGTTCTTCGATTTTCCGGTCACCTTTTCGAGTCTCCTTTGACTTCCTTTGGTCACGTTTTGTCCAATATCTTGAACTGCTTTTGCCGCTTTATCAACATCATTCAACGTTTGTTCAGTTGTTGCATCCAGTGGTTTGCCCTCATGTCCAGCAACGACACTCTCTTTTGTAGCGCTGGCAACAACTTGTAATATGTCGCCTGCACTCATCACTGCACTTCCTACAAGTTTACCGGCTATATATGTGATACCTTTTACAACGTGCCATAAAGGTTTCACCACCATTCTATAAGCTAAACTTTTTGAAGCGAATTTTTTGTCCGTTTCTTTCAACATCGGCTTAAATACTTCTCCTTGCACTTTCCATGGATCCTTCGCTATGTTATCCAATATTGTTTTCAATTCTGCGGGTATTTCCCCATATTCCACTATTTTGGCTCGAGCTTCGTCCTTTTTATTTTGTGCCGCTAGAAAGAATACTTCGGATACTTTCGCTGCGTTTTTCTTTTTCAACAACAAGTCCAGTTTTTTGGTGTCGGGGGGAGTGGTCGCAGCAGGAGCTACAGCCACCTGTAGAGTAAAAACAATAGTCATAAAATTCTAAGGACTTCCAAATAAAATTTTCAAACACGGAAGGCATTCGCTAAACCCCACAGGAGGGCACGGGAGAAACTCAAATGGGGGTTCGGGTCACCATTTTTAAAAATTTAGTCATCTTGGTTTTTCTTGGGGCTATTTTCACTTTCAAGATCTTAGGGAAGGAGTGCCTTCACCCATTGATAGCATCTACTGTGAAGCTGCAGAATTACCCCCAAATCTCAGAACATCACTAGTAACAAATAAATTCACCTACTTCAGCCTCAGCTAATCCATCACATTCCCTCCAAAATCTTATCTCAACATACAGCTTACATCGTTTCCAACAAACTGACAACCCACTTGCCAAGTTCATCTCTGAAATAAAAAACCTCGAAATTGATCTCAAAAATCTGATTCAAAAACCCAGAACCTACCCTCTTTGGCTATTAAAACCTCTACAAATTGATTTTCAACTGATAAAATTATCCAAAAAAAAAAAATATATATATATACTCATAATTGATGTACTTGTGGCACCATTTTATATACTTTACACACGTTCAGGCACCAAAATTTACGTTGTGGCACCACCAAATGGTGCCACAACGTATTTTATTTAAAATCGTGTGGAATGTCATCAGGGCACTGCCAGGGGTCGTTAGGCAAATTTTTGTAATGGTGCCACAACGACATTTAAAAGTCCCTTTTAATATATTGGTAAAATTATATAGTCAACAGACGTTGTGGCACCATTTTCAGGTCTCATTGGTTTTCGATGTATTCTTTTGTAAAAATTCGTTGTAAAATGTTTCGATTAGATGGCGCTGTTGCTTATACCCTTAATCATCACTCTATACTCATATAATATAGAGGCACCAGTTGGTTTTTATTAATGAATAAACCGTTGCCAGAAAAACGCTCGCGTAAATGACTAAGTTTTCTTCACTTGCTACCTGGTGCCACAACGACGTTCAACTAAATGGTGCCATAACGTTACAAAAGTAGATATATATAGGTATTAGTATCCAGACATGTCAACTAATGAATGGGTTAATTTTACTATACAAGTGGACTGACCAACTTCTCAACTATAGTTGACAAGTCATGGGTTAATTTTACTATACAAGTCAACTATGAGTTTTCAGAAACTTCCACCAGAGTGCGCATGGATTAGAAATCAAGGCGCGAGGACGAACGCAGGGTCTACAGTCGATTTGTAGTGAGTAGAATGTGATGCGCTGGTGGAGATGTATCTAAATACTGCGAACCTGAGTGTACACGACAACAAATTTGACCTGAAATTTTTCAGTATTTTATTGGCCCAATGAAAAATTAAAAACATCAAAAATTTTTATGCTGTTCAAGCTTTCTTGTGGTGTCTTAACTTCCTTAAAATTCAAATTACTTCAACTCCATTTTCAAAATTTTTCTTCAAAATTTAGCCTAAAAATCTGATTACTTTTTCCAACACGTAGATTTTTCTAATATTAAATTGAATCTGCAAATAAAATTTTGATAAGTGATTTAGAACAGAAATTATGCCAATTTTAAAATTTTGTTCACTTTTCAGCATTTATGCCAAGCATAGTTTACATGTCTGGTCGCGAGCAAATATATATACAGTGGCGTCGCGGTAAGTGAAAATTCAAGGGAAGAAAATTTTTGTTTCACTTATCGAGTTTTTCACATAGGAAGGTTTCAGTTAGAGAGTTTTTTTTTTGGTTAATTTTCACTTATCGAAGTTCGGATTTAAAAAAAAAACGAAAAAATGCCTTTTTATTGAATTTTTTCAACAAATTGATACATGAACACCTCGAACGTATTATGAATTTATAATTTGAAAAACTAGTCAATTTTTGATTGCACTTGTGCCGAACAATGTGCCACATTGTCAATAAATTTTATTCAAAGCAGTGAAGTGTTCATCAGGTAGAACCTCCTACTGCTCCAAAAATTCCAGAAATACCTACTCATAATACTCAAAGCATGAGAAAAATGAATTCTTTCATTAAAATTAACGTTGTTCTACTTTTTAAATCACAAATTTTCCAAAACGTTTGCCCTCGCTTCATTTGGACCATTCAAGATGCTGCTTTTGAAAATGTTGAGAATATCAAAATTAAATTAAACAGAAAAATTACAGACATACTTAACAAGTTCTCTTTCACTTATAGAGGCTGATCAAGTCAGTACCTTTCAGTTAAAGAGGTAAAACGCAGACAACATTTCACTTGTAGAGGTAAATGCGATAATTTTGGGATAAATCCTAGTTTCAGTTAACGAGGTAGCCATTTTTCACTTATTGAGGTTGATTTACACATAAAATTGGTCCAAGGTGAAGGGAAGGAGGATTTTATTTCACTTATTGAGTTTTTTCACATATCGAGGTTTCACTTATCGCGACGCCACTGTATTCCCCATTAGAAATTCAAAGCGGAACTCATATCAAAACTGCACTGAATTCAATTTATGCTTTACTGATGGTTCTAAAATCTCCAACTATACTGGATAGTTATATGCTTTCTAAATGAAAAAATTTTCAATTTCAAAATTCATGAGGTCTGTTCAATACATACTGCCGAACTTCTTACAATTCACCATTGTCTTTTGAGCGTATTCACCACATAGCTTGAAAACAAAAACTTTTTAATACAATGTGACTCTCTCAGCTCCTTGATCTCCACACAAAACATTTTTTCAGATCACCCTATTGTTCAAAATATTCACAAAATTCTGCTAGATCTCCTAAATTCAAACCATACCATCCACCTTATTGAATAGGTACTCCTAGTCATGTCGGCGTTGAAGGAAATGAAATTTTCGACATCTATGCAAAATCAGCCACTAACCCTTCATCCTTCACCATTTTCACCCCTGACGATATGAAATCCTTCTTTACACAAAAGACTCACTCTAAATGGCAAAACTTCCGGTCCTCACAGTCAAATTCTTTCAACACAAAAAAACAATCTACCCCTGGAAATACCTTGATCACTTAAACAGACGACCGGAAGAGAAGAAATAATTATAACCCGTCTACAAATAGGTCACTCTAAAACCAAACACAACCATCTCTATCAACAAATTCCTAAACGTCCCAAAAATTCTGTGAAACAAACCTACATCCACCCAACATTTTACTATTCACCTGCCCCAAAACTACAACAAAGACTATCTCTCCAAATATACCCAAATTCAATGACCATCCCAGACAACCCTTCTGAAATCCAAAAATTCATAACCCTGCTAAAAAAAACATCAACCTAATAAACCAAATCTAAACCCCTCTCTTCACGGGTGTAATAATCTTGCAATTACAAACACCCAAAATTTTTTTTTTGCAAATTCTTAAAAATTGAAAAAATATGCGGATTTTTTGAAATTTAATAAATGTTTTACATGTATTTTTTCAGCAAAAATTATGAAAATTAGTTTTCAAAACATGATTCCAACCAATAAAAAAAATTATATTAGGCCAGACGGAGAAAAATTGAAACGAAACATACATATGAGAGGGGTTTTGCGATAACGGCCCTTGTGGTGATATTTCGATTTTTTCAGGAGAGAAAAAACATCGAATCGCTTCGATTTTTTCGATTTTTTTTTTTTTTATTTTCGGGTGCAGTGTTGTCTAGCGCATTGGTTGGATGGGAAATTTTGACGAAATTCGTTCATCATCGCCTGATATCCGTGATTTAGAAAAGGGACCTTGTGGTGAACAGTCGAATTTACACAACGTTACAGACTACCCCGCAAAAAAATACCGAGAAATTCGGATTCCCCATGAAATTTTACATAGGTAACAACAATAAAATAATTTTTCCATCGACCTTTTTTTATTTTTTAAAAAAAATCAAAAACAAACAAAAACTTTGTTTTTCAATTTCCCAAAAATGTGAGTTTTTGAGTATTCATGTTCAAGTAATTTTAAAACGAGAAGTTGATGAGATAGGCAAAATCTGATTGCACCATTCGATTTCTCGTGAAAAAGTGAGTCGGAATCGCCAATAAAAAAAAAACATCGAATCACCACAAGGACCCATATCGCGAAACGCCTCTCATATGTATAACCAAACTTCAGAGATAAAGAAAACACTCGAGCTGTCTGCCTTTGATTCGAACGAGAATGCCATTTCTTGAAAGAGCATACTTACCTTTCATTCTGAAAACCTTAAAACCAAAAATTCAACCGCTCTATTGATTTACTGATTTTTGGCGAATTGTAAAATTCAAAGATCGTGATTTTCTGATAGGTATTGATTTTTCGATTTTTCGCCATTTTTTTCAAAAAATTTAAAAGAATATGGGGATTTTCTGAGACTCAATAGATTTTTTACGTGTACTTTTTCACCGAAAATGATGAAAATTAGTTCTGAAACTGATACAAACAGCTCCTTCGAGCGAAATTTCATAAATTCTCAGCCATTTTTCAGTCACTAGATTTTCGATTTTTCTAGAATTTTTGAATTCATCTTTGAAAATATTTTTTCCATCAACATTTTTTGATCATCCTATTTGTGTCTTTCACCAATGTAAATAGGGACCAGCTTGAAAATCACATCAATTGCACATGAACTCCGTTAAACATATTAGGAATAATTCGGAATTAGATTTCTATCTGCCCAAATTAATTTCCACGGTTTTCGGAGAAATTCAAAATATCTAGAACTAGGTATCGGAAATTGCTCTGGAGGCTCCAAAATGGCCTGAAATTATTAAATTTGTTTTTTCCATAAACTGTGGAAATTAATTTGGGCATATACAATTTCGGCACAAGATAAGTAAGCACACCAGGGGGTCAGTAATGACGCATACAAACTCGGCACATGAGAAAAAAAGAACGAAAGTAACACATACAAATTCGGCACATTAGAATGCGCGAACGAAATCGAAAAGAACACATACAAATTCGGCACATTGGAAAAAATGAACGAAACCGAAAAAAGAACATACCTACATACTAATTCGACACGCTAGAAAATAGTAAAATAGGTAAAATAGATAGAACATGTATCCACTCATTATGTTCTCAATAGATTTCATCCAAGGCAGATACGTACATACATACTTATCAAAAAAGTAGGTACCTACTAGCTACTCTGTTAATTCATGTACTTACAATACTGGCAAGGGAGGTGCCTCAGGTGACATTCACCGATTTCAACGATTTCAACGATTCTTGCACCATATTGGATAGAGGACACCGAACATACTTACCCCAAATTTTCAGCTGCCAAAGATGATATTTCAGCGGTCTAGGGCGATTTTTCGATTTTTGACCAATTTTTATTTCAAAATTGCAATGTGAAAATCGAAAAATTGTCCTGCACGGCCGAAATATCAACTTCAGCAGTAGAAAATTTCACTGTGGGTTAGTCTCATCATACGTACTATTAAAATGCCAAAATAATATGAGAGGATTTGGTATGCGACCTGGGCCAACTATTTTTGGACAATTTTTCATAATTGCTACGTAGGTATGATACTTATGTGAAAATCGAAAAATCGCCCTGGACGGCTGAAATATCAACTTCAGCAGCTTAAAATTTGTGGTTAGGCTATATTCGATGTCCTCTATCTAATGGTGCAAGAATCGTTGAAGTCACCTGGAGCACCTCCCTTGTTAGGTACCTAGTAGGCTAGTACCTACATAGAATTATCCCTATTATCCGTATTTGAGTACGTACCTAAACTAGGTACCTATCTACTTGCGTATTTATGCGTAGGTTAGGTGCGACAAGTTTTTTACATTCATGTTTTAAATGCGAGGTTCATTCTTTCCTATGTGCCGAGTTTGTATGTGTTAATTTCGTTCTTTTTTTTCTTGTGTGCCGAGTTTGTATGTGCCGAATTTGTATGTGTCATTAGGGAGCGATTTCTAGCATTGTGCCGAGTTTGTATGCAAGAAGTGAGAATGTGCCGAATTTGTATTTGCCCATTAATTTAAGCAGCTAAAAATCGTAGTTCTGAATTATTCCCAATAAATGTTTTACGAGTTTATGAGCAATTGAGGCGATTTCCAAGCCGACCTCTCTCTGTTTACATTGGTAAAAAACACAAATAATCAAAAAATGTCGATTAAAAAAATATTTTGAAGATGAATTCAAAAATTCTGGAAAAACTGAAAATCTGGTGGCTGGAGAATGACGGAAAATTGTAAAATTTCGTTCGAAGGAGCTGTCCATAATAGCTTGAGAACTATAACTTTTATCATTTTCGTTCAAAAAGTACGTATAAAAAATTTACTTTATTTCCGAAAATGATCATACTTAATTCTTTGATTTTTTTTTTTTGAAAATTGGCCAAAAATCGAAAAATCAATATCATTAATTTTCGAATTTTACAAAATAATTAAAATTCAATTGGGCAGTTAAATATGTATGTATTTGGTTGCAAGAGTTTCAGAATAGGTACCTATCTATGCTCTTTAAAAAAAACTGCACTCTCGTCCGAATCAAAGGCAGACACTTCGAGTGTTTTTCTTATCTCTGAAGTTTTACCTGAGATATTTATATTTTATTTCCTTTGAATTTTTCTCAGTCGGGTCTAACAATTTTTTGTGGATTGGAATCATTTTTTTCATAAATCAATAGATCAAATTTTGATGTTTCGAGAATTTGTTTAAAATGTTGAAAGTTAAATTCATTCTTTCTAATTTTTCTACCTAGGTACATACTAAAACTTTTTCTGTCAAGTGGGACCATTTTTATTGTACTCTTTTTTAAACTTTAAATCTTTTTTGTACGTAGATTTTTTCGTACGTTATGGCGAGTTACTTAAAATTTTAATTGAACGAAATATTTATGTATCATTCGCATTTATTTTTCTTGGAGTCTTCAGAAATACACGTCGAGATTAGATTTCGTTAGAAGGCTCCATTAAAATGATTGGAAATTGCAAAAAGAAAGTTTATCTATGTATCTACGTGACTGATTTCAAGCAGTGATTTCAAGTTAAGTAATTAGTTTAATTCTATATGAATAAAATAATACGTAATTATTACCTACCTGAATTAAAGAAATAAATAAATGAGCTATGACAAATGCTGTAAAAATTCTGAATTCCATTTTGTGGTCTCGTTTTATGAATCGGTGAAGTGATATCATTCTTCCTCGCTGTTTAATAAGTCACTAAAATGTCCGTATGCTGAGTTGTAAACCTGAGTCAACATTTTGACAAAATACGCGGTATTCGTGTCTGGTTGTCGTATTGTCTTATTTTATGAAAGACCTTTACCATATTATCGTGACTGTCATTAAGTTACAAGTGTGCAGGTCTTCACTGTGCGAAATAATTTCCATACAACTAATAAGAAAACTCGCCGAATTTTCGAATGTTGATTGCAATTTGCTGTTAAGCATTGGTCTTACCTTCACGCTGAGAAAATTACCAGCTGTGGAAGCATTATCGATTTTATGCGTTTTCTAAACATAATTTTGGCATACATAGGTAGTTAAGTTACACTTGAAAATGATTTGAAAAAAAAAATCGGACGCCGCGCCGTATCAACTAAAAAATTAATGAAAATTTTGCCTTTGCTTACCTTTTTTTGATGGCAGTATGAAATATTGAATAGGTACCTACCTATCTACATTTTTGCTCATATTAGAAAAACGATTGATAGAATTTTCAATTTTCAACGAATGAACCTAAGATGAAATTTTCATGAATTTTTTCAACATCATCGCAGTTTTTTGATACTTATTCTACATAAACAAATTCAAATTCAAATTTATTCAACATTATTATTACAAGACAGCTTATGTACTACACAAATTAACGACATCCCGTATGCCTGGGCGAGCGGCGGCCGGTAAACAATAGATCAACAATGATAGGAAAAAAAACACAGAAACAAGTACAAAAAAATGCAAATATTTCATATGAAAACCAAAGAAAGAGGTAATATAACGTAATGGTAAAGAGAGAGAGAAAAAAAAAACAAAACAGAAAAAAACAAAAAAAAACATGCAAAGTAACATTTGAGGGGAGGTGGAGAGTAAATGGTACCAAAAAACAAAATAATTAAAGTAAAAATAGATGATCCAATGCAGCAAAAACTAAACTACTCGTATACTATTTCATGAGATATTTCTTTATAGCCCTGTCCCTCAATCTCCCACTAGCTATCCCCCTTATTGTAGCAGGCTTTGACTATATATACATGGACTGCTATCTCCTATTGTTGTTGAACGGAATCGTGAAGGCAAAGCAATAGAGGTACTAGATCGGGACATAGGCTCTGAGCATGCGCGAGATTTCGTTGCAACGAGCGTAGCGGTCGTTGGAACGTAGGAGGGTGTTCGTCGCTCCGTGGTTCACCGTGATTGGAAGGTGCGAGGGTGGGTGGGATTCCTGCGCGCGCATGAAAATTCCCGATGCTCCCGATCTAGTTACTAGTACCTCTATTACTTCGGCTTCATCGGCGACAATGAAGATAGCAGTCCATGTATATATAGTCAAAGGTAGCAGGTAGCGAATTGTATATTTGTGGCCCCCTGACGCCAAACTGTGCCTGAGAGTGTGCCTTAATCCAATTAGGTACCCTGATGAGCCACATTTCACCAGCTCCACGCTCCACGCAGGCCTGAATGCATCTCTCTCCTACCAACTGTACCACCCATTTTTCCAACTAGCCTACATGTTTCTATTTTCTAATATATCATTCAAGGCAGGTACCTTTGCTTTCTGAAATGCCTCTGTGGCTGATGCGTACCTATCTAAACCCACCAAGGTCTTGACAGCTCTATGCTGTAAAACCCTGATTGGCTGAAAATAACAATCAGCACACCCTCCCCAGGCAGGTAGCGCATAACGTAGCACTGGCTCCACAACAGCCCCATACATTTTCCTCAAATGATATTTCCCTAAAAATTTAGACAAGTAGGTAATATAAGAGATAATTCAGACTTCTCATTTTACCCCTTAATAACATGCAATGATCCATCCATGAGAGTGTTTCATTGACTACAACTCCCAAGTATCTGTAATTTGAGACTCTTTCCAAAGGTAAGCACAAGCAGTCTACTTCCTCATTTTCACAAGTGTGTACAATAATTGGTAGTCTCTATTCATACCCTATTTTAAAAGCGTAGTACACAACATTTTGATTTTGATATGTTCAATTTCAGTTTATGACACCATAACCAACAGACAATTTTTCTCAAATCTTCCTCCAACACACTCTTCAGTTCCCCTCCTTTCCTTCTAGCACAAACCAGTGCAGTGTCATCAACAAAAGAGTACAAGGTACCATGCAAAGCCAATTTTAAGAGATCATTAACATAAAGAATTGGTCCCAATACACTTCCCTGTGGCACCCCTGCTTTTATATCTCTCCAACTACTCCGAATATTGCCAAATGCCAACTTCAATTCTTTGCTTTCTGCCACTTGGATAGGACTTGAACCAGGCTAGCATAAACCCACGAATACCACAGTTGGCTAGCTTTCTGAGTAAAATTTTATGATCCACACTGTCAAACGCCTTCCTTATATCAAGATAAGCAGCCGCCACTCGAGAATTGTTTTCAACCTCTTCTGTTATTTGGGTTATATGTTCAGCCAATGCCTAACTCTGTTGATCTATGTGGAAGAAAACCAAACTGTCGCTCAGAGAAAACCCCCATTTTAGTAAGAAAATTCAAAATTTGCTTTTTAACCACAGTTTCAAAAATTTTTCCTACAATTGGCAAGAAAGAAATAGGCCTATAGTTAGATACCTGAGTGAGGTCTCCAGTCTTAGGTACAGTCACCACCTCAGCATTCTTAAGACATTGTGGAAATCTACTGCTATATACAGCAGCATTGAATACTTGAGCAATAGGCCCAGCTATGATCTGTGACACCCCCTTGAGAGCACTTATCTTAATTCCATCATAGCCACAGCTATGTTTGCTAGGTAGAGCATCAATTGTGGTTTTTATTTCACCTTGCTGAATTTCAGAAAATGCAAATGAGTTAGGCAAGACCTCACTAGTAAATTGACTATCCATAATACGATCTTCATCAATTCCTACCACTATACCCTCAAAAAATTCATTGAAATGCTCAGCTATAAGTTCTCCATCTCCACTAAGTACTGATCTCATCTCATTTCCTACTTCTATTTTGTCAATACCTTCAACACTTCTTCCTGCAATCTCATTCAAGAACTTCCAGTACTGTTTTGCATCAGGTTTCAGTTTATTAGCCTTTCCATCATAAAAATTTAATTTATCACGTTTTACTAACAGAGTTACACGCCTTGATGCCTCTTTATGGGCTATTTTTGAGAATTTTTTCATGATTTTCAATATTTTGTACTTATTATCATACTTTTATTGCAATTGCAAGCTTTTAAACTAATTTTTATCATCATTAAAAGTGGCAAGAACCAAAACGTCGAAAGTTATCTATTTTTGAAACTTGAGAAAAGCCATAAATGTATTTTTTTTTTTTGAAATCGAGAACCTTCGGCAGGGACATCTGACCTCGTTTCAGTTCAATTTTGTGGTGATATGACAATTTTTTCTTATGAGCTGTTGTTGAATTTGTCAACATAAAAACAAAAAAAAAAAAGGAATGAATTAATGTCGTATTTGAATTTTTTTGTGAATCTTAAAATAATATTGAAAAGAGTGAAATTGGAAACATTTTCAGGGGACAAAATTTCATACTAAACTGTCAATTTGAATGTTCGCCTCAACGCCTCCGTCTGCGTCTTCAAATTAACTTTTAATATATAAATTGTAAAATCGAGACATTGTCTCGGGTTCTGAAAATGTGTTTTTTTTTCACGCCCTACCCATAAATCAAAAATATTTGATGTTGATTTTGAGTATTTTGAATTTGCCTATGCAATGAAATTCCTCTATATTCGCAACAGATTTTGAGAATTTATTTGAGCTGTTCTTCTTACTCTAATAAGATGGAATGAAAGTATTATTTTCAAAACCCTCTGAATTCAAGGATATTGAATTCCAGTCAGATCCATTAAATTTTAGATAGGTATGTAGTATGTACTTAATCTTTAATTAGGCTTCAGAATATGGATACCTATTGAAAAATTCAATTGAATGCTTTTTTCATACGTCATTTTATTCGAATTTAAAATAATCCACAAATTAGCGTGTTTTTTTTTTTTGCAATTCACGAGTTATCTTAAGGGAAAGCATATTGCTGCGGAGTACCTAACTGGAGAATGTTCTTAGTGAAGTGGTGGAGTGTCGCCACGGTGAGAAGTAGCCTGATCTTGATAAGGTGGAATATGTTGCTGATGGGTAGGATAATGTTGAGGAGACGGTGGAGTATGTCCATTAACAGGTGCAGCACCTTGCCAACTACCTGAATCATTATATTGTCCATCAGGAGAACTGCCTTGCTCAGTAACCGAAGCATCAACAGAGCTACCAGACCCTCCGGCTCTTTTCGCTCTCATTTTCTCAAGTCCCCGTTGACCTTTTCCGTCAACTTTTTTACCAGCTTTTCGAACCTTCTCTCCTGCTGCATGAAAGTCGTCCAAGGTTTTTTGAGTTTTTGCATCTTGTACTTGGCCATTGGCGCCAATTATACTCTGTTCTGTACCTTCGGCAAGAATTTTCAACATTTCACCCGCACCCATTATCGAGATTCCGGCAGCTCGCGCAAGTACATTGGCTACACCTTTCACAACGTACCACACAGGTTTGACAAATACTCGATATGCCATACTCGACTTTGATAATTTTTTGTCCGCTTCTTTAAACAATGGAGCTAGTGATTTGCGCACGTTCCATGGATTTTCGGCCAAGTTGTCCAGCATGGTTTTCATTTTTACGGGAAGTATACCGTACGCTGCTACTTTATTTTTAGCATTTGTTTTACTTCTTACCGCTGTCACGAATACTTCGTACGCCATTTCTATGTACTTCTTTTCGGTCATCATGTTCAGTAATTCTTCGTCGATTTTTTCATCGCTGTCGGGGGCTACGGTCACCTAAAAAGTGAAAAATATTGAAAGGAATTTCTGTTTAAATCGTAAGTACCTATCTACCTAGCTCTAATTAGTAAAAGATCAATTCTAACTTGTCAGGCTAATTTTTAGATCGGGCAGGGAAAAAATTAGTAGGTATCAAAAAATACTCAATTAGATCAAATTGTTAGTGCTGAATTGCATTTTTAGATTTTTATAATTGGTTTATTTTTTACGAAAAAGTCGAAATCGAATCAAATTGAGGTACAAAGCTGAAATTTTATCATTTTTAAATTTCTGAATTGATTGGCGGTGACCTCGAGCTTTATGGAACTTTCAGTGGGTGTTTGGCCATTTCTGTTGCAGGAAAAACTGCTATGAAATGGATTCAGAAACTACGAAATAAAATAGATTATTTCTCTGATGGTCTTTTTTAATTGATTCGGGTACTGATTTTCAGAATCGATGTCTGTCGACTTGAATCAGAAATTTATTCCTATCTACGTACGAAGAATTTCTTTGAATGCCAATTTTCCCCACATAAATAATTGCAGCAGAAAATGTTGGATTTTTAACCGATCGAAATGAATTTTGAATAATTTAAGTATGCGTAAATCTCAATGTAAAAGGTCACAATTCTTTTTAAAACTGAAAGACGCAAAAACTTGCTGAAGGCTTCAGATGAATGCCTCGAAACCCTCCACTAATCAATCCATACGATTGAAAATAAGATTCAAAGCAAAATTTAGTTTAGTTGCACAATTTTATGAAAATTTGATTTTTCCAATGAGCTTCATGCGAGCTCAAGTTGAATTTTCAAAATTGTGCCAAAAATTTGAAAATGAAATTCATCTCCTGAAATTTTACTCGGAGATATAATGAAAAAAAAATATATCAATAATGTATAGCTCTAGATAAGAAAGACTCTGGCCTTGTTCAAAATACTTATTAAACATACATATGTACCTAATAATTAATATTAAATACCTGAATGAAAGCAGCAAATATAATAACTGTGATAAACGTCGTTAAAATGATTTTGCACTTCATGATTGTTCTACAATTTTTAAGATATCAGTCCATCTAGTTTAAATTTCAGTCTCACATTTGCGAACGAAAATAATATGACTGGTTTTGTTCAGGTCTATAAATGAATATCGTATCAAGGTTATATCAAACACAGGTGTTCTCAACAAAGCCGAGCACATTTTTATGAAACCAAAAAACGAAAAAAATTACACGAGTGAGTTACCTACTTTTGGTTCAAAACTTGGGTTAAAAATACGCCAAATTTTCATTAGGTAGGGGTCTAGATATGCATGTGCCCATGAAAAGTTCACGGGAAATTTTTTTTCAGAATCGATGGAATGGTTACTATTACCTACATTTATCGTGCGTTGTTTTTTAAAAATTATTTTTGAAAAGAATTCTGTCAATAGTGAGTCGCTGATTCATTTGAAGCCGTGCGTTGGTTGGTTTCAAGGTCTTTTGGAAAAAAAATTTGTACCTGTGCACAAATTTTTGTGCAAACAGGTCTTCTGAGATTTTTCTGGTTACCTATCGTAATAAGCGATTGTTCAGCTTTCATAAAAACTATCCAAATGCTTTGCAACAAGACGAAAAAAAATAAATAAAAACAAAAAAAATCTTAAAAATATCATGAAAATTAATCAAAATACACTTTTTTAGTACTTATGAAAAGTTGTTTGAATATCTAGAAGTCGGGAACAAAATTAGAAGATACGAGTACATATGTAGATCAATAAAACATTCCGTCTTTTTCTAATTTCTTATGTTTGAGACTTTTGTTTGAGTAAATTTTCTTCAAATAATATCTATGGATATTAACTAAGTATATGCTCCTGAAATTTAAAATTTAGACAAAATCCTGAAAGAGGCTACATTCTGTGAAATTTTCAAGACAGCAGACTTCTATGCATGCCATTTCAGAAGAGTGAACGAGAAAGAAATGCTTTGGAAAATGCATTTTCAAATTATGCTGCCTCATGCCAGCTCCCTCAGATTTGAGATATTTGAAAATTTAAACATTTATGGTAATATTTTTTAAAAAGGCTGGAGTTTTCTTGGACTTCCCTCTCAACTCTGGCCAAATTATGGGATGAAAGGCCTCATCCATGAGAAAAACAACATCTTATTTTTTTCTTGAGGTAGGGCAACTGCCAAGTGATGATTAAAGTGAATTGAATTTCCTACCCAGATTGAACAAAAAAAAAATTCCCGATAACTGAATTTTTTAAATTAGGTACCTACTCAGGTGATTGTTTATTTTATTATGATCTTTCAATTTCAATTCTTACTTTTTGTTCGTGTTAAATTATTGTTAATTTGATTTTTTATGTTTAATTTTATTTTTAATTTTAAAATATTCATATGCTTCAATATTTTGGAATTATTTAAATTATTTTTGAGTTTTTAATAATATAGGTAGTTATTAGGTTTGTATTTCCATTTTGGTTAAATTTTTGATTAGGTAAATCGAGAGCTTCTTCTTTTAATAGAGTTAATAAATAACTGTGTTTTCTCTCAGGCAGAATCTTGGTAAGTATTGTTATGGATATTCTTCACATAGACATTTTGGAAATTTAACCAATTTTTATCATCACCGTTGAATTTGGGTATGTTGAGGTTTGGTAATTTCAACTGCAGGGCCTATTCTAAGGTTTTTTTGGAGCTACACAATACTGACTGAAATTTTTTGAGATTCGTTTTAAAGGATATCTCCCTCCCCCCCTATCCAAAAAAGAGAGAAAATTCAAAGCAATTTTTCATATTTTTTTGAAAAAGAAAACTTTTTACTTACTTGAAAAAAATACGTGATGTTGTTTTATTTTGAAAAATTATTGAATTTTCTAAAGCTTTTGCCCTAGCTTAGCTCCGGCCTTTAGACCCTTGTTTCTATTTTTGAAATTACATATCTACTTAATAAATTGAAGTGGTGTTTTCTTTGTAACGCCATCACTGCAAAATGGCTGGACGAAAAATTTTGAAAAAATACTCAAAATGTTCGGCGTGATGCGTAGATGGTTGTACTGAAATTTTTTTCGCGATTAGAGGCCTTAAAAAGCTGCAATTAAGCTTCAAAGTTTTGATGACGTCACGAAGATGACGTCATCAAGAGCTTTCATTTCGCCACCGAATATTTCCGATTTGCTAAGCATTTTACAAAATCATCAAAGCTTCAATCCAGAGAATTTTAAATTAAAAATTGCCAAGTTGCGTTGATGTAGGTGAAATGCTAATCTTGCCCTCATCTCATGTTAGTATAGGAAGATGGAATTTGGAAATTTTAATTTTGATAATGGAAAGAACTATGTTTTTGTTATGGGAAGAATTTCATCTTTTTGGCTTGAAAATTTCAAAATTTAAGTGATTCATTGTAGAAATTTCAGTTCTAAATAACGAAAGCAAAAAAGACCCAAACAAAGTGAGGGTAAATGCTCTCAGAATTGCAAAAACAAAGTTTCCATATGAGAGGTTTATTTATCTATTTTCTTGAATTTGAATAAATAATAGGTAGATTTTTAGAATGTTTGATTTTGAAAAAAAAAAAACAAAAAACACAAAATCGAACAGGCCTGAGGCAAAAATGTACTTCAAATTCATGATACCTACATCTAGGTATGTGAGTAATTAGGTTATATTCATAGCCTATTATGACTTATAAAAAATTTTCATTTTCATTTTGTTAATGCAAAAACATATACATATTAATTAAATAAATTGAGCCAGGAATAGCGAGAGCAAAAGCTTTTGACAATTTTCATTTTGATAGTTGAGATTGAGGGAACGATGTTTTTTTTATGGGAAGAATTCGATTTTTATGACTTGAAAATTTGACTGACCTTTTTTAGAACTTTCAGTTTTAAAAAACACAAGCAAAAAGACCTAATCAAATTTAGGGCAAAAGCTCTCAAAATTTTGTATTTCGAGAAGTAAAAAAACATTTTTTTTCTGGTAAATAAATCCCTTTATTTATACTAAAAATTTACAAAACTAGAGACTTTGTTGAGTCTGGCAAAACGTTTTCAAGATTTAACAAATTTGGCAAGGGAGGTCTATCTGATCACAATAACTATGTCGACCTTGAAGGACCAAAAAGTAACTAGAAGCTTCAAAACGAGTTTTAAAGCACTTGCACTAGATTTCACAGGGTATTGAAATTAGTTTGCAGATTGAATTTTGACTTTCTAAATCCATTTGATGAAATTTTGTGGAAATTTCAAATTTCAAAAATTTGCTGAAGGATCTAAAAATTTAAAAAAAAATCGATGGAGGCTACAAAATGACTTGAACCCACCGATTGGAAAGATGGGTAAATTGATAATAAATATTTAATCGTGATGCTGCGATTCAACTACAACGATTCACTTTTGTTTTGAATACGATTCAGTGTCTGATTCTGAATCTGATTCAAAGTTGATTCGCGATTCATTTCAGTGATTCGAATCGCACAATTTCTAATTTTGACCATAGACTCAAGTTGGAAGGTAGATATGGTCCACTGGACTTGAGATTTTCAAAAATGTCATCCGGAATTCGTCCAGGAGAAATGGACCTTAAGATGAAATTTCAAATTTTACAATGTAGCCAAAAAATGACAAAAATGTCAAAAATTATCAATTTTTTATAATTTCTCAGCAACTACGAGTATATGGTATTTTGCGAGATTTTCTTTCATTATTATATACTACATAGTATCTTCATAAAAATTTAAAGGTTACTTCAGTACGTACACGTATTAAATTCTATTCCCTGCCCGAAGGGCGGGTAATTTTGCTTGTTACATATAATCCCCTGAAAACTATTGTTAGAATTTTTAAATGTTGAAGCTATGAAAATCAACTTTTTGCATCAGCCATTTTACTTTTTGAATTTGTCAATTTTTTAAAAATTTTCAACAATGAAACATTACCTTCAGAAATTTAATTTAATTAGGGATGGCATGCTCAAATGCGCGCAACAGCACGATGAGCATTTGCTCAAATGCGCGAGAACGCATTTTAGTAATTTGCTCGAGCACGAGCATTTTCAAGGAAAAAATAGGGAAATTTTCCAAAATTTCGGATATTTATTACTCATTTTCAATATTTTTACCTTTTTTTTTGTAAATTTAATGCATTTTTCAACTTTTTGATCTTCATTGTGATTTGTATTAGATTACACTTATTTTGTGTAATGACTTTCTACATAATGTGTATCAAATAAGGGGATGCGTAATAGTAAAATATGCTCGCGTGCTCGAGCAAATGCGCGCATATGCGCGCATGCGCGCACGTAAAACAACATGCGCGAGCATTTCCCATCCCTAAATTTAATAGACATAACCCAATCAATACAGGGTTGATATGGGTGCGAAATAACGAAACAGCAAAAAATTATTCTATGTAACTTAGAATAGCGAAAAAAAGTGCGAGGATTCATTCGAAAATACCAAAAAGCTTGAAATTTAACGTTGAAACTTTTATATTGAAAATCATTATTTGAAATTGTGAGTTTTCTTATTGTTAGTATATCTTTTACCCTCAGTTGGCTCAGGAAAAATTGAAAATTTTCCAAAAATTATGTTCTGTCCTCTTTTTAAATTTTGTTTTCACAGACCAAATGCCGAAGAAAATCCACAAAAAATACGTAATAAGAAAAGAGGTGGGAATTTTTGATTTTTGATCTTACTACACCAACCTTGCAATGGAACAATTCAAATTTGTTGTGATTGTAGATAGCAAAAGTTGAGCATATTTCAGTCTTACCCCCTCCCCCTGGAGCCCTGTAACTAAAATCAACTCCCATGAACTAACTTAAATTGTAATTTCTAGCCATTTAGTCATTCTGGAACTTCCAGAGCGATTTTTGTTCCCCCCAGAAATATAATTTCAAAATTGCTCTTTACGAAATAAGTATGTGGAAATCAATTTGGGCAGCTAAAAATTATGGTCCATTTTTGGGTCTATTCAACAAGTTTGTCCACATTTAATTTGATTTTCAGGCAAGCACATCAAGGACGTTTTTATCAACCAGTATTCTCCACTAATCAATCATTTTAAAAAAGGTTGGTTAAAAAAAACGTACTGTGTGTGACTGTCTGAAAATCAGCTCAAATTTGGATAAACTACTTTGATTTGTAGATCGAAAATAAGCTGGTTTTTAGCTCTTCAGCTCTTCAAATTTTTTAAAAATGTTTTTAAAATAATGATGGATCGACATTATTGTAAAACTTGAAATAGGTAATAGGCGCATACATTTCCCCAAGATTTCTTCAAAAGAGCCTCAAAAGTTTTTTTTCTCCACAGAAATAGCTCATTAACAGTAGGAAGAGCGTTACAAAATTTTCTTCGGATTTGGTTTTTTATCATTAGAAGTGAACAGAACTGGCCCATAAAAAAATTTCACATAACTCATGGCAATCATTAGGGGTTTTCTGAAAAAAATGTGGGTCCTCCTGAAAAATTTTTGGAACCCTCAAAGACTCTGCAATAGCACATTTCCATCCACTGGGTGCCACTGCTACTTGGTAATTTTTTCTACTACATTTATGTATCTACCTTTTACCTGATTATTTGTTTGATAGCATTGTGCAGTTTTTATAGTGTACCTTTGGTATTTTTTTTTTTTTTTCAATTTGGATTCTGAATAATTTTGTTCCAACTGCACAATTTTTTTTCCAACTGCACATCAATTTTTTGGAGCTACACAATATTGTTGGAACTACACGTTAGAATAGGCACTGATTTCAAGTCTTGAAGATGGTCATGTTTTTTCTGAATTAATGCATTTCTTATATGTATTTTGATATAATGCATTGAAGTTTGATCGAATATTTTCAATGTTATCATCTTCACTGAGGCGCGCTAATAAATTTCTGGCGACTTCATCAAATTTGATTTTCAAGTCGTGTATGTTGTGCAGTTCCACATCGATGATTTCTGGGATTGGTATAACTGAATCAATGTCAAGCTTTCGAAGATCACTGAGTAAGATGTTCAATACGTTTCGATTATTTGTATTTGTTGAAGTCGAAGTCGAAGTCGAGGAGCTACTTGTACCATCATCATCCGTTAAAATGTCATCATCGAGAAAAACATCATCGTTGTTGTTGTCGTCATTGGGAGAATTGCTTTGTATTTCAGCAGATTCAGACATTCCTACTGATTTTATCCGGTTCATAGAGGACCATGAAAATAGTGATACCTAACTTGTGGACTGTATACGGCTATTATGCTTTACCTATCTATAAGAATAGGTACAGAGTAATTTTTAAAAATTGCTTAGAAATAGGTGAATAATGAATATACATGTACATTTGTACATATAATTTATCTTAACCACATTTTTATCCAATTATAATAAATTATTTTTTTCTATAAAATGTGGATTAAATCATTTTTTTTTGAAAAATTCACAAAAAACGCAGTGTTTAAAAATTTTTGAAAAAATGTTTATGTAAGAATTTTTGAGAGAGTAGTAATATGTAAGTACATATTAAATTAAGTATATGGTGAACATTCAAAAAAATTGTATGAGAATTTTGTGTTCTGAAAATTTTTTCTGCGAAATTTGAGCTCGAAGTCCATGAAAATTTCATTAAAACTGGAGTAAATTGAAATTGGAATTATGAAAAACTTTTTAAAAAATCAAACTTTGGTAATCTCAGCTTTCAATTTTCATAATTATGTAGTTTTCAAAAAAGTACTACGATCATTTCAGATCATCTCGACATTGATTCAGCTTAAATTTTTTTCTACATAGACATTTGGAAATTTAAATCACCTAAATATTGAGAATATTTTCAGTTGTTTTTCTATCCCCTCAGGTAGATGTCTAGAAAAGCTTTACCTGTATGCTTTCGACGAATCTTAGAACATTTATAGCCTCATTTTTTTCTATCCCACCTCCATCTCACCCCCTCCCCCTCCATTTCTGCCTGAGTACAGTAAGTAAGTAGGGTTATTCTATGTGACACGAAAGGAAGGGGAGAGAAAAAATAAAGTCACATGGAATGTCTCGCTCGGTTATTCGCAAATCGATTTTATTTTTACCAAAGCAAGGGGATTTATAAAATAGCTCCCAAGAAAAATTTCAGTGGACAAGTCAGAAAATTATCTACGGCCTTAGGTGAGTTTGATTTTCGCAAAACAGCTCAAAAATTTCATAAAATATATTATGAAAAAAAAAGTATTAAATGACCAGTTATTGTTCCGAAAAATTCAACTGGCCTGGTTTCGACATGGATGTAAAAAAGTGTAGGTTGATTCTTTAGGGAGACCAAAACAATTCCATTAAATAGCCTTCAGAAACTGTATCTGGGCAACTAGAATTTTCCGAATATTCTGATCATTGTTAACATAAGTAGGTATTCCAACAGTACTATTCGCTCTTAGATTTTTGAAAAAATCATCTTCGATAAAAAACATTATGTAAAAGTTATCTACATACATTCATTTATTTCAAGTTTTCCCCCAAACACAGTGCAGCTGCACCGTAATACGAAAGTTTCAAAGTTGATTTCAAGGTCGTTGTTGAAGTCGAAAAAATTTATAAGGATCATTCTCATTACTTGAAGTACCTTCTCCAATTCACATGTAAGCTTATGCCGAGTTTGGCAAGTTTCAAGTCAATTGGTAAAAACCAGCCTTTGATAGCACAAAATCCCTGAAAATCGCAGTCAGATTTCGAGATCAGATCCGCTGAGAAAAATCCAACAAACTGTTGAAAATTACAAATTTTTCAATCTTTCTAAAATTTGCAGTAGTTCTCTTGGAAAAAAAAATGAACTAAAATACTAACGATCGGCTCATCTGAAAAATCAGCAAACCTGTAGGTTTTTTGCTCAATTTAATTAGAATTTGAGTAGAAAATATCGATATTGTCCATCTCGATTATTTATTTTAGTTCAGAAAATCATGCTACATATCGATGAAGTAACTTTATTATGTTAGAAGGAATACATACATATGTAGATTGTAGAAATTATAAGCCTGTACATTTTTATCTAGCACCTTTTCTGTCTCTCTCGAGTTGAACACTCGGATGCTTGGATGGATCATAATTATTCCGTTCAAAATACCGACGCCTTAGAAGCATATTACTAAGTCCCGTTTTACCTCCACTTTCAAACCTATCTCCAAATTTCTTAGCGGTTTCAGCTACCGAATGAATCATATTGAACGTTTTTTGGTACGGAGTTTTCCCTTTGTAAGCGGTAGCGCTATCTTCAACGAAATGGTTTATCACTTGCGTCAAATCGCCCAAAGTGCGAAGTGAAAATCCCAAAGTGGTGAGGCTAAGGTATCCCAAACCTTCTACTAAATTCAGTCCGAGATTTCCGAATATTCGATACGCGTAGCTTTCTTGCTCGAGTTTTTTGTGCATTTCCACCACCACTGGTCTCAAAAAGAAACATATTTTTTCAGGCACTTCTACCAGTTGCTTCAGTATCCATTTCGCTTCCTTGGATAGCAACGTTTTCGAGTATTCTTGCATTTTTTCTTTAGCCTTGACAGGATCTGTTTCGGCCAAGTGTAGTATTTCATTGACCATCTCTAAGTTCTTCGTATCCTTCAACAGGGTTTCTATGTCAGCTTGGGTAATACCTTCGAGTTTACCATCGGACGTTATAGCTGGCGCCGTAACCATCTGTTGAAAATTCATTTTGTGAGTGGTAGGGACGAGATGGAAAGTATAGGTAGGTAGCAATAAAATATGTACAAATATAGGCTAGGTAGGTATGTCATAATAATGTTACCTGAACCAGAACAATAAATAAATAAAATGTGGCAGACGTCTTCATAATTATTTTCAATTCCATCGATGATTCAGCTTGATTAACGACGGGGTAATAATTTTTTCAAATTTTTAAAAATTTAGTTGGAAATTCGATTTTTGGTACGAGAAAAATGTGTTAGTATCTGCGAAAAAGTTTGCAAACGTACACGGGCCAAGGTTATAGTACCTATACCACCAAATCGTTGCATATTTTGAAACAAAGGATCACAAGTTGTGAGTTTTTCGCCAAAAAATACAGGCAGAGGTGCCTACGTTTCTAAACAGGCACGAGACCTGAAAACGAACCGCTAAAGCGACACATTGATTGTATCTAATGTGGAATGTGTTAAATTATCTACAGTCGAACATCGATACCATGTAATTGCAAACAAAACGACCAATAGATGAAAAAAAGAGTGACAAGTACAACAGAATAAGTGTGTTGTGTGTTATGGGAAAAGTGGAGAGATTTTTTCTCTTGGTTCTAATCGAGAGACATTATTCAACTAATAAGAAGGTTTTTTATTTTAGTCATTTTGAATTTCAAGTGAGATTTTCCCCTATATGTAAATTGTAAATAATATGTATTGCTCATACATAAGTGAATAAAAAGTACCTAATATTTTTTATTCAGCAGGTAATTTAAAAAAATGATTTTTCAATCAATGTGATCAAAAGGTAATGTTTCTTTTCCTTCAAAATCATTGGTCAAATTGTCAAAATATTGAGATCAGAAAAACGATTTTTTGTCATTAAATTTTCATTAAATTTTATTTTTCTCATCACAAATTTCCCAAAGTTTGTACCCAGCACCCAGCACCCTTTTCTGATAAAATCTCAAGTGTTTAAAAAAATTTCCTCCCAAAGTCCTGCTTCTTTATTTTCAAATTTTATTAGACACCCTGTACTAAGTATAGCTAACGTACATAGGTAATGGTTCTTTGGATGTTTTAAAACAATTTTGACTCTACAGAAATTTCAAGCTAGATACCTAATTATTACCCATGTTTATTGGTTTGCAAGAGAATCTTATTTTGTAATTTTTATTTGGATAGTCTTGAAGTCTGCATATAACTTCAAAATTACACTTCTCCTTTTTGTGGAAATTAATTTTCGAAAACGAGGTCTTGTTGAACTCGTACCTACCTGAGACTACTTATGTTGATAGTTTTCTTTGCCAGCTCCATCAAAAGTGCATTTGGGCTGTAGGTACACGAATTGCGTCCCGCACCACGGGTGGTACAAATGGGTAGGCTCGAATTGCGTCCACTCAATCTAATTGTTTTCTATTTAGTTTTTCTACCTTAATTTGAAAGAAATAATTAGTCACTTTAGTTGAATAAAAAATTCTAAAAAAAAGAGGTTCATTGCTTTCTCCAAACCTGGGGAACCTTTTGCCAGGTCCTCCGGACCTCGCTTGTTTTAAAGAACCGTTCGTAAAAGAATCGATAAATTCTTCAATTTTTAAAAATTATTCAGTTTGTTCGCGAATGATTTTCCAAAAATTATTCAATTGCTTCGTGAGTGCCTCACCAAAAATCAAGTAAATGAATCGATTCGTTCGCAAATGATTCACCAAAAATTATTCAATTCGTTCGCGAATGATTCGCTAAAAATTATTCAACTCGTTCGTGAATAATTCACCAAAAAGCAACAATTTCAATGAATCGATTCGTTTGCGAACGAGTCATTTATACGAATCAATTCGTTCGCGAAAGATTCACTAAAAATTATTCAATTCGTTCGCGAATGATTCACTAAAAATTATACAATTCGTTCGTGAATGATTCATCAAAAATTATTCAATTCGTTCGCGAATGATTCGCCAAAAATTAAACAATTCGTTCGCGACTGATTCGCCAAAAATTATTTAATTCGTTCGCGAATGATTCACCAACAATTATACAACTTGTTCGTGAATGATTCGCCAAAAATTATTCAATTCAATTCGTTCGCGAATGATTTAAGTATCAAAAATTAGTCAATTTGTTTGTGAATGATTCACCAAAAATTAGTCAATTCGTTCGCGAATGATTCACCAAAAATTGAGTTGATGAATCGATTCGTTCGCGAACGAGTCACTTACACGAATCAATTCGTTCGCGAACGAGTCACTTACACGAATCAATTCGTTCGCGAACGAGTCACTTACACGAATCAATTCGTTTGCAATTCACTAAAAAATTCAATTTGTTTGCGAATGATTCACGAATTCCTATAGAATAGTTTTACAAGAAACGAATCAATCGTAAATTAATTGATCTGTTTGCGAATGATTCACCAAGAAATCAATCAATTTATTTAATCATCAATCGTTTGTAAATGATTCGATTCAATTATAAACAGATCAATAGGTACCTAACATAAATTGTTAAATGAAAAAAAAAAAAAAAATTGAAAACGAAAGTGTTGTTTTTATTTTTGTTTTTCTTCAAATACGGTGTAAAATTAATTGTAAAAAGTCGATTTGTGCGATTAAATCGAAAATTTGAAAAAATCGTCTCTGAGGTAATTTTTTCAAGGATGTGACAACATTGATTTTTAATTTAAAAAATCACAACTCTGATGAAATAACTTTATTAGGAGGGGTAATAGGTATCTCTTACATATTGTACATCGAGTCTCACATATTTCTAAAGAAGAGGAAAAAAACAATCATATTATAATATTTATCTAAGCACTTTTTTTCGGGGGTTGAACACTAGGTTCTTGAATTGGACCTGCACTGTTTTGATCAGACTGCTGCCGACGTAAGGCCAAATTTCTAAGCCCTTCTTTGCCATCATTTTCAAACCTATCCCCTATTTTTGTAGCGCCTTTTGCTGTCTTATCGATTCTCTTGAACGCTTTTCCTTTCGATTCTTTACCACCATTATAGGCGGTGGTGCCATCTTGGACTACATTATTAATCACTTGCGTTATTTCGCCCAATGTGCGAATCGTGTATCCTAAAGTTGTCAGACTAAGTAATCCCACTCCCTCGAAAAAATTGTATATCGGTTTGCTGAATAATCGATACGCGATACTTTTTTTGCAGCATTTCTTATGCAACGCTACAACCGCGGGTCGTAAAAACACGCATAATTTATCTGGCACTTCTATAATCTTCCCAAGAACCCACTTAATTTCATTCGATACTAGTTCTCTGTTGTAAGTTTGCATTCTCTCTCGAGCCTTGGCTGGATCTGTTTGAGCTAAATCTAATATTTCTTGAACTGCTTTCAAGTTCTTCGTATCTTTCAATAGGGTTTGTATTTCCTCTGCGGTAATACCCGTGATTTCACCTTCGGCGGTTATTTCTGGGGCTGTAGCCTTCTGAGGAGAATTCAAACACGTAGGTAGGATTAAAAAAATGTCGCTATTAATGTAATAGGAATAATAGGATGGTACATAATGATAAGCACGTTCTGTTAATCATGATTCTGTTACCTACCTGAATTGAAAAACCGAATAGGTAAAATATGGGAATCATTATGATAACTTGCGAATCCATCTTTTACTGCATCTAATTTGTAGAAATTCGATAATTTCTTCAAGTTTTTTAAAATTTGGTTTAAAATTTAATCACCGGCAACATAAAAGAGAAATACGTAGCAATGTACACAAAGTATACAACGTGCAGATAACTTCTGATTTCTGTAGGAAACGCACAGGTACCATACATATATGTATAACACATAAATATGGCAAAGTTATTATACAGACAGTTGTACGAACAACTTTTAAACAAAGGACCGCAAGTGGCGAGCTTTTTGCAAAAAAAAGCTACAAGCGAGGTACATCATTATTTAAAACAATGTACAGCTGAAAAATTTTCTTCCACCGCCGCCTCCCTTCCTCTGGTGCTAAATAATGAGACCGAAAATTTTGAAATTTTCACCGCATTTTGTACAGAGTAGCTATAGAAACCGTCTATACCTATGGATTTTTCCACAACTTACAAGTTTTTGATGAATTGGATAGGTTTAGGTACCTAATGAAGGAAATTTTATTTTGAAATGAAAATCTTATTTTCGACGTTAGAGATAGGTATACTTTTCGTTGAAATTATTAAGAAAAAGCGACAGACGTTATCAATTCTGTTCTAAGAGGGGAATATTTTATTTTGAGAGAAAAGTGGTAATAATTTTTTAAATGATTTCGGACACTTTTCCCTTCACATACATTAGTCTTCCCATGGCCATTTTATTACACGATGACATGAGGTATTGTAATGCCGATACAGATTCATAACGAAGGAATTTTAATTTCGGTAAACAAACCAAGGTAAAGATATTGACTATATTTAATAAATAAATTAAACTAATACCTACTGTAACATCAGTCAACAAGAACCTAATATTTAAAAATGTGTGAATTATTACAAATTGAAAAAAATCAGAATTACTGAACCAGCTCAATACAAAATCGAGCTAATTTTTCCAGACTAGAAAATTATTTACAAATTGTATTGTACATTCATTCAATAAATTCATAAATAAATAGGTAATTTAAAAATAAAGGTGCCTGAGGATTAAGTTTACAAGTTATATTAGGTAGGTAGGTAGGTAGGTAGGTAGGTACATACTAAGTACGAGTACCTCATCACTTCATCAGGTATATATACAAATACAATATACAAACAAAAGTACAATCAAGAGATCAACTTTTTCCCGCTTAAATTGAAAACATACCATAAGGCTGCTATAGCAATCGCCACTAAAAGAGCACCGCCTGCAGCTCCGATGAAAATTGGGTTTTTCATCGGGAAAGATGGAACATAATAGATGTACTTTTGACTGAACGATTCGTAATCATTGGTCGACAGTGCGAATATCTGGATCTTATAGGTTTTTTGTTCTTCGAGATTTTTTACTGCGAAAACAAAAAAAAATTATAAATACTAATACAATGTTCTTTTAAAATACATTAAATATCCAAAAATTCAAATAAAGAAAGAGGTAGGTAAGTGGGTAGGTAAGAGTGAAACTTAAGGTCGTGCTTACTTATAGCATTGTTCTCATATGTTTCGATTACACCGATACGTTCGTCTGATGGTTCGCTGTACCAAATAACTCTATAATATTTTAACATTTCTCGACCATGTTTGGGTGGTTTCCATACCACTCTGTAGCCTTCTTCTTCTACTCGTATATAAATGTCATTAGGAGGACCAATTTGTTGGTATAAACCTGTAAACACATATGTATTTATTTGAAGCGAAAAATTATAAAAAATAATGAATTATTTATTGGTATAGGTACTTTTAACATGCAAAATGTATCTTCATGGAATATGGTGCCTGCCATTTTCTAAACCATGTCTGTATCTTTTTGTTGGGAAAAATTTAATTTTTTTCTTATTAGAATAATTTTTTACATGCAGGGAAGGATTTAGAATTTCGCGATCGAGGAAGAATAGAAAATGGGCCCTTCCCTCTCAACCCTCTTCAAAAAAATCGATTGTCTGATTCGTTCAATTCAATCACTCCAACATCAAATCAAATCATTTATTTTTGCAATGGGCAGCTATGCTGCATTTACAAAGTCAGCTTATAATTAAGTGAATGTACAGCATTTCAACTAATTACTCTAACATTTAAATTTAAATAAAATAAAATAAATATAAGTGGGTACGGTACGTATGTAAAAGGTAATGATACATGTTGGAGTCATTTACCATAACTTGCTCCAGTTGTACCATCTCATCAATGCTGTAGAACGCATATCCCTGCAACCATTTTTTGAGTTTATTTTTGAACAGTTTACCAGATGTCAGAGATTTAAATTACTGGGGGATTTTATTATATATTTTGGATGCCATAAAATCTAAATTATTCTGCATATTTTTTGTTCTTAAATTTTCACTTATTGCCAAATTTCGATGTCTTGTATCATAGGTATGAGAAGGTGTCTTGAGTTCTATTGTTCTATTTTTTATCATAATACACATTTGCAATATGTACTCACATGGGACTGTTAGTATCTTGCTTTCAATGAAGAGTGGTTTGCAGGATTCTCTTGGATTTTTTTGAAACATTATTCTAACAAGTCTTTTTTGTGCTATCAATACTCGATGAAGCAGATTGTGATTTCCACCCCAAAGTGATATTCCATAGCTCATATTTGAATGAAAAAGGCCATAGTATACAAGTTTTAGAGTATTTAGGTTTGTGATATCACGTAATTGCCGTATTAAGTAAGTATAGGTGGAGAGTTTTTTCATTAAATGGTCCACTTGGCTATTCCATTTCAAGTCCGAGTCTATTATAATTCCCAAAAATTTTGTTGAGTCAGCTATCCAGTAATTTTCACAAATAGATTGAGGTATTTTCCCAAATGACAAAAAAGTTGTTTTACCTACTTAAATTTGGTATCATTTTGTTTGCTGAAAACCAAGATATTAAATTTTCCATTATAATTTTAATATGATAACTATCCATAGTTTCATTAAGTTCTATGAGAGCAGTAGTATTGTCAGCAAATTCTGTAAGACTATGCTCAAAGTAATATGCCAAATCATTGATGTAAATTATAAAAAGTAGTGGACCTAAGATGGATCCCTGCAGAACCCCCTGTGTAATACATTCTGTCCCAGAAAATACATTACTGTTGATTTTTACGATTTGGATTCTGTCAGACAAGTAGGTTTTGACCCAATCTAATAGCTTTCCTCTTACACCACATCTCTCCAGTTTTCTCAAGAGGATTTTGTGATCAACGTGATCAAAAGCCTTGGACAAATCACAAAGAACTGCCATTAGACTTTTCTTTTGTTGAAGACCATTTAATACTTCGTGTATAAATTTATAGATTGCAGAAGTGGTGTTCATATTTTTCCGAAAGCCGAATTGGGATGGGTGAAGTAAGTTATGTTTCTCAAAGAAGGCTGATAATCGTTTATGGAATAGTTTTTCAAATACCTTGGAAAAAATTGGTGTAATGGATATTGGTCTGTAATTATTCAGTTTATCTCTCTCTCCCTTCTTAAAGACAGGTGTTACTACACTAGTTTTCATTACATGTGGATAGACTCCCTTTTCAATGGACTCATTGAAAAGTGTTGCAAGGGGGTGAGCTACAAATGATGCAGAGAGCTTAAGTGTATTTACATCAAGGCAAAGATGATCCTTTGCAGAGGAGTTTTTAAGAGAATTAATTATGGTCATACATGTTAGTGGGTTCACAAAAGAAGGAGGGGACTGTGTAATGTACCAGTGAGATTGGATCCAAATTACATGTTACTTGAGGGTGGTCTGTCAGATTTGTGAAGAAAGAGTTGAAAAGTTGGGCAATTTTATGAGGATCTGTAGATAGTTGATGAATTACCATCTTTAATGTTTTCAATTATCTGCTGATTAGGCTTTTGATTTATTAATTCCCATGCTGTTTTGTTATAATTACTGGAGTTTAAGATTTTGATTTTCCCATCATTTACGTATTTTTTTGCAGAATTCACCAACAATTTGTACTCAGTTTTTTTTACTTTATACTTTTTGACAGTATTATTAGACACAAGTTTTAAAAATTGCTCGATTTTTGAATACCTATGAAGTCTTGAAAAAAATAATATAGAAAATTTTTTGAGCATCCAAAAAAAAAAAAAAAAATACGGCTGTAAAAGTGTAAATTCTATTTCGATGTTTTTTTCACTAACTATATGGTTGCACTAAGAATTTCTCTACAAGTTTTTTTTTTAATTTCTTTAAAAAATTGAAAAAATTAAATTTTAAAGCAAGCATAATTGGCATTAGTTGATCAAACCTACAATTTTTTTGCAAATACCTAATTTTTAACATTTGTGGTCACGATGAAACACCACTCTGAAGTTGAATGAGTATTATATTTTCCGAGTATTTATGGCAAACGTTGAAAATTCGAATTCGTTTCATGAAGAAAACATCAAGGTTTTGAATTTGCATCCAGTTTTTGATCTTCCAAATTGATTGGTGGGGAATTTGAACCACCTGGGAGCCCAGCAGCACATTTCTAAATTATTTGAGGTTTTGAATGAATTACCTTACCTAAAATAATCCTTGAGAAATTGAATTTCAACTACTTAGTTCTATTGATTCCCATACAATTAAATATACCTCCTTATAATGACCTGTGGTTAAACCAGATACAGTTTTCAATCAGTGGGTGCTTTCAGAGATTCAGACCCATTCACAAAAAATTATTCAATTCGTTCGCGAATGATTCACCAAAAATTATATTCAATTCATCGTTCGTGAATGATACACCAAAAATTGAGTAAATGAATCGATTCCTTCGCGAACAAGTCACTTATGCGAATCAATTCTTTCGCGAATGATTCACCAACTATTACTCAATTCGTTCGCGAGTGATTCGCCTAGAAATCAATCAATTTGTTCAATCGCCAATCGGTTGTGAATGATTCGATTCGATTCTCTTCGCTTGAAAACCTGGATTAATTCCTTCCTACACAATAGTTTCACAAGAAACGAATCAATCGTAAATTAATCGATCCGTTTGCGAATGATTCACCAAGAAATCAATCAATTTATTCAATCACCAATCGTCCTTACCTAAATGATTCGATTCTATTGTAAACAGATCAATTACTGTGCCAATGTTTCCAAAAAAGTGAATCAATTCGTTCGTAAATGATTTTTATTTGAAGAAAAGTCTGTCTTATGCGTCAGTGTTTTTTTTTTAAGTTCCAAAGTCTAAAAGAAAATAGGTAGGTACCTTTGTACCCACAATTTTTATCATAAAAGTCAAAATTGTCTTGATTAACGTATCGTCATCAATGTTAAACCAATCTCGTAAAAAAAACTTGGTGATACATAATTATTAATCTCATTCAACCCCCCCCCACCCACTCACGGGTACTTTGACATAATTTTTCATTCAAGAAAATATATAAAATTACTTACGCAGAAACTAAGTCTTCAGAGGAAAAGTTGATGATGGCCTAAATTGTGGGGAATTAAAAAGGTAACATTGTTGAATGAAAAAAAAAATTAAAAACGAAAGTGCTGTTTTTATTTCTGTTTTTTCTTCTGTGATAGGGTAATCTAGAAAACCTGCCTAAATAATGATATAGTATAGAATAAATATCATAAAGGGGGAGAATAGAAATATTCCTTAGAAGGGGAATATTTGCCAATACCTAGATAGCTCAGACTGGCGATAGTTTTCCTAAACTGCCCTATACATTATTTAAAAGTATATACCCAATAAATACGAATTCTATAATATTTACAAGGTATATTTACAATTTTTACATAAATTCATTGACCTACATGATTCTACATTTGTTTGTTACAAAGGTCCTAAAATGAATTTAAAACGAAGATAAATCTCACCATACGTGTGATGGTGTAGATCAACATATTTTTATTTTAATCATAGTCCAAATTTACAAGACTTCATCCTACCCCATCTCCGAAGGTGTAGGATGGATAAATTTTGCTTAAACTAATTTTATTTACACGAGAAAACAACATTTGAAGAGTGATATTCCAAAACTCGCTTTGTCCATTTTTATCAAAGTTGGGTTTTCAATGGTACCTGGTAGATGAAGTATTAACTCACATTCCTTACATCATCAACTTACCAAAATGAGGTGTTAAACTCACCTAAATAGCCAATTCACTAAAAATTAAAAAAAAAATAATGTTCCAAAACGTGCTTTGTCCATTTTTATTGAAATTTTTTTCAGCAGTATTTAGTGGATGAAATGTATACCTACACTCCTACCTCATAAATCCACCCAAATAAAGTGCTAAACTCGCCTAAAAAGCCAATTTACCCGTTTAAAGGGAAACTGTTTTTCCTCTCTCCTGAAAAGTTGTGAAAATGGACAAAGCGTGTTTTGGAATATCACTCTTCATTTAAATTAGTCATCATAGATTACGAGTTACCACGCCCTGCTCATAATCTATGTGAGGTGAATACATTTTTAAAAGAAAGTAAGTGTATCCTGCTTACCACAAACTATACACGTTTTCCATCTCTTTCCTGGTGCTCACCTAATACTACGAGCTGTCGATGGAACTTAACCAAATGAGACACATTTTAATTCTTTGCCCATTTCAGTGATGTCCGGATACATCCTAAAATGTCAAAAAGGTACACTCATTAAGGTAAACTGCCCTATTATGAGACCCCTTAGCTAAATCGTCTATTTCTCAGGACCTACTGCATATTTTCAAGTTCTGATTGCACTAAAACGTACTCAAAACTCCAATGTACAACCCCCTTGTGTTGATTTAAAAAACAAAAAAAATTTTATATGATTTTTTTTTCAATAAAAAAAAAATGAAATTTTGACCAAAAAAAAAAAGTGGTCCTAATATGAGACCCTATGTTGTTTTTTTTTTAATATAAGAAAAAATGGAAATAGGATGGGAAAACATTATATTTTGGTTAAGAAACAATACAAATTGTTTTTATCGGGTATATATGCCATTTTTATCAGTTTTGGTGTTCATTGAGCACATAAAGTCTAAATCTTCAGCTGTACATAGTTCACAGGCCCATTATTCAAATTTCATCCAATTTTAATATTTTGAAATGATTTTATTGCGTTTTGAAGTGTTTTATGGCCATTTTCAACCTGTTCCAAAAAAACTCAATGTAATTTGTACTATGAGACAGGGTCTCATATTAGGCAACTCCTAGGGTCTCATATTAGGAAATCAGTGTTTTTTTTTTGATTCCCTCTAAATCCATAAAATCATAAAATAAATCACCAAACATGCCAGAATCATAAAATATAACATCTATGCTACATATTTATGCAAAGAAAGTGAAATTACGTTGCTTAGTTCAGCTGTAATACTCATCCAAAAACACCTCTTCAAAACATTGGCGATGTCAAAAACACGTTTTCAGGGATTAAAAAAAAACAATGCACCGAAACTCTCCAGTTTGAAGGTGCGGCCTAGTTATTGACAAATACCTACTAGTACATGCAATCAGCGCTAAAGTTCGTTAATAAACAGCTGAGAAATTCGAAGGTCTCATATTAGGCAGGGTCTCATAATAGGGCAGTTTACCCCTATTAACCGTGAATATTTTGGTTAATCTAGGTTGGATTGAAATATTATCCATCAAAAGATGAAATGGAAAAAACAAAAGAACTTCTGCCATGAACTCTGACAAGATGTCCATGGCTCAAGTTTTATCAACGAGGACGAGAGAACTGACTATACCGCGTCGAGACTAGATTTAGTTGCCGGAACCATGTCCGAGGGCATCCAAAAAACATCAACGTCTACCCTGTTTCAGTGTAGAAATCTGTATTAAGTATATAGAGGCTTGAGATGGTCAAATCCCCATCCCTATTTCTGGGGAGCCAATAGCGTACTTGCTAAGTACACATAAATTAGACAATTTATGTGACTTTACTAATTAATGACCAAAATCCCTATCTCGGGCTATAAACGTCAAAGGCTGTCAAGGGCTCGCGAACCCTTTCTCTTTTACACTTTCCGACTCGCGGGTGCGGCCCTACATGCGCGAGTAGATCGCAAGTACCTCGAGTACTTGGCCTATCTAAAGAATTTATACACGTTCCTAACATTTCATTATAAGGGGTTCGTAATATAAGCACTATCTTCGGCGGTGGGGCCAATCTGCCCTCTGTCACTTCAAGTATGGTGTAAAATTAATAGGTAGGTACCTATTAAAAAAGTCGATTTGTGCGATTAAATTGAGAATTCGAAAAATTCGTCTCTGGGGTAATATTTTTAAAATTTTTGAGCACGGATACGTTGAAGAAATATCGCTTATTCTGAGAACTTTTCTAGCAGCTAATTTTTAGTGCTTAAGGGTGTGACAACGCTGATTTTTTCTAAATGTATGGGGCTAAAAACTGAAAAAAGTTTCAACTTTGTACCTACCATTTTGCAGTTTTCAAGTTACCCAAATTAAAAATCCAGACTATGATATTCCTAATTACCTAGTTCGAATCATTACATCTCTTCTCCAAATACACTTGAAGAATAACTGCGGTTTGCAACATTCTTCATCTCTTATTGAGATCTGTCCAGGTAAAAAATATTCAAAAAATCGTCCACCTCCGATGAAATAATTTTATTGGGTATCTTCTCAAAGTCTCTCATATTTCTAAAGGAGGAAAAACAACAATAATATTATTATGGCATTTATCTAAGTACCTTTTTTCGGGGGTTAAACGCTCGGTTGTTGAGCAGAATCCAACCTCTTCTCCTCAGTCTTCTTCCGACGTAAGACCATCTTTTTAAGCCCTTCTTTGCCATCGTTTTCAAACCTATCCCCCCATTTTTTAGCGCCTTTTGCCGTCAAATCGATTTTCTTAAACGCTTTTCCGCTCGGTTCTTTACCACCATTGTAGGCGGTAGTGCTATCTTGGACCACATTATTAATCAGTTGCGCTACCTCGCCCAATGTGCGAATCGTGAATCCTAAAGTCGTTAAACTGAGTAATCCCATTCCTTCGAAAAAATTGTACACCGGTTTGCTGAATAATCGATACGCGATACTTTGTTTGCGGAGTTTTTTATGCAGTGCTAAAACCACAGGTCGTAGAAACACGCATAATTTATCAGGCACTTCTATAATCTTTCCAAGAACCCACTTAATTTCATTCGATACTAGTTCTTTGTTGTAAGATTGCATTCTCTCTCGAGCCTTGGCTGGATCTTTTTGGGCTAAATCTAATATTTCTTGAACTGCTTTCAAATTCTTCGTATCTTTCAATAGGGTTTGTATTTCTTCTGCGGTAATACCCGTGATTTCGCCGTCTGCGGTTATTTCTGGAGCTGTAGCCATCTGAGAAGATAATTTTTTTACACGTACGATTAAACAAATGTCTCCATTAATGCAATAGGAATAGGACGGTACATAATAATAGTTACGTTATGTTTATTCGTGATGCTGTTACCTGAATTGAAAAACCGAATAGGTAAAATATGAGAATCACCATAATAATTTGCAAGCCCATCTTTTACTGCATCTAATTTTTGTAAAAGATCGATTGTTTCTTCAAGTTTTCGTGGTTTAAAATTTAGGTAATCACCGGTAACTTAGAAGAGAAATACGTAGCAATATAATGTGCGACGTGCAGATAACTGCTGATAACTGTAAGAAACGCATAGGTTCTTATGTAAGTACATACATAAAGATATGGCAAAGTTAACTAAGTACTTATTATACAAAAAAAATGTACCTACAGCTGAAAAACGTTCTCCAACCGTCGCCTCTCCTTCTCTAATGTTAAATAATGAGACCGCAACATTTTGAAATTTTCAGCGTATTATGTACAGAGTAGGTGTAGAGACCATCAATGGATTTTTTCACATTTTTTTTTTCTTCTTTGTTTACCTAATGAAGGAAATTTCATTTTGAAGTGAAAATCTTATTTTCGACGTAAGAGCTGTATACTGTTCGTTGAAATTACGTAGGTATGAAGAAACAGAGACAGGTGTTACCAACTCTATTCTAACTAGGATAAAAAAAAAAATGTTGAGAGAGAAAACTGATATTTAATAATTTTTTCAAAATTATGTCGGACTCTGACATTTCTCCCTTCGCAAACATAGGTTTTCACATGGCCATTTTATTGCATGATGACGTAGGTAGGTATGTAATGACGATACAGATTTATAACGAGAAGGAATTTTAATTTCTGTAAACAAACCAAGGTAGGTAAGGTACTTACTGTAGATATTTAACGAATAAATTAAACTAATACTGTAACACATTGTTTACAATCAGTCGACAAGAACCTAATGTTTAAAAATGTGTGATTTACAAATTGAAAAAAATCAGCGTTACGGAGCCAGCTCAATACAAAATCGAGCTAATTTTTCCAGACTAGAAAATTATTTACAAATTGTATTGTACATTTCAGGGATGAAAAGCCTTAAAATGAAACTTCAGCTTTTGGCTTTTAGCTTGAAATTTCAAAATTGAAACTTTTGGCTTTAGCTTTCGGCTATCTTGATTTTTAAGGCTTGCTTTAGCCAGACTTTCGGCTTCCAATGGCTTTTCCTTATATTTTCAATTTAACAGCTTTCAGTTATATTTCATTAAGCTTTTAGCTTTTAACTATTGGCTTTAAGCTTTTGACTTTAAGCTTTTAGCTGATACGTCATCAATTTACAACAAAATGGAATTAAAAATTAGTTCAGGTACATTGATTTCATAATTAGTGATAGTGGAGAATATTCATTGCTAGAATTATTTTCCTTTATTTTTCATTTCACTAAATCGCATTAAAATAAAATTGAACGAAATTTTTTCATTTTTTTGTTTCTTCTAAATTTAGAGAATTCAATTCTGCAAAAAAGCCTTTGAAAAAAGCCAAAAGAATGAAACTTTTGGCTAGCTTTCGGCTTGGAAAAAATGAAACTTGCAAACTTTTAGCTTTTGGCTAAGTGCGAATATCTGCTCAGCTTTCAGCTTTCGGCTTTAAGCTTTCGGCTAGCTTTTCATCCCTGGTACATTTACTCAATAAATTCATAAATAAATAGGTAATTTAAAAATAAAGGTGCCTGAGGATTAAGTTTACAAGTTATATTACAGGTTAATAGGTAGGTATAGGTATTACATACGAAGTAACTCATCACTTCATCATACATTTATATGCAAATACAATACCTACAAACAAAAGTACAATCAAGAGATCAACTTTTTCCCGCTTAAATTGAAAACATACCATAAGGCTGCGATAGCAATCGCCACTAAAAGAGCACCGCCTGCAGCTCCGATGAAAATTGGTTTTTTCATCGGGAAAGATGGAACATAATAGATGTACTTTTGACTGAACGATTCGTAATCATTGGTCGACAGTGCGAATATTTGGATTTTATAGGTTTTTTGTTCTTCGAGATTTTTTACTGCGAAAACAAAAAAAATTATAAATAATACAATGTTCTTTTAAAATACATTAAATATCCAAAAATTCAAATAAAGAAAGAGGTAAGTAGGTAAGTAGGTAGGTAGGTAGGTAAGAGTGAAACTTGAGATCGTTGTGCTTACTTATAGCATTGTTCTCATATGTTTCGATTACACCGATACGTTCGTCTGATGGTTCGCTGTACCAAATAACTCTATAATATTTTAACATTTCTCGACCATGTTTGGGTGGTTTCCATACCACTCTGTAGCCTTCTTCTTCTACTCGTATATAAATATCATTAGGAGGACCAATTTGTTGGTATAAACCTGTAAACACATATTTTTGAAGCGAAAAATTATACATAAAAATGAATTATTTATTGATAGGTATAGGTACTTTTAACATGCAAAATTTATCTTCTCATTAACTGGTATCTTTTTGTTTGAGAAATTTTGATTCTTTTTTCTTTTCTTATTCGAATAATTTTTCATATCCAGGAACAGATTTAGAATTTTCGCGTGTAAGGAAGAATAGGAAACGCGCCCCTCCCCCTCTCCACCCCTTCAAAAAGTCGATCGTGTAATTCATTCAATTCAATCACTTCAACACCAACTTGACAGGATCATTGGGCATATATTTTCAAAATTTCCTAATTTTATGAATAAGTATGAAGGTCTTGAAAAAAATAACATGGAAAATTTTTTGACAATCTAAAAAAAAATTACTGATGAAAATTCTATTTCGATGTTTTTTTCAGTCACTATGGCTGCACTAAGAATTTTTCCATGAGTTTTTTTTTAGAAACTCTTAAAAAATACCAATAAAAAAATCGGAAAAAATAAAATTTTCAAGCAAGCGTATTGAAATTTGCACTAGTTGATCGAATTGGTCAAAAATAAATATATCAGAACAACTCTAAACAATTTTTTTGCAAATAATTTTTCAAATTTATGGTCACGATGAAACACCACTCATGCAGGAGTCAAATTTTTATTTTCCGGGTAATGATGAAAATCCAAATTTGGCTCATGAAGAACATCAAGATTTTGAATTTACATCCAATTTTTGATCTTCCAAATCGATTGGTGGTGGATTTGAACCACCTGGGAGCCCATCAGCAAATTTCTGAATTAAGTATTCGAGGTTTTGAATGAATTTCTTAAAAGTAATCCTTGTAAAATTGAATATTTCAACCAGTTCCTATATAGATTCCCATATTAAATATAGGTACTTAGGTACTTATAAGAACCTGTGGTTGAACCAGACATAGTTTTCAATCGGTGGGTGCTTTCAGACCCAAGTAAATAGGTAGTACTTGTGGTTGAGACAAAACTTAGTTTCCAATCAGTGGGTGTTTCCAGACCCAAGTAAGGAGTACGTACTTGTACTCATGACTCTCTCGTCAATCTAAAAACATTTTCTAAAACGTCCTTCAAACCTACTTCCAGCGTTCTTTTTTTCTTCAGATTTTCAAGTCATTAGTCGTTGGCTCGTTGCAAATTTTATGAAGAATGAGTTTTGAGTTTTCTTTCCTTATTGATAATTCTCCTTTTAATTGGCATTTCAAAATCATTGATCATTTTGTATTAAAAATACAAACAATTTACCTATTTTATCGAAAGCTTTTTTTTTAAATTTTGCAAAGTTACATTCTATTAGCCTATGCCTTAGAAAAACCACGAAGGTAAAAAAAATTATCATTTATCACCAAATCTTACATCGTGTCACTATTTTTCTATGCTCATACTCCAGTTTTTCATAAAATACAAAAAACCGCTTATCCTGGTAGGTATTACCATATGTTTCTGGATCTCAAAAAGGTCTCTCAAAACGGGACAAACTAGTTAAAATTTTGCAAGAAATTCAAATAAGTATTTCAACAAAAATATTTTTTGAGCATTTTTGTTAAACTTTCAGCCCAAAATAGCTGCTGATTTCTGCTGATGATTTTTGAAATTTTCGAAAAAAAGTCTACTTTTAGAGAGAATTTTAAATAATTATGTACTTCAATTAAAATTTTTTTCAGCTTTTCTAAAGACCGTTGAGCCCAAAAATGGTACATGATTTTCGAAAATTAAAAAAAAATGTTATATAAGTTAGGTGTACCTAAGTATTTTTTTTTGAAGAATTGTAAGTCCAAGATTGGGCAATTAGGTACTCGTGATTTTCGAAAGATTTGAAAAAGTATCATCATATTAAAATTGATTAGAATTTGAGAGAAAATGAGAAATTCGTACAAAAAAATTAACTCAATTTTGGGCTCAATGTTCCTCGAAAATCGTACTAAAATCAAAAATAAGGTATTGAAATAGCTTTTGCTGATGGCAGAATTTTGAGAATTCGAATTACCCATTTTCATTTTCTGGTAAATTTTTTTTAAATGTAATTTTCTTGGCAAAGATTGCATTTTGGTCAATTAAGTACTACTTACAATTAGATACTCTTTTTTCCTAAGCATTAATTTTTTTTTAAATTATAATTTTCTCTCATTTTGATATTAAAAAAGACTTTAGAAGCCTAGTTCCAAGAAGTAGGTTTAAACAATTTTCGATTTTCTATACTAGGTATTTTTTTTTTTTTTTTTTTTTGCATTACGGTGGTTCGAGTATTCAATTTACGTCAAAAATATGAAAATACACGATGATGGCGGATTCCTGCTTTAATATTCTTATCTCACGTTTTTTTCATTACCTACATAAAGCAAGTAGGTATTACATAGATTCTTTAAACAATCAAAGCACAAATATCGCAAAGGAAGATACCGCGAAGTATTAAACTTTTGTAGGTAGGTAAAGTAAATTAAATCGTGCAACATTCAGTAGCAGCTACTACTGCGTTTCGTTTTCACTATCCAAAAAATGTTGAACGAAAATTGATGAAACATCACGTAAATTCAAAGCTGATGCTCAAACGAATGAGGCAACATATTTATAGTTTACCTGAGTACGAACTTTGCACCGCTAATTCCTAGGTAATTATTTCAAAAAATGAAAACAAAATGTCAATTTTTCAAATTTATTCAAATCATGTGCAGAGGAGGGGTAAACAAATAATATAGCTAAGTATCACAATAATTTTTATGTAAGTATTTCAAGCTAAACACAAAAAAAGTGATGATTCATCGTAGTAGATACGAGTATTTGGAATCATTATGATAATTTGAGTGCATGCTTCACATTCCGTTATTGTTAATTTCTATTTTTTCCGACATATTCAGAGCTAAAATTGAAAATGTTAGTTTTATGTGAGATCAATATAGATACACAGTTCCCACCAACATACACATGCAATTAAACAACAAAAAACCATTACACTTAATTTATGATATCTTACCAACGGGGCTTCTGAATTCACGATCAATTTCAGTCTCAATCTCAGCTTCTAGTTCTTCTTCATCTATTAAAAAATTACATCCGAATGAGTCATACTTCAATACAAATACAAACATTAACTCGTATCAATGCAACGATAATGTGAGTAGAAAATTAGAAAACTTACCATGATTCTTCGTCATAATTTTTACAGTTTTGCTAAACATTCCATCGCCATTTTCATCTTGGCTTAGAACCATAACTTCGTAAGCTTGGCCTGAATTCAAATCGGATATTTCAGTTTCGAAAATTTCTTTAGAATCGAGTTGTTTGGTTTTCCATTCTTGAGCATCTTCAACTCGATACCTAAGGAAGGAAAGTACCTACCTATAAGTATTTAATTGGTCCATTTGATTATAAATTTCTGAACATGAAATGCAAATAAGAACACTAACCAAACGCTGAATTTCAATTTAGGTTTCGTTAAAGAAGATAGCCATCTCACTTTGACGGAATTTTTCGATACATCTGTGGTCACATTATAAGGCGCGTGATTACGTATGCTTTCTTGTATGATCAATTCGGACTCGGAACTAACAGTAGCTGCTTCATTTGTAGCGATGCACTGGTAATATCCTCGATCACTTTCTTGAATATTTCTTATGGTTAAATTACCCAAAGAAATCAACGCTCTATCGTGAGGTATTTCAGCGCCGTTTGTCTTTGAATTCGATATAATCGATTAATATACGTAATTACGTATGCGTAATTGTAAGAGATATCTTATAGAGTGCACAACTTACCCTTCGCCATGCCAAATTCGGTTTATCGAATCCTTCCCCGTCTACAGCATCGCATTGCATTACTACAGTATCTCCTATTTTCCTCAAATATAAGATATGAGGAGTAACGGTGAACACTGGTGCTCTTTGGACGATCACAGTCATTCTAGGTGAAGGACCGTTGGTTCCTAGATCGTTATAAGGTGTGCAGGTGTATTCCCCTCCATGCGAATCATCCACCTGTTGAGTATTGAAATTTACTCGCTCAAAATCTGGGAGGAATTCGGATGCTTTATTAATTTGGCAGATACCTATGTACCTTGCTGAAGTAAAGGGAGCCATTTTTTCTAGCAAATACTCCAGGTACATTGTAAGCATCGAATAGGAAACCGTCTTTTTCCCAGCGGATTTTCGTGATTTCTGGATTCGCCTTGAAGTAACATTCCAAGTGACCTGGTCGACCAAATGGTAGATAGACTCGTCTCGGTGCGTAGACAACTTTTGCTTTGACTGTAACATGAAAGTGAACAGAAAGGTTTATAATTTATTTCTGGAGGGGGAGGGGCGAGGGAGCAAAACGCAGCCGGAAGCAAATGATTTTGAAGTTAAAAAAATAAATGATTATTGTTTGGAAAGTATTTAAAAAATTGGAAAACCAAGTTTTAAAGGAGATGGACTTTCTTTTTTTAGAATTTTTAATAATTTTTTTCCACGTCCCTCTTCAATGAATATTTCCAATTTTTTGAATATCATTTTTGGTCGCCAAGTTACACATCTGCTGCTTACATCGAACATTTAAATAAGCTCCAGCTGATTGTTTTTCACCGTCATCATTGGTAATTTCGCAAAAATAATATCCCGAATCTTTCATTTCGGTTTTGATTATATTCAGAGATCCTTCAGGGTTCACTATTATCCGATCCTTCAAGTTTTGGATTTCAGTAACAGGGATTTCATCCTTATACCAGACTACATTGGCTGGCAATATCTTGGAGACGCATTTCATTTTAACCGATTCTTCCTCCATTACAGTTTGATTTATTGGAGGGACTGCCAGTAAGCTGCCTCCTGTGAAAATATTATTTTGATTAATGATGAATAGTAGAAGTCGATTTGCCTGATGGGTGTACCAATAAATGTGTGGATCAAAGTGTAAAAAACAAAAAATTGCTTCTGTAGCAAACTTCTATGATTTCTTCATCAATAAAAGTTAGGTGATCAGAAACAATTTTCAACTTTAACTTTTGTGTAGGTAAATTAAAAAATTTAGTAGGTATGTATCATTGTATCTTGTAGAGGAGAGAGAGCCGAAAGCCTTACAAATTGGGTTCTATACATACTTTTTGCCTATCCCCAATATTGAAAGCGATGGAATGTTAATAGGTAGGTACATAATATAATATTTAAAAAATCTAGAAAAAGACGAAACGAAATTTTTGAATTGCAATTGTGCCTACACTTTTGAACATAGCCGAAGTATTCAAAGGCCATTTTTTCCACAAAACTCTCTGTTACTTAATTAATTTTTTAGTTTTCTAGAATTTGCATCAGTAAAGAAATGAAATTTTCGGAAACCTGAAGATAAAATTGATAAATCTTGTAGGTAGGTAGAGAACTATAGAGAACTGAATTTTCAGTCAAAAAAACGTAGCTCGCAAATTTCGCACCTGTTCAACATTGAAGGAGCTATATGTATTGTACTTTGAATATGCCATTTCCTATTTTTAATTCTTAGTAATGCCCTGCCGCAATAATATTACAGATAGGCAAAAGGTGCATAGGACATAAGACATAACTTCTAGAACTTTTTCTTAGTTTCAAGATTTTGTACAGGATGATTCAGGGTAGAACTGAGGCCTTACACTAGGGAATTATGCAACACTTATCGAGCTCATGAGGTGATGCTTGCCTAATCCCTGCTTGAAGGGACAAAATGTGCATTCAAAAGCTATAGATTGCACTTTTTGCGTGGGATTTTGTGCAAAACGCGATTTTTCTGCTTGACAAATGGGAAGGTCTGCAGATGCCAGGATTTTAGAATAATCACCACCCCCCCCCCCCATCCACCTTTTTAAAGTGTAGTCAGAATTTACACAGATGGACCTAGCAGTGCGACACATCGATTGGTCTGTTTTCAAGGATGCTGAACTCGAATTTGACCTCTATTTTTCGATCGGATCCTTTACTAAGCCCCTGGAATTTCTCTTCGTTCAAAATAAAGTCAAAATTCAAATAAATTTCATCACAAAACAAATTTTAGCTTTCGAGGTCAATTTGGTGAAAATTGTTTTTTCCTGTTTTTAATTTATTATCTATTAAAAATTATTTTTGACTATTTTATCAAAATTTTGGGTTTAAAAGTAAGTAATTTTTTTATCTAAAAATTCAATTTTTTCAAATCTTGACTCTATCTACTTCTGAAAATGTCAATATGTAATATCAAAAAATGAATAACTTAATAATGTGCAAAAGCAATAACTTTTTTTATCCCTTTCAAACTGGTTGCACTGACTTTTCAACGTCAGGGTTATTTAAGATTACAAAATCATGCCTTTGGGTCTCACTTATGTCAAAAATACCAAAAAGTGTTGTTATTTCTTGCCAAAAATTACTAACAATTGTCATTTGTTTGCAAAGAATCGCAAATGTCTCACTTTTTCAAAAATTGCCCAAAAGTCTCACTTTGTTGCCAAAATTGCCAAAAAGATTTGCCTTTTTGTTAAAATCGTCAAAGTCTTCCTTCTTGCGAAAATTTTCAAAAAACAATCACTTTTTTACCAAAAAATTGCAAAAAAGTTTCAAAATTATTGTACTGTATAAAAGTACATACCTATTACTTTTTGCTAGTAATTCCCAAAAAGTCTTGCTTTTTACCAAATTGCTAAAAAAATCACACTTTTTTTTCTAAAAATTGCTCAAGTTCAATTTTTTTTTCAAGAATTGCTCAAAATTGTCTCTTTTTGAAAAAATTGGCAAAATCTTGCTTATTTTCCAAAAATTGTCAAAAATGCTATTTTTTACTCGAAAAATTGCAAAAAAAAAAAAGGTCTTGTTTAATCGCTAAAAACCTACGAAATAGTCTCACATTTTTGGCAAAAGTAAGTATTGGAATTGCCAGAAAGTGCTGCTTTTTGCTTAAAATAGTCAAAGTCGCAATCGAGTTGCATTATTCGGTTTTAAAATGAAATCTTTATAGTTTTGTAATTTTTTTTTACAGTTTTAATTGAAGTGTTCTTCTTTTTCTGTGACTTTTTTTCTACATTAAAATGTTTTGTTCGCGTCTAACAAATTTTTTCGTTACCAACGTTTTTTTTTGGGGGGGGGGGGAGATATTTAGTACGACCCCCGGAATTAAGATTCCCTGATTTGTAGCTGCCCAATTACACATTTTTTCTGAAGATTATTCCTACTTATATCAAAATTGGACTTTGAATGTGATTTTGATTCAAGTAGTAAGTACCAGTAATGATGTTTTCCTAGTAATAACACTGGTTAATTGATTTTAAATCCTCTATTTTTCATCTAAGCAGCTCAAATTTCTTTCGAGAACCTAATTTCGACCTAAGTAAGAGAAAATGTGCTTTTTGGAACCAAATTTTTCCAAAAAAAAAAAAAAAAAAAAATGGCTTAAAAATTCGAAAAATATGCACTGGGGCAGCTACAAAGTCAGAGAATCTTGATTCTAGGTCATATTCCAACAATCAACGCGTTTTTAGAGCCTCTTTCGACATGAATGAGAAAAAGGATATTTTTGCAGGCAAAATTTTTTCAACAAAACTTGAAATTTCAAAATTTACGACTAGTTAGTGACAACTCTGAAAATCGTCCTTCCAAATTCTGCATACCTTTTCTCAACTACTTACCAACCATTGGCATGGTAAAAAAAAAAAACGTAATTTTTCGACATTTTACAACGTGTTCAATTTGGGCCTCTGAAAATTATTATTTTTCTCACTCATGTCCATATTGGGCTCTAAAACTCGATCACATGTCAAAACTCGAATGTGGCCAGAAATGAAGTTTTTCGACAATTTATGATAAGATGAAGTGTCAAATCTTGATCAGGGATGCCAATTTTTGATCATCCGTCTCATATTGATTTTTTAGGTCCCACGAAACAATTGACACCTCTGATCAAGATTTGGCACTTTACTTCGAATATCTAACCATTTAATTTTCTCAACTGATTATGTAATTTTTGATCAATGTTGAAAAAATCAAAAGCCCGAAGGAATCTCAATTTTCCATTTGGCCAGCTGAAATTTTTTTGGGAGTCATCTTAAACCTCATCAGCGCGGATTCAGTAATTCTTTGACATGAAAAAAATGAGCAAAAATCGGTAGCTCAGCGATCACAAGACCCCCTTATCAGTAAGTTTTGCGTAGTTTTTGGGTAAAATTAAAAATCCTAGCCTTGAAACACTTCGTATCCATTAGTTCGATGTATGACATTGACACGTACCTATTTTGGCTGAAAATTCATACCTTCAACTTGTAAATGGTACCAAGTTCCATTTGCTTTAGTGGAAGGTGTCCTGTTTGGAAATATCACCTTACATTCGTACCATCCTTCGTCTGTTTCTCGAATACTGGTTATATTCACGGATCCTTTACCATGCTGCCAAGCATCTTTATCAGTCAACAGATGTATTCTGTTGACGAAATTATCAGCAGGGGTCATTTCACCGTCAGCCCATTTGAATACAATTTTATCCTTGATAGAAAAATTCCAAATCAATTGATCGAACGAATCGTTTCTTCTTCATCGCTTTCGATGATAAAATTTCACATCAAATCAACTACAGGTAGGTACCTAACCAGGTAAGTACTTACATCTTTTCTCCATTCGAGCACGTGAGGTATGACGATATCGTGAGGAAACTCGATGGCGCAATCCAGCACAGCATATTCTCCTACTTTGGTCAAGATTACCGAAGCTTCATCGCCGACACAAGGGACTAGAAAATTTGCGAAAAAAAATTACCTACCAAACGTGTTCGCTCTACTCGTTGGTGAAAAAAAAATATCGCCATACCTGGGCTTTGAATCAAAACGGAGCACAACAGAATCACACCGAATATCATCTCTTGGCCATTAAATACGAGTTTAAATTCTTAAAATAGCGTAGTAAGACATGCGTGAGTATTTTTTGCTCCTCTTTACGCGAACTACCGCAATTAGATATTGGTACTTATTGATTAAAAACCATTCACCGGAGTGGCGAAGCGGTGACAGAAAAATTACGAACACGATTTATGCGATAATGTTCGAGCGATGAATATAAGACAATTACTGAATTCATAATGTTCATCGCTAGAGGTCTTTCAATTAAACCAATTGAGTGTAGCTCGGAATTAAAACCGTATCCATCATCAACAAATTAACCAAAAGATGGAAAAAAATTATTAAAGGCACCGTAATATGTATTATTCTTCTTGCACTCGGATAAAGTGAACGTATTAACGGCGTTATACCTTTCATTAACCCGACGACGTTGATTTCATAGTCTGCTTTAAATTAAACACGCGAGCTCTAACACACAAGTGTAACTAATAAGAAGGGGTATGGCTTCTTAGAGCCATTATCGTGTTCATTTCAATGTCACAGTGACTTTCTTTCACTTCAAATTGCACTTACTTATTCATTTTTCTAACGGATTAAACGAGCTTTTGTCACAAGTTTCATTGTTACAGTTCTACAAATCACTGCACTCTTTATTTTTAATTGTCGCGAGTATCGTTCGATAGGCATGGACTGTACCGACAATGAGAAGAAAAAATACCTATAGAAAAAAAAAAACAACCTAAGCTGTAGTTTTGAGGATTTAAATTCAGCTTAAATATGTAAACAGTGTGCTCTCCATGCAACGTCATAAGTAAATAAGGAAGTTGTAAATCAACGGATTAAAAGTTAAAACATATTATTACTATATCCTGCGAATACGCTTAGCTTACTTTTAAATAAGTTAGATAACAGACAGTCGAAAGCCTAAAAACGTTTCTTTAAATATTTATTAGGTAACTTGATAAGTACCTATATTCGAGATGATTAATCTTTCGCAAATTAACGTATCATAATTTATATCGCCGATGAGGTTTCTTTTTTTTCTCTTTATTGAGATGACCGTTGCCTAATACGTTTATTCCGAGTGTTTCAGATTGGTATTTTACCTATCTATTGAAATATGTAGATGATTCTGCATTCTGAATAATTTGTGGAACAAAGAACAATAATACATCTTTGACGTACCTACATACCTACTAACCAGTTGCATACTTGGTATAGTGCAATGTGACTCGCAAATTAATTCTTCGTACCGAGTACCTACCTACCTATTTATATGTTATTCAATCGCAAAATTAATGTGACTTTGTACTTTTCCTCCGGAGAATATCGGTCAAATGAAGATTATAGTATAATGCCATTAGCTAACTTACCCAGCAAATGCATAATGCTAGACATTGATCAGACTAAAACCCATCTGACATACAGGGTGTCCCGAGATTGAGTAGCCAAAGCAAAAACGTAGGATTAACCGAGTCTCTTTTTCAAAAAATTCAGCCAGTTACTGGCCCACAACAAAGACCGTTTGATAGAGTTAAGGCAGGAATTATTGGGATGAAGAGAAATTATTTTAATTATTTGGTCAGGTGGTTTAGTCAATAATTATTCCTTAGAGAAGGAATAATTACCTTGTCCTGGATAGCTTGGAGTTGGTAGAGTAATACAATAAAACCATGTCGCCCTGAAAGTACTCCATTGTTCAAGTTTTGTTTCTGAACATCTGAACTATTAGAACAGTTTCCAGGGTGAAAAATTGAAAATTCAAGTATGTACCTATAACTTATACTTACATAAAATTTGATACGTCGTGAATCATCTAGTTAGTTTGAGCTGAAAAACTTGCGAAATATCAAAAATTTTACTCCCTCGGTCTTTTTACCCAAAGTCGGCACTCCTGGAATACCTAGATATAATCTTCGAACAAAAATTTGGCTAAAAATGATAAAATTGGTCAATTACCATTCTTAATTTTTTTTTTCATTTTCATTCTTCGAAGTTTGAAATTTTTATTGGAGAGCTCTAGAGCTGTTTTTGTTTATTTGCATATGAATGAATAAAAAATTGTTTGGTAATTATCTTATTTCACATTTCACCTGATGTAGGTAACGCCAGTAATGCCCCTCCAAAAAAATGACCTTTCTGTAATTTTCAACTTAAACTCTCAACACTCCAGGGGCCAACCCTAGTTCCTGAAAGTTCCCCATTCCTCATAGTTTTATCTCCGAACATCGCTGAACCATTAGAACAGTTTCCAAACTGAAAAATTGAAAACTTGAGTACGTGCATAATATCTGACATTGTGAATCATCTACCTATAGTTAGTTTCTGGCTACAGATGACAAAATTGATGAATTACTATTTTTATTTTATTTTTTTCATTTTCATTATCAGTGATTTTTGGATAGTGGCATTTTTCAGACATAGGCCAAATTATTGTTCTTTGAAGTTTGACATTTTCACCACCCCCCCCCCCCCAAAAAATCACAGTCACATAAGGTACAAAAGGTCAAAAATGGTCACATAAGATCACGACCGTCTCGAAAAATGTGGTCATAATCTTGATGGTATAATATGATTCTTTTTTCTGGTGCATTGGGTTCACTGCTCTTTTTGATTTTTTTTAAAAAATCGAATTCAAAATTTAGTGGATTTACTTACGTAAAATTTTATACCTGAGGAATAAAATATACCACTCTAAAAAAAATGACCTTTCTGTTATTTTAACCTTTGACCATCCCCACTTCAGTAGTTCATAAAAGTACTCCATTCCTCAAGTTTCATCTCTGAATGTGTGAACTATTAGAACAGTTTCCAGACTGAAAAATTGAAAATTCAAGTACATATGTACGTACCTATAACCTATACCTACATAAAATTTGACACGTCGTGAATCATTTAGTTAGTTTGAGCCCAAGAAGGAATAAAATTAAAGGTTATAAAATTTCCTATCGAAGTATTCAGCTGTTTTTTGAAGTAACGCTAATGAATTTTGTATGAATCAATTTAGAATTGAGTTTATTAAAAATTTCCACTTTCCAGTGAGTCAGACGTGAGTGACATGAGTGTTGAAAAAAAATTGTTCTGAATTCTATTTTAACTGATTTTGTACTCGTAGCAGTGATTTACTGAGGGTTGCTTTGCAGCTTTTTTCGTTCAAGTTAATCAAGTACAAAATTGTATCCCCAAGTAGAGAGGATAAAATGCAGAATGTTTTAGTAAAACACTGAGGTGCTCAAATTCAAAATTTTATTTTTATTACTCCTTGCATTTTTACAACTTTGAACCTGAATTTTGGCGGAAACAGTTTTGGTGCCCAACCCTTCAATTCGGAGCTGTGGCGGTTCAAAGTTTTCTTTTGTCAATTTTACCCCCACCACCACAATAAAAAATTTTGAAAAAAATCATGTTGAAAGGCTCACTGTTCCTCTACACATTCCGTGTGGTACCATAATTTTCCCCCCACTACTCATGGATACAGAATTTTTCTCACAAAAAACGCGTTTTTTGGCTATACTGACCAAGGGGGGTGGGTAGGGGGGCGGAAATTCCGATCGAAAATTTTTATTGGAGGTACCCATCAGCAATAATCCATCATGATTTTCTAAATCTGGGAACAGGGCCATTTCACCTATCTTACTTGGGAATACCCTTTTGTGGGAATTTCAAGTTTCAAAAATCTGCCGGAGGCTTCAGAACTACTCTAAACGGTCTGAAACAGTTTCCAATCGATTTGGCAGGTCGAAAATGGCGTAAATTTAAAATTTCAGCTTTCTGGGTCAATTTGGTAAGATTTTGATTTTTTTCTCCACATTTTTGGCCTAAATTTGATTTTTGAAAATTCGCCAAAAATCGAAAAAGGCACTTAAGCACTTGAAATTCTGTCAGATGATGAAATTTTTGCCTGCTCTTTTGATCTACCTACTATGTAAGGTTTAGAAAATTTCGAGCAAGTCCTACGTTGCAACGCAAAATCTGCGATTTCGGCTGACCAGTCAATAAAAATGGCCGCCATTTTGTGAGTACGGCCATGTTTTTTTTTGGGGGGGGGGCAAGGGCTAGAAATGTTCCACAGGACTTTCCCTTCAAGAAAAAAGTTGTTCCGGAAAATCGGCAGGGGGTGCAATTGATTCTTATGTGCCCCCCTCCCCGACTATTCGCAATACACGGGCAATCTCGTTCACCTTACACCATTTACTTCTCACCTCTGGACCGCTATTCCAATGAAAAATATTGACTATTTTAGTCCTTATTTTCAAATCTGATTCTCCAGCAAAAAGACGCCTTGAGAACCGGGCATGGGCATAATTTCATCAAATTGTACAAAATACGAACATTAACAAATCAAATCGTAAAATGAAAAGAAAAAAATCGAATTCCAATTTTCCGTTTTTAGTTTACATTTTTTTCAGTATCAGTCGAGATAACTTCACGTTTAAAAGTACGAATGATTTATTTTCATCAACGGATTTACACATGTAAAATATAAAGAACGCTACAAATAAGTCTATTACTTGATAATGCATTTAATTGTAAATTTAGTCCATACTTATGCATTACATTATTTCTTAAACTTTAAAATGTCCAATTTAAAATATATAAATTAAAAAAAAAATAGTATAAACTTAGTAAAAATATCGCGTACGTATGTACAAATTGAGTAGTAAATATTCTCATCAAGAGTAAAACTTTCAACTAAAATACAAAATATTGTGCAACAAATTTTTGGTGAATACGCTTACAAAAAAAAAGAGAGAAAAACTCAAAAAAAAAATCATTTAAAAATAACTACGAAAGATTTTGATACTTATACGACAAAAAAAAATATACGAAATCGAAAAAAAAAAAAAAATTACAGTGATGGCAAATATATTATTTATATAGCACATTCAGCACACATTTTGGTATTCGTCTAAAGCATAATTACGTGAAGCTAACGACAGACATGGGGAAAAAAATTGCCAAGTATATAAAGACGTTAAAGGGTAAAAAAAAAAAAAAAAGGAAAACAAAAACAAAGATAAGAAAAAGTAACAATTCTCACATTAACAAAGAAAACATCGAATATCGTTCACAACATAAATTAAAAATAATACTGTATAAAAAAAGTCAAATCGGTGTACCTATTTTTAAATTAAATATTGGCAATGTGGTGGGCAAACAATATTTTTTTTTTACATTTCCATATACGTACACCGATTCGACTTCGTCTTAAAAACTACAACAACAAAGGAGTAAAGTTCGTCATCCGATTGATCGGTATTTTAAATAAAAGTTTTCAATTTTCACTGATTTAAAAAAAATACACTTTACCGCCGAAAGCGTTAAACGCTAAATACAAAGAGATCGATTTCCACTTATGTGAAATAAGTACACTTCAATAAATACACTATTTGTTATACAAAATACAATAATATACAAAAAAATAAAAATAAAAGTAACAACAACTACACTTTTTTTAAAAGATATCATTTCCGAAAGCGTAAAAAAAACGAAAAATAAAAATCATAAAAAAAAATCAAAAAGAGAAATTTCAATTTACTATGCTTTTTAATATGTAAATATACATATTCTATACACATGCTAATAAAATAACATGTTTTTTTATATTTTATAATATTCAACAAACTATATATTTTTTCTATCACAATGAATAACAAACTGTTATAGTTTTAAAAAATATTTAAAAAGGTATTACAAAAATCGACGTGTTGGAAAAAAATGAAAATTTCTCTACGAACAGCTGTAGAAATTTTCTATTCTTATCACGTTGTAATTTGGTGGGGGGCAAATGTACATAAAATTCATTCGCGTATATTATATAGGTATAAAAATACATAATAATATTTTTTTTCAATTTGCAAAAACCCTGATATCGTGTAAATCTATAACGAGATGATTAAATTCAATCATAATACCTTAAAAAGATTTTCAAATTTTTAAATTTCCATATTTTTTTTTTTTTCGCAATAATATACCGAGCGCAGCAGTAGTTTTTCATTTTGTCACAAGTGAAGAAGAAAATTATAGGTACTTAAACAGAGATCAAAAACAAAAAAAACGTGAACACATACTCGATTCGCGTCCGTAAAAATCCGAAAATAAATACAAATTGGCAAAAATTGACTAAAATGTATACAGAGTAGGTACAATTTTTTTAATATACAACGTAGTGCGAATTATATAGATAAAATAATACAAATAAGCTTAAATAGAATTATTAAATGCTTCGTCAGGAATCACAAATAGGTACGACGGTGGCAAGAGAAAAGCAAAGCTTATAATATAAGACTAGAGACCGTTTACGTGTGCATTGTTTTGAGAGAAAATTCGGTAATTTTTTAATTTAAAGAAAAAAAAATCTTTCGTTTCAGTTTCGATGGGAATATACCTGCTATCCTACTTGATAAGGAGATGAAGATCAAATTACTCGTACATTGGAACAAACTTTAGAGTGAGTAGGTAGAAAAGGTATTCAATTTTTCCGTCATGTTTAGAACTCTGAACCTAGGAGCCATTAAAAGAGGAAAAAAATAATGGAATGTAAATAAAAAATATCGGATTACAATCGACGAAATTATTAATACTGATTTCAGTTTCAATTTTGAAACATTTTGGTTTCGGTTTCAGTTTATCAAGAGGCCGGAGTCATGATTTTAAAAATAAAGATGATTTCAGTTATAAATTTTCTCAGATAGAAAAATTGTAATATGTAGAACAGAATTTTGTACTATTTTCGAAAATCAGAACAGAATGAATCAGAAATCAAAATTGTTCAGATGTTGAAAAATTAGTGCAAAGCAACAGACCGTACGTTAAGATGGAATTTACTCAAAACCTGAGATTGACCTGAGAAAAAGAACCCCTCTCCCTCTACATAAAATCTTCGGATAGAATCAACTTTAATACCATAACAACCTCCTATTTCTGTAGAAAAAAATCAATGAATTCCACTAGTTCTCCATTTCATTTCATCTTTTTACAATTCCAAATAAAAATCAAAACTTGAATGTCGTTTGAAAATTTTAATTTTTTTTTGAAAAAGAATTGCTTTCCTATATTCTTGCAAAGGCTCAAAAATCTTCATAAATATTACAGATTTTCAGGTCTCAGAATAGAATATGTAGAATGGATCCAATGCCCAGTTTTCTAACTTTAAAGCCCGAGGGAAAATTTGGCAGCTTTCATATCTTTTTTTGACATTGTGAAAATATGAACGTGACCACAGAGAAGAGGGACACATTCGATACATACTCCTATAAATTTTTTCAGCTCTTGGAAAGAGACCCTATTTCTTCAATTTCAGATCCTCAAAAATGATCAATTTTGATTCAAACATTCTATTATGAAAAAATTAAACTTTGATTGTAAAATTTACAACACTTCAGGAAAATTGAGAAGCATTTATTTGCATATTGATTTCAAAAAAAAAATAATTCAAAAATGGAAAAGGGGCTTGTTGAATTCCTTTGTTTTTTGGAGGCGGGAAGAGAAGAGAGAAAAGAAGGAAGACCTTCAATTTGAAAAATTGTTAGAAAAATCCGAGTTTTCAGATGAAAATTTCCAATTTTTGATCATCTAATCATTTTTTCTACTTCAATTCTAGTTCGATCGCAGTTCAAGGATTCATAATTGGAGCAAGGAATTTTATAAAATGGAATATAGGTACCTCATTAGTAAAAATCAACCTGTCAAGCTATATTTATAGGATTTTTCAATAATTTTTTCCTCAAATTGGACGTATTGGTTCAAAAAATCAAGCCAATATTCAAAATTAGCTTAACAAACAACTTGCCACTACATTTCCATTTTTTTAAGGATTGCAATCAAAATTAATGTCTTTTGAGTCCCTGAGAAATATTGAGATCACACATTTTGATTTTTTTCGATATTTTTTGAAATAGTTTCGCGCCAAATTTCATGTTTTCTACATTATTCAGAGGTTGGAAAGGAAAGGAGAAGGGGTTTTCGAAGATGCTGGGTCAAAAAATTGAGCAAATATTTCGATTCAGTGTCTTCAAATCAGGAACGATTACCATCCCAATTGATTTGAGTTTTCCTCTTAATTTTCACTAAAATTGAGGGACCTTGTGCCCTCTCAACGATTTTAAAATCCCATTTCAAATTTTTCCGCTATTTTTTAAATTAGCAACAATCACTACACCTGTTTATTTTGAGCCCCCCCCCCCTCAATCTTCACTAAAATTGAAGGACTTTGCGTCACAACAATGTTAAGATCCAATTTCAAATTTTTTTTGCTATTTTTCGAAGTATGAATCCGCTGAATTTTTGTGTTTTCAACGCCATTTAGAGGCTGCAGAGGGGAGAGGGGGGAGATTCAGAGACATTGGGTCAAAAAATTGAACTTCGGTTTTCAATTTTTCCTCCGCAATTTTGACTAAAATTAGAGCCTTTTGCATCCCTGAAGAATGTCGGCATCCCATTTTGAATTTTTTTGGCATTTTTTGGAAATATGTATGTATTTGCCAAGTGCCATTTTTTCCACATATTTCAGTGAGGGGAGAGGTTGGTCAGAGTAGTTCAGTTTAAAATCAAACCAATATTTGAATTTGGAGTGTTCAAATTAGCAAAAATCATTACGTCACTTTATTTCTGGTTTGTTTTTGAATTTTAATCAAAATTAGAAGCCCTGAATCATTCACGTGCAGAGTTCAAATTTTTTCCTTCATCGTGAGGAAGGTGGGGGGGGGGTCAAATATTTTAAAAACTTCATGTACTTCAACCAGATGGAAATTTGTGGATATTCTTTGAAATTATTTCCAGCTTTTTTTTAATTATAATCAATTTTTTTGGAAAATATTGTGTGTACCTAATATTACTCAAAAATATTGTATTTTTGTACAGAAGGGTCCAGTGCCCATTGAGAAAAAAAATCATTGAAAAATAATCGTCCAAGAAAGTTGAGCTCTCCAATTTTGACTCGCCGGAATATATTAAAAAAACTAAAAAATCGTTTGAAAAAAAAACTGATTCCTCCATATAAGAAAAAAATTTAATGCTCTATAGTTTTGTTCCCCTTCACTTTCGTTTCTTCATACAAGTAAGTTTAGTAATCCTTAGTTTTTCCTTTTCTTTTTTTTTTTTTTTTTTTTTTTTTTTTCATTTCAACAAAATAATAACCGATTTTCTGTGATAGAAAATTCAAATCTCATTTTCAATTTCTTCGTAAAAAAAATCCAGACAAAAATGATGCTTTAAAACAACAAGAGGGGAAACAAAATATTATAGAATAGAATATGAAATATTTCCAATCAATACAGTGTGATTAGTTTTTTCTAAAAGGCTTAGTTTTTGAGATAATTTTGAGCAAAGTTGAATAAAAAGCTCAACTTGAGAAAAGGATTTTTCAAATTGACCACGAATTTTTAGATTTTCACATCATAAAATTCCTTGCTCCAATAATTATAAAAATTTCTTCAGTTATGAAAACCACCAGACTGAACTTCTGAAACCATCTTCAGCCCCAAGTTTCATTTTTAATAACCATTCACACGTCTCCAATGACACCCAAGTCTTTCATCGAAACCTCTCACTTGCCATACAACCGAATGAATTCGTCCAAGAAAACCTACATACACAATCATACATATAAAATATCTTAAAACTTTCGAACACAACGAATTCCACACAATAAATACAGGGTAAGAGGGAGGAGGAGGAGGAGGATGAGGCAAGAAATCAATTCGATAAAAATCTAAATACACAATTAGGTATTACAAACAATAATGAAAGTACACAATTATCATCGTAAGAAAATAAATAAATTAAAAAGATCAGAAATTGCGACAAACAGTACGTATGGACTGAGGAAAAGGGAAAATAAAAGATAGGAAAAAATTGGTAATCAGCATAAAAGTACAAGTACATTTGAAAAATGGTATTTCGGGATAACATTTTCATACATATAGGTATATAAGTAGTAATCGATATGGTAATACAATACTCACGAACGAACGAACAAAAAAAATCATCGCACACAACATCATCATCATCATCATCATGATCGTGGTCATTCATCATCGAACCGGAAATAAGCGCGGCGAAGAAGCGAGATAAAGTGAGGGATAAAACAAAGGCCAGCAGCAGCGTTAGCCATCTCAGATCTCAGCAGATACTCTCAAACTCTTTTAATCGTTTCATCTGCGCTTGTCTGCGTTTATACTCGTGGAACTCTTCCTTCATGGCTTGTACTCTGGCCTCGATTTCATCCTGTTTCGAGTGATGGGACGACGACGCGATGGCAGGTTTGACGCGAACAGCCGGAGGTAGCGGTGTTAGGACTAATTCGGTAGGCGTAGGAGAGGCGGGGAATATCGGATCGAATTCGTAATGATCGTCGACGCTCAAAGGCTTATTGCTGGTGACCGACTGCGTCGGAGACGGCGTGTAATCGAGCCACGTTCGCAGATACGGCGGTTTCGCCGATAGCATGCCGGACGTTGAGGGTAGGGGAGGCGGCGGAGGTGGCGCTGGTGGATGTCTGTAGGGTGGCAATCGAGACCATTCGGCTGTACCGGTGCTGCCGGTTTGATGGGATGTGTTTTTGGATCCGAGACCGCTAGAGCTGGACCGGCTCTCCGGCGATGTCTCCGGTACAACGCTGACCGCCAGTTCGGGCGCGCTGCGGGCGTACTTGATGTGTCTGGCAGCGGCCGATGGTCTCGAAATACGCGGTTTCAACACCCTCGACGGACTGTACGAGTTCAGTATACGTTCGTTTTCTTCGCGAATCGCCTGCAGCGAAGGTAACTCGTGACCGAACGTATCGTGACCGCTGCGAAGCGTCCGTTCGGCCGAACTAGGCTGCCGGACGGAGCTCAGATCGCTAAAATAGGCCGGCGACATCAAAGGCGATATGATGGTGGAGGCCGGAGAACTGGACAGGAACGGGGTGTATATGGCAGAAACGGCAGCGTGATGGGGTGTCTGGCCTTGAGCTACGTTTCGACTATCCATCGAGATCTCCGATCTCCTCGAACTGTGATGATCCTGATGCTGATGAACCAAAACCACCGCCGATCCACCGCCGCCAGAACCGCCGCCAGGGCGTGGTTGATGATGATGGCCGAACGGAGCCACGTCTCGGAAAGCCGGATGTGTCAGGAAACCGCCGTCGTCGATCGAGCTACTAATGCTGCTAGAACGCGAACTACTGCTCAGGATGAAGCGTCCGTCCGGCGCTCGAGATATGGGACGGACGCGTCTAGCGTGCAGTTCGTTATCGTAATCCGCCGATGATTTGCCGGCGTCGATGCCATCTCTCGAGTATATGCACGTGCGATGCGGATGAGCGACGCATTTTAGCATCATGTTGAACACGTTGTTCATACGTGATATTCCGGCCCTGTCAGACCTGCAAAAATTACACACAAATGCACACGTGCTAAATACGTACGTTATGGTAATTCGATAATAGGTACCTATGTAATAAAATGCGCGTATAGATGTACGCAAACAGCATGTGTACCTATGGGCCTAGTTTCTAGATAGGCTACTCTCTAAATATATTATCAACATAACTATTACGTCTAGAGGCTAATTAACGTGATTTTTAAAAAATGTGTATTCATGTTTACGCGTCTAGATATACCTAATGCACTCGATTAGTCCTATGTATAATGCAACGCAAAACCATTCCAGTTCACACATTCGCAATAATTCCAACGAAACCAACACCCAGATCCCTTTTACTTCAGTATTTTTTATTCATTCCAAATCTAACGCAGTTGTAAAGGGAACCCTGATGCGATTATTCGTCCATAAAAGCTCTGTAATCAATTTTCAGATACCCTGACTGATCTTCAGTCCTTCACAATATCTAATTTTCTACTGAATTGCCAAGTCTCCACGATACGAGTAAATAATGCTTCTAATATGGAGTATTTTTCACATTAGAATTGATCAAAATACGGTTCTAGGACATTCCCTCGAATACATTTTCCCAAATGAAAAAACCCTGAACCCCCCCCCCCCCCCGAACCTCATTTTCCCAAGTGCATTTGAGTGGACAAAAATTGATTTTTTTTTAAAATCATGAAAGTCTTGATATTTTGTGGTAGTAAAATTTCTTTTTTTTCAGTCAAAACAGTAGAAAATCAGTTTTCATCAAAATTACCAAAAAAAATCTTACTTTTTGCAGGAACTCTAAAAAAAGACCCATTTTTTGTCAACTTAACAGGAAAATTCTGTTTCTTCACAAAATTTCCAGAAAGTCAACTTTTTCCACCAAAATCTCACTCCTGTCATAATTTGCCTAGAAATCGTACTTTCTGTTTATCGAAATACCAAAAAAAAAAAAAAAACTCACTTCCTTATCAAAATTGTAGAGAATTAAATTTGAAAATTAAGTTGGGGGGATTATTTAGGGGGAATGGTTGTTTGGGGAATATTGATTCGGGAATTCGGATTTGTGAATTCGGTAGTCAGAAGAGAAACGTTCGAAAAAAAATTACAGGGAGAAATGGTCATTCACGAGACGTCAATTTCCCAAAACCTCACAAAGAACAGTTGAGAATTAATATCAAAAATGGTAGGTAGTTTCCAATCAACATTCTACCTTCCCTAGCATTTCTTTTCCCTTTTTTGACCCTATATGTATTTTCAGCGAAAAAAAACACTCCTCAACAAGACGCAGGAAAAATTTCAAGTTATTGAATCAAATACACATTTCCAAACTCCCTCTCACCCTCCTCACCAGCTTGAGCCGGCTGAACTTATGAAAAATTTAAAAACAAAAATTTTGTACCCAAACCGGCTTTTTTTTCAATAGCCTGTTTTTCCAATGAACACCAATAAAATTCGTTCAAATTTGGCATTTGGGTTCAGTTGAGTGTTAGATTGAAAGGGTTCAAGAGGGGATGGCCTGGATTCAAAATTGAAATTTCATCAACGTACGATAGTAAAATTACAAATTTTCAAAAATTCGATAATTTGAAGAAAATTTCATCACAATGAATTTTATTTGACTCTATTTTGTTTTCAAAAATCATTTCCCCCCTTTTTATCATAAATTTTAAGAGAAAAAAAATCTAAAAAGGACAGAGACTATGTATAAAAAACGCCATTATTTTCAAGTTTCCAAAATCATGAGAAACATTTTCGGTCAATTTACTCTAGGAGCCCCTTCCAAATGTCATGAAAATACCAGAAAATTGTACTTTCTCAAGACGTTCTGAAGAATTGAAGCATAGGATTGAGAGCAGAAAAGACCGAAGGAAGAACACCATTCTCTCGCCTCACTAACTTTTTACCTTACCCTCTTAACGACCAAAATGATGATAGATCGAATTTTTTTTCAACTTACAATTAGTTATATTAATCATTTTTTCCCAATATCTTGCTAAGAATCTTGGAATTTCAGTTCATGTTGAAAAGGGGGCAAGATGAAGGAGGGCATTGACGAAAATTCTCAAATTTTTGCAGTTTTTTTCCATCTTGCACTCATCCCCTACTCCTTCTCTCTATCTTTAAAGGGGTATTAAAAGTAATTTTTTTAACTGTATGAAACCATGAAGTATCAGCCACATCAATAGAAATATTAGAATTTTTATAGTTGTTGTTCTTGTCGTTGTTTTTTTAGGAAGAAAAAAATAAAAAAATTGAAAATGAGATTCAACTTGCACCCCTCTCTCTTCCAACTGCCACTGAAAATGGGTAAAAACGATGGAAAAATCAGAAAAGAATTGCTAAAAATATTATATTTATTCAGAATTGAGCTCTAGAGTGGATCGCGAAAAATAATGTTGGAAGATTTAGACCAAATTCAGTGGATCCCTTCATTTTGAGTTTCAAGTCACTCTGAAAAAATTTTGGCTTCGTAAAGTTACCCTGGATGGGAAATATGGGTCCTCAAAGAGGAGTTTTTGAAGCAATCAAGGTTTTTCGCTTCAACTCCGACCCAACCTGTTTAGGGCGAAATGGTGTAGTCCCAAAAAATAGTATTCGAGATTTTGCATCAACCTCGGCCGTTGCCATCAAAATCCAAGACCATGTTTAGGGTTCTATTGAGAGGTTGGCATTTTCTGGTCGTTATTGACAATTTCAAAATTTTGAGAAAAACAGCCAAAAAATTATCATTTTTTTCGGTTTTTTAAAATCCGCAATGTTGACCAAAAAATTGGCACCACTGTGTTCCAAAATATTTCCCGAGTTTCAGAAATGATATCTTTCCATGTTTTGGCTTTTGGCTTCATTAATGGGAAATATTTGAGAACAAAACATTTTCAAAACACGAATTTACCCAAAAATAAGTAGGTAAGTAATTTGAAAATTTTTAATCTCTCAGTAGAACCCAAAAAGTCGTCTTGAATTGTGATGGAAATGGTCTAAATCCTAAAACAGGATGGTATATGGGGTTAGAACGAAGAAGACCACGATTGTTTTGAAAGTTCCCTCTCTTGGAGGAACCATATTTTCCCTCCAGAGGCACCTATGAAGCTAATATTTTGACATGAATATTGTTTTTTTTTTTGGTCGGGGTCTGTCCAAAAATTTCGATCACGCTGACGTTTGAAAACGTGAAAAAAAATTGTTTAATTCTTCATAATTATTATTTCTGACTTCTACAAACTTAAAAAATATATGCGATAAATTCTCGTCATCGTGTTCAACTTTTAAAAACAAAAATGACCAATTTCAAACATTTTGATATTACTTATGCCATAATCTCTGGCATTTTAAAGTGAACTTTTATACACCAAATCTGACTTCAACTTGTAAGGACTTGAAAAAAATAACCCAAATTGTTAAAATTATGTCAATTTTTCAAAAAAATGATTTTCTGCTATTTTTCAAACTTTTGGTCTATTTGAGATTCTACGCATTAAGTCATATGTACTTGACCAAAACATATACCAATTCATGATTTGAAATTTCTCTTCAGCAGGAGGAGACTTTACTTTCATTTTTTCTTAATTTCCTACTATCAATTCAAAATGAAGCTGTCTCCACCGAATTTAGTTGATGTCTTTTGAATAAATCCATGATCAGAACAGGTCATTTTCAGGAAAATTTCAACCCTGTTCCCTTCTCATAATCATTTCCACATTATTAATGTGTACCTAGGTAATAATTTGCCGGGCGGAGTCTCTGACCTTCCTGGATTCGAAGTTCGTTCAATTTTAATCGTATTTTAAGCCAAATCCCACAAAAATTCTAAATGTAGGTATTCTTCATAACATCAAACTCGAACACACGAAAAAATTCAAGCATAATTACTTAATTAGTAGAGAAAATTGGTCAAATTCACGGGAAAAGAGGTGTGATTAAACTGAAATAATACTTAACTAGAAATATTCAGATCATTCCAACGAACAAACCTTCGCAACCTTCGTATTCATTCAAATCATTTCACACCAAACGAGGGAGAGGGTAGAGTAAATTTCAAACGCATTTTCAACCAAATAATCGCATTTGGCCATTATTTCCAATACAACTGCGTTGATCATCCACTTTCATGCTTTGAAAAAAAATTGGTTATTCCCCGATTAAAGCACTACATTCAAACAACCTTACACATCCCATCACCACAATTAATAACCAATTACCTATCTTATATTATAAAATAACACAAACTAACCAAACAAAAAAAAAAACAATCATGCTAATAAAAAATAAATACGTGAACACACAAAAGCATTTCAAGTTCAACATATTAGATATGCATACTTATGCACAGTATATCAAGTTATAATTTCACATAGGCCTAATAATGTATTTCAGATCTACGAATACCCCAACTGCGCACCCACCCTTCTTCCATTACAAATTCAACTACACCCCTTTCGAGAACTAAATTTTTTCTACTCAATTTCTAGTACTCCGATACACAGAGATAACACAGTTTACAGAAGAAATACACTAAAAAAAAGCGCACCTCGTAAATAATTATACGTGATAAATTTCACACTAGCCAAAAATCATTTTCAAACAGTTCGAAATTTCGTAAATTATTTTAGTTGTTTATTTTTCGTTTCAGAGACTTTCGTTTGTGTATGAGAAATGAAAATGAAAAATAAAAGCACAGAAAAAAAAACAATGGTGCAAGTGAACATTATTTATAAATACCAGTGTGTGCTCTTGTGCAATATATTATCAACAGCTTGCTAATTCATCACCTGTAATCCTTCATTATGGCAGCAAAACAAAGAACAAATAATCATTCGTTATGTATTATATAAATTAAATAGGTAAGTAGTAATTACGTAGTAGGTACTATATGAATTATGAATTACAACGTAGTATAGGAATCAATTTCATTTAAAGAGTAAAAATAAAATCGAATTTTACTCAATCCACGTATTTTTTTAAAGGTGAAAGGTCAAACGAACGGTATTCACGTTTTTGTGCCCTTTTATGTTGAATAAAATTGTAAGAAAAATAAAAACAGCAAATAAGCCTACTTGGGAAAGAAAGTAGATTAGAATTTCGAAAGTGGAAAATTCCTACAAAGAATAGGTAGGAAAGTACCCACAAATATGTCAAAAATGAGTAATTCGTGAATTCCGATGAAAATTTATCAAAGAATTGAATTTTTTAAAGACATTCTGATAACAGAACTGAGTACACGTTACACAAAATTAATCTTTGGAAAATTTTGTATCTCAAAATATGCTTTTAATGGCTGACAATAAATACGAGTTCGAATAAATTTATCAAGCAGTTTTATACAATTCGAATAATTTAATAATATAAATTCGGAGTTGAAAGACCAAACTGATCGTTTGAAAAAAATGAGTGAAACTGTTGATATTGGAAATAATTCGACGCATGAATCAATTTTTGAAGAATCGAGAATTGAATGAGCAACCCAAGCAGTTCAAAGATTCAAATAAATTAATTTGCCTATTAATCGAGCAAAATTTTAGAATTTAAATTCTAAGAAATCGGATCAACTAAAAATCAACTAATCGATTGATTGACTAACGGACAAAAATATCAATGTTGAGAAAAATTTAAGCAATCGATCAAATAAGCAAAAAATGTATTCAAACACGTAATCAAAATTCCAAATTTTGATTTTAAAATATTTAACAATGAAAATTTGATCATAAAATATAGTTTCCGGGCTCAATACCTTTAAAAATTGAAAAAAAAAATCCTCAAATTCAGTTTCTCAATTTCCAGAGAATTATTAAGCCAGGATTGAAAGACATAAATCATAACTAATGAGCTGGAGTTTCACAATAACTCAAATGGACCCCAATTTACAAATATTTCAGTGGTCAAAAATAGGATACCAGGCAACATTTCATTTTTTTTTTTTTTTGTAAAATGTGTCCATGAACGACAAATTTTTCATTTTTTTTTTTTTTTTTATAAATCATCACTGGAGAAAATTTTGGATTTGAAACGCTATACGAACAGATTTTGAAAATTTGTGCCTTACTCGAGACGTACTTTTTCATTTAGACTTCTTTTGCGAATAATTTCCACAAATCATAAAAATCTAAAAATCTGTTGGACGCTCCGGAACGGCTCGAAATCATTACTGGTCGTTCCAAGAGGCCTAAAATAGCGCACAAAAGAAAATTTTGGCTTTCTATCTTACTTCGAACAATTTTTGATCATTTTTATGAAAAATATACTTTTTAAAAAATCGAAAAATAAAATTTAGCACTTGAAATTGCAGCTGGTGTTGTATTTTTAAATGCACGCCAGATTTTTTGGTCTGGTTTAAAAAGTTTTCTACAAATTGGAATACCTCTCTCCTGATTTTTTTTTCAATCCAAAAGCATGACAATTTCATTAATTTTCAAAAATTGAATCCACTATAATTTTTTTCAATTTTTTCTCCCATTTTTAAAATTACTATCTTCTGTACGTAATTTTTTCCAAAACATTCGAAACAAATTATTATAAAAATAAGAAAATAATAAAATAAAATTGATGAGAAATACGTCTTTAAATATTCAAAAAAGAAAAAAAAATACAATTCTTGACCAAAATCTAGGACCGTATCAGTCACCAAGTCACTGATTTTGCTCACGTTTTTCACCAGAGCATGAGAACATTGAGAACTCATAAGAAACTAAGAAAGCCCCCAATGCTAATTTATTGAGCTTCCCATAAGAAAAGTTCAGAGTCCTACATGGATTTGAATTTTTCAAAATAGGCCATAAATTGCATATTTCTGGTGAAATCGAATATCCAGCAGTTATTGTCCTTGAGAAACACCGGTCTGATGACCTTTGGATTACATATGTAATATGTACAATCGTATTCAGAAGCTTAATTTCAACATAAGAAAGAAGATGGTATCTTTTAAGGCCCAATTATCCCCCAAAAATTACTCAAAATCCAAAAAAAGTGCGACTTTCTCAACAACCAGTAAGTTTTGAAGGGTACTTTCGAACTCCATTTTTTCCAAAAAATTCTTCAGCACTAAAAATGTACGATTGAGCAGGTACATTTCAGGAAATCTTTTTTCTGAGGTAGGTACATTCTCATGGCCACACTATTTTGAAGACCATTTTTGAGCATTTATTGACATTTTACAACCTTTTTTGAAAGAAATTTCAATTCCAAAAAATTTGTACTATTTTCCCTACTTGCATCGAAATTGGACCTCTGAACGTGATCATAATTTAAATTCAACTAAACATTAGGTTTTCCTATGGTTATTGTAATTGCCCATTAAATTTTTTCTGCAGATTACACATTTTTTTTTTTCATTTTCAAAGCTATTCCATACTTTAGCAAAAAATGAGGAAAATTGGTAACCGAGTGACCGAGAAATACCCTCGTTAAACATTCAATTTTGTACATTGAAAAATTCCAAACGTAGACAGGATGACATTAAATAAATGGAATTTTACCACCATATTTATTTCATCTGGTATCGAAATAAGATCATTAAAATCAAATAAAAATAAATAAAATATAGACGTAAATTAGTGGGCCTGAAAAAGTAACCTAAATTCTTTTCATTTCAACACCACTAATTCCATCAAAAACGCCCAACCGAATACTCCTACGAATGAAAAACACATTTTATTTATTCCTTCACCCTCCACCTTCTTTTCGAAAATAAAATACTGAAAAACAAGACACCCCTAAACGTGAAAGGTGCAAAAACGTGCACCGCAGAAGAAAAAAACACCATTCGCAACATTCTCAAGTGGGCACAGAAAAACGCCACCAAATCGTGTTAATGATTAATCATGCGTATATTATATGTAAATATAAAACAGTGTAGTAAGAAAGAGTCGTAAAAAAAATGGGTACAAAAAAAATAAGAAGAAAAACGTATTAATAAAAGCTGCGCCTATTTGTTAGGCCCAAATCTCGCCCAAAACCGACCACCAAAAACCGTATGGTCGATTACTTGAAACATCAATTCATCATTCAAAATGACAAGAATGGATCACCTTAAGATATTCGATTTTTTTTCAGTAAAATTTCACCGGATGCTAACGAGATGCCCATTAAACAAATGTGGGAATCTCGTTTCAAATACGAGTAAATACGAATCATAAGGGGGAGGAAAAAATTTTCAAGTATCGTTGAAAGTAAAGCAGTGCATTAACAATACCTCGTTTCTTTATTTTCTTTTTTTTTTCAAAATAATAAAATTTTAATTTAATTAAAAAACGACGAATCGATATTTAACAGTATGATTATCTTTTGAGCGAGAGCTAGATCGAGATATTAGATTGTGATGTAAAGGTTATTAGGCCTATTCGGCAACACGTAATATGTATATAAAGTCGAATATTAGATATTACACACGCACACGATATGAGAGATAATCAGGCGTATATAAAAATGCAAGCGATGATATGATATGAATATGATACGAGTAAATCAAAAAGGCCAAGGCACTATACGTATATGTACGAGTAAATAAATAGGTATATCAGAGAGAAAGAATGACAGAAAGAACGAGCGAAAAAAACAACAATAAAATCATCTTACTGTATTTTTTTTTTTTAGTCACATAGATATGTAATTTACGGTGCAAGCTCTAAGCTGAAGTCACGGTACGTATGTGATTCGGCAAGCCTGTATAAAAACACACAAACATTAAGGGGAACCATCAATGGGAATATTTTAAACCTCGTATTCGATATTCGGCGATCCATGGTGGGGGAATTTGTTAATGCACAACTTTACAATATTACACGTAAGTAGGTAGTATCTTTCGTTTCCTATACAAAGATCGGTGATCAGATCACGTAGGTGGACATACATAAATAAGTGGAGAGAAAACAAACAAGTAGAAAACACGGTCATGCAGCCTTTTTCTTTTCAATTTGATTTGTTCAGTACCCTTTGCTTTGGCAGTGATACGATGAACTAATGACACACTTACTTGTTTAATGGTACTTGTCTTACAGTTGGAATTTGGCCACCATTACGAGCATCGGTGATTCGGCAGGCTACCATGTTATAAGCTGAAACAGACGTCAAAGGACGGTAATAATTAGGTTGGATGTTCGATAATTTGCATACTCTCGCGCCGTAAATACACACACAGGTACAATTTCAGTGTTGCCAGCAGCACATGGTGACTTTTTTTTTCATTCAGCTTTACGTTAGAAAAATCAAAGGTGGGTTTTTTCAGATACCTTTTCAAAATAATTTTTTCTGAGCAAGTATAGATATTCATTTTTTTTTATTTTGAGCATTTTTTTGAATCAATGTTGAAAAGGTGTTTCAATTTGCAGTAATTTTTTCACTTTCTGTTAAAAAAGTCATAAGTAAGTAAGTTTTTCTATTTTTTTTTTTTACCAATCAAAGAAGCTATTTAATTTTGGGACTTGAAAAAAAATAACGAAATTTAAATCGATGAATAAAAGTTGAAAATATTACAGAATATTTCAAATTCTTCAAAATTCCAGTACAACTACATACATCTTTGCAGCTATTTGGCAACACTGCTAAGTACACAAGACCAAAAAAAAACATTTTTCAACGTGCTCCGGGAATTTTCCATTCAAACGTTGGTTTTGCTCCTTCATCACCGAAGAGCAATTTTTTTTCATTCTTTTACGAATAAGTAACTAGATAGATAATCCACGACCTCGACGAAATACACCACATACAATATACCTACACTACATACCTCTAGTAAATAGGTAAGTAACCATTAAACAGATAGGTAGGTAAGTCTAGGTAGAGATATTTCGTAGATGAAACGTACCTTTTTCTTGTCTCCTTCGTTTGCGTTTATTGCATATTTTGACCGCGCAAATGGATAATATTATGGCAACGATGAAAAATAATATTCCGCCGACTACGCCGGCCGTGACTGCTTTTTGTTTAACGCGAGCCGGAACGATGAATTTTACTTCTTCGCTACTTTCGTGGGTACTGTTACTATGGGCTATAACTCGCAGAAAATACGTTCGTCCGCCGACCATGTTTTTCACTGCAATCGCCATCGGCGTAATGAGAAAATTACAAATTGTCTCGGCAAATTCGAGCAAGAATACGTATAGACGTACAGTACAGATAAGTAAGTAAAGAGAAACTTTAGTGGAGTAAAAAATTGATTAATTTTGTGAACTTAAAGACAAGCAGTAACTATGTACTAGATGCTATTTATTTGAGCAGCTGAATTTCGCAGAAGTATTGCGAATGGTCTTGACATGTTCACTAGAGTTCTAAACAAACCTCATGATAATTATGATTCGTGGTCTGTGTTATAGAAAAGAAAAAGATGAAATCGAAAAAAATCAATTCAAAAATTTGATATTAGCACCTCATCTAAAACCCTAGCAAAGCATAGGTCACGCGAACTTATTCAATTTCATGAAATTTTGGAGACTCATTAAAAAAAAAAAAAAAAAAAAAAACAGATCGAAATTTAAAATCAGCACATTTGAAAATCCCACGAATCGCAGATCACGAAAATTTTTCAGTTTTTTAGATAGAAATTCGAAATTAACACCATCGAAATCATAACAAATTACACATTAAGTACATTATATGATTTTCAATTTTTTTTTTTTTTAAATACAACCAAAATTTGAGGACTACATGGAGAAGAACGCAGTGCGTCAGATTGAAATTTTGAGTAAATCGGTTTCATAAATTGAAGAGACGAAGTTCAAGGAAAAAAGTACACCTTAGAATCATACCCAGTGTCCAACAAAATTTTAAAATGAAAAAGGAAGACCTTGAAAGGGACCTTACAATTTATAAAAACATTTTCAAAATGAAAGACCCCCTCCTTCAATAAATATAGGTATAATTTTCAAAAACTACAAAGAAAAGACTTCAAATCAGTATTTTTTTTAATTTAGAGCTTTGGCTATTTCATTTTTCAAAAAATGAAAAACTTACTTTTTTGTTGAATTTTCATTAAAAATAACGATTTGAAATTTTCGAAAAAAAGAAAAACCTTCGTACAAAATAACACTTTTTCTTGACTTTTTTCAAACCTGATCGAAAGGATTTGTTAAAACACTCCAAATGTTCGCCTTTTAGAATCTTTAATTATCATTTTATCATCAAATCCTGCATTTTCTCGAGTATTTTTGAAAAATCCATGCTTTAACTATGGAGAAAAGAAAGGGAGAGGAGAGGGGATCACAAATATTCCAAGTCATTGAAAAAAGTTATATAGAAATCAAGTTTTATAGTTTTCTAAGTTTTCGAAGACGCTGATTCTGCTTCTAAAAATCATTTTATCCGTAAATCAAAATATTTGAGCCCCTTAAAAGGAGTTAAGAGAGTTTTAAAAATGAATCACGGATACCAACGTTCAAGTTTCTAGAGGCACTGATTCTCAATTTGGCATCCTTTTGTTATCAATCTTAAAACTAAACTTCTGGAGGGAGGGTAAGGAGGGGTCAAAGTTTTAAAAATCGCAATTTTGGTGCAAAAAAATTAAGGGAAAAATGAAAAATTACATCTGATCAAGCCTGAAAAGATCCAATCCGATCGAAACTATTGATCTAATTAGATCAAATCAGATCAAATTGAATCGAGAGAATGATCATTATTACTCGGATCCAATCTGATCAGATTCAATCTAATCCGATGACAACTCTGATTTGATAAGACCTCTTGGGTTGGATAATTGCCCCATTATTCAACTCACGTTTAAAAATTGAGTTTTTCTGAGAAAAATTCCACTTAGAACTTTGAAAATTTGTTACAAATACGAGTAATTTTTACTCTCTTTTCAACGTTTCTTTAAACGATGCAAACAAATTTGATCCAATTTTTGCTGATTTCAATTTATTATGCTCAAACGTTGGAGTTTCAAAGAGAAAGTTGAACTGTACAAAAATATGTACTGATGAGACTCTCTTTCTCAATAATTTCGAAGACTGTCACATCACGAGGCAAAATAATGATAGTTTCCTAGCCAAAAATTCTAATCCTAGTTTTGTCCAATTAAATTGATTGGTTGCAGGTTTTGAGTCCTTTTGAAATCATTAGCAAATTCTTGAATTGTTCAGTTTTGAAAAAAATCCATCATTTTGAAATGCCAGAACTCAATTTTAAAAAATGGTCAAAAAATTCACCAGAATGGTTAATCGTGCTGTATTTTTTGAACACCAGAAAACCCAAAATTCCACCAGGACATTATAGAACAGCTCAAAACAATCACCAAGATTTACCTAATTTAGGACGTGAAAAATAGAAATTACGCAAATCCAAATTTTGAATAGATTTTCAAATTTTAGAACCAGATTTTGAATCTTTAAAAATTTGCCAAAACAAAATCTGAAGATGAAATTCAGAACTTTATTGCCTAATACAAAATTGTTTTCTCCTTATTGAGACAGCTGTTTCAATAAGCGATCAAAATTTACAAAAAATTTCAAAAAAATACATTTTTTTGAAATGATAAAATTTTTTTTCAAAACCAACAAATACAGCACTTCAGAGGAATTTCACACCTTCGCTGAGCTCAAATGATATAAAATTTCTTCAAGTTTTTTCAAATTAAAAATATATTATTATTTTACGAAAGAAAAACTGCCATGAAAAAATTTAAATGTAGCAGAGGGAGGAGAAGGCATTACCCATTCTTTCAAGTACAATTTAACAAGACCATCGCAAGAAATTTATAAAAATATGACAATTTTTGAACCCCTTGAAAAAGTGAAGAAATGATGATAAGCTGCTTCTGTTACCTAGTTTAATTGAACTACGCTGATCGTATTGTGCTTCCCTAAAAGAATTTTTTGTAAAAATGTATTTTTTAATCAAGAATTTGAGAAACTTGAAAAATACTCATTTTAAGGACTCCTGGGCATAGGTAAGAACAGAAATAATTTTCAATAGGTATTTTCAATTCTTTTTACAAAAATCACTAATCAGAGATCAGAACTTTTTTGACACCCTATACTTTGATTTAAACTTGAAATTTTTTCAATAGGTAATTTAAAATTCACAATCGTTTCATCGTTTTATAAATTCTATGGAATTAATGACAGGAAGCGAGGGCAGGGTAGGTAGTCCCTCCACGGTTGGAACGAAAAACAGCAAAAATCATAACAGGGTTGCCAATTAACCCGAATAAAAACACTCCACATTTCAATTTTAAAAAAAAATCAAATACTCCTCAAAAAATATAGTATAAATATTGGTACACTATTTTAGGTCAACTCACCTAAATACTTGGTCTCATCGGACCTGATCTTGCTCGACCTAGTTAAATCTTTCCAAACATCGTCTATTCTGTACATAATCGTATAATACTTGACCATCTCCGGTCTTTCTTGAGGAGCCTCCCACGAAATAACGAATCCGCTATCGACCTCCTGTACAGTAACATTTCTCGGAGCACCTGGTCTCGGACCTGGCAAAACGAAAAAATCACCGATTATAAATCTCGAATACCATCTCCACAACAGAACCGATCAACACTACGTCGAGCACGAGTCTAGCGTAAACTTTTATTTTCTTGCATTACGCATTTCATTTGAAAAAATAGAAAAGAAAAAAGAAAAAAAACTCGAACGCAACTAAAACAAAACGACTCGTAAATACTTACCTCTAACCGAATGAATAATAAAAGCTCCGAGGCTAGAGTCTGTAGGGAAAATTATGTTACTACAATCTAAAACATCTGCAAAAAAATATACCAGCCATTCTAACTACCGTATACAAAGCGAGAAAATAATAAATAAACAGTACACAGAGAAAAAAAATACATAAATAAAAAACATAACAAAAGCTAAAAATAAAATCCTAATGATTGTCGATATCGGTTTATGTATTTAGGTTTTCTTTTTTTCTTTCTCTTTTTTTTTTGGATAAATGCCCAAGAACTCGGAGAGTGAACTCTTCGTAGCATTTTAAAATTCTATATTGGCTATGCCTTACTCTCCCTTCTTAAAATAAATGCATCCAATATACGAGTATAGAAAGGTTATCTAAAAGGATCATGCTTTTTTTTTTTAGTTATTAAAAAGATATCATTATGATAGAATATACGAAGAACTTCTCCATTTCTACAGAGTTCTGCACCTCCTTCGAATGATTTTCAAACCCACATCAAAAAATCAACTCCGGCAATAATATTCATTTTACATCCCCTCTCTGGTTCTATTCCTATCCTACGTACGCCTACATATGCTGCACAAATCATAAATAATTCAAACGAGCTACACAGCCTCTGAAAGGATTTCTAATAACCGATACAATAGGTTTTTAATTCTTTGCAACGTGCTGGCTGGCGTTCCGTCGATCCAAATTGTGAAAAAAAATTCCCTTTAAAGTAGACGACGAGCGGCTTCGTTGAATAGAAAAATTCAATGGAGATGCATTAAAATTCGACATTATGTGTTTTTACTACTATTGTAGGTAGAGTAATTGACGTTGAAAAAAAAAAAGAAAAAAAAATCGAGAAGCGATCTACTCTATTTGAACGAGAAAAAAACACACACAATGCTCGGGTAGCATTTTTAAGCATTTTGAAAAAGCTCGATTATTCTTAAAAGCCAGTCCATTTGACGCTGTTTTTTTTCACACGCCGCGAGTCTATGCATCGTTCGATGCTATTGTGAACAAAAAAATGCACAAGCTTTCGGTACGTGAAATTTTCAGAGATATACGAGAACGACGACAAAAATAAAAAATACGAAAAAAATCAAGCGAAAAGGAAAATTTGCTGAAATTCAACTCGACCAAAAAGTATAAGCAGCTACACGAGTTTCTTTTAATGCTGCGACCCTTACCATCGGCGGGGGGTGATGTAAAACTACTAACTGGATTTTTAGGTTTTTCAGCGCTCCGTAAAGAAGACGTATCGTCATCTATAGTGAAAATTACAATGTTATTTCATATCGGTATTTTGAAATTGATTAATTAAGACGAAAGATACGTAGACTAGATAATTATTAAAGTATTGAGCATGCTGATTAGTCTTCGTTTCAGCACATGCTATTTTTTTTTATGATGATTATTTTTCAGTTTTTCCTAATAGATTACTATATTACGTGTAAGTAGGTATTTATTTAGGTATTATAAATAAATAACGTAGATACCTAGAGTTCTGGCTGTAATTATTTTACTGAGCATTCCATCTCCGAGGGCGTTTTTACCGACTACTTGGAATTCGTACATAGTCGACGGTTTTAGATTCGTTATCGTTGTGAAAGTATTGCCTTGAGGAATCACCGGTATCCTTGACCAATCCGAAACGCCGGCTTCGCGATACCTGAAAATAAAAATTCACGTCAATTTATAAATTACTTACATTAAAATGTAACACAAATTTTTGGAATTTTTGAATTAAAAAAAAATTCTTGACAAAAAATTACTACTTATAGTAATTTATCAAAGGTTACCAGTAATTTACTAAAAATTACTAAGCAGAAATTCACCCAAAATTTTCAACAGCTCACCAAAATTACCAGCACCAAACTTACCAAAAATTATCAGTATTTTACCAGAAATTACCAGTATTTTACCAGAAATTATCAGTATTTTACCAAAAATTATCAGTATTTTACCAGAAATTGCCAGTAATTTACCAGAGATTACCAGTAATTTACCAGAAATTACCAGTGATTTACCAGAAATTACCAGTGATTTACCAGAAATTACCAGTGATTTACCAGAAATTACCAGTGATTTACCAGAAATTACCAGTAATTTACCAGAAATTCACCCAAAATTTTCAACACTTCACCAAAATTACCAGCACTAAATTTACCAAAAATTACCAGCAATTTACCAGAAATTACCAGTAGTACCAGTAATTTACCAGAAATTACCAGCTCTTTACCAGTAATTTACCAGAGATTACCAGAAATTAAATTACCTTTAGTTACCAGTAATTTACCAAAAATTACTAAGCAGAAATTCACCCAAAATTTTCAACACTTCACCAAAATTACCAGCACTAAATTTACCAAAAATTACCAGCAATTTACCAGAAATGACCAGTAGTACCAGTAATTTACCAGCAATTACCAGCACTTTACCAGTAATTTACCAGAGATCACCAGTAATTTACCAGAAATTACCTTTAATTTACCAGTAATTTACCAAAAATTACTAGACAGTAATAAATTTATCGAAAATTGCCAGTAAATTAAGGAAAAATAATCCGTAGTTATTATAATTAATAATCCACTCACCATATCGTGTAGTCTTGTTTATAATCAGGTCCTCCACTATATCCTGGCAGCCAGTACACAGTGGCGGTAAATGCAGTCGTGTTTGCGCTTATATTATATGGAGCATGAGGTTGCGTTCCTTCGACAACCAGTTGAGTAGAAACCATAATGGTGGCAACTTCGTTACTAGCTATACATAAATAATTGCCGAAATCCGTTCGCCTCAGTCCATCAATGGTAATATTGCCACCGGAAATACGAACTCTGTTTTTAGGCAGTGGTTGGCCGTCTTTCTGCAAAAGAAAATTACCATCACATGTTAGTACTACCCAAGAATCAGCAAAACCGTGGTATGAATGAACAAAATGGCGTCTTTAGTTACTTACTCTTTGCCATTCAATTTTGGGTTTTTGAGTGCCTTCGGCCTCTTGAGCATCACAGAACATATCAACAGTTTCGCCTACTTTACGTAAATAATGGCTTTCTGGTTCGACGGTGAAGGTGGGCGGTTTTCTGACCAACACTTCCATGTGACCCGAAGAGCCTTGGGTGCCTTGCGCATTATATGGCGTGCAAGTATACCTTCCTTGATGGTTTTGGTTCACCTGAAATACAACAAAAGTTAAGCAAATGATTATTAATACAGAATTACAGAACTACGTATAAGGATAAAGGTTTGAGGTTAATTCTTTACTCACCCTGGTGAAAAGCAAAGATCCATTATTCATAACAATAATATCCTTAGTCTGATACGGTTCCAATAAACGTTTATCTTTCGTCCACGTCACATATTGCAATGGTGGATTAGCCTTAATATAACACTGTACAACGCCTCCTAATCTAAATGGTAAATACTGAACAGTAGGAGTGAAAGTTACTTTAGCGGGATCTGCAACAATTAATTCGTAATTCACATAAATATTACACAATTATCAATAAGTAGGTACTTACTTAATTGGAAAATTCTACCTAGATACTCAGGGGAGAATGATCGCATCTGATCCAGATCAGACCATGATATAGAACTGGACATTCTGCGGATCCAATTCAATCTGATCAGATTTAATCAAAATCTATCTTTTGAATTTTGATCAAATTAGATTTGGAGTTTTGATCAGTTTTGATATGTCAAGACCAGATCACATTCTGTAGGGGACATCTAATTGGAATCCGCCAGATCTGAATATATCAAATCAGATCAAATAAAATCTGAATTCCCTAGATCCATTTAGAACAGACCAGATCTAATCAGATTACAGATCGAAGTTTTGGTCGGATCAGATGTGTTCAGACCTGATCGAGTCCAATCATTTCCCCCTGGTTATACCTATCTATTACAACAGAATATACAAGTAGGTACTTACATTCTACATTGAGATATGCTGATGCAACCTGAGCTTCGCCGATACCATTGCTAACTTCGCACTTATACTGACCGGAATCGTCACCACTGACCGGGTTAATAACGAGGGTACCGTCTTTCTTGATGTTCAGTCTCGTCTCTAAACTGCTCACTTCTCGAACTGGTTGTCCATCTTTGGACCACTGAATGGTAACATTGCCAGGTAACGCTTTCGCTCCGCAAGGAAATTCCAACTTTTCACCTTCGAGTTTTGTTTGATTCATTGGTGGCGTCATAATCACAGCGGCTCCTGAAACCGAAATGATTTTTTAGAGTTCAAACGATTTGCATCAAGTGTAAAAAAAATTGAGTAGTTTGGAGGCTTTAAAATTTCATTGGTTAGTAAAATATTTTCCCATTACATATTGTAAGAAATATTAAAATCAATAGTCCGGCATAATGACTATAGGAATAATTGCCCCCCCCCCGGGTCACCAATCCACTGATACAACTTTTTTCTTACAGGGGGCATCCTAAAGAACATTTTAAAACCAACTTTCCAAAAAAAAAGGCTGGCCTTATTAACAACATAGCGGCCATTTTGATGGACAGGTCAACCGAAATTTCAGATTTATGAGAATAAAAATCAAAATACTAAATTGACTTAATAAGCTAAGACTTGGGGGTTTCAAACCGTTTTGAGCAGTTTTGAAGCCTCCAGGAGATTTTTGAAACTAAAAATGAAGTTGATCAGCAGGCCGAAATTCACTCAGCAAACTAATTTCAATACGCTATGAAGTCTACTGCAGATGGATTTCAAGTCGTTTTGAAGCTTCCAGCTACTTTTTGGGAATTCCAATCCGTTTTGGAGCCTCCAGCGGATTTTTAAGAACTACTGCTTTCAAAAAATGCCACAAAATCTGTCCGAATCAACTATTGAACCTACTGTGCAGAGTAAATTTCGGCTTTCCAACTCAATTTCAAGTTTCAAAAATTTACTGGAGGCTCCAGTAATTACCAAAAAGTTGCTGGAGGCTCCAAAAGGACTTGAAATCCATCTGCAGTCGACTTCATAGCGCATTGAAATCAGTTTTCAGAGTAAATTTTGGAATTTCGTGAAAATTTTAAGTTTCAAAAATTTACTGGAGACTCCAAGAAATTTCAAAAAGTTGCTGGAAGCTCCAAAATGACTCGAACCCGCCAGCAGTCGACTGAATAACGCGTTTGAAGTTGGAATGCAGCGTGAATTTTGGATTTCAAAGTTCACTCGATGAAATTTTGTGGAAATTTCGTTTCAAAAATGTGCTGGAGGCTCCAGAACTGTTCAAATCGATTTGAAACTGTTTCCAATCAATTTTGCAGGTCGAAGATAGGGCATATCCAAAATTTCAGGTTTCTAGGTCAATTTTGTAAGATTTTGATTTTTTTCTCGTTTTTGGCCTACATTTGATTTTCAGAAATTCACCAAAAATCCAAAAATATACCTACTTTAGCACTTGAAATTTTGGCTAGTGATAAATTTTCAAATGTTCTTTCGCTCTAGCTCAGTTTAGCAAAATTTGCGATTGTAGCTGACCTGTCAATCAAAATGGCCACCATTTTGTTAGTAAGATCAACTTTTTTAAAGGCAAATTGGCTTTAAAATGTTTCTTAAAATGCCCCCTTTCAGGAAAAAGTTGTCCCGGAAGATCGGGAGGAGGAGGTTGAAATTATTCCAACTGAAAAACGATCAGAATTCCATCCAATCAAAACAAATGGACTGCACTGGCATTCAATACACTAAATGTAAAAATAGCAATTAGCCAAAAAAAATGAAACCCCCACTAGGCATATCGTGAAACCGAAAGAACCCCATCGCAACTGCATCGATCCAATTTTCAAGAAAACTATACCCAATCGACACCTACGGCGATATTTCAAAATGCATACGATTATCGCATTGGCAGCAGTCAACTATATTCTCCATCTCTATACAATATGACGTTTACTTAATTAAAATATCCGATTGCATTTCCTCGCTGACCCACGTCCTCCGTATCCTTCGACGTTGCTCAAGGGTTTAGGTATTAATCGCGTATCGTATAATTATAAATGTTGCAATTTATACCCATCAGCCCTCAGCAGCCGAGACGTCAAATCCACATTACCATAAACATGGGCACGCCTACGCCTCCTCTCCTTACTATTAGTCCTTTCTACGAAGAGAGGGTGCACCACTTACCAGCTATAATGACTCGAGCCGTGTGACTAATCTGTCCTTCTCCATTGCGAGCGATACACGTATAATCTCCGATATCTTCGTGCCTTATACTGGATATCCTGAGCTCGGTACCGTCGTTGAAGATGCCGGTCGTCGTTGAAGGATCGACTGGATGTTCATCCTTGAACCAGACGATCTCCGGGGCCGGCGTACCATCGGCTTGGCAATTCAGTATAATCGCATCGCCCAAATTCACGTAGATTATCTCTTCCGGCGTGACCACGAATCGAGGCGGAGCTGTGAACATATGAAAAATGCAACTTGCGTTATTATAAATTCAACAAAACTAAGTACTTCAACCACTGGAGAAAATGAGGTGAGGGGGGGGGTCAACATGAGTTTTACCGAAGTTACAAAATGGAACATTTAACATCAACCTCCAGTTCCATCCTCACAACTAAGAATTAATACTGGATTTGAACAAAAAAGTTCTCAAAATTTTTCAATGCAAAGTAAACCAGATTTCCATTGCCAGTATTTCGAGGTATAATTTTCACCCAAGAATTAGCCCGAAAATGGAAAATCTAAACCAACCTAAAATATTGCAGGGGACAGGGGAGCGGATCGTGCAATAATAATAAGTGCGTAGGTCGTTATTGATCCGATTGCTATACGATTCAATTTACGTTTTCCACGAAATTAAAAGAAAATAATAAAAATAAAACGAAAAATAAACAAACTCACGCGCAGAAAGAAGAAGAAAAATTGAAACTAGAATATGACGAAAGTTTTGAAAAGAATTACAGAAGTAGTTTATTACTACACCACGGTTGGAAATCAAGCAAGAAAAAAGATAATTAAAGGTTATGAAATGTTGAAAAAATGTTGGAAATAAGTTTTGTTACGAAGAATTTTCAATTTCCTCGACTTGATTATTGTTTTTCTTTTCGGGTTCGTTTCTTTTTCCGTTACTACAGCTCTTTCGAATACCTCGACGTGTCGTCGTTTTGACGTATCTTACTCGAGTACCTACGTTACGTACCTACCCTCGTACGTATCGAGGCGAAAAATCAATTTGTGAAATTAATCGTAAAATTTAATTTTTGTATTATTTACTTGATTCAAAAAATTATACGAATTCAATGGTTAGATAGTAGATACTTAGTTGACCGTTGTGAATTTACAATTAATTTTAATTTTTATACAAAGTAATGAATCATTACTAATGATGCAATCGAAATTTCATAAAAATTATACAAAGAAAAACTCGAAAAAAATTATGCGGGGTGTTTTGTTTGAAGTTCTCCTGATAATACGCAACCTAAACTACACAAATGTGAATAGGTTTGTCGATCCAAAAAATTGAAGGGGTAGCGTTGTACGGGGTGTTTAGTATTGTATCTTTAAGCAATCAATTTTCAACTTTCTGTCTCAGTTTGGTCAAAATTCACTCTTTCTTGATGAAAAAAATGGTCAAATTTTAGTTCTCAAAAATTCACTAAAAAAAACCAACCCCCCCCCTCCAAAAAAAAAATTCAAAGTTTAATTTCAGAATCAAAATCAAGACAATTTTTTCGGATATTTCAATTTTGGGAAAAAGGTCACAATTTTTTCCAATTTTTTTTTTTTTAAACGTAGGTATACTAATTACCCTTGAAATTTTTTTTCATAAACCAAAATTCTTGAAAAAAAGAACAGAACAATAACGTAGGTAGGTACAAGTTTTTGGTGATCAAAAAGTGTAAGAAAATACAAAATAGTAAAAGATATTTTTTCATTTCCAAGGAATGAAAACTTGAAAAAAGATGTAAATTTTTCCAGAAAACAATTTTTTGGAATTAAATTTTTTAATTTTCAATAAGACAGAAATGGGTAAAAGTTTCAAATTGATTTTAAACAAGCGAGGTCCGGGGGACCTGGCAAAAAGGTTCCCCAGATTTGATAAAAAAATATCCTCTTTTTTCTAAAATTTTCTATGTAAGTAACCAAAGTGATTAATTTTTGCTATTTCTCTGTTCTGTTTTACACTACACTGAAATGAAATAAATCAAAATCCAAAATCATTAATAAGATTTTTTCCAAAATTAAAAATTCAAATATTCAAAAAATCCGAAAGCAAAAATTGAAAAATCAATATTCAATTCGAACAAGAGTTTTTTGGTTATAGGGTACACTATTGTTGGAACCTCCCTCCCCCCCCCCCTCCAAAGTGCTCCAATTTTCACTCAAACGATTATTTGATGAAAAAAAATGCCATCACTTTTTATAGTTTCCATTTTTTAAATTCGATTTTTCGTCTCGTATTAGGCATGAAAAAAAACACCTACAAAACAGCAGCTTACTCGAGTAGAATTGACATTTCGTCAAAAATTCAACAGCTCAATTCATGTTATTAAGACTCAATTAGTAATAAACTAAAATTATACTCGCCTTCGATTGGACGAAAATCAGAGTTTTCGAAAGAAAATTCCCTAAAACCCCATAACTTAATCAAAATTTCAACCGTTCAAATTCATTTTTTTAGATTTTTGACGAATTTTTGAAAATACAAAAATGGTGATTCTCAAATCGTTTGTTTATTTTTTCAAATAGGTAAATACATATGTACAATTTTTCAGTAAACACGATGAAAATTAGTTCTGAAAGGCTGAAATTAATAACTCCTCTAAACCAAATTCTATCATTTCTGTCGCCTTTCTGGAACTTCCAGCGAGATTTTCGATTTTTCTATCATTTTTGAATTTCTTCAGAAGGCTAGGAAAATAGAAATCAACTATGGCAGCTAAAAACCGAGTTGTAGTTCATTTTCCAGCTATGTGTATTTAATGAGTTTATCTTTACCCACAATTTGGACAATTTCTGTGCATATTTCGAGTGTAAGTGCATTTTGGATACTCCTGAGTCGTGATTGGACAATTTCACGTTTTCGATAAAAATGAAAAGATTTGAAGGGGAGGGGGAGGGGATTGCCCACTGCTTCATAGCGTTGCATTCATTCCAGGCAATTCATATTATTTTAGGTCTCTAGTTGCCTGATTACCGAAGGTGAAGGGGAAGGGAAGGAAAAGAGAAATTCCAATTCCCAACCGACATTATTTTTTAAATGAAAAAATGAAAATTCGATAATATTGAAGCGAGAAACTGAAATTTCGGTGTAAAGTACATCCTATTTTCAATCTCCCGAATGGAGAATCGATCAAGTGAAAGTTCTGAGGCGTTTTAGAGCAGCCAACAAACTTCTAGAATTTTCTAGTTCTAGAATAATTGGCATTAAAAAAAGGCTGAATTGCAATTCAAGTTCCGCAAACTCAAATAAATCGTTTTTTGAGACTTTTCAGATCAATTTGAGCGGTTTTCAAAATCTGATTCTGTCAGTTCTGATAAAATTCATTTTTTTAAATCTTTGTTTTTTCTAGAACTGAAGAATTCAAAAATCACGAGTGAATTATGGAAAATAAAAATGATGTAGAAATCAAATCTAAATTTCTTACTTCAATTTGATCAAATTTTGATGTAGGATTTTGAATTTTCAAAAATTTGTTACAATTTGAAAGATAAAATGGAGCATTTGAAATTTGCAAAAAGTAACATCTCAAAGGATTGAACGTAAAACCCCCTAAAGTAAGCTCTGCAATTTCCAACTCTGTTCAGCTCAGCTCACGTCAGCTCGCTCAGAAGCAGAGAACCTCGCATTAACGCGCCATCTACGACGTTCATTTTTCATAGCCTACTCAATTTCATTTATTTCGTCTAAACGAGGCGATAAATTCGATAAAAATCAATTTATTAAGGAGAAAAAATCGAGTACGCCGACATATTCTCGCAGCAATAATAGAGAAAGAGAATATCTTGTGACGTATGCGCGTTTAAACTACGTATAGATAATATTGGAAGCCGTAAAAAAATAATATTCGTGCTATATCGACGTAAATTTGTTAAATAACTCGTATAAAATATTACCAAATAAAAATAACAACATTTATACTTTAAGGAAGAAGATAGCTATACGTATATGTATAATGTACCTAGCCGATCACCAAGGGATGATTGAGGGGGCGATGAGAAAAGAGAAGAAAACGCGAACGCGCGTGTAAGAGTGAGCCCACCCAAGAGGTGGGGGAGGGGGAGGGTACTCTAGGGGGAGAAACACGAAAACGTGTATAGGGCGCTATAGCGGTAGAGAGTATATAAATGAAATAAAAACGCATCTCGACGATATAGCGAGTAGTTTACGGGCGCGTCGAAAATATGAGTTTCGTTTAAAAAATATGGTGCAAAAGTGACGGTAGTAACGGAAAATAAAAACGAAATGAAAATATCTACGTAATAGATACCAATTCGGCGTGCGGCGGATATATACTCGTACGGGTATGTGTGTGTGTGTAGCTCTGGTAGTACCTTTCCATTCCACTACTCCGCAAGGCTTTTGTGAGAACGACGACCGAACGATGAGGAAATTGGGGCAGCTAGAGAGAGATAAAAGGCAGCAGACAGAGAAAGAGAGTTACGTTCCTGTAAACGTACCTCTACATATATGTGTGTTTAAAAGGGGAGCAATGGGGGTAAGTAAGAGAGTACAGACTACCGCGGAGAGAGAGAGAGAGAGAGTGTGTGTTCTTATAGTAAAATTTTTCAGTTTCGTAATGCGCCAAAAACACCTGACTTTTATTTCCCTCGAGAGCTTATTAGGTACCATAGACGAGGTTTTTTCCTTGGCCGGGTTTTTAGTACGTATTTAGATTTATGTTTGATTTAGGCCGCCTGAACTGCTGAGCTGTTTGCAGATTCGCGTTTTTCCACTCGTTCGTTGCCTTTTTTATTCCGTGAGAGAGAAAGAGAAAAAACTTTGTTCGAAAAATGAACGAATTTGTGGCACTCTAGCGTATTTTTTTGATCTGGTACTCGTTTTAAAAATTTTTACGTAGGTTTTTGGTACAATTGTACGTGTTTGAATTATGGTCCATTTTATCAATAAGGGTCTTGCAATTAGAAATGATCATCGGTGATAAAATTTTCGTACATAATCCGGGAAAATAATTTTGAAGTTTTACCAATCATTCCAATCAGAAGATATTCAAATTGGTGATGCCCTAAATCTGTAACTGAGGGCTCTAAAATGGTTCAAAACTGTAAAAACCAAATTTCAGGGCTCGTACTCACCCCTCCCCCCCAAAAAAAAAACGACTTTGGTAACCAAAAAATCTAGAAAAAGTAACCAAAAAAGTTGGAAAATCGAGCAAAACATTTCAAAGCAGGAACTCGATCGAGACTGTATAAGTAAGAGTTTTTGCGAAAAACAGAATCTTTAAAGAATAAATTGAAAAAAATAACACTTGATCGTAATTTTTGTCAAAAAGTTAGATTATTTTCTTTTTGGAAAAAAATGAAGGACTTCATGACTGTTTTTAGCAAAACAGTGAGAATTTTTAGCAATTGACCACAAAAAGCGAGACTGACAATTTTAGGGAAAGGCAAGTCTATATTTGCCAATTTCTGGAAAAATATCGAGATTCGAGAAACGGGGGGGGGGGGGGGGTCAAACTTTTTGATTTTTGGTGGAAAGCGAAACGCTGACAATCCCAGCAAAAAGCATGGCTTTTAGCAAAAATTGAAACTTTTCCAAAATTTTCAGCAAAAAAGTGAGATCTATTTGCAATTGTTGGTAAAAAAAAGGGGAAATTTTTTGTAAAAAAAAGTGAAAGTTCGGGGTAATTTTTGGCAAAAAGCCAGAGTTTGACAATACAGCAATTTAAATTTTTGTCGAAGAATAAGATTTTTTCGTAATTTTTTTTTAAGAGAAAAACGAAATATTATTTTGACAATTTTTGGCAAAAAGTAAAACTGAGACTTCTGAGTGATTTTTAAAGAGAAAAATTTGGAAATTTTTTGCAAAAAAATCACGAAAATTTTAAGCATTTTTTAGCAAAACAGTGAGAATTTTGCAATTTTAGGTAAAAAGCGAAACGAACAATTTTATTAGGAGGAACTTGGCAATTTTTACACCTAAAGTTGGCCTTTTTGGAATTGTTTGCACATAAAAAGACGGTTTTCAAAAATTTTAAGAATAAAACGAGATTTTTCTTCTCATTTTTCCTCACAAGAACTTTAAAGAAATAAAAACCAAAATTTGGAAAAATTAATTTTTTCAAATTGAAAAAAAAAGGTAAATTTAGGAACCTAAATTTTGAAAAAGTAACCAAAAGATACTTTTAGTAGCTTTATAATTTTAATTTTTATGGAAGAAGAGCAAAATTCAAATTTTAGAAAATTTTTCAGAAAGTAAATATCTACTTAATTGAATTACTGGATGCCTTTTACTCCATTTTTTTTAGCTCGAATTCAATATTTTTCAGAGGGTTGAAATATTTACCTCCCTCCACACCAACAATTTATTTGGCGTGGAATTGTTTTTTTTTTTTTTAACCGACATAGAAACTCTTTAGCTATAAAGAAGTAAACTAAGATGACACTGATTCCTCACAAAAGCGTAAATGTGATTTTAAAAGACTGATAGGTACATTTTGAATTTTTTTCGAAGACAAACATCAAAATAAAAAAGTTATGACAATCCAATCTCGTTACTAAAAGTTTCCGGAAAAAGGTTAAGGCCTATTTCGTATCAACTCGAGCCAGAAATGAAATCACATCTTCCAATTTTGCTCTAAAAGGACAAGGGTGAAAAAAAGCCTTCGTAATTTTCTGTGGTTTCAGACGAGACTATCAAGCTTTGAGGGGTAATGGTACCTCAACACTAATTGAACTTAGCAAATAGGGTTTTAAAATCAGCAATATTACGAGTAGTATAAGTTGAAAAAATCAAACTTGAACTCTCACAAAGAAAGCTCAAATTTCACGAATACAAAAGTTGAAAGCCCTTTCCTATTTTCTTTACAAGAATGTTGATTTTAAAATGGGATCTTGATAGCCCTTAGAAGGGCAGACCCCCGTCCCCCTCCTCCCTGTGATCCTGAGAAAAAAATTAGATGACATGAAAAACAATCGAGTAAGTATAAAAAAATAACCCACTAGAGAAAAGAAGTTACAAGATTCTTCGAATGTTATACTCATTTCCTGGACATACCTCTTGTTTTGGGGGTCAAATAATCATCAAAAATAAAATCAATAAGCTACAGAAATCGTATTTTTTGAAAATTTCAATTTTGTGACTCCCTCTAGAGGTCATTTTGGATTTTGGAGTCAAATTGTGAACAAAAATGAAATCAACGCTTTCAAATACCTACCTATGGAACCGAAGTTTTGACTTCTTACAGGCAAAACTCTGAGTTTGTCTGGCTAAATTTTACCATCTGCACCACTGTGCTCCTCCCCTCTTATTTTCATCAAAATTCAAAAAAAAAATCAAAGGAAGCAACACGCTGATTATTGCTAATTTGAAAGTACTGAATTTGATTATTAGCTTAATTATCACATCCGGCTCCTTTGATGCTTTGATGCCCCCTCCCCCTACTTCTATCCAATGTCCTTAAATGTGGTAAAAACGCCCAAAAAAATTGAAAACTAGTGAGACGTATCTATGCTCGATTTTCTGAACTTCTGAGTTTGATTACTGGCTTATTTCTGATCTGGTCCCTTTCTACCTTATCCCTTTCGACAATGCTCTCCTCATAAATTATAAAAATACAAAAAAATTGAAAATTATGAGTGACACCAAGTTGAATTTATCCCTTATTCTTTCAATAGGTATGTCCCCTCAGAGAACCTCCAGTACCCCAGTTTTTAAAAAAATTTCAAAAAATAAAAATATGGAGTGACATATCGATTCTTATTAATTCGATGTCTCGACCTCGAATATCTATTTATTTCTCATATTTGATCCCTGGGTATTGCCCCACTCCTCTTTGAAATATGAATATCTTCAAAATAAATAAATCAGATATCTGTACTCACCATGAACATCCAGATGAAACCACGTTCCATTCTTATTCTGCGTGCTAGGTGGACGATTGAGAAAAACGACGCTACATTCGTACCAACCCTGATCCGATTCCTTAATATTAGTTAAATTTAGAGATGCTAATCCATAAGGAGAATCCGCCGTCACCCTGGACACTCGTCCTTCATATCCTTCTCCGCTGTGCGTCGGGTAGTTTTCATACCAAATAAATATCGGTATATTTTTACCCTATACGAAAACCAAAAAAAAATTCCCAATTAAAAAAATATTTCCGCTGATCGAATAGTATATTCGTACGAACAGGAAACTGCACGAAAAAAATTTCATTTTGTTTCAACATATTATTATTCGTACGAATATACTTTTAAATGCTAAATATATGTAATAATTAAAAAACAAAAAAATAAAACAAAAATAGCAGCGTAATATTCGCTCTACTTTGCTTTATACGACTACTTTTAAAAAAGGAAATAAAAAACAGGCAAATTATCGTACTAAAAATAAATAAAAATAAAAAATACATAACGGTGCACATAGCGAAAATAAAACGAATCATTTTTATCAGCAAAATAAGCCTGGTAGTATCCTTTATTCTGGAATGATCGATTTTTTATTTTACACTCCTTTGTTCCAGTTCGATCTACGTTCCAACTACATAAAAAGCTGGAAATTATTTTTTCTAAAAAAAATACAACAGTTTGAAAAAAAACTCGATAGAGGTAAATACAGAAAAATAAATAAATAAAAAATAGGTTTTTACATAACCACACGCAACGTAAAATTAAAAAGCTCTTTGGCTTTTATCACGAATCATGACGTTTCGCTCGTTTCATCTGAATCATTATTTTTCACACTTAAACCATTTAGTATAGCATTTGGCGAAAAAGAGGAAATGAAATAATGAAAACCCCAACTTCAAAGTAGGTATTCTCCGAGTATAAATTAGTTTTTCGTAAATTACATTTACAACTACGCTTTTCGCGCCGAATATTCTCGCGAATTAATTCTAACTGCCAAGTTCTCTTCTTCTTTTTTTTCTCTCCTTTTTCTCGTTTCGAAAAAGCTTACCTTTTAATCGTATTTTAAACATTTTCAAAAAAAATCCGACAATATTTTAGGCGAGTTTTAAAGCTCGCTAGGTATAAAATGCACACGATTTAGATATAGGTATAACCGAGAAAATAAAAAAAGGAACGTTTATGTATGATGAAAAATAATGCTTTATTCGAGCTCCTCCTGTGTGAGGATTTTCTTACATGGCGTACGACTACCTACGGTAATTTAGAGGGATTTAAATATTTCGGCGGATTTTCGAGCCCAAAACCACGTAAAACGTTTTGTTCGTGTAACTTGCAAAATTTCGTCTATACGAACGTGCTCGTCGAAATCTCTCGTCAATTAAAGTTCTTCTTCGTCACTTTAGTCTTTTTTTGTTGCAAGAGTTCAAAAGTCGAGTAAAAGAGATCGATGTTTGAAAATTTCATAAATGTCGTTAAAAGGTCATAAAAATTTAAAGTCTATTATAAATTTTTTTACAAAATCAGAAAACTGATGAGTGATGACATTAATTAATTACTAGAGTGATTATGACAATGAATCATTCATAAATATTTTGAGAAGTCGTTCTGCAAAAAATTGTTTCAGAAAACTCAAAAATTATAGAAAATATAAAGCACTAAGTAAGGAAAAAAAATACTGCTTGAGCGAAGCACGATTTTAAAAATAACTAAAAAGCTTTTTCACTTTTCGAAACAACAAAATTGACTTGTCAATGAAAATGAGCGTTCTAAATTTTGATAGGAATATCTCAAAAACAAAGCCATTAAGGAGAAAACTGTCTGCTCTTCTCAGATAGGAATAATTTTAAGCTGCACAATATCACTAATCTTCATGCTTGATTTTTCCTACAATAAGGGAAGACTGCGCTGTTGTCTAATTGTATATCTGCTATCAGCATTCAAGGATAAGATCCGTGATAAAATCCCTTTTCGGGGTACTGGAGATACTTTTTTTTCATAAATTTTAGACAAATTCTCCATACTTTTTTTCATTATCGGACTCTGAGAGCATTTCAGACAAAACAGTTTTAACAAAACTACATACCTAGCTCAAATTTGGTCTTAAGGCTTAGGTTTGGGGATTAAATTTAAGAGGTCTGAGTAGAATTCACCACAAAACAGAATAAAATTCACGTCTGTACAACTTTTCAAGAGGTGGTGAAAGGAGGGAAATACTAATGATAAGTATATCACAAATTTTTAGTAATTTACCAAAAAAAAAAAAAAAACTGGTAATTTATCAATTATCATAAATGACTTGACAATTCACCGAAGATAACGAATATTTTACCAAAAATTATCAGCGATTCACAAAAATTTAAAAGGCATATACCTAATTTACCGAGAATGACAAGTTATTTACCAAAGATTACCAATAATTAACCAAAAATTACCAAAAACTTGCCAAAAATCACCAGAAATTTTCCATAATTTCCCAATAATTACAAGTAATTTACCAGAAATTACCATAAATTTACCAAAAATTACCAGAAATTTACCAAAAATTACCAGTGATTTACCAAAAATTAACAGTAATTTACCAAAAAATTCCAGTAATTTACCAAAAATTACCAGTAATTTACCAGAAATTACCATTAATTTACCAGAAATTACCATTAATTTACCAGAAATTACCATTAATTTACCAGAAATTACCATTAATTTACCAGAAATTACCATTAATTTACCAGTAATTTACCAGAAATCACCAGTAATTTACCTGAAATCACTTGTAACTTACCAAAAATTACCCGTAATTCACCGAAAAATAGTGAGCAGTAATTTTCATCAAAAATTGTCATGAATTTGTCCATAATTACCAAAGATTTCCAATAATTTTCGAAAAATCGCCGGTAATTTAGGAAAAAATCATCAGTAAAAAACGCAAAAATTACCAGTAATTTACGAAAAATTACTAAAAAGTCGTTTTTTAATATTAGATGCACTCTAACAGTGCTAGAAATTGATGAATTTTTTCTCACGCTCCTTGAAATCTGGCAAAATATTGAGATGTATACAAATTTTTCAAAGTTCTGTTCTTAAAAGTCAAATTTTGGTAAAAATTTTTATTTTCCATTAAAGAAAAAAAAGAAAAAAATAAGGAAAAATCGTATGTTGAAGTGATAAAAAATTTTTATTAATAAAGAGCAAGTAATCTTTTAGGATGCCTTTCTTTCGCGGGTTTCAAGGCAAACGTAAAAAAAATTGACTCAAGCCGTTTATTTTTATCATCACCAAAGATTTATTCAATTTTTTTTATGTACAAGAAAAATTGAAATTTAATATTCCTATAAAATTGTAGTGCGTAAAATTTTTCACCGGTAAAGGCAAAGGGAAAGGGTGGTCAGTTTTTTCTCAAATGGCGTTGCTCTTGAACTATTTCAAGCAAAAGTTGAAAGCTCAACACTCGATTGCATGATGCTTTCCAATCAATTTCATGAAAAAATCGTGTTTTGTTCTATCTTTGAGAAACCGTTTTGAAAAATATAAGTCTTGAAAATGAATTACCACGCAAGACAATACATTCAACTTTAAATGAAAAACATTTTAGGGACACCCTGTAAGTTGGCATTAAATAGTCAGGCACAGATCGAATATTCATCCATAAGGTTGATGCACAGATGATTAAGACATTTGAGGCGTACTCAGTACTGTACCACGTGACCAGTTACATGCATCGAATAATTATTCGCTAGTTAATACAGCAATTTGAAGTCAAACTACACCAGTGTCTGTTAGTTTGCCGATCCTAGAAAATGAAGGGGAAAACATTGAGAAATCTTTGTCGATTCATCGCAGTTGCAGAATTTCTTGAATACAAGTACACATACATAAATTTTGGGCGGGTTAAACGTGATTGTGTCACTTCAAAATAACAGCCAAAATTACCAAAAAGGTCTTTTTTGATTCTAGTTCAATTTCAAAATTAAAAGAGCTTTGATTGATTGAAATTTTCAAAGTGCTCTGAGGTCTTCAATTTCGAGATAGGCAAACAAAATATAGCTTGATTCATTTTTGTAGAATGTTGAAAGCGCCACAAAAAATGTTGCATTCAATTTGCCTACATTCAAAATTGAAGGCGCTGGAACGTTATGAAAAATTTAAATCAATCATAGCTCTTTCAATTTTGATGACTTGAACTGAAAAAAAAACTTTTCGAATTTTCGAGCTCTTTTCGATATTTTGAAAAATGATCTAATAATATTTAACCCATTCCGCAATATTCAAGGAGTTATGCTCCTTCAACTGGTAAGATAGGCAAACCATTCAACACTCGTGTAGTTTAGGTTGCTGTAATGCCAGGCAAACCATTCGAAATCTGTTACCGAACACACAGTATAAATAGAGGCAGATTAGTACTTATTCGTACTCGTACATTGGCAGCTAGGCAAATATATTAATTAATGGTCAGTATAAAAATAATTAATACTTCGTAAACTCGGCAAAACCAAACTCTTTTTTATTTTAATTAAAAAAGAAAGAAAGAAAAAAAACTATAGAAATGCCGTCTAAACATCAAAATACTACATAAGCTTCAGGCTTACACTTAGATAAAAATGAATCGTGTAGAAAAATTGTTGTGCATACCGGTTCTCCTACCTTCTTGCCCCATTGTAAAACGTACGGAACTGGATGATCTCCGGGGAATTCGACTGGACAGTTGAATACGACCGATTCACCCAAAATGGCGGTAATATGCATAGCATCTTGGTAGGAACTATAAGCTATTTCTATAATACAAGAAAATCAAAAAATACTCGTTTATAACCTCAATCCCAATCACATACAGAGCGCCTCAAAACACCGGCGCGTCCATCACCACATGCACACGAACACAAATTGGGGTACAAAGGGTGCGAGGGGGTGCAAAAATAACACAAATTGGTGTAAGGGGGTGAGTGAGATGGAATAGTATGTAGGGGTGGAAAAAAACTGGTTAATAAACAGGTTAATGGTTGGGATTTGCTATTACATGAGACCTTTTCGTGTTTACCAACATATTTACTCTTTTTACTTAAGCCTCTCGGATCCGATTTGCTATGCCAGAGAGAAGCTTAACTCTTTCGCTCGGCGGCTCGTCGCTCGTCGGCAACGCTATATAGAGAACGTAACTGAAAATCCTTAGGAATCCCTGAACTGTAAATAAAATCGCTATTCGTCGACGCCCCAGACACTGCACAGTGTACAGTATATACGGTTGCTTTACAAAATGAAATTTAGCGTTGCCTGCGCCTCCGCTTGCCCCATCTAGCCGATACAAAAGACGGTTAGAATTTAGATATCTCCTAAATTGTAAATAAATTCCGTACTTTTGCAACGGCTTTCATCTGCTTGGGCGAGCTTTCTCGTTCGTTTTGTTGTATACTATATACTCGTCGTCGTCGTACTTCTCTCTCTCGTACACCGAACATCTCCAGCTACCACCAGTAAACTGATAATATGCGCCAATTTAGAATCGTACCTCACTTTTCTTCCTCTTCTTCTTCTTCATCGTCGTCGTCATCATCATCACCATCGCTCGTTCGTTCGTTTTCTTCATCGCCATCTACGCCAGAAATTTCTCGTTTACGTACTCGACATTTAAACCTTGCACATTGTATTTTAACTTTGTTCGTACTCTTCTTTCTCGTGCCTTTTCTCTTGTATATCTTTATACACACTCGACGCGTTATTCCTCCTCAATGACGATAACATCCTTTCTACACGGTATGTACGTATTTGTACCCCTTCAAGGTATATATTTTGCAACCAACTAAATACCTCTTCTTATATAACAAACGGTACGCTATAGTTTTTCGACGTATGCTTATACATAAATTCGACCCCCTCCCCTCTTTCATGCCCTCCCATCATTCGATACCTATCTCTATTTTCAAGTAACCACATTATAGTTATGCTGTCGTTCGCGTTGTAACAAATTTCCTTACAAGTGTCATCGCCGGGTACCATCGTACTATCGTCATCGTATAGTCGCAAAATTTTTCATTAGTCATATAGAAAAACACGACAACACGAGAAAAAAACACGCCACCAAAACATACACTTCGTCGCGACATTTCTACAACTCTTCGATAACATAAAGACGACGGGAAAAAAGGGCGGATCAATGACCTCGATAAAGTTCGATATTTAAACAATGCCAAAGGCGACATTCTATATACACGTAGAAATGACTCTTCCAAACATACCCCGTGCTATTTTATAATGTCGAATGTTTGAGACGATGCTCTCGTAAGTATTTTTTTTTTTTTCATTTTTTGAAATCGTTTGATTAATCTTTGTTTTTTTGATTTGTAGAGATAGAACGAGAAATATGTATTTTAGAATTTTTTTCCTGAAATTTTCAAGTGCTCTGAAGAAATAAAAATGATCTATAGCACCTATTTCGATTGGTGCTCATCAGACACCCTTTGGATCATTTTAGGTTGTTACCAGAAAATCATTTTTACCCCATTTAGAGCAATTTGAAATTTTCAGAGAAAATTGAGAACTCACTGACGGCTTCAGAATGGCCTCAAACGCATGATCTCCCACACCCCCCCCCCCCCAGGAATGGCGTTTGAAATCAGACCATTATTCAGACAGGTTCATTTAGTATCAAGAAATAAAATGTTTGGAAATTGCCTTAAAAATATTTTTTTTGAATTTGTTAAATTTTCAAACATTTACTAAAAATTCAAATATGAACTTCAGCATCTAAAATTTTAGCTACGAGGGTTTAAGGATATGCTCTTTCAATCCAGCTCATTTCTTTTAAATCTGAGAGTGTCAGTTTAAAACAGTTCTTCTGTAAGAGAGAGAAATAGAAGTTGAGCAATTTCTGATGTGAATCAAATTTTTCATTTTTTACCTATTATTAAGCACTTGGAAAACATTTTTTCGATCAAACATTTGTGCTTTTCTTCACTAAGTAACATTTTTTTACAATCAAGTAAGTAAAAATATTCATTTCGGATCATAAAATTATCAAAATAGGTATAAAAAATTTAAAAACCTACAAAAAAGAGCCTTTGATAAGATGTCAATTTTCCTCATTGCTTTTAATCGAAATTCCATCGAAGATTTAAAAATTAATCTGAAGAGCTGAAAACTTGGGTTTTGACTGCTTCCGAAGCACTCAACCCACAAATCCAATGTTTCAGCAAATTCCAGTCAGAGCGCCTCCTCAAGAAGCGTGATTTCCAGATAAAAGTGAACACCTCATTGTCAGAAAAATACGAACATCTGTAGGTATCATTTAAAATGGCCGAATCAGTGTTTCTGAGAACAGTGTAATTGTGGGAATCAGACGGGCAGATCACTGAAAAATTATCACTGATTTCATCGTTTTCAATTCTTTGCCAAAGTGTTCATTTTGCTTTACGTGTTTCCAGTTTGAAATTCTCAAAAATGGAAACCTAATTTCTAGCTGATTACACAGAAGGTTAAAATCATTCTGTACATTTCAGAAAAGCTACACATTTTTTGAAAAACTGTTGTTTTGAGAGGTCAAGATTGAATTTGAAATGCATTTTCATTCATTTCACACAAAACTTGCATGGTTACTTTACTCCATTTTGAAAGGATCACTTACCTACTGTTTCATAAGAAATATAATCATTTTTCTAAACCTCAAAATCTTTCAAAGAATAATTCATAAAAATCTTGAAAACTAAAATGAAACTTTTTTCAATGAAAAATTTCTCAAAGTTGCGTGAACATTAAAATTCGAATTATTTCAAAAAGTATGGATACAAATTTCTTCAAGAACCTGGCTACATCACAAAAGTTTTACTTAAAATATGTAATCAACTTGACTGACCGCAATCTTGAAAATTAAATTTTAATTTTGGGTTTTTTACTCACTCTGAAAGGGGAAAAAAATTAGCTAAAGCCTAAATAATCCACAGAAAACTAGAGAAAAAAACTTCTATGGTCTGTCTCCGTCGCAAAGTCAAAAACCTGGAGAAAGGGAAAACCCTCCACAGAAGCAGTTAATAGCAGAACAATAATTGAAAAAATCTAAAATAAACTAAAAGTAGGTAAGTATATCATTTCAAATCTCTACCCAGATCAACACCTCAAGAAGGAAGTGCACACAATGAGAGAGATCAAGGGACAATAATAGACTTTGTTTCAATTTGAAGGGCACACTCAACGGATGAATTTACTGAAGAAGACAACGGAAATAGAGGACAAGGAGGTTGAAAATACGAGGTTACATTTTCCTCGTTTGTGGCAAATACTTTAGAGAAGAAAGGAAAAAACACAATTTTATTTGTATCTGGAAATAAACAGTTATATTGAAAATTGAGACTTTTAGTACCTATACCTACAGTTGAATAGAACCCCTTCCACCACAGGATCCCACAAAAAAACCTTTTGTAGGAATTAGTCCGAATACATCCTCTCATTTCATCTAAAATTCCTGGACTATCACTCTAAAAGGATAAAAATTTAGCTAAAGCCTAAAGAATCCACAGAAAACTAGAGAAAAAGACTTCTACGATCTGTATTCGTGCAGAAGTAAAAATCTGGAGAAAAAAAACCTTCAAACAACCGTACAAATATTACTGAAGACAAATTGAAAATGAATTAAAAGTAAGTATATCATTTCAAATCTTTACCCAGATCAACATCTCAAGAAGGAAGTGCACGCAATGAGAGATCAAGGAACAATAAAGGACTTTTTTTTTAATTTGAAGGGCACACCCAACGTGAATTTACTGAGCAAGTCAACAGAAATAGGGGATGAGGAGGTTGAAAATACGAGGTTACGTTTTCCTCGTTTGTGTCAAATATTTTGGAGAAAAACGAAAAAAAACATAATTTTACTTGAACAAATAGTGTCCTTTCCAACATCTATTTATGATCTCATCTCTGATATTTATACGTCTTGAAAAGCTAGAGCAGAAACTCAAAAAATCTGTAGCCTCAGCCACCCTCCCCACCACACTTCAGCAATGAATAATAAATCAAAAAACGGAGCATTAGAGACTCATCATCTCAAAGCTATTACCTCCTACACCTATACCACCGCATCGTGATCGTATAATAACACTCACAAAATGATACCAATTACTCTTCGCAAGTATGTAGGTAAATTACTCGAGTAAAATGAAATATCCGATCCGACCTTTTAAAACGATACCACCGACGACGACGACGACGGGACGACGACACGAGAACGAAGTTATAATAATTCTCGGAGTCTCGACGATGAACGTGGATTCGAAAAGTTATAAAAGTCGAAGTCGAGTTCTCAACAGCATCAGCGAGTAAATCTCATCGGAATTTAAACGAATTTCTCGCGTAATTATTGGCTTTCATTTCGCCGTATTATCGTTCAAATTAGCATGTTAAAGTAATCTCAACCACACGATAGCGTAATACTAACGTTATTATCATTCACTTGAAAGTCTTCCTCTCTCTATCTCTCGATGCAACCAACCAACCACCGTACCAGTATAAATTTCGAATTAAATCAATTACATAGTTTACCCTACTTACATATGTACCTCGTTCCCATACACATACGAGTGTGGGAGTAGATAAATAGATATAGATATAATGTAGTCAAACAGTACGTACGTTCGGATGGTATTTACCAATACCAGATTCTGGTGCAGAATGAAAAAAAAAAACACGTATTTCCATCGATTTACATTCCAAGTTTATTTTTGGGTTCGAAAAATTCGCCATGTTTTTGTAATTTTAGCGAAAGGTACTAGGTACTTTCCCATTTTACTACGGTGTTTCCTTTTAGCACATTGTAATAGGGTGTTTCTAAAATATATCAGAATATCATTAACATTTTCAGAAGATATTCGAGAGAAAAATCAGCGAACTTCATCGGGTCAATCGCCAATGCAACGTTAGATCGTGTTCACTGTGAACTCGCGGATAAGTTGTTGTACTTTTTGTATTTTGATACTCATCACCAAAAACATAACAACTCAAGATGACAAAGATTCTATGCAAGAAATGAGAAAACGTTATAAAATCAAAGTTTTCTTTGTATTACTCATTGTAATTGTTGTACATTGAAGTAAGTGATCGTCTTTCTTTCAGCAAGTTACATATTGACTAGTCGAAGCTTCAAATCGTTCTGGAGCAATGGAGCATCCACCGAATATTTTGATCTTCCAGCTGGATTTGGAAAGATCACCCTAGAAGCATGCATGCTGAATTTCGTTCGAGCTGTTTCGAGATTTACTTGAGAACAAAAACACCCAAATATCTACTGGAGGCTTAAGAACAACCCGAAACAGCAAACAATTTATTAGAGCGGTTTGAAAATAGAATATTCAATGAAATTCCAGCTAACAAATTCAAATTTTCAAAAAATTTACCAAATATCGAAAAATAAAACCCAGCGCGTTTAAAATTTTACAAGCGTAAGGTCCTCTACAATTGAAAAAATTGCATAAAAATGTTGTTTGTGCCCAAGAGTCTGACTGAAGTAGTGCTACCAAATTCCGAATATTACCAGGAATTTCCCAAAAATTCCTAGGTAGTAATTTACCAAAAAATTACCTACTAATAATTTATCGAACGTTACCAACTGGTATTTTCTAAAAATGACTTCCTGGTAATTTACCAAAAAATACTATTAATTTGCAAAAAAAAAAAAAAAATATGTACTACATAGTAGTAAGTAAATTACAAAAAATTATCAGATTATTCATCTACTAAAAATTGTTAGTGTTTCATTGACACTTACCAGTAATTCACCAAAAATTACCACCATTTAATTTTATCAACAATTACCGCTGACTATAGCTATAGTCTATCAAAAATAACCGATCATTTAAACCGAAATTTAAAGAAATTTACTGTAAGTAACTGGTAACTTTTGATGAATTAGTGGTAATTTTAATTAACTTACTGGTGATTTCTGGCAAAATATTGGTAGATGTTTTTTTAGTAAATTTGATAATTAGTAATTTCTTGTAAATTATTAGTAGATAGGTAATTTTACTTTTCATGACTGTTGCAGACCTGTAAGAATGGAATAGCAATCGGTGAAGCTATAGTATGTGATATTTATAGATGAGACAGCAGTATGGTTGTCAATATAGAACTGGACTCCAAAAACTTGTCCTTGCTAAAGTGTGTGGAAGAGCCAGAAGAGCCCACCCTCAAAGTGCTCTCATTTAAAACCCCAGAACTGGATGCATCCTACACACACACACTAACAGTCTTCCTAAATGTTTGATAAATTTTTACATAATTAGGTATAGATACTTAAGCTCTATAACTGGGTGCCTTTTTGTATCGCGGTTTTTATTGAAGTTTTTATTAACTGCGTTATTTAAAAAGAAGAATGGCTGAGGTGGCAACATCGACCCTGAAAGTGAAAATAAGACTAAATTTACTTAGATTATGTTATTTTGCTGTTCAGAGTGGTTTTTATAAGAAAAGACGCTAATGTTTCAGTACCATGTTCACTGGTACTGATCTGATACAGAAGATTCAAAAAATCAATATGTTGAATTCAACAAGTGAACTATAGGTGTGGTGATTTTGTGATTGATGCTATTTCGCATCGCGTGTTCACTGGGCTCATCAAATTTCATTTCAGCTTATTGTTTGTTTTATTTTTTTATAAAAATAGAAAAATGTGTGGACAAGGAGGACAAGATAACAACGAACACTGATGAGATTTTCTCCAATGCTTAGTGCTACTGCTATTTGGTAGTAACAACATCAACATACTTCAACCAGTGACGACATTGAGGACTTGAAACAAGTAAGTAATTTTCAATTTTTTCTTTCAATTTAAAATCAAAGAAAACATTTTAATAATAATAACTGGTACGAAAAATTATATTATGAGTAATTTACTGTAGACAAGCAATATTGGTTAATTAATTAGTAGTCTGATAAAATATTGGTTATAATTAATCGTAAATCATTAGTAAATTTACTGTAAATTACAGGCAATATTTAGAAAATATCTGGTAGGTAATTACTAATAATTTTTGGTAAATTACTGTTAATATGGTAATTATTAATGAATTAATGGTAACTGGTAAGGAATTTGTGAATTTTTGGTAAATTAGTGGTAGTTTTTGACTTTTTGACAAGCTAAAATGGTACTTTTTGGTAAATTAATAGATAGGTACTTAGTGGATAATTTCTGAAAAACTTGAAAAAAAGTCAACTCCAACAATTACATCGGACTTTGAATAACTTGGAAAAGAAATTAAGAATTTCTGACATTCTGAATATGTGATTAACATTTACCTAACTGAATTTTCAGATATTGAGTCTGACACTTAAGAACTTAAACATCACTAACAATTCTTAACATTATGTTAGACTTTTTAAAATTTTTAAAATGACTAATTTTAGCAGTTTTTAAATTTTGAAGTAAGCAGAATTTCAGATTTTCTAATTTTCAAAAAACTTCATTAAAAAACAATAAAGCCAAGGCACAAATTTTCAAAATTTGTTTTTGTTTCTTCAAATCCATACTTTCAAGGTAGGTATTTTGCAAGAACTAGAAAATTCAAAAATCCTCCTTAGGCTTCAACATTGAAAGGAAAACCATGGCATAACTTAGGTATACCAGATGGCTGCACAACCACCCTAATATAGAGACCATTGTCCTGCTTGATGTTGCATTGTTGCATAGAACACCCATTGCCTTAAAAGGCAACACATTTTTGATATGTGAAGTTATTTTGTATAATATTGCACTGTGATTAATTAGTTGTAAACTTATATTTATTGGTGCAAGTCAGATAGTGAAATAAATAGATTTTTTTAAAAAAAGGCTTCAAGATTTCTCAAAACTTGATACCAGAAAAATCAGCTTCTATTTCTTAATTATTCCGTCAAACTTTTACTTTATAATGAGAAATGAGCTAAATCATAATTTTCAAAAAATCGCAAAAAATCTAAAATGAAATTTAACATCTAAAATGTTGCATGCTGGCATATTTTTGAACGATTTTTCAATCATTTCGTCTCCAATGAGTATGTCTTGTAATTATTTCCCAAATTAGCAAGTGATATTCTTCTCCAGTAAATCTTAAAAATATGCCAACACCTGCGCTGAAGATTGAATGCCTTTACAGAACACCCTGTAAATATCATATTTCTTCCAACGAACTAAAAACTCGCATTTTTTCTACCCCGGATAGTTATACGAGGCGATGAGTTATTTTTGCAATTTTATACTAAATCACAATATGGCTGTTCTGCGCCAGGAGTATCAGTAGTACTTGGCGGTCGAAAGTTATACTCGGTCGACACCTTACGTTAGCTTTGGTTTCAGCTGCAGCAAGAAAAATAATAAACGCCGAGAGCGGAGAACTCGCCCAAAATACGCGAATATTCACGCAAACCGAGCTGTACTGTGGCCGGGGGGGGGGGGTAAGACAGGGTAACGGGTGTTAGCTTTTATTAGACGCGTAATACGTGATGAGTTTCGTTATTACAATAACGAATAAAATACCGAATTTCGTTCACCTTAAAATGGCTAAAGTTTTAACAACGGTGTGCGAGCAGCTTTTCTAGGTACTTTCGCCAACATCATGTACGCCAACAATGAGCCTCGACGATGGCAAAGTTTTGCACAATACAATGTCGTATATATATATACAGTACCTACTACGCCGCCTCCTTCATATTCGCGAGACTTATTTCGTCTATTTCGTACAACGACTACGACTACGACGACTACGACATCCTTCCCTTTAAATGTTGAATAACACACGCATCAAAGCGTACAGACACGAAGAAAAGAAAATAACTACGGCTTTTAGCATTATTACTACTGTAAGGCCATTCGTATTCCTTCCTAATTTCCCAGCAACATTATGTGTGTACGAGTGTACGAGTATATGCCTCAGCAAGAAGCAGGCACGTAGTACCGAGCACCTCATCCAGTCTATTACATTGGCAGAATACTAGTTAAAGGTACATATTTTGAAAGCCTCTCTCGTCAGCGTATAGTACGACGAGTTCTCGCGTATCCTTCTCTCGTGTACACCTAAGGCATCCATCTTTCTCTACTTTACACCCCGTTTTACCTCCTCAAAAACAATACTCACGCGGCATTGTTTTACAATACCTACGAAACGAAACTCGACAGCCAAACTGAAATACACGACGTTTTCCGCAGGGTGAGAGCGAGGGCGATATGATGACGTGAAATATCGCTAAAACCACTTGATAAAACATCATTGTGTCATCCATTGCAGCTTATTACATACATGTATAGAACAGAGATACGGTGGAGAAAGGAGATGTAATTTTTGAAATATAAAAAAATTCAATAAAAAGGACACCCAGGTGAATAAAAAATTATTTTTTTTGGAATTTTTCTTGGATATTGAGAGGTTGTATAAATTCTAAGGTACAAGTTTAAATGAACAGTAAGTAACCTTGATTTTTTTCTACATTAGCTTTACTTCTCAACCTTTTATAACTATCGATTTCAAAATCCTTAACCAATAAAATAATTCATATGCAGCTCACTTCTTCCTCCCACCCCCTCCGCCCCAACAGCCATTAAATTTCCATTATCATACATCCAGTCGCAGCTATGCTATATGGACAGGTAAGTAATGTTTTTTTTTCAACTCTGTAAACCATCCTGGATCCTACGTATTCCTGCAGCTCAACACATTCACAATGGCACCGCTTTTTCTCCACGCTACAGAGAGAAGTCATCGTCCTGTACTAGCAGCTTTTACGCGGGTATCTCGCTAAAATGATTTATTTTCCACGTCGAGCACGCACGCCACGCCAAGTTTAATTTGAATCAACGTAGGTATAATGAAAGAGATAGCAGCTCAACCCCGAGCACGTTTCGATAAATCATCGTATGTTTTCATCTCCATCTCTTCTCTCGTAGTAAACGGTACGAGGCTGGAAATCGAGCCACATTCGTCACACTTTGAAGGCGGGTTTTCGATATTTTAATAGCTACGAATTAGGGTTGCAAAAAATCGGTCACCTAATTCGCTCGACGAAAAAAAAAAACGACGCATTTGCATCAATACTTTGTGAGCTACCAGTTAAGTTGCTGTTTTCATCGATTCAATAATCAGCTCTTCGTTCAATTTATCATGACTGATTGTCTAACTTGAGATGTCGCGAGGGGAAATGGAGGCATTGAACCTGGGCTCACTCATTTTTCAAAAGGGCCCAATAATAAGAGCCAGAGACGACTAATAATGAATTTTAGACCATAAAGGTATACACCTGGGTCATTCCTGCGATTTAGCACATCTACGTTTTTTTTTCGGTTTCTTATGTATTAGTTACTCGTACTTATTAGGAAACAAAAGAAAATCTCCAGCACTGGCCTCCCCGACCTCCTTGAGGGAGGAATGCAGGGTGTCTTTTTTCTCAGCAGCTGGAATTTATCAACATTAAAGCACCTCAACGTAATGCTCAACTTTGAAGTCTAATAGCTTGAGGCAGCTGCAACTAGGAGAAAATCTTCTTGCAGCTTATCAGAGGTAATCAAGAACAGTTCAAAGTTCAAAGCTGAACTTTGTTAAAAAGCTCAATAATTGAAAAAAAAATCCAAGAAGCATACATTTTTACGATGTTTGCAATCGTGAAATTTTTGCGATAAGGGAAGGAAGGGAGGACGTATGGATCATCGAAATTTTGATCAAAATTTAACCACTGAATATGAATATCGACTCATTTTTTTGATTCGACCCCTGCCACCGTCTTTATTGCTCCCCCAATTTTTTGAAAATTAAAAAATTGAAAAAATTGTGTGACATAATATGGTTTACTGGGTTTTCGAGATCGCTGATTACGACAAATATGGACTTTTATTTTTAAAAAAAAAGACCTCTCCAAAGTCCCTTTCGACCATCAAAATTCACAAAAAATTGAAAAAATCGGGTGACAAATGGTTTAACCCTATTAATATGTTTTTGAAAGCGTTGAAAACAATTAATATTAGCTGTGATACTCTCATAGGCTCTCCAATTCCCTAAAGTTTGAATGAACTGGAATTATTAAGGGTTATTAGCATTTTCAGTGATGCTAATCATGATAAGCAAAATAGTTTGACAGTTTTTGGAAAGAATTCAACGAAATTGTATGAAATATAATATCAACATAAAAATACGTAGTCAGATTTTCAGAAAATTTGTTGCTTTATTCTGTTGCTCACTATCGAACCGTCTGAGATGTATCCTAAAATATCATGATGGCCTCAACCCCCCCCCCCCCCGCCCAACAAAATATTTCGAGTGGTCTTTCAAAAAAAAACTGTTTCACAAAATTTCGAAGTCAAAAGAGAGCAACAAATGGGGCAACAGATCTTGTGAAGACTAAACTTCGCACATCCATCAATTAGAAAATTTTAGGGACCTATAAGAACATTGGAGAGGCCGAAATGAAAAAATAAGCTGATACTCGAATTCACCAGCGCTCCTAAAAAGCCAAAAAGTCAATTATATCGGGCGATTTTTTTCAATTACATATCAGGATATTTGGAAAGCAATGATGGGCATTAGAGGGGTCGAATCGAAAAATCGAGTCAATATTCGCATTTAGCTATTTCGAAAACGTATAAAACAATGTGTCGCACAATATTTCAGATTTTTTGTATTAGTAGTGTTGTAAATCATGTAACAATGTATGGTTCTTGGATTTTTTCCCTCAAATTTATAAATTAGAAACACCTGGCTCAAAAATTCATTGAGAAAATGTTTTGAAAATTAAGCTTTGAAACCCCACGAGCCGATTTTCTCCATTTTCCAACAGTCCTAAGCAATTGGATTTCAAAATTTGGGCATAATGTGGGAAAATTTCAGCTGCTGAAAAAATACCACCCCATCTGCTTTAAGGACTGGGGGGAGGGAACGATGGAGATTTCATCCCCCCCCCCCCCCGAATAAGCTAAATAAGGAACCGAAAAAAAAAAAGAATTTTGGGCCAAATCGGAGGACCTGCTATCCGATAATTGGTTCGGAATGATATGACACACGACAATTTTCGTTCATTTCTGCCCAACATTTTTTTTTTTTTTTTTACGATCACAGTCAGCAAAAAATCAGGAATATCATTTCATTCATTCAAAATAGGTACCTGTTGTTGAAAACAAAATTCATAAATTCATTTTGAAAAACAGAATTTAATATGTAAGTATGGGTAAGTACCTAGAATTCATATCTACTATTTCGAAAAATTGGTACTTTTCAGTTTTCAGAGTGAATAGCATTAAGTATTGGGTTTCATTATTCCCAAAATATTAATTGATTATAATATCATATAAAAAATCGTAACTAGCAAAATAAAAAAAAAAAAAAAACACTTGATTTTTTATACCTAAGTGAACCGCGAAGGTCTAATACAACACCATGCTGATTTGACCACAAATTCATCAAAAAATTTCAACCTTCACGTTCTTTTTCTAAATAAAAATTTATCAAAATGTGATAATTCTTCCTCGAGTCGATTTTTCATGAAAGTAGCCAAACCAATACTCGGTTTTGGCCCTCTTCAAAAAGTTTCCATTCCAATGTTTACACCCCCCTCGCCCCCTCTTCTTATTTAAAAGGCACGTATGAACCATCACAACCCCTCCGAATCATTTCACACCAACTAAAAATAATAATTGCTCGCGAAATCCTCGTAAAAAGAAATCTTCGCCCAGAAACAAAAGACCTACCGCGTGAGCCGAACCTCGTAAAATTCGCCTTTTCACGCAAAAATCCACTAAAAACACAAACGTATACGCAACGAAACCGCATCATATAACGAACGAATACGAGAACAAACCCATCGAAAAACACGACTATAGAGCGTAAAACGCACCAATATGACGACGTAGTCATTAAACGATGGAAAACTTTTGCAAATGGTAACCTTATCCACACATAAACGTACATGGTGGTTAACGATACACCATCAGGCCAGGCCACGTAGACATGCACGAGGGGGTGAGTACACCTTCTCCACTTTTCATCTCTATTTTCGTATTCAATGGTAGAGTAGAAGAAAAAAACCACCACCAGCATCGTGAAATTCTCTCCTCTCGTCTTATAAGCCGATACCTACTCTTGAAAATATGCACACAAGATTTCGAGTACTGTAACCGAATGTATGTAACAAAGCCACCAAAGGAAAATGTTTTGTTTAAGCGTCGTATAACGATCAAAACAGGAAAAAAAGAAGAAAGAAGTTTCTGAGTACCCTTCCGCGTATAGGTATATGTACGTATAACTTTACTATACACGTTTTTTTGAAAAAAGTTTTTAAAAAATATATAACAAGTGTCGCGTGTTGAAAATTGTATAAGTTTTCAATTAAGGTGACGCGACGTGTGGTGACAAATACGACTGACGTATAAATGAAAAAAAAAAACACATTGGTGTCGATTTTTCGTCATTATAATTGTTCCAATTATCGTATCTATACTTTTAATGTTTATAAGTATTCGTTGAAGAGTTTTAGTTTTTTCAGCCCACTTTCTTTCACAAACCCCAGAAATATGCATATGGTGTTTTTGAATGAAACCTGCATATTTTCAAACCCATCTAGTAAGTAATTTCTTTCACGAACGTTTTCGCAGGTAGATCGTATAGTTAGGCATATAGCTCGGCTGGTGCAAAATGTCACATCAATTTTACACCAACGTATCACGCCTTTGCACACACGTACCAACTTATGCAACCTATGCCAGAAAAACACGAGTACAATGCTTTAGTCGAGCGGATACTGTACTCGGAGAGGCATTATTTCTTACACTACATTGGTATTCATTCGGCATATACAGAGCGTGTGACCGTTTCGAATACGTTTTCGCCGAATCATACTCGATGCGGTAAATCACACATATGGTTTGGCTTTTTTTCTCCATCATTCTCTTCCGCTTACGTTAGCCTTTCCTTTAGCATACGTGTTTTTTACCCCGGCTACATACGTGTTTCTTTTGTTTTTCTATACCTCTCTTCGTTCTATCGTACGTATTAAAGTGTGTAGGTAGAACCTGTCCATTCCTCCCATGGTCTGATACTTTAACGTAGTATTTTGGCTTTTGCACAGCGTTCGACATTTTGCCAAACCTTTTTTTGAAAAGAATTTCCTTCGCTTTATCGCGCGTCTTGTGCTTTTCCCTCGTGTGCATACATAGTCGTACGTATATCGACGACTTAACACCGAGAACACGTACGAGTAGTACACACCGGAAGAAAAACCAATGTCAGATAAATGAAGTGTACCCTTTTTTTTTCTTCTCCGACCCAATCACCACCAATTTATCGATTGATTCGAATCGAGTTAATATTTTTCTCGATTTGAAAAAATTAAACCTATAGCTTGAGCGACAGAATTCTAAATTTGCTACACACAGTAATGGGTGTTCTAAAATTGAGGTTATGAATATTTTTCTGGTAATGAGGCAGCCTAAACTGAATCAATAAGGTCATTGGTGGAGATTTTTGAAAATTTTTTTCGAACGTATCTTTCTCTCAAAATAGACATTTTAAGTCTTTCAAAGCATTTTTGGGTATCTCCTTTTGTTAGAGGCGAAATTACAAAGAAAAAACATCATGTATCTCACCTAGATGTACCTACAATACGTACAGGGTGTCCAGGGAGGGGTCGTACAAGATAAACAAGTTGCCTATTTTGAAAATTGAAGGGGTAAAATGACTTCAATAAAAAAAAAAAAAAAAAAAATAGAAAATAAAACAGGTATAGTATAATGAAAATTTTGACGTTGGGAGCTAGAAGTACATTTTGAAACTGAGAAAACTTTGTCCTCACAAATTTTTGCCATACTTGAAAATTGAAGGGGCTACGACCAGTGACCACATTTCTATTTTAAAAATTTTAGGGAAAAAATCAATATCAGAAATGAATTGTTCGTTCAAAATTAACCAAATCTCGTACTCTTTAATTTTTTGACCAGGTCAAAATCGAAGAAGCTACACGACATTTAATGGACAAATAATTTCAAAAAAGTTGAGCAACCCTTGAAATTTCTCATAAATGTACTTTGAATGTCGCTTAGCTCCTCTAGTTTTGGCCTGGGCCAAAAATTGAAGAGCACAAGATTTGATTAATTTCAAGCATACAACCTATTTCCGCCATTGATTTTTTTCTAATTAGAAATGTGATCGTGGCCCCTTCAATTTTCAAGTTGGGCCAAAATTTGTAAGGAGAAAATTTGCTTACATATTACTAGTTCCCACCTTCAAAATTTTCATTTTATCTGTTTTTTTTTTTTAAATTCAAGTCATTTTGCCCCTTCAATTTTCAAAATAGGCAATGTGTTTACCTTACTTTTTTTTTGCTCGTACCCAGTTATATTCAAATCTGAAGTTGATTCAAAAAAACTATTTTTTTTCACCATTTTTCTCTTTAACTTTTCTGGGCAAGAAGTGCTGAATAACACTTTCATTTACCAGGGCGACACAGCAAGCTACATACCTACATCACGAAATTTTGTAAGCTTGTATTAATCATATTCGTAGTCATTCCTCCCTCTCTCTCTATGGGTTGAATAACTTAACAAAGAATATCAACTCAGACTTGAAACTCTTGAAAATATGGTTTACAGCTCATGGGCTCATCCCTAACATTAAAAAGTCTCATATAATGCTTTTTGGTTTTCGAAATGTCTCAAGTTTGGAGAATTCCTGCTTCCTACATGAGAGAACAAACTGTAAGCTGGACTGCCAATGCCCACCACTTTCTCAAGTAAACTCATTCAATTATTTGGGAATGAAACTGGACTCCAAATTCTTATGGGATGAGCATAGTTTCCTTTTGCAGTCAAAGTTGAGAAAGTTGAATGTTTTATTATTTTATCTTTTCTAGGCACCATCTAAGGGGAAGCTATTATGTTCTGTTTGATTCGGTGTTAAGATTTGGCATGCTAGTGTGGGGTGGAGCGGCAAATCAGCATCTGGAACCACTTAGGAGTCCTTCAAAACTGGGCAATTAGACATCTGGCTGGGTTAGAGCGTCGAGACAACACTGACAAAGTCCTATAAAGAACTTGAAATACTAGACCTAGATAACCTTATAGGTAGCTACAGCATCTTTTGCTCATGAGAGAGGAGAGCTTGGTTTGAGGTTGGAGTGCAGAGATGAGCAGGGTTGAGAAGAGGGGATCGTAAGGTGAGTGTACCCCAATTTTGGAATGAGAGGGCTCGTATGCAAGCTGTGTATAAAATCACCCGTATCTACAATTCAATACCAGTAACCACTTAAAAAAATAAATACTCTATTCAAGGATCACTTGCTCGCTGATGCCTAGGCCTTTTCCTGTCCCTCCTTCCGTCATTTCTTTGGTATTTTGGCAGTTGAGTCTGAGCCCTCATTTCTCCGTTTTGATTGGATGAAATGTTGGGCGGATTTAAAATCTAAAAATTCTGCCCAGGAAAAATTCAAAAAAAAAAATTCTTCCAAAATTGTCAAGAATTTCCAAAAGTTATTCTGCATCAATTCACATTGCAATGCATAAATAGGTATGCTGTTTATGAATATTTAACAATTTCGAAAATGAATTAATTTTTTGAAATGGTCTGAAGTCCGAACTGATTTTCGAAAACTTCAAACATGCACATCTCTTCAACTACCTAATTAAAATATATACAGAAATGGGCATAGCAACAGTAAAAGATCCAAACATTTTTCGACAAAGAAACGTTAGGTAATAAAAATAGTGAATTGAGAAAAACGTTTCAAGATTTCTAAGAAAAAATTGTACAATCATGCTAATGATGAAATTTTAGACAGAATTGACAATTCAGTGCCACAAAGTACAACTCTTTACTCATCTTAGCTCGATCATGTAATTCAAGGCTGAAGTTGCCAAACAAAATTCTCCATGTGAGCATGAATGAGCCCCTTCAATCTAAAAATCAGGCCACACAGTCACCTATGAAACACACTGTATAATATTATGAAAAATGCGCGCTTAGGTACAGTTTGTAACGCGTACAATTTTCTCCTTTGAAGTAACAGGACCAATTTTATGCTTCAAAGTGACACAAAAATGAACAAATGCATAGAACGACTATGCAAAAGAAAACGAAGATGCAAAGAATCCAACATTTTTGAAGTACAATAGAGTAAGTAACCAAGGTACTTCCATCTACATTCATTAAAAAACCACAGAAAATCACGTTGCTTATCTTCGACTTGAAAAAAGCAAACGCTATTCATTTTCATAATTAGACTATACTAATATGTACGCATTTCGCGTTAGGTATTTTTTAAGGGTTTAAACGTTCAACATAATATACCACGTTCAAGTTTCTTGAGATAAGCTTGAAAGCTGTAGAAGGCTGGAAACTTTCGACCTGCAGCACCTCCTTCAATTTTGAACACATAGGCAAAACTTGTTTTAAATTTAACTGGTTTCCTTACACGAAAGTTCATCTATACATCTCATAATAAGAACTAACAATCAATTGAATGACACCATATACAAATAGGTACCTCACATTGCATCCATCACTTTTCCACCCCTTTTCCCATTATACACCCCGGCATTTCAAATTGCAAACGGTCAGCTTTCCCGCATTAAAATGATTTCCTTTCCATTTCACTCGTCTTTCATTCGCCCCAGCTCATTGTACTTCCCTCGATCCCTTTTATTACTCAAATAATGTCAAGTGTACTACACAGACTTGGCTGTACTAAAGGACAATTTTCTTCTTTAATATGAACCTCCCCTCTCCCCCCTCTCTCGACCAATCAAGGCTCTCTGGCTAACGCGATCGAAAAAATAATAAAGATAATATAAAGGGTCGAGTCTCGAGTCTCACCGGCTTCGGTATACAGCCTTCTGTAGGGTACTTCGCAAGGTGCACCTTCGTGAAATCGATTATTTTCGAATTAAATTACTAATTCCATTTTCTCCGAGAAAGCCTACTCCATCTCTCCCTTCTGAATCGGCCAACTTCCTGTCATCCTAGGGATTTATTTGCCCAATAGAAAAGGGAAAAAATAGAGGTGGATTTGTATAAATGGTAAACAAAAGGTATTTTTCTTTACGAAGATGGTAAAAAAAATTATTATTTTATTTCTGATCGTCGAAGACTGATGACGAAGAGCAATTTTATTGATGATGCAGGAAACTCGATTGAAGCAGTGGCATTTTTTGGCATTTTTTTTCGTCCCCGTAAAGTACCTACACTTATGAGATTTTGAACAGCGTTCAACGCATGGTTTGTTTATTTCAAAACCACTGATGCTCAAATAGAGGAGACGAAATTCCAAACAATACTACGTATAAGTTTGGTTATTCTTTCATTAATGGTAGCAATTTCAAAGCAGTTTGTATTGCCTACCACTGAATTGCATTTCTTCAGATTGTTCTGCTTTATTCAATCTTTCAATAACAAGAACCAAAAAAAAAAAACACAATTGGTTCTCGAGATCAATATTCAACCCCTCCGCTCGCTCAAGTAAGAATATCATTTCCAATTTCATTTTTTTGCACAGTCATCTCAACTGCTGCTTGAATTTCGGTATTAATATTCAAATTAGAATACCTCAGAATCGAGAAGAAGACCGAGAAAGATTAATAATAACGAAATACGTAATCATCTTCGTATTTTTTAAAATAAAAATATCCAGGTAGGTATATTTTTTTCCCTCTTCGAATACCTAATTCAAAACAATAAAAAGAAGATATTAATTTAGAATGAATTTCACATTTTAGCCTACAGCTACTACCATTCCGAAAACGGCCTACTGAGCTACTACGAGTAAATTCCAACCCCTCATCTGCCTTCCAAAAAAAAATCCAGGCACGGCGACTTCGCGACATCATCTCCCTACTCGAATTTCGCTATCGTTATGTAACGGGCCAATAATTCAATCAATTTTTTCCTCATATTTCCGAACCGTTTCATCAATAAATCTAAATTATTACGAGAGGGTTCCTCTATAGATAGTCAGTTGTCCGTTTCGACGAACGTAAAAATAATTCAATTTGACTAATGTGCGGTGCTCCCAGCCTTTGTGGGTTTATCGACATCGAGAGCTTACCGGTATTAAAATGATGATACCGAACAAGCACAGATAGGCAGCAATGTTACGCCATGAGTTCCAGTTTTATTCAGTTCAACTAGCAAAAAAGTGCTCCAGTAGGTAATTAAAGTTGACTGGAATTTTTGCGAATCAATTTTATAAAAGTCGATCTAAGATGTCAGAGTGGACGTGTTTCGAATATTTGAAATGGCACAATAGAAGGTTAGGACCCTCCTCCACAATTTTAATAATGATTAAGTCACGCAAAACTTCAGCAGGCCAATTGCACAATGAAACACAGGTGCCATTTGAGTGTGATTTTTGAGCAAATTTACCTCAAAAACGGTTATAAACAGGCGTCTGTCATAAAGTTGGAGATTGAAAAAAACTCTTAATCATAGCATAAAGGAGTTCGTTCTACTCTCATTGAAGCAAAATTCGCGAAAAACAGCTCGCGCAATAAGGCATGATTGAATTTCAAGATCATCCTCTAATTTCAAGTAAAAATGAACCAGAGCAGAATTATCCCAGTGACCTTTCAACCTATCAACATAGGTTAAAATTTCGCAAAAAATTCAAATATTTCAACGAAAACGTTATTTGAGCAATTTTGAAGAATTTTGATCCAAAAATTGAGTCAAGTACATATAACTTTCTGGATTTTTGAAAAAAATATCATGCAACTTATCAAAATGGGTTCAAAATTTCACCAAAAATTCAAATAAATATTTCAATGAAAATGCTTCTTAACCATATATTTTGAAAAATTTTGAACCGAAAATTTGATTATGGTTTTCTGGATTTTGAAACAGATGAAATTGTGATTCATTTTGATATATTTGAATTTGTATTCAACTCTTGGCCCATTTTGATAGGTCACATGACATTATTTTGAAAAATCCAGAAAATTATAACCAAATTTTAGGGTCGAAATTCTTCAAAAATTCTCAAAAAAAAAAACGTTTTTGTTGAAATATTTGAATTTTTTTGCAAAATTTCAACTTATTTTGATAGGTTTTCAAGGTACCTTTCTCAAAATTCCGCAAATCCTGAATCATTAAGTCATGACTCAATTTCAAGTTCAAAATTCTTCAATGCTTAAAAAATTTTCTGATCAAATATTTCAATTTTTTGCAAAATTTTAACCCATTTTGATAGGTTGCAGGCACCTTTCTCAAAATTCCCAGAATCATGAATCATTGATTCATGACCCAATTTGTGAGTTTCAAAAGTCTTCAAAGTACTGTAAAAAATTTTCTGATCAAATATTTCAATTTTTTGAATAATTACAACCTACAATACTTTGGTAGGTTGCATTTTTTCAAAAACCAGAAAATCGTGACTCAAATTTCAGCTTTGGATTCCTTGAGTGTTCAAAAAAAGTGTTGACAGAAAGTTTCGAGAAATTCAAATATCTTTCGACGAATATGTCTTTTGAGCGTCTTCGAAGAATTTGAGCCGAAAACTGGATCATAATTTTTGAGATTTAAGAAAACGCGTCATGTGGCTCACCAAAATGAGTTGGAATTTTGCGAAAAAATCAAATAATGCAACAAAAATTATTTTTGAACATAACTGAAAAGTTTTGGCACAAAAAAGCTTCAAGAGTTATTCAATTTTTGGAAAAAAAATGCCATGCAACCAATCAAAATGGGATAAAATTTCGACAGAAATTCAAAAATATCCACCAAAACTTTTTTGAGCACTATTGAAAAATTTTGAGCTAAAATGGCGCCATGATTTTCTGAGTTTTTGAAAGCAGTCTGAATTAATAACTTTTTTTCATAAATCCCAATAATCACAACACAGTGTTAGGCTCAAAATTCTTTTAAAATGCTCAAAAAACATATTTGTTGAAATATTTGATTTTCTCGAGAAATTTCAACCCATTTTGATAGGTCGCAATGTCACTTTTGAATAATTCTCCAATAGCTTAGAATTTCGCTTTAAATGCTTACAAATCAACAATTCCAAAGTTGACACCTAAAGGAATGAAAGACACAGACAAACACTCAAAATCAAGAAAACTAAAAAAGTTGCTAAAAAAAAGTAGTAGTGTTCCAAATCGACGCATTTCATTTGTTCAACTCATCATCTGGTTCTAAATCAACAACTCAAAAAATACCCGAATACCAAAAAATCATACTTATTGGCACGTTAGATAGAATTTCAACACACGGGAGCAAAACACGTCCACACCCTACCGAAGCTGAACCAAAACTACAACGCGACTCGTTAACGTGTTACCCCCACTCCTTATCTTACACGTGGTAGCGACGCGTTCGGCGTTTTACGCAGGTTATGTCGCTCTTTGAGTTTCAGGAAGAAACTAAAAAAATATTTATGTAACCAAAGTCGTCGTCGACGTAGGAAAAAAGGTAACCCTTTTTTGAATAAATATGCGCGACACTGCATCATGGTGTTTTCTTCGACATCGCATCGGCTAATAAATAAATCATGTGTCAACGATAACGCGAAATAAAATTTACCACAGCTCGTTAACTTTTATTCGCCGCGTATAACACTAGAAAGCGCACTCGTTAAAAACAGCAATAAACCAATTAAATACGCATCAAGTATTAAAAAATAATTTCCTCTTTTCAGACCACACAACGCAGCATCTTGCCTTTGCCTTTGGCGTAAAAAATTGCCAGTATAAAAATAGTACCAGGAACAAATGAGCTTCTGACGCTGCCTGCTACTACAGTACATAGAGGTTTTACCTCGCTATGGATACACTATTATATAGATACGAGTATTATACTGCAGCACTTTCTTCTATGTACATCTACACTTATCCTCATTTCCACTTGGTGTCCTTTGCTACCGATAATTTCTCGAATCTCGTATCCTTTTCTCACGTTATAGTGCAAACCACACCGTCGTATATACTGTAATTACACGCGTATTTACAATTTTAACGCCACTTGGGGTCGCCATGCGTCGGCAACGCGACAATATACTCATTAATTTGGCAATATCTCTGGATACGATCCAACACATGGCCGATCATCGTGTTACCAGCTATTTCGAGCGGCATTTATTTCCATAAGGCTGTACCAATCATCCTAAATCGCATAATTATTACCCGAATCCGAATCGTATCCGAAATTCTTGGCTTACGCTTCGTATCGATTTTCTTTTTCTTTTTTCCTCGTACTTTTCTTCTTTCTCTCTCTGTCTCTCTTTCACTCTACCAGGCTCATCTATTAAATCGGCGAAACACTCTAGTTTAGCCGCGGCTAGCTATACTCTATACACGTAGAATCGTACTACATATACATACATGCTTGGCTCGGTATATAAACGTTAGACACACGCATTTTTCGCTATTTTATCATTTACTCTTCAGACGTTTAAAGCAGAATATACGTCTTTTTTCTTCAAAACCTTCCTTCGTCTTCGCCTGACCCGCCTCCGGTTCTAGCTGAGATGCTTTTCTGTGTACGGCTTATAACTCGGATATAAGCCGATTTTCATTTCAAAAAATGTGTATACCGTATACACAACCTTATATAGTACATATAGAATGTGAAAAAGATGATAAATGGAGGCGAGCTTTTGTCGACACTTTTAATTTATATATTAGATGCGTACCGAATTAAAAACATCGCCGTCAACTGGCCCCAGTGTAACGTATTTTATATATAACTCGTCGCAAATTTAAAGGCCTGTGCTACGACTGTACGATCAGCCTACGCGTTTTAGATGCTGGCTGACTGACCAACCACACCCGCCTGTGCTCAATAGATTTCTGGTAGATCGTTTTTTCCCTTTTCATTATAGTTTTTTTTGGGAGGGGGGAGGGGGGAAGTACATAATAAAGAAGGAAAACTTTGCGAAAGTATACAGAAAGATACGTCAATGAGGACAATGATTCTTTTTTATTTTTTAAATTATTTAGAAGTAGTAAGTAGCATTCAATGTATCATCACGATAAATATGAATTGTTTCAACCTTCAATATACATCTTCCTGGTTAATGTAGGTCAGAAAAAGTCAGTTCTTTTTAGAATAAGAGTATCTAGTTACAAGAAGAGTCAAACACTATCTATTCGTCAGAGTATTTAAAAAAGCACGAAGTTCAAAAAATTACTGAAACAACTATCGAGAATAACTTCACTTTTTTTTTTCATTGGTAAAATTAGTTGGACATTAAAAAAAAAACGGATTTTTTTTTCGTAGCGTTCTCCAATTTGTTGATAATTTCCATATCGCATTTCGTCATTACAAAACCAAAAACCAGTTCTAGGCAGGGCTGGGTTTATGCATTTTTCGTTCTAAGCAAACTCTTTATCCCTCCAGCCCCCTCGACCTCACAAAAAAGGTATCTCAAACCATAGATATGTTGTGTACCAAGTCCGAAATTGTACAATTCGGGGTTGGTACAGCCAATTTTGTACCATCTCCGAAGTGTCCGGACCAAGCGTGAATATTACTTTTTCACCGGACTTGGTTTGTACCATGCCCGGAGGGTCCGGACAAAGTGTTCGACTTGGTACAATTGTGTTGTGCAAAGTCCGAAATATGGTTTTATAGTGAATGAATTCGAATTTTACACCCCTTTATACACCACACATATTGAACCAAATGAAAGGAAATTTAAAGATGACTCTAAAATACACCACCAGCAAAATTTTCAGGTGCTGAAATTCATTTTTGATTTTTGGGGATTTTTTCAAGATTCAAATATTGCTATGCTCACTTCTCAAGAAAAAAAATAAAGGGCCGTATTTATGCACAGGCAAATTAAAATTTAGCATAAACTCGGGTTAGCCATCGATCTTTATGACCTTTTCGATCGATTTTTTCAAAACCATTTTTTACACTTCAAATCCAAAATTTTTTTAATTTTTTTAAAAATTAATGGAGAAATCAGCTATTAACTCAGAAAAATGGTACAAACCAAATTTCAGTCTTTCACGACAATTTGGTAAAATTTTGACTTCGAAAAATCCATAAAAAAATGAATTTGGAATCTAAAGTTGTAGTGCATAGTTTTCAAATGAGTAAGGTACGAGAATTTCACGACTCGAGAAGTTGAAAATAGAGAGTAAAAACCAAATTTCAGCATTTTAGTTGGTACCTCAATCTGATCTTTTTATTTTTTTTCTTGAGACGTGAGTGTAGCAATATTTGAATCTTTAAAAATTCCCCAAAAATCAACAAAAATGAATTTCAGAAAATTTTGCTGGTGGTGTATTTTAGAGTCATCTTTAAATTTCCTTTTATTTGGTTCAATATGTGTGGTATAAAGGGGTGTAAAATTCGAATTCATTCACTATAAAACTATATTTCGGACTTTGCACAACACAATTGTACCAAGTCGAACACTTTGTCCGGACCCTCCGGGCATGGTACAAACCAAGTCCGATGAAAAAGTAATATTCACGCCTGGTCTGGACACTTCGGAGATGGTACAAAATTGGCTGTACCAACCCCGAATTGTACAATTTCGGACTTGGTACACAACAGATATAAATATAAACAGGATCGGAAACTCGAGAAGCAAAAATTCTTCACCTCCGGAGAAATTCGACCAATCAGAGTTTTCACCTCCAGGCAACTGACCAATCAGAGCCTTCACCCCCGGAGAAACACGTGGTCTACGCGATTCGGGATTGGTTGATTTTTTTGCTTCACTTTTTCCTGTACATTTTAAATGTAAGTGTCCGATCCAGTTTAATGTCCATATCTATGTCTCAAACAGTAAACAAGTTTTGGATCAAACAAAAAAAAGGTCGGAAAACTATCCAAAAAAATACCACCAAGACAAATTTCAGTCACTGAATTTCATTTTTAAAATTTTGGAATTCAAAATTGCACATTTTTATGGAGATTGAAATTTGATAAAATCCAGATAAAAAGCTGAAATTTAGTTCGTAGGTACCTCATTTTTGAGCTTTTAAATCGACTGGTTGTAGTTTTGATCTCTTTTAGAGCCTTGCGCAGACGTTTATGCTTTCCTGAGTTATCAAAACTGGACAACCAAAAAATCCATCGGAGAAGGTATTTGTAAAAGTGCTCGAAACTATCACCAATCGATTAGAGTCATAAAAAATTGGGCATAAACTAAATTTTTGTCGTCTTTATAAAAAATATCTTGGTATTTGGAACTTTGGATTTTTCAAGAATTTATGAAATTCAAATCCTGAAATTTGGCTTGGTGGTGTATTTTTACGGTTTGGTCGCCCTTTTAAAGAAAATCCAAAAAAGCGATTATTTATTGTGTGTTAATTACCTATATAAATACCTATGTAGTTAAAAAGAGATAATGCTTGAAAGCAAAACTAATTTCAAAAAAATTATAGAAGTGATTTTTGTCATAAATTTGTCCATTTTAAAATGCAGTAGAATAAACACAAAATAAGAAACCACAAACTTTCCTCACTTTGAAGTAGAAATCTAGAACGTCTTGGTTTCACCTACTTTCCACTTTTTACCTTATATCACAAAAAATCTTCAAAATGATATACTTAATTCTCATTTTATCCTAAACTTTAAACATGCTGAAATGCTTTTTACTTCAACTATGTACCTGCAGCAGGTAGGTAAGTGACTTTCATTCATTCCTCCAAAAAATATTTCTCACTGAAAAAAGAATATTACAAAGATGGTGGAAACATACATTTTTCAAGTTTTTTGCTTGAAATTATGTAAGAAAATGTAAAATGATGAACAAAGCATGCAGGTAACCGGTAAAAATTTTGATCATTACGAAGACAAATTTTTGTAATCAATTGCTTCTGCTCTTTCGATGAATGGAATTTTACCCGTTTCTTTTGGAAGTATAAAACAACGGTCACAAAATTTGATCAAATAATGGAAGGTTCAAGTGTACCTAACTGTAAGTAGAAAGTATAGAATGAAATATCAAATTCAAATATAGGACTGCATTTCGGTTTTCCAACCTTTCAAATCGAATACTAAAGTTATACCTATCAATTTCATGCAACTTTGAAGACTTCAGCCAATTTTTAGATTTTTTAGTTTTCGAGAAATTCCATTAAAAAAGTTTCCAATGAAATTCGGAAACGTTCTAGAGACTCTTTTGATTGATCTAAGTGCAATTTTCCACTATTTCTATGAATTCAGATGTCTGAATATTTTCATTCTGCGACCTAAAGCTACAAAAAATGTTCCAGACTCAAGACCTCAGAAGGATCAGAAAGAACTCTGAGGGATGTCAACCAAATTTCGGATTTTTACACAGAAGTCGAATTATGCTAAAATAAATTTAAGGGGTCATACGAACGCTTGAACGAAGTTTGCAAATTCTGAATTTCATATGGGTTCTTTTCTATGGAAACCTTTTACAAAACTGGAGAATCTAAAACTCTGCTGGAGGCTATCGAAACAGCTCGAAATTGCTATCAATTCATTCTCAAGAGATTCAGAAACAAAATTAAAACAATATTTCACCATTTCAGCTTTCCACAAACAATGCAGTTCCACTAATTTCATTTCAAAATGTTTACAAATAAAATCGTCAAATTAACCAATTATTTTCTCAGCGTTTAAAAACGGATTTTTACAGCGCAAGTTCGTATTTAAGACTCTCGAAAAAAACATACCATCAACTACCATCTTATTAACTAAATAAATTAGTGGAGATTGCCAAAAAAAAAACAAAAAATGAGGAAAGATTCGTTCAAATTTTATAGTATATTCTCAAATCTTACGTCATCTCTTCCCAACCTGCTTTGGGAAGAACTGGTCCTATGCCAGGAGGAAGTGGGTACCTAGGTATTTGAGATTCTACGTCGACCTAGGCAATTTCTGTCAAAATCCAAGGGCACTTTTTCGAGTTCAACGAAATGATTAAAAATTTGTAAATCTTTCATTTTCGAGTAATTTCAAAATGATTGCAAAAATCCAACCAATACGTACAATTCAATTTTTATGGTTTGTTTGCAATCTTCGAGTATTAAAAATGCAATTTTGAAAAAATCAATGCTACACATTCGTGCTTAGGGTGTCAAAATACCCCGATTACCACACCTTGACAAAAATTTTGGTCAAATTCCCCAAAATAGTTTTTTTTTAATTCGAATTGAATAGTCCTGAACCTAAACATTTATAAGGACGTTTATCTGCGTAACAATTCACCCTACACTTTTTTTAATGATAATTTTTTTGTAGTAAATTTCACGTAGAGAAATTTAGCTTTAGGCTGTTTTCCTCGTAAGAACCATATTTTCGGAGAAAAACGAAATAAAGCTGGAAAGGACTGACCCCCTCCCCCACCCATTCAGCTTCGACAACACGCTCACGATCTGGAAATGAAAACTTTCAGTGTGTCACTCAGGATGATATTCTCTACCACGTTTTAAGAAAAGGTCTCTGCTGTTGGAATTTCAGTTCAAACTTACACCAGCACTGAAAAAGATTCCACTGTTCGTCATACAAAAATCGTCATATTAACCAATTATATTCCCAACTATGTAAACTATAAGTAGGTACCTACTTTGTTAATCCTATTCAATTCATTCATTGAAATGAACTCTTAATACATGGTGGACAGAAATATCGCGAACCCCTACAAAAGTTTTCTGCTAAATATTTCGGTTGGTCACTGTAAAAATGATAATAATGATAGCATATGATTGGTTGTTGGACTGAGATGATAACTTTCCACCAACTATATGCATCTATTTCACGTTGCCAACCTATATTTTTAATGAAAAACTTCCTCTGGGGTTCACGATATTTCTGTCCCCCCTGTACCTAACCCAGCTATTCTGTACAAAAACACTGAAATCCAAAAAACAAAAAAAAACAACCAAACAAATGCCCTTGAATCATAAGTACACAGTTATCCATCAATACGCAGAAAATCCATACATAACAACAAAACCCTCACTTCCACCCCTCCCCCCACCTTCCCCAAATAAAAGCTCACCAACTCGCCATCAAAGTTCCGAAACCGCCAGTGTCCAGTGAACCTCGCACGCACGAAACGAAACGGAACGTGAATCAGCGAAAAACCGAGAGGAAAATTTCAATTTGAAATTTATCCAAGTTTCAAACCAAGAATTGGAAATCGGGTGGGAAAATTTCGTATAGGTTTTCGTCGTACGTCCTGGCGATATTTGCTCTTTTATTCTCAGGTCAGCAACCCGGCAGAGACTTTATTCAGTTCGCAATTACGTTCGATTTGTTTGAAACATCACGAACAACCTACGAGTAGGTACGAACGAGGAGATGCCAGTGACGTGTAATTCAAAGTTCGAATAAGAGTGTTACGAAAAAGTATACAAATCTCACTCTTTAATATGACCTCTATTCATTTCTCGTTTCATACCTTTACACCCCTGCTGTTTAAACACAGAAGGAAAACACGACATTCGTTACTTTTTTCTTCCTTCCTTGTTTTTCTTTTTCAAAACCTGCTTGTATGTACTAAACTCTCGCCCCTTCATAAAAATCATCATAAAATTCTCTTTCGAGAGCAGCCTTTAGGTGAAAGTAACACTCGAGCTTGCGAGTAGGTAGTCCTTTCATCGTGGCACAGGGTGAGTTGAAAACCTCGACCTCCCCCTTCCCTCTTCGCCACCAACGACTCATCTATCTGACAATTAAACCCATTTACGATCTATATAAAGAGAACTCGTCTAAATGAAACGTTCATTCGGGTGTCTTTGCCCTAGAAAATTTCTCCAGCTCGCAGCAGCTAGCCTGTTTTTGTACCGTGCACGGTACCATATACTACGAGTATATAAGAGAAGAAAAACCACAACCGTGTAGAAACATAAACCCCGGTCGAATAAAAACCACTACACCGCGCTTCGTCTTCATCGTATGGCCGAATTCGGAGCTCGTAAATCCTTCCCTGAAATCCGGCCGCCACTTTGAGGATGCATGTAAAAGGCCCGAAAAACAAAATGACCAAACGGAAAAACTACACTCACGCTGTCAAGATAATCCATCGTGCTACTCGCTCGCTTTCTTGTTCGTTTCGTTGTAGCGATATAAATAATATCACTATTTAAGGATACCCCCACGCGACTGACGATGAAGGAATCGAGCAAAGAACGGAAAATACCTCTTCTTAACATCGACACCCAATTGCGAGAAAACCTCTCGAACAAACGCAATCACATTTCGCCTTAATTAGTATTTCGTGTTATCCTTAAAAACAACACACAAATCAACTCGAACGTAAAAATATTCAAACAAGTCGCACTCCACCCTCTGCCTGCGTCATTCATTCACTCGTTCGTTCATTCGTTCGGTTTGCAAGGCAAGATGTACACGAAAAACAAATAACACTACTTTCCCCATTAGTACGTACATCTTTCTCTCTTCCACTCTCACACATACTTACTGCGGGCAAACTCGTACTCGTACAAACGAATTAATACTTCGTTACTGAGCCGGAAATTTCCCTATACCACATTCTAATCAGGATTTAAACCCTCGCTTTAATAAGTTTTTCACGTGAATACTTTCATTGCTTTCGTTTAACCATTTTCCCAACATATCCCCGCCTTCGCGACCCATCCCATCGACTAAAATCGTTCGCCTTTTACTCGCGATTTATTACCGAGAAATAATCCACCACGACGACGACTACGACTACGACCAGAGAGAGAGAGAGAAAGAAAAATAAGACATCTTTTTAAAACCCTAGTATAGCTTCAGCAGCTCGAGCTATACGGTTATTTTTACAACTCTTGCCCTGCCCGAGGGCGCCATCTCCAGCTCCGCGGCCACCTACCGACGAAAAAGAAAAATACGAAAATTAAAATAAAAGAAAATCAATGTTCGTTAAATTTTTACCCTCTTCGTCCATTATTGCACCGTACCTTACCTACGAGTAGTCCACCGAGAACGCCACGAAACGTTAAAAAAAAAAACTTCCTCTATATACTCGAGAGTTCGTCGTTCGTCGCTGTTCATTTTATATTTATTTTTTTCTCATTCTTTTTTCGTTTTCTTCGAATTATATTCCTCGCTCGAGTTCTGCTGGCAAACGAACGAACGTTGGTGAAAAAAAAAAACTTTCTTTGTGAAATATTTTTCAACGATTTCCAGCCACTTCATTTCTTATTTCACCCATTTCGAGTTGTTCAACGTAAAAGATGTTCGTCCTCCCCCCTCGCCTTTTCCCTTTCCCGTCGATTCTCTCGAGTGCACTTACCTAATTCGAACGATATTAATTTTTTTCTCCGACGATTCGTCTCTCATCTCCCTGTGTTAAAAAAACACACCACCCTGCTGCGTCATCTTATCCACCTCACACAATCGAGTCATGGTCTTGAAAAAAAAAACTATACACCCACACTTTGTTGCGAGATCTTCTCGCACCCTCCTCCATATTATACCTACTCTTTCCTCGAACTCGACCTAAGCGAACAATGAAATTATTTACTTCAATTTAGTCTCGAGAATTTTCCACCTCGAGTACGCTCTCCAAGCTCTCACTTCTTCGATTTATTAATGAGAAAAATAACATATAATTGGTTAGCAGGGTAGAAAAAAAACAAGGGAGTTGAATAGGGCAAGATGGAAATTGAATCCTCCTTTTCAACTCCTTAATTGATGGTAATCCTTTATTGTTGTTTCATTTCGATAAACATCGCATACAGGGTGGTTCAAAAATTTATCATAAGATCCATAAGTAGACAATTTGCTCAATATAATGAAGACTTTGCGATCGTAATTCGTTTAAAGGGTAGAAATTTGCATCTGGGGATACAATGTTGCCTGTTGGTGGCAAAGGAATGAATCAGTTCAAACCAAGGGTGAGGGGAGGAAAACATGCAAGAATCGGCTCGGCTGGACAGATCATTTACATGACTGCTACGTATTTGCTGATTGCGAGAGAGTTTTTGCTTTTATTTTTATTGATTGGATAGCTTTTAATTTTTTTTCACTGCTTATCCTACAACTTTAAGCATAGGTACTCATTTCGAATATCGACATCTTTTTTCAAAACAATTTCCTTAAAACATCACAATGAATCCCCAAAAATTCGTGTGACCTATGATTTATTGAGTCGCTGGACCTCATAATTTCAATTTTTGAAATATGACCCCTACAAACCCCACACTTTAAAAGAGATAAGTATTTAAAATTACATATTTTAGGTTCATTTCAATGTCTAGGTTTTTGATAAAGATTCAAAAAATGTAAGAAAAAAGACCGAATTAAATATTTCAACAACCTCTACTTACGTAGGACAGGAAAATTTAGGATTTGCAGATTACAAGAGAGTTTTTGCTAATATATTCATCAAATTTAATCACTTGACTCTCACAAAGTGGAGCCGCCAATCTCGTGAAAATTATAAGAACAAAAAGGAAAGTTCCAATAAAATTCCAAAGTCTAAAAAAATCGTTTGATTGTGATTAACTGAGTTTTCAGAGGTGCTAATTTCGAATTTTCAATTCATTTTTTTGAAAAACGAATCCACTAAGTCCCACTACAGGTTTCCAAATTTTAAAATAAAATAAAAAATTTGAAAGATCTGTGATTTGTTAGGTTTTTTGAAGCGCTGATTTCGAATTTTGACTTTTTTTTCGATACGAGTCCCGAAAACCGTAATATATAAATGTACAATGAGATCTAAAATTTGACAAAGGTAGATACAGTCCCCCAAACCCTGAAATTGGTCTCCAAATTTCCAACAAAAAAAATGTATAAAAGAAAATAGAATCTTATGTGGTCTATGATTTGCAGGATTTTTAAAGATTCTGATTTCAAATTTTCACCAAATTTTTCGACATAAGCTTCATACAGCTCATAGTAAGTTCTTGAATTTTATAAAGTTGACAATTCATCTCTTTGGCTCAATGTTTATTTCTTTTTTAAAATTTTAAAGATTCTGAGAGAACCCTAATTTTACAAATTTATTGACATCTGCATATTTTCACTGCTAATAATGTGAGAAATCGGTAAAACAAGCATTTTTTCTGTTCCTTTTGACTTCATTTTTTACGAGAAAATAATCAAATATTCAAATTCTTAATCCTTTTCACAATTTAATTTCTTCAGAATTGAAAAAAACTCGACAGGATTCGAATTTCAAATTTCATAATTACTCAATGGTAAAAAAAAAATAAAAAACAGAAAATTCCTCAAAAATTAATTCAATTTCAATATTTATCATCAATTAAGAACATTTCGAACAATTTTTCGGTCGTCAGTGTCATCACGTTATTCGAGGGTGTTTTAAAAGTAAGATATACACAAGATCATCGAAACCATGTTTCATAATTCCTCATCTGTTCAGGGTTATTGAACACAGATTTTTTCAAGATTCAAATTTTCATGTTCGTTAAACCGAACACCTGGTCAACATCTGATCCGATAGCAAAGATTTGACGCAAATATTCCACATCAAAAAATACTTGATTCATTTTCAGTTTTATTCTGACCCTAAATGATTGCAAGATAGTTTTTGCACTTGCTTTCACCATACTTATTGGTTGATGGCTGCATTGGTTGCTAAGTTCGCTGTTAAATATCTATAAACTTGAAGCTGTTTCCTCATTTCTTGATATTTTTCGTAATTTATACGCTCGAACCTGTTTCAGATTTTTGATTCTGCTAACAGATGGCGTGCATGACCTGTTAGCTACGTAACTATAATTCATAATATTTCTCAAATTTGAACCTCCTCCTCCCCCCCCCCAATCTTCAAAAAAATCGACGTAAAAATGAATTTCAAAAAATTTCTCAAATACATATAATGTATTAATTATATTTTTCAATTTTTTAAAACCCTGAAAACATTCAAGCTATTGCAAGAGACAGAATTCCATGGGAAAGGAGCAATATTGGCCAAAAGTTCCAAATTCACCCCATTTTTTGAAGTCATTTAGCAACAGTTCGCTTTGCAGGGTCACGTTAAATTTCAAAACTTTGGATGTTACTCGAATGCTGCTTTTCACTTCACCCGGCTATTAACAAAAAAAAAAAAAAAAAAACACACACAAACCTCGCCTCACCTGTCTCAAGAGATTGGACAATAAATGGAGGCGATTTTCAGTCTTTCCTAATACATATAAGGAACCGACAAAAAAATATTGAGGAAAACCAGTGCATCCAAACCCAAAACCGAACCTATTCAACTAAAAACGACCCTCTATAAATCGAATCGATCGCTCAATAAAAATCTGTATAAAATATCAAGTCTACACAGCGAATCCCCTCTTGATAAAAATCTATAAAAGGTAACGATCTAATTACGTACAATACCTCGGAAACGATGGGATTACTTTCATATTAAATCCCTCATTCGTGAAGAAAAATTGAACTTAACTAGCTCGCCAACAAAAATTACTGCGATAAAGCTTTCGCAAAACAAAACAAAGCTCGGGGAAAAAACTGCGGAAAAAAGTCTAAAGCAAACAATACGCTTATTCGCATCGAACTTACGAGTATACGTAGTACCTATATCGGCTGAAAGTACTATACGTAAAGTGAACAACACAACAACCTAACAAAACGAACCAGAAAAAGAAATAAAACCCAGCGGAGAGAAGCCAGAAGTAGAATAAATATAAAGACGAGCAGGGCAGGGTAGGGGAAAAAAGTAAAAATCGATTAAATTAAAAGTTTTTCCAACTGGTACGCTTAAATTTAGCAATTATTTTTGAAAATTTAAACTTTAAAGGCGTACTTCCTATGGTTTTTTTCTCCATCGCGGTAATTTCTCTCCACGTTTGTACTCTACGTATATACCTTTGTAGTAGTGTATAGTTCGGACGCGGCAGCCGCAACGGCCTCATTGGCATTATGGAAAAAACTTTATTCGACTTTTACGTTTAGTCTTTTTTCTCCACACTGCCGGTTTTCCCAAACCAGCCGAACCGAGGCCGAGTTTATAAATGGGTAAAATAAAGCGATCGTGTCAGTGTCGCTCCGCCTTTTCTGGTACATACCGGGAAGCCGAAAATTATCGGCTCGTTTTTATCTTTTTCGTTTTCGTCTCCACCACGGTGGAGTAATTTGATGATGAAAACGATGGCCAGCAGCGGTTGTTTTATTGAAAAAAAAGGCAGGAAAATGCACCGGAGTACGTTTGGAATTGACAATTGACTTAATTGTCTCGAAAAGAAAATCCTTTTTCGAGTTTTCTCTACGGACAAGATGCTGGTGCGGTTTTTAGCAGCAAAGTATACCGAATACGGTATCAGCTGATGTGGTACTGAACTACTGGTAGTGTCCGCAACGAAATGAAAATCCAGATACGATAGGGTGACAGGTAAATGAAACCTGCAGCTAGATTTTTTCATTAATTTGATCTTGTTTTCGAAGCGACGTTCAGCACGTAATTTTACGACAGATTTTACTACGCGATTGTATTTTTAGAAAAGTGGTTTTATATTCGGATGTTCCTTCTTTTTTCTCTCTCGATGCGGGCTTCGAAAGCAATAAACGGGCTCTAAGTGATATAAATCCCATCTATAATTGTACCTAAACTAAACAATACATGCAGAATGATTCGATAATCATCTGACGCCTTGGGCAGAACAAATCGTCAATTTATGCTACGTCATGATGCATAATTTGCCTATCGATCATACTTAGGGCGAATTCGCATCGTAATGGAAAAAATAAAAACTAAATGACGCCGTTTCCAGTTCGCTGACCTGTGTATATTGGAAAAGATACAGTCACACGTGATGTGGGTGGATTGTACAGGGATAAATAGGCAATTCGTGGAGATTTTCTTTTGCAGTGATTTGCATCTTATAAAAATTATGTATTTGGGCGAGGTGTAAAGCAACATTCGAAGTTTTTTGAAATTCAACGTAGACTTGTAAAAAATGGTTGTAAAATGAATTGAAAAATGTGGTGTGGTGAACATTTTAAGCTTTTGGCCAACATATACCCTTCTCCTATTCTGTCACTGACAATAATGTAAATATTTTTCAACACTTTGAAAAATCAAAAAATATAATATTTTTCATTTAATGTTTTAGAATCTATTTTTCGCGTCAGCCTTTTTGAAGGGAGATAGGAAGAGAGAAGAGAATTCAAATCAGAGAAATACAGCGAAAAAAATATTTTGGAGGAATTTTTCAAAAGCATGATAATCATGCAGTTGTTCTCATGTAGTAAGCCCATTTTTGACAAATTTTCTTCATCTCTCTCTTTCTAAGGCTCTTGAAAGTACCTAAACGAGAAAACTGTATTTTCAAATTTAAGGTGAGTACGTTCTTGAGGACGATGTGAAGGAAGAAATTTGACGAAAATTTATTATGGGTTGAAGGAAATTGTATGCACTGCAACGCATGATAGAAGAATTCCGCAGCGGTTTATCAACTACCCCGCGAGTTTTCGGACATGATTGCAATTAGGATTTTTGCTATGTTGCTTTTGCGGTTGTTTTTTTTCTGCTACTGCACAGTGCACCCCAACTCGAATCAAAAATTAAATTGGCACTCGAATTTCACTCAATTTTTTGCCTCATCGATGTTCTAGTGAAATAACAACTTTTCATTTCCATCCTAACTCTGTAACCGGGTCGTTTGTTAGGTGTTTGACAATTTCGAATTCAAATATTAGCATATTTTTTGGATACTTGTACTTCCTAGCCCAGTAACCCCCTGCATTTCTCCTACTTTAAATAAAAACAAAAAAAAACACACAAATTACAAACACGTGGCGAGACATGCCGATTTCTGCTAACCAAGTTTTTGTAATTTTTTGTACTTCAAAAAAATTTACAACTGAGAGGGCACCGTGGAAGATATTCTAAAAGTGCTTACACAAAATACATAGTTGAATTCAGCACCTATGAATTAATAAAAATCAACATGTCACCCCACATTTTCGGGATTTTTTGCATTTTTTCAAAATAGGGGAGGAACAGAGAGATCACAGTGGGGTTTTACTCAAAAAGACACTGAATGTTCAGAAAATAAGTAACAATCGTTATAATTATTTAAGCAAGAAAACTTTGGATCTTTCAGGAGCATTTTTGAACAATCGCTCTCAGAGAGAAAATCTGGTAGGGGTGAAGAATGTCTTGGTTACATCGCTCGCGACAACCAGCCTGACATAAATTATGCCATTAGGTCATTTTGAGTTTAGAGTTTCTTAGAGAAAATTAAACTCGTAGTACTAAAAAAGTCCTCAAATAGGCGCCATAATCAAAAAAATCATAGTTTTTATGCTCTAACTCATACACAACTTGTTTATCAAAAAACGACCCTGTTCCAAAAGACATTATTCAAGATTCTGCGTCGACCTACATAAACCATTGTCGTCAAAATCCAAGACCACTTTTAGGATTCTACTGAGCAGTTGAAAATTTTCAAATCGTTTGTTTTTGGGAAAATTCGTGTTTCGCATTAATTTAAAACAAGTTGAGATATCATTTCAAAAACTAAAAAACCATTTTGGAATGCAGCGTTGCCAATTTTTTGTTCATTATTGCCAATTTCAAAAAACCAAGTTTTTTCAAAATCAGCTATAATTACCAGAAAATTGGCATCACTGTACTCTAAAATATTTCCCTAGATTCAGCAGCGTTGCAAAAACGTTGATTTAGTGAGTAGTGATAAACGTCGAAAAACAAATGCTGAAAATTTGTTTTGAATAACAATAATGAAGAAAAAAGTAGAAAACTACTGAGAACGTGAATTACACATCAATAAAAATCAACAGAAAAATAGAGGATGAGTCAAATTAGTAGGGAAAAAAATGAAGATTTGTTATCCGAAGATGTTACTCTACAAAATTTATGAGCAGAGATGAAGTCGTATTGGGAACTGTTCTTGGAATACAAAGGAAAAACAAAGACTTTTCTAATCGTGACTGCTGGGTATCTCGTAAGTTGAGGTTTCCCTCAGCGTTATGAAAACGTTATTTTATTTTATTGAAACCGAAAAACTAAACTAAATGATATGTACCTATTATTTTCGTTAACATAACGTTGAACTAAAACTTTGAATATGTTGTAAGGTTTTATTTCGTTATTCATATTGTCTTTTTCAAACACAAGAAATAGTTCTCAAAAATGCTCAAAAATGGGGTTTGAACTTCGAGATGACAAAAAAATTTTGAGAACAATTTAAAGGGATAAATGATCGATTTCCTATATATTTTTCGTATCTTTTCCTCGAATTTATTTTAAAATCAGATAAATCGGTCAAATTTGAGGAAAATAATGAATAACGAAAGAATACGTTAAACAAAACGAGAACGTTATTTTTAGCAACCAAACAAAACATATAACTAAACAAAAACGAAAACGAAAAGATTTCGTATTCACAAAGCTGGTTTCCCTTGATGCATGCTGTATTTCTCAAGTAGGTAATGTTGTCAGCACCTCCCACCGAAGTTAGTGCTGAAAGGTTAAAGCCATCTCTGCTTTATCCTGAGTGAGACTAGAAATCGTCTAAGAGTAAGTGAAGGAATTACAAAACTCGATGTAACGAAAACTTAACTTCTTCATAATCCAAAACGGAAACGAAAAACAAAATCATTTCATTTTTGCAACGCTGATGGGTGAGAATCAGAAATGATATTCTCTTCTGGTGTTTTTGCCTCAAGTAATGCGAAATATTTGAAATGAAAAACATTTCGAAACACGAATTTATCCAATTGAAAATAAGCAATTTTCAGATTTTCAATCGCTCAGTAGAACCCTAAAAGTGGTCTTGGATTTCGACAAAAATGGCCCAGTCAACGCAGAATCTCAAAATACTATCTTTAAGAACTTGGCCACGTCTCTCAATACAGGTTGGGTTGAGGCCAGAGCGAAAAAACCACGATTGTTTCAAAAATGTTTCCTCTTTGAGGACCCATGTATTCCCTCAAGGGGCAATTTCGGGCTAAAATTTTCTCTCAGTCACTTTCAACTCGAAATGGAAGGTCTCTGTAGAATTTAGTTAAAATTCTCCCGCCATTTTTTTCCAACGATCCATCCTAATAACCATACCAAGTATCCTATTCGAGGCATGAAATACTTCACCTGCCAATAAGGTAACCCAAACAACACCAATGTTGATTGGGTTGCCAGCTACACAACATGTTGAAGGGTCAAACTTATTCAAAGTTGATCGACCAACTCCTTTATAATATAATACTAAAATTTCAAACAAACACATCTCCTTTAAATAATTTTGATGTTGGGCTGACACTGAAGAGAACCTTTTCGGTCTGCCCAATGAAATTCCCTTTGCCGTAATCATCATTCAATTTGCCTGAAAATGCAAGTAGTTATTTCACTTTCAAGAATTAATACCAAATACCTCATGATTCAGCCCCTTTAATAGTTTGGATCGGCAAAACAATCAACACTTCTGTAGTTTCAGTTGCTGTATTGCAAGGAAAATGATTCAACACCTTCAATAGAACACCCAGTATGACAGTTGCAATGAAATTTATACTTGCATCACATTATTTAATAATACTGGTAGCAAAATTTACAAATCCTTCGACCAAAAAACAAACCCCTACTATGTTGGTAACACGATTAGACTCCCTATTCACAGGTCAACATACCCTTGCCCAATTCCACTTCAGAATTATCTTCATCATTTCTCTGCTCTAATTTCTAAATACTACCCAATTACCCACCACCTTCTTAGAACGCTTTTCAGCCTCAATGTAAACTTACTAGAAGATATGGCCAGTACGAAAGCAACGAAGAAAGATGTATAGGTAGAACAGATGAAAGGAATAATAAACGAAGCTATGGTTAGCGATGATGCGTGATCCAAGTCCAAACGCAAGCCCATTCCTCTTTGCCCATATCTTCGTTAGACTATGGCCTTCGTCTTTTTTACTGTCATCTGCGAACACACAGAAAGAAAAAGAAAAAGGTAAAATAAAATTTCAAATAATATACAGGGTAAAAAAATTAAAACGATACCATCGGTAGAGGTACCTTACGCGACACAGTATACTCTTACGACCTGAAAATGTCACGTCGTCGACGACGCTTTGCAAAATTCTATTTTTCTCTACCATTAAATTCGTCGGATGAAAAAAAAAAAACCAAACTACCTCGCGAATCTGCGAGCTAGGAAAAAAAATTCCGTCACGTCAATGAGTACTTAGATGTAATCTGTATAACGCGACATAAAACAAACCCATTTTACCGGCGAAAGGCGAAAATTCCTTCAACTCCGGAGAGCCGTGTTATTTTGTTATTTTTTTCTCTATATTGAATTTCGCTGCTAGCGACATAAAAAACATTTGTCTTCACACACTCGTAAAATAATTAAAGAAGCTTTTTTTCCTTTCTCTCGAGCTCGTGTCGTATTGTTTGGACGGTTTTTATATTCGTTATACGTTCGGCAAACTCTCGACACTCTATAAAAGCCTGCTTTAAAATTACACCCAACAAAGTATCTAACAAAAACATACTCGCTCTTTTGTAACTATGCCACTCGCCCCCGCACTTGTCAATCTTTACTTTTAATTAGTTTTGATACGCGACTAAAAATTCATTTTACTTTACCAACTTCATCGCCTGTTCTATGTACTATAAGAGACGAACCGGGCCCAGTTCTCGTGAAATAAGCTCGTTAAGAAATTTTTTTCACTTCCTCGCGCTACCTTATCGTCGACGACGCCGACGACGTTTCAACTTTCGATTCATTTTGTGTCTCTTTTACCTACTCATCCCTTTTGCACTCAATCCAAAAGTACCTACTAATTAAATCTCGACACTGTTCTAGTTCTTCGTCGACTTCTGTTCACTCTCTATGGTGTTCTACGACAACGACGACGACGTTAATTCGACCTATTCATTAAAATGTTCGCCAACGTGGCTCGAGAAATTGAGGTATCTCTTCTTAGTATTTCTGTTTTTTTTTCTCTCTCGACGTATAGCATTGAATGAACGTCTTTTTAACACATTGAAATGTTTGCAACATTCGACATTGTGCGATTTGAAGCGAAGTACAAACGTATTCGAGGGCAGGAGAAACGAGAAAATGAACACATCAACGATATATTTTTGATAAAGAGAGATAGTACATGCACAGAGCAATCATACGTACAGCTGTGAGTGTCGACTTATTGGAGATAAAGTCTCAACGCCTCGCTACAGATATACCAGAAATAGGTACATATGTAATATTTTATGCAGGGTGTGCTATCAAGTGGTGTAACGCCTGCAAAGTGCCCATTATGCAGCTTAATTAACACAAATGCCAAAATATTAATTTTTCTTGCTACGCTCGCTGAAGGATCTCTTAAACAAGAATGACGAAAATGTACATGACCAAGACAATATCTATGCAAAAATACTTCATAATTTTGTAAGTGGATTTCACTTCAGTGGAATAAGCTAAGGTGAAGTTAAAAAATAAAATTTGGGACAAAAAATGAAAAAAATCAAAATTCAACCAAATTGGACCAGAACACTGAAACTTGCTCGTATGTTTATCCCATTTTGGACCGCCCGAATCGACGAAATGGTTTTTAGAAATTGTTTTGGAGCAGTTCTGGAGCTCTCAGCAGATTTTTAAAAGTTGGAATTTTCACAAAATTTTACCCAAGAAATTGGTCACCTAAAATTTACGTTGGGCTATAACTTCAACATGGTAAGTCGATGGCAGTCGGTTTCAAAAAGTTCTTGAAGCCGTTTCTAACTGACTCGTGATGTTGAAATTAGGTTGCAAAGTGAATTTCTTCTTTTCACTTCATTGAGTAAAACGTGAAATTTTGTAAAAATTTGCTGGAGGCTCCAGAACCGCTTAAAACAGATCAAAACCGTATCCAATTGATTTGAGAAGTCGAAAATAGAATGTATGCCAAATTTCAGTAATTCAAGTTAATTTGGTAAAATTTTGATTTTGATTGATTTTATTTTTTTTTCAAAATTATTTTTTAAAAATGGGCTAAAAATTGAAAAATGAACTTCAGAACCTGAAAGTTTGGGTGGTACATATTTCAGAATGCTTTTTCAATTAAGCGTTGCCTGGTTCAGAATTTTTTTGGCAGTTGAGATGGGTATTTCATTTGTAAGATACTTATTTTTCATTAAAATGGCAAAAACATATGATAATAATTGCAAGTTTCATCAGTAAGGAGCTGATAATCAACGGTCCCAAAAGATGGTGTCCTCTTAATGCAATCTGCAGTTGAAAAAATTCATCAGAAAGTTATGGACTCCTTTCGCTCCTCCTCCAGGCACCTTCGAACGCACAATAATATTTTTTTTTGTATTCTTCTGTCATTAGAAGTTGAATTTTGAAAAACTTTGGAATGTAGGAGAAAAGTCAACATTTTATGAAAAAATTCACGAGGAAAAATTTTGTAGACAATAAAATGTCCTGCCTCTAATGTTTCATCAAATTTTCAATACATTCCAACGCTCGTCGAGCTATCAGCTAAAAACGTATTTTTACACGGTATTACCTATTTCTTCGTATCAAAATTCGAAAAATTTTTAATGCATCGAAAAATCAACTACAGGTGCAGAAAACTTGCCTCCTGAAGTTTTTGGACAGGTTTTTTCAATCCAGTTTAAACGCGTCAAAATCTGAAAGTAACACTCCAGAAAATTTCCTTGCTGGAAAAACTTTTATCGAAGTCCTTATTTGTGAGGTGGACTACAAAAACATACCTACACTTTTTTCTTAAGATAGACACCTCAAAAATGCCCCATTAAACTCATCACACCTTTGTATTTTTTTTTCAAATTTCAAACTTTTCAGAGAGAGTGCTGAAGTGCTCCCTCAAAAATTGACAATCTCACCAACCTCACCTCGCTTTAATTTTTTTTTGGATAGCCTACGAAATTTCCAATCCACAACCTCAAAAACGTGAGGTGAATCCTTATTTTACTCTCTCGAAGAGGGGTCTCCAGTCTTCAGGACCATTGCTCAGAGGCCTCAAAACTCGGTGACGCAGCCAAGGAGGACTAAAGGAGCCATCATTCCCTCCTTGCGATTGAAAATTCAAAATAAAACTTGCAAAAATGGAGGTTTTTTTCGCTTTTTGGACCATTTTTTTCGAGAAACTTTCTGACACATTCCGAAAAAGTTGCAGAAAATTACTTCAAAATTTTCATTTTTCGTACTTGAAAATCTGATTTTGCCCTCCTCCTTGAAAAACTCCAGACGACCCAATATCGGATGAAGAAATACAATTGAATTTGAATTTTTAATACAACAGTAAGGAACTTCTTATTTTTATTGATTCTAACAGCATAAATATAAAAATCAATCCCACATTTTTTTTTCCACCATACTCATTCTCTTTGTGAGATAGGTCAAATTCCAACACCCGTCATAAATATGAAAACTAAACCTTTTAGAGAAAATATTCGCTATTAGGGAACATTAATGTCACATCGTAGGCACCTTTTATCAACTACGAGTAAATACACCTTCGCAGCTCTCATATAAAATCGCCCAGGCTGTTTGTTCAAAGGCACATGGACATAGGTTTATGGTATACATTAGTAGGTACACTGAAGGTATGGTATGCATAATATTTCATCATTTTGTACACGCATTTCCACATTTTACATAAACTGCATAGCTCGACAAAATAAGTACTATTACGCAGCTACTGAGAAGCTGAGTTCGAATACTATGGTACATATCAGCATCATAGCATTGTCATAGGTACACAGTACACACACAGTACATTGGTAAACAATGTAAACAAGCTAATGCTAATAGAAATTTTTGGCAAAAAAACGTGACTTATGGGTAATTTTTATGTTGAGGAGAAGGGAACGGGGAAGGTGGTTGAAGCAAAAATTTTGCTGAAAAGCGAAAATTTCTGTTAAAAGAGAACACTGCCACAATTTCAGCAGAAACAAATTTTTTGGTAATTATCGGCAAAAAAGTGATGATTTTTTTGGTAATTTTTGACAAATAAATCCGAACTTTGGGGTGCTCAATTTTTTGGGGGAAAATGTGATTATTCAACAATTTTATTAAAAAGCGAGACTTTTGTCAATTTTTTAGAAAATCAACACTTTTACAATTTCAGCAAAAAGCGAGACTTTTTGGCAACTACAGGCAAAAAACGCTACTTTTTTCCATTTTTGACAATCCCTACAAAAAAAGGGAGACTTGGAATTTTTGAAGAGAAAATCAGCCTTTTTGAAATTTTTTGCGAGAAACCACAATTTTTAGAATTTTTAGCAAGAAATGAGCACTTTTTAAAAATCTGGAATTTCCAAGATTTAGCTGGAGGCTCCAGAACGACTCGAAACAACCTCCAACTGACTCTCCGCAAGTTGAAATTGAAATGTAAAGTAAATTTCAGCCTTTTTAACTCAATTGGATGAAACTTGGTATAAAAATTTCAACTTCCAAAAATCTGCTGGAGGCTCTAGAACAGCTCAAAACGGTCTGGAACCGTTTCCAACCGATCTGAGAAGTCGAAAATAGGACACATACCAAATTTCAGCTTTTCAAGTTATTTTGGCAAAATTTTGGTTTTTGTCTTTCAACTCTTAGATTTGACCTTCAAAAAGTAGCCCGGGTAAAAATTTCAAACTCCAGGGAAAATAACAATTTTTTAGAAACCCTCATGCGAATCATCTCAATTGGCAAAATTGTAATTTCATTTTGTACTTCACTCTAAAAACTCGTCATGTTATTCGGCAAAATTGGTATTTTTTTCACAGGGCAAATTTTTCGCCCCCCCCCCCCACTTCTAGTTTTGTTCATGTCAGGTTGACAAATTTTTGCGGAATTTAATAAGAAGACAAAAACAAAAATCAATTGCACAACATCCAAATCCGTTCAAGTATTCGAACCTAAGAAAAAACAGAACTAGAAAGATTCTCAAGGAGAGGGGATAAAATCTTGAGGGCCTCATTCGGTGCATCCGCCAGGAGTTCTCAACCGACCCAGTCCGCCACTGGTGATGAAAAAATTGTAACCAATGTTGTAGGAGGAGATTATTTCTAGTTCCACAATAAAACCAAATGGCTCTAAAGACATTGAGCTCCATGCATTGTGTTTCATTAGGTTTTTGAATCGATTTCGACACTTCTTTTTGAAAAGGATTTTGAAGTCGATGATTTTTGACGTGTCTGGGGAGAAGTAGGGAGAGGAGTAAATTTGATGTTTGAGGAAATAAAAATTTTCCGAAATAATCGAAATCTTAGTGCGCATTTTTCATCTTTTGATTTTTCTTCTATCAAGGTTTTTCAAAGACAAAAATAAGCGAAGATATACATAGTAAACATTACAGCAAGTAAGGTTATCTACTTTTTCAATTCGAAAATTATGATTCTTTGAAAATATCGAATTTTAGTGTAATCCATCTTATATTGGCCTGTGATCTTTTTTTTGCAGGGGGGGGGGGGTTAAGAAGAGGTGGAATGACTCGAGAAATGGGTTGGAAAAACGCGGGAAAATATTTCTGAATATTTTGGAAAAACTTACGTTGCAAGTTCCCTTCATCAAAAATATGACAAATGAAAACATCCTGGAATTTTAAAAATATTTCTATCAACTTTAGAATAGCTCAGAATCATCTACAGTCGACTCACCAGTCAGCAGGATGAAAATATCGAATACCCCACCATAATAATCATCCCACACGTACACAAAAAAAAATGAAACCTCAACCTCGAACCAAAACACAAAAAAATACCACAGTACAGCCAAACACCTGTACAAAAAAAATCGACAAAAGAATACTCCTCTCACACAAGCATGCAAAAATGATAACCACAAAGCTGCAAAATCGAAAATCCACTTTATCCCTCTGCTCACCTTGTCAATCTCGTCATCAAATACTACACGATCCAAGAGAGGAAAAAAACCATCGCGAACAATTTCCCAATCATTATAATCTTGGTCGGGCGGCGTCGGCGTTTCGTTTTATCGTCACTCTCTAGTCCAAAATACCTCTCAACGAAGCTTTTAAACCCTTCTACGTGCGTACTCGTTTGCTCATTACCATATACCAATCACAACGCAACTTATCGACGGTGCAGGGGAGTACATGGGGGAGGCATTTCGTTTCGCATTTTGCGTATATGTAGTACGAGTACGATTTCCATATACCTATACATGGGAGCTTTTAACACGCCTAAAAGCCAAACCATCGATGCTATTGAGAGCTGTGTGATGATACCGCAGCGAAGAGGGGGGTTAAAAATTACACCCTGCGATATCGAACTTGTACATATAGGTATCCGCCCGCGTCGTTTCTTCATCTACATATGTACGAGTCGAGTATATCCACCAACTCGCAGTATAGTAGTCGACAAATCTCGATATCAAACGATTTGCGCCGATAGCCTGGTTCGATTCTCGACTCGATGCTGCCGAGTTAATGGATCGGAAAACGGCCATAAGAATAGGCAGCATCGGTTCAGTTCGGCTCCAATTATCGCACAGGCAAAAATTCACATTCTGTACTTTTCTCTCTTCTATTCATCGCCATCGTCAACAACAACGAGCTAACCATCGAAAATACACGACGCACGAATCTGTGGAAAAAAATACACCAACTGAATCGAGCTCCAATCCCCCCCCCCCTCGATACCCCTTCACGTCGGTGGAATTCGCGTACGTAAATAATAAATCCGCGCGTCGTTCATTAGCATTGAAAATTTCGTCACAGAGGGTAAAAAAAAAGTAGGATCCTTTTCGCCTTAGTATACTCGTACATTGTAAAGATGAATACCAACAATTTCCCCTCCTATGTGGTTTCCTTCTCTCGCAATAGCGCGTTCGTTTTAACATCAAATCAAAAGCACAACCTTAGACGTAAACATAAATTAAATCTTAGCGAGCTATTTTTTTTCCAAATGATGACACCTTCGAGGCTGATATTTTTCCATTTTTCTACTCGCTGGTTTCTTTGTCCTCGGTTCCTTGCTCCGAATCCGGGAGCTGTGTTTGCCATTTCGAGTGTTTTTTTTTATTCGCTCTCTCAAAGAGATGCGGCGAATTTCAATATTTTAACTTCCATCAGCCCCTTCTCTCCCGCCTTGAGCGAGCTTTAGATGGGCTCGTTCTCGTTCATCGTTCCACAGCTTCCTCGTTCTTCCGATATCGTGTCTAATGTTTGGTTAGCTTTCTGCCAACGCTGCTGTTGACGCTGTTGTTGTGAGGCAAGAAATATACGAACGAGTATACGACGTTTTGCATTCGCAGGTTTCAACTTATGATTTATGATAGCTGAGGAAATTTTCTCCATTTTTTTTTCTCCTCTTCTTCACTCGCGGAGACACATTTTTATAGAAATACGTACAAAACGAATAGATAAAATTTACCCGCCTCAAATAGACTATCTATCAAATATTCGTGGTTGGAAAGAAATTTTTTTCATATAAATGATTATTTTTCAAAACGCGTACGTACGTATACTTTATGCATTTGTATTCTACGCCGTGGCCCCCTGATTCCCCCTTCGTCGAGCTTTGGTTCCATATATATACGAGTACGAACGAACGTCTACGACGATGATGCAGAGAAAGAGGCATAATTGAAGCGTATAATTTATATAAGCCGTCACGTGACGTCGACTTTTTTTCACATACGAAAATTTTCTACTCCGTTTATAAATATTTCGTGCATCGATTATCCGCCTCCGCGCCGCTACGATTCGCGTGTTCTTTCTCATTCGCAATACACGTAGAATTTTGGATAGGATTCGATATCGAAGCTATACTGCCGTCTTCGTCTTCGTCTTCATCATCGTCGAATTCGTAATATTTTCTTTCGTGTAGCGTGTGCCTCGCGAGAAAACGAATGACAAAAAAATAACTCGGCAATGCGAGTCGAGCGAAAAAGGCGGCTTTGTCGCGGTATTATAGGGTAAAAAAGATGGCACAGAAGCACCAGGCAGGCAGCGAGACACAGAGGCAAAGGCAACAGAGAAAATGGAGGTGAAAAAAAAACCACCACCGAGCACACGCCTCGTCGAGCTTTTCATTATTCTCGTACATTAATCGCCTAACCCGGTATAAATTTTGATTAAGAAAAATTATCTCGACACCGACACCGACGATGTCGAGCCTCGTATATCGCGAGTAATCTCTACGGGTATAGATTACTCGCAACAACTATAAATAAGCCATCGCCGACGCGACTCGCGCCAAAATGTGTCGCAGAATGACAATTTTTTTTTCCTCGTCCGGATTCTCTCATCTGCCTAGTTGCCTGATATTTCCTGGGGCTTTTTTCGCCCCCTTCTTCGCGTTAAATATTCGCGCGTTCTGAGTAAAAATACTACCAGGCGTGAGAATGCTATACTTAGGTACTTACTTATATTCTCGTTTTTCTCGTATTGTACGAGTATAACGCCTCCGGTGTGCCGAAGAAAACGAGGAATTATTTACAAAGCGAACTGCGAAACCGACGAATGTTCGCGAAGAGCAGGAGCAGGAGCTGATTTTCCTTTTCACGCACAGCTCTTAGCTCTCAGCTCTACTCTCGAAACGAGAACAAATGCATTTTTCATTCTGTCTGCTGCGATGTAATTTTTAATTCGTTTAGACGCGAGCTATCGCCAACATCGTCTATTATTTTCTACTGTGTTCTACATGAAATTGGAATAGAAGATTTCCTATTCGTGCATTTTGGCTTCTCGTCTCTGACTTTTTTGCTTTACGAAGACGAAATTAAGCTAGGAAAGAGTCGGAAATGAAAATAAAAGATGATTGGATGAATTTCAAGCACACATTGATCAACAGGCTCAGTAGAATACTTAGTTTAAAAAAAAAATAGAAAATGTAAGTAGTTTTCAACTTGTCATCAAGAGTAGATAAAAAAAGCAATGCAGAAATTTGTAGAAAAATTACATCAAAAAGATGCTTTTCAAAATCTGCAAAGGATTGAATAATTCATTCTCGTTTTTTTTTTCAGTACTAGAATAGTAGGTAAAGGGTATAGATTTTAAAGGACTCGAAAAAACTTCACGTGGAAGGAAAATTTTGTTTCTACACTGTAGATTGTAAATTAAAAAAATGCATCGTCAAAAAAAAGACGGAAAATTTTGAGCAAATTCAACGTAAACCTTCATTTTGAGTTGAAAATTACTCAAATAAATTTCAGATCCGGAAGTGCTTGGATTGGAGGAGAGGAGGAGAAATGAGCCCTCAAAGATGAAACATTTTTGAAAAATCGTGTTTTTTTCACCTCTTTTCGCTGTACAACCGGTGTTGGGAAAAATACCTTAATCTCAAATGAAAGTAATTAAGATTCAGCACTGCCGTCCAAATCAAAGACTACTTTTAGGGGTCTACTGAGTGGTTGAATATTTGCAAATTGCTTATTATCGGATTAATTAAAGTATTGAATTTTTTTTGCAAATATTTCGCATTAATTTAGCAAAAATATTGAAAGACATCATTCCCAAACTGGGGAAATATTTTGGAACGTGGTAGTGCCAATTCTTCGGTCATTACTGCCTATTTAAAAAAATGTAGAAAAATAGCCAGAAACTTGAAAAAATTGTTCGATTTTCATTTATTCTCTCCAGGGGCATCTTCGAGACTAAAAATTCTCTGAGTAACTTTCAACTCAAAATGTAGGTCTCTGCTGAATTTGGTCAAAATCAATCAAATTTTTTTTTGTGCGATCTACCTCATTATATAAATTAAATACCTACAATAGTGGGAGAATTCCAATATTCCCAAACCTTCCAAAAACCAGGGTATTTTATCACGTTTTGGAAAGACAGAAAAGTCCACATTTCGGTTTTTCGAAAAAGAGTTCAATTTTTTGGTACATATTTTTTCAAATTTAAAATTTATGTTTTTTTTCTAAAGAAAATATGAATAATAGAGATAATAAAAATTAGTCCTAAAACTACATAAATACACTTTCAACTCTCCCGGCAAGAATTTCACTGTTTTCGGTCGTTTTGGAGTTTTCAGCGCAATTTTCAATTGCTTTAGAATTTTTAAATTTCTCAAGAATCAGATCGAAAAATCAATTGGGTAAACTAAAAATCGAGTTGTGACTAATACTCGACCAAATTAACGAGTTTATCCACATTTAGGCTGATTTCCAGGCGTAAGTACATCTCGCGTGTGATTTTATAGTGAGAAATTTCCCATTCTTCATATTTTTCATAATACAAGTAGGCACGGACAAAAAAAAAACAAACTGGAGATGTCTGCCTGGAAATTTGCTGAAATGTCGATAAAGTCGTTAAACTGGGTATAGAATAAGCTACAACTCGATTTTTAGCTTCCCAAACAATTTCTGCTTTTCCTGAAGAAATTCCAACACTTCGGAGAACTCAACCATGGCGCTGTGGACTACAGAATGGCTCAGATGCTTGTTTTTTTTTTCAAGGCATACAGGATGACCAATTTTGGATTCTCAAAAAATCGCCAAAAATGGAAATGCACATGTCTCTGTTGGTATTTCTATTTCATCAACAAGTGTGTTATCAGCTGTTCATTTGTGTTATTTAAAGTTGATTACTGACGCTTGCGCAAATGCGATCTGATCCCTCGATAACTTTTCGATGTTTGGCTGGAAAAATTTCCATTATCGATTTCTCTATATGTATACATCAGTATAGCTACATGCTCTAAGGGTGAACCCCTGGTTAAAATGAAAACGCACGCAAACAAAAGAAAATACCAATTCGGAAACTGGAATGTAAGAGGATGCAGAGGAAGACCAAGGGAGAAACTCACTGATACCTCAGACTCATCCTCAGCAAGTTCCACACCATAGCAGACAGGCCAACAGGCCTACCGCTTATAAGGAAACGACGACGACGACTTATTTGAGCTAAAACTGGTTAATAAAAATTGAATAATTATTATATTAGGCATACTCGTATGCAATTTAATAATAATGTAAAAAGCCATCAGTTATTCGCTGATTCCAACAGAGTTTCTGCTTTGATTTCTTTAGATTTTCAATTTTCCTTCAAATTTCAACTGTTTAGTTGATGTAAAAATGAAATGCACAGAAAAACATGATGCCATGCAGGACGTTTAGTACCCTAACTCGTTAATCCTCGAGGGGTATATTCTCAATACATTGCAGTCTATCAATTTGCCTGCCAAACTTCAACGAAATTTTCCATAACCCTTGGATACATAGAATGAGCTCAAATATTTTTCAAGACAATTACAAGAATCTTACGCGTGCATTTGTCAATACATTGAATAGTTTCAGAAAAAATGCAGTTTGAACTTTTTATGAAAAATCCAACATTTCTTCAAACTGCATTTTTTTGAAAACTATTCAATCTATTAATTCATGCATAGGACTCTTTCTTGTGATCGTTTTAAAAATCAAGTATTTCCAATTTGATCCCATTCTATGCATCCGAAGCTCTGGGAAATTTCGTTTAATGTTTGTCTCATAAGATCAATGTACGAGTAAAATAAGGCATTTTGGGTACCTGGCTACACAATGAAAAAGTTTGGTGTAATCAGAATATCCCCATAACCACCGACCAATCAGAAAGCCAGAAATATTAGTGCAACATAGGTAGTTATGGCAGCTAATCCAAATCACCAATTATGCATGATTAACTGATTTCGAGACCTTGGTCAGTAAATAATTTTTTTCTTCTGTTTATTAATAAATTCAAAAAATTATTGAATACTGAGAACAGTGGTATCAGTCGACCCTGCATTAAACCCACACCCTTCGCCCAAAATTTAAACTGCTGAAGTTCATAATATGGTGGGAAGATATGTTTTTCCACGTTGGATGATACACAGTAGAAAATTTAGATTCAAAACGCCGAAATTTTGCTCCATGAACCGTAACGTAGAATCATCTATGTATTAACTTCGCGAATGAAATCAACTCTAACAAGAACATGAATGATATCAGCGTTGATATGACAGAAGTTGAATCACATCAAAACGAAATAGATCCACCAATGGAACAGGTCGAAGAAACTGTACAATTTATAAGTACTAATTTATGCCAATATATTGTGGAAGATTTCTCATCACAACCCTTCCCGAACGATATTTCCGGTGAATAACTATGTTGTAGTACAGCCTTCATGTCAACATCAGTTCATTGTTGATCATTTAGAAAATGTTCAGAATCCAAAAACGAGTAAATTACAGCTGTCTAACAAACATGACGATGATGCAATAGAGTATTAGCCTACTCGTGGAACAATAACAAAAACTTCAAAAAATTCGTCAAAAATCGAAAAATCAACTTCACTTCAACACTTCGGCAGCTGAAAATTGAAGAATTCGAATTTTCAACTCTTTTTTCGACCTAGCTATCCAAGTTTCGTTCTCATCTATGATTATTCCTAATTTAATAAGTTCCCTTCTAGGAATTAATTTTACTTCATGAAGCTTTAGAAGACACGTCCAGTGCGATAGGAATGAACCGTTGAATTTTTTTGAAAATTAATTTCATAGGTAAGTATGTACTTACTTACATAATGCACTCGGTCTTCATACAAATTCTTGTTTATAATAGTACATACGTTGACTTGAGCGTTTTCGTTTTGCAATATCGATATTTTGAATATAAGGGGGGGGGGGGGACTCATCTGAGCGTGGGAGAAAAGAGGGGCTAGAAAAATGACTACGATGATATTTTTTGTAATAAACCCTTCTTAAGGACGTGAATTTTTTTTGACCAGTATTGGAGATTTTTTCAAAGCTCAACCCACGATCTCAGCTCCATAATTCAAATCTTCACCAAATTGTGACATTTTTTATTAGAATCATTTTTTGTAGCATAAATGCCAATGCCACTAATTATGTTCAATTTTACATCTTTGAAAAATGAATTTCTAAAAAGCAGTACTGCAAAATGCACCGATAATAGTTCACTGTGATTAATTTGAGCCACTCGCGAATCTTTCATCCGCCTCCCATTAAAACTTGAGAATAAAATTCAGATGACAAGTCCAAGAATGCAATTTTACAAAATCTAAAACCTTAGAATGATCACCTAAACATGAGGTAAGGCATCATTTATTGTTTTTCAATGACTGATTGCCTACTAACTATAGCTCAGACACATTGACTGTATGAGCTATTATATATAAATTATAATTTGATCACTTCTTCGTTACATTGTACTCTCATAATTCACTGAACATCAAACTCAGAATCTCATCTGTAGGAAAACTAAGTACGTGAAACTAAATATCACCAACAGAAAATGTCACTCCACTAAAGAAAACAACCCGAATCCAGGAAAAACCAACCCCGTTTTCCAAACAGAAACTCACAAGATGGCTCAAAATTAGCTAACACAATGACCAAATTGTTTTTACATTTTTTCATCTGAACTTTCGGTCATCTCAAAAACATAGCCACACACGAATGAAAATCACACCTACGTAAACATCTATCACTCGCACCGACACAAGTATACGCCAATTCCGCACATACCTGATGATTATTTCACGTATTCTTTTCCAATTTAAACCTCGAAGTTCATCTGGTATTCTAGCGAATACCTTCGTTCCGCCGAGACCTGCTTTATATTTTCGCATCCGTAACTCGCTATAAACGCTGCACAAGCACAGGCACAACCAGCACAAGCACACCTTCATCGTAAATTCGTCCGATTAATTATTTCTTATTTTCACGGGTGTTTTCCCCTTCAGCCCGTTTTTCCAACACGCCGACAGTGCGGTAGGTATGCACACGCACACGTCGAGAGCTTCGATAGAATTTTAAATAATACGCAAACGAGCAGGCAACGTTGCTATTACGTAATTCAAAGAAAAGGGAGCATTTTCTTACGCGTGTCGAATCTGTTATGCATATACACCCCGCACCAGGCCGCCACTCTTCCACATACACGTACGTATAGTAGTAAGTTAGTATGTAGTACGTCGTCGTCGTCGTCATCGGCACCCTCGACAAAAATTCCTGCTTATTGCTCCTCTCTTACGTTAGCCTGTACTGTACCTCCGTCCTCCACCCACGACGACTGCAACTAACCACACCGCCGTAGTGGAGTTGGCAGCCTCCGGCAAACGTGCCAATCTGAATTTGATTTTTTACGAGCTCGGCACAACGTCGTCAGCACTTTTGATCTCGCTGCACAGGCCTACCGCATAAACGCACTATAGGTTCAAATGGCCTTAAGCGAATTACTCGTACTTCATCTTTCTTTCAAGCTGCCAAACCGTTTCGGTCGTTTTCATCCTAAAGTAAAGTGCTCGCACCATGTGTAGTTCTCATATAGTATATGCAAGCAAGCGCACCAAAGAAGGCCAAAATCCTCGGTACCAGCTTTGAGATTATTTTGTCGAGATAAAGAGTAAAATGAAGTCACGTATGTGGTCGCTTGGGCCACCTTTCAGCCTAAATTCTGCCACTGCTCATAAATTAGGTTACCTCGAGTATATTTAGAGTAAATAATGCAAGGGTTTTCCCTGACTACGAGGTAGAAAAATTATTGGGATATTTTTCACATTCAGTAAGAACTGCAAACTAGAATCTGCTCACGACATCTGTTTCCCTATTTTCTCAGCGATGGATATACGTACCTACCAATGAAATATAATTTTTTAGCAAGTAAACATTCTGATCAACAAGACATTTTTAGATCAGGCATGAAAAAATCAAAAAAAGAAACCAAACACACCCTTAGGTAAAATTTCAAACGTTTTGGATTTTTGAAAATTTTTTGAAAATTCAAGAGTAGGTAATTTTCTAAAAAAAAATTAAAATTTGATGAAATTGAGATTGGAAGCTAAATGTTGATTTCCACGCTATCTTCTAATTCTTTTCACCTCCTTCAAAAGGCTGGTAAAACTTTCGAATCGTTTTGCAGTCTCCAGTAAATGTTTCAATTTTCGAAACATATCATTAAAATATAAATTTGAACTCGTAAAAATGAATTTTGAAATTTAACACCGTAGATATAGACACCTACCAATGAAATATAATTTTTTAGCAAGTAAACATTCTGATCAACAAGAAATTTTTAGATTAGGCATGAAAAAAATAAAAAAAAGACACTAAACACACCATCATGTAAAATTTCAAACGTTTTGGATTTTTAAAATTATTTTAAAAATTCAAGAGTAATTTTCTAAGAAAAAAATCAAAATTTGATGAAATTGAGATTGGAAGCTAGATTTTGATTTACACACTATCTTCTAATTCTTTTCACCTCCTTCAAGAGACTGGCGAAACTTTCGAATCGTTCTGCAGTCTCCAGTAAATGTTTCAATTTTCGAAACATACCATTAAAATACTAAATTTGAACTCGTAAAAATGTATTTTGAAATCGAGTCTCAAATCTGCACGTGCAGAATTCCACTACCTATAATAGATCCTATCACAAAGGAACTTTCTGAAAATCGATTGGTATCTCCAGAATGACGCCAAAACACGAATTCAACAGGTGGAAAATCAAACTTCAGCTACCCATTTCAATTTAATCAAATTCTAATCTTCTTACATAGAAAATAAACCTTTATGACCTTTAAAAATTCGTCAAAAAAAATTGAAAAATTAAATTCAACGAGTAGAATTTTACCTGCTGTGTTTTTAAATGTTCTTTCGATTTTTTTCCGATCGATTCAAAAATGTTTCTACCGGTTGAGACATTCCTGATGTTTGGTGAAACCATTCCCAGAATTATGCAAAGTTTTTCAAAAATCTTCAAAATTCGCAAGAAAAAATTAAATAATGGTCGAATATTGCAAGGGATGGGTAACTCCAAAAGGAGCCATCAGTGCCAAGTTAGCTCGTATACATGAATTAAACAGCATACTCGTATTACAGAGATCATACCAACTTTACACAATATTAGATTAGTCTAGAAGTGAATAGCGTAGTATTGAACCTATATTGCACTAATTTATCAACTTATACCTACTTTTATTTGTACTTTTTTTTTCATAATTTTACAAAATGTTTACTACAGATCATTTGTTTTTCTTTTCAGGGAAGGGTGGATCTTGAAAAAATGAAAAACACATTATTAAAAAATGATCCAACAAGCCATTCAGCTACATAGTTATTCGCTGATTGCAAGATAGTTTTTGCATTTGCTTTCACAGGGTGTCCACTCATTTCTGGAAATGATTTTCCCTGACTTTTCCAGGTTTTCCAGACCAATTTTTCCAGACAATTTTTTTCATTTTCTATGCTCACCCCACACTTTAATTAAAGAGGATTTTTTTGGGATTTGGGGGGGGGGGTGTAATTTCATTTCATAAGCTTCTCTTAGAACTGGATACTTCTTCGGATATAAAAAACAGCTATTCAATTATTAACTGTTTAAATTAAAAATGAATAAATAAATAAGTAAATAAAACATGCATCAATTTTGGCCAATTTATACAATATTCATATGACTTATAAAAATTTTTCTTCTGTTTTTTGGATTTTTGGAGGCCTGAAAATATGAAATTTGTTCATTTTAAAATGAGAAACAAATTGGCCGGAGCGAAGCGAGGGCTAGAACTTTTGAAAATTTTCATTTCAAGATTCCTAAAAACTAGGTTTTTTTAATGCAAAGAGTTTTTTTTTTGGTTTCTTAAATTTTAATATTGGAATGATGTTTTTTTGAAAGAAGTTACTTTAGAAAAAGAAAAGAGAACAAGCTCGAGCGAAAGCTTCTGAAAATTTGCATTTCGAGAAGCATAAAAACGAGGTTTTTTCATTGCGAGGACAAGTAGTTTTCTTTTGGCTTTTGAATTTGAATGTTTTTTTCAAAGGAAGTTGATTTTGACAAAGAAAACAGAACAGGCTCAAGCGAGGGCGAAAGCACTTGTAAATTTGTATTTCGAGATCCATAAGAACGATGTTGTTTTTTTTTCTTTGTGAGTAGTTCATTTTTTGGTTTCAAAACTTGATTTTTATTATCTAGAAATATTCATCTTGCGTTTGAAAAAGAAAAGAAAGCAAGCCCGAGCGAAGCGAGGGCAAAAGCTTTTGAAATTTTGTCTTTCGAGAAGTAAAAAAATAACATTTTTCTTTCATCATAGGTCCTTATTCAAAATTTGCAATTGATCGTATTTTCAAAATTCCAGGGATTTTGCATGAAAATTACGAAATTCCCTGACTTCTCCCTGACTTTTCCAGACCGACCAAATTCCCTGACTTTTCCAGGTTTTCCAGGTTTTCCAGTCTTGTGGACACCCTGTTTCACCTTATTGGTGCTAAAGTGTTGACAATGATGAAAAAGCAATTACCTACAATAGAGTTAATGAGACGTCACACTGTGGCCGCCGGATTCCCAAGGCAAGACTAAGTTCACGATTGGCAAAAGCTCCATTTTAAAATTACACCTCATTATATTTCAAAATAATGCTTTGTTTTGAAAAAAATTTTCATAGGTTCGGATTTTATGATTATAAATACTCATGATGAAAAATTTTCGATTCACTTTCATTACATTGGTACTCACTCAACCATTTTTTTTTTCAAAGGAGCATTCGTTTTTAATGTTTTGTAATACAAATGTATATTGGACGGATTCCTGCACCCTGGACTGTCTCGATCTAAAACATGATACGAATTTTCACCCAATATAAGTATTTCATTGAATTTTCTCAGGTAGCTCCTCCATCAAAAATCCTTGAGAAATTTTTTTTCACGTAGGTACGTCATGAAAAAGATAATACATCAAACATCGAACCAAAGTCAAAAAAAGTAAACATGCGCTCATTGCAAGAAAGTTTTGCTTTCAACTTTGTGTTCACACTTATCGAAAAGGTAATTATAAGTATCTCACAAGGGAGGCATCCCAGACGACAGAAAAATTTTCGAACTGGGCAAAACTAAATCAAAAGAGCATACAAAAATATGTACGTCGCCAGCCGAAATATCAAGGACTCAAGATATTGTATTTTTTCCCAATTTATAGCAAATTTTTAAAAATGAAATTCGAGTGAAAAATGAGAGAAAAAAATCAAAATTTCATCAAATTGACCTAAAAAGATGGCATTTGTCACGTGCCCACTTCCGACTCCTCGAATCGATCGCAAACGGCTTCGAATCTTTTGAGCAGTTTTGAAGTCTGCAGAAGATCTTCGAAAGTTCAATTTTTAACAATATTTTACCCAATGAAGTTGAAATTTACTTTACATTCTGATTCCAACATGCTGAGTCGATTGGAGGTAATTTGGTGTCGTTCTGGAGCCTACACAGATAATTTTGAAAATCCCACATTTTCAAAAAAAGTGCCATGAAAATCGTTCAAATCAACTTTAGCATGTAGATAAACACAATGAGTGCCTTTTTGTGGCTCACTCATCCGATTACACATCATTATTCCAAAATTTGTTCTTATGGCTGGAGACTCCAAAGCGGTTTGAAACCCCTACAATCGACTTAGGGCGTTGAAAATGAAGTATGAAATAGATTTCAGTTTTTTTTTCTACCTTCGTTGGATGAAACGTTGTGGAAATTTCGACTTTCAAAAATCTGCTGGAGGCTCCAGATCTACTCTAAACTGTTGGAAACAGTTTTCAATCTATTCGGGGAGGTTTACAATAGGATACCTACACACCAAGTTTCCATTGTTTCCCATACATACGCTTTTGATTTTTAAAACTTCGACAAAAATCGTAAAATACACGTCAACATCTAAAATTTTGGCAGGTGCAAATGTACGAGTATTTTTGCATGGTCTTTGAATTTGAATTGAACCGGTTCGAAATAATTTCTGTATTTGGGAATGAAAAAAAAATGAACTTTCCAATGTACAATATGTACTCGTATTAGTTTTGGAAAATACTATACAAATTCCAACACGAAGTGCAACCTATTTTTTTTGTGAACACACTTATCTAACTAAGCAAAAAGTAATTAGTAAGCAATCACCAATATTTTCAAACGCTTCAGAACGTCATCAGGCAAATCTTGCAACATTAATGTACAAAATATTGCATAGCTTGATTTAAAAGGGACACTTGGAAACTTATTAGATACAGAATCCTGCAATTTAGTACAACAGCGACAAATATCGCATAATAGGTGATCAAGAAGGCCTAAAAGAGAAAACAGGATGTGGACCCGAACATCCAAAATACCCACCCAAAAAACGCCATCAAAACCGTACCCATTAATTTTGAAACCTCAGGTCATAGGAGAGGTCCTTTTTCGGTATGAAAAATAATGTAGTTTTCGAACTCTCAATTTCACTTGAGATGATACGCGGATGCTTCGGAATACCTCAGTTTAATTGACAGAGTGGAAAGAAGAAGAGAGCATGTTAATTTATCAGTAATCTATCATCAGATTCTTCTATGAGTATGATAACACGTGAATCATAAAAAGCAACTTACATCTGGGAACTTCATAGTCAATTTTATTCAGATGCTGATGAAAATAGGATACTCACCTAGAACAGATTAAAAAAACAAAATGCATTGTAGATTGATTGCAAAATGAACAAATACGATAATATTACAGCTAATGAAGTAGGTATTATTTGCAAGGTATTAAGGGCCTGTCAATACTATGACTGACAATTAATTTGATGAAAACTGCAATAAAAAAAAACATCAATTTACTGCAGTAGTTCAATTCTCTCAATCTAAAAACCTCTTCCTTAATCCATTTCACCAAACCAAAAATAACCAATTATGCAAATTTATTCAAAATGCTCATTCAACGACCGAAAAAAAATCATCCAGCCCGCCAGATTCTTCAAACTCTGCAATCTTTACACAACGTGAATTCAGTTTCATACCATTATGGAACTTTTAAGGCTGAAAAATATTGAATCGTACCTACTCGGGACGGTAAACATTTAGTAATGATTTCTCGAGGGTAATTTCCAAAGTATCGTTTCCCACCCGATACGCGCCCTCCATCGTTATAACCTCTTAAGTAGCGCTTCGAATCGAGTTATTCTTTTTCTTTCTTTTCTTTCCAATATTCCTACTGCAAATATTTACAAAAATATTGATTCGATAAAAAATGCGAATATATCTGCATACATTTCGCTGGTTGGTTGTGTATTTGGGAGCACAATAATATAGCGTCCCCGAAAATCTGGGTCCAGACGGGATGCCTCTCTACTCAATATTCGTTCGATTACTGAGTATTGTTGTACAGGGTGTTTCAAAGATCATTACTTAGGTAAGGCTAAAAATCCAAAAGCACGCCCTCTCTCCAAAAAAAAATCAAAATGCATCATTATTTACATACATTAAAGGGAGGATGAGGGAGATGCATTCGTTGAATTCGATTTGGAAGCCTCATATTTTTAATGCTTCCTTTCAAGGTTACTCGACAGCAATTTTCAATGCTTCATTAAATCTAAAAATTAACCCACCATATCAAAAACATATACACGACTTGAGTTCTTGAATAAAATTTTCAATTCCTTAGATAGATACTTTATAGAATAGCCAAATAAAGTAGGTTCACGATACGAGCCTCAAAAATCAAAGGTTCATCCTTATACAATGGCGACCGTCGTCGGCATCAAAAGCACACACAAACACACACAAACATGAAATCAAACCCACGCAGAAGCTAGTTCTTCATTTAAATATAACTTTAGGCGAGCACGAGTCATCTGACATGGCTGATTTGGCGGTCGAGTGATTCGACAAACACCCTATTTAGGAAAGAGCATCGCATCGTATATCGAGTCATTCAAACGAGGAAACACGAGAGAGAATCCATCCGAGTGGAAACTGCTCATCGCAATGACACGTTAATTCGAGACTACCACCGCCCCCATACGTTGCTTTACGAGTAGATTACCCCTTTGAATCCTTACATTAACCTACAGCTACCGGAAACGTAACGTAGTCCAAAACGGAACCAAAATTCACCTCAAGATACATACCACACACATGCTACACACACATAAGGTCAACTCGACGTACACGAAAATAAAAAAAAAATCTTACACAGAAACCTTAAAATCATCCCATTGGTTTCTATGGTTTCGAAAAATTTCCATCTCTTCCTAGTGTAAGCTTTGGCTGAACGTTGTACGACCTTTTGATTCAAACCTTGGAAAACAATTTCTTGTTCGATTCTTCGAGCGTAATAATATCGGCGCGTTTGGGTCGCTTTTACCAAATCATAAGGGGCGCCTTTTCTAATCCCTAATAAACACCTCTAGATATCGTTAAATTCTTCGCTCTAGACTATACGTACTACACCGAAGACGACGACGTCAGGGGTACGAACATAGCAGGCCAACAGCTTTCTCTCTCGTACCCTTTCTCATCGGGCGAAATACGGCGCCCAAAGCCGTGAAAACAATTCCGAGCTAATAACAAAATATAAGCAGCTCAAAGAAAAGGTTAATTTTCAAGAAACTCCGTTTACTGCATGCTCACTCACAGTCGCAGTCCCCTCGGTTGTTTTCACTGTGAACATTCCAGGTTCCTTTTTTTTTTCTCTCTCGTTTCTTCGGCCAGAATATCTTCAAGTCCGAGAGGACGACCGACGCATGTAGGAGGAAATTTCCTCCATTAATAAACAGTTCGATGGCCTCGTTAACGACCTACAACTATGTGAACTTTGCCGAACGCCAGAGAGCATGCGGCTATTGTTTTGCCAACCAGTGAGAATTTTCCTTCGTTCGTGTCGAATTCGCTACGAAAAATGGGAAAAGCGCAAATTTTCGTGTTTTGTACCTTTTTTTCGAAACATGTTGACCAAATTTTCAACAGCGTGAACTCAGATTCGATTACCAGGATGCGTCAATTTCTAATTTTGTTCGAAATTCCATGAAGAATAGATAACAAATCACTTTTATTTTTTTTCTTACAGAAAGAAGGGAGAGGGAGGGAATTCACTCGAATAGCTGAAATTTCTACCAAAAGTTTTCTAGAGGCACATTGCCTAGTCCTTCTCAGGGAAATAGAAAATCTGATTCACTTTCCAATGAAAGAGAACTTTCAAAGCAATCGGGTGAGTCGCTTCCTTTTTTTAAGTTGTACAGCAGTTTAGAAAAATAAGCTATAAAATCACGATCGGACTTTTCTAATTACACTTTATCTATTTTCCTGACATCTGTTCCAAAAATTGTTCAAAATTCAAGTTAAAAAAAGTAGGCACAGAAACTGATTTCATAATTTTATCCTTCTCCAGTTCACCCGAGATTATTTTTGAATTTTGAAACACTTCCTGTTTCACCTTATTTCCTCAAAAATGAATTTAAAAAACTTTTTTTTTATTTCGTGTCAGTGAAATTCTGAAGAAAGAATTGATAATGAGAGAAATAGCTCCAAAGTGATCTGAATCACGTACGATGGATTTTTTCTGAGAAAATGTTGCTTCAATATTTCTACGACCTGAAAAATTACATTTCATTCCCAGCAATAAGAAAAAGATCGGACCTGTAAGCGTTGTTTGAGCAAATCTGATTACATCTGAGCAGACCTCTACTTATCTCAACAGATAAAAGTGATTTTCTACGATTTTGAATTATTTCCCTCGCGTCACTCGGGCAATAAACCTCAAAATTCATCGAAAATCACTTTTACTCCCTAGTTGAATAAACTACTAATTTTTTCCGTTTTTGAGGGCTCCCATACACAGGAATCAGCCTTTTTTCGGAGACCGAGGGAGGTTTTGTCAATGCCAACATTTCTGATATCAACTAATGTTTGAGAACGTACGTCAAAGGGCACAAAACTGTCAAAAAGCTTTGTATAAAATTTCACCACCGCCAGAATGTCTGATCAAACAGGTCTGATCAGATCTAATCAAACAGTTTTGCAAACGAGTCTGATGTAATGCTATTATCAGCTGACCATTTTCTCCCCGGTAGCTCATAATATGATTTTTCATATAACATACATATAATACGTATCATTACAACGTTGTTATTCGATGCAAAAACTGGAACATTCTGAGCGAGTAAATAAGAAGAGGAATGAATCTCTATCCGGGAGGTAATCTAAATTTTGGATACTCCCTAGGGAGATAATCTAAAATTTTGCGATTTGGCAACACTGCTATGTTTACATTATACTGCTACAAAAGAACGCGTTGCCCCAACACCCCCAAAAAAATTAAGCAAAAATGGAGAGCCATCCACCTCCCCCTCCCACCTCGCCCTTCCGTTTGTATCCCTTATATAATTTCGGGTACGTAATTTATCTGCGAGTAGGTAACGCGTTACTTTCGTAGCATGTACATATAATGTGAACACGTTATCGGACCGTACGTACGTCGCGTCGGCCGTTCAGCTTAACAACTAGGTACAGCCACATGTTACAGGTTTGAGGTTGCAAACTGAATCGGTGAATGGTGAATCGAACTTCAGACCATTGTAGTAAATAATTGTGATTTATTTAGTGAATTTTGACATGCGTGAATTACTTAAAATGAATATTCGATGCAACCGAATCGGTGAATCGAACTTCAGACCATTGTAGTAAATAATTGTGATTTAATTAGTGAATTTTGACGTGCGTGAATTACTTAAAATGAATATTCGATTAACAATGGTGAACGATACGGTCACAAAATATATTTCACTTTAGAATTGTTGAGTTTTGATATAAATAAATCGTATGTACATTCACGATAAATGTTTAGGTAAATGAAACCTCTTTTGAAAATTATCTTCACATGTTCATTAAAATTTAATTGAATTCAAAACAAAACGTATGTATTAGTCGGTATTCCCATAATCTGCGGCAGGCGGTAGTCATTTTTGCACCTCACAACAACGTTGTATTGATAAGTATCATATGTATGTTATATAAAAAATATATTATTCAATTAGGAAGATAGAGTACGCGATCATAAACGAGTGAGATACAACACTCGGCTACGCCTCGTGTTGTATTTAGCACTCGTTTGTAATCACGCACTTTATCTCCCTAGTTGCATAATATACTATTTCTCGTTATGAGGGAGAAAAACGCCAGTATTTACTTCCAAACGATCAGAGGCCGGAGCGAAAGTAGTACTTTTTCTCCCTTATAACGAAAAAATAAATATACCTATTTTTATAATTATTGGTCTTTTCCTTCAAAAAAAGGCCCCTGTATCCAGTTCTCAAGACAAATTATGGGGGCCACGAGAGGTTTTTTCTTGAAAATGGGATTATTCAGAGGAAGTCTGACACAGTAACAGAAAAGTTTTTGGATCTTATGCTCATTCCTTCAATTTTTCAAATTTACAATTGGGAGATTTCCCAAGACTTTCATTCAAGTTTGAAAAATCAAAATTTTTCGGTTTTTTTTTGCATCAAAACCCCCAATGAAACATTTTACTGCAGTCTAGAAAGATACTCACTCAGACTCTCGTAAGACGCAAATTTAATCGAAGCTGTTCTACCCATTATTTATTTACAAGTATACTTTGCATCCATTCGCTGATTGCAAAAAAGTTTATGCTTATTGCTTATTGGCAAGTTTAGCTTTTCAATTTTCTCAAGTTTCACATTTGATCCAATGAATACTAATTGCTGATTGGCCACCGGCTGATAAATGACGAAATATGATTGAAATTCGGAATGGACTTTTGTTACACAATGGTTGATTGGTTCCGCTTAAAAACCGTATCAAAAATGAAGACACTATTTTTCGAATTTTCACACAAAATTGCCCATCTTTGAAATTGAAACAACTAGAAGCGATATACTATTATTGACATGTGGAGATGCCTTGAAAATTTATTTGCCCATAGCCCCTTCAATCTCAGAGATACTCCATTTTGTGAGAGAACGTTTTTGCTTGCCTTAAAACATTAGTCTATGGCTACCAGAAATTTCCAGATTAGGTACGTTTCAGGAAAATCCAGCTTTAAATATCTGACAGGTTGCCCCACTGAATGCACAACACGTAGGCAGAGGGCCATATCACAGGACGTTACTTATGCTTACAATTTTGCTTGAGACATCGTAGGGCCACTTCACAAACGAGCAATAATATGCGGCCACTTGCCATTTTTGTCAATTTGTGTGAAAAATTTGATTCTGTTGGCGAATTTGTGATTTGTTTACATATTAAATTTTATGTGAAGTTTATGAACGGACCACTCGAAGTCTTAAGTAAAATTTCAAGCATAAGCAACGTCCTGTGATATGGCCCAGAGTATCGTTCGTATCGACACGAGACACCTTTGATTCTTCCCTTGTCCAAAAGTTCGATATTTTGGCAAACAAATTTTTAAAAACATTTCGCTGGAGTTGTGATATTCTTATCACACGAGTAATAGTCAAAATTTTAAATAGGGACGCATACAAACCGGCTTAAAAATCTATAAACGGATAAAGGAGAATCGAAAGAAGATTTCAAAGTACACCACCAGCAAATATTCTAAAGGCTATGCTTCATTTTTCGATTTTTGGCGAATTTTTGAAAATTCAAATTTATGCTTATTTTTTTTCTCGTGAGAAAAAAAAATAAAAATTTTGGATTCGAACCGACCCAAAAATGCAGCAAAATCTATCAAAATGGTCACAAAGATGGTAAACTCGAGTTCATACGTATATAGGTGCTGAATTTAGTTTTCGCCTACACAGCATTCGAAAACAACTGGAGATATCAAAAATCTGCTAAAAGCTCCAGAAGGGTTCGAAACCATCACTAATCGATTCAGGAGGTCGAAGATAGGATAGGAGGTCAATTTTATCAAATGTTGGTGTTTTTTTTCACAAGAAACGAGCCAAATTTGAAATTTTAAAAATTTACCAAAAATCGAAAAATAAAATTTCATCATCTGAAAGTTTTGTTGATGGTGTATTTTGAGATCTTCTAATTACCTTTTACTCGATTTTAAAATTTTGGTGCCAGTTGGGATACATTCCTTTCACAGTAGTGAAAATTTAATATTTTAAAATGAAGAAACATAACATTTTGCAAAACAATACAACACGATTATACGAGTACAATCGATTGAACTTGAAAGTACAAACTTTCAGGTCAGGTAGAGTATTATTTTTTGTATTTTATTCTTGTATTAAATCAGAATTGAAATTTTTCATCATTTTTTATAGTGATGCTAAATTTGTTTCACGAAGGTAAATAATTGATAATAGGGTTGTCCACGTTTGAAAATTTTTGAAATGTTTAGGTGTCACGTCCTCGTTTTTTTCCTTCAGGGGTAAATTAGTAGTTCACAAAAAAAAAATTTAGCCAAATCGGCGATCCTCTCGGCCTCACAATGTTCTAATGGGATTTCACACAGGATTTTGCAGTTACGAAAAAAATGAGAATGCAGTTCTGACTTAATATCTTCAAAATTTAGTGTTTTGGCCACGAAATGCAAACATATGAACAACACCAAATGATTAAACCACGTTTTTAATCTGAAGGGGGCCTGCTGTAGGTGGCTATGGGCCTCTTGGAAATCGAAATTTTCATCATATGTGAGGGGGAGGGGCTGTAGTTCCTCAACGATGAACTCTTCAGAGTTGAAAATTCACCAAAACACTTTGAAGTTGTTCATGTATTGACTTTTCAAGGTCAAAATGATCAATTTCAGAGAAATCCAGTTGAAACTGAGGTCTTGCTTTTTTTTGCTTTAAAATCCTACCTATGTTAAAACCCATAAAGATACTGAAGGGCCGAGAGGCAGGGGTAAATCTGCACCAATTTTGCTGAATTTTTTTTTATGAGCTATTCATTCCCAAACGGAAAAAATGAAAGGGTGGAACAGTGAAAATTCAACAAAAAATTGAGGAGTCGGCCTGCAAAGTGACCTAACTGCAAAAAAATGATTTTGAGATAGCAACGCTATCTGATAGTTTAGGACATGCCCTACAAAAGGAATATATCACCTTCATCCAGTTTCACTCGTAACACCCCTTTTCCCCCCTTGAAAATGATAAAATTAAAAGCATGGCCTGCAAAGTGACCTTATTTTTAGGATTTTCCGAAAATGTGTTTCGTAGGGTACTGTTTGTTGAAATCAAAATTAATTTTAACCCCTTCTGAAGAAATTCAAAAATTTTGGAGACATCGAAAATCGCACTGGAGGCTCCAGAGTGATTCGAAATGGTAAAATCGTAAGTTGAGAATAAGCCACAACTCCAGTTTTAACTACCCAGCTTCCTGTACATAAAAAAATCTTGAATGAATGAATAAATCTTTGCTTTCATAAAAAATAACATACGCGATGAAAAAGCGGAGAAAATTGAGTACATATCACTAAAAAACACAAAAAAAACGTATGTGCGGCCTGCAAAGTGACCTAACTGCAGCATTTTTCATTTTTGTTGCACCCTGTAGCGAACCCGTGTTCATATTTTTCAGAAACGAAAAGGTGATTATGTGAGTGAGGGTTGACCCTTTCGATTCCCGAAAACAGATTTCGAAAATGTGACTTCATTTTCCTAGGACACGTTTTTCTCATTTATCTCGAAATCAATTTTTTGCAGTTAGGTCACTTTGCAGGCCGACTCCTCAATTGTTTACCATGTAAATGTGGACAACTGGGCCACCCTAAAGCAACCTGAAACTGTAGGTGAACAAGTTCATGAAGGACATGACCATCCAGAGACAAGGCCGAAACAATCTTAGGAAGAATCTACTACGAACAGTTGCGGAAACGGACTGGTAGAAGGTAAGTGAACGCAATTCATCTAGATTTGATGATTAACTTGAGTCAGAATATTTCAAGAATTCTTGAAAAAGTGGGAATACATTTCATTCAGAGAATACCTACTAAATGAACTTGAGAAACAAAAAACTGAAATTCTAAAAAAGTTGAAATAATAATTTTCATCAAAATACTTGACAACATTTGAAAATTTCAACTCTCGATTACCCAATGGTGAAATCATTCCACTACACCAATAAAGTTTACATTTTACACCATTGTACAACTCGACGAATCATCCAAACCACTTTTCCAATATACCCATCCCCATTCAGTAAATTATATTCCATCACCCTCGTCCTACTCATACTACACGTTCCATTTCCTAAAACACACAACAACGAAAAGAAAGTAGAAATAAAAAAATAAAAAAACACCAACACACCCACCACCGTCTTCTTGGAAGTCTACTCGTCGGGGATGGGTCGCGGTCATCGTGTTCGTAATCCTAATCACGCAACGTATTTTCTTTTTAAAGTGTCAGCAATCAGTATTATAAGGGTCTTCCCAGTGTTGTTAAATTACCGGTACTTAGGGCTTAATTTACAAGCATATTTAACCGTCGGTTGGTTGGTCGCGTTGCTTGGCTTTTTCTTCTTCCACAGCACCTCTTCTTGCACTAGGTACTTGAAAACTTGGCGCTGGTTTCAAATAAGAACCTACGTAAGTAGACGTTCCAGGGTTCCCTCCCACCTGTACTCGTAGCTCTTTTTTCCTGCAGCGACGACGACGACGACGATGAAGGAAGACCAGCAACGGCAACGCGCCGACATGCCTTTTCCACGAAATGGTCATTTTCCTTTAGTGTAGTTAATCGATGCGATACCATAGTACATACACATACACCAGAAGGAAAGCAAAAGCGAAAAAAAAGAGGCCAAAAACCCCTACCTATGTCGTTGTAGCGGAATGAGAATCGAGAAGCACACACCTCGAGTCGAGAGTAGATAAAAATGACACCTTATACGTAAACGTCATCCTTTCAGCGTGATAAGTGTGTAACGTAGGTAGTAGGTACACGTACCCGCATCATTTTCTATATACTAAAGCCTTAGAATAGAAAAACCCCGTGCTTTTTACTCTATAACTATACGTACGTATCCGAGTATAAAGCCAACCTCTTCCTTCTTTATCCGTACATATCTGCCCTTCGTATATCGTAATTCAATTACTATCCACAGAGAAGAGAATTCCTTAAACTGGATACTATACTTTTTTCCCCTATACTTCTTGCTTTCCTTCGACACCGTACGTAGTACTTTGGTCATAATAGTGTAACCTTTACACACGTCTCAGGTCATCCGAAAAGCTATAGGTAATGCTACGTGAACGTTATCAACGTTAAAACATGACGTTTACTTACACGTAACGCCATATCAAAAGTAAAACGTCTAAACTTGTCAAACTTTCGCCTTCTATTGTCGACACACACACAATCATCTTTCCTTCCTGAAGTTGTTGTATAGGTTCTTCATCGATGATATGGCTAATTTCAGCGGTCATTTCCAGCCTTCAACCTCTCATTGGACCCTACCCTGTGACGAAGAGCTCAGAGGTGAGGGGTGGGATATGACCACAAAAAAACTAGCGATTACGAGTTGAAATTTAATTCATTCGCACGAACGATGCCAAGTATTCGATCATGCGTGAATATCGGAGACGTGCAAATCGCCAGGGCAGCACGATCCCGAAATGCCGGTCTTAGAGTACGTGGGTATTTCGACTGCAGGAAAAAATCGGGCTACATATGTGATTACGTGAATGTGGCACTTACCAATATGAAAAGGGGAGTAAAAAAATCACACGTAGGTGGCTGGCGGTGGCACTCAGTTGAAATCAGATGTACGATTCGCACCACTTTGCGGTCACGCCGGGCACGTTTTTTCGCGATCGCGTACGTATGAATTTCGTCACACTATCGGCCAAGTGGAGTAATTGGACGGTGGTGCGGATACGCGCAGCACGCCGATTCGATTACGTACATCGATAATCGAGATAATTACGAAAAATCCACCCTTGTGCGTGCATACGAACCGAACAGCGAGCCGAAATATGTCGTTTTTTTTTGGGTGGGGCTAACACACTATGGTAGCGATAGCCGTATAGACGGACGGACTCGTTCAGCGATTTCGGCGAAAAATCTGCAACTTCATACGTCACGGCTGAAAAGCCCACAACTGACAAAATATACTGGGAAGCCGTCCGAGATCCCGGCCAAACACAGGGGCGTCATTTTAAAGAACATGCGTATACTATACACATCGCGACGACATCGTTCGCGAACGATTCCCCGCAGTCGAGGAAAAAGCACGTTCCACGTTTAGCCGAAAAGCTCGACTCGAGCCGAGTATACGCGCCCTCCTCGTCGCAGCTTTTCCCAAAAGCCACCGCCACCCCCGCCTACGCGTTACCGCACCTCTCTAGTACTAGTGCTTTTCTTTCTTTCTCGATCGCAAGCCCTTAAAACTCGCTCACACCCTGTCGTCGTTCGCTCTCACTCTCTCTCTCGTGTACGCCGCCGCCGCCACCCTTCGCGATATAGTACACGGTTTTTTCTCTTCCTCTTCTCTCCGGCGCGGCTCGGCGGACCTCATCTATCTAGCTCCTTCTCTCTTGTATACACGCCACCGCACGTACATATATACACATTGAAACGAAGAGCACCGGTGCAGGGGGTACGCGGGCCAAGTACACAGCGCCGTGCGTCGTCGCTAGTCAACCAACGATGCCGATGCCTCCTTCACGTCGTCGTCGTCGTCGTAGCAGTCGACATCGTCGGCCCTCGGCCCGCCGCACCAGCCCGACCACCGTAGCCCGAGTTACACTATTTCACCACGGCAGCTGGCACTGCTCATTAGCTAAAATAACCCGGCTTTATTTTGCTCAATTAATCTATTTAGCAGATCGATATAATCGCCTTCGTTTGATTACTCTTATTATACGTGCCAAATGCTCGCTTCGTCGCAATTAGCCCCCCCTCGTCGCAGACTCCATTTACAGCACGTTCGCGGCGGCGTTTGATGACGCGGATCTATGGACATTTTTGACAGCGTCGAAATCTTCTAATACGACCCTAAAAGATGAACCCACTATACGTATAGGGTGTCGAGTGAACAATGCGAAGTGGCTGAATTTTGATACAGCTAACCAGATACGATACCTAGTACTTAGGGCCTACTACTGCGAAAACATAACGCAAGAACTAGTTGCCCACTAGTGAAAATAAAGGAACAAATGACCACTGGAAAAAACGATGAGTTGTTCTTTTTACAAAGACTCGATAAATTAAAATCTTTTCCAACCAAGAAAAAGAAGTCCCAGCTCTGTAACTTTTGATTGATATATCTCAAAAACAAAGCCCCCCCCCCCCCCAAAAAAAACCACCTACTAACAATCAACAAATGAGCTTCTTCAGCTCCATAAATTTGTTCGTGTCCAATGATCTTGCAGCTTCCCTAATTTTTTCCAAAAGTCGATTGTTTACCATGAAATTTCTGTTTAAAACTGAAAACCAATAGAGATGAAAATGTGTCAATTCTGTTAAAATGAACCTAAATCCATTCAACATTTACTATTCATCTACCCTAAACTACAGGGTAGCCCAAAAGTCTTTGACCGCGTGTTTTTTTTTGTTTTCTAAGCAAAAAAAAAACAAGCGGTCAAAGACTTTTGGGCCACCCTGCACACTGTACAGCCAAATGAGACTATCACTACAAATAGACCCAAACTCATGACCATCCCAGGCAACCCTTCTGAAATCCGAAAACTCATAACTTTACAATGTAAAAAACATCAATCTCATAAACCAAGTATAAAACTCTCTTCGCCGGGGTGCAATGATTTTGCAATTATAAACAGAAACACCCCAAAATAATTTTTTTTAAAAAGCCACCAATACAAGGAACTTTCAGACACTCTGCTATTGAGATATTTGTATGCCAAGTAGGTAATCCTTCACTTTTTTTCTTCTTTTAAAATCGCTTTTTTGTGATGACTTTACAAAAAATATCGATAGATTCAGAGAGTAAGTAGACAAAAGGAAGCCAACACTAGTGTGGAGTGAAATAAAAAACGCATCCTGGATTTTGACGAAACGTGGTGAGGAATTCTCCTCAGATTAGGAAACTATGCACTAAAACACTCCCTAAATGAGCTGGGAATACTCAAGTTACAATCATTTTTGAGAAAAAAATTGCGTCGAAATTTTTTCCCGCTATTTTTGAATACGATATAGCCTGTGCAGAATTCCAGCCCTCCTCCCCCTAAAAATATGCGATTCAAGTTCCCAAATCTCATTGGCCTGTTTACTTTGAGATTATACACCACTTTTAGAACTCTACAAGCGACTTGAAGATTAATGGATCTCAAAAATTTTATTTTTTTTGATCAATTTTCTGGAAATTTTCATTTATTATAATTTTTCTATTGGAGAAAAATAATGTTGGATTCATACTCAGCGAGTCAAAATATCCCAATCACCGCATATTATACGGTCTTTTTGATGAAATCGTCCAAATTCACTTATTCGGGGTTGATTTTTACAAGTCACTTGCCAAGGATTAGAAGTGGTGGGTACTGAATTTTCAAATAAATGGTCCAGGGAGGTTCAGAAACCCAAATCGCACCATATAAAGAGGGAAGGGGTGGTCGAAGGAGTTGTAAGTTCACAAGTAACAGTATACAAAAAAATGGCAAAAAAGTCACTTTTTTTCAAAAATCACGCCACTGAGGACTCCTGGCTCAGCTCACTGTACATACAGACAGAGGGTTCAATTTTTTTTTTGTATCCTTCTACTCAAAGTAAACTTTTTCGCAAATTTTCGTCAAAATCCAGAAAGCGTTTTTTTTCTACTTTTATTGTAATAAACTCTTTTTTTCTTATAATATTATGTACTCGAATTTAAAAGTAAGGCAACCACTTGAAGCGTTCGCCTCCGATTTGAACGGGAACGTGATTTTTCAACAGAACATAGTCTGAATGAATCCCTTGTGAGTCGTGACCAGAATTTCAGCTACCCAAATTGATTTTCCAATTTTTGATAAATTTTTGAAAATCCACATACTACTCCGAACTCGATATTCAACCACCCAAGCTAATTTACGAATGTCAAGTAGGTAATCCTTCAATTTTTTTCTTCTTTCAAAATCGCTTTTTTGTGATGACTTATTTACAAAAAATGTCGATAGATTCAGAGAGTAAGTAGACAAAAGAAAGCCAACACTAGAGTGGAGTGAAATACAAAACGCATCCTGGATTTTGACGAAAACTGGCGAGGAATTCTCTTCAGATTAGGAAACTATGCACTAAGACACCTAAATGAGCTGGTAATACTCAAGTTACAATCACTTTTGAAAAAAAAATAGCGTCGAAATTTTTTCCCGCCATTTTTGAATACGTTATAGCCTGTGCAGAACTCCAGCTCCCTCCCTCCCCCCAACTAAAAATGTGCGATTAAAGTTCCCAAATCTTCCTGGCCTACTTACTTTGTGATTATACACCACTTTTAGAACTCTCCAAGCGACTTGAGGATCGACGGATCCCAAAAATTTTATTTTTTTTGATCAATTTTCTGGAAATTTTCATTTATTATAATTTTTCTATTGGAGAAAAATAATGTTGGATTCATACTCAGCGAGTCAAAATATCCCAATCACCGCATATCTATTATACGGTCTTTGTGATGAAATCGTCCAAATTCACTTTTTCGGCGTTGATTTTTACAAGTCGCTTGCCAAGGATTAAAAGTGGTGGGTACTGAATTTTCAAGTAAGTAAATGGTCCAGGGAGGTTCAGAAACTAAAATCGCACCATATAAGGAAGGAAGAGGATGGTCGTACGGGGTTGTGCACAAGTAGGTAACAGTATCAAAAAATGACAAAAAGTCGAGTTTTTTTTTCTTCAAAAATCATCCCACTGAGGACTCCTGGTTTAGGTCACTGTACATAGACATACAGATAGAGCGCTCAAATTTAATTTTTTTTTCATCTTTTCTACTCAAAGTAAGTAAACTTTTTTGCCAATTTTCGTCAAAACCCAAACCACATTTATTTTGTCTATTCTCATATGGTAGTAATTTATCACTTTCTTTCTTAGTTAATAAGTCTAAAAGTCAAATTAGCCTCCTTGAAATTAAATTTTGCTATCGCTATTCTTTCTGAATATCCTTTGAATTTCTGGGTTAGAAATGAACTTTAATAAATCAAAAATTCTAAACAGAAATTAAGAAATAAATAAGATGAAAGTAGAAGAAAATTACGTATTATTGAAAAAATAAATGAGGTGATATACCTGGGACAATATTGTTATCTTTAGAAAATAGGAGCGAAAAAGAAATAAACAGCAGAATCTCTCCAGGCTGAAAAATATCATGAAGGAACCATTTAAATTGGAAAATCTACAATTTCATTTACAACAGTCATTATGAGGGGGTAGCTCGTGACCGTACCAAGTGGCAGCGCTAGGGCCTAGAACTATAAGTTGTTTATGTAAAACTATATTTATGTAATGGTGTTTTTATCTTTTACTTGAAATGATACTGTAATGTAGTTCTAATAAAGGCTATTCGATTGATTGAAGTCTAAAAGTAGAAAAACCACTTGAAGCATTCGCCTCCGATTTGAACTGGAAAGTGATTTTTCAAGAGAAAATAATATGTAGGTATAGTCTTAATCCTTTGTAAGTCGTGACCAAAATTTCAGCTAGGTACCCAAATTAATTTTCCAATTTTTGATAAATTTATGAAAATTCACATACTATGGTATTCTGAAGTTGGAGTTTTTTCTTTTGAAAATGTACAGAACTCGATATTATAGGTAACCACCCAAGCTAATTTTCACCTTCTGGAGAAATTTTAAAAAAACTGCAAAATACGTCATTTTCCATAATTTTTCTCAACAAAAAAATAGCCTAAGACAAACAATTATAGATTTTCAAAAATTCACAACTTAAAAAATCGAGTTGGGAAGCTGAAATTTAGATTTTGGTGGTTCTTTTTTTTTGGGGGGGGGGTGTTTCAGGTCATGTTTCTTTCGATAATTTGCTTTCCTGTTCAAAACGGAGACGTGCATCTCAGCTCAAGTGTATTTTCGAAAATTCCTATCTCCCACTCAGCCTGTTCAGAAACTGCAAGAAATAAAATTTTGCCTGTACTCCAATCATAGGCCATAGGTGTACAAATGTGAACACAACAGGTGATGGATGATTACCGGACATTTTCCCGAATCCACTTTACCGAAAGACAAAATCCTGATTTTTTAAAATCCCGAATCCATGTACCCGAACTACTAACTCGAACGCCTATATCCTGAACGCCCTCATTATCCTGGGATGATGCGTAAGCTTAGACCCTCATGGAAGTGCTCCTCTATGCGCTTTGAATCTAAACACAAAAAGGGAAAGGTGTCTGCAAGAGCATGTACATATTAGTAGAATCAATGCATGCAGAAGTATTCCTATTAAAAATCAACTTCATTTAAACTAAACTGTTTTTTAAGCAAAAATTTATATCAAAAAATGTGGGAGCCCATTGGGCCCTCAAAACAAATACAAGTCGGTAATAGAATAGATGATGAAATCACGTTTTATGAAACCTGTACTAGAGATGCGTTTTGCTATTTATAGGATGAGAAAGAAGGCAAAACGTAGTAGTCTTGAAATATGTTCTGCAATGGAAGAGTACCTATTTACAAATATTGGATGATAGATAAATTTCGGAGGTTCGTTTGTTCTATGATAATAATTGCGCCAGTCATCGAAAAATAAATCGATGATCGGTTTATTGCTGCATTTTTTCAAAAGCTCAACTCATATTATTCAGAAAATAACTTCGAACTTCCTTCTCAGTGGTCACTTTTATGACAGTAGATTCAGTTCATGGCATTATTGAACAATGTTATTTTTAGAACATTTGAAACCATCAAAAAGGAGCAAAGGCAACTTGTGGTCAAAGTTGATTAACAAAAAATCAGTAGATTTCAAACAAAACTCAAGTAAAAAATTCCAATAAGACTGAAAAGCCCATAATATGGTAAACCCTTGTGTTGTGGGCAGTATAAAAGCTCTTTATATCATAGGCTTGAAAGTGGGTGAGTAGGTGTAGGTGTAGGTGCAAAATTCGAATACCAGAAAGGCACACACATGATCAAAAAGAGGTCACAGATGGGGTAAATCTGGCTGATAACACGTCAGATGAAGCATACTACAGCAAAGGATACCAATACCACTAGCTCCAACCTTGGTGAGTGGATTTTTGATGCGAGAAAATCTCTTCTAGCCACACATCGGCGACACAAGCCCGAGTAGGCTGTGGTACCTACACTTTGTTAAATATCGAAACAACCTTCACAAAAGGAGAGTTCGATTCGGGTTAACATCGTCGTCGCGTCGGTGTGAAATTAGAATTTGATTTTGAAGGTAAACGAGCGACTTTATAAACGCTATTAAACTGTCAGAATTTAATGTCTCCCCGGAGGTAAACCGATGACGATAAATAGCTCGGTAGCGATATAATACCAACTATACTTCTTCTCCTAAATGTACACTTCGTACAGCAACAGAAATATTATTATAGAGAAACGATTGCCTCGCAAATGCCTCTATATAAACCAATACACCCGGCTTTGAAAAAAATATACACTGAACTGTATCATAAAAACGACACAACAACTTCGATACTCGAGTCGAAGCTTGAGAAACAAGAACTTCAAACGTGATAATGGTTTAAAAAGGGAAAATATCGTACATATTTGAATTCGATGTTTGAAAATAAATGGGAAGTCGTGGCAAACAAGTGAGAAAGGGTGAAGAATGGAAGAGGCGAAGACCCGAGTGTCTTTATTGAATCACCAAAATTGACGTAATTTTTACTCGTTGGATGAAAAGCACACAGCTCAAAGTCGTGGTTTTTTACTCTCTATCATTTAATGATAATATAATCCATCTGAAGAGCGCTTTTTCTTTATTAAAGTAAAAGGATCGAAATTATTCTTTTGAATGTTTTGCTCAAGTATATAAATGTTAATTATTTGTCAAAAAGTACGATAAACATAATTGGAAGAATTAAAAACGTGAGAGGTAGAGGAAAGAAGTGAGAATTTTTTTCCAAATTAGGGCTTCTCTTGTCCAAAAATTGCATTAATTAATAGAAAAATCAAATAATGATCAATTACTGGCTCAAAAAAAAACTCATTTCTAGTTAGATTTCAAGCCAATAATTGAAATACTCGAGTGGGGATTCAATTGCAACATGTGAGGTGTTAAACAGCTATAGGTACACTGCTGATCAAAATTTCAATTGAGCCATACTTCCTTCCAAAGTCCCCTGCGTATGTAGTCTACTTTTTTCCAAAATTCACAACTGATTTCATACGTTAAAGTCGACTCTTGACTGAAAAATCAACTCTAGCAATAACACACACACACACCAAAGAGGCAAGAGCAAAATCAATACGGCCAAGTTAGCCGCTTAGCTTTTTTACTCTGGCGGCGAGGCTTGTCGCAGTCGAATAAAAAAATATAAAAAGTTACGAATTAAGTTTTTAATTTCGGCCAAGTTTTTCTTATTCTCTCTCTTTTTCTTCTTCTTCCACTTCAGCATGTTTTTCAGCTTCTATGATCAATATTGTATAATTAGTTTTGTTTTGTTTGTTGTTTGTTGGATAGTCTTTCTCTCTCTTACACTCGAAAGAAGTAATTTTTAAATGGAAAATAATTTATTAAATGTTTTCCATAGTGAATTTCAAAGTGGTTAGTGATGCGAATACCATGTTGGTTGTTTCAAACATTATAATAATCGTGTCGCCAGATGTTTGGAGTATAATGTTGCAGAAGTGTTGGATTTTTCTATAGATAATTACCTACTTTAGTATCAATTTTTATACCTATAGCTTTGGCATTAGCTGTATGGTTGTTAGATCATGTGAACGCCCACCCCTCCTGGGAGGTGTTTATCAGTTTTCAAGTAGTTCGAGTAAAACACCTTTGCCTAACGTATACCAATAACAATGAAAAGAGTAAAATTGAAAGTAAGTGATTTATTTCATTTTTTTGATAATAAGTACATTCGAAGATTTCTGAGAACATATATGATTTTTTCTGTTTCAGGATAATGCCATAAAAAAATTACTTCAAGAGAAAGTGTTGCACAAATCACAGATTCAGGAAGCTCTACTAAAAACAGCTCTTAAGGATGTGAATTGTTCAATTCACCAGAAAAAATTGAAAATTACAGTGTATTATCTACCAGTTATTGAAGCAGCAGTAACATCAGCTGAACCCGTCGTGCTGTCATGTGGTGGGAAAACTTTCAATTTTCCCCCTCATGAAATATGTATATTCAGTTACTTCAATAATCGACTAATTTTCATTTTGTGATGCATTTTTGCAGAAGAAACCGAAAACATCAATTCACTACCTACAAATTCTACACCTAGGCGGTATTTCCGCAAGTTTGGAGACATCAAAGAGGAAGATGTAGTGACTCCCAGGCACGCTGTTCTAGCCTTGAGAATGGCGAAGGCAGAACTTACCAAGTGCAGAAAGAATCTGCACACTGCAGAAAATAAAGGTTAATTGATTAGAACTCAAGATAACAGACTTGGAATCAGAACTTCGTGATTTTCAATCCAAAGAGCTAATGTCTGCAGATTCCTTTAAGAATATCCTGGGAGGTAGTAAAAATATGTTTTGTACTTTCATTTCTAGCCTTGAGAATGGCGAAAGCAGAACTTACCAAGTGCAGAAAGACGCTGCACAAAGCAGAAAATAAAGTTAATCGATTAGAATTTAAGATAACAGACTTGGAATCAGAACTTTGTGATCTTCATTCTTCAATCCAAAGAGCTAATGTCTGCAGCTGTCCTTAAGAATATACTGGCAGGTAGTAACAATATGTTTTGTACCTTCATTTCTAGCCTTAAGAATGGCGAAGGCAGAACTTACTAAGTGCAGAAAGAAGCTGTACAAAGTAGAAACTAAAGTTCATCGATTAGTATCTAAGATAACAGACCTGGAATCAGAGCTTTGTGATCTTTAATCTAAAGATCTAATGTCTGCAGGTATGCCAACCTCAAAAAGCACAATTTTGAGCAACTCGTCTTTATTTTTAGATTGTTAGTGGTATTAGAACTCACTTTGAAAGAAAAAAAAAGTAATTTATCAATTTATGACAAATCAAGTTAGAAGAAGAATTCAATGGACATAAAAAATTGAACCACTTCTGCGCTCTCAAGTTCATAGGAGATGATCCACAAACTCTTCTATATTTCTTAGATAGGTATTACAGAATAGAAGGGAAAGGAGGAAAATTACTGGACAAATATCAAATTCAACAAGCCATCAGCTATTTGCTGATTGCAAGATAGTTTTTGCATTTACTTTCACCATATTGGTTGATGGTTGCATTGGTTGCTCAATTTGCTTTTAAATATCAACTAGAAGCTGATTTTTCATATTTTCTTGATCTTTTTTATAATTCATAAAGTGAATGTACCTACTACCCAGACTCGCTACTTTTATTAAAATCAAGTCGAATAAATTTCTTGTAAATTAGAACATTCAACTAAATAAAATCATCCGTACAAGAATAAAAAAACATCAAAAATTAAATTCCAAATCAGTCCCAAATTTGATTTTGATAAAAAGTAATTGCTGATTACCGTTATGTCAAAATACTGTTTGTTGATTGGCTATACTTAAACTGAAAACTTCATAAATTTATTGTCATTTAAAAATTGCGTAAACATTTCTGATCAATACAGTGCTAATATTTCTAATCATCCCAAATGTAAACAACTGCTGGTTAATTTTTCAAATTTGGCGCCAAAATATTGCTAAGCATTATAATAAAATCGTCATTTCTAAGAAAGTAAGAAATACTATAGCAACTTACACTACAGCCAGTAACTTCTAGTCATGTATTCTAATACTGATGAGAGTGATGAAAATGCGTAACTCACCTAAAACAGACAAAAACAACAAAATTCATTGTAGATTGGTTGCAGATCAACAATTATAATATCACATTTCAAAGTTTTATCTGCAGGTGAAGGGCTCGTTAACACGGGTTGAGGATGAAAATGAGGTATTTTCAGTATTTCAAAAATCATACTCTAAAAATTGGAAAATTTGTAAGTTCAGCACTGGTAGTTCTTTAGAGTGAAAATCCCATCTGTGTGGGAAATTTTGACACTGCTGTTTCCCACAAATGTGATGAAGGTGTTTGGTTCAACCTTCAACATAAAAACTTTCAAAATTTTTCTGTTGAATTTCTCAGAGATGATAAAGGGTTAATTGATAAAAATTCTCTGCTACCAACGGTTTGAAAAAATTGACACTCTCATCCCCTTCCCAGACTTCTTCGTAATTCGAGTGCAGTTGATATTACTTCAAGATCACACGGTCTTTCCTTTTCCCACAATCATCAAGAAAAACAATCAGATGCCACGAAATCTCACAAAATTATCCTAGCAGCAACAACGACATTACAAAAGACGAACATTGCTTTCTGTGCAACTTGAAGAAGAAGAAGAAGAAGTAGTCGAAATTGGGAAAATATTCCAGATTAAACGCAAATGTGAAAATCTAGACAGTTGGGTACTGGGTAGGGTAGATTTCGTGTATGTGGAAAGAAAACACGATTTAATCGTACAATATAGACTGAGTGTGGCCGCCACCGTCGCCGGATGAGGGTGAAGGTGACATCGAGGGGTATTATTGTTATCGAAGATATAAACTGGAAACACGACTAAGTCTAAATGGATTTGTGGTGAAAAGTTTTGCTTTGGTAGGTTCGACTTCGGCAGTATAATTCGGTGTGACTTATTGTGAAGCGGAGGATAAATTACAAAAGCCGAGATGGCAGTACTACGAGGAAGACGTGATTCGTTATATTTGAAATTATTATGCGGAAATATTGGCAACGTGCAGTTGTAAAAAGTATCAGCAACTCGGGTATACTCGTAGTATACGGTATACGCAGGGTGCTTTTGGGAATACAACACTGCGGTCTTAGCAAGTTAGACAGTAAAATTTTGTTCACGATGCGATGTCCTCTCTCCGTATCGTAATACATGTTACATTGCGTTGTTGGTTGTGATGTGGTTAGATATTTGTTTCCAGCAGAAAAGTACATACATATATCGATATGAGAGAAACGACAAACCGAATACGTGCGGTTTTCAGAAAAACAAACGAAATATTAAGATTCAAATTGAAAATATTATGAAGATTCGAACTTTTGAAGATGGGGTTGAAATGATATAAATTAGAAGGATCGTTCTATTTTGTTTTGTAATTTTTTTGGTATATTTTTTTTGCCAGTTGCGATGATATTGATTACAGCACATAGGTAAGGTTATACGCAAAGTTTTGAGTTAAAACTAGCTTGATAAAAATTTAACCTTTCTGTTTCAATCATTATTTACTCGTACTAATTTTTGAATTGGCTTTGAAAATTGAAAAAATCAGCGATGAAGAGACTAAAACCTAATACTTAATTAATCTGACACAAGGTGTAATCTGAAAATCGAAGGAAAAAATATCTATCCAAATTCGCAAAATTTCAAATTTTTGACCATGACTCCCGGAATAACTTTTTTGAGACAAATAAATTAAGTCCTCCTACAAAATTGTCTATCTCATGTCCATAACTGATCTTCATAGTCCGTTCCAGAATTGAAAAAACAAAAAAAAACAGGCTGATTGCAAGAAAAGTTTTATTCATCTGCTTTAAAGCAAGAGCCCCAAAAACAAACATCAAAGAGAAGTGCCCACATTTGGCCACTTACCCTAATGTGGTGACTCAGGTGTTCAACTGGAAAACTCAAGATCCAAAGCAGTTCAAGGATCGAAAAAACAATAGAATAGGCTGATTGCAATAAAAGTTTTATTCATCTGCTTTAAAGCAAGAGCCCCAAAAACAAACATCAAAGAGAAGTGCCCACATTTGGCCACTTACCCTAATGTGGTGACTCAGGTGTTCAACTGGAAAACTCAAAATCCAAAGCAGTTCAAGGATCGAAAAAACAAAAGAATAGGCTGATTGCAAGAAAAGTTTTACCTACTTGCTTTAGAGCAAAAGCTCCAAAAACAGACATCAAAGAGAAATACCCAAAGGACACCTACCCTAATGTGGTCACTCAGGTGTTCAACTGAAAAAATTAAAAGCCAAGTAGGGATTTTGCTAAGTTTGATATGAATGAATTGTCTTTAAGTACTTAAAACAATCAATGTGCGGTAAATTGCAGGAAGTTGGTTTTTCATTCTATTTTTAGATGATATAGGTTGTTAAGTACTCACATCACCGAAATTATGACATTTAAGCCAAAGTTTGGCACAAATTTTCCCATTTTCCTCAAAAGTGGCAACTTAGAATGTAAAGGCAAAAATCTCACCAAATCGAAAGCCAAATTTTGGTGCATATAATTCCCTATTTTGGATTCCTCGAATCAATTAAAAATGGTTTCGAACCGTTTTGAGAAATTCAGAAGCCTTCACCAGATTTTTCAAAGTTGAAATTTCCGCAAAATTTTACCTAATGAAGCTGGAAAATTGGAATTTTCGTTATGAAAGGCATTTAATAAGAATCTGGAATTTCCAAAATGTCACTGACGGTTCCAGAACGACTTGAAACCACCTTCAGTTGATGTGGAAATTTTAGTATAACGTAAATTTTTACTTCTGAACTTCATTTCGGTCAAATTTTGTGGGAATTGCAACTTTGAAACCCAGCTGGAGGCTCCAAAACTGCTCAAAACTAGTTGAAACTATTTTCAACCGATTCGGCGGATCAAAAATAGGGTAAGTTATACACTAAAATTCAGCTTTCTAAATCAATTTCATGGAATTTCATTCTTGATTTTTTTCAAGTGGCCATTTTAAGGCACTTTTCAGTGGCTACTTTAGGGCTTTTGCGATTTTTAAATGGCTACATTTGGGTTTTAAAATGCAACTTTAAAACAAAATTACGTATTTCGACTTCCGATCAATTTTTTTCAAAAATTAAGTGTTTAACAGGTAAGAAATTTTTTCAGTTTTTTATTGATAGGTGTATTACATTTCAAATTTTAATTTTGAAAGGTGTTTTAAGGACGATTATAAACTTTTTCGTTAAAAATACGAACTTTTGAGCAAAGTGAAACAATATGAATAATTCCTTCAATTCAACTCCCACACTTGAAACAAATTTTTGTTTTTTTCTCTGTTTCTAGAATTTGCTAAGGGATCAAAAATTCACTTTTGAACTGGAACTCCTGGAATTTTGAGATAACCATTTAAAATGGTGTAGAGGGTACCAGGTATCTAATAGCAAGAGGCACTGACCAAAATCATTGGTTCTAAAGATCATTTCTGACTCACCTAGAACGACTTCAAAGGAGGAGTCTCGATAAGACCATTTTTGGGCCCAGACAGTTATCGACTCGACCACTCTTAAAATACTGTAATAAATGTCTCAAATACGAATCCGTGGTTAGTTATCCCAAATCCCAAAGTGAAAATTTTTTGGGTTCCATGGGTTCCCAAAGTTGTGAATAAAAAATAAAAAGAGCATTTTAGGAACCACTAAGTATTATTTTCAACAACTTTTTTAGCGTAAAATATCTGTTTATGCGAGGTGATTTGCCTATTTTCGACCCTCGAGGGCAGAAATTAGAGGAGGGGGTACCTTTTGGAAAATTTTGGAACCACCATTTTGAACCTACCCCTTTGAACTCTAGCTGCTAAAAAGCTTTTTACAGTTCATTAGTATCTGAAAGCCCTCTATCCTGTCAAATTTTGAGCTCAATAAAATTTTGCGCTGGTACTCAAAAGTCCAATTTTCCAATATTTCGTACTTAATTTCGATATTTAGGGAATAACCCCTGAAAAAATATGTAGAAACCTGCGTTTACGCCAAACGTAACGTTTTGGAGGTATACGTTTAATTGAGCTCTCTGTATAGTGTATATTCATAATTTTGAATCCCTCTTTTAGAGCCCCTCACTTAATACACCCTTAAAAAAGGCGTTTATGCAATTTATTTTTTCAAATAAATTGAAGAATTTACATTGAAACACACTAGCAAGGAGTCGATAATTTTTCATCCGATTTTTTCTGTAACTTTCTAAATTTATGTAGCTTTTTTGGGCCAAATTCTGAGCTTTTACTTCGTTGAAATCATGAAAACGTGATTTCAATATAAGTTTTGCAAAGGGTAAAATCTCAGAATTTGACCCAAAATAGCTCAAATAATTATGAAAGTTACAGGAAAAATCAAATGAAAAATTATCTACCACTTGCTAGTGCGTTTGAAACGTAAATTATTCAATTTATTTGAAATATAATATGCATAATAAACACCTTTTTTAGGGAATTTTTTAAATTTCCATAAATTCACCAAAAATCCAAAAATGAACTTGACCATGATTTCTCAATCTACGTACATACGAGGTCTGACAATTTAATAACGACACTTTTGCCATTGCGCGAGTAGTAGTTACATTAGGACAACGGACGAGGTCTCATTTGAAAAAGTAGTGGATTTTCTATTACTGCACAAAATTTCAAGTTGATTGGATGATTTTTGTGTGTTTTACAGCCTCTCAAAGTTGACAACTTTTTTACCCTCGTCGTGAAACTTTGAGGGAAGTCTTGAGGAGGGTCTTTGATTCAGGGAGATGCAACTGTGAATTAGAAGAGTGGCGGAAGTCCAAAAAAGTCAAAAATGATGTTTAAAAGAGATAAGGAACTGTTGGAGGAAGCTCACTCAATCAAAACCTCACAAATAGTAGATCATGGTGAAATTGTTGCCTAATGGTTGTGAGGAAACTCCCTCTGAGGTGAGTGTAAAATAATTTTTGGAGGAGGTTGACCTCATATTGTCTTTAGCGTAGCCATCCTTCAAAAGAATGCCTCACAATTATTCTCCAAAACGCTCTTCAAAAATCTGAACGGCCTTATTCAGAGGCACCTTCCTCAAAATTTGAGTGAAGACTCTTCAGTCATGCTCAATAATGAAATGAATTTTGATTTTCAGGAAAAACCTTCTGTGAACGAAGTAAAGGTTACTAGGAATTGAATCTGGGGAGTAGAAATGCTGAGGAGGCACTGAGATGTCTTGAGGAGGTAAAAATTCCTTCAAGAAAAAATTTGAAACACTCATTTTCACGACGAGGGTAAAAAAATTGTCAACTTTGAGAGGCTGTAAGACACACAAAAATCATCCAATCGACTTGAGATTTTGTACAGTAATAGAAAATCCACTCCTTTTTCAAATGAGACCTCGTCCGTTGTCCTAATGTAACTACAACTCGCGCAATGGCAAGTGTCGTTATTAAATTGTCAGACCTCGTAGTTTGATTTCATTTAAACCGAAAAGTAAAAATAGTCTAATTGCAAAAAGGACTCTACTCGAATGCTTTTCAGCAAAAACTCCCAAAAAAAGGCATTCGCGACCCACTTAAATAACCTTGTTGAGTAAACGATGAGCAACGTCTATCGAAACATTTTGTATCAATAAGGTGAATCTCATTCAATATTTTAATATCTGATTACCACTTCTAATCAATCTTTTCCTTTTCAAGAGTGTAATAAAAAATCTTCTCAATTGACACTTTCAAAAACACTCACAAGGTATCTTTTATAAAAACGCTCTCAATTTACAATAAAACCATTTAATTCATCCTCCGGCCAAACCCTCGCCCTTCACCATCCAGCATCCAGATTCAACATCGAACAATTTCTTGAAACACGAAACTCAGCCTCAAGTATAGTCATCCAAGTTCGGTTCGCTTAAGTAAGTATACACTTGTACAAAAGCATTCGAAACAGCCGTTTAAAAAAGGCTTTATTCTTTCGAGTCTAAAAACACAGCACTTGTTCGTTCTTCAAAAGCTTCAACTGTGCATTCTTATTGGTCGTCGATTTCGTAATACATACGATATTTGCCGCGCATTTATGGATCATACACGCGTATACAGTATACACAAAGCGAAAAAGGTGTGCGTGCGCTGGTGTAATTTCTTCGATATATTTAAAGCGTTTTCTTCCTGCCAGTGCCCTCCAGTCTGTCCGCACCCTTTGGGCTCGTGTACCTACTCCAACGGCGTGATTTTTTTACGCCACTATTAATTTACGTATCGTGAGTTCTGCCATCGTCGTGTATATTTTAATGGTTCGCGGTGAGATTTCAAAGCTTGATTATCGCTCATACTAAAAATTTATTTCACTTTTCCATTTACTCGGCGATATTATAGTACATACAGTACTCATGATGGCAGCAGAAAGGAAAGCGAAGAGAGAAGAGGAGACGCAGACGCGCCTTTTAAAAACTCCAACTCGAGTAAACGAAGGGTGCAATTATGCCAAACCGTGTACCTCTTCGTCGTCGTCGTCGTCGCCGCTGTGTTGGTTTTCTTCTCTTTTTTTTGTCGATCGCTCGCTCTTGTACACCCGCGAGACGATATTACGTATTCGTGCGAAAAAATGTGCTTTTTCGCCATTGCTGTTGCCATCGTCATTGCATTGGTCGTCTGCGTCAACCTTGACCTTTGCGTATACAAAGACGCGCAATTATATCGAATTAATTAAATTTACCACCGCGTAACCATATTATATAATACGTAGTAGGTCACATTATGAGCGAGAGAACAGCACCAGCACGTGGTACTACGATTACGACTCACAGTTTAACCCCTTTTTTCGCTTATTTTTCCATCGAGTCGTACGAGCCCGAGCTCGAACCGTTTTTCTCAGTCGAGAATTCATTTCGACACTGTACAAATCATTTTTACCCCTCCATCCACCCTTATTCGTCTATACGACTCGATACTTACACGTTTTGATTCATACGCCTACGCGAATTTAATTGTGAACGGTAAATCGGTTTCTTTTTTCGAGCACCTCACCTCCCCCCTCCCCCATACTCGAGCCGAGAACAAACATAGAACACGATTTAGTATAAGAAGTACATAGAGGATTTCTTACATACACACACACTCAGTAAACACCTCTATAATATATATTTTTTCGTTTCTTTATACGCTGCGCCGCCGAGCCACCTCTACCTCCCTCTTTGGCGTCCTTCTCGCGGTACCAATCGTCGTCGTTGTCGTCGTCGCTGGAAAATAACGTGAAAAATGGAACATCGTGAACAATCTACGACGATAAATTACCCGCAAATAGAAAGAAAATAGCGACTTGGCGCGTACCGAAAAACGACGAGAACGAAAAACGCGTGGAAAAAAAATCACTACACAGGGTGTGGCGAAAAGATTAACTTCGTTTAACGGGTATACCTACCTATATGGTACACGCGTCTATTTTTTTTCGTATTTTTTTCTCTCGTAGAGTAAAAAATGTTATGTTGACGCGATAAATATACAGGTGTTTGCCGAGCTGCTCTCGGTGCTTATAAATGCATCATGCGGAAACCATAAAGTTCAACCCTTTGGCTTCCTACTACATAGTTTACCTGTAATATGTGTATGTGCTTGGACCTATTTCCCGTATCGTCTTTATCGCCATGGTTTGCATATTTATAACGAGTTTCTTGGCGTGTATTTACGAAAACAACCAGGCTAGCCATCTCCTGAATTTCAGGTTGGTTTGTGGTTCGAAGAAAGCAAAGTTCACTATTCCGAAATAATGTACATCATCATAATTTTAGAACTAAAACTCGTGAAGACAACTACGAGTACTTTTAAAAAAAAGTTGATTGCAAGAATGTTTTAGCTTCATGAAAAATTGAAAATTTTGTGATTCCAAGCTCACCAATGAGAGGTTTCCAAATGGACACCACAACTTTTTAACCGGACAAATAGAAATCAAAAAAGTACTCTAAAGTACATTAAAAGCATAAACTTTAGCTGTTAAAATCAATAATTTATCAATTTTTTGCAAATTTTCTAAACCAATTTAACCCGTTACTTTTCATGAAAAGTCAAAATACATATCATCAAATTGACGTAAATGACTGAAATTTGGTTCTTGCCCTAGTTTCGAGTTATCGAGTTGATTGGTGACGCTTTCGAGCACTTCTGGAGCCTCTAACGGATTTTCAGATTCTCCGGTTTTTAGCAAAAATAGCATACCTACCTAAATAACGTCAAAATGAAAATGAACTCCTGTAAACTCGGATTTACCACTTTGTGACTGTTCTGATCCATCTAAGCATAGATGTATTTTCAAACTTTGTTCGCACAGATTCAAGAACAATTTTCTTCAGCGTTATTCTCGAAAAAACTAAAAAATTCTCCAAAAAATGGGTAAGGAAAAAACATTGAAATTTGCTTTGCACCCTATTTTCAATAAGTACTCCCAATTGTAAATCCGAATTTATACATGGGAACTGAATTTTATTTTGCCTCAATTTATGTTGAACCTTTTTTTTTTTTTTTTTTTTTTGAAAACCGAGAATCCGGAAATCTTCTGACGGCTTTACTAGGACTTCAAACATCATCAATCGACTCGAGAGGTCAAAAAATATGTAGGTACGATGTGCTGTACTCAAAATTTCAAAAATTTGCTTAAAAAATCAAAAATTATGAATTTTAGAAGTTGAAATTACACGGATGGTGTACAATTTGAGACCATGGTTTGATTTTGTCGGGCCCAATAATTTTAGACCCAGTTGGGATACCTCGCTTGTAAGAAATTTCCAAAATGTGTCTTCAAAATACATACATACGAAAGTAGGTATATAGAAATCGATTTTGGTTCAGATTATTTTGTGCTCATTAGCTTTTTTAAGAAAAATATCTTAGTTTTTGTGTTTTTTTTCCTTTTGCTGATTCAAATGATAATGTAGATAAGAGGGACAAAAAAAATAGTTTCCTTCCCTCGTGGTTAAGAATGTCAAAGGGGAAATACAACAAATGGACCGAATGAATCTCGCAAGATGAAGATGGTGCAGGAGCAGTAAAGCATAAAAGAAAACTCGATCCCAGTGCTGAAGCACTAGTATATGTTCCTGATTGCAAGAAGGTTTTTGCTTTTTGTTTGTCGATATGAAGAAGGTGACAATCGGTGTTGCCATTTTTTCGAGCATCAAACAATCAAGAACAAAATTGGCTGGTGTGCTGTATGAGGTCTGTGTGTTCCTTGAATGGTGACTATGTCTACATATAGGTCCTTGGCCATTTCTGACAAGATTTGTTCCTTGGCCGCAGCTGTACCTTCGATACTGATTGATAAAATTCGGAACGGAGTTATCGTCCTCGTCTGTGGGAAGTAGGGTGCATGGTCGACTGGTATTGGGATGATTGGCCAGCAAAGTAGCTGTTTCCAGGGGGTGCCAGCTGTTTGTAAATGCTTCAAACTATGTATAAAAATTAATAAATGTTCTTAAAATATACAGCAAGCGTGGAGGCTCATTCTTGCCCCTCACATTATACTTGATTGTCCTACATAGCCCCCCTGTTGCATTTCCAAATGATGTTAGCTCTATTGTATGAGAGCACCCAAATTTTCGTGATTTTTCGAGAATTATTGGCAATTTTAACGAGAATTTAAGCCAAAAAAATCATGCGCAGGACGCAAGATCAACCGACTTTTCCCTAACAGACCGATGCAGGTCGTGTTACATGTTGGCGAAAAGGGTAAGTAAAATAAACAGCTTATGAATACGCGTCATCTATAAATGTGGTTTGATTTTGAAAAAAATTGAAGACCGCTCGTGCAAAAATCCGCCAATTTGGAACGTAATGACTGTAATGTAATTTTGTTTTTATGGATATTTTTTTTATCAAAATTATATTTTTAAGTTCCATATTGCAGAAAAGTTGGGACTGGGAATTCCCTACTAATTTCAAAGAAGAGAGTGCGGTCATCTTGGAAAATGTAAAAGTGAATCATTATGAGGGTAATGTCGAACTAAACGTAATTCCGATGGGTAGTGTTATCACGATGAATTGCCAAGATGAAGAAATTTTGAAATTAAAAAAGTGGTAAGTAAATGTATTGTTTGTATATACAAGATGATTATTTTAAATAATTAAGATGATAATTTTTAAAGAATTATATGAATTGTATTTTTTGTTTTGCTGCAGCCGCTACAGGTACGCTGACGAAGGTTTAAACACAAGTACGATAAATGTACGTATCATCCGATTTTGAAAGTCGTGTCTTTCGATTTCGCTCAGCATTTTTTTACAATGTCTACCCACCCAATAAGTAAGAAACCCGCAATCAGTAAGTATTTTGAAATTTTCAAAAGTTGAAAGTTGGACTTTCAAATTGAAAGACCATTTGAAATTCTGAAAAAATTTTCATAGATGTACTTTTTGATGTTTTTTGAAATGGGATTCTTTAATAGAAGGGGAGCACCTCCTTCTCCAAATTTGGGCAAAACTAAAAAAATCTGGGGCATGTGATATATCGAATTGTATGTTTTTGGTGACGCTGTATACGAATATGAGGTCAAATTTTTGATTGGATCCCATCTACGGTCCCCAGTTCCTACCCAATTGGGGTAAAAGTTGAAAAAAAAGTGTTTTGTTCGTGCGACACATGAAATAGTACATATGTTTTTATTGACGCTGAACACGAATATAACGTCCGATTTCTTATTGGACCCCATACAATGAAGTCATTACTTATTTGTCGGACATTTACCTATTTGAGGAGGTTCTGCGGGCCATGGGTGAGGTCAATTTGAAAAATTAAGACTATATTCGTATTTAGCGATATCGAAAACTTATTATTTCCACAAATGAAACAATTTTTTAGACTTTTACCCCTTTACGGACGTCCTGGGGGCCGTGGATGGGGTCCAATCAAAAATCGTAATGTCATATTCGTGTTCAGCATCACTAAAAACATACAATTTGATATATCACATGCCCCAGATTATTTAAAAAAAGGGTTGCCCAAATCTGGAGGAGAGGGATCAAAAGAAAATTTTTTCAGAATTTTAAATGGTAGCTCCCACTGACTTACAGCGCCATTTTGAAATCTGAACCTTTAAAGTTTCAACTTTTGAAAATTTCAAAATGTGAAATCAGTTTTGATCAAAGCATCATAGTTTTGGAAGCATGCGCTGCTGAAGTTGAGTAGGTACCTCGAGACAATGTGAAAATAATTGAAGCCCCTCCACCCACCCCTCAGGGGCCAGAGCCCAAACTGATTGCGGGTTTCTTACTTATTCGGTGGGTAGACATTGTAAAAAAAAGTTGAGCGAAATCGAAGGACATTACTCAAAAACGTTGGTCGAATGAGATGGAATGACCCCCTCACAATTTCTGAAGATGTGCGACACTTATTGGAATTTTTTACAAAAAAAACCAACACTTTTTAGCTTTTTCGATGAAAAACGAAAAAAACTTTCATTTTTGAAAAATCAAAACTTGGACAAATTTTTGCAAAAAGGAGGGCTTTTTGGCCCAATTTCTGGCAAAATAGTGAAGCTAATTTCAGCAATATAAATACTTAATTATTCGTAATAAATATGACTTTTCGCAATTTTTGTGAAAAAAGTGAAACTTTTGGAATAATTTGGGGGCAAAATGATATTTTTTGGAATTTTCTGCAAAAAACGGCAATCTTTGACCATTTTTTTGCAAAAGCGAAAATTTTTGTCAATTTTTGGAAACGATGGAGTTTTTGAAAATTGTTCTCAAAAAACAAGATATCGACAATTTTAGCAAAACGCAAGACTTTAGTAACTATACCGGGGGGGGCAGTCATTTTTTTGCAATTATTGTAGATTTTGAAACCTTTTGTTTTGGTAAAAAAGAGAGACTTTTGGGTAATTTTTTGCGAAAAAACAGACAGAACTTTAGTAAGAAACGATACTTTTCGGCAATTTTTACAAACGGCGAAATTTTTTACCATTTTTGACCGAAATCGAGACTGACAACATCAGCGAAAGACAGGCTGATAATGAAAAAAAAAACATCGTATACATGCACAAATAGCTCGCTAGTCAATTTCCAATCTTGAGGTCTGGTGATTAAGTTAACATACGTGCCTAGACTGGACAAACGTTTACACGTCGCTATTTTTCAGAGGGGGGGGGGGGACTTGTCGCTCTCTCAAATTTGCCAAAATTTGCCGCCCTAGGCACGAGCCTATGTTGCCTTCCCATAAATACGGCCCTGTATGCAGACATTTTTTGAAAATGTTTTCATTTTAGTACGGGCAGAACCTGTTTGAATAAGCACATTAGCTGTCCAAACATATGTACAAAAATACATGCCTTGAACATGGTACATTCAACTGTTGTTTTTTCAGGTTTTATCTCCAGCCACAGACCATCGAAAATATATCTAAATTTCATGTTCGAGGATTGCAAGAGGGCTTTTGCTTTTTGCTTGTTGATGGCTGACAGCAATTTCGTCTTCAAACATTCAAAGGTTCTACTGCACGCCTATTTTATTTGCTTATTGAATTCATCATGCAATGAAACTACGTAAATTTCAAAATCGAAAAATTTGAAGGAAAAAAATCGCAAATCACAAAATTTTACATTATATTAATTGGCCAAGCCATTAAAAAAACATGTACTAGATAATTCCTCTTTAGTTTTCCTCGAACAAAAAAACTGCAAAAAAGAAAGCAGATTATGCAATATAGATTTCATCCTTAATAAATATTCCTGGAATTCTAATTAGTTGAAATTGAATAGAATATTTTTTAAACATTCAGCATTATAACGAAACAACAAGATTTATTTGTCCACTTCAAAAAGCCTGATCAATTTCAACAATTTCATTTTGGAAGTATTTTCTATAAAATTCCAAATTGCCCATTTTCATACCATATTTAAAAGCGCAATATACAAATTCAACGTAAACGTTTTTCAAACCAGTTTGGAGCGTTGGAATCTACAGGTGCAAAGAGAGATGCCCAAATAATTCTTCTTTCTTCTTTCAACAATTTGAAAGTTTCCGGTAGATTCAAAGAACAAGTCGATAATCCCTTACCTTTTTCATTTCGCTAACGTACCTACGGCCTACGTGTAATTGAAATAGATCAAAAGTTGGTCAAAATTCAGCGACTTGATTTAAACCTTCGTATCCGCCTTGATCTTATTTCGAAATTAAAACATACTCGTACACAATGTATACGTAATACCGAATAAAATATGTACAAAATATAAGGCAAACAAACGCCCTCGATGTCACCATTTCTAATAAGTTGAACGGTTACCATAGCAAAATGACGACCGTACACTTATGTTACGTATAAATTCCACCATTATTATTTATATATTATTGATGAACATCTTAAATCAAAATACACCACCCTTACTCGAAAATATAAAATAAATATTCCACGCAGCAAAGCCTACATTATCGAGCTAACTTGGAAAAACAAACAAACAGAAAGAAAGAAAGCGAGCAACAAAATAAGTAGGTACCTACAATAAGACGATACGAATGTTTAAGAAAACACCACCAATTCGCGCAACCAACGAAGTAAAATGAAAAAAAAAACGCCAAGCAAAGTTTAAAGTTACCTAATACACATTCTCGATAATTAATCTCCATTCTTGATACCTCTCGCACAACTCGTTCAACATGCATAAACTTAGCCAAGCGTGAACTTGGTCGACGATGTTGAAAAGAGCAGCAGAAGAAGAAAAAACAAAGGTATTTTCTCCCCCGTTTACGCCGATGGCCAATAAAAAAAAAAACCTCGGCATGGTTGGCTGATTTTCTTGAATAATATGAATTAAACATTACCTCCTCACCCTGTAGTATTTCAAGGGAAAACAACGACTATACAGGGGCATGGGCAGGTACACGGAGGAAAAAAATGTCTAGCAGGATCGACACAAAATCGCGCGCTAGACCGAGAGAGAGAGACAGAGAGATGAATGAAGAGAAAAAAAATACCTACTCAAAAGCATACGAAAATCAACGTCAACAAGTGAACTGCTTACATTTACCAAGCATCATATTTCCGTTACGAATGCGCACCCTGTGAGCCCTTTCCCACGATACGAGAATTTCTCGCTCACTCGCTCGCTCTCTTTTTGATTTTTCTCTGATCCGTCGTCCTCGTCGTCGTCGCCCGCGCAAAAATAAACACCTCCGTTTTTACACTACAACGAGCCTTTTTTCCTCTTTAATTTCCTAAACACAGTGTATCGTTTTCTATACTTTAAAAATAAATTACATAACATTTTTTCCACTATCGAAACAAACGTTTCGTTTTACTATACGAGTACTACACTATACTACGAGGTATTTGTATTCTTTTAATGTTCTCTTTCACCCCGTCCTTCCATCCCTGTCTTCATCTTGTTTGAGTGTAATTCCATTATATTGTGCGAATTCTGTCTGTTTTACGCGCAGATACACTGATGCGAATGCGATATCGTGACTGACTCTTTCGGTATTCGTTTCCTCGTGCCCTTTTTTTTTTCATTACATTACCACGATTGAATAATAATTGATATTATTTTTTAATTCGTATCATTTTTCATGGCACAGGTAGCGATAAAAATGGTGTTTGAAAAATCAAAATATATGTAGTATGTACGGCCTTTAAAGGGTGTTTTGTAGAACGTTGTAAATAATTTTACAGGAAAGTTTTTTAATAAATTGAACACCCGTTTAGTTGCAGTATTGTTTTGCTGGATAAGTAAGTAAATTTTCATTTTAAATGGATTTTAGAGAATAGAATACGCTCAAAATTAAGCGCTAGTTCTCTCTTATTTCACACAAGAATCAGAGGTTTATTGTGATATTTGAAGGACTCGTATTGAAAAAAATTTCTGAAATTTGAAATCAGATAATACGCCACGAGATTCAACATTTTTCAAGAACAAGCTTGTTCATTGTAGGAGGCCGCAAAGCGGATGAAATGAGATCAAACTTAGGGAACAGACTTATTCTAAGAGCTAGATATGACCTCCGGAGTAGAGTCAAAGTTGAAAATCATAGAAAAGTCATTTTTTTTGAGGGGCATAACATGTACCCAAATGGATGAAAAGGGTCAAAAATCATACCATTAGTCAGTATTCCCACTGTGATCAACATATCCAAATTTTAGCTTCCTAGATCACCTCCACCCCATTTAAGGTGGAAAAAACCTCATTTTACACCAGGCAATTTTTGACCTTCCTCCGCCCCCTAAAATTGACCTAGGGAGCTCACAACCTACCAACCAAATTTAACCCCTCTCCAGGATAAAAAAATAGGATTTTTGGATTATTTAACGTGTTCTTCGACTTCCAGGGTAGCCTGCAACCCCCTCCAAATTGGCCTGGAAGGACCGAATTTTCACAGTACAATCTCGTACTAGAAGTGCCTTTTGTAGTCCAATCTCATTTGAACCCTCTCCAGGATCAAAAAAATCCTTAGTTCCACTTCACCCCACTATCGGGCAAGTGGAACGAAAAAAGTTGGTCCAGAAAAATAATTCTGGAGCCGAAGTTTTTGAGCCAAAAATGAAAAGACATTTTGTAGCCAAAGGATGGGACTATACAATAAGATATTTACGGGGTCTCAAAGTTGAAACAGGTAGTCGCAATCTTCGGTCAAGTATAAATCGTTCCACTTGACCCGGTTTCACCCCTATACTTCAATTTCGTTTGCACAGTTAGGAGTAGAGCGTTGAAAGGAGATTCAAAATCATTCTTTACAAGTTGTGAACGTTTTTGCAAGAGCTCTAAAGCGCTAGTTGTAAGTTTCGATTCAATTTTACCAAACCAATCCCTGAACCCAGCACAACGGTCCCTGAATTTTGGTAAAAATTGAAAACTACGGCTTGCAGATTTTTCACAAGCACAAATCTCGTACTTTGACTTACTTATTTGACACGAGTCCGGAGTCCCCTAAAATTCAATACATGCTCTTAACTATCAAATTTCAAAAAAAAAAAAAATACAAATTCGCATGATCTACATTATATGTTTGCAGCTATAAAGGTCAACTGAGATGAGAAATAATTTTGTTAAAATTTTGGACCCCCGAAGCAATCTTTTTGGGAAGGGGAGGGGGCAAATTGCGAATTTTACAGTCGACTTTTTTAACCTTTCACCGCATTAAGAAAGTTGGTGCTTTCCGAAATGTGTCCCCTAAAACGTGGATAATGGGAACTGATGGATTTGTTTTCAGATTTCATTCGTGATTATTCGCTGATTTACGGCATTTTGAAATTATCAAGCCTTTCGAGATTACATTTCTTTCAAATTTTTCTAATGAAATCACATGGTGGACTGGCCCACGGGGCAACCGGGCATTTGCCCAATGCCCTCTCATAGTTTTTTTTCACTTTTTACGCCCTTGTGACCATTTAAGCACCTTGAAATTTTAAAAGTTTTTATTAAGTGCCGTTAATTCTCAAATTAATAATTTAATATGTAAATTCAAATAATTCAAGTGATGCCCTAATCAGTCAAGTCAGCAGTTAACCCAAGCGCTAATTGATGAATCAACAGTTTAAGCAATATTGTGAGCTGGTTTTTTTTCTAAATTAAATATGCCAGCCTTCGTCGATAGTGATTTTTATTCACCAAATTCAACAAGTTGATGAAACCTGTAGAAAAAATCTACCTCGTAAGAAGAGTTATAGATTTTAGCTTTATCTTCATTCGAACAATACCTACAATCGTGTACTTGATTCAAAGAACGTTGCTACCAGAACAGAAGAGTACCTAATTAATTACAAAAAATTTTCAAAATCACATACTTAGTGAAAAAATGACAACTACGGCTTTAAAATTTCTAAACAAAATGGCAGCTTGAAAATTTCAAAATGCCATTAGTGAACAACAAAAAAGACCCGAAACAAATTCAAAAAAATATTTTGTAGGTTCCTTTCATCAGTATAAGAACGTCCTCCAGAAAACAAGACTGTTTACCTCGATTTGGTAGAAAATGAAAAAACGAATTATGAAAACCACATTTAGCTCCCCACACATAAAATGATAGCTCCGAGAGTTTGAAATGTTATTTACATTCTAGTTGACCTTTGACTCAGTAGCCCATTCTACCAGTTTGACCTGCTAATGCTTTCTCAAAATTGAAAAATTCGTTTGGCATGCTTCGAGAGACTTTTAGAAGAGCTATTTTCAAATGAATCTTTTAATTTGATCACCATTCTCTTTGAAATGTTCATCTCAAAAAGATTCAATCATTCCTACTGTAATGAATTTGTCCCTTCTCTATTAAATACGAGATAAGTAATTTTGGACTTATAATTTTCGAATTTTAATAACCTCGTCCAAATCAAATTATTGAAAACCTCGTATGTGGGATATCGATTTTCAATAAGTAATTTTAGATACTTGATATTTTATCGTGAAAGTTTCAAGCCTGCGAACCGGATTCGACGAATGCACAGACTTCAAGACATTGAAAATCTTCACCAAAGTTCTCCTGAAATAATTTGAAACAAAATCCTCTGCAAAAGTGCCAGACAACGACATTCCACAGATGGACGTACAAACAGTGTAAACTATTCTTAACATATGTATTACAAGCGGAGGATCGGTTAGCGCTAGAACATTTAAAAAATGTAAAAGCATTTCAAATTTTGCACTACATTTTCAAAAAAATTGAGCACATTTAATTTTGAATCCACAAAAAATGAATAAAAGTTCCATATTATTCATTTTGTCTGAAATGAAAATTCAAAGTGTCTCGAAATGTTTGAAAACTTGAAAATGTGCAAAATTAAAAATTCGTCTAAATTTTTAAATTAAATCTTGCGCCTTTAATTTTGAATTCAGGCAAACAACGAACATAAGCCAACTTGTGGGACATTGAATGCTCATTTCTCAGAGCATTTCGAAAATTTTAAACAATCACAGCTAGGTACAGTAAAAGCTCGTTATAACGCTTTCGGTTATAACGCTGATTTCGTTATAACGCTGATTTCGTTATAACGCTGATTTCCTCTGGTCCCTAGACAACCCCATTTAAACCCATGTAAAATTAATCGCGATATAACGCTCATGAGCGATTATAAATCGCGTTTTAACGCTCTAAAATTCAGGAAAAATCATTTTTTTTAGAATTTTGACAACAAAAAACCACTTTTTTGCGACAAAAAACAGTTTTTTTTAAATTTTTGCTGTTTTGATTTAGAAAAAAACGTTTAAAAACTTTTTTGGCAAAATTTTGCCAAAAAATCTTTTTTTCAATTTCCAACAGTTGTAATTATTTTCGATTTTTGCCAAAAAAATTAAGATTTTTTGACATCAAACTTTAATAGTTCCCCTTCAGATTTTTTTAACTCCTAAGTAATCTACATAATACAGCTGGTTGTTCAAAATCCGAAATAAAATTTACGTTTGAACTTCCTTTTATTACGTTTTTTTTTGTTTTAAAACGAGAGTTCGCAATATAACGCTCATCAGCGTTAAAACAAGACTTTCGGTTATTACGCGCTTCGGCTTATAACGCTCTTTTTCTCCGGTCCCTTGAAGAGCGTTATAACGAGCTTTTACTGTACTTAAATTTCAAAGATAGTCTAAAATTGGAAATTTTTTTGAAGCTACCTCCAAAAGTCAGCAACATGGCATAATCAGATTCAGTTCATTTATGATATTTGATATTGGGACTATTTCAAATTCAAAGTTCATCGCTGCAATGCAAAAGCAGCATGAAGATTCAACTCAGAAATTGATCCAAGGATTGAAAAATCAGTTCCAAGGCCAGCCTTACACGCCTTCAGCTCCGAGATACCAGTAATGATTAAATTATCAGATTTGAAAAATTCAATAGTAGGTACTCGTAAGGTTGAAACATTTACTTCGTACATCGAACGATTTAAAAACCACCTGAAATTAATCAACCTAAATGACACCGGTATAAGCAAGCTAGTCTTCTCTGCGAATCAATTGGTACTGAACATTACAATAATCTCGCAACATTCCTTGGTCAAAAAACAAATTATTCAAATCGCATTCGACGATCTAATTACGTATCAAATTCACCAATCTACTCCAATCAAAATATTGTCCGATTCTGTCGCAACAATAATTCTTCCAGTGTTATCAAACTGAAAATCAAACGAATGCCGAGTACGTTGCCCAACTTCAAAAAGCTCTCATTGAATGCGATTTTCACGTCATGTGTAAATGTGCTACACCGAAGAAACTTTCAATCGCTGATTCGTTCCGAAGACCTCAGTTTATTAGACATATTCGTGATAATGCAATCCGAGCAGAATTGCTTAAATTAAACAAGACTGATTTCAACGATGCGACAGTTATGATAAGTGCATTTTCACGCAAAATATTCGACATTCGTCACACAACACTCGGTATAAATTCACACTCCACATGTGCCCGATTCGGTGATTGAAAAATTGTCACTGAAATCATCGATAATGAGGAGATTTCACAGAACAACCAACGACCGTTTGATTTAAATTGGGTAAAAAAAATTGAAAATTTCTGTTTCGACACTTCTTCTCCCAAAAATTGATTTGCTGGGAAAATTAGGAGTGGTTTTGGAAAAAAACAGATTCAAGTATGATACAGACTATATTACTGCATTCATCTTTTAATAATACATATGTAAGTAAGTGTTGACTCATTTGTTCTATGCTCATCAACTCAAAAATTTATGCAAACTAGTGAAAATCGAAACATAAATTTGAATTCAATGTATAAAATGAATGATAAATTCCATATTAAAAATATGACAAAACACTGACCAAAAATTCTGCTAAAAAAAACAGGTACCTGCTACCAGCACCAGCAGTCAGCACACTCGACGCCGCTTTTAAAAAGCCCTTCGATAATAATAATTTTAAAAACACTACATAGCGTAGTTATAAAGCCGACATCGTTAATAAAAAATGAGAGAAAAAAGTAACGCAAAAAAACACCCATTTACTCTACTCTTCTCATCCTGCTCCCTCTTCTCCCATCTTAATCCACGTACGCGTCAAACAAAGGCAAAAGCACAGCTCGAATCGCCGTGTGAACTTCTTTTAACCAAATGAAAATAGAAATATCACATCAAAAGATTGCGAGCATTTCTTTTTTTTTTCGCTTCTTTTAACTTGTATCGCGATGCAGGGTACTCGACGTTAGTAGTAGGTAGGTACCTTTTCTCGGTATACTCGTATTTCCTTCTCTCTCACATTCACCGGTATAACGTCGAAAGATCACGGTTATCCTTTTTTTTTCTTTTAATTTTAATGGAAAAACCATTTCGCTATTATTTTTTTTTTATACGTAGACCAACAACGACGTGGCGCGACTACTCGTAGCCGGAGATCAACCAAGGGTATAAAAAATACCTCTGGTAACATTCGCGCATAAACAAAAACACCAATGTAAACAGCATATACAATAAAAATGTCGTACTATAAACGTACACAGCGTGGAAAAAAAAGGAGAAAGATTGAGCCAACCTAACATCGAAATTTGTTTACTTTCATCTGCTGAGAGAGAGCACACGAGCATACGATTAATAGCACGAGCCCTTCCACAATACACAAAACATCGCGCCAAGGACGAGATATAGGCCAGTATAGCCATCGTTCGCACCATTTACCCATTATTTCAAAAATTTGCCCTAATTAAAGACTATTAATAAGCGGTACAGAGGTTAATAGTGAGTATTTTTAGAAGACCGCATCTTCTCGCCTCCTGTATGTAGATATTCCATTAATCTGGTAGCTCTTAAAGTGCGCTGCTGCGTAAAGTTGTTGTTGTTGTTTTTGGTGTACTGTACGCCGAGTATGTACATGTATAGTATATGGATTGTTTACCAAAATACCCGAGACGCCACTGCTCGCTAAGCTCCGCTAACCAATTACTAAGTACATAAGAGATAACGACAGCATTTCGCTCTTCTACAAACATAAACCATACTTCTAGCTACCTATACGTAGTAAGTGTAGGTGTATCTTTGGAATTCCAACACAGGTGGTTTCGAAAAGATCACCTTTTTTTTTTCACTTTAAAGATTCGAGGAAAACTTGGAGAGCTGTCAAAAAAATGCATTCATAAGTACCTAGTTCCAAATTTTATTTTAATTCTAAAGTGGAGAAGATAATTTTGAAAATGAAAAAAAAAAAAAAAAAAAAATCAAATGAACAAATATTTATGATTGACTTTTGGGTAAGTATACCAAGAAAGAAATTATTCAGGTGTTTGGCTTCGATCATATAACAAGAATCCTAATTTTGAGAAGGACCGATCTCAAAACTTTGACATACAAGCGTTGATCAGATCTACTCAGATCAAATTGGATTTAGAGAATGTGTAGAAGTAATCTCATCTAATCAAACATGTAGTTAAAACATTAGATCTGCTCATGATATGATTTTTCTGGTCTGATCAAATCCATTTTTCCCCTTGGGCTTCCATATTGATTTTTTCAAAATACTTGACAATTTTTGGAAATTTAGTCTGCAGAGAAATTTTGATTTCATAATTATGTATTTTTAACTTCCCTCCAAAGCCATAAAAATTGATTATGGGCCTAATAGACAGCTGAAAATCAAGTATATAGTCGTTTCCACGAAAATCCGGCATTCCAGCAAATCCCATGTCAGGCTCACACATCTGAAAATCACTTAGAAACCGAACTTCAAACTTCCCAAATGAATTTCACATCTTGGACAGATTCCAAAAATGTACAGAAAAAACCGAGTCTCACTGGAGGCTCCAAATAGGCAAGAAATGGTGAATCGGTGAGTCAACATTGGCTGCGGAAAAAATTTTACATCAATTTTCCAGCAAATGTGGGTACTTCATTGCAGATCAATCTTACATTTTCAATTTAAAAATATCCATCTTCAATGAAAAACATTTTCAAGAAAGAATTTCCAGATAAATTTTTACTCTTTTCTCTTTGACAAAAAATTATTTCAAAAAGTCTGAAAAGCACAACACGAAATTTAGACTCACTATTTTCTTGACTTGGAATTGGACGTCTCAATTCTCCGTCCACCCTTCAAATTCAAGTCGAAATTTCTAGAATACATTTCAAACTCACATAACGAAATAATATAGAACTAATAATAGGACTTTTGAAACCCCTTAATAATCTATTCAACTCTCGCCTCTTAATTTTATTTCTGAGCAAAAAATAGATAGAGTATAAGAGCTGTTCGTCGCAATAAAGTACAATTAATCCAATATTCGAGACCACCAGAGAATTGTATGTTCTACAAATGTATAGAAAGTAAACGCATTCGCTTCAAAAAGCCCTATACTGCATAAAAAAAATGACACAGAATTAGACTGCAAATCGGAAAAATTCTCTATCTCCAAAAAACGCAACATTTTTCCTACTTAGAGACATTTCTGTCAATATTCCACTAGATGGAGGGGTGTAAGGAGGGGTCATAAAAGAATGTTTGTGCCTATAAGGATTGAACACCCGGGCCTACATATTTTGTATGTAGAATGATATTCCTCGCTATACAAAACTCGCCACCAAATTACCATCCATTTAATTTTCTAAACACACGCCGCTTCATCGATTAACCCAACCCGAAGCCTATCTTCCAATTAAATTCTCATTTACTTAAAGCCTTCGTCAAAGAAAGTCGCGCGAGAAACACGTCATCTGAAATTCGAATTACTCAACATCAAAAACGGAAAACGCACTCGGCACGACTGCGACATTCCATTACGCAGGTAAAATTTCCATCTCAAATTCGATTCACATGCGAGAAACAACATCACGACAAATGTTCAGTTACACGTATAGCATTTTCATAATAATATTTCAGCCCAACAAGGGTATTTTCCAAGCTCCGTTCATTGACCTTTCAAGTTCAGCTTTGAAATTTATACATTTCTATACTGAAGAAAGTTCTACGAACACGTTGTAAGTAAAATTTAAAAACTCGGTCATAATTCTCATTATTCGACTCTTCGTATGTACAATATAATGAGTAATCTAGTAGGTATATATTACCCAGATTAGAACGAATCGTGGAAAAAAAGAACTTCATTTTGAGTTAAAAAGTCGACCAAAAATGTTTTTAGCTGCGGAGGTGTTCACATAGGGCAGATATGGACCCTCAAAGAGAATGAATTTCCGAAAAAATCGTGAGTTTTTCGCTCAAGCCCCTACCCAACTCAACCAATAGGCTACTGTGGTCAAAATCCTAGACCACTTTTAAGGTTGGACTGAGCGGTTAAAAATTTGCATATCGCTCTACTTTGAAATAAAATTCGTATTTTGAAAATATTTTATGCTGTAATATTACGCGTGAATTAGGCCAAAACACCGAAAGATATCATTTTTGAAACTGGAAGAGTATTTTGGAACGTATAATGGTACCAATTTTTTGGCCACTGAGGTCAATTTCAAAAATATAGAAATGTAAACACTTCACAAATTTTTTCCCGATTTTGAAACTGGCAATAATGGATGGAAAATTGATGCCAACGCATTACAAAATACTCCCCCGTTTGAGCATACCTAATTAAGGCGTAATATTCGAGAGATTTTTTTTTCAAAATTCGTATAATCCTCCAACATAGGGGATTTCCGAATTTTCAACTGCTCAATAGAAACCATTTTTCCAAAAAAAAAAAGGTTAGGAGAGGCTATAAGAACGACGAAAACGCAATTTTTTCGAAACGCTTACTTCTTTGAGGCTCACATCTATCCTCAGAAATACCTTCACAACTGAAATCTTTTCTGGTTGACTTTCAACTGAAAATGAACGTCCTTACTTATAAATTTGGTCGAAATCTTACAATTTCTTGTTGATAAGTTTCATCAAGAGAATTTAGGTAAGATTATTTGATTCCTGTTTGCATTCGAGTAAAATGGTACGAGAAATGTTTCAGCACCAAGAGCTGCTAGATGAAAAGATCCTTTCTGAAATCGACGACATGCGAGAACACGGGGACATCGAGAGGAATGGAAGTGGACGCTTCCCAATACGGGCAACAGGAAGTAAGCAAAGTGATTTATTCATTTCCAATCAGCACATGATAACAGATAAATAAAATCGAATTATTGGACGCCAGGAATTTTACATCACCCTAATTGAATTTGATGTATAATGTCTCCGAGTAGAAGACCCACAGGGCAAACCGCAGTGAAAATTTCAATTGCCCTATCGTATGTAAAATTCGAGGTACTGACAATGTTTGAAAAATGTTGAAAATAAAAATTTGCAAGCTAATCTCCCCAAAAAAATAAAATGGCAAAATCAATAAATAAAATAAAAGAGACACATTTGATTTTGGACATTCAAAACCTTTTTTTAACTTCGAAATTGAAGGGCTACGAATAGATTTCGTGAAAAAAATATATAAATGTAAAATTTGTCTTAACGTGTGAACAAATTTTCACTCGAAAAACTTTCATTTAACAACCTTTCTATTCAGGACTGAAATTTAAAAAGTTATTATAGTGCTCAATGCTCATAGCTAACGAAACAATTTCAAAAAAAAAGTGTAAAAACACAATTGACGACTTTTCATTCAAATTTCATGAAGTCAGGCGCAAAAAGTCATCATGAACAAAATCTGTTCACTTTTTAACTTCATTTGTAGCTCTTTCAATTTTCAAGCGAGACAAAAAATCATTTGAAAAATTTTCTAATGTACGCAAAATCCATTTGTGTAACAAAAAACAATCAATACAATGACTGTTTCATCGAAGAAGCTGAAAAGAGTCTAGGAATTAAAGGTAATCGTTTCGAGTTACAATTGATGCAGAAAATTTACGATCAACGCAAAATGAACAGAATGTTCCGCAACTTGAAAAGTATGCACCAGTTAGAAAAAAATGAGTGAAACGCGCAGACAGATGATCAATGGCATCATAAATAGTACTGCCATCGTAGTGAACATGATTTTGACCTCGAGGTTTTACAAATGACATGGCAAGAAAATCGCGATTTCTGCTGCTCCCAGCCCTCAAAGTGGTAATTTCTGGTGTTAAAATAGTTCCTTATTTTCTAATTTTTTCTATTTTTGAAAAACTCGGGCTGCGGTGGACCTCTCAATTTCCAAAAATTTGAAAAACATCATCTACAAAGTAAAATTTTAAGTTTCTAACACTTTTAAAAAGTCGCTATTGAGTAAAATGAACTCTCATGAATATAATTATTAACTTCATCCCTAGAGAACCAAGCCGGTTTCCTAGAATAGCTGAAATTCGTATTTTACATTAAATTTCAGCTATTTTAGGAGGTCAGCTTGGTTTTCAATGAAAGGGGCTAAAATCGTCATGAGAGTTTAATTTTACTCAAAAGAGACTTTTTAGAGATAACAGAAGTTGAAATTTTGAAGAATTGAAATTTTAAAGTGAATTTGTATTTTATCAAACTGTTGGTTTGGGGGTTCACTGCAGCCCGAGTTTTTTGAAAATGGAAAAAATTAAAAATAGGGAATTATTTTCTCAACAGAGGTCTCCACTTCGGGGGTTGGGAGGGAGGAAAATCCCGCTACTTCAAAGAAGCTGACCAGGAATGGGCAGATGAAGAGCAAATTCTCTATCGCCTGGAGGAACCTTACTTGATTTCGATCATTTTTTTCTGTTATCAATTGTTCACAAGTCAATGCTGGTGCAGTTACTCAGATCATTCGTCTTAAGACTGTTTTATTTATATATAGAATTAATTAACTTTGTGATTTGGTTTGAAGTGCCAAGAAATTCATTTTTCATTAAATGTTCTTACTGCACTTCGTTACTTCTTTGTGATTTATGTTGTACTTATAGTGCTAAAAAATTGGTTTTTTCGTTGTTTTTACTACACTCAAGTTACTTCTTGGTGATTAACCTACTTCAAAAAGTGCCAAAAAGTTTTTTTTTCCCATTAATAATTGTTTGTACTTTGACCTAAGTTACTAATTTGTGATTAACTTTAGAGAATTTGTTTTCAATTAATTATTTTTATCTAGACCTAAGTTACTTTGTGATTTGTTCCAAAATGTCAAACTTGTTTTTGAGTAATGTTTCAGTCCCTAAAAATAAAGTTCTCTTGTTTTTTCATTTTTATTTTCATATTGTGTTCTTTAATACTCCGAATAAAATAATTATAATACATAGGGGTGTTTTTTTTTTTTTTTTTCAAACAATATACCAAAATAATGTAATATTGATAGAATTACCCTTATTTGAATTTTTTATTACATTAATTCATTCTTTTAACGCACAAATGGCGTGAAACCCGTTTCCTATTTTGGGAACTTCATAAAATTTTTCGTGCTCTGAATTCGGCAATTCACAGTCGAAATTTCCACCGTGGTAGGGTCGGTATCAAATCCTCATAGGCCACCTAATTTATGAGGAAGTGCGAGGGGGCTGCTCAAATCAAAACATGAGCCCACGTAAGACTTCTTATCCAGTTATTTCACTTTCTATCCCCCCCCCCAACAGAAAAAAAAACAACACTAGACAAAAATTCACTACCATCGTCGCAAAAATCGTAAATTTCAAGAACGCGAAATCAGATCGAAAAATGTCGCCATCTTAAGCCCCTGCGACCTCGCATCATTATAAATCAACGCGTTACTTTCCACTCGTTCGTACATACGTAAGTATTTGCATCCAACATAAAAACCGTATTCACTTTTATTTTGCAGCGAAAAATTTACGTTTAGTGTTTTGCAACTTGACTTGCTTGAAATTTACATCCTTCCTTTTGAACCCTTCTCCTCTTGTCTGCTTATTTCCTTCTCGTAGGATTGGATTTTCCCCCTCCATCCGCGAGTTAGAAATTATATACTACTTCTGTTTCTGGCGCATTCCACTCGTAACATTTTTCCACCATTGGTGAAAAAAAATTCGCGATGCGCCAAAATGCGGGACGAAAGTTGATGCTAGAGGGAGGTAGTGGGTGGGGAAGACAATGTAATCAATCGTAAAAAGCTCGCTATTCTCGCGGTTTTTCTTTTTTTTTCAAGCAAATAAAAGTATTAAAGAACGTTATACATCGCGTGTTTTTCCACTTTTTTTCGCTGTGCTGTGTATCGGGGTTGCCTAGCACATGTACTCGCGTAGTATCACTGAAAAGTTTATTTCGCCGAGATGAAATTCACTTACGTGTGTATTTTTGGAGAAATTCGTGCATTTCCGTGACAGCTCCAACCACCAATCAAACAAATCACCCGACAACGCGCCACTTGACGTCGTCGTGAAAAAAATCTTCATCTGGTAAGGGTTACGAGGAATGAATATGCGAGAGTACAGAAGAGGGTAAAAGAAAATACCAACAATAACAAAACGTACTCGTAAAAACGACCAAAAATATATTCGTGTTATTTTTCACAACGACGAAGAGGAAGACAATTTTATCTCGGGTGAAATCCAATTAATACGGAAATATTTTCAGTTGCTAGCTCGCCTTGCTTCTTGTTTCTCGCAGTAGTACCTACACTACTATACTAGTCTTTCGTACACGTATAATTTTAATCGTCGACGTAAAAACTGTTGCTCGAAAAAGGAAATTTATATTATCTCGTTCGTCGTCGTCGTCGTAGTCTTCTCGTCGTATATTTCAAATACCATCATCGTCGTTGTCGTCGTTTAATATCGTATCAAAGAATTCCTTCAGCTTCTTCGTCACAGTATCTCATATCTTGTTTGGTGATACCCCTTCCCCCTCCCCGCACTAATTTCGATGCTTACGCCTCCGTTCACTTCATCTGTTCTTCCGTACCGTACTCAAATCTCTACACTAAGTTAATTACAATACCAGTCATTCTCATCTGTTGATACATACACCATCATCGTGTAATAATTCGTCTCACTCATATTGCGAAACAAGACGACGATAAAGATGTTAAACTATTTGCAAGTGACACATGACTAAAGAAAAAAAAAAGTAAAAGGAAGAAAGCACATCCTTCAAGCTTCAGACTCGGTAAAAAAAACAACCTCGATTTAATAAATAATTCAAAAAAATAACTATTCATACCGTGTATTCAGTCAAACACCATAAACACGAATCCTGTCAATTATGCAACTTATCCGACATCTACGTCGTTCATTCGCCTATCTTAGGCGGAACAAAACACGAAATCGACGTAACGCGACGTCTCGTTTCATAAGTTGCCTATATGCGTTTTCACAGGAGACCTACAACAGCATCAGCGTAGTAGTAGTAGTCGTCGTCGTCATCACGTCGATACGTATTACACACATGTCGACCAACGTACGCGTATGATGAGTTGCTTCACCATTGAAAAGGATACTACACGAGGACAAGGACAAAGCAAGGGGCCATAGTCCGATAATAAAAACACTGCTAGTGGGCACCGACTGACGTGTACAACCACTCCCCGGAGTGAGCTTAACAACCCCGTTCGCGCAAACCGTATCCAACTATCTCGTCGTGTTGTCGATTCTTTCTCTCAAATTTTCATATTTCCTTCGTCACAGTACCTATACCAACGATCTCCCATCGGACTCACAAGATAAATTTTCCGCGGCGGGAAATCGTTTTCCGGTTTTTTTCCCTCTACTTTGTCGACAACGAGAACGACACACAATTCGTGTTTATTGTATTAACTCTCGTATAAAATCAATCGACCAACGATGATGATGGGTTTCCCAGATGTACCCTGTACGACTCACGCCAGACGATCAAAAATTAAAACTTGCTTGTTCCGCCACCAATAATGGTGATAGGTAATTCATATTGATTCTTATTAATGGAAAAAAACTGATAAGTCGAGGTGTTTTTTTTGACCGAATTTCCCCTCAACAAATCTGAAATTTAAGGGTGTTTCAAAAACAGTGAGCAAAGAACTGGCTTCTAGAAAGGTAGTCAATTATTCCGATAGAGCACATAATTTTGGACTAAGTATTTGGAGAGTAAGTATTTTTTTTTTTTTAGAAGTAGTATAGTTTTTACTGGAGATTTTAACCTTAACATCAATTGGTACAAGTACTGAAAGAAAACGTGGAAAATGTCGAGCATCTGGATTTGATGGGATTTAGTGACTATGATGGGTGCTTTGTAAGGGAATCATCCCGGTGTTTTCTTAACCAAAAATCTTGTCTGGATCATTTCTTTTTGAAAGGATAGTAATAAGGGGATTGTCATTTAATTTAGCGCACTGTATTGACAACCCAAACATAATTGATCATCAAATGGTTGTTGCTGATCTTGCTTTGGAGTCCTCGGCTGGTAGCGAGCAAAATGCAGAACAATAATTTATCCGCTTGTGGTGAAGTAGAGAAAACTCACGTAAGTAAACAATACCAATTTGGGAAACAGACTTGAATGGGAGAGTAAGTATACCTACCTGATTTCACAATATTTTGCCAAAGTTTTAAAAACATTGAAAAAAATCAGTTACGAATTCTTTATGTTTTTTCAGCCTTTCAAAAACGCAAAGAAAAAAAATGTGGCTAAATTCTAACATCAGGAACACATCTGCTTTGATTTCATAAAATAATAATTACCTACCAGCAGATTCCCGTCAAATGTTGGCAACTCACCATAAATTACGGGTAATTTCAAATTTCTGCTTATTGCTGGTAATTTTTAATAAATTACTGGTAATGTGGTAATTTTTGATAAATTACTGGTAATCTGGTAATTTTTGGTAACTTACTGGTAATTTGGTAATTACGGGTAATTTTAGGCAAATTACTGGTAATCTGGTCATTTTTGGTAAATTACTGGTAATTTGGTAATTTTTGGTAAATTGCTAATAATCTGGTAATTTTTGGTAAATTACTGGTAAATTGGTAATTTTTGGTAAATTACCGGCCTGACGATTTTTGCTAAAATACTGACTGACGATTTTCGATAAATTGGACATTCGGACTCGTAGGGGAAATAGCAACTGCGCACGCATCCTTATCTCGCTGAAGGGCAAATTTTTGTCGAACCACATTACGAGTATAAACAAATAAAAGTAGATAGTCTTTTCCATTTTTCTCGAAAAGGGATGAGTTTTCTGGGTGAATTTTTACAGAGACATGGACATAGTCAAAAGTATTATTTCCTATCGATTGGCGTCAATTTTTATGAATTTCGTGTACTGATGAAGGTTTTATGGAAAATTTTTTCCTCGAGGATTTTTGTGTAGGTACATACGTCAAGTTTAAATGAAAATTACTCAGAATTTCAAGCAAACCTACAGATGTTTTAGTGATGTAAAATATTCAGAATTTTATTCTTTCCATACGGCTTTTTATCGCGAGTTCTTAGCTTTTACCATTCCAAAGTTATTCAAATTCAAAGTTGTGAAAGCAAACAGGTGCGCAGCGGAAATCATACTTTTGAATTAAAATTACTTGAAATTTTCAGCGAGCACGGAAGGTTATTTTTACTTTCTCTCTTTTTGACTTTTTCTTCAGAATTCCAGCTTTCACCGTTCAAAAGTTAGTGCAGCTCAATGTTACAGGATTTTGCAATGGTAACATCTTACGTATCACTTAATCACAAAGATGTGAACAAAAAGTAAAACATCACGTTCCCTCACTTTTTAGAACTTTCAATTGCAGTAACTTTTGAACAGTGAAAGGTGGAATTCTGAGGAAAAAGCAAAAAAAAAAAAAGGAGGATAAAACGGCGAACACTTTGCTTCATTATAACACTTCCATACTCGCTGAAAATTCTAAGTTATTTCAATTCAAAGTATGATTTCCGTTGCGCACCTCTTATTTTTGCAACTTTGCACTGGCATATTAACTTTTGAGTGGTGAAAGCTAGAACTCTCGATGAAAAACCATATTAAATACAATAAAATTCTGAAAAGTTTACGTCATTAATACATCAATAGTTTCACGAGAAATTTTGAGTAACTTTTATTCAAACTTGATGTAATTACACAAATAACCAGGGATGAAAATATGTATTAGTGTGCAAAATTTACAAAACTTTTTACACCAATCGATAAGAAATTTTAATATGTACCTACTTTCAATTTCATGTCACCATAAAAATTCACCCCAACTCGTTCTTATTTGAGAAAAATGAAAAAAAAACTATGTAATTTTAGTTAAGTATGTCTGCAATGTGTAATTTGACAAACAACGAATTGAATCGTTACACGCGGGGCGAAATGCCGAAATTATAAAAAGTAAGTACCTACCTTTTCATATTTTATACCTACGGGGTGTTTATTTTCACAGAATCAAACACATCTTAAATACTCATTCTACGAAAATTCCTGCCAAAAGTTGTAATAACAACAAATTCACATTTTATTCTAGACTTGAAGACAAAAATGCAGCAATATGGTGTATTCCATAAAATGTAAGCAATGCAATAGCGATGCATATTGAACCTAACGAATCGACTTTATGGACACAAATACGATGTGAGAAATTTAAAAACTTTCACTGCTCTTTGTCAACACTCAAAAATTATTGGACATATTTTCGATTTTGAGGACACTAAAATCCTGGCTTTTGAAAAAAACACCCTGAAACTACGCATTCTTGAATGTATCTTTATCAATCAGACTAAAAATGCTATCAATTTTAGGACTGATTTGTCTAATTTTAATGAAATTTATCGTCTTGGTATAGGTTAGTGGTTGTATGTTCTGTACCTGTCTATTCCGGTTGACATAGCACAGACATTAAAAAACTTGAGGAAAAAATTGTTGAATTGCTAATAATTTTGTCCAAGTAAGTATTGAATTTACAATACTTATATTCGTCAAAATCTTTAGGAAATTGAAAAAATAACCCTTTTTTGAAACTTCGAGCACTCAAGTACACTTTTTTAGATATCAAGTCTGACTTTTGAAAGTTGAAAAAAATTTACGAATCGCTGAAATTATTTCAGGGTCTCAAAAATGACTCATTCATATTTGGTCGTGCTTTTGTAAACTTGAAAAAATCCTGCCGATTTCCTAAAATTGAGTCAGACATATTGCGGAAAATCCTGTAGAGTTCCTATTAGTGACATTTCATATTCAAATTTCAAGCAAAACACAGCACATATCCATGATTTTAAACTTTCAGTGAAGAGGAGAGACTTGACCTCATTTTTCCCCACGACACTCGCAACTTGAAGGCTAATTTTGCTCACATAAAGATACTGCAATAAAAATCTAGAGAGCTTGAACCAAATTTCATGAAGACTTTCACCTTCATTTTGAAATGAAAGTTGTCTAGAAAAAATGTTAGCCACAGAGTATTCCTAGAGAGAGTATCTGGCTGTAGGCCCTCAGAGTGGAAGCACGTTGGCAGAAATCGTGGATTTTCGGTTCTAAACCGTACCCAACCTGCTTTGGGAAAATGGCACTATATTTCAAAACATAGAATTTGAGATTTTAAGTAAGTAAATCTCGCTTTCAGAAGTAACTAGGCAAAGACGTCAACACGTCTACTTAGCCAACCAGGAGCTTCAATAAATCAAATATGCGGAGCTACAAAACTTGGTATGCAATACTTATGCATACTTATGTGGTAGAGTCACAGCTTCACACGCCGGAGTTATGGGTTCGAATCCCACTCAAGATACATAACTGAGCATTAGATGCGAACAAGCGCGTTAGCTCGATCGTCTACTCCTAGGTGGGCTCATTGCCCAACTCATCGATCTAAAACTCGAGGAAAACTTCCAAATTCTCTCAGGATCATCGTAAGTAATGCACAAAAACACTAGTTTTCCCAGGTCATAAGTAGTTTGCATCAATTAGAGTGAGATTCTTCAACAAATCATATGTAAAATCACTTACTCATTCATATGTATGGATGTCTATTGACTAACTTTATTGGATAAAATTCGTACTCACCTAAAGCAGAAAAGAATACAATGAAGATTAGTAGATTATAAAATTAATCATTTCACAATTCGAATCCCACTCTTCACTTCCGGGACCACCAGTGCAAAATTTATTTTGCCGAAATCAGCGTCTAAGCCTTTATGGGCGTAAAATCTACCAAACGATCTCAAACTCCTTTGCCTTTATCTCTCATCAACATCACTATAGTAAAATTTCCTCCTCCAATTCAGCACATCTCATCACGACAAAACCGAGCTAGCAAATATTGTAAACAAAGTACCTCGTTTGCCCTCGCAATCGACCTTACCACCACATCAACACCGAAACGTCCGTCAAAAAAGTTGGCAACGTCAGATAACTCGGCAAAATAAAAACTAAAAAAAAAGAGAAATACTCGTACTTCGTCATATAAAAACAAAAGAGGTGAAATTAAATAACGAAAAATGCGTGCCACCATGCAAACGTCATTTGGGGAAATTTCGATTTTTTTTATGATTTTATTAAATTTATATAGCTCTCGAGTTTTTATATCCACGTTTCTCTTCACTCTACCCCCACATACTACCACCTCATCAGCCACTCCACATCCAACACACACACACTCATACCACTATATTATACTCTGCTGCATATACGACACATACTCCAATACTAGTATATCATACCGCTCGTTCTCTTCTGTGTAAGACTGTTTTATAGTATTTCTTTGCCGCGAATCGATTTTCCTCCGACGAGTTTTCCCACCGTTTCCAGCCCTCGACCCCTTCATCGCATGCCATACAAAACAGCTTTTTAACTAGCGTCCGTTTTCTTTTACTGCTTTTCTTCTTCTTATTTTTCGTCGTCGTCGTCGTCGAAGTATAGTGTAGTCGTCTTTCTTTTTTGGCTTTTTCAGCTTTTTTTTTTCTATACTTCGCTCTTCAGCCCCTTTTGGTAAAGTGATAAATGTCGCTAGATTTATTTTGTGGGGCATTAGGTATATTTAGGAGACACGTATGTAGGTAGTAGGTACCCTTTTTCTTTCACCGCAGAGAGCGTTGCGTCGTGTCGGGGCCAAGTGGCATTTACAAAGTCAAATTAAGATGGAAAGCTGCGAATTGATATTTATGTTGGTTCGAGTGTCTTTGATAAGCTCTCAGTCTAAAAGTTCCATATAATCCGATACGATATTTCCTGCTCGAAATAGCGTATTTCGAGCTATACTTTTTTCCTAAAGGCAACAAAGTTTTTTCCCTGTACAGTTTCTCCGGTTGCATTTCATCGGCTTGCTCCGAGATAATGCCGCAACCCACGTAATTTAGGTGTGCCTAGTTGGCGAGACCTTTGAGGAGATATTACATCTCGAACTGTAACTTCTTTATGATTGAAGATGGACAAATTGGTACGTAGGTAATTCAATTTCTTGCATTCGGAAAGTTCTATAAGGAGCAGTTTTTTGGAATTTGAATGATTCGAAACTAATTTTTATCTAGGTAATTGTTCGAAAAATATGCTGAAAAGGCAAAAGATAAGGTAGTTGAGTTCTATTAGATAAAAGCAAGTAAGTTTATGACTTCATTTAAATTCAATGGAGCTGATATGAGGATTGAAAAACCATCAATTTCTAAATTAGGTATTCTCCAAGGTTTTTACAATAGCACCTTACAATAAAGTTGAATGTGAAGGAGCACCTCAAGACACATTGAAACTAGGTTAATAACAATAAATGACTTATTTCACATGCCTACGCAAATTTTCAAGTCACAGAATTTAGCCATAACCACCGTATCTATAAATTCGGATATATAAAAAAAACACATCAAAAAGTACACAGAAACACAACTCCAAAAATTCCAAATCCTCACATACGAGAAACCAGCTATTCCCTCGCAATTCCGCACCACAATCCACTCCAAATCAAAATTAGACTCCATCGCTCCACCTTAACCCACCGTTCTCATCACGTTGTACATTATCCACATCCTCACACTTCACACACAACGCAACGTCGAAAATAGGTAAATCGACGAGAAAAGTCGTCTCACAAAAGAGCTCATTTTTCACATTCAACCGCAGCGAACGCGATGCTTTCTCATTCGATGTAGAGAAAGAGCACAAGTAGGTACATCACAAAGAGAGAAACAGAGACAACGCAGGCACACACCAGAGACCTGTATTACCCATACACACCGTAATACATGCCATATATACCCTAACACCTCGACACATTCTTGAACGTCATTCGTCTCTCTTTCTTCATCCATGTACGTCTGCCCTTCCGCCATTTCGGTCGGTTGGTTCTCAGTTGGCGAAAACAAAAACACAGAAAAGCTATTTACAAATAAACGAAAATAACTTTTTCACCATTCAAACCATCTTCCATATTTGATGACGAGAGTGAAATCCTCTCCTGAACGAGGGAGATTTCTAATTTTGAATGAAAAATTAACGCTCAAGATAGGGATTTGGGTCAGCTGAATGCATTGTTTTGCGTTATTGCACGACTGAGCAGGTTGAGCGGAATTACATAATGAAGCATTCTAAATGAGCTATCACCCATTCGACCAGAACCATGGCGAGATACATAAGTTCAGGAACAGATGAAACTAGGCCCCTCGAAGCCCCTCAGGCGTACGGCTCAGACCCTCAAAACCCTTCCAAAACTTCGAAACCATCACTTAGGCAGAGCAATACCACTTTTTTCAAAAAAAAAACCTTATAAACATCTCACTGCAATTTTTTTTAAACAGCATTTTTCCACATCTCACTGCAATTTTTTTTAAACAGCATTTTTCCAGAATTTTAATACATAATTTTTCTAAATTGAAAATCAAAAAATTCTCTAGTTATTGGATAATTTTGGACACTTGGCATTTTTTGAAATGTCGTCTTTGCTTTGTTCGAGCATCAAATATCAGTTTTCTGATACCCATGTGTTTGTGAAAAAATTAGAGAGAAAATATAACTTTCATTTTAAAATTTTCAGAAGCCAATTTTTTGTTTGTTTTGTTTTTTTTTTTTTTTTTGTAGAAAAACGCACATTTTTTACTCAAACGCTTCTATTTTCGAAGATTTTTTCAGGAATAACAAAGAGAAAGGAATATTTACATATAAGAAAAGCATAATTTTATTCACGAAATACTTAAAAAAAGAAACCCTGCACTACCTGCCACAATGGGGGTTGAGAGATCCAATACCTAATACAGATTTTTCTTCCTTCCTAATGAGGAAACTCGACATGAAAAATTGTACATAGATGAACAATCGGAACAATAATTTTACAATCATATTTTGAAGCTGTTTGTAAGCCAGCAGTAACTCATTTTCTTATTCAGCTACCAATAAAAAAGGATTGCTACAGAAATCAAAAATTCGCACTTTTCTTAGCGATTTTTTTTCATGCTCTTCGCCGGATTTCGATTCTTGAAAACTAAAGTCAAAAAGAAAGATGAAGATTTTGCTGCTCAAGCGAAACGAGAGCGAAAGCTTTTGAAAATTTACCATTCGTAAGGATCAAAATAGCACATTATTCAACTAGGAAAATGATGAGTTTTTCGACCAATTTTGAGTTTCACTTCTCGAGCAAAGCACTCGAGATTTTTCGAAAAATTCATTATTTCCCTAGTTAAATAATGTACAGAGCTAAATTGAAAGAGCAAGCAAAATTACTTCACCAGCCAAGATTTCAGGAGTTGAAATGCATTTTTCGATTTTTTAGAGATCAAATTTGAACCAAAAAAGCGAAAAAAATCTAAATTTAGAAAGCTGAAATTTAGTGTGGATCCTCCCAATTGATTGGGGATGATTTCGAACCGTTTTGAACAATTAAGGAGTCTCCAGCAGATTTTTGAAACTTGAATTTCCACACAATCTTACCCAATGAAATTGGAAAACTAAAATATTTTATTTTACACTCTAATTTCAACTTGCTCAGTCGTTTGAATGTTGTAGTTTCAAGCTGATTTGAAGCCTCTATCCAGATTTTGAAGATTCCATGTTTCATAAAATACTGTACGAATTAACTTCAGCACCTTTAAACGCGATCGGGGCTTGTTTGTGACTCATTTGACCAATTGCATACCATTTTTTCAAGATCCGAGTTTAGCCAGTTTGAAATTAAACACTTCTCCAGCGATTTCATGAATGAAAATTTGAAGAATACCAGACTGTTAGAAACCGATATTAGAAAATTTGTGAGTTATCAGTCAAGGGGATCACTAAAAATCACTGAAAGGGTTTACACGTACCTACTTAAATTAAATGTGGGTGGTTTTTATGGCATTTTTTAAAAATCTAGAATTTTCAACATTTTTTTGAAGACACCAGAACGACTTGAAACCACCTCAAATCGACTGAACATGTTGAAATTAGTTATAAAATAAGTTTTAACTTTCCAAGATGACAATAAGCAGAAACAGAAACACACTGAAACAGTTACAATGAACACACTGAGAATACCGCCGCTTGAAGATGATGGTGAAAGAAATTATTTAACCGCTGATTGTAAGATAGTTTTTGCGTCTGTTTTTTTTTTTTTTTTTTTTTTAATATGGTACTTTTAGTAATTAGCAGTGATGCGATATTATTTCATCCAGATCCAATTCCAGGTGTTTCAAATGTACCGCCTGCATCAATGGTATCAGATGACGATATAGAAACACACTTAAACAGCTACAATGGATACACTGCGAAGTGCGAATACCACTAGAACCAGATGATGATGGTAAATAAAATTCATTTTTAATTTTATTGTCTCAATTTAAACAAGGTAGTTAGCATGATAGCAGTAGTGGGTTAGCACGAAAAATAGTTTATTCGCGAGTAGTTACTCGTGGTAAAAATTCAACTTCAAATTGAAATCTCGCGAATTTTTGAGTGAACACATAGGTAAGCATTTTAATGAACCAAGATGTTCAGAATTTTATCCCCTTTCCAATGGTTTTTTACTGAAAGCGCCAGCGTTTACCATTCTGAACTTATTAAAGCTCAAAGGTCACGATAAAAATTATAGTTCAAACTAAAATTGCTTGAAATTTTCATAAATGTACTTCGATACACAAACGTACGTTCAACGTGACACCCTTCTTTCTCTACTTATTTTTCTCACTCCGCGGCTCGGAGTTCTCCTCACACGACAAAGCTTCCAATCAAAATCGTAACACAAAAATCGCGTTATTTTCCATCGCCCTTAAAAGTACACCAACCAACGTCAACTCGGGCGACACACAAAGCCGTTAACAAGAGAATTTTTGTGAAAATATTGATACGAAAATAAAAACCTATTCGATCGTTTCCCTCGTCTTTGCTGGTTTGCTATGTGTAGTCTATAGGCCTAGCAAGTAAGTAAGTATTTCAAGCTAAACGAACTGAACGAGCAAAAGAAATTTTCAAACAACTGTATAGGAGATAAAAAGAAAGAAAAAAAGTTTCGCAGTAAATGACATTGCCAATGGGTAGTTAAATTCTTTGTACGACCTATTGCAATTTGGTCATAATACAATGGAGAAATAAATGCGTCTTGTTAAACCCTTTTTCTTAAATAAAAATCAAGCTTTTTCTTTTTCTTTTCGTTTTTTTTTTCTTCTTCTTCGTCTACTAAATGCTCTTTTTGTTCTTTTTAGGTACGTACTACTTAGTTAGATATTTGAGTACGTACCTTTGGCGTTTTCGTCTCCACTTTTCTTCTTTCATTTTCGTTTAATATTACTTAAGAACAAGACCACCTTAAGGGTTTGTTATGACTGTGAAAGACAAACAATATATGTACTTTCTAGTTTTCTTTATCGTTTTTCATCTCGTCGTATTCGCAGTGATCTTTGCTAGTTTTCGAGCTCTTTTGATATTAATTAAATGAATCGACCGAGGTTTTATATTCTCTACGACGAGATCAACTCGCAGGATTAATTCGAACAACACACCTTCGGGTGGTATTCGTTCTGTTTTCTTCGGATAAGTATAAGTAATTGTGAGGTATTTGGATAAGTAAGCATTCGAAAACTCCAAAGCTTACTGAACAGTTTCTGTTCGGTCGTGTTTACTTCAATTTTTTGGAATGACAGATTTTATAATTAAGTAAATGGATGGTAATGATCATTTTACTTTATGAATCAACGCCAACTCGAATTACTAATTAATTGTGTATTCAACCCGAGAGATCACCACAAATCACGAATGGCCAAAATGGAGAATAATTCAGCAAAAAATAAGGTTCCAAAAATCGTTATTTTCCATGATTTTTTTTAAATGATTCGATAGGAGATAGGAGAAGAGGAAATTCAGCACAAAAATGTTCCAAAAAATCGTTATTTGCACTGATTTTTTTTTTAAATGATGAAACGCAAAATTCAGAACATTTTGATAGGTATAGAAAACGACAAAAAATAAAAAAGATGACTACTAACAATGAAGTTCAAAAAGGTATAATTAGTCCAAATTGTCCATTCAATCCACGGTTCAGACCTTAATATTTTTTTTCAATTCCAAGCAACTTTCCCAAATCTAACGCAAGAGCGAAAAAAAAATCACTATTCAATTTAAAAATTACCGATTATCAATTCCTACCCACACTAATTCATTTGGAATTTTTTTTCAATACATATCCATACAGCCCACTTTATCCCAAAATACCCTCGGTTAAAATTTCAAAACACCACACACCAATCTCTGAGCAATGGTAAAAACACCATAAACAAAAAAAACCAACCAACAAAAGTTCACACCCCATCCCCAAGGTTTTTGTACCTACGGTCGGTGCTTTTTTGGCTTATTTTTCCGAGCGTAACCGAACTATACACGAAAATCGCGTCGTACGTAGCACAACAAAAGGGTAATTCCTTTTTATACACAGAAAATGTTTGAAAAAAAAATTGCGTTTTATAATTTTTCCACTTCACGTTCACGTGAAAAAGTACCAGGTACCGCCCTCGTGCCAGTAAAATCAGATATTCGTCGTCGTGTGGTACTGGTACAAAAGAGAAGAGTAAAAATAAAAGGTCCCAGTACTATTCTCTCAATTAAAATAAACAATTAAAATCCCTCTTCTTGATTACAGATTTAATTTTATGGTCAGCTGATTATCATTGGCCGGCCTCGTGGATTACATCGAGAAGATAAGTGTGCTTATATAATTACATTAGTATCTTTCTCCGCCTTTCGTTGTTGTTTGCCTTTCGTTCTCTCTGGCTTTTACCCGGCCGCCATGCTACACAAGGTAACTTTATTCAACTCCGAAAACCCGAAACGCGTTACGACAATAAAATTCGCCCATCTCGCCCTTGCTCGGTCCTCGATCCTCCGCATATAAGCGGGATGTTTTCCGTCGAGCTAAACGGAAAAAAGCAACTTAGCAAACAGTTCGCATGTTACCGCCTCCTTCCCGAAGTATCTACTTCGACTTTGTATTCTATGTATATGTACCTTCACCTCACCTATAACTTAATCCTACATGCATTACATGGATATAACATTTTAGGCGAAGGGAAGAGCTGGATTTTCAGAAAAGAATTCTGTGAAATTGTTTCCAATTCGAATACATTTTATATCCGTTTGCATAGATTTCCATTTTCCAGAGACATAAGAACACGAAAACACAACTAGAATGAAACTACATTTTGGAACTTTAGAGAAAGGTGGTCGAGTGAGACACAGAAAATGCACTCCCACTGGCTCAAAGTCAAATCTCGTTATATGTAATTCACTCCCACTGACTCAAAGTTAAACCTCATTATTTCTCAATATCGACTTGAATATCAAACAACGTTGACAATTTTTAAGACATTCGAAATCACTTTTTTTTTTTGAATTACCAAACATGGTCTTTGCAGGGGTGTGATTGATTCTCCTTGCTGTCTCATTACTTGAATATCACGTGGAATGTGATTGTATGTACCACACATCTCAGGACTTCAAGAACAGAGAAAAATTGAGATACGAGGGGTGATCAAAAATAGCATGGACAATTGCTCTGGTGAGAGTTCTATTGAAGCTATACAACTCACAAACATATCATCTGAAAGCTGCATCTTTCCTCTATAAAATCATCCTTAGTACAAGTATTTCTGTTCAGTGGTTCCCAAAATATGGTACATAGAACAAAAGTTCTCAAGGAGCACTCGGCAATTTTTGCTTACAATAACAAAAATTGGGTGAAAAAAATATTTATGCACAATCAATTTTTCATCATTTTCAAAGTAACAACTACCGTTATCGATATATTTAGCCCAACAGCCTTTCAACTGCTTAAAACATGTTTGAATTTTTGAAAGGAGAGCGGTTTCAGTCCATCAGCAAAATTCAATAAAACACTGTGTAATGATTTTCGATTTTGTGCCATTCGCATCGTGGGATCAAAAACGTTTTTTAAAAAGTTGACAAGCAGTTGTGCTAATGTATTGATAACAGTGATTATTACTTTGAAGGTGATGTAAAATTAATTAATGCTCCTCGTGCAATTAATTGAATAAACGTTTTTTCATCCAGTTTTTGTTATTTAAACAAAAATCGCCGAGTGCACCTTGAGAACTTTTGTTCTTTGTACCATATTTTGGGAACCACTGAACAGAAATACTTATACTAAGGATGATTTTATAGAGGAAAGATGCAGCTTTTAGATGATATGTTTGTGAGCTGTGTGTATAGCTTCAATAAAACTCTCACCAGAGCAATTATCTATGTTATTTTTGATCACCCTTCGTATATTCAGTAATATCGCCACGTTCAACATTTCACGATATTTGTCGTTTACTGTATTTGTAATTATAATTTAAATCTTGTTGTAAGTCAGTAGCAACTTGTTCACTTATTCAGCTGTCATCAAAATCAAGTACCTACCTACAATTACAAGAGAACCTGTCAAAGTGCCAGACTACGATTTGAATTGAACTGCGATTCTTGATAATAGCTAGGGTCTGTAATCTCCACAGCCAAAATGTCAGCTGTCCAAATTGATTTTTCAATTTTTGGCGAATTTTTAAAAATTAAAAGTCGGTCATTATCTACAATTTATTTTAAAAAATACATATTTATTCAGTAAAATATGATGAAAATTATCCCTGAATATCAACTACTCTGAACCAAATTTCGCCATTTTCGATCTTTCTGGAGCCTCCATCGCAATTTTTGATTTCTCCAGAAGCTGTGAAAATTAATTGGGATAGGTTAAAATTAAGTTGTGACTCATTCTCGACCAATTCAACGAGTTTATCCACATTTTATCCGATTTACTGGCGGACACGTCGAGGGTATTTTATGACCAGCCATTCTCCAGTTATCATTGAAAGGTATGGAGTTGAAAAACCGCACTCGAGATGCCTGCTTGGAAATCGGGTTAAAGGATAAACTCATTGAATAGATCGAGAATAAGGTACAACTTGTTTTTTGGCTGCTCAGATCAATTTCCACGCATTCAGGGGGAGTTTTAAAATTCTAGAGAAATTGAAAATCACGCTGGAGGCTCCAAAATGGTTAGAAATGGTGAAATCCTGGTTCGGGGGTTGGTTCAAAACAATAACTTCTCACGCATTCTACGCATTCTATGGTAACGAGGTAAGCACCCAATAAGTTGAACTGAATACAAGAAAGTTTTTACCTTTGGCTTGTTGCTTGCTTTAGAATTTTTCAATTTTCAAGAAACACTGAATCTATATTCAACTCTCACGTGAACACCTGAATTAAAAAATTGGAGAAATGGATTCGGCTTCATACGATTTTAAGATTGAATTCAACAAGATCCAATAAGTAATGAAGACTCAGAAAGAACAATTATCACACGAATGAATCGAATTCGATTAGAATAAATTCGATTATAATATTTGTAATAGCGATAAAAAGAATCATCCTTTGAATTCTGAAATTAAATACAACCAACTATAAATGAACTAAAATGATTAATTATTCATTGAGAAATTCAACAATAATTTTTCAAAATCATTATTCAGGCTCAAATAATGATTCACTTTTATATACACATGTCACATAGTATGTATGTATTTCATTTCGATTTTTAAAAATGTTCAATCAAGTTGACTATTTTTGTTTAGTGCACTTTTACATCACTTGCGTATCGTGTACCTTCAACTCCAAAGAAGTTGAAGTTTGAGTGAGGTATCATAGTGAATTCAGGATGCTTGCTCAGAGCAGTTTAATTAGGTAAATATGTAGAAGATTGTGGAATTCAGTATTCGAATACATCCGCGTGGAGAAATAATAGTGGACGGCAGAGAGACCAACGACCTGTGCCATGTAATTCAAAAAATCGCAATTCTAACTTGCAACATGTGATAAGTACAAAAATACTTACAAGAGAATCTCATAAAGTGCCTCCCCCCCCATTCCGGAATTGGATGAAGAGTGGTCTCAGTTGGTAGCCCTTGGCCAAGGTATCACACCATTATTTGAAATTTTAGCTACCAGTTTTGAATTTAGCTCCCACAATAAAATTTTGAGGTAAAAAATTTTCAAAAACCGCTACCCCGACGCTCAGGTTTTTTCCACGCCGTTTACGTGGGAAAATTTTAACCCACGCGCTTGACCAAGGTGCATATTTTATTGTTTGTTTCGACTGAATTTTTCACACTATATTTTCGAACATTATTCAAATTCCTTATGTTTGATGAAAATTTGAAGAATCCTTGAAAGATGTAATATGAAAAATTCAGTTTAATGGGAAAATAAAAGAAGTCCCTTGTGCAAGCGCGTGTTTCAGAATTTTCCCACGACAATGCCGTGGAAAAAACCTGAACGTCGGGGTAGCGATTTCTGAAAATTTTTAAATCCAAAATTTCACTGTGGGAGCTTAACTCAAAACTGGAAGCTAAAATTTTAATGGTGTGGTACTTGGGGCAAGGGCTACCACCGAGACCACTCTCCATCCGAATCCCTTGGGAATACCAATATTTTGGAAGAAAGCTCTTTGTCTCGTTTCATGTCAAAAAATTCAATTGAATGGAAAACGATCGCGCCCAGGTCCTCTCACCAAGGTGGTTTGTGGGAGGCTGCGGTCAAAGTAGGGAAATCGTTGTTGCTTCGAGCTACATATATGTGAGCAGTGTTTGAATTTGATGGAGTTGGCAACAATTTCAGCAAAAATTGACCTATCGTCAAACTCTTAAGTTTGTTGAACCTATCACACCAGGCCACTTTTTGATTGGGTCTACCTTCTTGAGACTCCCATCGATTTTGAAAACTCAATAATCAAGATGAAAGAGCGTTATTTTTTATGGCATCGTGATGTTGACTTGTTTTGGTCTGTATGGAGACATTCTTATGTCGATCCATTACAATCCAGAAATACGTAAGTGAAAATTTCCAGATCATCGTTTGAAGGTTGGTGATTTTTTGTTGGTCTGTAGGCAAGAAAAAGTGATGAAATGACCTATGGACATCTAATTCGAAATTGTAATGTGTGTTTTGCCGATGCTAGCACTACGTAATAATTATTTTTCGTAATTTACTGTGACATGTAAGTAAGCAATTATATTAATTTGTAATTTTTTTGAAAATTTCTCGACCTGATGGGTTTGTCTTTCTAGTTTCTGAATTTGTTACTTTATTTTTTTCTGAAATTTGGCACACTCATTTCTTCAATCAGAATGTCAAAATTTTCATTTTAAATTCATCTTTTCCTTCAACTCCGCCGTAATCGCCGGAAAAATACGTAAAATATATATTCAGTGCAATGCACCAAGCATCGTCGCACCGACGAATCGCACTCAGGTAACATTTATTACCTCTTCCAGCTTTTTTCCTGCACCACGCGATACAATAAGGCTCATTATTTATACATAATAAAGTATTCATTATCCAGCTTATCTCTCACACTGTGGCACGACGTTATTCGTTATTCCTACCATCGCAGCATCGTCAATGCCTTTCGCGATGATTTTTCACACACCGTAGTAGATAATTATACCTCCACCTCGCATCAACCAACAAAATAAAACCCCCAGCGAAAAAAAAAGAACAGAACAAAAAGAAAATCTTCCTGCGGGAAGGAGTCACAGTCGGATGGTGGAAAAAAGCGCGCAACGCAACAAAACAAACGGAAAATTAAACTTTCATGAAAATAATGGAAATGAGAACCCACAGTAAACCACCGTCCTGCGTTTAAACTTTGTTAAGGCGCAGTAATTGGAAGTTTAACAAACACGATGCCCGCCTGCGCCTCCGAGGCACATCCACAGTACAGCCTGGCCAAAAGTAACTCACACATACACCATTTGCACGATGACTACGACGACGACCAACGACAACCACGCTCAAAAACCAAGCCCGAAAGCAGCTCGAGCTGATGAAAATATTTAATTATTCCGAATTAATCACTGTCGGCGTTTTCTTTTGTAGCTGCGCGACGACCAAGCACCCGCTATAGCAGCTCGCATCAGGAAATAAGGTGCCCGAATCGTTTAACGTTTTTTTTTTTCAACTTCTATTTTAATCCTTTCCTCTCTCTCTGTACTCTGTGTATCGCTCTATCTCTCTGTGTGTTTTTAGTTTCTCTCATTTGAGTTCCTCGACATCTCTGACGGGTTCTTTTTCTTCTTCTTTTTTCCCCCGTTCTATATCGCGGTCGACGCTCGCTCGTTAAGCTTATCTAAATTTTATTACAGGTTGAAATTTCATCCTTCGGTTTCACGGTTTGCTTAGCTAATTTTTCTCATAAAATATTCGTCTGGAATACAATTAACGTATTCCATCGCACAAGTATGGTTCGAAGTGGCTTAAAATTCAAGATGATATATTCACAATTATCGCTATACGTAGATACATCAAACTGAAGGGTCAGTGATGACCCCTGTCTCGTGACTTAACTCAAACTCAAAGTCAACTCAGTCAGGATGTTTACTAAAACCCAGAAAGCAATATCCGTGCTCTTTTCGTGCCTTCTTCGTACTCCAAAAATGAAATTTCATATCACGTCAAAGTCATCAAATCCACCGGCCATAGTTACCCCCCCCCCCCCATATCGTCTTCGAGCTGTCCGAAGATTTTCAAAGTAGGTGTTTTAGTATGAGGTTTTTTCAACACTTTTCTCCATGTAAGTACATACGTACATAAGATCTCAAGATTCACCCTCTTCTCCCCAACCCTCTCTACCCATTTGATAATTTTATTCAGAAAAACGAGAGAATTGTCAAAAAAAAATCACGCATTTTCTAAAAAGGTTCACACAGTTTATCAAAATCCAGAGTCAAGACATTCTTGAGATTATTATAGCCCTACTACTTTTTTGAATTAAAAACAATTTGATGCAATCACCAACAAAATTTTCATTTATTTCTGAACAACCATTTTTCAGAAAATTTGAAAAAAAAGCCAAGTGGTCCAAACGAAGCGAGGGCAAAAGAAAACTTGTGATTTGAAAAAGTTTTTTCTGTATTTTTTTGAATCATTAAGTATGGCAAAAAATTTTGAGAAAACCAAGGGGATAAATTGCAATTTTGGATGAATTGCACATTTTTTTTACAACTTTGGCGACCAACTGTTGAATTTGCAAAAGAAATTTGAATTTCAAAAATTGGTTGCAAGGATTCAAGTCGCTAGAAATTGGAATTACGTAATCCCGCTAAAAATTCGTAAGTACATCGTAAGTGAATACTGCACTATTAGCTGCTTCGAAAAAAGCGTGCGTCGAAGTCCTCACAAACTCACCGAAGATCTCCACCAACAGTTGAATAAACTCGACGCAAAGCATGAACTTCGACTCATGAGGGAAAAGAAACTCATCTAAATAGCAAAAAGATGCACAATTCATTTGAAATCGCGAATTTTCACATCATTTTCTCACATTTTGTGTTATAATAGCAAAAGAAAATTCAATTTTTAAAAAAGGATCGTAACAAACTGATTTTGATATCATTCTCAGCGAATTTCCAAGTTCTGAAGTCACAAAATACGTGTCTAAGTTTGACTTAATTGCTTAAATTTTTTCTCAACACAAAAGCAAATAGGTTTCAAGATCTTTGGACTTCATAATGACCCATCGAACTGTCGGGGGGCTCACATAAGGATCAATTGCACCACCTTGCCGATCCTCCGGGAGAACTATTTTCTCAAAGGGGGAGTCCTAAGGAACATTTCTGGCCCTTGTCCTCAAAAAAAACAAAACATGGCCCTACTCACAAGATGGCGGCCATTTTAATTGACTGGTCAACCGAAATGGCAGATTTTGCGTTCCAACATAAGACTTGAAACGAAATTTTTTAAATCTTACGTACAAAGGTATAGATCGAAAGAGCAGGCAAAAATTTATCACCTGTAAAAATTTCAAGTGCTTAAGTGCCTCTTTCGATTTTCGGTGAATTTTTGAAAATCAAATTTACGTCAAAAATGAGGGAAAAAATCAAAAGCTTACCAAATTGACCTAGAAAGCTGAAATTTGGAATATACCCCATTTTCGACCTGCCAAATCGATTGGAAACTGTTTCGGACCGTTTTGAGTAGTTCTGGAGCCTCCAGCAGATTTTTGAAACTTGAAATTCCCACAAAATTTCATCAAATGGAGTTGGAAAGACGAAATTCATTCGGCAAACTAGTTTCAATACGCTACGAAGTCGACTGCAGGTGGATTTCAAATGGTTTTGGAGTCTCCAGTGACTTTTTGAAAATTACTGGAGTCTCCAGTAGATTTCTGAAACTTGAAATGGAAATGAAAAGGGGAAATATTTCTATTGATGAAAAAAAGAGAGCATCTAGAACTTCGAAACTGACTCCTTCAGTTTAGAGAGAGAACAAACTCGTATATACGTATAGAATACAACCAAGCAGAACAAACATTCCAGAATTACTCTTGTCAAGTGGTAAAACAACGGCTTCATGTGCTGAAAGTACATAAATAAATCAAAATGTGAGCTTTTGAGTGTTTTTTCTATTCTTTTACTTCACATTTTTTTGAGAAGTCTTCTTATCAAGTATAAGGGTAAGGTAATGTTCATTTTTTCGTAAATTATAGATTTACTTCTACATATGTTTATTTGTTTGTGTTGTTTTTTGTTTTTTTTGGAAAATACTTTTTTTGGTGGATAAATATGGGCGGTCAATCCCAATATTTGGCCATTCCTTTAATGAAAACTTTTCAAAATAATTTTTGAACTACAGCCAGAATCGAAACCAAGAAGTATAGGGACCTTGACTAGCAACTTCGAAAATTTCGCAACACCTCCTGGGATTTGAAATTCACACCACATGACCACTGATCATGTCCAATCGCCCACCAATCATATTCAAGTCTCTATTCACTAAAACAGATACATTTTTTTTTTTTTTTAATCCACAAACTGACAGAAATTTCATCTCCCCTCTTTCCATTCAACCTCGATTCAAAGTCGTACTAAAAAAGGTCACAGATTATTATACATCTCAAAAAAATACACTCTCCCACAACACAAACTCAGCATCCGCACACTCTTCATCACGACATCGCAATAATGAAGAGAACCTAATAAAAAAAAAAGAGAGAAAAATATACATAGAAAATATGAAAAAATCTGCTCCCCCCTCTCCCATTGTCAGTCTCCTCTCGAGCACTTTATTTGAAACAAACAACAATGAAAATGATAATAAGTAGTACGAAGAGGAAACAAATTAGATAACATCGGTGAGTGAAATGAAACCAGGGTAAAGGGCACAGAGGGGAGAGCTAAGTAGACACGGTGGCAAAACAAGAGGAAACAACGATGACGAAGTTTTTACTAAAAAGAATTTTCAAGGCTGCTTTGAAAAATAAACGACGATGCCATTGTTGCGGTAATTTATGATACGCGCCGGGTCCCTGCGTGCCATGCCACGCGGCTCTATCGTCAAGACGCCTCATCCCTCTCGCATTCGCAGTACCCGAAGAGCTTCATCGTATATAGCGGCAAAACTGACGTGAAATTTTACCCCCCACTTTGAACCCTTCGTTCTACAATAGCATACTATATATACTACGTACTATCTACCGCTTATTCACAGCGGCACTCTAACAAGTGACACGCGAAAAACAACGCCACCGCGAGCTTAAATTTCATTATTCGTTGGCAGTAGAAAAAAAAAACAAGAGAAAGGGAAAATCATAAAGAAAAGAAACACACTCGAGATGCGAATGAACCCATCGTGCTGTGTATCAATAGCTAAACTAAAGGGCTAATGGCAAAGCGAACAAGGGGTTATGGGATAATGACGTACGACGATACTCATTTTCCATGTTTTTATCCTATTTTTTTCAAAAAAAGGATGATTGGTTGCTGGTGCTTGGGTACTTAAGGGTGTGTTGACTCTTGATATATCTACTGCAAATAAATCTATTCGCAGAGTCTGATGATCAAAGAACGTCTGAGTAGTTTCCTGGTATCAGGAATTTCCATATCTTGATAGCAGGTTTTTGATTCCATACATATAATGAAAAAAGAACATCAATATCACAAACTTACCGGACTGTCGACCAATAACTGCTTCTCAAGTTCCAAATAATTCTGAAAATACAAACAAAAAAAATTACCAAACAGTTTAAACCTTCATCAGGAGCACAATTTTGTATCATATCAAGGGCCTTAAATCGATCACGAGCACGATATGCTCAATACAGAAATCTCTACGCACTTCCTGTACACTCTTCATCTCCCAAAGGATTTACGAGCAATACAAGTTTAAAAACCACGACTCTCCGCAGCTAAAAACTTTAATCAGCATTGCCCGCCGACCACCGTAGCTTAAATAGAGCAAAGGTACAAACGCATAAAAATTTCTAGGTAATAGCGGAAAGAACAACGATGGGCGAAAAAAGTACTACACAAACTCTCCCCAGACCAAGATTTAGCGAGATTATCTATGTAGCCGATGTTGTAAAGATATCTCTGGCCAAGTTTTCTGCTCGCAGGACGCTGAATAGAGGTACAGTACACTACCAATGTACAGTACATCCTTTTCTAAAGCTAACTCGCCGCAGATCAGTTATACGCGGGTAACTTTTCAAATTAGATATAAGAGATGAGGTTATTAGAAACATGCTCGGAATTCGTAATACTTTCGTACATTATTTTTTTTCATACTTTTATACCGTTGGCTGGCGTGTACGTATTTTGCAGTAATACAATTTATAATGAAGACGATGACGATGTCGGTGGTGTTTTTAATTTTCGTACATGTATTTTCATTAAATTCTTTGTGTAGCGTTTTATAGTTTTGTGTGTTTGGTTTTCCCTGGATCCATTTCCACGACTGGATATTTACCAATTGTTGATGAAGGGTCAGAAAATCACAAGACTCCAAATCAGCTGGCCAGGATTTTGGTCATTTACAAACTCTTCTCTAATGCTTGTATGTATAAGAAAAACGCAGCAGAAAAAATTCAACTGCGAGGGTAGAACAATGAAAATCTTCAAACACCAGTTCTTTTAATTTTTTTATTCAAAAATTAAAAATTGATTGTAAGGTAAAGTGGGGTAATTCCGATATGGGGTAATTCCGATAGCAAGCCCTAGCTTTGTTGCAAAACACATTTTGGCACAAATGATGAAGAAAGTAGGTAGTTTTAGTGCTAACCTACACCTATTAATGATCAGATGGTTCATCTGCTCTGTTTTGTCAAGTCTGTGCAGTGTTCAAAATCTGAATGCCTAAATCCTTTGCAGCAAAAAACAGTGCACTTTTAAAACTCGTTTTTATCGTTCAAAACTTGTTGAAAAATTCTGTTTAGAAGCTGATATTTGATGAATACGTGTTAAAGTGTCAGTACCTCTTTTGATTTTGCTTTTATAATTATTTGTTTGGTGGCATTGAATTATTAAACATGTCGATCATTTTTCATGCTGTGGGGTAATTCCGATAGCTCCAGCAAAATTGTCATGCAATGTTTTTTTCTCCGTTTTGATGTATTACAGTTTCAGGGGGTCGAAATTATCAAAGAAAATCCTCAAAACGGGGCATTTTTCCCTATTTAGTCTAGTTTTCAAAAATTATGCCTCAAAAATGCATATTTGTAAAAAAAATTAAATTTTTGTTCTAATGATTCAATTTCCATGAAATAAAAACCTAAATATGCAATAAATGGTATATTTCAACATTACTGGCTCGGAATTACCCTGGGAGAATTCCTTTCCTTATAAAACTCATTATCGGAATTACCCCATTTTTAGGGTAATTCTGATAACTCAACCTTCCAAAATGTTTTTTCAATTATATGTATGAAGCCTTCACACAAATCACTCTTCAATATAGTCAATGTGTAGCTGAAGGGCGCAGGAATAAAGTTGTTACATCATTTTTGCCCCAAAATGTACAGGAAATCCAAAAAATGAGAAATTGCTAAAATTTTGAATTTTGCCATCGGAATTACCCCACTTTACCTTAAGTAATTTTTCTGAATGGTCAGAATTTGAATTTATTCAAATACTCGTACTTCAATAAATAATGAACGGGTGGATGCAAAACATTCAATTACATATGTGACGCGGCACGACAAAATCGACCTTCCGTCTGAAAACAAGTTTTTGAGTTATGGGGGGTTAAAGTTTTCAGTCCAGTTCTGCTCGTTTAGCGGAAGCGCTTGCGCTCTAATCGCGTTCTCCGGCTAAACTGAGCTAAACATAGTCTTGGATAACGTTTCTTGCCTGTTTTGTGTGAATATCACTGGGTAAAATGGTTATTTACATTGATACAGGGGGCTCAGTCGTGATTGCGCTCATTTTTTCAATTTTTTATTTTATTTTTTCATTATTTCAATTTTGAAATCGTTCTGGAGGCGAAACAAAGCGTTCTACGAGAAAAATACATCGAGCAAACTTGTAGAGAATTAAATTTCCAAAAACCCATAAGAGGTTTATTTTTCTCAAAAATGCATAGTTTTTCCATTATTCTCAAAAAACAGAAATCTTATGGTAATCATCATGAGGTTTTTGTTTTTTGAGAATAACGGAAAAACTATGCATTTTGGAGAAAAATAAACCTCTTATAGGTTTTTGTAAATTTAATTCTCTACAACTTTGCTCGATGTATTTTTCTCGTAGAACGCTTTGTTTCGCCTCCAGATCGATTTAAAAATTGAAATAATGAAAAAATCAAAAAAAAATCAAAAAAGTCAGAAAAATGAGCATACTTCTGACTGGATTACCCCGTATATGGAGCTATGCAAATCGTAGGGACTTCTGGGTGGTTTTAAATGATTTTTGAATGTCCGAGTACCAAAAATCCGTCAAAAAGTGAAAAATAATTTTTTCAGACCGAAGGTCGATTTTGTCGTGCCGCGTCACATATGAATCAGCAGATGAAGTTGACTTTGTTGCTGTTGTTTTTTTTTTTTTTTTGAAAAGATGAAATTTAATAATAATTAAAAGAATGAATAAGTTGTCATTACGAGTATCTTGAATACAAACGAAGATGTCCCATTAGCAGTTAGCCCGAAACAAAAGACGATTGTGACGATTCAAGCAAGTAATTTTTAGTTTTTCATTCAGAACATCAAATTAATATACATAGTAATTTTCTAATAAAACTAAAGCCATGGACTACCAGATGAGAAAACAATTTGAGAAAACACCGATTTGGTGGGGCATAAATAGGAAAAAGTTGAACCTTATATGCCCCACCAAAAATGGTGCAGGGCTCATGGAGGATTGAGCTAATTGGATAAATTCGCTTTTTCGAAATTAACAAAAAATTGAAAAAATTGACTCCTTGTTTACGAAATAGTTATGAGGGGCATATGGGCATGGGAGCATACAAAACATTTAAGTTATATTCATGTAAGTCCCATTCAACAAATTAAAAGCACATTTTTGAATCACTTCTAGTTTAGTCCAGGTTTTTAAGGGTTAATAAATAATGGAGGAGTGAGTAGTGGGTGCAAAACATTAAGTACATATGAATCAACAGATGAAGTTGACATTGTTGTTGTTGTTTTTTTGATGATTTGATAACATTTTTGAGCAGAACTTCCCCGTGTGACAGAGATACAAATACTATGTGCTATTTCAAGATCAATGTGAATTTCTATGTAAAATTTAATGCCGTTCTCGAAATTTCAATCAGATTTACAATTTGACTACATAGTTTTGAGTGTGTACAATATTTCTTACCGAAAACGTACTTCAAAAAATTGTGGAGAGTGGAGCCATATTGTTATCAAACAAGAATCACGTATTTTTGTTTTCTGACTAATTCGAATATGATGGGAAGTGCAAATATAAAAACAAGCCCTACATACATTAAAAGATTACGTTTAGCTACCGAATAAGTAAGTAAGTAATTTTCAGTTTTTCATTCAGAACATCAAACATAATAATTTTTTAATAAAACAAGTCATAAATTATATACTACCAGAAGAGACAACAATTAAAGAAAAGACAGATATTTTCAATGTCACTAATGTCACTATTCTTATGCCAAGTCAGCCAAAACTAGCACGAAGGGTCATCGATGTTTTTCATACTTCGCATGTCGGTAGAGGTCATCAAACGATGAGAAATGCTGCAAACCAAACACCGGAGGTCTCCATATTTTTTTTTGTGAGAAGGAGATGATTTTAAAAACTTTCAAAATGCCTGCCAAAAGTTCAAACAATCTTACCCATTTTATCCTACATTCCAAGGGCTGTTTGCCCATGTTGCCAAAATCTGTGTTGTCACTATTGATAAAAAAAATCAGTTTAACAAACTTGCAATTAAAATAAAATCATGAAAGCACGGATTGAAAATTATGAAAAAATTCTCAAAAATAGCATTTTTTATCTGGAACAAATATAAACCAGGCAGACAATGAGGTGGTTCATTGCCAGGGTTTTGACATTTTTATGTGCAACGAATCGGATAGACTGCAGGACCAAAAGTGAGCCTTGATTCCTTATCTTTCATTCACTGAATTTGTGTGTACTCATTAGGTACTTTCTGTGGCTTCAGAGTTTGGACCAATCGCAATGATGGACAATCCTAAAAAATTGGAAGAAAAGCCATCAGCTAATCGCTGATTGCAAAATAGTTTTTGCATTTGCTTTCACCATATTTGGTTGATGGTTCTAAAATTTTGTTCAAGAATAATCAATTTTTTTTTAATGTGTTAAACTATTTATTTACTTTTTTTATCTATTACTAAAAAGTAATTTTTCAATCATTTTGAACTGCTATTCGCAGATTGGCTATTGAAATACTGAGACCCCTTCGTTGTGAAACTAGTACGTTCTGATAAAAGGTCCCAATCGATATTGGAAAGTACCTACTAATACCGAACAAGCTGTTGACGATCCTGGTATTCCTGATGGTTCAGTTGAAGTAGTCAACTAGGTTGAATGAAGTACTGGTGAGTATTGGCATTTGAATTGAATTCAAATTATCATCTCATTGTACTTTTACATGCCATGATTGAATTAAATTTCTTTTAATTAAGAGAACAAATAACGACCACTGAGGTGACACTCCTACCAGCACCTAACAAAAAACCAAAAACAGACGATGGCGATCAAATGACAAATGCGATTGGTATGTTGGCAAATGTCATCAGTCAAAGAGCCAAAAAAAGGTAGCCAGGATGATGCGGTATTGACAAACTACATGATTAGATTGCGAGTATTTTAAAAATACATATATTTTTTCCATAATTTTGAAATGCTTTCATCACTTCCTCAATAGAAAAGTTTTGCCTAAACATGGAGAAAAAAATTACAATAAAATACGTTTTTCAAACATGATTTTGGCAAAATTACACTTGAAAGTTGAAAAGAAAAATCTCACTCTGCATATCAACTACTAAAAATGTAGAAAAAATTCATAAAAATATCATTTTTTGTTACCTTTTTATGATGACAGTATGAAATATCAAATACCTAGCTAGGTACATTTTTGATAACATTTTTGAGGAAAACGTTTACTGAAATTTTGAATTTTCGACGAGCGGTTATTATTCGGATATTTCATTGAAGGGTACGCAAAAATGGATTTTTTACTACCTATTTTTTGAACATTTCTGGGCAATGTGACGTTAGAAATTTTTTTCAGATTTAAAGAAATATACCAAAATTTTGTTTGAAAAACGCATTTTTTTGTATTTTTGTGATGTTGTTTCTGAAAGTACTCCGAAATCAAAACTCAACATCCCTGTTGATATAGCTCGTGAAGGCATACTGTTTTATAATTGGCAGCAATATTTGACGATTTGCAGTGCAAAAAAACACCGAATACTTCGAAACAGGCTAATTTCGCCTAAAAAAACTCCATTTTAAACGTAAACATCCTGATGGCTCCGAAAAAGCAGCAAACAAAAGAGGAAGGTCGAAACCGAATAAGTAAGTAATTTTCAGTTTTTTATTCATGAAAATCTTCAAAATTAACACTAGTTCAAAAAGTACGAAAAGTGTTGATTGTTAATTTTTTGGTAATACATATTTCGAATATAAAAAAAATTACCCATGTACAAATGAATTTGTTTTTTTTTGCCATTTTTTTTTTTTTTTTTTTATCTATTTGGCATCTTATTTTTGCTGAAAAAGTATTTTTTCCAATAAAAAAAATTATTTCATAAGAAAAACATCTTGTATTTATTTTTCAATGATTTTGTGCGAGTATATTTAATATTACATACTTGAAAAAAGTTCTAATTGTCAGTTTCCATGTTTTTTTTTATTTAAACTCGCTTTTCTCAAAAACTCGTTTTTCAATCCTGCAACTTCAAGATATGAAAAGAAGTGAGAAACATGAGCTACAAGGCTGGGATTGGTTTCATTCGACTCGGTATGATGTCTGGTTTTCAAAATGGCAAAAAATCGAGAAAAATAGGACTTTTGGCCATTATAGTCTCGGACCAGGTCACAGATGATAAAAGCATTATTCGACATAATAGAAAACAAAAAACATCGCAGTTTTTCGATATGTTATCCTACATAAGGAGGACTATTTTTGAGAATTTTCAATCCGTGCTTTCGCATACTTTAATTTTAATTGCAACTGATTTTGTTACCATGAGCAAATTAGCCCTTGAAATGTAGAATAAAATGAAATTTATTTTTGAATCGCAAAGGTACTTAGAACCGTCGCCACAGGTATATGAAATTTTAATTTGGCAGTTATTTTAAAAAATGTTCAAAAGCCCCTCCTGCCTGAAAAAAATCGTAGATACCTTCGGTTTGCGCCATTTCTTATCGTTTGATGACCTCTATACCAACATGCAAAGTAAAAAAGACACACGACCCTTCGTGCAAATTTCAGCTGATTCTGCGATGGAATGACCATGACCCAAGTTTCATTTAAAATCAGTGTTTTCTTAAATTGTTGTCTCTTCTAGTAGTCTATGCCTTTAGTTTAACCAGAAAATCACCATGTTTGATGTTCTGCATATTGTTTTAATTTGCTGAGAAATATGGTAAGTTACATTTTCATTTGATTTTACCAATTTTTCTTATTGCAGGTCAATAATCCCCCCCTATATACTATATTGTTTATAAAATATGAAAGTGTCAATTTTTTTCAATGCATCTTCCTCTAAAGATGAAAATTTCTCAATTTTTGATACATGGAGGACATCCTGGAAGGGGGTGGAAGGTCCGAAATTTACATGGAGAGTTCTTGGAATTTCAATCAAGGCCGATTTCAGCATATTGCAAGGGAAAGGAGAAGGGCCTCAATAAAATCCAATTTTATGTAATCGTAAATTAGAAAAACTCGAAATCACAACCAAAATGAAACTTTACAATATTGCACTCAAAGTGAACAGTAGAACAAAATTGAAATCTTTGCACTACTGCAAGTAAGACGGAAGGAAGATGCTAACAAGTGTTTTCCAGGAAATTCCTCGAATTTGAAGGGAAACAGCTAAATTCCCAGCATTTTCTCAACTTCTCATTAACTGAACACCCTTTCAGTACATTACTCAGGACGCACACAGAAACTTGGGTAGTTGAGAAAGTCCCAGGAATTAGGCTATTTTCCCTTAAAATTCGAGGAATTTCTTGAAAAGCTGTTGGCATCTTCTTCCTGTCTTACTTGCAGTGGTGAAAATTTGATTTCAATACTGAACTATTCTTAAGATAAAATTTAATCAATTTACATTTCTTTTACATTTCGCTTACCATTCACGTCTATTGGCAATGAGCCTCATCATATGTAAGTAATTTCAATACTGCAGTGATATCTGTTTCAATTAAAATCCATTCAAATTTGAAAAAAATGGCATCAAGCACACTGCATCATCCCCCTCCCTTCGATACCTACACTAACTTATTCTGAAAGGGAAGGAAAAAAAGTTAAATACAGTATGCTATTTAGTTGCGACGATGAATAGAACTTCGTCGGAGCTTGAAAATACCCAACACAACACGTGCAAGAGGGCGGAGGAGGGAAGGAATATTGCAAGAAATACACGTAAAATTACGAGGCGAGGCGTTTCGCATTCTAAAGCTTAATTAGATTTTCTACTTACGACTACAACACAATAATAATAGTACGTATAATGTAGGTATACTGTAGGTACCTAATACGTATATATGCATTCGTATAACGTATATCTCGTAGTACGTCACACGATACCGAGCCTTATATAAACTGGAGCATGGCAGGAGAGAGTTCACCAGGGTAGCGTAGAAGGAACGTTAAAGGCCGGGTAACTGAGACGCGCATTCTAACCCCGTCATTAAGTAATAGCTAGGTACATAGCATTAATACACGAATGAGAAAAGCTTCGCGAAATATACGCCTTTGCGGGCTTTTTACAAAACTATACATACGTAACGTATATACCTTCGCCTGTACCATATCTATCCGTATCCAAGCTCGTATACTAATCTAAATAATTCTTTTCTACTGCCCATATATAGCCTATAAAATTGCGTACATTTTAATCGGCGATTTTGGCAAAAGCAAAAATGTCCCCCTGATATCCCATCCTTTTACCTTTTTGCCGACCCGTCGATTTATCCGGCCACCGATGCATGATTTAACGCCTGGTCCTTTAAAACGACGTTTAAAATGCTAAAATGCCAGCGCACCGCGCCACGCCGATTTGGCACACCCAAAAATAATCATTACCGTGATATTCAATTGTATTTTCATTAATAAATTCAAATTTTAAAAGCTAGCTGCTTTAATGGCCGGCTAAACGTGCGAGTCCTCGAACCACCCCCTACACTCCGCTTCCGCCATCGTACAACGTCCAAAATTACTATAACATTTTCAACCTATAAACTGACCTCACCACCAAGTATTTACCTCGTTTTTATTCGCGCTCGCTCAAACCGAGCGGATAATGTTCGACGATAAATATTCATTTTAATTCCCTTTATGAGCATCGTCGTGTCACATTCCTAAATACGCGCGATCAGATTCCGGCCTCGTGTAAAATACCGCCGCAACAGAGCTTCTCGTTCGAAGGCGATTTTAGAAAACCTTAGAAAGGGGAGGGAGAGGAGAGATGTTTCTCATCCTTTACCGCAAAACCTTTGCCGCCGCGAGAAAACCGCGTCAAGATTTCATCGTTCTTTTTTTCTCCCTACACATTTGAAAAATAGAGCACACAAAATGCCTAGATATTTTCGCCAACCAACGTAATAGTAATTGGAATTTTGATTTATTAGCCATTTTACGTTTAATTCAATTTGACGTCGATAACTGTTCAACTTTGGCAACAACAGGGGTTGTGAAAAATAAAAACAAAGAGCTCGTTGATACGTGTAAAAATACAGAACATTAAGAGGGAATTTTTTTCTACCCTCGATGAAGTTTTTTTTTTTTTGAAAAAAATTTCAATGTTACTACGTTGAGGTTTTCCAGGTGCCTTTTTATTTTTTTCTAAATCAATTAACGTCTTGTTTAATGAAGACGAAAAGCTCTTTCTCGCTCTGCTCTCCGATTCTTTAACCAGAAACAATGTGCTTTGCGGTAGCGAGACGTCTCTCGGGGCTAACCCAGGGATGTACATTTTGATATATTACACTCGAAATTGTTCGCCCCCTTTCTTAAATTCGCCTAAGCACTTCTACTACCTACGAGTAGAGTAGAATAACCATCGTTGTGAAATCACGCAACAGTGTATTTACCCATTAAGCTAGCTTCGAGTGGAAAAATACAGCAGCGAGACATTGAAGCGAAAAAATCAAACCACTGACATATGCCATGAATAGAATGAAATGGGTTGGCTTATGTAATGGCTAATGTCAGGTGACAAGTGTCAGGAGTACAATCGATATAATTAGGGAACCATTTCTGAGCAGTCAATTTTGACTTTGATTTCAACGAAAATTCAAGTTCAATATACAAAAAGTTGCCTTACTTAATCAATTTTCAATGGATCAATAATTTTTTCAAATTGTAAAAAATATCCGCAAATTTGATTACCGAAACAAATCAAAACATGATTTTTAAAGTAAGTAATAATTTATTAATTCACTTTCAATTTTCGTATTCAATTTAAGATGATTGACACGAGTCATTTATAAAATTTGAGTTTTCTCGCTTTTTTTTCTCTGCACTAAAACTGAACCAGTGAACCTATTAAGCTCGAATTTGCTGTAACGTCAGCACTGAAACCAAACGACGAAGCTTCCAGGGGAAGGGTCAAAACATGAAAATGAGTTCAAATCTTAGACAGAGGTGTCTACAGGAATTTGTTGACTGAAAATCATTACTTTTTCACTACCTTTCAAAAAAAATTACCACCTTTCAAAATATTTGCATCCTCCCCTCCCCCCCCCCAGATAGATTGTTTCCTATCCTTTTTTTGCAGGGTGTCCATAACAAAATTTCAAAATAAAAACTAGACATTAGCAAGACTTTTGGCAGGATGTTTTTCAAACACTTGGGATTTTTTAAGAAGGGGAGTGGGGTGAGCGAGGAAAAATTGTTCGTTTTTCTGATGTCTTTCAACATTACCTTTAAAGTTCTTTGCTGAATGTAGATTGTAGATATCTAATAAAATTTGGTGAATAAAAAACATTTTTCAACGCAACAAATTTTTAAAAAATACGCAAAAATTTAATGCAAAATTTAAACAATTTTTGTGGGAACAAAATTTCCAATTTTTTGAAATAAAACAACGAGTTTTGAAGTGAAATAAGCAAGAGATATGTATAATAACAAATTTTCATTCAAAAGGCATAATTCTACCTAATTTAATAATGGAAAACAGAAACAAACTGACCCCCACGAAGTGAGGACAAAAGCTCTCGAAAATCAGTATTTCGAGAGCCACAAAAAGTAATGTTTTTTTGTGTGATGAGTTATCTTTTTATAAAAAGTTCATCATTTTTCTTCAAAATTTTGAAATTCAAATGATGCTTTTTTTTTGAAAAAATTCAAAATTGAAAAAAAAGCAAACGAGCTCGAACGAAGCGAGGGCAAAAACTCTCGAAAATTAGAACTTCGAGAGGTAAAAAAATGATGTTTTCTTGTCTAATAAACGACAAAGTTTATTATTTTTGCTTCAAAATTTTAAAAATTGAATGATTGAAAAAAAATTCCAACTTGAAAAAGAAAAGCCAACGAGCCTGAAAGAAGCAAGATCAAAAGCTTTCAAAAATTAATGTTTTAAAAGGTAAAAAAAAAATTTCTTTATGCAGCAGGGTGTCTACTAAATCCAGAAAACAAAATTTCGTACCTTTTTCATACTTTTATCGTATTTTTTTCGTACAATATATTATTAATAGTCATACTTTGAATCTACATGGAGGGGAGGGGGTGTGTCATGTCATTTTGGCCACAAAAATCAAAATTTGAACGTGCTGAGCAGTGTGGTCTGGACCGTCAAGAGCCAATACGAGACCGGAACGAATATAATTTGCCCATAGAGGTCTTCTGAGAGGGGGAGGGGGTTTAATTGAAAATTGGTCAACAGAAATAGGGAAAAAATACCCATTTTGCTGATTGATTACACTCATAATCATAAGACTTACAAAAATTTTCACTTTCTGTTTTGAATTTTTGGGGGCTCAAATGTGATTTTTTTCCAATTTTAAAAGAAGAAAAAAAAATGCCCGAGCGAAGCAAGGGCGAAAGTTTTTGAAAATTTGATTTCAAAAAACTCGAAAAAAAGATTAAAGGCCCGAGCGAAGCGAGGGCAAAAACTTTGGAAAATTCGTATTTTGAAAGAGCTATAAAAAAACAATGTTTTATACTTAATGCAAAGAGTTCGTTTTTTGGTTTTTAAAATTTTTGAACTGGAAAGATTTTTTTAGGATGATGAATTTTGATTTTGTTTAAAAAGTCAGAGAACAGGCCCCAGTGAAAGTGAAAACTATTGAAAAAATGTATTTCGAGAAGTATGCGAGAAGTATGCGAGAATTTTATTTCTTCATTTTGAAACTATAAAAATTGAATACTAAATTGATATATTTTTTTGAAGAATTTCAATTTTGAAAAAGAAAAGAAAAGAATTCCAAGCGAAGCGATGGCAAAAGCTTTAGAAAATTGTAGTTCGAAAAGTAGAACAATATCAATTTTAATGTAAGAAACTTTTTTTTTCATCTCAATTTTTTTTAATTTTATCAATGTTTTTTGAAATTGCTTGCGGGGAAAAGGCACTAAATTGGCCCGAGCGAAGCGAGGGCGAAAATTTTTGAAAAAATAAGAATTTTGAGGATGTATTGGTGACTTTGTCGGAAAATTAACAATGGAATCCTTTCAAAATTTCGTACAAATTTCGTAAATTTCGTACATTTTTGACGTTTTTTCGTACTTTTTTGGGTCATTTTCAAATTTCGTGCTTTTTTCGTAAATTCGTACTTTTTTCGTGCTGTAGACACCCTGTGCAGGGAGGAGTTTATTTTTCTGATTCAAACTTTGAACATTCCTTAAATTTGAACAAGCCTTACGGGCAAAAGCTCTCAAAAATGTGTAATTCAATAATTCAAGTTCTAACAAAGTCGATAAATGGGCCTTTTCCTGCAAAATATTTTTTATGTGTGGAAAATTTGATTTTCCACTTTTTTTCATTCTTCACTACCTTTCAAGCCAAATTGCTGAAAATCACTACCCTTTCACTACTTTCACTACCCTGTAGACACGAAAAATCCAAAATACTTTCAACTTGAGGATTTTTCGTTCTGAAAATTTTCCCATTTTTTTATCATTGGAAACAGCTTGCAAAAGTTTATAAATTGTATAGTCTCCCTTTCAGAGCTTGAGCAACTGGAAAACGCCCTGCACAACTTCAATCCGATTTTCATGATGAATATTTCAGAACCGTCATCTAGAATCCATAAACCAAATCAATTAATGATTTTTAAAGTAAGTAATCATTTTTTATTAATTCACTTTTAATTTTCGTTCGTACTCAATTAAAGATGATTGACACGAGTCATTTATAAAATTTGAGTTTTCTCACATCACTTCTTCTCCTCTGCACTAAAACTGAACCAGCTAAGCTTGAATTTGCTGTTACGTCAGCACTGAAACCAATCGAAGCTTCCAAAGCATGAAAATAACTTCAAATGTCAGCAATATGCAATATCTAAAATACTTCCAACTTAAGGATTTTTCTTTCTGAAAATTTTCCTACCTTTTTTTCGTTTTTTTCCATTATTTGAAAACAGCTTGCCCAAGAGAAAGCACACCCCCCCCCCAACACTAAAAAAAGTAGGCAAACTTGTACACTCTAAACAGATAGATTTCAACCAACACCGCATTATGTAAAGACAGGTGATGAAGGAAAAACAGAATAGAATCCAAACATTCGTTCTACTTCCTCATTCGTCTCTCGTACAGCTTTGTTCGGGAGTGGCGCTGGTGCTGGCGCTGGCGTCGAAACAACGAAATGAAAAATTCCAAGAATAATAGGAAAAAATGACGCGCGTAAAGGCGTCTATTATTGTTTATTAATCTACGTTCATTTTTCACGACTGTCGACCATATTCCAAAGGCATTTATCAACTGAATATACGCGGCGATGTGGTAGTATGGTTTTGAGAGAATATTGCATCTCGTCCGATGCGCCTCGCGTTATTACAATGAATTTCAAAATTATTATTTTCTTGCCCTTTAGAAAACTTTCGAGTTGTACGGAAAATGTTGAAAGACTGGTACAAGACTTTACAAAATGGAGAAATTATTTCAGTATGTAGCTTAGTCTGCTTTGAAATTCATGATACCTAATTCCACGAACTTTACTACCAAAATAGGTATATTAAAAAATAATAAGAAATCATGCAAGGCAGATAAAATGGAGGGGGGTGGGGCTGATAAATTAATGGTAAGTTGTCAAATAGAATTTCAACGTCCTAAGGATGATAGCAATCGCCTGTGGTAGCTTTTTTGTGGAAGGAAACTATCTAAATTCATAAGTAGGTATGACTGATTGAAGGGCTATTTTCGGGACACAGCGTCTCTCAAAAATTGTAAACGCTGGAAGAACTCTAGTTTACTTCGGATCTTCTCTGAGGACGCTCGATTTTCGGAAACAAATTGCCTCAAGTAAAATGTGTAAGACTGTAAGTGATAACATTACGAATCACTGTAGTGTTTAGATGTTATCTTAAAAGTGATGAACTAGTTGGCTAGATTTTACTTCTAGATTGTTCACAAATTCAAGTGTTAAAGTTCAAAATCCCTATTCGCTTTATTTTCAAATTTTTGTTATTTATTTGAATGACGAATTGGTAAGATTATGTAATTTGCAGATATTTAACCCAAGCGAGCTGTAATCAACTGGAATAAAGCTGATTAATGTGACTGGGCGTTTTGATACCAATTTGATATTGAATACCAAGTATTCCGGTCATCAGGCATTTCTAAAAATAGATTTGATTAATTAAAACTTTCTCCTCACGTTTCTTATCCAAAATGGCTTTATACCTCTCACTCCCTCAAAAACAACGTGTGAGGTTTGGCACCACTTTTCATTCAAATTTTAAGGAAATTTCGTACCCGAATCAGCTAGAAAATTTTTTTGTCCTGATGACTCTGACGAGGGAAGTATCCCAAATGCGACAAACATTTTTGAACTAGACAATAAAGAGGAATCGAAAGAGGACCACAAAATGTACCACGGACCAAAATTTCAGGTTCTGAAATTCATTTTTGCGAGCATTTGAAAATTCAAAGGGCTAAAATTGGAAAAAAATTAAAATTTTAGCAAAAAGATCTATAAAGCTGAAATTTGATTCATTTACATCCCGTTTTTCCTGCTTATTAGTCAATTGGCAACGACTTCTGAACGTTCTGAAGCCTCCAGCAGATTTTCGGTTTCACCAGTTTTCTATAATAAATGCTGTAAATAGGGTGAAAGTGAGATTCAGAACCTATAAACTCGGATTCATTGTCCTTGCGACCCTTTCGATCGATTTAGGCACGCATTATCATAACTTTTTGTGCCATTTTCTAAATATTTGAGTGCTGAATTTCAGTTTAACCCTATTTACAGCATTTTTTTCGAAAACTGGAGAAACGGGAAAACCGCCGGAGGCTTAAGAAACGTTTCGAAATCATCGCCAATCGACTCAGCAGGTCAAAAATAGCGTAAGTATAGACTTTTCAGTTTTCTAGATCTTTTTGCTGAAATCTTGATTTTTTTTAAAATGTTGGCCCACATTTAAATAAAATTTTGGTTGACGATAATTATATTTTGCGGTCCTCTTTTGATTCCTTTCTTTTTTTCGGTAAAAAAAATTCATGTCGGTTGAGATACTTTCCTTGTAAGGTCCCTTTCACTATGCGCCGTCACAAATTGTCTTTGGAAACGAAATCATAACCAGTTCCTTCTATAATAGATCAAAACAATTACGAAAAATTGTTTCCCAGGAAGGTAAATAAAATGAACCTTTGTTTAAAAAGGAATGAAAGAGTCAAACAAACACAAGTTATGAGTCTTTCAACAAGATGGGACATTTTAGTACTAATAAGGTGCAACAGCACAATCTAATTATAATAAAATCCAATCCCCCAGTAGCGAAAGTAGATAATTTCTTAGCTTTTTCAAGTTACTCACTACTCAGGTTAAAAAGTACATTTTTTTTTCGTAGTAAGTGGTAACACTTTTTTAGCTGATATAATTTGGCGCGCTATGCCGAACAGGGATCAAATTCAAAACGAATAATTTTTATACTTTCATGGATGACTGAGGTTTCATGAAGTGGTTTTCTATTTTCAATTAGTATCTGTGTTTTAGAATTTTCGCGAGGAACAGAATTAGGGTACATATTATCATTATTAATTTTTATCACGAAAAAAACGACGCCCAATTATAATTATTAGGGCTGAAAATAGCTACACATCGGGGAGATTAATGAGCTGCACAGTTGATTCGCACATTGGTTATGTGTATGGAAGAGTGAAATGTTCACTTGAATCCAACGTACATAATGTCGAGATACGTGATCATATTTCATTACAAATTAAAATGATCTGATGATCTACTGCAACCATGAGTCCAAGAGTTGCATGATAAGCTTCATGGGTTTGCTTTGCTTGTTTTCACAGATTTGGTTTACTGGCACAAATAATATTGAAATGACCCGATGCGATTGTCCTCGTGGTATCCTAGTACAATATAAACATCATCCCAACCAAGACATACCACAGTATCCAAAAATAAACGCTCTGTAAATTTTCAATATTTTAAGGGCAAAATTGGAAAAAAATCAAAATTTTAGCAAAAAGACCTGTAAAGCTAAAATTCGATTCATTTATACCCTGTTTTTCCTGCTGAGTCGATTGGTGACGACTTCTGAACGTTCTGAAGTCTCCGGCGAATTTTCGGTTTCCCCACCCTCCTACCACTCCAACTGAAGAAATATTTTCCAGTAAGTATTCAAATGCTTAGGTATTCAAATAATGTTAATTATATTATCGACAATGGGATATTCCACCATTGGATTTCTATCATTTCATTCTGTTTCACACAGGTGTTCAGATAATGTTCGTTTTACTGTCAATACAGTAGCTTGCAGTTTGATTCGTATTTCATTTAGAATGATACACTGTTGATTTAAAAAATTTCAGTTCCTTATTTTGTTGGTAAGTGTAATGATAACGATATTTTGGCTATATACCTGCTACATGTACATGCAACAAATTTAATTTTCAATTTGTTTGAAATTCCGTTGAGTACATAGATTTTCAACAAACTCATGTAGCTTACTAAGAATGTGCTCAATTTTTATATTCTATTCTATTGTACATCTTCACATTTAAACATCTTCCTAACCAAGACGTACGTACCAAAGTATCCAAAAATAAACGCTTTGTAAACTTTCAATATTTTAAGGGCCAAAATTGGAAAAAAAACAAAATTTAAGCAAAAAGACCAATAAAGCTGAAATTCGATTTATTTATACCCTGTTTTTCCTGCTGAGTCAATTGGTGACGACTTCTGAACGTTCTGAAGCCTCCGGCGAATTTTCGGTTTCCCCAATTTACTAAAAAAAAATTCTGTAAGTGGAGTGAAAATGAGAAGCAGAACCATAAACTCGGTTCATGCGACCCTTTCGATCGATTAAAAAAAAAAAAAAAAGGCACGTATTTTCAAAATTCTTTGTGCCATTTTCTAAATATATGAGTGCTGAATTTCATTTTAACTCTAGGTACCTATTTACAGAATTTTTTCAAAAACTGAAGAAACGAAAAATCCGCCGAAGGTTGCAGAACGTTTCGAAATCATCACCAATCGACTCAGCAGGTCAAAAATAGGGTATAGACCAAATTTCAGTTTTCTGTCGTTTTGCTGAAATTTTGATTTTTTTCAAAATTTTGGACCAAATTTATACTTTTAAATTCTTGTCAAAAATCAAAAAATGAATTTCAGTATCTGAAATTTTGGTTGGTGGTATATTTTGTGGTCCTTTTTCGATTTCCTTTTGTTGGGATACTTCCCTCGTAAGGTTCCTTTTATGCGCCATCACAAATAGTCCTTGGGGACGAAATCATAACCAGTTCTTTCTATGATAGATCAGAAAATAATCAATGTTCCCCAGGATAATCCCGCAACAACTGTAAGTACATACATACCTATTGAATGTACCTTACAGTGCATTGCAAAAAACCTGTCGGAGAATTTTTACTAAATTCAACGGAAACCTTCATTTTAAAAAGAAAGTAATCCAGAAAATGTTTCAGCGGTGGAATAGCCCTCGAGGATGGAAATAGACCAAAGACCGACGTCTTGGTTAAGTTGCAGAAGAAGCCCGAAGAAGAGAAGAACTAAAAAGAACGAAACGAAATAACTTGTATATTATGAATTGGCATTTATCAAGTAAGTAATTTATAGTAATGTTTTTTCAAACAAACACAAGATATGGCTTTTCTTCGTTGGAGTCTTACAAAAAGATGGATATAAACATCATCATCCAAACCAATACATACCAAAGTATCCAAAAATAAACGCGGTGTAAATTTTCGAACGCTCAGTAGAACCTTAAAAATGGTTTCATCAAATGGTACTACATTTTTTTAAAAACTATGTCATTTTTTCTGATGAATTGCGTAGGGGCTAAAGCGAATAACCCACTTGAAAATGTCGCCACTTTAAGGATTATATCTTCCTTCCAGGAACAGTGGAACACCTCTTGAGGCTAAAAAAACTTCTAGCGGTATTCCAATTCATAATGGAGGTCTCTACTTTATTGTTTCAAAATTTGTTGACATTTTTTTCACGATCCCCACTATGATGTACGCACAGCTAAGAATACGAGTTCCTTGAAATTTTAGCTACGTAAAAAAGTATTACGGATCAGGACCAAATTCACAGGGGTGGTACTTTTTGAGCGGGGAAGTCACCAGAAAAAATTTGGGCCTCAAAGTAGAGCCATTCCCTAAAAAAAAACTGTGTTTTTCACCTAGACACCCTAAAGCGTGAAATAAAATTTAGGAAACAGCATTAAAAAGGTGCGATTTGAGTTTTTTACCTCTTTGAACCATTGTCGACTCGATATGAGACCACTTACAAACTACAGTCCCAAACTAAGCTGGGCGTTCAAGTGGAGGCAAGTAGAGAAATTAAAGATTTTTCATTTTTTAAAAACACAAAATGGCTCGCGCTACCCCCCAAACATTTATAACGAAAATATTGGTAAATTCTATTGAACAAATTTTCGAAAATTTTCTATCGCAGTGCGGCCAATATTTTTGAAAATTTTTATGAAAAGGTGGTTTTACAACGTCATAGGGTCCATTAATTCACCAATCAATGGAAACAGATGACCATTATCACAAACAGCTGATTATTTGTCAACCAGAATCATTCATACTATGTATGAATTGTATGAAGTAGGACCAGGTAAGTTTTTTTTCAAAGTTAGGAGTTACTCTAACCTTCTCACAAGAATTGGAGGCAAAAATTACTCAAAACACACGGCTAAATTCAAATACATATATATATTCTACAACTATTTCGACACCAATGTCAATACTTTGTAAGCTGATTACTTCACGTTTCGTGAATATCCTCGCGATCACAATGTCAAATGGGTTGAACCTTTCGATCCGTACTCCTCAAACCGTACACTCGAGAATCACTTCACCAAAAGAAAAAAAAAAACATTTTCCAGCAGTTTCCCTGCGCCCTGTCTGCATTCCCAATCGATGTATTCGCAGTATTAATACGTACATCGAACGCAACTCATCGACATTCCAACTATGCATGTTATTTCACCAGCTCGTTAAATTCATAAAGAAATCATCAATTCTACGAACTCGTATATTAAAGTTCGATTAAATATAATTCCCGTCAAACAATATCAATTCTTTAATTGACTCCTACTTATGTACACTCAGCAACAACCTACCTACCTATCATTTAGAGAAACGGTCAACTTCGCAACATGCGATGATAGTTGAAATAAAGACTAACACGAAAAGGGCGAAGAAGAGAACGACGACGACGCGACGCCATCGAATTTAGTACAAAGGCTGGTTCGCGTGCTACAGCTCATCCGCATTCATAAGTTCGATCTTTTCGTGTTACGTCGAAATTTCAAACAAAAAACCAACACAGGTGTATTTAGCAGTCGATTGCATAACTAAACAGACAGATAAAAATACAGCGACTAGAATGAAAAATCGGGTTAGCGAGATGGCAGGCTCATTAAAGCCAACACAAAAAATATCGTCGTCGAGTACACACCGAGTATTTTTCACAATTTGCGACGCCTAATTAAACAAAGTCTCGAGAAAAAAGGAAAAGGAAAAAAAGAAGCAGGAAAAAACACAGCTACAAACGAAAGCTCACTCCAGCTGCCTCTACCAGAATTGGTACACAGGAGGGGGTGTGGGGGGAGCGAATCGAGCCAAAATGACCTATTAAGTTTTAGCGTATTACGACAATTTTTCAGCGAATACGAGTGAAAAAAAATATTACGATCCGTTAAACGCGCACAAAGCTCTCGGTTCGGCTCGTCGTTGTTAAAATAAATGGCGGAATATGAAATGAAAACTGTGACAACAAAAGTAAGTTCGCCTCGGTAGGTATATACAGTACCTACTTTACTTTATCGTCATCGTCATCGCGACATGCTCTTCTGCGACTCGCTCTTCCTTCTTAGACATATTTGCCGCCATTGCCTGGCTTTCCTCTCCGGTGCCGAGAGTTTATTCGACAGCTGAAGGCAAAACTAGAAACCCTATTACGTGCTTCGTACAATTGCAACGATAAATGGGCCCTGCTTGGAAAAAGCACGTTTTCTTCTTCGCCATTTTCATCGTCGTCGTATAATGCGCTCGAAAAACCTTCAAATACCGACGACTACGACGACGGCGATGCTTTCGTATACAACACACAAAAAAAAATGAATAATATTCCGTCATATACCTCTTCTCTTTTCACGACGAAATAACGATAATAATAAAGAAATAAAAATACCGCAAACGAAAGAAAAAGAGAAAAAAAGAAGCAATGATGGCAACAAGAAAACCCATCCAGAAAACTCTCGTTTCGTACTTTATATTTCCGTATAGATTGTTGCATACATACATTCAGCTCGAGCTATGTAGTATATGTATATTTTCCTCGTTGAAAACGTCCCCTCATCTGCCCACCGCACCTACAACCACATCACTATTCGCATCAATACAAATAAAATCTTGCACGAATAGCCCAGAGAAAAATATGATAATACGGTTTTTAAAAAATACTTCTTTTTTTTCGTTCGTTTCACTATACGACCAACCACAACGAGAAGAGTTAGAATACAAAATAGAGGAGAAAAAAGTGAAAAACGAAATAAAGCCTTTTTTCTTCGCAGTCCTCCTGCAGAAGAAAGAAATAAGAGATAGATTGTATAGGTGGGCAGGAAGTGTAGGTATACCGCGTGAATCGTTCTTTTCGACCAAAATAACAATAAAGAAAGCTTCAAAATCTAGGCCACAAATTGGTTCACGATACTCCAGGCAGCATTCGTCTTGTTGGCTGAACTTCTCCTGCTCGGTCCACTATACGAGTATATGAGGCTATTTCTGCCCATGGAATGGAGTCGAGAACCTTTACCTAAACACATCATTATCGCGTGGTTATCGACCTAAGTAAATCTTTTTGGTTTAAGGCCTTCGCGCGTATATCGTGAACGATTTTCTACCCTCGACAAATACCACCATAAATAACCCGTACGCCTGCCCCCCGACTCCCCTGCACCATTCTCCTCTATACATATACACACACGAACGTGCACTAGTTTTCGCTGTTTTCCGCATACTTCACCACGACGACTACCACATCTCTTCCTTTAAGTATAAAATACGCTCCTGTATACGTACAGGGCTGCCGCCTCCATCGTGCCCAAAAAAGCGGTAATAATTTTTCGCCTCGACTTAGAAAGTTCGTAAAAATAATACAATTACAATCGGAAATTTATGTAGTTACGTAAGTACGTTTGTTCCAGCTATTCCTTTTCCTCTTTGCTTTTTTGACCCACTGGATCGAGCGAGATACTCGAGTTTTCTTGTTTCTCTTGTTTCTCTTATTTGTTGCCATCCTTTCGCTCTCTTAGTCTGAAAATTTTTCGCCGTAATTTTTCAAAATGTATTTGAGGATTTGTTGTCATATTTTTTCTATCTCTCTCTCTCTTGTGACAGCTTTCTGTGATCGATCGTCCTCCCCTTTCAACGATTAATAAAAAGAATAATCCAACAGAATTAGTCTTCTTTTTCCTTTTTGTACAAAGTTGAAAACGACGACGAAGCGAAATAGATTTTATCGTAGCCTTTGAAAAAAACAACTCCAATCATTCATTCCAATGTAATTGACCTTTGAAAAGTTGACCAAAAAAAAACATCAATATCAGAGCCCAGAGTGATGACTGATCAACAGAATTAGCCAGCAGCTGGATGTTCGGTGGCGTTTTCAGAGGAAGAAAAATTCTTATGAGGGTTGTTTCAAGTGCCTAAATTTACATCAAGCTCATGCTCAGTCATAACCAAGCCAACCACACTGAGAAAAATAAGTAGTACAAAGCACCACAGATTGTAGCAATTTACCTTCATTTGTGACACTATAGTCAAACTTACTATAAGTGTAGTGATTGAAAGTACTATACTTGTAGTAAAAAATGATATAATTATATGTAGTAAATTATACTATAAATGATTTGGAAGTACTACAAGTATAGTTCTTTCAACTATGATGCCACAAATGAAGGTGATTTGCTACAACTATAGCACTTTATACTACATACATTTTTCTCCGTGCAGCGTAAATTGTTCATGTAAAAGTAAATAAATTTTGACAAAACGAGTAAGTAAATAATATTTAGATGAAAATCCGATGACTCTTCTTGATTGCAACTGGCTCCAAGATTGGTATTGAACTGGTAGCAACCGATGTGGTGGTGAAGGGGGAAATGTTGGGAACAGATAACGTTTCCAATTACTTCTACAGAAATAAGTTATACTTGTAAAATGATTTTTCAATTAAGGAGGAAGTGATTAAAAAGCAACGAATATAAGTATGTATGTACCTAAAAACTTACTGCGACAGAGACCTCACACATAAGTTGAACTATGTACTTCGAGTGAGAGACCTCTTGGAAAAATTTCAGGTCCCCAGTAGGAACAAGGGACTGGGCCAGGGATCCTCATCCTCAAGTACAGTCATTTTTGGGGGGGGGAAATGACCACCTTTTGGATTCTCTCAGTCTCGCCTGTGCATAACTCTGCCCCCCTCCCCCTGAAAAGGTGCGATATAATTTATGAACTTCTTGATTTATCGAATTAGAAATCCAATATCTTATTAACCCTTTGAAGCTTCTCTAGGATTTCATGTTGGCTAAACAATTGCTTCAAAGAGTTTTAGGAAACCCTGTCCAATTTGACAAATCACAAAAAAGTTGAGCTTTCAACGAAAAGTCATTTTGTAAAATGACAGTAATGAAAAAACTCAAATCTTTCATTTTCAACCAAACAAAGAATATAAGTTGAAGTTTTTTTTCAAAAATAAATGGTTATTGTGCAGAGCTGAACGTTCAACGAAACGGATATTGTTGATGGATTGTGTGGTAGTAAGTAAGTTTTTTAAGGTACTTGATCTCTCAAAGATGCCCTTTGTGAAGATTTTTAATATCTTACCCAAGGTGTATTTACCTTGAAATCACCATAATTTCATCATAAATATACATACTTAAAATTACCGTGATTTTATATTACCTATTTGTAAATTTTTGCCAGTTTTTGCAAATTTTAGTCAACTTTTGCTAATTTTTGATTGTCCGAAAAATGAATTTTATCAAGTCATAAAATGTTGTCGGAAATGGGACCGAAATATAGAACAAAATTTGGACTTTGTGGTGAGGTTAACTAATGATGGAAACGTTTTTGCTTTGAAGCGGGAAAAGACCCGCAAAATGAGATTGCTAAAGGTTTTATAGGAAAAAAGAAGTACATATTTTACCACAGAATCGAATGTCGGAATATGAAGATGAACATGGAGAGAATAAATAGCAAACAAGAACACAAATCCACAGCAAACTCGCTGATGAGTTTATATTTTTGTTTGCTATTTCTCTTCATGTTCATTTTCATATTCCGACATCTGATTTAGCGGTAAAATTCTTGCGTTTTCTTCCAAAATGAAAGAAAGTCCTATGCTCTACATCTCACGCTTCAAATCAAAAACGTTTCCATCATTATGTAACCCCCGCCCAGAGCTTTCAATTTCTCCAAATTTCATGTTATATTTTGGTCCAACTTCCAATAAGATTTCATGACTTTTTGTAAAATCCTTTCTGACTTTTTTTTACTATCATTAGTACGATTTCAATTCTTATTCATTTCTTAAACATGTTTCCAAAAAATTATTATGACTAACGTTCCTTCTTTACTTGTGCCGTTGAATTATTTTTGAAAAAAAATTTCCAACTTAAATATTCTTTGTTTTGTTGAGAAGAAGGATTCGAGTTTTGGGTACCCTAATACACTCTTCAAATTCAAAGCAATTTTGTTTCCTCCGGCATAAAACCTAGAGAGCCTCCAAAGGGTTAATGCGTACAAATTAATAGCATTCCAGGGGTTCCCAGTTAATGTTTCTTTTCCAGTGATACGTTTGAAGATGAATTCAAGCAGTACGCAAATGGTTCGTCAGAAAAACTGAAAAATTTAGCCTAAGTAGTGAGATTTAATCCGAATTGTATGAACTCGGTCAATAGATTGAAACAGTTCACGTGTAAATTAGTAACCAAGGAGGACCTAGCCATTTTCATGTTTTTATAATTTTGCAGGAAGTATTCGGATACTTGTCTTTATCCAGAAGACTATTAGGTACCTACAAGCAAAGATTTACGAAGACGAACTTTATCTCAATAAATTCCAATCAAAAGATAGCGGTAGAGCCGCACTTAGCACATTGGTACAGGGTATGTAATGCATGTAAAGAAGCATTAGGATGGTGGAAATTCGCTAAAGATTATGGTTGGCGAGTAGAGGAAATTACTGGTTTCCTACTGGTCCAGAATCTTTTCTCAACTGTTGATTTTAGCCAACATCATTGTCAAGTGAATTTTCACTTTGAATGCACTGTTGTTCTTTTTTTTTCAAATATTGACGAGCCTTGGCTGAAGTAAGTGATCTCTTGAAGTTTTTAGTACTTCCATGTCATCACGTTTAAACCTTTATAAAAACTTCACATTATCTAAACATTTTCCATTCTTGAAAATGGTGAGAAGAAAAAAGAAGTACTTTTTGGGGAGAAGCAAGGAAGTGTGTCGTGAGACGTTCCGCAAAAAATTACGAAAGGAGATTTGCGAGGATAATAAACAGATTCGCATGTTTAATGAACAAGTAATATCAAATTTTGTTTTTTAAAATTTTTTGTACGATTATTTAAAAAATGGTGAAGTTTTACTTTCATTTCAGTGGGATAAGCTGAATTCTCAGAAGAATCTGACGTTTTCAGAGAGTGATAACGATAATGATAATCTTGCCTCTTCAAATGAAAGTTGTAGCCATGATAATCCTAGTGAATTCATAGCTGTTGAATGACCAACAACCAACCCTATTGAAATCAAACAAGATGGTGGCCCATTTCGAGCATAAGGTGAGGGCTCAATTTTGGGTCACTTTTTTTTCACAAGCTCTGGTTGGAGACCAGAATTGTTTTCCGCAAAATCGACTAATTAGTAGAATAGTAGAACTATTAAGGCATAACATACTGAAAATACACCCAATTCGATGAAAAGGAAGTATCTGAAAAAATGATTTTACTGCACCCATGTTTGACCCATTATGGAGTCACTAGTATTGAAATCGGGTCAGTCTAATTTTCATCAAGTGGATATAATAAACGACTTGACTTCGATAAAAAGGATACCAAACGAGTGATCCGAATGCAAAATACTAGTAAAAAAAAATTTTATAATGAAAAATAAAAAACTCAAAAATGGGTCGACCCAAATTCGAGAACTTTTTGGTTCAAAATTTTTACTATCATCTTTCATTTCAGAAAAAAAAGTGATCAATTTCGGGTCACCTCAATTTTGGGTCAGAAATTAACATAGCTAAATTAATATTATTTGATTGCAAAAGCATTCTACATAGTTCAAAACCTACATTTTAACTTTCAAAAACGTACAAAAGTTGAAAGAACATCAAAATTTTGACATTTTGGAATTCAGTTAATGCATTTTTCAAATATGCCGGAAATGCCTTAAATGCGTTGAATACTTCAAATTCCCATGAAAAGGGTATATTTAGAACATTACTAATGGTATTTACTTGGTTTCAATCTAATTTTCTAAAAATAAACATAAATTTTTTTAAATTGAAAAATTGCAAAATTCTGCTCATGTGAATTTTTTACAGGTAAAAATCTGCTTTGTAAACAATCGCGATTTTTTCTTAGTTGTTCACTGTAAAAAGTTTGGCCGGGTGTTACATTGATAGAGTAGTGTCTGAGAATAAAAAAAATAATGATTTCACCACTTTATGATTATTCATATGTGACTACGGAGACTTTTTTTTACTGACCCATTTTAGATCACCTGACCCAAAATTGAGCCCTCACCTTACAGGAAAACATGCAGATTCCTTGAATATATACTCCAGAATTTTACGTTTCAGGTCTTCCTGAGTAAAATGAGCCTTATTTTATTTGTCATATTTTGCATGTTTCATCTATAAAATCATATTATTGCTATGTATTTCGGCTTTTTAATGGCATACATAGTCTAGCCATAAATACTGTCATTAACTTTGAACACCTCTAATACAAAAACCCCAAATTTTAAAAACGTCAAAGTGATTATACACATATGTATTTGAAAAGTGCATAAAAAAGCTGCAGTTTGACTGTACTTTGCTGCAGCATTATGGCAGGAGAAGGAGTTGAACAAAACGAGAAAGGCACATAAAACAGGACCCATGTATGCCAAATGTCGAAAAAAATTGACCATCGACATTTTTTTGAAATTTTTTAGGTGCATCAATTTTTTATACTAAAATAATAATTCTGCGCTCCGGGATCACTAAATTACTATTGTAGTAAAAAAAAATTGATGCACATAAAAAAATTTCAAAAAAAATACACTTGTCTTTTGTTTGGACCTTTAGTGTACATGGGTCCTCTGTTGTTTTATGTGCCATTCCCACTTTGTTAAACCTCTTGACCAGCATGTTGCAGCAAAGTACAGTCAAATTGCAGCTTTTTTCATCTACTTTCGGAATATTATAATCACTTTAACGTTTTTAAAATTTTGTTTTTGTATTAAGGTTACTACATACAACCGTTTGAAGTACTGACCGTAATTATGGCTACACTGAGTAGGTATTTTGCCTTTTTAGCGATATTTCCTGTTTTTAACGCATATTTTTCACTACTTTTTGAAATTTAAAATGAAAGTAAGCAGTCATCATTTTTTGCTTTAATTTCTCATCATCACCTAGGTCCTAGTCACTAACGACTGTCCTGACTTTCAATAGCATTTCTCTACCCTCCCCGTCATTAGTTATGCCAGTGTTGCTGAAATTTTGACAAGTGATGTATTTATGCAAGCTCATTCAATTCATCTTATAGTTTTACCGGTTCAAATTCTGATGATTGGGACACCTCTTTGGGGGCAATTACATAGACCCTTTCCCCCCTCACAAAGAATCCAACACGTTGGCAGATTTTTCCACAGTACAGCACTGTTTCGAACCAAGATTCGATACATTTCAATGTGCGATACGAGTATGGTTCTGAAATTCAATGTTTCATCAGTGACGCATAGTCCAATTCTATAATATACGAACACTCTTACACATCTAAACCAGCAATTCCAAGTGGTTGTAGGGAAGCACGAAGTAAAATATCGATATTTTCGGTCGTGGTGGTATTGGTATCATTATTACGTATGCATATCGTACCTACTCTGGGTAAACCAAACAAAGCGAGGTAAAAATATGAAGAAAGATGGATGTATTGGAAGAGCATATATGGTATAAACATGAAAAATGATATTTTATAACGATTATGTAAACCTCCTCATCACCCTGCAGTTTGGCGTATGTGTGTTGGCGCGTGTTTCAGAGTCATGATGAGAAGGATGAAGAGGAGGACGAGGACGACGACGATGAAGTTGTAACAAGGAGGTGAAAACGGTGGCGGTGACGTCGTCATCGTCGTCGTCGAATAAAGCCCTTGGTAACAGGTGTTAGCCATAGTTAATTAAAGGTGTTAAATACAAGGGAAAATAAATGTTTAATCGATCGTCGTAGTTGGTGGTGTTTGTAGTATGTTGTATAATACGTATAGTGCCTAGCTAGAGTAAACCTACCTTCTGGTGAAATGGGTATTCGTGTACTCGTATATATGCTAGTTCGGCATTTTTAAAAGGGTTATAACAACCCCCTCTTGTTCTGCTGATAAATGTACGTTGTTGTCGACGAGAAACGATAAAGGCAGGAACGAGGAAGAGTACACAGTTAAAATATAAAAAAACATGAAAATATTACGCTAATGCGTTTTTACATAATCTATGTGGCCTTTTCGATGTTGTCGTTGTCGTCGTCGTGGACCTTTGCTTTCCTTTCTTTTTTTTCTACTCTCATTCGATTTATGCTACAAAATTTAACCGCAGCGTAGCAAAACGCCAACAACCCAGAGTAAAAATTTGATTACTATCGAAAAATTGAAAGATCGTATAGAGTCAGAGTCGAGGGAAGACATTCGAGGAGGGAAACGTCTGCACGGAAAATATTTCAAGGATAATGGTTTCTTTCTTCGGTCGTATCCGGTGCTGGGAAAAGGATGTTGGGAAGAAGGTTCCGCTTTGTTTATATTGCGTTTTATTTTTACATACGATTTACAATGCAAAGGACATGTCAGAATTAAGAATGAAAATGTTGTTAGCATGTCGTTATGGTGGTAGGTATACTACATACATACAGAGTACGAGGAGACTATTTTCTAAACGACAATGGCGGTGAGGATGGCGGCGTTGGCGTTACAGAATGGCGAATTGAGAAAAGGATTCGAGAAGCAGCCTGCTAAGCTATGGAAATGGAATAACGTCGGGAAAAAGTTTTTCTTTTTTTTTCTGCAGCGAAGGAAAGCGATGTTTTTATTCGGGGTGTTTGCAAAGTGACGCATTTAAATTCGGATTTGAGTACGGTCAATGTGGAGCATTGGAATCAAAAATTTAATGGTCGACCAGTTCATCAGGATGATGTTTCGGCCCAGTCAGTTTAGGACAATCTTTTCTGTTTTAATAGAGCTTTTTTGATACACCTACCTAATTATAGCACTTTATTGACCAGTTTTCCAAAAATGTATTTTTTGCAATTTTCTACAAAAATGCAGCTCCTGTGCGGAAAATGGTCATAAACAAAAACAAAATAGCTCCACATACAATTATCAATAAAAAAATTTCTATCACTATTCACTTTTTGTGTAGGACGAATTTTAGCAAAAATTAACATCATTAAAATGTTGAGGATTATTCAATTCAAAATAAAACTAGACAGCTAAGCAAAGCTTAGCTGCAAAGTGTGCGTAGCTAGCGTCCTTTTCTACAGCTATAACCGTTATTACATCTAGGTAGTGCATAAGTGAATCAACCATGTCACAGTGATGAGAATTTTTGAAACTCTCACTGCTTCAAAATAATAATTGTTTTTCAGTGTTTTCATATTTTCCAAATTACAATAGGTATTTCAGAATAATTTATAAGCTTGTATTGCTTCTAAATTAAGAAATTTCTAGTTGTTTTTCATAGTTTGCATTGTTTTAAAATTTACAAAATTTCAAATCAATTTCCCAAATTCCCCATCGCTACAATTTCATAAAGTTTTCAATAAATTTTCAGAATTTTGCATTGCTGCTGAGTTAGGAAATTTGCAATCAATTTTTAGAATTCACATTGCCTCAAAATAGTCAATTTTGAATAATTTTTCAGAATTCTTATTGTCTTTAAATTAAAAAATTTCAAATTCAATTTTCAAGTTTATATTGTACACAAATTGTAAAACGTTTACTCAATTTTTGGAATTCACATTGCCTCCAATTTTTCAGAATTCTCATCTTCTTCATAAATATTACAATACTTATTTCATATAATTTTCAAGTTCACATTATCTGCAACTTACAGAACTTTTAATCAATTTTTGGAATTCTCAGCGTCTCTAAATACAAATTTTCATATTATTTTTTTTAGAATTTCCATCGTCTGTTGGCAAAATTGGTAACGTAACCGTAACGTTTATGCTCGGTAATTTTTAGTTTTTATTTTTAAATAAAAATAAAAATCGTTTCGCGAATTCTAAATATCGCTGGTTATGTTTTTAATGAAATTTTGTTCTTTTCGTAAAATCGCGTAAACTGTTGGCTGTTAAATTATCGTTGTTTTTTCGTTGTTTTCGTTAGTTAATAAGTTCGTTCGCGTTAATATTGATTTGTTCATCGTATAAGAAAGTCATCGAGCGTTTGCTCTTTTTGCGTATTTGTTTGGTCTGTTGATTTAGGTCAACGACCTGTTAAAATAAATATTTTCATTTATTTTATTAAAGTCGTTATGTTTTTAGTCAGTCGAATTGGTTGATGCATTTCAATATTGAGTCAGATTTATCGACGTTTGTTGATATATCGTACATGGTAGCGTAGAGCGTAGTTCGTGAAAGCTCTGTTTTCGCAATTCGACGTCCTGTGTGGAAATTTTCTGGCTTGTGTAGCTTCAGCGTATTGGTACGTGTAGTGTTCGACGATAAATGTCGACAGTCCTGTCATACTTGCGGTCAGGAAAATCGGTCAACGTAGACGACGACGATAGTAGTTCTGTTAAGCGTAAATCGAGCGCTGAATTTCGTGGTTTTTCTGAAAAGGAAAAGCCAGAACAAAGTATTCCGAAGTCGAAAAGTAAGAGTAAAGTAAACGTAGACGTATCTGAGTCAGCAGGTGATACCGAAGCTGGTCCAAGTTCGTCGGGTTCCGGTGATATTTCCAACGATCCGTCGAATCCGTCGATCCCAGTTGATCCCGTTCCTCCTTCGTCAAATCCACCAACCGGTCCTCCACCTCCTCCACCTCCTGGTCCATCCGACGACGAGTCTGGTAACGATAGTAGCGACGACGACGAGCGTTCCGGTGATTCGCGTAGAAGTTCTATTTCGAGTAATTCGTCGAGTGAAAGTATGTTCGGTGCCGGCGACAATCGCGTAATGGAGTCAATGGTCTTTCGCGGTACGGGCTTCGTTTCCTGGAAGAGAAAAATAAAGGTTATTTTGGCAGCCAAAGGACTTCAGACCGCGATTCTTGAAGTAAATTCGTTATCGCCGCGTAAAAAAGCGAAAGCTTTAGAAATATTAATTAGGCACGTAGCTGAGAACGTTTTCCGATTGGTCAAGGAGACTGAGGATCCGTATGTATTTTGGACCGAGCTCAACTCCTTGTACCAAGCAGAAAACCAAGCAGCGATAATCGATTGTCGAACTCGTATTTCGAAGATTGTCATCGATATGTACAAAGGTCCGAAGGAGTTCCTAGAGGCATTTAATACGCTCGTTAACGATATGGAGAGTTTGGACGTGAAAATGACTCCATCGGAAATCTATACGTATCTGATCAACGCGTTAGGCAATTCGCCGAAGTACGAGTCAGTGCGTATGACTGCTCGAGGACTCGTTCACGTCACAGCTGGAGATCCGAATCCAAAAGTGATTTCGTCTTTGCTTTTGAGTTTGGAAGATGCCTCGAAGAACTCCTCGACCTCGAAGAGTTCGACAAGTACCGGTTCAGCGATGGCCGCGTCCGATCAATCCGGTAATAGTAATAATAATCGTAATCGTAATCGTAATAAGTCGCGTAATAGTAATTCGAACTCGTCCGGTAATTCGTCGAACGGTAACGGTGATCGTAGTGGTAGTAATGGCTTCGTTCAAGCCAAAGATCGTACCTGTTATAAATGTCACAAACGTGGTCACATGGCCAAGTCTTGTCGATCCGCCGGAGGGAATTATAGAAACGATACCAACCCTCGGGGTAGTATCGTTTGCTATCGATGTAATCTGACAGGGCATATCGGCCGAAACTGCCCTCAAAACGGTGATTCGTCGCGTAATAACGGTGGTAACGGTTCGTCGAGTGGTACGTCGGGTACGTCTGGTCCGTCTGGTTCGTCCGGTTCGTCAGGTCCTCGTCCTTCAATCGCGTTAGGTCTTTTTCCGTCGACATCTGGAAAAAAAGAAAATTTTTCGTTAGATGAAGGTCGTAGGTGTAATATCGTAGATGAATTCGTTAAAACTCAGTTCGGTCGTAGTAGTTTCGGTGACAGTGTCGCGATATCTAATTTCGGAAATTCGCGTAACGTAAATATCGGGTCGAACTATTTTTTAGGTGACTCGACTGCTTTAAACCTCGGTGAAGAAAACGCGTATGTCGAGACAAACGACGACGACGGCGTCGATTTCATCACGTTTGTCGTCGACAGTGGTGCGACTTCGCATTTTCTTAAACATCCCGGAGTCCTGATCGATGAGAGGAAAGTAAACGAGAGTTTGCAATCCGCTCATTGTGAGGTCTCTCTGATGAAAGAGGGAGTAGGTAAACTGAGAGTTCTCGCCGATGACGGAAACGTCTATTGGTTGAATGAGGTATTCTACGTACCTAGTCTTTCTTTTAGTCTTCTGTCCGTGTCGAAAATCGTAGCGAATGGTTATCGTTTCTTCTTCGATGAAGATCCTCGTTTGGTTGATCCTGCGGGAAATTTAGTTTCTAGGTTAGTACTTAACGATAATGGATTGTATACGATTCAGTTTATGATTAATATACCTCCTATGTTGTACTCTTGTTCCAATTATTCATCTGCGTTGATTACAAACGATAATAGTGACTCGACAAATGTAGGTAATACTTCGACGACGATAGGTAATGATTCTGGAGTTGTAGTTTCGAACGTTTCAAGTGTAGGTATAGGAAATACCGGTACGATTAGTGACAGTGATGTAAATCTGAAAAATAAAAAACAGAAAAATAAATTGAAAGGTGAAGGTGACATCTGGCATCGTAGGTTGGCTCATACGAGCAAGACGGTACTAGATAAGATTCCTGAGTTACGTGGATGTGATTGTCCACCTTTCAATCAGTGTCAAACTTGCTGTAAAGCAAAACAAAAGAAACATACCTACGATTCAAGTAGGTATAGGTATCCGAATCCGCTCGATCTTGTTCATATTGACGTAATGGGTCCTATTACAGAAGGACTAGAAGGCGAGCGATATTTGATTGGCTTCGTAGATGACTGTACGAGATGGGGAGTAACGTTCGGAATGAGAAGTAAAAGCGAAGTAGGTACCTACCTAAAAAAGTATGTTAATATTAGTGAAACGTTATGGAATACGAAAGTGAAGCGTATAAGGTGCGACAACGCTAGTGAGTTTATCGGAGGTACCTTTAAAGAGTTTGTCGACGAAAACGGCATATCTATGCAGAACAGTGAGCCGTACGAGAAGCAGCATAACGGTACCGTCGAGCGTTTTTTCCGAACCATCCAAGAAAAAATGCGAGCTTTGTTATACGAAGGCGGTTTAACGAATAAATTTTGGCTTTACGCTGCATACACGGCAAACTACGTGTACAATCGTTTACCGCATTCTGCCTTGAACGATCTGTCACCGTATGAGCTGTGGAATCGCCGAAAGCCGGATTTATCGAGAGTGAGATTGTTTGGAAGCGTAGCACGAGTTCTTGTACCGCCTGAAAAGAGAAAGAAAACCGATGAGAAGTCGATAGATATGGTATTGTTGGGTTTTACAGAGACAGGTTACGTATTATACGATGTTTTAAGAAATAAATTTACCAACTCTAGTTGCGTAGAGGTCGATGAAACGCGTAAGATACACGATATCATCAACGACCATTTACTTAAAACATCGGTTACAGTTAGTATTAGTGACGTAGAGATCATACCTACGGTTCAAGGTGAAATACGTAGATCAGTGGAGCCAACTCCTGGGTGCTCGTCTTGGGTAAACCCAGATGAGTTGAGCGAAGCCGAACGTAGCGGTGAAATACACGTTGATCGTAGTATGATTGATACTTCAGCTACCGACGATAGATCCGACGATTTTGCTGATTTTGCATTGGCTAGCGTCGATGATTTGTCGTACGAAGAAGCTCTGAACGGTCCAGAAGCGAAGTACTGGAAGGTAGCAATCGACGAGGAATTACAGGCGATGAAAGTAAAAGACGTTTGGTATCCGGTCTCTGAAAGTAGCGTAAAAGGTGAAAATTATTCGAAGGTAGATAGCAAATGGGTATTGAAAAAGAAAATCAACTCGAATGGTGGGGTGAAGTATAAAGCGCGATTGGTTTTACGTGGTTTTAAAGATAGTCATTTTTACGAGTTAGATGAAATATACGCGCCAACCCCAAACCAACCGATAATTCGATCGATGTTAAATTTAGCGGTAGTAAATCGTTGGCAATTACGCCAATTAGATGTTAGCACAGCGTTCTTGAACGGTGACATTAATCGAAATGTGATGTTTAATCCACCAAAAGGGACTAACGAAGAGAAAGGAGTAGTATACGTTTTGAAGAGATCGTTATATGGTCTAAAAACAAGTCCGAAGTCCTGGAACGCTAAGCTAAATTCGTACTTACTTTCGTTGGGTTTTTCCAGAAGCAAAGTAGATCCGTGTGTCTACTATGATTCGGAAAATCCTCTTCGGTGTGTGTTCGTAGTCTATGTCGACGATTTTCTTATCACTGGGTGTGATGATCGTCTTATCGAGTGGTTAGTTAAACGACTGAATGAACGTTTTGGAATAAGAGACCTGGAACAATGCAAGAAATTCATTGGAATGGAAATTAATCGTAGTAAAGATCGTTTAGAAATTCATCAAAATTCATATATCGAACAGTTAATTAATGATTACGGGCTGTCTAATTCGAATAGTATTTCGACTCCTATGGAACCGAACTTGAAGATTACAAATCTCAAGCTCGATAAACGTTTCGAAACCAAAGTGCGTGGTCTCTTAGGAAGTTTAAGTTACATTGCAAGAGGAACACGTCCTGATATTGCGTTTGCTGTAAACTTCCTAAGCAGATACCAGCACTTGGCAAATAAGGAGCTATTCGAATACAGCAAGCGTATCTTAAGGTATTTACGTAGTACGTTAGACGTGAAACTTACCTACGTAATACCTGAAGTAGTCGATAAACACTCTGTAAGAGTGTACGTAGATTCGGACTTCGCCGGTGATAGTTTAGATAGGAAGTCAACATCTGGAATTTTCGTATTGCACTATGGCAACGTAATTGACTGGGTAGTCAAGAAACAAAATTGTGTTAGTCTTTCGTCGTGCGAAGCTGAATATGTCGCGTTAAGTACAGCTGGAAAGGAAGTCTTGTCTTGGCGAAATCTGTTTGTAGAATTAGAAGTTCGTATTGACACCGTACCGGTGTATTGCGATTCGAATGCAGCGATTGCCGTTGCGAATACGGTCGAATCAAAACGTACCAGACATATCGATGTCAGTTATCACCATATTCGCGACTTGATTTTGAAAAATGTGATCTATCTTCAAAAGATTTCATCGATAGATCAACTGGCCGATTTGCTAACGAAAGCCACTACCCGTACGGTCTTCGAACGTTTGTGTAAAATATTGTATCGCGTTTAAACTTTAGTGTTCGAGTCGATTTTAGTATTATTTAAGCTAAATTTTGCTGTAAAAATATTTTTTATTTTAATCGTAGTGTTTACAAACACCGGTATTGATAAGAAGCAACAAGTTTTTCGTTTTATTTAGTGGTACGCGTGTTAGTTAAAATATTTTTATGGTGGGGTGTTGGCAAAATTGGTAACGTAACCGTAACGTTTATGCTCGGTAATTTTTAGTTTTTATTTTTAAATAAAAATAAAAATCGTTTCGCGAATTCTAAATATCGCTGGTTATGTTTTTAATGAAATTTTGTTCTTTTCGTAAAATCGCGTAAACTGTTGGCTGTTAAATTATCGTTGTTTTTTCGTTGTTTTCGTTAGTTAATAAGTTCGTTCGCGTTAATATTGATTTGTTCATCGTATAAGAAAGTCATCGAGCGTTTGCTCTTTTTGCGTATTTGTTTGGTCTGTTGATTTAGGTCAACGACCTGTTAAAATAAATATTTTCATTTATTTTATTAAAGTCGTTATGTTTTTAGTCAGTCGAATTGGTTGATGCATTTCAATATTGAGTCAGATTTATCGACGTTTGTTGATATATCGTACATCGTCTTCAAATTTATAAATTTTCAAACCAATTTTCAGAACTTGCTTTTTATTCTAAATTAAGAATTAAATCTTATAAAATATGTTAAGAATTTGCATTGCCTCTAAATTACACGAAAAAAAATATGGGTAATTTTTACAAAAAAATTTAACAGATCCCATTCAATAATTTTTACTGTAATCGTATAGTAAGAATTATCATTTTAATAAATTTTGCTATAGGTACCAATAGTAAAAATCATTTTGTTTTAATAATTTTTAGTAAATCATGATAATAAAAATTACATGTTTCAATTGTACAAAAATCAGTTTATTGAAGTAATTTTTAAATTATAAGTAAAAAGTTGAAAATTATTCATGTCAAGGTAATTCTTACTATACTTATGGTTATAGGTAGACAAAAAATTAATGAAATGAATTTTTAGTTAGCAAGTGATATCATAATTCATAACTCAATTTCAGCATTATTTTTGCCCCATTATCATGTACTACATACATAGGTAACTCCAAAGCATTTACCTATCCAATTATCCTACGAAAAATCCGTCACCTACCTACTTACCTCACGGGGATTCGAACCTGGGTCCCTAAATTTGCCCTAACCACTCAGCCACGAATTCACTACGAGGGTTAGGGCATTAAAATAATATATTTGCTTGGTAAACGCCCCACCAAACCACTCCCACTTGGAATTTACAGCTAACAGACCGGGAGTGTAACAGGGTACAATGAAACACAGCTGGTGATGGAATAAACTGGGGGTATAGCAGGGTACAATGAGCGACAGGTGTTCTACAAGTCCCCTTTCCCCTTTTTTAGGATTTAATGCATTAAAATAATGAACTAAAATTGCAATTACTCAGCAATTACCCATCCGAATTGAATGAAAATTAATCTATTCCCTCCGCCTTAATGATTCTCAAATGGTGTCCAATAGGTACACAAAACAGTTGGATAGCTTAAGAGAACATTCATTGTAATTGAAATTTCAATTTCTCAAAGCGAAACCAATAGTGTGCTACGCACACTAAAAAGAAAATGGGGAAAATAAGGCCAAAATCATCGAAAAAGGCCATGGTAATTGGGTATTCTGACATCCAGAGCTTAAATTTAGTATTGATTGCTTCAAATAGTTTCTAATGCTCAAAAATTGCAAACAAAATAAATAACAAAAATTGATTGTGTAAAAGATTGTAAAATGCTGCGTAAAAAAAAAAAACAAGTTTAAAGATGAGAATTAATACAAAATGGTAGTTCTTTATTTTTAAGACACTTTTCACCTACACAGCCAACTCACTATCTCTTTTATCGTTGGTTCGCACTTTTTGATAATTTAAAATTTAATTTTGAAAAAATGAAAGCTGTGCTCATTGTGTTGAAATACCCAAATTACTATTTACTACACCCTTCACAATACATTTGTCAAATTTTTTCATTTTTCCTTTTTTATTTGAATCATTGAACAGTCTTCAACATTAAGAGACGTTCATCTAGTACATAACAGTTCATCACATGTGAAACGAAAGCAGTAAAATGTACATAAGGCGTAGCTGTAAATGTAGGCATGGCGGTGCGCGGTCGACTCACTGATTGCAAGAAGGTTTTGCATTTTCCTTAAAGACAGCTGTGAACTTCTTTGCTTTGAAAAGACTTAAGAAAGTTCGTAGGTAAGCTTTTCAACACTGGTGCAGCAGAACTGAATGCAGAAGATGTCATATTCATGTATACATTGCTTGCAAACAAGCTCCAATATCAGATACGATTAGTTTATTAATTAATAACGCTACACAAACTCATATCGTAAAACTACAATTAGAAAAAATGGAATGTTGTACGCAAGCTGCCAGATTGTACAAAGAAATTATGTAAATCATTGCTCAGAACATATCTTTTAGTGGAGGATGTTCACCAAATAAGACCTACAAGCATTCTAGGTAAAGAACTTGAATCACCAGGACATCACTACCTTTCTTGAAAACTACCTGTCATCACAAATCTAATTTCTGCATAAAACTGAACACTTGTGGATGATATCAGCAGAAACAGGGTTTGCCTTAGTATCTGACTCAAGAATTAGGATACCAAATGAAGACTCCATAATATAGTACGTTGGGTAGAATATACCGTCTTAAGATTTCTACTCTGTAATTCATTAAATATTATAATATTCTACATCTTGATTTATGTAATATAAATTATATTGTTTTTTTTTAGTGTTTTTTATTTTATCTAAATTTTTCATTACGATAATACGTATCTATGTGTAAGACTTAATTAAGTTTCATTTACATATGCACATGCACTGCAGTTGGGCTTGTCTGAAGAAGACAGGAACTCAAAAACATTGCTGATGAACTATACAGGTGGGCCTTTGAGTGGCACCAAAAATTTCCAAGGAAGCTGGTCAAACAATTTTTCAGATCAGCTGAGCCACCTTGTGTGAGAAATAGAGATGGTATTCTGACTCTCACACATTAGATGGACACACCTTGAACCCAAATGGCAGGATTAACAATGGTGGCCAGTGCAGCCCACAAACAAACAGATTACTGTACACTGATTGTGAGAAAAATGCATCTAGTATAAATTACAATAAATTTATAGTAAACATGCTCCAGTTTTGGCATTATAGTCAAAATTACTATACCTATAGTAAATGAAATACTATAATTATGATTTTAAAAAATACTATAATATAGTAATTATTACTTACCATAATTATAGGTAGTACTTCATTTTTACTATAGCTTTAGTAATTTCGACTATAATGTCAAAACTGGAGCAAGTTTACTATAATTATGATAATTCATAGCATACAAATTTTTCTCAGTGTATGTAGCCAGTCAGGAATTCCATTTGTTTGTGAAGTTTGGCCCAATGTTGTCCACTACAACTTTTGGACAAATGATGTTATGTATTAGAAGCACGAAGACCACTGGAGGAGAATGCATTAGAGGATTGCACTTTATGAATAAGTGCATACATTATCAAGTAACATGTGTTCAGTGTACTCAATTACAGTGCTTAATCACATGCATTTTCAAAATGAGTGAACAATGTGTTGAGAATTATAAGTTTACACAGGTGTAATGTGCTGAAATTTACTGGGGACCAGTGCCTACTAGTAATGTACAGAGAGGAAGTGCTCTTCAAACCTCAAGACCATGGGAACAATATGTACTGAGAAAAATGTATAGTATAAATTACAATAAATTTATAGTAAACGTGCTCCAGTTTTGGAATTATAGTCGAAATTACTATAACTATAGTAAATGAAATACTATAATTATAATAAAAAATACTATAATATAGTAAATATTACCAATATTACCATACATAAATAGTATTTAATTTACTATACTTAGTTATAGTAATTTCGACTATAATGCCAAAACTGGAGCATGTTTACTATAAAATTATGATAATTCATACTAAAACAATTTTTCTCAGTGTGTAGGATTAAGTAAGTATAGAAGAGCCAGAAGAACATATTATACTTGAAAAAGATTATTGAAAATGTTATCTAATCATCATTGTTTTTTAAAAATACCTGGCACCATATTTCTTATCAATCACATTTAAAAAATTTTCAAAATGTTATTTTTCACTGTTATTTTTAAAAAATACCAAGTAAGTACAGCTACTTCTTATTGATCCAGTTTGCAATTTTTTTGAATATGTTTAATTGTTTATTTATCGTTGTTGTTTTTGTACCTATATGAGTTGTAGGTACTGTACTTTCAAGACAATAGCTGTTATGCTAACACTTAACCATAGGAGGTTCCCACCTATAGGTAGGTACTATAATCATTTAATTGAAGTTTTTAAATGTTTAGAATGACTTCATTTTCACATGATAAATTTACATGTCTGATTTTAGTTTATTTTCTCGTATGTGCCAAGTTCGTACATGTTATTTTGGTTGACGTATTAGAAAAACAAAATCGCTAATTACACTGATAATGCTCTCAGAATTATACCTCTGTAAAAATTATTCAAGTCACAATAGGTACCAAAGCGGATGATATGAGAATAAAGTTGAGTGGAATCCAAATGTTTCAATTTTTTCACCACATGTAAAACTAATTATAGACCATAACAACTTTGATATTCAAGCACAATTCTGTCCAAGCTTCAATAAAAAGTTCAACTTGAAAAATTGCCTCAAGCGCAGGTTAAAAACCACTAGATCTTACTATATCTGTAGTACAACAAACCCCACACGAGAATGCTGTCACAACAACGAAGAACTGAGACTTTCACACAAAATCCGTTCGAATTCATCAAAGTAAAACTTTTCACCCCCTCAAACAACTTCCACGACACGATAAAAAACCTCCGGGTGCAACAAACCCAAGAAATAGAATCTTCGTTCGTTTCCTCGTACGTTACATAAGTACGTATTCTACCAACGAACCATGCACATAAATAAATCTACAAATACGCAGTCTACAGTCTACACACAGTGCACAAGCTAGCATAGAACCAGGCAGGGTTGCAACACTCAAAACCAGGCTAAGTAAAGAGGAAGAAAGCTCCGATTAAAGCACATGCGACATACCGGCGCGGCGGCTCTGCTCGTGTATTTGGGTTAATACTATCAATGCTGCGTACCCAGTAACCCACGTTTGTACGTCGCGTCGCATCCCAGCAGCAGCGTAAAGGGAAGAAGACCCCTATACTATCCACATCCATAATATGTAGGGTATACTATATATACTCGTAAAATGCGAGCTTTGTATAAATTTTCAACCCTTGTGTGCACGATCTTGGCTAGTTTTTATCATCCTTCTTCGCCAAACCTGTCATTGGATGGCAAACCGACCAACGCACCCGAGGTAAAAAAACATCTAAATTTCTTGACCGATATCGTGCCCTTTCCTCTATCCCTTGTAACCAACCACTAACATTTTATCGACTAGGGGGGTCTAACTCGAGCTGACAATAAGATACGATACTTCTCTCACGAGGAATAGTTTGTAAAACCAGGATGAGAAAGGGTAGACGAAGAAAGGAAAAAACAACGAACCGCGATGCGATACCGAGTCAAAAACCAAATTCGAAATACTTCAGTTTCGCCGCCGAATTCTTCCTCGAGTTGGTTTTATGGTTTGGATACGCACTGTGGCGATTTTCTCACTTCAACTTGGAAGAAAGTTTCGTTGCACAGTTCTTGTGTGGAAAACCGTGAAGCAACAACTACTTAATGCACAAAACAATTCATCACGTGAAAATGATTTTACAGTAAGTAAGTATTCTCAAGATTGTTTCCGATATTTTAATAATATATTACTACACCAGGTGGGGCAGGATGGCTGAGAAGACAAAAGTGAAAGATTTCTTATGCAGTGCAGTTTTGGTGGAATGAACTGAAGACGCGATTAACCCTTTGGAGGTTCTCTAGGTTCCCATGCTCAGGAAACAAATTGCCTTAATGAGTGTAATAGACTACCCTGCCCAACTGACCGAATCACAAAAAAGTCGAGCTTTCAAAGAAAAATCACGTTAGAAAATGAAATGTTTTTTTTCACTATTATTCTCTCTATGTTCATCTTCATATTCCAACATTCGATTAAGTGATAAAATACTCATTTTTTTTTTACAAAATCAAAGAAAATTCTATGCTACATCTAGTGAATCAAAGCAAAACTGTTTTTATTACTAGTTACTCCTACTACAAAGCTCGCAATTTTGCCAAATTTTGTGTCACATTTCGGCTCGATTTCCGTCAAGATTTTAAGACTTGAAAAATCCTCTATTTGATTCTCGGTGAATTTGTGAACTGCCAGATTTCTTTTTTTAAATCTTGTTTTTTTATATTTTTTCGAATTCATTTTTTATTTTTTTTTACAGAGTGATTTTGTTCTATGTTTTTGATCCATTTTTTAAAAAAAAAATTCTGCACAATATATTTAATTTTTTGTTGGAATGTCACATTTGTGCTTTTTGGAAACTTCCATTTTCCATCAAAACTTTTCATCGAAAGCTCAATTTTTTTGTGATTTGGCCCATTGGGCAAGACGTCCTATCACACTTATCAAAGCAATTCAATTTGCCAACCCTACAACCTAGAGAATTTTCAAAGGGTCAATCATCAAACAAGTCCAAATAGGAGTGAATCAATATAACATATCGAATTTACAGACCCGACGCTAGTAACGAGTTGCCTTAGCTAACCTCGAAAATCAGTACATAATTTTTGCAAGAAATTGACAATTTAGTTCTTGGCAAGCGAAAATCGCAAAAATTTTGAAAAAAATTGAATAAAAGTATTCTAGTATTGATATTTTACATCAAAGGAACCATCTGACTTGATTCATCGCTTCTTTGTTCCAGTGTCGAGATGCCTATGGATTGAAATGATTCAATCTTTTTTACTTTTTGCAACTCAATAAAACCACCAGAAGTGATTTGTCTCTTTTATAAGAAGTCAACAAGAGAAATTTATTCCAATAATAATTATTGTTGAAGTAGGTACAATGACCGTGCACTGCCTCTTCAAAAAAAAAAAAAAATTCACAATAAATGTGCAAAAGTTTGAAAAAATGTCTAGCACCCTGGATAAAGAAGTTCAGACTTCAGATGAATGATTACACTATCTAATTGATTAAAAATATTAATATTAGAACGGTTTTTATCAATTTTCTCGCCTAATTCAACTGGATAAAATTTCATTTTTTCTCATTTGCAGCCCATATTTTATTTTCAAGAAATTTCACGAAGGCTTTATTCAGCAGGAAAAAAATTGAAAAAATGCTTGCTCCTTGAAAATAAAAAAAATCCGCGAACTTGAAATTGTCTGTCTCTATTTCCCTAAGGCTCATCCATGTTATACGTGATTTCCTCAAACGTTAAAGTTAAACCGTTATTCTAACTGACTTTTCTTTCTTTTTCTTCTTACATCTCCAGTAGCCATACAAACTTGGCACTTCCTCAGCCTATGTCGCGTTGACCATGAGACATGATCAAGACGTTCAAATATCAACTTGCACACGATATCTTACAACCTCTATCCATTTCCCGTATCCGGCCACCAAGCACCTGATCGATAGAATCACCTGACAGACCGCAATTACACCACCAGTGATAAAACTATGTAGTCTTACAGCTGAAACCCACCAAAATGAGCCGAATGTACATACCACCAGGATGACTTGTAATCGACACATTGACACACGAGAAACCCATTCAACTTGAGATATACCTCTCCTTCACCTCGCTCCATCTCACAATCTCGTTTCCAATTACCATATACCTACACAAACACACAGTCACACGAATGAGTAGCCCATGTTAGCTATAGGGTGTTGGTAACAGAGACGAAAACCCAACAGAGCCCTTTTTAATATCCCGAATTTCCTCTCCAACGACCGTCATCATTTTCGGCTTGAGAAAAAAAAATCGCTTTGAGAGAGAAAAAGAAAAGGCGAGCAAGAATCCCATTTCCTAATAAAAAATATATATATAAAGGCTGATCACCTCCGATAAAAAGCTCCGACCGTGTAAAAAATTGATCGTCATTTCCACGTTAAATTGCTCCCGCGATATCCAAAAAGGCTCAACGTCCGAAATTATTTCCACTTGGTTTTTCCTTCTTTTTTTCATTTTTCCGACGACGCATACACTACCACACACAGATATGCAGCGAGGTGTACGCAGTTCATATGTGTCTGAACTTTCGTGTACTATACTATACTGTACATTATACCGAAAAAGAGGACGACGACGACGACGAATACTTCGCAGATGGCAAAAAAAAAGAAGAAAGGAAACCGTCAGAGGAAAAAAAAATAGCAAAAAAGACCCCGTCGCTTTATCGCTGCCGAACATGTCTACAGGCATTCGCAACACTCAGCCTATCTTGGCAGAAACGACGACGACGACGACGTCGGTTTGCTTTAAAAATAGCCGAGCTTTTGCTCCGCTGTTGTGTATATTAAAGCTCTCGTGTATACTCTTTAGTAGTATTAGGTACTGAAAACAGCCTCCTACACGAGACCGACTAGGTATACTTATACGAAAGTTCAGCTTCATTTAGCAAACATAACCGAACGAGGTGGCGACGACGATGCGAGGGCGAGGGTTACTCAAACTTTACATGCACACCTGTAGCCCCCCCTCCCTATCGCTTCCATCTGCAGCTATTTCACTGTTCCATTACCCCTTTTAACCCTTCTTCGAAAGCGTACACAATACACAACTTACCGTGTTTTCTAAGTCTCACGCAAATATTACTTTAGATAAGACCGGCGTATACTAGTAACATTGTATGTTGTACTATACGTACGCTACGTACCTTACCTACTGTACCGACTAAGACTCGTATAGTCGTAGGTATTTGGAAATTTCGACAGCGTGAGTCTTTCTTCTCATGCTGTATCCTTCATTCTCTGCACTTTCTTACCCGAACTATTCGGCTTTATAAAATACTACAACGTAGTACAGGGTGTCCACTCATTTCTGGAAATGATTTTCCCTGACTTTTCCAGGTTTTCCAGACCAATTTTTCCATTTTTCCAGACCATTTTTCTCAATTTTCTAGGCTCACTCCATACTTTAATTAAAGAAGTTTTTTTTTTTTTGGGGGGGGGGGGTAATCTTTTTTCATAAGCTTCTCTTCGAACTGGATACTTTTTCGGATATAAAAAAAACAGTTCAACTTTGATTATTAACTTTTCTAATTAAAAATAAATAGAACATGCATCAAGTTTGGCCAATTGATAAAATACATACGTATTCATATAGGTAACTTTTTTTTTTTTTTTTTTTTTGATTTTTGAAGGCCTCAAAATGTGAAATTTGTTGATTTTAAAATGAGAGACAAATTGGCCCGAGCGAAGCGAGGGCTAGAACTTTCGAAAATTTCCATTTCAAGATGCCTGAAAACGAGATTTTTCTTTGAATGCGAAGAGTGTTTATTTTTTTATTTTTTAAATTTTAATATAGAAATGGATGTTTTTTTGAAGGAAGTTTACTCTTGAAAAAGAAAAGAGAACAGGTTCGAGCGAAGCGAGGGGGGAAGCTTCTGAGAATTTGAGTTTCGAGAGGCATAAAAACGAGGTTTTTTATGTGAGGACGAGTAGCTTTCTTTTGACTTTTAAAATTTTAGAATATTTGAATTATGTTTTTTTTTTGAAGGAAGTTGATTTTGAAAAAGAAAACAGAACAGGCCCAAGCGAGGGTGAAAGCTCTTGTAAATTAGTATGTATTTTGAGATGCTTAAAAACGATGTTTTCTTCGTGAGTAGTTCATTCTTTGGCATAAAAACTTGATTTTTATAATCTAGAAATTTTCATGTTGCCTCTGAAAAAGAAAAGAAAACAAGCCCGAGCGAAGCGAGGGCAAAAGCTTTTGAAAATTTGCGTTTCGAGAAGTAAAAAACAGTGTTTTCCTCTCATCACAGGTCCTTATTCAAAATTTTCAATTGATCGTTTTTTCAAAATTCCAGGGATTTTGCGTGAAAATTACGAAATTCCCTGACTTCTCCCTGACTTTTCCAGACCGACCAAATTCCCTGACTTTTCCAGGTTTTCCAGGTTTTCCAGACCTGTGGACACCCTGGTAGTAGTTGAGGTACTTACATTTTTTCGTTAGATTTTAATAAGCAAAAAAGTTTACGAAATGATCGCATTACAGTTAGTATTGTCAGAATAAAGTTTGCTAAGAGTGAAGTGTTCCTTAAAAAAAATGAAAAAACTACGGAGGATGAATCATAAAGTCTTGCATTTCAGTCTGTAGCATCGTATTTCTAAAAGAATTCACAGATTGAACTTCTGCTTCTTCCCTTTTTCTTATAGAAATTTTGAGGGTGAGTACTGAGTAGGTAAGTACTAGGTAGACATCATAGGGTGGGTCGTTCTTCAACTTTTTTCGAATTTCGTTGGACCCTATCGAAAATCATGATCAAATGACCTTAATAAGGTGCAGGAAAAATGTTAAATTTTTTGGTCAACAAGAGATTCCCTCCTTTCTCTAAAGAGAGTACGAAATTAAAGGGAATATTGAAACGTCCGGTGAAAACTCCAGGTACGCCGAAAAAACAGCTTACTTGGAAAGGTTATTCGATCCAACAAACCTAAAAGAATGAAGGTATGTGATAGAAATCTCATGCTAACAAATATCAATTTTCTGGTTGTGCCAACTAGGGGGTGTCGAAGCAACAACCTTTACCGGCATATTCACCTGGTCACAACTCGCGGGGTTCAACTTGTCGCTCCGTAGCAAACACTTTTATCAAAACGTGTTGAAACCACTCATAAGTAAAGTGAGAGGTGTTTTTTTAAAAAATGCATGTGAAATAGAAAAAACTGTCGATTTATCTGGAATTTTCACGATTTAGAGTCATGAAGGATTAAAGTTTAAGGTAAGATATCGCAATTTGAAATTTTTTTTTATTTTGGCCGTAAATTGCGTTTTTGCAATTACCCCAGAAAAAATGGACTCGGGGTAATTGCAAAAACGATTTTTTTTTTTTCATTTTTGCACTTACCACAAATATTTTTTCGCCCTAAATAACTTGAAAATGGTTCGAAATCACAAAACAATAAACTTCCACCGTCACATGATGAGTTACACGTTAGAGAAGTGATCAACAGTTTTACTGAATTTTTAAATTATTGCTCTTTTTCAACGTTTCACTAATATATTTGATGAAAAATGTATTTCTACAACGAGTTTTTTACATTAAAAACATCAGAAATGATCAATAGTTGATTTTTTGTTCATTTTAGCGAGTTTTAAAAAAATAATTTTTCAACATTTTTTCACTCTCCTAAAAATTTGTTGGGGAAGTGGAAAAGTTATCGAATTTTTTACCGAATCAAGACCACGAATACATCAAAAGTTAGCAAATGACACGTAGAATACAGTGAGTGTGTTGAAAATTCAAAAAAATAAAAAAATAAAAAAAATATTGCCCACTTTTGCATTTACCCTAACATGGGGTAAATGCAAAAGTCAATTTTCAAATTTTCAAATTTCAATTTTCTCCACGATTTGTGGACCAAATTGTACCAAAATTTTACCATTGATAGAGAACCCCCTGAAGTATAAGTGGTACAAATTTCAGCTTCATCCGTGCAATAGTCTTCTCACAGCGACCTCTCAAAGTGTCACTAATCAAAAAGTGCTTTGCAATTACCCCAATCTACCTTACTTACATAGGTATTAAAAAAGTTCAAAAATCATTTTCGCTAAATGCAGGAGTTCTCAAAATAATTCGTTTTTTCCTACTTTTAAATATTACAATTTTGTAATCATTTTCTAAAAATAGTAAAATTGGAATTTAACCACTTTCCCGAGGGCGCAATTGACCATATAGGAACGATATTTCCCGAGCATTCGAAATGTAAACAATCAGTTCTCATCCGCGAATTTCGGGCCAAATATGCAAAAAAAGTTGAACTTTTCAAAGTTTTCTTTTTTTGCGCTTTGAATTTTAGAAGAATGATGTGATAATATGAATTTTTAGCTAAAAATACTACGGGTACGAGTCCATTAATTATAATATATCTTGTGTAATTTCAATGAAACATTGAATTTGAAATGCCATCTTGCTTTGTCCCAGAGTGCAATCATAGAAAAGATCGCAATGAATGTAAAAGCGTTTAAAAACGTGCAGGGTAAAAAACATTAGGTAAGTTCATCATTCAAGTTTCATTAATTTCAGATTGTTCACACTAACAAAGCATACATGGAAAAAATGTTATTAATATACGATGTTCTTGCATACATTATAGACGAAAAGATCGAAGACCTAGGACAAATGATCGTGTTTGCAGTTGTCATTTTCAGTTATCCAGTTCTAACGATAAGAAAAATCGAATACCAATAGTATTTCTATTCAATGTTGAAAGTAATGCGAAGGCAAATGAGAATATATTACGCATACTCTTTATCTAAAGCTATAAAACAAAAGTTTGTACATATTAAATTCCTCAAATTATCTTCAAAAATTCTTTGTTCAAAATACTCATTCCTATTGTTATGAAAATGATTGGTACAAGCTAAGATGCTCCTAACCCTGAAAATGAAGTTTCCAATCGAATATCTCGTGATCTCAATAATGATATGGGTACTACCGGGTGACCAAGAATAATGGATTTCGATGTTATCGAAAGGGAGAGAAAATTCCCACGATGAAAATTAAAAAATTAAATAATCATGTAAAAATGGGCGTTTGAGTGATTGTTTCAATGAAACACGAAATAATCTTTCATTTTGCATCGAAACAATAATTCGAAAGCACCTTTTCTCGATTGTTACTCCATTTTCCAATTTTTACCTGAGGAAATTTTTTCCCCTTTTTGACTTAATCAGAACATTTCAAAACCCATTATTCTTGGTCACCCGGAAGTAACGCTCAAAATTGTGATAACATAGATGCCGACTATGTTCAAATCAACAATATTAATATTACGTTAGATCACCCTACTGGTGTTGATGTGAAACACAAACGCTTATTGTGCACCTTGAGATATAGAAAATGAGATGTTAAGAATGGAGATTATTGCTTTGGTGGAGGAAAATCAAAACCTAAAACAACCCCGTCCATTCAACTGGGACCGGATTCAAGCTAAGCAAGTGAAGCAGATGTTATTGTTTTACAGATTTTTGGGGGCTCAAAATTTTGGTCAAAATGCGAAAAAATGTCTAATATTATTTGATACATTGTTTCATATGTTTTTTAGAGGTTCTTTATACATGGGTTTCCATGTCGGGGAAACAGATTGCTTTAAAAGAAGTAATAGAGTACCCTTCTCAATTGACCAAATCACAAAAAAGTTGAGTCATTAAAGAGAAATCATTTTGGAAAATGAAAGTTCTTTTGAAAAAGCTCAAATCTCTCATTTTCAACAAAACAAATTAATATGAATTGGAAATTTCTTTCAAAAATAATTTAACAACATGACGAGTAAAAAACATTAGCCCTTAAAAACATTTTAAAAAGAATAATAGGTAAGTAAGATGAAAAATTTATTGTAATAACGACAATGAAGAAGGTCATCTGGAATTTCCCAAAGTTACGCAAACCTAAAAATTTGGTGAAAGAAATGCCTTCGCCCAAAAATTGAAGAAAACAAAAATCTAGGTCGCAAATACAGAGGATTTTATAATCAAGTCATAAAATCTTGTCGAAACATCTATAAAGCTCTCCATTTCGTGAAAATTTTCATATTTCGGTCTGATTTTCTAACTTGATAAAAAATCCTCATTTTGCAACCTAGATTTTTGTTTGCTTCATTTTTTGGACTAGAGAATTTTTTTCACCAAAATTTTTATCATTGTTCAACTTGGGAGATGCCAGATGAGTTTTTTTACTATCGCGTTATTATGATTTTATTTCTCATTCATTTTTTAAACTCTATACTCTTGACTAGGGTTCTTTACTAATCCGTTAAATTATTTTTGAAGAAAATTTCCAACTTGTATTCTTTTTTTTGTGTTGGAAATGAAGGATTTGAGCCGTTTCGAAATTTTCATCCTCCAAAATTACTCGTAATTTTTCTGTGAGAGCTCAACTTCTTCATGAGTTGGCCAATTGGGTAAGATACCCAATAACACTCATCAAAGCAATTTGTTTCCCCAACATGGAACCCTAGAGAACCTTTAAAGAGTTCACAATCTACATAATTTTCATTTTTACAACAACCAAAATCGGACAAACTACTGTTATCCAAATGCGACATATTTCAAAAGTGTTCTGGCTCGGTTACGTATTCAGAGTTTACAACCCATATAATGAATTCAAGCGAAGTGAGAAACATTTTATGCCACCAAGGCAAAAATGTATACTCGTAGCAGAAAAATAGTGATAAAGTGACGATTGTGCATGCTGATTGCTGAAAAAACTCAATACCCTTCGTACTAGCGGACACAAAATACAGAAAATTCCAAAGCTAACAAATTAGTGATTTTCTCTCCAGAAAGTACGTAAAATCTTCAATTAAGAAACTACACATCGAGTTCTGACTGTGTTGTCGATCTGTTCAACTAGTTTATTCACAGTTGGGATGATTTGCAGACAAATCAAGTGTATTTTAATGGCTAGCACAATTTTGATTATTCCCCTGTTTTCACCGAAATAAAGAAGCAAGCTGGTCAATAAAATACACTTGAAGTGTCTGCCTGGAAATAGCTTCTATTGTAGATAAACTCGTCAATTCGGTCGAGAGGAAGCCAGAACTCGATTTTTAGCAGCCCAAATGAAAGTCGCACCAGACACCTCAGAATAAAAGAAAAGTGAAATAAGGATGTGAGCGGAAGGGGGAGGGGTGAATTACATTATAAACTCGTCAATTCGGTCGAGAGGAAGCCAGAACTCGATTTTTAGCAGCCCAAATGAAAGTCGCACCAGACACCTCAGAATAAAAGAAAAGTGAAATAAGGATGTGAGCGGAAGGGGGAGGGGTGAATTACATTATTAATATTTAGACATAATCCGACAGTTGGTAAGATCTAATTCGAACAAAATCAAAAGGTAAGACGAGGTCATTTGTAAAATAACGCCATTGTCGTCTCGGCGTTTCACTGATCTTCCTGTAGTTTTCATTTTCTTCACTTTTCAGACTCAGAATAGAAGCAAGAAGCACAATAAACCCATCGATTTCGACGACGACGAATGGTTTACGATACGGCCCTGTTGACGATTTAATTCGATCGAACAACAACACTATCTAAAATAATAACGTCAACAGTACAACTGTAGTGTTTCTAATACTACTGTGTAACAAAATCGAGTCTGTGGGGTTTGAGGGGCAGGGGGACACGGCGCTACCAAATTACGCGGTCGCTATCGCTGCGCGTTAATTGCGAACGTTTCCTGAGCGGCGTCGCGGTGTCATTTTATGGGTAATTTTTGCGGCACGATGGATACACAAGATGCAGCGACGCGACGTCATTCACATCGCATAGGGATGGCATAGCAGTGGTATTTCTATTACGACGACAGCGATGGCTAATTTGCGTCTGTACAATACGCGAATAAAAGCTATGCTATGGCGAAAGAGGGCAGAGATCAGGATAAAATGTTCCAGATGAGATTTAAACAACTGTGGTCTTGCGGTAACCGAGTAATTCGTAATTGAAGATGCTATGCGAGACCGTGATTACTAAAATTTCAAAATCGATTTTGGGGTCAGAAAAAAATCTGTAAAAATCTGTGCTGAAGTCACACACGATAAAAAAAGTGCTATGCCCCCACCAAGGAGGAAGCGTATTAAAATTACTATTTTATGGTTAGTTTCTTTTAAGCCATCCACTGTCAAATTAATCATTTGGTAAGTTTTTTTTTTCAAATACTTTTCATAATTCCTTAAACCCCCCCCCCCCCAAATGAAGACCAGAGATCTCAAATTTACCACATCGAAATCCTATATCAATCACCACGTTGACGAAAAAACAAACCCAAACGAGCCCCAAAAAATGAATTTACACAAATTCGCCTCGTGTTTCGGTATTTTTCACGCTGCTTTCAGAGCAGATTTCCACCAACTCGAGGTTAGGTGAATTTCACCCTTACACCGATAAGATGAATTTCCGCAGTCGTCGTATACTCGTATTTTCGCTTATCTAGTACACGAGTTTCGCGTACCTCTAACTCGCAACTAGAGCTCGAGCGTACAGCTCCGCTGACCATACACACGAGAGTGGAAATTTATGGCGAAAGATGTAATATATCAAGTCGGCGAGATGATTTCGTTATACTTATGCTGCTTGCTAGTGCTACAACAAGGAGCAGAGCGGAGTAGGCTTTTACCTCGTACACGAGCTCGTAGCGTTAGGCGAGAAATTAGACAGGAGGGTTACAGAAGGGAAGATGTTGTAAAGTACGGTATAAGTTTTTAAAGGGATTTGTAAAGCGAATGAGAAGATATGAACGGCAAGAGAAGAGGAGCTGAGCGGCACAACTACGCGTATTTATGGCGGATAATGGTTTATAATGACGGTTGCGGCGTTGTTTTTTTTTCTTCTCTTTTCTTCAAAGCCACAGCCAGAGAAGCCCTTAAAAGAAAATGGGGAAATTTAGAATGCGTCAAGTTTACACTACGCGTATATGATTATGATGGTGAGATGCTTTCTCGAGGTTGGGAAGGAAGACAGGGTGAGATGTTCTGAGAGGGTTCATGTAGAAATTTCTGTTATGTGAGATGAACTCGAGTATACGGTTTGTTAAGAAGAACGCGAGTGAAGGGAAAGTTTGTCGAAAAGTTTGTTGTCCCTGTGTTATTGCTCACCTTGGTAAGAAAGATTGAGACCAAAAATTGGCACCAACGTGTTCCAAAATATGTCCTCAGTCACAGAATTATACGTACATTATATCTTTCAATGTGCTGACATGATTGATGCGTAATATATGTACGTAGAGAAAATATTTTTAAAACACGAATTTACCCAAAAATGAGTCATTTTAAAATTTTTAATCGTTCTGTAGAACTCCAAAAGTGTTCTTGAATTTTGAAAACAATGGCGATGGCCTAGCCTGACGCAGAACCTCAATGCTATTTTTGAAACTGGAACATTTCCCCAAAACAGGTTGGGTAAGACCTTTCGTGAACATTCGCTCCTTGGGAGTTCATATCTGTGACTTTCGATTCGAAATGAGGGTCTTCACTGAATTTAGTCAGAATCCTTCTGCATTTTTGTGAAATATTTCTGGAAGCTGGGATGCCACACAACTTCAAATTGGATTTAATCGATAAATTTTAAGATACCAGCTTAGAAAGGAATACTGGAATTTGCAAACCACGTACTCACGAAAGTTGTATTTGTGCCACAAGAAACTTGAGACCCGAACGTCAAAAATGGTGAAGCAATGAGTCCTCAAAGTAGGATCTCACATGACTTCCTGTAAGAAAAAGTACTCCCCTCCTACTGAAAAAAACAAGATCGGGGTTCTTTGACCCTCTGAACCCGACACTGGAAATGGACCACAGCAGTCTCGTCACATTATTGTTTTTCACGTCAAATTATTGTTTTTCACTGATTGCAACAGGATTTTTTACTTTGCTAGCAGCTCATTGATTCTTCAATTTTTTTTTTCAACTTCCAACATTGAAGAAGAAGATGGCTCTTAGTGCTTTAGCCCCATGAATTTAGCACATAAAAAACGATGTGTGATATGACTCAGTCTCTTCAGTTTTTCATTTACTGTTTTTCGACTAATTATATGTATGTAATATCAGGGTATCTAACGGATTTTTTTTTGAAAAAATCACTACTTTTTCACTACTTTTTTCAATACCTTTTTTCAACCAAATTTTCAGAATGCCATCCACTCGACCACCCCCCCCCCCCTACACACAAAAAAATTAACAAAGTCAAATTTTTCACATGAAATTTTTTTTAAAAATTGAAACTGGAAGAAAATTTGTAATTTTAATCAAAATTATTGAAAAAAACAATACAAATAAACGAGCTTATTACATTCGTTATAAGACAAGGGGTCAAACAAAATTTCAAAATAAAAAATCAGGACTTTAGCTGCAGGACATTTTTTAAACACTAGAGATTTTATTTAAAAAAAGGAGCCGGGGGGAGGCAAAATTTTACATTAGAATTTTTCGCTTTTAGTTTTCCAATGTCTTCAACATTCCAAAATTTTTTTCAAGCAAGCGGATGTCGAAAATATAATTTTATCATTTCAATTTTTGATTTTTTTTCACGTTAAACGTTCTTGCTGCTGATGTAATGAAATTGGGTGAATGAAAAACTTTTTTTCAAGAAACCAAATTTTTTATTTCGAGAGAGAGGCACATGTGTAAAAAACGATGATTTTTAGTGTGATGAATTAGTTAATTATAAAAAGCTTATTAGTTATTACTTTGTTTAAAAATTTTGAAATTCAAATGTTTTTTTTTTTTAAATTCAAAATTGAAAAAAAAGCAAACGAGCCCGAGCGAAGCGAGGGCAGAAGCTTTCAAAAATTGATGTTTAGAGAAGTGAAAAAAAAATTTCTTCATGCAGGGAGGAGTTTATTTTTTCTGATTCAAACTTTGAACATTTCTTGAATTTGAACAATAGTTTATCACGGGGAAAAAGAGTAAACAGCCCGAGCGAAGCGAGGGTAAAAGCTCTCAAAAATGTGTAATTCAAGCTCTAAAAAAGTCGACAAATGAGCTCTTTTCTACGGAATAAAGATCGAGAAAAAGGAACGAATTTGAATTTTTTTCATTTTTTCACTACCTTTTTAACAAAATTCACTACTTTTTCACTACTTTCACTACCCATTTTAAAAATCACTACTTTTTCACTACTTTCAATACTTGCACTACCTGTTAGATACCCTGAATATGGTCGATGTCCCTCTATAATACTGTGGAAAACCTCCATAAGTGGAAGAAAAATCGTTTCCCTAGAACTTCCCTATCTAAACCTATGTTAAAGTAACCTTTTTAAGTGGAAACGGAACCTTACATAAGTGGAATTTTGTTTTGCAGCAGAACCTCTGGAACTGAAATGTTACTTTCGTTTTACCTCTTTAAATGAAATTCCTTTCCTTCTTTACTTCTTTAATTGAAACATTTATCATAACAGCACCTCTTTGATTAGAATTCGTTTCAGTTAAAGGGGAAAGAGGGAAGGAATTTCACGTATAGAGGTACAACGAAAGAAGCATTTCAGTTTCAGAGGTTCTGCTATTCTAAATAAAATTCCACTTATATGGTTACTTCAACATAAGTTTAGATAATAGGGAAGTGCGAGGGAAATGAAAACCTCCATAAAGGGAGGAGTTTATTTTTCTGATTCAAACTTTGAACAATAGTTTTTCACAGGGAAAAAGAGTAAACAGCCCGAGCGAAGCGAGGGCAAAAGCTCTCAAAAATATGTAATTCAAGCTCTAAAAAAGTCGACAAATGAGCTGTTTTATATACGGAATAAAGATCGAGAAAAAGTAACGAATTTGAATTTTTTGATTTTTTCACTACCTTTTTAACAAAATTCACTACTTTTTCACTACTTTCACTACCCATTTTAAAAATCACTACTTTTTCACTACTTTCACTACTTGCACTACCTGTTAGATACCCTGATAATAGTGATTTTTACTCAGCCAAAAAATACATTTTACCTGGAAATTAGGTAAAATTTATTACTCTCATAGTAAAAATCACAATATTTTTGAATAGGATCCGGTTACTGTATGAAATAGTAAAAATTATCCATAATTTTTTTTTTCCGTGATTTAATAAAAGTAAACAAGCCATCAGCCATCATTCGCTGATAGCAAGAGAGTTTTTGCATTTGATTTTTGCTGATTGGCTTCTTTTATGCCACGAAAAAAACGTAGACAAAATTTCAAAATGCTTTTTCCGTGAAAAAAATTCACTTCACTTTTCTGTAAAACAGAAATTTTTTCAACGTTTAAAGTAATAAAAAAATGAATTATGAATTTGATAATCAAGTTTTAAAGAGCGATTTTTATTTCAAATGAAAGAGGTAAGTAATCTTCCTCTTTCGAAAACAATAATTTGTTTGGTGAAAATCTTTATATAAACGAAAAAAACAAGCCATCAGCTATTCGCTGATTGCAAGACAGTTTTTGCATTTGCTTTCACTATTACGTACTTGCCTATAAACTAACGAGTACTGCTGTAACAGTCCCTAAAGTATCTCGAAAACGTGCTACCAAAGAAGTATAAAAGCTCTTGCAACTTCAACGCCTAAAAAGTCAAAGAAAAAATTACTTTTTTGGTAATTTTAGAACTATTGTTAATTTTGATGTTTGTAAATTTAAGCTACACCATCGTTTTTAAACTTTAAAAAAATGTAATTTTATATTTAAAACGAAAAAAAAAGATTATCAAATTCCTCAAAATGTATTTTTGAAATTTGAAAGAAACACTTTTTTTTTAAATTTTTTATTTCTGTTTTGATGTTTTCAGCATTTGTGAATTTAACTTACACGATCGTTTTCAAACTTTTTAAAAATGTAATTTTACATTTAAAACGAAAAAAAACACGATTTTCAGCTTTCTCAAAAGTCAAAATGTAGTTTTGAAATTTGAAAAAAAAAACACTTTTTTTGCATATTGTTTTCATGTCTCTTCTTACGTTTTCAGCATTTGTGAGCGGAATATAGCACCTCAGACCTTTCTGGGAGGTCTTGAATGGATTTTGAATGTCTGGGACCAAAAATCCGTCAAAAAGTGAAAATGATTTTTCAGGCCCGAATAAGGTCGATTTTATCACGTCGTCGTCGCGTCACAGAATGTAAATGTACTCGTATGTATTAAAATGAAGCCGAATAAATTTCTCGTAAATTAGAACATTCAACTTGACAACTTTTTGATGGAATAATCAGCATAATCTCACCTTGGACGTTCAGCATCAATTTACTGATTTATCAGTTCCACTTGATAAAAAGATGTCTGATTTTTATAAAATTGAATTTAAATAATTTATTGTACCATTTAAAAATTGCTTGGCAATTTTCTATGAATCCAGCCCCAAAATTACAAACGACAATATTTTTGAGAATCATTGGACCATATAACCGAACTACCTTTTCTCAAAGATGATCTCGTGGGGAAAAATAAAACCGCGTCACAACTCTCCATCCCCATTTACAATTCGCAATAGACATTTGAAAATAATTATGTGCATCCACAGCTCAAAATAAACGCATTCAGCTTGCAACTCTCTATCGTGTTTGTTTCAAGCCATAGATTGGAAAACTGTGTCCACGTCGAACCTCAGATTCGTTTCTCTTCATCGAGCCTTTAACCTCACATCTCATTTATATTAGCTCTCAGCTCTAAAACTAAGTTTGTATCCAGCCTTTGAACTTTTTTCGACCAAGAATCTCGGCAGAAATGATGCGATAGATTTTATCTACATACATAGTTCGATTTCAGTTTCCAGCCAGAGTAAATTTGTATCACGAGTATGAAGCAGTATAAAAATTCAAAAAATGAACTTTTCTGAGCTAAAACGCTCCAAAGAAACCGAAGCTCTCCAACAAAAAATCAACTTTCAACAGGTTCTTATTGTCCACAAAACTGCTTTCTCAACTTCTTCCTAAAAGAATTAGCCTAGCATCTAACATAAGCTCCAACAACTCCAAGTATTTGCTACCCAACTTCAGCAAAAGGTGCGTGAAAATCCAGTTCAAAATCTCAAAAAAAAACCTCCAGTCACTGCGCTCAACTCAAACAACGAAAAAGAAAACAAACTCGACGCATTTCCTCGTTTCATTTTCAACCATGTTCAATAAACTCACAGAAATCGTAGGCGAACTTGTTTCTTCAACGACCACAACCACCGCGCCATCCCATCCAACCACGAATTCACAATAAGTACCAACTATGCATACGCTTGCACCGAGATACCGGTTCAACGAGGGTCAATACTTCTCCACATTTGGTGGATGCTGCGACATTACGTATCGCGTACTCTAACTTTACGTACCTAGAGCAAGTAAAAGTACACGAGTACAGACTATTTATAAAGCGATGCTCATTCTTGTTAGGTTATTGATCTACATTCGGCCGGGATTTGTTTTCGCACACGCGTCTCCCGCGCAATTGCGGGCGTACTACGCGTCTGCATAGTCGGAGAAAGACGAGATAGAGAGAGAAATGATGCATTTACCACGAGATGGAGGCGTCAAAGTACACGTGCAGAGTTGCGCACAGGCACAACCGCAAGAGAGATACAGAGACGAAGACGAACCGATGAACCGGTTTCCAGTGCAGCTATTTTAATTATTATTATCTACGCAAACGCGTAACCTTGCCAATGAAAACAATTACCTGTCACTGTCAGTGCAGCGCCGAATTCCGTAGCTGTAGCTTCCTTCGTCCGGTCTTTTCAGCGTATTTTTTTTCTTAATCAGCTGCAGCAAAGTCTGCGAATAAAAATACGAACGTGGTTAGCACAATGACTGCGATGAGAACCAGTTGCAGGGTTTGAATAAGAGTGCGTAATTTTGTACTAATATTCTCGCGCCTAATGGGCTATTTGCTTTTCATGCAGAGTACACAAGTATCGTGGTAATTTCCCGCAATGTAAATCATTATAGCATATTGTTTGTGTGGATTAACTCTACCATGTGTAATGCAGCCTTCCATCTTTCCTGCACTCAGATCTTTCTTTCCTTCCGATTCGCTTCCCTGCAGCCTCACATACTTAGGTAGGTATATAGTGTGTAAATATGCAGTTTGGTTTCGTGACGTGTGGGAAGGTTCAAGATACCCTTACTCATTACGTCGTCGATCGGATGGAAAGTGGAACGAATTAGATTCTACATAGATGCAGTCGGCTACTTTGAGCTGTAAGGTAACGGCGAAAAAAATTGGTAATCAAAGGGTTCGAACGTACGCACCGAAAGATATAAGTATTACCTATGCGGTAGCAACCAAATAGCTCGAAGTATTTCATGTATAACGGTTTGTTCACACGAACGTGTGTGGTTTTTTTCATCGCAGATACGCTTAAAAATATACTATACGTAAAATGCAAGTTGCGCGATTTGTGATACGTAACACGACCAATGCATTCGTGTTGAGATGAACTTCGAAGATACCATTGCAATGCGGAGAAATATTCGGTATCTGCTGCAACCATTTATGGCCGAGACAGAAATGCATGCAAGTGGGAAAAATATGCTCAATTTGATGTTAGAAAACCCGTATGCTCTCACAGAATAAAAAACACAGTTTTATTTTCCCCGAGGGCAAAGTTGAATCCACCGGATCTGCGATTTTGGGTTGAAACCAAAATTCAATAACAAAGATGTACTCTTGGTTTACTCGACTGTTTTTCTCATTTACCGGGTGGCCCCAAAAAGTGTCAACACTTGATTATATGTATGAGGGTATCGCGTTGAACTCAATTAATGCAAAAACTAAAAGTTGGCGAACGTAGTGTAAATCTATGAATAAGTAGTAGCTAGAGTGACGTTGCCTGCACAAAATGATTTTTTATTCAACATCATTCGACGAACTGTTCACGAGATATCGAGGGAAAACAATCCTGAGATTAGCAACAGAAAAACAGCATGTTCAAGCAAAAACATCAACAAACTACGTAATTTTCAATTTTTGGAACAAAAATACATTCGACGATAAAATCATTACGTCTTTTTACTTTTTAGTAAGTACCTACCAATTCCAAAAATTAATTCAATTTTATTGCCGAAGGTAATTTTGTTCTAAAATCTGATTCAATTTCATCGGTGGACATGTTTTTATTCCAAAAAACAACAAAAAAACAAACAAACAAGTGCATTGAATATGGCACTATTGTGTTGCTATGTATATTCTTCTGATCGTTTACGCTCAAAATTTTATATCATGAACGGCTCACCGAATGGAGTTGAATAAAAACCAATTTTGTAGAGAAAGAGTTCTTCTCCAAGTATTGACATTTTTTGAAACCATTCTTAATATGCACTTCTTCTTACGAAACGAATGAAGAGCTGACAAATATTTTTTTTCATTCTAAAGCAAGTAAGTGAAATCTTGTACTTTCCATGCACACCTTTGATGACCTTTGGGATGACCAATTTTCTAACTTTGGACGACCATTTTACATGTAGATTTAAAATTCAACTTTGATAGGTGATTTTTATAGAATTTTTTACAATTTCGGAGTTAATGACTCTATTATTACTGAAATTCCATCGATTTTTGGTAATTTTCAAGTAATCAATAGGGTGTTCCTTAAATACATGACAAAAAAAAAATCGCGATTTCTTCTGCTTCCAACCTTCAAAGTGATGACCTCTGATGAAAAAATAATCCCTATTTTTTTTATTTTTTCCATTTCTGAAAAACTCGGGTTGCGGAAGGCCTCTTAATTTTCAAAAATTTTAAAAAATCCAACTTCAAAGCAAAATTTTAAAAATTCAAAAATTTCAAGTTTCAACACTTTTAAAAAGGTTTTTTTGAGCAAAATGAACTCTTATAAGGATATTGACCCCATCCCTAGAAAACCAAGTCGGTCTCCTAGAACAGCTGAAATTCCTATTTTACATTAAATTTCAGCTATTTTTAGGGGATTAGCTTGGTTTTCAATGGAGGGTGCTAAAATCGTCATGAGAGTTTATTTTACTCAAAAGAGACTTTTTTAGAGATAACAGAACGAGAAATTTTGAAATTTTAAAATTCTACAGGGAATTTGTATTTTATAAAATTTTTGAAAATTGAGGGAGGGGACCCCCGCAGCTCTAGTTTTTCGAAAACGGAAAAAATAAAAATAGGGAATTATTTTCTCACTAGAGGTCACCACTACGGGAGTTGGAAGGGAGGAAAATCCTAACATCGAAAATAAGGACCACCCTGTAGTAATTAATAATAATTTTTAACGGTTTTTATTATGTTTTATGTGATTTTTTCATAATTTCATTATCCATATCTATGGTTATTAGATCATATTTTCTGTATTTCACTTTTTTTTCTCATGACTGAGCATTTTTGCGATATTCTGCTCCATCTTTCACATTTTTCTATCAATTTTCAACAATTTCATCAATCTTTACGGCATTTCAACAAATTTTCAAACAGTTTCTGCATTTTGTTAAATTATGAATTTTTCCATCAATCAGAAACTGGGAAGTCTATTCAACACTAATTCTTATGATAATTGCTGAATTTCAGACAAAGTATCATTCAATTGTGAGAATTTAGATCAATTTTTTGTATATATAGTTGCGTTTAATTTTTGACCAAAAGGATGACTCATATTTAAAGATGCCTTAAAAATTGAATTTGGCTAAAATTTTGGCAGGAAAAAAATCCTTGGCTTTTGTAGATATGAGTTTAAAATGTCAAAATATGGTAGGTGTGCGGCATATTTTGGATTTTACCATAAGAACAATAGAGGAGAGAAGCTAAGAACTCTCAATTTTTGAAATACCTCAGCCGCAGAAATTTTTTCTATAAGAAGCGGACACTTCCTCACTCCAAATATATACGTTTATTTCAGCAGGCCAGTGCAAAATGGGGCGTTAGTGCTCCGCCAGTGTGACTTTTACTTGCAGAAGTTCATTTCGCATATATTGAACAACAGTTGGTGAGAAACGGCTAGCACAATAGGGTGCAGAGAAAGTTCGAAGTCGTGTTCATCCACAGCATCAAGTAGAAATGAGCTGTAGTACCTTCAAAAGTAGGGGTTTCTTGGAAGTTCAGCAAACCCCAGATCAGGCAGGCTTCAGGAGGGGGTTCTCAACGACTGACCACCTCTTCACAGTTAATCAGCTGATGGAAAAAGCTAGTGAATTCCAAGTCTCCCTCCACCTCGCCTTCATTGATTTCCAAAAGGCCTTTGACTCCCTTAATCATAACTTTATGCTGAAAGCCTTGAGGAACCAGGGGGTACCAGGGGATTATGTAACCCTGATTCGAAATATGTACACGGGACTAAAGGCTAGCATCACTACCGAAATTAAAGGGGAGCCCTTCAGCATACAAAAAGGGGTTAAACAAGGAGACCCTCTGTCGCCAATCATCTTTTGTGCAGCTCTGGAAGAAATTTTTAAAGGATTAAAATGGGAGGATAAGGGTATCAAAATTTGGGGGCAAAATTTAAATAACTTGAGGTTTGCTGATGATGTAGTCCTGGTGGCCGGAAGCCTGGGCGAGCTCTTAAAAATGATCTCGGAATTGCAAATGGCATGTCAAGAAGCAGGTCTAAAAATGAATGCCTCCAAAACTAAGATCCTATCCAAAAGTTCAGAAGGGAATGAAATTAGTATCAACGGTGAACACTTTGAAAATGTTACGGAAACTAAATACTTGGGTCAAATTATTTCATTCGAGAACAAAATGGTAAAAGAAGTTAATAGAATTTCGATGGGGTGGAGAAAATTCTGGTCTTTAAAATTTATCCTAAAAGGAAGTTATTCAAATAAGCTAAAAACAAATATAATTAATGCATGTGTCTTCCCAGTGATTTCTTATGGAGCTCAAACTTGGACCCTCAGCAGCAATCTCAAGAAAAAAATAAATGTTACCCAAAACGCCATGATTCGCTCAATGTTGGGGGTTTCAAGGAAGCAAAAAATCAGAATGTCAAGCCTCAGACAAACAGCCAAGAGTAATAGGGTGTTAACCCATGAAATTAGAAGGAAAAAATGGGAGTGGGCAGGACATATTGTAAGGGCGAAGGACGGTAGGTGGGGAAACAAAATTCTAAACTGGATACCAGAAGGGGGGAGAAGACGAGGAGCACAGAGGGCGAGGTGGTCGGATGACATTGTCAAATTCCTGAAGACAAATCACTACTGCAGAATAGCGCTTGACCGGGCTGAATGGGCCCGGCTAAAGGAATCCTTTGCTCAAGATTTGGGCCTGACTTACTAGTAAATATTGAAAAAACAACTGTATATGTAATGTTTTTGTACGTAAAGTCAATAAAGGAATTTATTTATTTATTTATTTATATCATCCACAGCATCAAGTAGAAATGAGCTGTAGTACCTTCAAAAGTGACCTCGCAACCAATACCAAAATGGGTAAAAATTTCGTGAGACGCTAATATATTTCGACGAAAATATTTTTGAACATTTTTTTTCAAATTTCAAGCTCAAAATTGAGTCATGATTTTTACGATTTTTAGAAAACTATCAAGCGACCTATTAGAATGGTTTGAAATTCAGCCAAAAAATGTAAATATTTTGACGAAAATGTTTTCTGAGCCCAAAATTCAGTCATTCGCAATAAGTATTACCAAAAGAAAAATCTTAAAATATCGAAATTGGTTAGAAAACTTTGAAAGTAAGTAAGTGAATATAAAATTCCAATGGAAACTATTTTTTTGAGCATTTATGAAAAATTTTGGAACCAAAATATTGAATCATGATTTTCGAGGTCTTTGAAAAAATGTCATGTGGCCTATCAATTCCGATAAAAACGTTTTTCGAGCATTTCTGAAGAATTCTGAGATCTAGAATAGATCTCGATACTCTGAGATTTTCACAAACAATTCGTAACCTTCAACGAAAATATTTCTCGAGCTTTTTGAGGAATTTCGAGTACAAATTTTGGTCAATTTTTTGGCCAGCTATGAAAAAGTATCATCAGGCTACTCAAAAAAACTAGTCACATGAAGAGAAATCAAAGCAACGGTAATAAAATAACTGTGAAAGTTGTTCAAAGTTTTCATCTCATCAACTGAACAAAATATTTCAAGTGTGTATTCGATCACTCGAGCGATTAGTGAAAGAAAAGTAAGATGAAAATGATATTTTTGCAGCGAATCACAAAACAAAAATATTCATAACTTACATATTAAGATTTCTCAACAATTCGCAAAAAGGTACAATTGAGAAGATTTTCGATCGCACGAGCACTTAAGAGTACGAAAATTATGTATGCAGTTCAGAAAATTGCATTCATGCAGCGGTCGAGCCAAACCCATAATTCAAGCCAAAAAATATTCCACTCTCACATTTCCCCCTGCCCAAATTACACCTTGTTTTCACGATTTCACGATTTCGATTTCCTCGAAAAACACTACACACCAACAAAAAAACCAACATCGATGCAAAGAAGAGAGGAAGAACAGAAGAGGAGTCGAGAACAAAAACCTAGGTACGGTAAGAAAATTCAACATTCTCTCGTTTTTCTTTATCGAATTATCTAATAAGTTTACCCTACGTGCTCGGAAAGCTTCAATGTATCTCCGGTAAGTTTATTTAGTCCCTCCACTTTCACCCTTATGCTGACGACACGACGACGATCTCGTCCCGCGTCTGATTTCCCATCTCTGTTTTTATCGTTTCACGACAAAGACGACGATGTCGACGTACGTAAACGTATATACCGAGTATATAAAGAATACGAAGGCGGGGTGCAGAAGGGATGAGGTGAATTTAGCACAGCGCGACAGCTAACGAAATTTTTGAGAAAATGTCTTTTGAAAAGAGAGGCACGACGCGATGGTACACGGACGAGGATCGGTACAGCGAACGAGAGCGAGAGGTTGACCTCGATATTTGGGCTAAAGTATTAAATTGTAATCCAGCGCGCCGTCGGTATTTGGCGAAAGAATTTATCACATTTTCATAATGTACAAAGTTTTATGGAAAATATTACCTTGTCCCGTACCCTTTGCCTTTTCAGGGTGGCGACGCTACACGACGACGGATCCCCGTATCTAGCTACTTTTTTTTCTCTCTCTCTCTCTGGTACTAGGAGGGAAGTTTATATAAGAGTGCTTGCTCCATTATTGAGCCGGCGTTGTTATGAATATTAACGTGATTTATGGGCGTATAAAAAGTTTATAAAAAAATCAACTTTCGGTTTTTTTTTTTTCATAAATTAGCCCGTAGTAGTTGCACGTATTAAAAAAAAGCGTTCTCTTGTGGTCTCACGGCGGTAGAGAAGAGGGTAGAAAGTGTACATTTTACGAGCGTGTTGGATTATATCCGACGAGTAGACGAAATAGCGGAGAAAAGTTACGCTTTCGCGAGACACATTAACGAGTGTCGTTTTGGCGAGGAGGGCGCAGTGGTGGCGTTGCCAGTGGCCCCAGCGACGTGGCTGTGTGACGCGAATATTGCCTAACGATTATAAATCGTTACCTGAATGTAAAGCAAGTGGAGGCAGATGAGAAAAAGTATTAAAAAGTATGCCCCGAGATAATTAGCCATTAATGGGAGGTAAATGGTTCAGAATACTCTGGGGTGCGTTTATGTACCATGAATATCTTCAATGGCGGGTGGGTACTGGGTATGGATAAAAACTGCAACGATCTTGCTAACAAATCAGAATTGAAAACTATTCGAATCCGGTATAGTTAAGATCCAAAATTTTGAAAATTCAAATATACGAAAACTTTCATCGCATCACACATGTTTGAATGAAAATCAATATTATGAGACTTCTTGAATAAGGCAAAGACATACGCGATAGAGAAGGCCAGTAATAATATATAAATGTAGATGTACCTATTAGTCAGTTGATGAGTAAGTAAACAAAAATATCAATTTCTGATCAGCATTCCGTTCTACACAAATGCCTCCCTCTCATTTTTTTGAATACGGAAACCAATTTCAAGATTTCAAACTATTTACGAAGTCTTCCAATCGACAGAAACATTTTCGGAGAACACATAGAAGATCTTAGCAGCGGAATCTAAAAATAGCTACTTCTCTAGGCAACATTTCATTTTTTTATTATTGGAACAGAATTAAAAATTCTAATTAAGTTCTAGTTCCTAAAAAAAAATTGCAAAATTTAAACAAATTAGAATAGTAAAAACTGAATTTTAGCTCGTTTTCCGTTCTCGAAATTCCAAACCCTTGGACATTGGTTCAATTCAAACCATTCCAGAGCATGTAACAGGTTTTTGAATTTTCCAGTTCTCAGAAAATTCCATACAAAAAGGCCCGAATGAAAAGCAGAACTTGTATTCACCATTCGAGCAACCATTTCGATCATTTTCGGCACAAATTTTTAAAATTCATTTTCGATGAATAAAATCCACATCTCAATGATATGTACGAGTACGTTGGACTGGGAAACATGAAAAACTTGCTGATGAGGGCATCACAATGGCTTAAAAATACCATTATACTTGATTTCAAAAATCGGAAATGGGATACAAACTACCATACACTTCCAGCAGTACAGGTACAGGTCGATTGGTCACGAATGCGATGGATTTTCGAAAATCCACACAATTTGGTACAAAAATGAGTATAACATCAGAATGTCTACTAGAATCCAGAAAGCCAAATTAGTGCTATATTCGTACTCCCAAAATAGAATTTCGTACAGTGTCAACGTCGTCAACTTTACCCATAGTTCACCTCCCCCGACCCTCCTCTACACCAAAAAAGAAGTAAAAGTAAAGTCTCCAGAGTGTCTCCAGATTTTCAAAATATTCTAAACAAGAGATTTTTTGGATATTTTTCTCCATGAATGACACTAGATTTCAAGATTCACCCCTTTCTGCCCACCCCTCGCTACCCCTTTCATGGTTTTATTCAAAGGAACGAGATAATTGACAAAAAAATCTTACTAAACCTCCAGTAAGTCATTGAAATTTAGAGTCAAGACATTTTTGTTATTATGACTGAGAAAACCAAAACCCTACTCTTGAATCTCTACTGTCTGACAGCAATACTCAAAACCATAGACTCCTTACTTTCCTGAAAGAAATCGATCTATATAACAAAATCTAATTCCAAATTGTCTCCACGTCTCTAGCCAAAAAGCTGTACACGGCGTGGCTAAATTTAAAAAATAAAATAAAAATAATTATTTCTTGTGTTTTTTCCTATATATGTACATCACGTTAGAACTTATATCCACGACATAGTGAAAAAACAAACTAGCTAACCGCTGATTGCAAGCAGATTTTTACTTTTTGATTGGTTGTTTTTGTTGTCTTTCAAGTTGCAAATACGAGAGATGATCGACTGCATCCAGTCTTCCATTTCGAATTCGAATATTAGGATGGACCGTGAAAAAAATGTCAGAGGGTTCTGACCAAATTCAACGGAGACTCTCAATTTGAGTTGAAAGTACATAACTCGGAAAAATTTTAGCTCCAGAGGTTACCCTGGACAAGACAGGAGATACGGATCCTCAAAGAAAATGCATTTTCGAAGAAATTGTGGTTTTAATTAACCCTTACCCAACCTATTTTGGGAAAAATTACCCTATCTACAGGCCCAGTCCTAAGATATAATATTTGAGATTCCGCGTCGAACTAAACCATTGCCTTAGAAATCCAAGACTACTTACAGGGCTCTACTGAGCGATTAAAAATTTGGAAATCATTCGAGGAGGGCCGTAAATTCGTGTTTTGAAAATATTTTCTTCCTAGATATTTCGCGTTAAATTATGCCAAAATATTAAAGGATGTCATTTCTGAAACAAGAAAAATAATTTGGAACAGATTGGTGCCAATCTTTTGGTTCTGATTTGCCGACTTCAGAAACTCAAGAAAAATGGATTCAGAAACTCGATCAAATTTTGTTATTTTTTTTCTTTTTTTTTTGAAATTGGAATAATGAGTAAAAAATTGACACAGCTGTGTTCAAAAATATTCTCTCAGTACATCAAAAGATGATTGAATTTCGGGGTAAAAATGCTATCCAAAATCGTCTCGAAATTATTAATAAAAACAATCGATCTTCGCGCCACTCCATTAGAAGACAATAACTTCTCTTGAAAGCATTCCTACGTAAGAAGTAGGTAAGCAAAGATGGTCATTTCAGATCAGTGTATTGCTCTGAACGAGGGATGGGCATTTGTCTCAATAATTCAATATTCAACCCGATCACTCAAACGAAATCCGTCCAGATATTCAGCATCAGAACCCCAAAGTCGAAGAAGCCGCATGCAGTGCAACGGCTTCGTCACTCAATCAGCCTGTCCACAACCCGAATTACTCTCAACTGTTATCACAAATGCACCATGAGTGCGACACAGAGAGTACCATAATTAGCGCTATTTTTCAGCGATCAAAAAACAAAAGCGCCAATACCATCCGCATAACAAATTAGATTCGAATTATTTTCACCCCCGTGTCGCATCATGTTCATGTCTGCAGCTAAAACAGCTAAAATGCAAAAGGAGACCCAACGAATCACTAATTAACGTCAATTGTACTACAAATGTACCGAGCTGGTACAGAACACGCGATATCGTTATTATTGGCGAATGTTGCGATAATACAGTTGCATCGGTTACGAATATACGACTCGTCACAGCGGTACCTCTTTTTGCCATCTTCGGTCAGGGACCTCTCTCTACGCTGACGTACTCGTATATATGCAGGGAAAACGTAGCGTTAATTATAGTATATTCGCAACTTGGAAGCTGCGAGCGAGTGATGGCCGGATCGGGCAAGGGATTGGCAATAGGGTAGACGATTTTGTAACCTGATGTATAGGTACGGTTAATTGTATAATTCGATTTGCACACAGCGTACCGTGTTTAAAGTACCTAGTAGGTACCTAGAATATGTATATCGTAGTGTCTGGTAATTGCAGAGAGTAATTTGCTTTGAACAGTACCCGATTGAAATAACAGAATATTGATTGCCGAAGGCTCAGTGTTCGGTGCGGTGTGAGACTGTGACACGAGAAAAGGACTAGAAATTATCCCATACACATATGTATAATGATTATGATTATCATTTCTTCAAATTTAAAGTCCTTTCGAGGGTCTCATATGCAGTTTGAGTGAAACCAAATTGAAAATCAGACGAATTCATCATAACATAACACATCATGCCAAAGTTGTTACAAAACAGGAAAAAAAAATTTATGCCGGAAAAGATGGAATTTGAAAAAAAAAAGTTTTAGCTTATTTGCGACTAAAAAAAGTGTGAAATGGAATGAAAAGAAGTGTGTAAATTATCTTTTTTCGTTCCATCGCATATTTTTTTAGTCGCAAATAAGCAAAAACTTTTTTCAAATTTTCTCTTTTCGGATATGAAAAAATTTTCTAGATATGATTTTTTTTCTGTTTAGTAACTTTGAAGCGATGCCTTATGATAAATTTACCAGATCTTCAATTTGGGTTCACTTAAATTACATTTTGAGGACCTCGAAATGGTTAATTAAGATCAGTGTTGAAGCCCTCATTGATGCAAGAATAACTCATCTCTACTATCGTTGATCCTGATGTAAGTAGCTATTTTCCTCCCTCAGGAGTTTTCAACCCAATTTCTTCACCGAACAGTTCGACAAATCCCCAGAAATCCTTCCAGCAACCAAAAAGATCCATGGAAGAGGCCAAATACTGTAAACGCGAGCTGGTACGATTTCACAGAGCAGTGAAAACTGAACGAAACAGAATGGAATGGGTGTCGTTGCCGCGATGAAATACCTAAGCTATGTAAAAGTTTATGGTATATACGTCATAACAAATGACTCTCGGGCTACGTTGGAAGTTTCAACAAAGAACGAAACCGCAATGTCACCCCGAAAACGTTGTAATATAAATTGAGTTACACGTCGTCGTCGTCTTCGTCGTCGTCGACTCGTACATAGAGTTTTCCCTCTCATTCTCTCACCAGAGCGAATATAAGAGAGAATTTTTTAAACCAAATATTTAATTTGAAAACACGCGAAGACTCAAAATAAGGGGGACACGGGGGGAGGGGGGACGAATACGCGACGGTTTTCAGATAGTTGCGGTCGTATGTGTATACGAGTAAGCTTATCTTTTACCTTAATATTGTGGCTGTGAACGAAGCCGGAGCACGAGGTAAGATTTCCAATGATCTGGAAGCCGGTGGTGAGACCTGACAACGCATCTCTCTTCAAGTTTTCGACGCGGTTGAAAATTTAATAATAGTAATAAAAAAAAAAAAGTTACATAACTCGTCGATGCTTCATAAAAGTGCTGCTATACGTCGTCTTCGCCATCGTCATCATCGTATAGACCATGTATCACTTTTGGAAGCAGAAACGCTATGCTACACGGTAACAACTTGACGTCACTTTGGGAGAAAAAAAAGCGACGAAGAGAGATTTTTCATATTGGCAGAAGGGTAAAAATTGATTTAAACTTTTAGCTATGTTGTGTTAAAACTGATGAAATTAAAAGTTACTCTTTGCCAAGTAAATACACTCTGTGAGCGGTGCAGGGGCAGAGTGAAGTATGCCTTGCGTAGGCATAAGGTACCTTCTGCCTCTTTTATTCCAACTCGTATATATATCGAACGTCGTATCGCGTACTCGTACAAGAAGTTGGTCTCTGAATAGTATAGGTAGTAGGTACGTAGAATTGGTATGGGGAGATAAATTTTTTTTTATAAAGGTGAAATAAAAATTACGACCGGCTTAGGAATGAGTCGATTTCGCGAACGGGGAGTTTTTCAATAAATGACTACGATGGTACGATGTACCCTATACTTGTTAAACTACCTATCCTTTACGAATACTTTTTTTCTCTTGCAACTTTTTCATATTTCACGTTCGACCTGCCTGCCTGTCTTACCCCTCGCGTTTCAAAAATATTCTCCATTTTACCAGCTCAATTTGCTATGATGTTCTCATCTCTATTGTTCCCCATGAAACTGCGACAAATGTTGATTTGATAGATTATACCAAGTTTTCAACTTCGAAGACTACCTATTGAAAGTTGTTTAATCTGTGAAATCTAACAATTTCAAGAAATTAGTAAAAAAGAAATGGTTGAATCATTCAAATGAACGACCTTACCCACGATGCTCGAATGGACAAAAAAATTGTCACGATGACAAGTTGCATGTCTTCAAAACTGAAGGGACAAATATTATTTGTAAAAAGGGTACCCAATTCGAAAATTATAAATCAAGTTTGCCCCTTTAATTCTGATGACAGATGATTGATTAGTCGTAATACTTTTTTTTTTTTTTTTGCTTTTATCTACTACAAATTAGGATAAAAGACTTCTATATAAATTAGATGGCAACTGAAAGTACACACAATATACATAGTAAGTAAAGTTTCAAAATGGTTTTTCTCGAACATAAGCACACTTCATACAAAATAAATTTTCAATGTTTTTTCAAACAATCAAATTTTTCTTTCTTTTTTTTCAAATATTCATTTATTTTACATTACAAGGTGATGCAAAACTCTTTTCGATTGCCTTTTTTCAAGATCACATCGTATACTATGGTACTGAATTCAAAAAGCAAAAGCAAATGCGGAAGAATGAGAATTCGTTAAGATCCCTTCGATGAAAATATTCTCGAAAATTATTTTTATTCAAAATATCTCGTCAGCATGGAGAAAAAACGACTATACACGAAATCATAGTTTGCACATCACACCTGGAAGTCCAAGACAGAAAACAAACGTCAGGGAAAACAACATCGGATTTCATAACACCACTAGCAGCGCTACAGACAGCGCTTGGTGCCGAAGACTAAATAGAAGTACCAATATAGCAACTCGTGGAAACGGCAGGATGGCGAAAAAGATCATCGAAGCATATGTGTACGAAACATCATCACCATTTATGATATCGAGGAGAGTTCAGGAAAATTGCTAGAACTTAATGAATAAAGTGTTGTTTAGTATGGAGTAAGGTATCAATTTAAATCCGCACGATTCAACTATCAAAAGTGATTTGCTCATCGATTATTGCTCAAGACATAACAGAATGTGCCTTTGCACTTGTCTTGATGAATCAAAAAATATTCATTTTTTGTTCATTTCCAGGAAAAGTTGATTTTCCCTATTTTTTTGAGAGAAGGAATATGAATTACTGAAGGTTCATTTTATTGCCAAATCAACCAAAATTTGCGCAATGGGTCATCGATTATTTTTTCTTATATTTTGCAAGTCTTGGTTAGGGATCATCAAACGATGACAAATGGTATACAAATCAGATATCTCTAAGATTTTGATGAGGACAAACGAGGGGCATTTGAAAATTCTAAAAATGATCATCAATTGAGCATTTCAAAAATGGAGGTTCTCTAATTTAGCGCTTTGAAATATTTCTAGTTTTACAAGCCAAATGATATTTGGGTGCGGTGTGCTGAAAATAGTGATTCCACTTTAAATGGCATAAGTATGTGAAAAAATTAGATTAAAAACTTTGTCATTAAAATTATATGTATTAAGGTAATGAGATGAATTTCTGAAAAATAACGTTTCTCATATGAAACAGCAAATATGTATCATCATGATCATAAAACTGCGTCGTGATAACGTTTTTTAATATTTTTGAGAAATTAATTTTTAAAGAATAATAATTAAATGAGTACAAAATTGCCCTACCAATTCCCCTTCAAAAAAAAATATTTTGTCCGTACCTATCGTAGAAGTATTTTATCAGTACATACATTGATAGAAAAACGAATAAAATTTCCTTCTCACCGAAATAGTGAACAAGTTCACATTTCAAAATTTTTTAGGGTAATTTTTCCAGCATCAGTATGTTTTAAGAAATCCTACCAACTTTTTCTGAATCAATTTTCCATTTCGTCAAGAAGGAAATTTCATTTGGCTTTCTACCAATATGTACCTATTAATACAATACTTCGACAAAACGAAAAAGCATTTCTTTGAACAAAAAATTTCGAGTAATTTTGCACTCAATCGTAATCTTAAAAAGTAATCTCAAAAACATCAAAAAACATCATCGGAGTTTTTTGATACATTTGATCTACAATTCTACATACAAAACGTAATATGCCAAGGGTCTCTCTTCAGAGAGCTGTTTACTGCCCTTATATTTTTATTTCAATTAAGTATACAAGATTTTAATCCGATTTTTTTCACGCTATGAAAACTGATTTTGACACCGAAGGACGCAAAACAAACTGAAATACGCTCATTAAAAGATCTGACTCAGCTCACAATAAAACCTGCAACATATCGATTTTTATTATTATGTAATAACGCTACACAGGCATTTGTTAGTAAGGTATCAATTTATAAATATGTCCGATTCAACTACCAAAAGTAATACGGTTAGTAAGGTATCAATTTAAATTTGTCCGATTCAACTACCAAAAGTAATTAGATCACCGATTCTTAATCAATACATAACGAGTGTGAATTCGCACTCTTCAGTTTTCAGTCATTGGGAGAGGTTGGTTTTCTAAATTCATTTGGGAGAAAATATATAAATACTGAAATGAAAAGTTACAGTTTGCACTTTTCTCTAGCATTAAAAGGAAGGCTAGTTAAAAATCATCAACTTTTTTTGATCTGTCAAGATCTCTAGTTCGATTTGGGAAATATAAGGAGTTTCAGCCAGGGGTGAAATTTTAAACAAGCTGCTTCGAGGACTAGAGACGTATTTTCATGTCATTGAAAATTTAAATGATCATTTCTGAACTACGCCTCATCAACTAAACTTGGTACGCACAAAATGAGTTCAGGGTCATCAGAAATGTCCCTTACAAAGAAAGATAGACGTATAACAAAAGTTTGGTAGGTAGGTACATCTACATAGTAAGGTATCAATTTAATTCTGCCGATTCAACAATCAAAAATAGTTCGATCTCTGATTTTTGTGCCAGACAGAACTGAATATGCCTTCGTATACTTTGTTTAGATGAATCAAAAATATTCATTTTTTTGTCGTTGGAAAATCTTGAGTTTCTCAATTTATCGAGGCCCACACAGAGAAAAATGTATTGCACTTTTTACTATAAATCATGAGATTTTGGATGGAGTCTTTCACTATAAATTATAGTAATTTTTGCAATGCTTTTTGAGAGAAATTACTATATTTTATTTTAAAAAATCAAAAATTACTATAATTTATAGTAAAAATTGTCAAATTTTCAGACTCCATCCAAAATCTCATGATTTATAGTAGATATAAATTCCAACATAAATTTTTCTCAGTGCAGAGATAAATTTCACATCCCTTCTTCCCCATTCAACCTTAAAGTAAACCAATCACCCCTCGGCCTTGATTCATACCCCTTCAACCATGTACGAGTTCAAAATAAGCAAATTATCATCAACAAAAAACCTTCACAGAGACAGACCTAGAGACCAGAATTGACGTTTAACACGCATTAGACGTCTCAGTGCATAATCTTCGAGAAAAAAATTGAAGCATGTAAGCAGCCGTAAGGTGTTTGAATCTCGCCCAAGTCAACTGCATTTACAATGCAAGATGAGCCAAAAAATATTCATGCCTCATTCGTAAAATTCAGCAACTCTCTGGAAAATCTTCAATAGCCACTTCAAGTAAATAATCTCTTGAAATACAAATACATTGAAAAAAACCACAAACATCGAAAAATATGATAAATTAACCTACCAAAAAAAAGCGGCACGCCGCGCCGGAAAATATCGTTATGTAATTTTTAACACTATAGTGAATAGCGCTTTTCGACGTTTTTTCTCCCCCACCTCTGACCCATTGTGTGGAACACGCTGCATAATGTATAAGAAAAGTATACGTAGGTGCCTGCCTATAAAGTACGAATATTGCATTATACAAAACGACTACGACGACGTCAGACATCGCAGACGATGGATCCGGACCGGGAGGATGGTGCGCTGATACGTTTTTATATGAAAAAATATGTATCATAGGGCATCGTGTTCGTTATATTTCCCTATTTCCCCACACATACGTACGTATGCAAAATAGTAGACGATTGACTATATTATCTTATGTATAAGAACTCCGGTATAAGTCTCAGAGTATATACTGTATTATACCACGTATATAGGCTGCAAAACAAATACAAACTTAGCGCGACATTACACCATAGTCGAATAATTTTACAAAAAGGGTGGTATTTTACAGATACTGTACATATAAGTAAGTATATACGTACGCGGTTATTAAACCAAGCACGCAGCAAAGCATCCCCTACTGATTTAATGGGGTGAACTATACATGTAGTGTACTATACGAAGCGACTTTATTGTGCCAAAGTCGGCGGCCAATGTAAAAAGCTACAGCACACACGATTCTCTGTGATCTATGAACACAATTTACTGCGTTGAAAAGTTATCCTATTTCTCGTTGCAAGAAGTAACTCGCCTCGTATATAGTTTCCACAAAGTTTTCATGATTCTACCCCTCGTATCACCCCCTATCACTCATTTTTTTCCTTTTTATTACTTTCGTCGTTGCTGATTCTGTCGAGTACGTGGGTTTTCATTGAAAAACGACTCGCGTATGATTGGTGTATTCTTGTGAGGGAAGATTTCTGGCTCGACCTCGAGACGAAGCGAATGAAGTATCTTCGATACGTGTAAGAACATTGTGGGCGAAAAATTGGTTCCATGGAAAGATATTCAAGATAACATTAAACCAATGGCTATAAAAATCAGATTCGTTCTGATTCATCCGCAAGAGGCAGAATTAAGAGAGGTGGGAATCAATTCAGACATTTTCATTTCAAAAAAAAATCAAACGGGAATCAGCTCACCTACAGCCGGGAAGGGTATTCCCCCTCCCAATTGTGAAAATTCGGATTTTCCGGCAAAAATCGTACGTTGATCTGTTCAGAAAAATGTAATTTTTTCAAAAGCTTTCGCACTCGCTTCACTTGGGCTAAATTGTTTTTCATTTTCTGAATTGCCGATACTTACACTGCGCGTGGAAAATAATTTTTTTCAACTTTTAAAAAGATGTCAAGGGTGGAAAAACTGAATTTCTACGTCAAAATTAATTGCTGTTTTTCTTTTTGAATTACAAATTTTAGAAAGCTTTTGCCTTCGCTTGGCTCAGGAGAATGTCATCGACGACATAGAATTCAGAAGCCATTGATAAAACTTGAAGTACGAGTAAGTCATCAATTTAAATTCGCTCGGTCTAATTATTCAAAGTATTTTGATCACCGATTCTTCTCTAAGACATAAGAGAGTATGCCTTCGCACTTCGGAATGTCAAATCCCTCAATTTGAAAAACTGAATTTTTTCGTTTTTAATTTTGATCGATAAATATTTCTAATGATATTATCTTTTTGTGAAGTGGATTTGAATTGACTGAGTTAATCCGTGCTGGTTTTTTAATCAAATAAATTGCGGCAGATTATTATCCTTATTTGTTTTTCTTCCAATAATCGATTAATTGATCGCTGAAATTTACTAAGTTGACAATTTATTTTTTCGACACTCAGTCACTCTGATACGTGACGATTCAGAATTTTCATCTGTACTTTATCCATCTCAGCAATCCCAGCTCCTCTCCGAGTCAAGTTCACATTAAGCAGTAATTGAAAACTTTGGGGTAAGTAAGTAATAGATTTTCAAATGAATTTTGTAACCTTTCCATTTTGAAGACAGGCTTCGTCTTAAAAACAGCCTAAGAAGCAAACGTGGTCATTGTTCAAAACACGAAGAAACATTTATTACATTTTTTTAAATGTAGGGCAAATACGGTAATTTGGTAAGCAACTAACCTCCCTTGTATTAAATTTTTACACCTACCCTTTCCTCCAAATATAATTTAATTCTGCAGTCATTTTTATACAAGGTTGTGCCCGATTCAAATTCATACGATCTAAATATCACTACGTATTTTAGTGATTCGAATCATGATTCTATTATTTCCTGGAAAATTATTCGTATCTATTTGGTGATTCCTGCAAATTATTTCATGTGATTCGTGATTTGAATCAAATTTTTAATAATTTTACGAATCTTTTTCAGCTTAAGAATGCGAATTGCACATCAGAAAATATCTCAAACAAGACATTTTGAAAAAATGATGCGGAAAGGTGAATATTAGCCTAGAATAATCAATCATAGACCAGCCCCCCTCAAAAGTGTTCGCCTGGCTAAACATCCGAATAGCTCCAGTCAACAATCTCTTTCAAAAAGTGTCACCGGATCTCCGAAAAAAATAATGTAAAACTGATCAAGGGTTCCCAAACTTGTTTCACATGATGTTATATGATTGTGTACCACACCCGTGTGCATGTTGCACACTAATCAATATATTTCACAGTTGAAATTCATCGATATGGCCTTGCAAAGGCAAAAATTCGATACCTTTGACTATGTACATCCAAATCGACATCTAGATGTGGTACCTAATAAACCATAATTGACATGATCTTCCGATCAATGCTGAATTGCAAAACCTTTCGGAACAAAAACTGTAGTTTTGTACCTTTAATACCCTTATACTCTTAGTGGGTAGAGGCCTTTAATATTACGTGACCTTGAAATAATCAGTATACTCCACAGTTACGTTTCAGTACATCAATATACCTTTTCTTTATACCCGTATTCTTTGAGAACCCCAATTGAACTGGAATAAATTTACAAATCGGAGATTCGGTTACACTTTTTTAAAGAGCTCGCAGTTTTAGAGATTCGGATACGCACAGGTTGGATTTGTTCCTATCGTAATTTTTCCATATTCATCTAAGAAACCCCACAGTAAACTGCAAAGAAGTTGCATTTGTATGTTTTAGATTTGGTTGACGATCGTTCTATCAGCCAACTTTCGGATGTTTTTGAATCTCCCAGTAGAAGCAAAATGATTTCCAATTTTTGAATCCTATACTTTATTCATGGGTGGGCCCCCAGGTCGTTTCTTTACAGATAAAATCTAGCAATATTCAAATTTCAGGAATCACGAATGATTTTGTGGGAAAACATGAAATCATGATTCGAATCACATAATTCGTAATTCTGATTCACGAATCAATTCGCATTTTTGACGATCCGGCACAACTTTGTCACTGCAATACTTGAATCGAAATCTGAAAAATACTCAGGCGAGACTGGCGAGTAAAAAGTTGAACAGATCAAGTACGTTCCAAGACATTTGCTGGGAATTGAACATAATCATAAGTGTTTCCTCAAGAAATCTAGATGCTCTATTATTTCTAGAAAAATTGATCTATTTGACCAAGAGAAAGTGATTTGGAATAAGAACCCCCACCCACAATCATTTCTTCATAACGAATGAAACATCATTTTTCAGGTATCTATTATTTCAATTTTGAGTTGGCTTGAGATTGTACATAACTATTATAACGTGACAAGAAAGTTTATTATTTATGAAAGAGGGGTCGTCCAAATTCTAAACTTCCCAGGTTAATACTGCTAGCATGAAAATGGAGCGGAGAGGGCTGGACCAAAACTAATCACACGTCCAAATTTGTAAACACCAGCGAAAGGGGAGAAACTGATGGGAAAAAAGTTGAACCACGAATCAATTGAAAAAAATTTTTAAAAATGCATCACATCCAAAAAAAACTTCATTTTTTGAGGTTTTCGACTTTGAAAAATTTTATGTTATGTCCCCAATTTTGCCCAAATTGACCTAAAAAATTGACATTCGATATTCAAATTCGAAACTAGAAAACGCAAAAAAAAATGAAACTGATGAATCATCAACCTTCCAGTCAATTTCAGCGCATCTTTCTTTAGATACTGAACCTCTGCGACTGCTTCCCTTGTCGTAAATTCTTATACAGTATCAATTTCCACGCGCATTTATCGGAAGTTACAACACAAATGTATACGTTTTGTATTGGGCAAGACGAAGGAAAACGAAGAGCGGGGTACGAATTATGGATATATTGCGTTCCACAGTATAAATAGTTGTATTGTATACGAGTATGTGTTATGCATACGGGGGCAACCGTCATAGAAAATATGATTTATGCGTTCGGTAGAATTTGTAAATTTGAATATAGTCGCGGATACGGTCGCGGTGCCCGGTATTTGTATACGTAGCTATAGGTATATCACTTTCGCGTGTATATTTGTAATGATGTCTCGATATACACATAGGCGGAAAAAATATGCCCATTTGATATGGAAACGAGTCGATATAATGTACGAGTAGGATTTTAGCCGGATTACAATTCGAGTTTTGTGTTTTTGTTTCGCGTGTCGTTCGATTGTTCGTCGTAAATTATTATCGTAGGTAGTACATATATAGCACATACGATAGTATGACGACGATGTCGTCGTAAAGTAACGCGAGGAGAACATCACCGAATATGCCGAGGTGTGCACGTGGATGTTGCATGTTTAGGCATCTAAAATCTATGTAGTACATAATACATATATACCTAGAAAGGATTTCAAAGAAAAAATTCAAAGAATTTTGAGTTCATTTTGAGTTAAAAGCCACTCCAAAAAAATGTTAGCTCCAAAGGTGCCCCTGGAGGTAAGATATAGATCATCAAAAAGGGCATTTTCGAAAAATTGTTTTTTCACTCTACTCAAGCATCTGTCTAATCTATTTTGAAAAAAATTGCACACCGCCAAAAGATAATATTTGAGATTCATGTGTCGACCTATAAAATAATGGATTCATACTTGGCAGTTGAAAATTTGCAGATCGTTCATTTTTTGAAAAAAGTTTCTTCTCAAATGTAACGTACATATGTATTAATTGCGCAAAACAAAGAAATCGTTTCTGAAACTGGGGAAACTTTTTGGAATGTAATGATGTAAATTTTGGGTCACTATTATCAACATCAAAAACTCGAAAAAATTTGATTATCGTTACTGACTAGTTATCAAAGAAAAAAGTAATCACTATTGACGATTTCACAAAATCGAAAAAAATAATCACAAATAGTACGACATTTTTTCGATTATTTGATATTAGCAACACCGCTGTATTCCAAATTACCCTCCCAAATTCAGAAATGACATCTTTCGATGTTTTGGGATAATTAATTCGTAACATCTCAGTAGAAAATATTTTCAAGCCACGACTCTGCCCAAAAATAAGCGATTTGAAACATTCAACCATTTAGTACAGCCTTACAAATGGTCTTGAATTTTGAAGACAATGGCTTAGCTCGACGCAGAATCTCAAATATACCATCATTTGGAACTGGGATATCTTTCTAAAAACACAGATTGACCGGCTAGAGCAAAAAAATCACAATTTTTCAAAAATGCTCTCTGAGGAAGTGAGGACTCATATTTTTCCTCCGGGAACATCTTAAGAGCAACAATTTTCAATAGAAGCCTTCAACTGTTCTTTCGTAATCCATCTTAATCACAATATATACTTACACAATATGCGTACTTAAAACATTACACGGCACTCACAGAAGCAGTAGCCAATTTGAAATAGAAGTTTTGAGCAGAGATAGATCCGGATTCGTAATTCGAAACTGTGAATCTTATCAGTAAATTTGGGAAATAAAAACTTTCTAGAAAGCCAATTTGAATATGTTTTTTCAGAACATCGGTCAATAATAAAGAAAACAAGCCATCGGCTATTCGATATCGTACTTTTCGTATGCATCAGTACAAGAGCAATAGATGTTGATCTTGTTGAAGATCTTACCTCCGAGGCATTTTTAAACTGCCTTGAAAGGTTTGTTAGTAGAAGAGGGTTACCTCGCACAATTTATTCGTATAATGGAACAAATTTTATCGGACTTCGTAATTTTTTACAAAGTATGTATAGTAAACATACTCATTTTGTTAATGAGCATTTGATAGAATGGAAAACTATCGCTCCTCGAAGCCCACATCAAGGTGGATCGTGGGAATCGTCAGTAAAGACCGGAAAATCGCTTCTAGCAAAAGCTATTGGTAATCAAACCTTGAATGTGTTTGAATTAAACATAGTATTATCGAAAGTTGAATGCATTCTTAATTCGCGACCTATAAAAAATGCAATCAAATTCGTTGAACCCTTAACTCCGGGTCATTTTTTAATTGGATCATCTTTCCATGATATTCCATTATTAGATGAGGAAAATTTAAACATCAAACGAAGATATCGTTTGTGGACCAGAATTGTTGAATCATTCTGGACAATCTGGAAAATGTGCACTCTGCAATGGTGAAAAAAACGTATGCTTGATTAAAATCTCAATTGCAATAGAGTTTTCAGCTGCTAAGATCGTAAATGTAATCAATTTTGCGATTTTTAAGGTAAAAGTAAGTGGATCAATTTTCTTTTCATGAATATCTTCAACGAACACAACTCTTACATCATTTATTGGTCACGTGGGAAATTCTGAACGTCGTTATTAAATATAGCATAAAAATGAGAATCCCAGTCAAAGTTAGAACTACAGAACGAAGATTGGGAACAGAAGTAAGTTAAAAATAATAGTTTATTCTGAATTCAGTGAATTTTTTTTATCCGAGATGAGTTGATTTGTTTTTTATTTTACAGAGAAACGAAACATCGGAATAATTAATTAGATTTAGACGTTTTTTCAACGATATGTTTTAGTTTTTTATACGTTTTTTAATTTGTACAAACATCGGAATAAGTTTTGAATACTCAATGTCTTTAAACCAAAATTCATCACACTGAAATTTGTAGAAAAGAGATACTGGAAAGTAAGAATGTGAAAACATTCGAAGTAGGTAGCTTGCGCAGTTGCCACGACTGAAGTCTCTTCAAATCATTCTAAAACTGAAAAATATGCTGATGAGATAGATGGCGTAGACGTGATTTTGAAGTTCTTGGACTGAGGATACATCATGACCCCCATAATGCCTTATTGGAAAACACCAAATCATACTTATGCCAGAGTGCAGCAAATTGACTATCATTTACACTCTGTTCAAAAAATAAAGCTACGTAAAACCCAAATTCTCGCCCTCCATCTTCAACAATACTCGGCTAATATTAAACACCATTAAAAAATTTAAATTTCATCTCCACGACGACGAAGACGACGCGACGACGGTGAGACTATAACTATAAAACCAACTCTCAACGCGTTCCATCTACGTAAACCATCCCTTCATCCACTCTCTACCCTTTGTTCCAAAATACACCACGAAAATAGCGCGTAATGCGTTCATTTAGTATTCATGATTTAATAACAAAATCGGGAAGTGGCTGCGGATGGCAGCGGTGTCGAAGCCATTCACCGAGTTCACTTTTACCAAAAATGACGTACAAATACACGCAGATCATTGTATGCTCTTTTCAAGAAAGTATATCTACGACGATGCCGCGCGCCTTATAAAGCACCATCCTCCATGCTAGATAAACGTAGCGTACTATGTGTATACAGCATGTTGTAAACCTATATTTACCACTTTCCATTGTTTTCCACTATACACAAGACGACGACGACGCCGACAACTATAGTTAAAAGTTTACGCACAACAGAAGAGTAGCACAGCGTACCAGCAAATATGGGTAATTCTCAGAAAAAGGTAAAATTCGTGTACATGGCAAATTTCTCAACGGTTTTAGCATGAATTTTTTTTTTTTTTTTTTGGTCCATTCAAGAATGACCCCGCACACATTTCACACATGGTATTGAGGTTTTTAGACCCTCCTTTCATTGGTGTACATTTGATTTTATACCCCAAATGTCCTTCGACTTGGCTGTCACACATCATGTTTTTGAAAATGAATGTTATAAAGTGTCATGAACTTCATTTTTTTTTGGAAAAATTGACACATTCTCATTATCATAGAACATGAAGGTCTCTTATTGTGCAAATTGCAATTGCAATAAGTCTATAGGAAGCTCACAATTCACATTTGAAAACTGTCACACACTTTTTGCGCAAATTTTCGAGCAATTTTCAATTATTTTTGGTAGCTTCCCAATCCAACATTTTTTTCTGGTGAGTGGCTGCACTGGTTCACTGTTCTCATAGAAATGTTACCCCGCACCGTTCTTTTTAAAAACTACATTACAGCTCGTTCTGATCGTACTTATCTGTGAAGTTTTGATATTTCGCAAAATCTGTGTCCTTCGGCTTGGTGTTTTCATTTACGCCAATGAACCCGCCAAAACCAATAATTGAGCACGGGAAGTTATTCTACATGATAAGTACACATTTATTACGTGTTAAAAATCGAATAATGTCCAGTAGGTAAGGCTAGAAACGAAAAAACGTTGAGATTGTCCTTCGGCTTGTCCAGCGCCCATTTGTCCTTCGACTTGGCCAAATTTCAGACAGCTGTACTTTTATCGCGCTAGTCGGCATATTACACGATAATACAAGCAAAATTTTACATTTTCTCCCTCCCCACACTTCACCACTACCCCTACCAAAAAAATAAGTCCAGATTCGAACTCTGCGGCCTGAAAAACATAAATCGACATTTTACACGATAATATAAGCAAAATTGGACATTTTCCCCCTCCCCACGCCTCACCCTCCACCTCTACAAAAAAAATAACTCCAGATTCGAATTCTACGACCTTGAAAACATGTCAATCGACATATTACACATCGATGAGGGTCGAATTCTAATTATCGCCGTTTTAGGGGGGCCGGGGTCCACAGTGGGGGGGATTGAATTGAGGCCAACACTAGAAAAGGGATCTGGGACACATATACAAATGATTCCCATTTGAAATTTTCCAAAAAAATGATTTTCGTTTTTCAAAATTATGCATATCAAAATCGACCCTTTTTCTGAGAATTACCCATATACCATTATGAATTTAAAAGCAACGCTACCGTACCAAAGACGTCATCTCTGCACCGCACCACGTTCATTCTTTAGTAAAAGCCGACCCCCGGTTACCGTCTCCTACACAGCACAGTAGTATTCTACGTACTACATGTATATTGTACGCAGACCAAAAGACAAAAGAAGGTTTAATTGAATATTTTATAACTAATGCTGCTTCGTACGCATTACCAAGGTCGAAGCTTATAGCTATGTCCCACAGGCCACAGAGCGCTGGAATGAAATTTTGAAGGGGGTGCGCGCTGATTTTTATCAGATCAAAAATCCACGTCACTAAAAACTTTCAATTTGACTTCCATGATGCCTCCTTCGCGAATATTTCTCACCAGCATTGTGAAATCGTGTTACTAACAGTAAGGTTGTTTCTCGAAGACGAAGCATGCTGGTTTAACAAGGGGTTGGCCCCGCGATACGAAAGGCGTTGTTCATGTTGGAGCAGCAATCATTGCAGCGCTCCAAAGGATGAGGGAAGTGTAAGTGAATGCTAGATCTCTAGATCTCTAGATTCGAGAGCTAGTGCAAAAGAAGCACCCCCTCCCCCCCCAATTGCATATATGTAAAATCATGATGCAACTCATCCTGACCACAGAATATCGTCACTGCAAATGCATTTCATCGTGATTGGAAACCATCAGACCTTCGATCTATGTAAAAACCCACACCCATCACAAAATCATCTTCAATTCGATGTCGACTCTACCATATAGCCTTTGGGGTACCTACAACGTTTGCAAATTAATTATCGCGTACGTATGTAAATTTTCTGTCGCTGTTTTCGCTACACTACCATCACCGCTACATGTAGCTCTATGGAGGCTTAATTCGTCTGAACTGAAAATCTAGTCACTGTCTAATATTCTCTGTCGGCTTGGTTCACGAAGACGATGTATGTCTATCTAATTCCTCTAGCAAAACTGCCATCTGTCATTCGTTCGTCCCTTTTCTCTTTCTCTCTCACTGGTGTTCTGACAGCAGCGGTGGCGGCATGACACTGTCAAAGGCGTCCTCCTATTGTTTCACCTCGACTCGTTGACACTCTTGACTACCATTTTACGCACGTTGTTGCATATGTAATTGTTTCTGTTTAAACGGCTGCCATCAGCCATGTGGTAGTTTTATACGTATTGCGAAAATTTCAATTTAAGAATCCTGGTATCATCAGGAAAGGTAGGTAAGTAATCATAAAAAGACAATACTCGAGTATACATTCAACTTTTCATCACTTTTTGGTGATTTTCGAAGTTGAATAATGCAATCTGCAGAAAATATTGCAAAAGGGAGAAATGGTCATATCTTAAAAATTATATCGAAACGATTGACAAGAACTGCTTAAAACAACGGAATCAAAGGATTACAGATATGGAACGCCTCGATATAAAAAACAACGAACGAACCGCCGATTTAAAAAAGAAATAGATAAACAGAAGACGACGATAATTCCCGAGTATAAAGATAAAGCAATAGAATCTAAGTAATGCGAATAGCGTAAGCGAAAATGATGTCGAACCCTTTCCTACGAGTTACCTATAAAAGCAAGTAAGCTAAGATGTTTATTTTGCATTAGTATAATAAAATTATTCCACAATCAAGTGAAAATATAAAGGATATGAAACATCGCATTCACCCAACACCAACAGTCATTTCGGGTAAATGCATACCTTCTCTATAAACAATGTACGTTAAGGCGAAAATATTAAACACTTTGTGCGCCCATAAATCAAATTGGCACGCTTTTCAATTCCAAACATTGTACATAATTTTAAACTTTTTAAAAACAATTTTCAAATCCGTTGACAAAAATCATTACGAGACAGCTTTCATGACCCGTCAACTCCGATTAAGGTGAAATTTGGCTCACTGAAAGAGCATTAGAACTAAATTTTGAGCTGCCTGAATTGATTAAATGACTCATTAGTCATTGGTGCATATACATTTGCTAAAACGAGTACATGTGAAGTTGTGAAGATGAAAATATGGAAACGGAGTTTTCTACCGAAGTTGACCCTCCCTCTAACCACCATTGATTGCCAGCATTTTTTAGATTATCCGGAGCTTACAGCAAAAGCAGACTTTCCCCCAGCAAATCGAAATAAAAAATAGCTTCAAAAAACGTTGTAGGTATTCATCTTCGCTAGCTAAAAATTCAACTTGCAAAAAAATACACTTTTCAAATCGTCGCCGAAGATTTTCGATTCGTCGGCACTAATCAATTCAAAATGTCGAATCCATGACAGGAGATTGAATTTTCAGCGACCAAAGTTGATTACAACGCCTTTTGGAGCGATTTAAACTTTTTTTAGAAAAAAGTTATCTTTTGCTGAAATCTCCAGATTGGCTCGAAATTAGGTGCAATAGATGAGGAGGAGGGCTGGCCAAATTCTCGGTTCAAATTTTCATTTCTATAATTATTTGCTCACTAATTTTGTACTATAAAAAAATTAAAAATAGGCTATGTCTGTCTTTAAAATTTGCCAAAGTCAGCGCACACGACGATCGAGATGCAAAAGTGCAGAGCTACCTATCGACTACGCGATGGTTGACAGATTTATTCTAGATCATGTTCTTGCAAAGATCACCAACTTATTTGATTGTGTGATCTGTGGCCTAATGATAATCAATAATCATACCATGGTCAGGTTATCTTATGTACCGTAGGTGTAAGTGTTTAATTTTATTCAATTATTCAGGGTTTTGGTACAACTTCGGCGAAATGAAGTAATGCAGCGAAAATCTGTCGGTTGTTTGTGGAGGAATATAAAAATCCACATTTAGTACATACAAAGCCTACCTCAAGGGATTTTGATTTCACAACACCAAAATTGGATATAGTATTTCGTGAATTTCGAAACTCGTAAACATTCAAATTAAAAAACAAACGTTCATTTCTAAGAAAAATCGAAAAATATCACCAATTGAATAATACTCGTATCTAATGGGTGATAAATTCTGAATTCCAGATATACTCACTCTCTAAATTTGAAACAGTGAAATTTCACTGCTTAGCAGTCACGACATTTAGCCTTTTTAAAAGCAGTAGTTTTTGACTGCAAAACAGTAGAAAATCTACTGAATTGGTCAGTCAAAATGATTTGTAACTGACTACGAGTAATTCAGTAGGTTTCACTGTTTTGCAGTAAAAAACTACTGCTTTTACCTTTTAAAAAGGCAAAATGTCGTGACTACTAAGCAGTGAAATTTCACTGTTTCAAATTTAGAGAGCATATAATAATTCGTTTGCCTACATCTTTCTTTTTAGTAACATTTTTGGCTTTAAACTTGACACAATTCCAAGAATCGTATTTCAGACACAGACATACCCAGATTCAGATACAAAGGTAACCTACAGATTAACCGCGATAATTATTCGATTAAAATCTGTCATCGTCTATACCCACAATCTTCACCAGACTGCAAAGGAGAAGCCTTTCGCAGCCAACTCCCTCATTCTCTTACACTTGGAACCTACGTAAGCAAATTCAACGCATACTGCTTTCTTCGCCTTTTCCACAGCTCCAAAATTTCACCACTAACAACCTCCCTGCTCTCCAACCTCTTTCGAGATGAATTTCCATCGGGTTTTATTTTTTTGGCACGCGGCCTTAAAAATTAAAATATTCGCATTCGCGAAATCTGCGATACCGCCGTCGTCGTCGTCGCCGCTACCGAATCCAGATGAAAAACCACCGCTACCGCTACCATTTTCGTCGTTCTTTTTCCTCAATTTTCAAAGCTTCTCGTTCGATGAAATCCTGCTCACGGTTTTCCCAGCGTTTACGTCTTGTACTATATAGTACACTCGTGTTCGTTGAACGAGCCAAACTTTTCGCACCTCTTATACGCACATCATCGCTTAACCGACCGTACCGTCGCGTGATATTGTTTCGCGATAAAGGTAATTTGGCTGGCAAAAGCTTCCGCTTGACGTTCATTTTCAGCCAATGGTATGGCTGCCTTTGCTATACCATTCTTGTACGACACCTTCACGAAGATGTACAAAAAGCGAATTATTATGTATAATCTCAACGAAAAAAGACGAAAAGTAAGTACGTTCATTCATATATCAATCCTACTCATACAGTATTATTATTATTTATTTATTTATTTTTTTAGTGAACATATCTTTTTCCCTCTTAATGCCCAGTAAGGAATACCGAACGTGTAAGCAAATGACTCTGATCCAGATCATAATCACGCAGATAAATCAGCATTCTACAACACCAATTTTCTCTTCGCAACTCTCACTTTCATCACACCTCTGCCAATACCACCTCCATTCGTATACAGTAAAAACAAAAGTCAAATCAAAAAGCATTGCCGGCCGCTTCAATTACGTCGAAACAAAACACCCTACGAAAAACCTAATCAAACCCGACACCTCATTAATCATCCAGATAATAATTTTTTTGTTTCGTACAACCAAATACCCGCCGCCGATCCACACGTCACGTCGTCATACCACACGGCGATTTCATGAAGCGAATGTGTTGTACACAAACGATGATGCGACAGCTGCGGCCGCGACCACGACAGCACTTTGCTAATAACCCATAAGCCGCCAAGTAATGACGCTATTATACTCCGATTACATGTCAACAAGCATCGTTGAAAAAATACTTCATCATTTGTTTGGGCCCGTGCCACCACACCAGCTCTCTTCGACAACACGTAGTACACATATCGTTTGATGGTACCTATCGAATGTGAAAAAATACGAGGCAGCGTTGAAAATCATTTTTCATTATTAGGTATATGATACGAAAACGTAAGTTTTCAATCTTGCATGAATGGCAGGAAAATACACCATGTAAGCTGGACAGAAAATGATGTACTTAGCCTATTAATTTTAGATCCACACATTGCAGAATTTTTAAAAAATTAAATGCACATACATAAATTGATGACAAAACGACACTGACCAATACTCATTTGGTAGCAAGCACTTACGTGTTGATGTAATAGCCCCTTTGACTTGAGGAGTCCTCCATGTGGGCCCAAGAATTCAACCAATTCTAAAACAGTTGTGTTTGTACTTTACTTCAGTGGAATCAAAACGAATCTACAAGTGGGTGAGCGTTGGCGAACCTACGTTAGAATGGAGTAGAGAACTGATTTTAATATCTCAAGAAGTAAAACTGTTGATCGTTGTGTTAAAGAAAAATGGATTGCGAATTTTTAGTCCTTCTTAATCAGTTTGACGACGTATGTATAGTCAACAACAGCAGTTCATCGAGGATGGAAAAAAATGCTATTGGCCACCATAATTATAAGGATTTAATAATAAGTGAAATTCGTTGATTGAAAATTGTGCTGATGTCGATGAAGACACTTGGATGTTATATTCGTATGTATGTACAAGAAAGTTTATGGAAAATTCACGTCATACGGAGATGCCAAACAATTTTATAAAAATAAAATACAACAAGCGGCATCCAGTGGTCTCGAAAATGAAGACGAAGAACTTCCAAAGATGAGAAAAGCACCGCCAAAATAAAAGCCATTTACGTTCGATTTTGATAAAAGAGAGTACTGATTAGTGAGAAACAATCTCATACTTAAGTATAACATCTACTGAAATAATTCATACATGATTCAACACTTCATCACTTCGATAGTAGTAGTTGCCTTTAAAAGTTCCGTCGTAATACTGATGTCTTGTTTATGTGTTATGTTTAGTAAGTTACCAATTTATTTTTCAGATAAACAAAATTTATAATGTCATCGACAAAACATTGGAATGTTTCAACTATTCAGCTGACAAACCAACAATGATTTATAAACTCAATAGATTCAAAATGGATGGCTTGAAGACGATTATTCTCAATAAGGAAGCGGAGTTAGATCATACTCAATTCAAGATCCGCGAGAATCGCGTCTATTTGATTGATCTACACACAAGAATAAAGAAAGTTAACTTCGAGTGGAGACTACTCAGAAAAATGTTGAGCCTCCTAGCCGTTCAGGGGACTCAGCCAGAGTTCTCAAAGTAGGGTTACTTTTGAAGAAGACGTGATTTTTACCATTTTCAGGTTGTGCAACAGTACCTCATTCACCCTCCCCCTTCCAACGCTACCCAAAAATGCGATTTGAGTTTCTGTACATCCCTGACTCATCGAATTTAAAATGCAAGACCACCTTTAGTCCACTACACAGCGCTTGAAGATTGACAAATCACAAAAACAAGTGATTTCTTATCAATTTTACAGCACTTTTTCACCATTAAAAATTTGTCATACAAAAAGCTAACGCTGGATTCGTGTTCTCAGTAAGTCAATCAAAATGCTCTGTTGAAACAATTTTTTTACGACGGTACAGAAAAACTACAACGTTAATAAGAAATAGTTTTCATGATCTGTCAATCTTCCAGTGCTTAGTAGAGGACTAAAAAAGGACTTGAATTTTGAATTCAATGAGTGAGGAATATCATAAACTCGAACTACAACTTTTCGGGGGGGGGGGGTGAACTGAATCACTGCACTACCCAAAAATGACAAAAAACACGTTTGAACGGCTAAGTGCTGCTTTTTATGAGGGAGGATATAAGGACCGAATTCCGCATGTAAGTATCTATTGAACATGATTTTAATTAAGTAAGTCTTCCTCGTGGTTCCATATCCTTTACAGGACATTGGAAATCGCAAGTAAGTAAATTTATCAATTATTTCTTCAACAGCTACAAATTCAAAAATACACAACAACTCTTCAGAATCCTGATAACTTGGCCACTCTGTGTGGTTTTCAAAACTTTCAATGAATTAAAATTTAATAACTAGGTAAGGAGCGATTTATACGCTTTCTTTTAAAATGATTTGTTCACTAGCTCAAGCTGCAGAAACAAAATTTAATCGTATAACCCATCCAGATATCAGCCTGAACACAACATGTAAATAGTCATCTACAAAAAAAAAGTGACTAACCCTTATTTCCCCGCTTTTTCATCATCCCATTTCCATACCACCAACACCACCGAACCAAACTTAGATACCTATTTACTTTCGCAGCGATATTTCACCTGCCCCTTCTGCACTGGAAAAGGTCGCGTCGTCGGTCGCACCTACAAAAGCAGAAACGTACAACCGTCGACCGCAAAAGCTGTCAGCTCATCAACGCCAAATACACAGAGACCGCGACTGACCCAGTACACTCGTACTTTTGTCACGTCTTCGTCACACGAGTACATAGAGTGGCGAGTATAGCTGTTATGTTCACAGAAACGTGAACACGTGTCTGGCATAATTTCAAAAACGTCATTACTCGTTGCGATACTTATTGGATTTTTAATTCGCGATCGTTTCGACGCGAAGTATAAATATTATTCGCATATCAGCCAGAGTCAGTTTCAACGCCAACTACAGTATATCTACTAGTCGAAATGTCAAGCTTTTTGCACCCATTTCACGTCTGGAAAAAAATTACAGCGTGAAATGGTATTACGAACGTACATATTTTCATTAGGTACACTAATACGAAAAATACGCGAACGTAACTTATTTGTTGCATAATTTTTTTCGATATTATGAATCTGCAAACGCATGAGTCTGACAATTTATTTTTTCACTGCAGCGTGATTTTCAAAACTTCTTACCCCAAACCACTAAGTATCCACCTACGTCGTCCTACACTCTACAAAAGAAAGTCTTGAAAATTTTCGTCACAAAACTCTACAACACGTATTGATAAGGCTCATGAAAGTGTAAAATAGAAATACTGTTCAGACAGGCACACGACACAAGCAACGTATGCGAATTACACGAAAACTAAACTTTCCAAGTATCATATAAGTTGATACTCGGTCACCCATTCGTCCAGCGAGCGACGCACGTTTGATGTGAACTTTTGCGGTGTTAACTCGAGTGTGAAATTTCTATCGCAGAATCGGCTAGAAATGGGATGTGTTTGAAAGTTAGGGCACATTTTGCACTCGAGTATACGTCGTCATGTATTTTACACCAGACAAGAAGAAAACCTCACATCGTCAGCACACGAAAATTCGAATAGACCTTGCACGAGGACGAAAATCGTAAGATGAAATTTCACCATTAGGCTACTTTTACGTGTCACTGGTCAGATGGTATTTTCATCAAAGTTTCCACGTATTCGTGTAGGTGCACAGGTAGGCTTGATTTCCCTTCATGAAGCGTAGTAAAACTAAAGCGAACCTATCCACGATACACGTTAGTTTTAGCGAATTTCCTGCAGCGAAAGGAAATTACTGGCGATGCTGGTCGATTACTAGATGATTTTTTCAAAGCACCGGGTGATAATATTGGTGCATCTGCGATACGCTGCGCTAATAGAGGAACTGTCCATAGAGCGTTGTGGTTACCTGTGTCTAAGATAAGGACAGATACGCTTATATCAAGCTAAAATGCTAGCTTGTAACGGAGATATGGTCTTCGGCTACGAGGAATCGTGGGTCAGATTCTGAAATACATATTTTTTCGCACCATCGACAGGTAGCCAGAGTTGAAACCGCGACCGCATCCCGTAAGGTGCCATTCTAACGTTACATAATGGGAATCGTGGAAGCTGTGCAGGTGTAAAGCGATGCTTTTATCAAGAAGTGATTTTTTTTCTGTCGGCTGGTAACCCCTACCGATGTAAAATTACACACGGCACGATGCTGCAACAATGTGCGTTTGTCAGCATCGTGGTGATTATGACGGCGATGGTCAAATTGACGTGTAATTGGTTTGTTTTAGCGACGAAATGAAATGTCATTAAAGATCAGCGGTGTTACATGTAACAGATTAGATAAAGGAGTACACACTGTTATGATGTTCATTCACAACGAAATGTTTCAGCGAAAGATTGAGCTTGAAAGAAATTATAGGTGTACAGCAAAGTTCAAGAAAATTTTAGACAGTCATGAACAGATCTGTCGAATTTCAAAACCAAATTTTAAAAAACGTCAGCAAAATTGAAAAATTGCAAACTACAATAAGTTTGTTGACATGTTTTCGGTAAATGTGTGTTTTAAAATATTATCTCATCAAATATTGCACGCTGGTTATGCCAAAACATCAAATTATGATCATTCCTGAAACATGGAGGAACGGTTCAGAATACAATTTGTATAATTTTTTCAAGTCGATCATTATTGCAAAATTTCAAAAACTCGAGAAATATAGACAAGAACTCATCAATTTTATTAGAGCTATTGAAGTTTGCCGCAATGGCTAAAAAACTGGCACTAGTACATTCCAAAATATTCCCCCAATTTCATTTTATAAAATATTTCAATGTTTTGCCATAATTTACATGCTATATTCCAAGAAGAAAATATTTGAAAAAAGAAACACAAATTCACCCAAAAATAAGCGATTATCAATTTTCAACTGCTCATCGTCAGTAGATCCATTGAAATATTACTGAAAGGATATACAAACAGAAAAGTACAGTTGTTTCACCAGTGGAAGATCCAGAACTTCGCACATCCAAGTTATTAGGTTTGATGATCAATCAAGAATGATTCTTCTATTAAAAAGGGGATTGGTGATCTGGGGTTGTTAAGTGTCCACCCAGGGTACATTTCTGACACTCTGGTTCAGTTTTCACAACACAGTCGCCTTTTAGTCTGAAGAAAATTCAGATTTTAAAAAAGAACTACTTAAAGCTATAATGCAAATAAAATGTCATATTCCTTTGAAAATCTAGAAGATCATTTCAAATGCAAACTGGCAAAGGAAAAAGTTGTAAGCTTGGATGCCAATCACAAAGCAACAATACAAAATGTGAAAGTACAATATAATGTTATTGATTTAAAAGTTTTATTGTACGTACGTACTTATATTTTAATATATATTTTTACTTGATAATAACACAGATTTGAAGGGTCAGAGGCTCAGACACCAAATTGTTGAGAATAATGGCTGACATGAAATGCTTCAGAGCAAGCATACCTGGAGAATATAAATACATCAAGTCTTGTATGCTCGAGAGTACAGTTACCAACTTGATGTGCAATTCGCTGATTACAAAAAAGTTTTTGCTTTTTGCTGATAACTCGCTATACTCGTACATTTTTTTAATCCATGGTGGTGCCCTGGAGGAGAAGGAGATACGAGTCCTCAAAAACAGTAATCTCTTGAAAAAATCATAGTTTTGTCGCTTCACCTTCTACCCAATCTATGTATTTTGGAAAAAATTGCTCAGTCTCAAAAGAAGATATACGGACAATATGGCGAACTTGTAAGCAAAACTCTGTCTCAATGAGTAGTGGAGAAGCTGAGTATTATGACGTTAAGCCTAGCCACAAACGAAACTCGTGCAGTTCGAAATTTGCTATCCGTTTTGTTGGTTCTTTTCGAATCAACGATCATTCGTTGTGATTCTACAGCCGCAATCGCTACACGGAAAAAAAAGTATGGATAATTTTTACTATTTCATACAGTAACCGGATCCCATTCAAAAATATTGTGATTTTTACTATGAGAATAGTAAATTTTACTATGAGATTAGTTAATTTTACTTTGAGAGTAATAAATTTTTACTTAATTCTAGATAAAATGTATTTTTTGGCTGAGTAAAAATCACTATTATTTTTGAATGGGATCCGGTTACCTACTGAAATAGTAATTTTTATTAATTTTTTTTTCCGTGTATGACTCAAAAATTTGGAGTCAGCATTTGAAAATTTGAAAAATCGCTAATTTTTAGGTACTTCCATGTTTTGATAATATTTTTTCTTCTCAAATATTACACGAAATTAGGCTATAACATCGGATGATACTCGTACAATTTCTGAAACTGGAAGAATATTTTGGAATTCAATGGTACCAATTTTTGACAACTAGGTATCACCAATTCCAATAACTCATAAAAATTTGAAAAATATGTATTTTGTTTTTGAATTGGTAATAATAATGAATAAAAAATTGGTACAATACTATTACGTCCTAAAATATCACCCAGTTTCAGAAATGAAATCTTTCGATGTTTTAACGCGATTAATGTGTAATAAGTATTTGAGAAGAAAACATTTTGAAAATCTGAAAGTAGTAAGAGATTAGTAAAAAATGTTCAACCACTCAGTAGACCCCTACAAATAGTCTTGGATTTTGGCGGTAATAGGTGGCTTCGATCGAGGATTGATTTTAATTACTTACTAGATATCTTTTATTATCTTTTATACCATGGGCCATTTTTTTCAAAACTGGTTGGATAGGCGTTAAAGCGAAAAAACCAGGACTTGAAAAAATACTTCCTCTTTGAGAACTGATATCTACCCTCCAAAGACATCTTCGGTATTATTGAAATGTTTTTTGGGATCTTCCAACAAAAAATGTAGGTCTCTACTGAATATCGTCAACTCCCTCAAAATCTTTCTTTGCGAGCCATTGGGTTGTATTGACTATCTTGTATTTTCAAGCTTAAGGTGCATCATTCCAAACTTCCAATAAAAACCAGCGCATTCAGGTTTCTGGAAGCTCTCTGTTGAGATAACTTTCAACGAAATTGGTTCAACAGTTGTCTAGAACTAGCTGTTGAAATATAACTTACACAATTTCTCAACGGAATGGGTCACAGGGCAGCTAATATAGATCCGCAGGCGAATGCGGAACAGCGACTTCAGAGCAAGAACCGAAAGCAAACAAAAACTGTTTGTCTGGACAGATGGAATCCTAAACACATGTTATACGATGAGTAATAAGTAGTTAGACCATCAGTTCCAGCCGGTGAGAACTTTTCTCAGAATGCCGAAATTCGATCCGGTATCAATTCCTTCGATCTCAGACAAATTCGATAAAGATGATCGTAGTATCAAACGTAGAATCTCAAGATTGTTATTTTTTGTTTATTATGTAGTAAGTATTTGTTTTTTTTGTCAATTTCGACCCCCATTGTGACTTTCTAAATTTAAAATAAGATTCTAGATCTATACTGTACTTATGTGCCTACTACATTTTATATGAGACTTGTACATTTACAAGTCGAGTTGGTGCTGTGAAACTCGTAGTCACATGGTGTTTTAGATCATACGTAAATGTGTTTCAATTATGCTGTTGTTAATTGCTTTAGACCCTGTGCGGATCTCATTAGGTCATGTTGGATTAACTAACTGGAATAAAAATTAAAACTTTTATGCATAAATGAGTAATAAGTAGTTAGACCATCAGTTCCAGCCAGTGAGAACTTTTCTCAGAATGCCGAAATTTGATCCTCAATTTCTGAATGCCACCAGAGGCGGTGAAATGCTGCCCCTACGAAGGTCGGTGATGGTATCAATTCCTTCGATCTCAGACAAATTCGATAAAGATGATCGTAGTATCATAGAATCTCAAGATTGTTATTTTCTGTTTATTATGAAGTAAGTAAGTATTTGTGTTTTTTTTTGTCAATTTCGAGCCCCATTGTGACTTTCTAAATTTAAAATAAGATTCTAGATCTAGGATAGTTGTGCAACATACGATTTTGTTTTTTCATTATTTATGATTTCAGTTATATTTTTGTAAGTTCATTTTCATGGCATTTTTGCCTTCTTCATTTTCTAACAAGTATTAATTTTATTTGAAGTGCGATCTTTATATAATTAAAATTTTTTTTTTTTTGGGTGTTTATAATTACAAGATTATTACACCATATAATTAAAATGATTTGAAGTAAATTAATTGATCTCGACAGTCTCAGTAATCTCGATATGGCGTGCTGAAGTTCCAGACAAAGGTGAGCCATGATCGAGGAGATGGCTTGAACCGTGCTCTGAGATGAAAGCTGTAAAACCAATTACCCATAATACTTTGATATGATATATCTTATCATCAAAGGATAATAATTCAGTAAGTAAGAGATATGAAGATACCTACATACTTATTTCATTTGAATGAAACTGGGTAACTTACAATTACACGATATTTATTTACAATGTTTTTAAAATGGTCTACGATCTTAGTAATTGATGAAATAGCCACTGAATTGTGCTCTAAATGTACATACGACGATATTGAAATACCATAAGATATGTTTAGCCTCGTAGTTTAGGAAGTAGGTTTAAAAGTGACAAAAAAAGCAATCAACTACGAATACACCTAATTGATGACCAAATTCCAAAAGGACAATTACACAACATAATTCAAAAACCAACCCATCACTCGTTGAAAGCGCAAGCAATAGGTTTCTAAAACGTAAAATAAAACACCCCATTTAAAAACCCCTTCGTTCTCTCCATCTTCATTCAAAAAAACAATACATCTTTATCCTTTGGAAAATAAACCTATACGTAATTGCTTTTCACGACACCCCTCTCTCGTGCATCTTTAGAGAGACGATAATGGCATAAACAATACAGCCGTTATTGTATCGAAAATACTCGCTAGCGCACACTTCATACGTCTCACGCTCGCGAGAAAGAGATTATAAAGCGAAATAATATAATTTGTCGTCGACTCAGCCGCATCTCTATCTGAGAACCACGAGCGAGGCGACGAGACGCGCGACGAGCAGCCGAGGCGAAACGTGTACGATGTTTAAAAGTAATTCGAGAGTATATATTTTATACATATAAGGAGCTTTATAGATGAGAAGCTTTTGTTTTAATTTTCGCGCATTCGTCGTCCTTTTCGTTACCCCGGAAATTAGTTACGCGCGACGGAGTCTCGCTCTCAGGCACACAACAACAGGCAGAACACAGACGAGATGATGGTAAAAAGCCATAATACACACATACTGCATGCATACACACATTGACGAATACTTGCGCCCAATATAAATGTAGTATAATACATACGAGCGAGCAGCGATGAACGTATCGTAATATACGTACAATGTAGTCGACGAATTAATCATCTTTCCATATTGTAATTTTGTTATCGCGCAGCGTACTGTTTATAGTAGTATTTTACTCGTAGTAAAAAAAACACGACTACGACGACGAGCGAGCGTGCGAACGAGACAACTTTTCAAAAGTAAAATTGATGATGGTAGCATGGTACAAGTGTCGAGATTTATTACGGCTCTGATGAGAGAATACACGCAAGAATGTGTCGCCAGGGCAAAAATTATTTCAGCTAAAATCCACACCATGAGCATATACGACGACAACTTTCTGGTAAGCAGCCATACCAGGCACTGAGTACATCGACGATTGTACCATCAAAGCTGGTCAATACAACAAACGATGACGATGCAATTTCTTCTCTTGCTCAAGACCCACGGTTTATTTCCCTACCTATATACGTATTTGGCCTTCAAACACATAAGATAGGTAGGTGCTTCGACCTGAACTGATGCTGTTCAAGAGAGAAAAGATACGACTGACAGACACAATGCAAAATAAGAATTCACAACACAAGTGGACCAACGACCACGCTCAACTCTTCAAAAATAATCGTACTATACGCTGAAAAAAACAGTGTTGATGTTTTTTAAATCTCTGTAGCAATGGTTGTGCACCTGAGAGAACTAAAAAGTCGGGATAAGAAGTACTAAAAACCATGCAGGGGGTAACTTGACTACGTTTTTCAGTACTTTTTACTACGGAAATTTCTTTCAAGAAATCTTATTTACCGTTGATTCATTTTAATATGCTACAATTTTTTCAGTACCCTATGACTCCTGGGAGGAGAGCCATGTCAAATTTCAATCTTCTTCATAAACCATTGAAATCCTCTAACAGTATTTGAAAAATCGCCGCCCCAAGCGCAAAAGGATCGACGATTTGACCTACAATGACCATTTTAAAATCACTTGAAAATCTATAGCCAGCCCTCAAGTTCACTGGCTAATTCGGTTCAGTTGAATCAAAGGTCAAGAATTCAACTAGTTATATAACCTCGAGTAATTATGTAAATGGGACAATCACTCATTTTTGTCAAGAACCTAATCCGCTAATTTATTTTTTCGCATTGGTAATTTGAATAAGTGACACTCTTGAATCAGATAGAAATTCACTCCCTGTTCTCGTCGGTATGTCTGAAACTGGTCAAATGTCTTGTTTTTAGTTTTCAATCGATTAATCGTAAGAGTAAGTAGATGTAGAGGATTTTTCATCTAGATGATATTGTCATGTATCAAGCTATCTACTTATTCAAAATCGTGATAAAATTATCGAACTCGGGACTCGGCAGTACAGACCTACATTTTAGCAAACCGATTTCTCCGAAAAAATAAAAATAAAAAATCATCCAACAGATACTCGACTACAGTCAAAAAATTGTAAACTTGTTCTAGGACGTTTTCGTCAATTTTTTTTTATCGGTATAAAGAAAACTTACGTAATTTTATCGAAAAAAAATGACAGCGAAGACGAGAATAAAGGACTCTTACCCCGGATTTATCTCATACCTATTTAGAAAGAAGAAAAAAAGGCTAATTATAAAATCCATTAACGCTACAACCGTCAGCGTCACACGCTTGAGGTAAAATACTTATTCGACAGTTCGAGATGATTAATATCTTGTATTTTGCACCATCGACTGATTCGCGAATTTTGATCATCGCCGATCGCACGAACAAGACGTGCTACAAGAAGATAACACCTCAGAGGAAAACAACAAGAGACATGCCTAGGTATTTCGGAATTTTAGAAGCGATTAAGTATGCAAATAAACTTAATTTGTTTTTCCAAACTCGTTAGAAAAATGACATGACTCGTTCGATTTGGATTTGGTGTTAGGTTGTGGAAACCTAGGATACCTTGATTTGCTCGTAGGACAAGTTCAATGCATTTGTTGTTGATCTCTGAATTAGTTTACTCGTATTCGGCTAGATATATTCGTTTTCATCGGTGGTGTATTTTGCGTATTTTTTAAAAAATAGTGCTCGTATTTTCGCTTAATCGAGTCGATAATAACTGTAAAAACGTTTCATTCATGTGCAGTTCTTGGCTGTGATTTTTTTCATGCATGCTTTTGCAGTTACCAATGTAAGTTGATTCAGTAATTCGATTCAAATCAAGTACCTAGGTAAAGTACATTTATACAATTTTTACTTCTTCGATGTCTCATATTCCACTTTTTCCACTAATTTTTTACTCGATTTTTTGTTCTTTAAAATCATGGTGTTTTACTCTCTCATTAAAAAAAATAAAAATGACACAGCTCCTTTGAGGAAAAAGGAAAATCGATTCGATTTTTTTCACTCATTTTCGTCACAGAATTTTTTTTTCTGCAAATTGGAAAAATATTTTCATCATTGGTAAAAAAATTCAAGATTTTAAATCTCTCTGAAATTGTAGTAAATAATTTATATTTTCGAGTAGGTATTAGACTAGACACAAATTTTGAGCAGAGAAGAATTTTAAAGTCTGGGGGGGGGGATTAAAATAAGAAGGCCCCTCTGATAAAATTCGAAAAAATTTCAACAAGTTTAAATCAGGGGTACCCTACTGCTCACTTTTCTTTCAACTTATTTTTAATACATTTTTACTCGCTCGCTTTCTCAATTACCTATATTTACACAATTTATGATGTTGATTCATCAGTGAGAGTGTATTTTTCCTTATTTTCAGAAAAATACCATAAAAATGATCTGCTGTTTGACCATAGGCCATGCATTTTCCTGTACCACTTTGTTTATTAGCGTTTTGATTTTTCAGGTAAAAATGATATAAAATAGGTACATTATATCAATATCTTATTAGTAAGTAGAATAAAAATATCGCAACGAATAGTATGTGTAGAGTATTCTAGGTGGTGTTATTTTAAAAGTTCCGAGGTTTCCAACAAACTTTCGAAATGAAAAAGCAGGGCTTCGAGAATGCTGCTGGCAGGATATTTTGAAGCACTCGAAGACTTGAATTTTCTGCGGGAAGGTGTGGTCTAAAAATACGAAGTCGCCTTGGCAATGTCTTGAGACATTTCAAAATTTTTCTCGGAAAATGTGGTGTCAAACACCCTTTTATCATTTCAATTCTTCATTAGCAAGACGTTTTGCAAACACTTCACGATGTTTTAGGAGGGGGGGGGGCATCTCACGAAAATTTCACTTGTCAATTTTTCGAAGAGGGTGTTTAATTTTTCATTTCTCAAATTCAAAGTTTGATTTGAATTCCTTTGTGATACTCGCACTTTGATCGCCCTCTGTTTACTCGTAGTTGTACGTACGTACATACTCGTATTTCTGAACTGAGCGATCCGGTCGCTAATCGACGTATTCAATTTCAGATTCAAAACGTACGTGCTCACGGCAGACTGATGGAGCCTCCGGCTCGAAATAGTATGTGGCGATTCGGATATCCGAATCCGGTCGACTATAACGACAATGAGCTGTACTGCGGTGGTTATTCAGGTCTGTATAATGTAATCTAATCCTCCCTTTTATTCACTCGTCTTCTCTCTTTTTTTTTTGTTAGTTCGGATATCTTTTACTTTGATACTTACTCCTGTTAACTCTTAGATCTAGAGTCTACGTAGGTATACTTCGCACGTGTGAGCGTAATTCTGAGCACTTATATGTAATTCTCAATCGTAATACGTACGTTAATCGTAGATAATACATATGTACGTAAAAATGTAGACGTATACCCCGACATGCATATGGTAGTGAGTAAACTAAAAGTTAGTACAAAACACGTCGACCGTTATTTTCAGTGCAGTGGTCGCAGAATGGAGGTAAATGTGGCGTATGCGGCGATCCTTACCACTTTCCTACGCCCAGACCGCACGAAGCCGGCGGAGAATTCGGAAGAGGTATCATCAGCAGACACTACTTCGCTGGACAAGTACGTTGCACTCTATAGTCTTATCGAATGTCGTAATTCGAGCGCGAACTTCATCTTGTACGAGTATTTATAAAATAGGAATTAGGATGTTGAAACAACGGTATTATCTCCCACAATTTAACAAAAAGTCAATTCTATTCAAATATGCAGCTTTTTTGTAATTTTTTCAATTTATTGTTTTTCCTTTTTTCAATTCAACAAACAATCAAAAAAAATTAGACCACCCTCTTTTTTTTTTTTTTTTTTCAATATTGAAATACATGCTTGAAAAAACTGCAATTTCTTCACTTCATCTTTTGGATCAAACTTCAAAAATTTTCCATTTATGCTTCTTTTTTTTTTCTATAAATTTGAATTAAAAATTTTCTTCAGTAATAGGTCATGTGTAAATTCGGAGGAAAAAATATGAAAAATTTCAAACTTCAAATTGTAGAAAGTTCCAAATGACTTCTTGAGTAGTGAAAAAAACTGAAAACATGTTGATCGACCCCCCCCCCCAATCAAAATATTAGCAAAAACTTCTCGCTTTTATCCTCAGTTAATAATTCGCAAAATTTTCTTTGGAAACAACGCTAAAAAAAATTTTTTCAAAACTTCAATTTTTTGAAAAATACTACAAGCACTCAAGAAGAGAGGTATCCGCATCCGAACCAGCAAAAATGTAGGATCCAAACAAATTTTAATCAAAAGATCATGTTAAAAAAACCCAATCAGTTAGAATTTCAGGTCATCGAGTAAATTTCTTCGACTCGACTCGTGATCGCGAACCACTATTAAATAATACCTAATTAGTCGCCGCGTTAATCGCATTGTTCGCATAGTTTTTAAATTGACGCTTACGATATCGATATAAGAAGTATTTTTATCATCCGATATCTGTGTTCAGGTTATTGATATTGTCGTCGAACTAACGACTAATCACCGAGGAAGATTCGAACTCTATCTTTGTCCAAACAATAATCCAAAATACGAAGCGACGCAAAGTTGTTTCGACAGGTAACGCATCGTACAAAGTATTCTTTAACAATATCCGATAATTTGCCAGTTATCGATGACTGCAGCCTGCATTCGATATTTTCTCAGAAACTTATCAATTTCTGAAAAATCAAGCGAGCATGCTGAAAAATATCGAACATTGTAAAAGTCGTTCTAGCCAACGGCGGTGCATATTATCGGACATGAAGATACTAATCACCCTACGTACTAATTTGAATATTTGATTTTTGTCGCAGATATCCGTTATACATTCATGGCTCTCGAGAAGTAAGGTTTGTAATACCGTCAGATTCTGGTAAAAAAGAAACCTTTTACTACAGAGTTAGGTTACCACCATATTTGACGTGTACGCAATGCGTTCTTCAGTGGACTTATTACACAGGTAAGCGAATTAATATCAAGTGAGCGGAGGGGGCGCGGCGGGGGGGACGCCGCACATCACAACATGGCAACATTCGCCCCTTCAAAGACACCTCGTATGCAATTTTATTAACACTTTCTGTGCCTGTGGCAGGAAACATGTGGGGTAAATGCGAAAATGGTACCGAAGGTTTAGAATGCGGACACCCGGAGACGTTTAGAAATTGCGCCGATATCAGAATAGTGAGCAGCTCGTCCGGTATACCTCCGCAATTTTCAAATTCGGCTACCTTGCTATCCAGAGAATTTGGTTTGAAATCCGGTCCTCAGCTGTCGTACCCCAGTGTTGTTAGGTAATATCGACGGATTTTAAAAAACCGAGTCTATGTAGTTACTTGACATCACTACCCTCTCATAATCTTTGAAACTTTATTTTTTCAGTTCGCAGGTGTGCATGGCTAGTAAAAAGTTTCAGATTATTCACGGTATGAATAAGTGGTGCCAATCCAACTGCGTGAATTTCCCATCCGTTTGTCCGAAAGATTTTTGTACTTGTCCGTAAGTTGAGTTTTTGTTTCTCAATGAAATGGTCTATTTCCAAGAACTTGTCTATCTGTGTTTTTACATTTTTTTTTCAATATGCTTCTAGTGAGCAGTGTTCGGCCATCGGAGAAATCGCCGACGAACCTGGGGCAGATGAGTATTGCCAAGATCAGTGTATCGTGTACGGAGCTCAGTGTCCTAAGCATCGATGTGCCTGCGAATAAATCATCTTCACCACTAGCTCGCCTAAATTCGTATTAAGATTGTGATATGTATTTTTATATAGCATTTTACATATTAGGCCCAATTTCGACTTTTGTTCTTTCTTCATGAATACAATCGAATACATTGTACGATGCTATGGCTTTCGTAAAGTTCACAAAACCATCAAAAATTGTTGTTTTTTTTCAATATCAAAAATGAATCCAAACTAAAAACATGAAAACGCAATCCCTCAGTAAAAAAAAGTCGAATCACAGAAGAAAATTTTCAAAATTGAAAACGTTCCATTCCCAATATACCCCATTTTGGTACCTATTTGAATGAAATCAACTCATATGCCAATTTCAACCACCTTCTCATCTCTCTCAACTCGTAAAAATTCATCCAACCCTGTCAGTTCATAAAATTACCCATGCATAAATAAATAAAGCTCTGAACTCATAACACATTATTTTGTATGTACTACGAGTATAGTTCAGTATGTCATCAAAATTAAACTTCAGCATCGACGTAGAGTGGGTTATAGATACTCGTATATTTTTTGCCCACTCAAACGTTCCAAAGAACACGGGAATCCGGGTGAGATGAAAATGAAGAGAAGTGAGATAGAGAGAGATGAAAACGCAGCACACAACACGGGCTATAGAAATGATTAAATTTTTGCGGTTTGTAATAACGTTCAATGTTCAAATATTAAATATCGATTACGCAGGTGGGCGAATTTGTGGTTTTACAAAAAGGGACGCGACCGCGTACAAGCGGCAATGGTGCGGGGGCTCGACGACGACGTACCGTTTTAATTAATCCGCCAAATGTGTATATATATCCAGACCCATATAACGTGTAATCAAATTGACCAATGGTCGAGTATGGTCGAAAAATTGCGACAAGAGGTTATCGAACGAAACGTACAAATATATTAAATATTCGTATAGCAATACAATACGATACCTACGAGTACCTTCCTATACGTACACATAAATACTACTAAGTGGATCGAAAAAAAACATTTTCTGAATTTCGACCAATATTGCTGAAAAAGTTCGCTTTGAATGAGAGATGACCCAGAAACATTTTCAAGCCCTCTAGTCGTATTAAAGGGAGCTGAACCACACTTTTCACGATCATTTCGATAGGTTATAAATTAGGTATTTTTTTGTTACTTTTTTCCTCTCTTTCTTTTTTGAGTTTTTTGTTTCGATGTTTCTTACTATTTTTTGTTTTCTTTTTTTTGATTTGAACGAACAATGACCACAGAGAGCATTTCGACTTCGACTAGAAACTGAATCGGTTATGATGAATCGTAAAGTTTCCATACTTGAAGCTCGCCATCAGTCGTCTTCTCTCGAGTACAAGAATCGATTCGCAAATCTACTCGATAGCTCTTTAACAGATCCAGGTTCATGAATACCTATAGAAATGAATTCACAGTGGTACAGACGCTATGTCGCATACCTTGAGTGCGAGTTCGTTGATCAGAAAAGATATACTACAGTGTGGTTTTGCTCGAGGTAGCGTACTCATGATCAAATGAACAGAATCGTTGCCCCGGTATAGTCATTTTTTTTTTGGTAAGACATTATATCTACGCGATAATCTCGATGACCTGGTGAGCGGAGCTTTTGGCGAAATTTTCTTCAAAGAGCAGGTGGATTATTACATGCATGTGCGCCTAATTGGTATATAATAATGATAGACACGTAATAGGTAGGTAGATAATCGCCAACTTTCTTAATCTAGGAACGTGCAATGACGATGGAAAAAATGCATGAATAATATTCGTAGTAAGCAGTTGATTTCTGATGGAGATGGTAAAGCTATTGAAGATATTACGACAGTCCTGACTGTTATTGCCTTGCTTTCGGTAAATTTCCGAATAAACTGTAATTTAATCGTGTTTGACGAAGGACTTCTTCGTCATCTCTATTCCTAAAATTTTGCAAATTATTGTGACAATAAGTATTTTTAGATATCTTTATTTCTAGACGGTTGGATCCGAGTATTCTTCTATTTCGAGATCGCAGAGAACGCACTAAAGATCAATTCATTCCATTCGGTGCATGGCGACTCAAACCGAACGGCTAGTTTTAATAATATTCATACACGATGGATGCTGGTCACCATGGCAACTGATAAACAACCGGTCTCTGTGTAGCGAGTTTACGATCGATTTGACAAACGCAACTACATACTTTTCAAAGCTACCTCAACGACTCTCTGTTGAGGAAACAATACCTGGAGTCGAAACAAGGAAAGAATGTCTCAAATTAAATCAACAGAATTTGACACCATATCTCGCCTAATCACGAACAAAAATAATCAAAAGAAAACGCGGAAGAAAATATCTACAGTATTAAATACCAAGAACCAGTTACACGTTAGTAACCTTTTTTTTCCAATTCACTCATTTCTCAGCAACGCAAATGGAGTATCGGTCTTCTCCAGCTTGTATTTATAAGGATCGAAATGACGAAGAAATTATCCCAGATGCAAGGAGCAGAAGGGCAGAAATAAGAACGAAAAACACGCATACTATAAACGGTTATAAGCACAGCAAAGCAGCGTACTACAACTACAGGTACTATAGTATACAGAATGGCTGAAAGGGAACTCGCGGCGCATTAACTAGCCGGAAACCGGTTCGTCGCCACGCCAGTTATGCGAGCGTATTTACGAGTATCGACCGGAATGCGCCTTTTTTTTACACGCTAGATATCCAGTACCAGACATATCGAAATGTTTTTTTTTCCTGCACATTTTTTCAGTCTTCCTTCCTTCTTTGGATTTACGTGGTAAAACGATCAGATACTCTGATAAGTACATGTTCGATGTCGAGATTTAACCCTTCAGTCATCGAGTGAAACATAAGATGATGAAATTTGAGAATTTTTCGTCCAAATTTTTGAAAGAAATCTTCAAAAATTGGCTCAATGCGAGATACAATAATAATATCCAAAAGAAAATTCTCATTCGTTTTTTCTTCTTCAACTTCTTTCATAAGGAGCTCCGCCCCATTGACTCAAATCGTAAAATGGACAGCACAATTCGAATCGGGTAGGGACAGAATTTTTTCTCGAAGAATCAACTATGATATGATACTCGATAAAGCATAAAAATTTATATAAAATACAAACTAAAATGATCCAAAGACACTTTCGAAGGATTGCATAAAAATGATAATTAGGTCCTTTCATTAATCGGGGAGATATTCTCCCATAGAAATCAATATGAAGTAAACTCACTTGGGTTTTCATATTGCACAGATACTCATTTTATTATAACTGGAAGTGCGAAAATTTTTACTCACCTAAAACAAAGAAAAATACCATGTGAATTAGTTAATTTTACAGGTAAACAACAGAATATACTTCACATTTCGGATTATTACTACAACACAACGAACTAATTTATTTTAGCTGGGGCTGAAAAACCGACAATGATATCAACAGATCACTTATCAATGCTGAAAATCACGCCCCCCCCCACACACACTTCCTCCGACAAAACAATTGGGGAACATTTTCAGTCAAAATGTTGGAAAATCTGGGTAATAGGGCAGCTCGTTTTCAGTTTTCCTCCCTAAATTTAATGAAGCACAGCAAAAACCATGGTCAACTGATCTTGATGAATCGCAAGAAAAGTTTCACATTTTTGAGGTGAATGTTCAACAACCTCTCAGATATTTTTGAAAATCTGGAATTTCCAAAATGTGGCTGGAAGCTCCAGAATGGCTGAAACCACCTTCGATCGACTCGTGTTGAAATAATCGAAGTATAAGTTAAATTTCACCTTTGGGGAAAATTTTGTGGGTATTTCAACTTTAGAAAATCTGCTGGAGGCTCCAGAACTCCTCAAAATGATTCAAAAGTGTTTTCAATCGATCCGAGGGGGAGGAGGGGGTCAAAAATTCAGTAATTTCAAATTTTAGATTTCTACGTAAATTCGACCAAATTTCGATTTTTTCCATTTTTGGCTCAGAGATTTTCAAAAATTCGCCAAAAATCGAGAAATGCGTTTCAACATCTGAAATTTGGGCTGGTGATGTATTTTTACACGTTCTTTCGATTTTATGCCAGGTTAAAAGATTTTTCTGCGAGTTTGGATAACTCCTTCATGAAATAAATGCCCAACAGCCCATCGATGAAATACCTGAAAATTTACTCACACGTCACTTCAGTTCAGAAACGCCATCAAAGATCATTAAACTATTTTCACGTTTGGTCACAACCGGGTAACCTGTGTTACGCATCCCGGCCACGTTTGCTACCGAAACTGATAAATGCAAAGTATTCGAACGATCTTCGCACAGCCTGCGGGTATCGACTCGAAGAGGCTGCAATATTCCAATTCCCTTGTAGTTGGATTTTATACACGTTCATAAAATCCGTCCGCTTTGAACGTATAAAAGGAAATGACCGTTTGAGAGAGTTGGTTACAGATTCTCTCTGTTAAACTTGTCCACTCCTCCACCACTGTATCCATCATATACATCTACATGTATACAACAAAACACGCCATCCACATTTTCATCTTCCGGCTTTAAATCTACTGCAGAAGGGTTGAGGATGGGGAGGAATCAATAAAATACACGTTACAATCGGACGAAAGGTTGACATTTTTTTTTGGGGACATCGATACACCTCTTCTACCTCTTCCACGCGTTATAAATGAACCCTACCCGTAGTTTTTATACAACATAGAACCACATACATACAACAAACTGCGAAGCTTTCGTATCAAAAAAAAAAGGCCAAAACTTCGCGGAATCGGATACCGTAAAAACAGGTGAATACTCGATCTGGCCCAGCTAACATAGCACAGTATCTCAAACATCCACCCTCATCTTCACCTTTCCCATTTTCGCAGGCCAAAACCGAAGTGAAATTATTTTTCATTTTAGAACTCGATACCGGTTGATGGTGGCGATGGCGTTCGTTCGCTCGTTCGAACGAGGATTAAATTTCCACGCACAACGTACCCCTTTATACTTACAATTTATACAACGAGCAGAGAAAGAGAAACAGAAACGTACGAGCAGCCCAAGAAAGGCTGAGTGGAGCAGGAATTCGATGCTGATTGAAAACTGATAGTTGTTTATTTTTCCATATACTCGCGTATACTTACACTATTTGGTAAACGTATCCTCCCTCTTAACGTATTTTGTATATACGAACAAAACTCGCAGCACTGGGTATAGTACACAAACACCTCCCCCACCTTTTCCTCGTCTTCGAAAAGGATATATGGAAACATTTGTTTTAAAAGCTTCGTGCTTTTTGAAGCCATAGGTATACATTATTCGATCGTATATTCTCTTACTGTCTTATCAATGCTGCCGAACGAATAAGTCGGATTTCCAATATCCTGGGTACGTAATCCATGCGGCTATGTCCAGTGTATCTTGAATCCAAATTACTCAACGAAGTACATAGGGACACGAAGACATGTACAATTTACTCTCCTCGTCACCAATCTGCACCCTTGCCTCTTTTTTCTCTCTATCAAAATACCTCCAATACACGCGTAGCAATAACGAAAAAACAACACAGTACAATAATTCCGATATAATTTTCATTCCGTTGTCGTTCTTTCGATATAGATACCTACAATAAAATACGACTAAACATATCGAAAGGCTGCAGCAGTAAAAGATGAGTCGAAGGAAACGCCGAAGGGGAAATTTTCATCTTTGAATTTTTTCCATTCGCTTCGCTCTCCCTTTCATTCGTCGTAGATTTTTCCAGCTCGTTTGAACGAGACGATAGATATCTAAAAGGTATTGCTAACTGGAAAACGACTAGATGGAAGAGACAGAAGGGGGGCGGAAAAGACACGTGAAAACGCTGCTGAAAGAAATTTCTTTCTTTTGTCTTCGTATTATTTCGTAATAATATTATATTTTTTCCTTTCAAATTTACCATTCTTGAAATTGTTACAGGTTTTGCCATCTTTTCTCGTTATTTCTACCCCCTCTACTCCACGTATTCTCGTTTTTCTCTCGCAGCTGTTCGTCTATTCTGGCTATTTTTGCTATTTTCTTCATCTTTCCATAAAAACTATATACTCGTGTAGTATACATACTTTTTCCTAGTCTTCGTCGTTTTTCTTTGTGTTTTATGATTTGATATTTTAAATTTCGCGTACTGTACTTTTCCGAGGTATATTGAAATACAAACTTCTGCTATGTGATACATTGCTATATTCGTTGTTATTGTTTCGTAGAATTCATTCATTTCTTTCTATCGCTACGAAGTAAGCACTAGAGGTACTTGCAATCTTGGATTCTTATACTTCCTTGCAAACAAAAAAAAAAAAGAAAGAATTCGTCGAATTTACTGGCAGAAGTAGAAAATGATTCAAAGTTGCAACTGGCTTTAAAAAAATCAAGAAAATATGATGACTTCTCCATCCTGGAGAAAATTCAACCCCAAAATTTCATCCCATCCGATTCCAATTTTTTTCAAATGAGACCACGTCAAAATCTTCAAACAGTAAAAAATCCAACTTTCCTTTCTCTTCTTCATCCACCAGACGAATTCGACGGAAACACATTACACATCTAATACTCTCAGCCAGACCCACTACAAAAGGCATCCCAGATACACATACGCATCCGCACGACTAATTCATACTCAAAGAGCTGAAAACTACCACAACAACCGTAGAGCAGACTTGGTGTAATTATTTTGATATCTTCTCATCATCGAAGCGGCATGAGAAAGTGAAAGAGCAACCAAACCTATAGTATAGAAAAGAAATGAAACGAGGGACGAGAAGCCGAGCGACGATGACGTGTAGATAGAGGCGCGCATGCAGTAATGATGGAATAATAATATTAGTTCGTTAGAGGAAATCTTAAGACAAAAGGATTACTCCCTGAAGGGGTATAAATCAAAATTTCCTATTTCACCTGCCATTATATTTGACACCGTTTCCTGCGAGGGTTATAAATCAACGCATTTACATTACTTAACAATTTAACAGCATCCGCAGATTATATGTACTATGATTCATTAATAGGTAGTATAACGGAGAGATGGAGCGAGACAGTACCTATCCAAAACGCGATAATGGGCCAAAAACAAGAAGAAACTCGAAGAAAAGCCAAGCTAGAAGAAAATATAAAGTGTAATTACGAAATTCGCGGTAGAAGGGAGGAAGATAACAAGGATCACCTCGCAATTCAATATACGAGTACCAATCGATACCTACATTCGAAATTTTTCACGAAGTGAAAAGCACTGAGGCATGAAAACCCAAATAGATAATCAACATGCAAGTCATTTCCAAAGAATTATGAAAAGTGTAAAGAAAATTCCAGTAAGTAAATTTTAAAATTGGCAAACCTTTTAAAATTCAGCCTTCGCGATACACTTGAAATTCAAAAAGTTTTATGCAACATTTCACCATGACTGACAAATCTGAAGGGTCAAGGCGTAAAGTCAAGAGGTCACAACCACAAAAGTGCACTTGTGGCACCTATTCTTGTAACCGTCAAGTTTGCACCCTCCTAGGAAAGCAACAACCAGGCTGGTCAAATCGTTATTAAAATTGTAAAAAATGGCTCGAAAATTGAGTATTTTCGATGAAGAGGAGTAAAACAAGATTCGAAGATTGAAACCTGCAAAAGGCACGCCTCCACATAACACATACCTACTTACCAAAATCTGATTTCTACAAGTTGATTTTAGGGGACTGGATTTAAAAATGACGAGAAAATCGAGTTTTTCCAACCTCAATCGAGGCAGGATAACCTTTTTTTTTTGCCGCGTGCATTCGACAGATGTGCCTTTTACAGGTTTCAACACACCCGAATTTCAACAAATTAACATCTTAAGTTATCCCTCCAACAGGAAGAAATGGAGAGAGCAAAATCACTAATGTAGGTCTATCAATATGATGTCACAGAGACAAGAGGTGTAAAGGAAGACCCAGGAAAAATCGCAAAGCGGACTACTCGTAATTACTTCATTATTGATACTATCTGCCAAACATGCGTTGGAGCATGTAAACAGGACTGAGTGAAAGATGCGGTCACAAGTAGATATTGGTGTCTGCTTCAAACCATGTAGCAAATCAAATATTCGCCAGAAAATAGAAGGAACCGACAAAAAAACAAACATAGACAGGGTGTCTAACAAATTTTCTTGGAAGAAATGCATTACTTTTACATTACTTTTTGCATTACTATATATTTTTATTCAGTTTACCCCCCCCTCCCCCCATTATCTTTTTGAAACAGTTGGAATTAACAAGTCATTTTTTACATAGTTTACTGGCTGAACCAGATGGTGGAAAAACTTGTTCATTTCAGCAGTTTGTTTTCAGTTTTCAATTTCAGCTTTCATATCTTGAGGTTCAAAAAAAAATTTAAAAAAAGATAGATTCCATTTCTTTCAGAAGTTTTCAATTTGCCACTAAGCAGCAAAAACTTAACATTTCAAACGCTAAAATTATGAAGAAATTCTAATAAGCTGAATTTATATTTTGTAATTAGGGTATACATATTCGTAGCCTATCATGACTGAAAAAAAGATGATAAAAATAAATAAGAAAGTAGCCCGAGCGTAGCGAGGGCAAACAACATTGAAAATTTCTATTTTGATAAATGAAAGAACACTGTTTTTTATGAGAAGAGATTGATTTTTTTGGCTCAAAAATTTCAGAATTTGAATGATTTTTTTTAGAAATTTCAGTTCTAAGAAAAAAAAGCAAAAAAGCCCGAACGAAGTAAGGACATAAGCTCTCAAAATTTCGTACTTCGAACAGTAAAAAAAAATTGTTTTTTCATGTGAGGAGTTCATTTTTGGATTTGAACATTTGATGGATTTTTAGGTGTAACCTAATTTTAAGCTTTTCACTGATAAATACGAGCCTCTAGCTGATAAGTTGCTGTGTATGGCTCATTAAATAAAAATAAAAGAAAAAAGAAAGCTTGATTTTGAAAAATAAAAACCAATAGGCCTAGAAATTCAGAAAAAGAGCAACTGTATTCAGCCCGAGCGAAGCGAGGGCGAAAAATTCTTAAATGTGCAATTCAAGTTCCATAAAAGTCGGCAATTCAACCTCTTTATTAAGACTAAAAATTTTCAAAATTTATCGAATTCGTTGAGTCCCCGCACAGCCGACTTTTTATAATTTGACAACTTTGGGTAAGTGGTCCACCCCCCCCCCCAATAGTTTCGTCTCTGATTCAACTTATTTTTTATCAAGAAGTTGGAAAAATTGAAAGATATGGATAAAAAGTGATTAAACCTAACGTGATTTTTATGAGTTTTTCGAAATTCAGAAATATGAAAAGAAAATCAGAGGGCGAAAAGAAAATATTATGGAATTTTGTTTGAAAAATAGTGGTTTTTAACAATTTTAAACACAATTTTCGCCAAAAACTGAAATGAATTTCATTTGAGAAAAAATACATTACTTTTCAGGCAAAATGCATTACTTTACATTTACATTAAGTACCGAGGATTTCAATGCATTACTTTTACATTACTTACATACCTGCATTACCTGTTAGACACCATGTAGGAACTAATAGCAAAAGAAGCGGTATCATGTGCGCCACTACTTCAAGAATAGAATCGAATTTTTTGAAAAACTATTCTGATTATGTATCAGTAAGTAATTTTAGATAATGTTTTCCATGAATGTTTCAAGTCTGCGGATAATTAATTCAACAAACACACGAACTTCGGCACAAGACAAATTTTTGCCAAGGTCCTGTTGAATGCAAAAATTCAATTAAAAGCGTCTACCTATCCATATAAGAGTTCCTCAGAAGTCCAATCCACTACAGCTCACGTGGCAAAAGTAGACCTCCCTAATCCCATATCAATTACGAAGATCTTGCGAGTCAAAAATGACGATGAAATCAGTTTTTTTTTTATTTTACCTAAATTTGGGTGCGGATGACCCAAGGTGTTTCATTTCTAAACATTTTTACCAATTTGGGTCCTAGATATGGCCCATTAACACAACGTCAACGACCTTTCTGTAATTTTCAACTTTGACCAACTCCCTTAACTACTTTAAGGATCGAATTCAGCTCCCCTAAGGAACAGAATTCTCCCAATTAAATATACTTTGACTCATTGTAACGTTAATTAATGCCTAAAAATTTCAAAAGAGGTGAAAAAAACCTTCACATTAAGGTGGATCGCTAAAAAAATACCGTCGGCGAATTTCGACCGAATGCAATGGAGATTATCGCGTTCTGATTTCTGAGTTTGAAGCCACCCAGAAAAAGTTATAGTTTCGGAGGCGTTGCTGAAAGAGAGTTAATGGGCTCTCAAGAGGAAGAATTTTCGATAAAATCGAGATTTTTGCACTTTAGTTCCTACCCAACTCTGAGCAATTGAAAACTTTCAAATCGTTCATTTTTCAAGAAATTCGTGTTTGGATATTACTCATTGAGTATGCCACAACACATCGAAAAAATATCATTTCTTAAAACGGCAGATCATTTCAGAATACAGTGGTGCCAATTCCAAATCTACGAATCAACCAAAAATCTGACCTCCCAATCGTCTCACAACATACATTTCTAAATCTCTACCGAAAAAAAAACTATTTCTTTCAAATTATTTCAATCCCACATCCACGTTTCGTCTACTTCCACCCCTCCATCTATTGCTTTTTACCAGTACACCTGATTAATTCACCTCTATACCGATAAACCGTTCGGACGATAGGGTGAGAAAAAAGGATACGAAAAAATTCCACCACTAAATTCAGAGCTTACACGCAACGTTGCTTTAATGACAAATTATACGCAACATCTGCCCTCTTTTAAGAGCAACGTTAATCGAATCAGTCAGTTCCCAACTACACCGCATAACTACGAACGTATACACTACGATACGTAGTACATAGTACCGTATACATTGTATAACCTTTTCCTTGGAAGATTTGTATCTGCGTTCGGTACAGCGCTGCGGCCATCCTGCATCATCTACCACCCTCCTTACCCTTTCCAGGATGTTAAAAATGTACAATACATACAACAAGGTACACTCAACACTGGGTATATCCTCATACACATTATAATGCTTGTGTACTTTCCTTTCACACACACGTCAACCATATAGCTACGAGTATATAAGCTCAACTCCACGACGACGATGATGCGGAGTGTTCATTCAAATGCTCGTTTTATAAGAGTATCGTGGGCACCGTCACGATATGCTTTGGCCGACCACGTATAATTTCCTCAATTTCTTTCAGCTCGCCGCTCGCTGTGCATCGCCATCGCGGTATAACCATTTGGTACAGAGATTCGATTCGATTAATTCCATATCAACGCGTATCCGACCAACCGTTTGTTTTGTGTTGAATCGAATAATAAACAACGCCGAACGTAGGGAAAAAAATAAAAAGATGAAAAAAAAGGTAAGAATCGAAAGCGAACGGCCGAATGAAAAAAAATGAAAGAAATTATTCGATACACAGAGAGCAGAAGACGTCGAAGCAGGACGAGGACGAGGTCCACCTTCACGTAGATTTTTGTTGTCCGGCTCCATTCGTCGGTTCGTTCACGAGACGTGATATATTTATCTCCATTACTCGCTTCATTATCAATTCATTATATGGAAAAAGTAAATGGACTACAGACTATACAGGTACATAGTTATACCAACATACATTGTATCTGTTCCATACTACATTACATGTATACTTCCGAAATTGTCTCATGGCTCTACGAGTATAGTATGTACTTCATTTACTACTACTTACATCTAACCATACCTATTTGAGATACGTGTGCGTGGTAACGCGCTTTCGAAAAATACAATATCTATTAACTTGTGCACCTCGCTTCATCCTCACTGTCCATTATATCCCGTGTGAATGGGTGGCCCGGTCCAAAGAAATACCGTCGTCGTCGTCGTATGGTCGCAGTCATCGCTCAACGTATAATTACTATGTCCGACTACCTTGACACATTTTTTTCACGTTTTACTCTCGTCTTCTTCTTACATAGCGACGTACTCGTGGTCTACTGCTTGTTTGTCTGTCGTGGTTGTCCTAACAAACCACAGCGATCATAAAAGAATTTTGTTTCCTTTTTCACTAAGGCTAAATAAAACGAAGTACGTATGTATGTAAAATATCTTGCAATAATGTGATAAGAAAACGTCAGTACATGGTAAGATTGAATTTCTTCCTTCTCGAGTTTTAAAACACAAATTCAGCCTGTTCTCGACCAAACAAAAATTTTGATCAAACTGAAGCGAACAACAGTTACGAGTAGAATTTGATCCATCTGAGCCAGGATATTCAATATGTCCGGTAGTCCCGTCTTTCACAAGCGAGAAAATTTTCGAACTTGACATAGCTAAATCGAAAGAGGATGCAAAAATACATCAACCAAAATTTCAGGTGCTAAAGAGGACTTCGATTTTTGGTCAGTTACCTATTAAAAATCAAATTTGGATCCAAAATGCGAAAAAAATCAAAGTTTTACTAAGCAAGCACCTGGAAAATCTGTAAAGTAGGTACTCGATAATACGGTTTCGAACTGTTTTCAGGAATTTTGAAGCATTTAGTGGATTTTCGTACGTTGAAATTGTCATAAAATGTTACCCAATGAAACCGGGAAAACTACAATTCTCTCAATTTACACCTCACTTTCAAGATTCTGAGTGGACTATAGGTGGTTTTCAGATGTTCTAGAGCCTCCAGCCATACTCCAAAAATCCCAGATTTTTACAAAATTGTTATAAGAAGTGTCCAAACCAACTTTAGCACGATATGAACGCTATTACAAAATCGGTTTCTTGCTGGTTCAGAACCGTATATTTTCTAAATCTCGAAATTGTGACGCGTCACGAGAAAAGCAGGTTAAGGTGAAAAAAAGTAATCAATTTTTTTTCGATTTTCGAAGCGAGAAATTTTTTTAAAAAAATTGATTTGTTTGTTGTACGTTTTCTAAACATTTTATGCTTTAACCGTAAGTTGGCTTTCTTCGTGAAACGCCATAAATTATGAAATTTTCTGCAGGAAAATACTGTTTTGATCCCACAGAAATCGATTTCGGAGAAGTGGTGTGCAATCCGTCAAACGGGTCATTAACAAGTATCAATCGCATTTATACATGCCAAAGTTGACTTGGATACGTTTTTATAAAACTTTTGAAAAATATAGAATTTCTAAAATATGGCTGGAGGCTCCAGAATAGCTTGAAATCACTTCCATTCTACTCAAAATGTTAAAATCAGGGTAAATTGTAAATGTGAATTTTCTAACGCTGTTGGGTAAAATTTTGTGAAAATTTCAACGTACAGGAATCTGCTGGAGGCTCCAGTGCTGCTCAAAAAATTGTTCAAAACCGTCTGCAATCGATTTGGAAGGTCGAAAATAGGACATCACCAACTTACAGCAATCTAGGCCAATCCGGTGAAATTTTGATTATTTCACATTTTTGGCCGAAATTTGATTCTTTGAAATTTACAAAAAATCAAAAAATGCACTTCAGTTCCAGAATTTTGCCTGTTGATGTATTTTTGAATTCTCTTCCGATTTCACTTTGTCTGTTTCACAAATGTTTCAGTAAGCTAATTACCTTGTCAGAAAAATGATTTTCCCAGACTTTTCCAGGACCCACTATTTTTCCAATTTTCTACATCTCTCAAATATCAAAATGTTTACCGGAGAAAAGCGTTTGGAAGGCTTTCATCTCAAGAATTTTCAGGTTAAACAACTGAAGTAGATATTCCATTAAATAAGGAGTATCATGATGTTGAGACGAACTCAGGGGGCGGCGGAGGGGGTGAGGCTCCCTCAGAATTTGGAAAATTTATACTTCAGCAATTTGTGAACATTTTCTCATCGTATCGACTTTTTCATCCAAAAACTAAAAAAATACGAAAAAAGACCTCACAAAAATATAATTTAAACTTCATACTCGTAATAAGGCTCATTCTAGGAAATTGCACAAAAATTTACCATCCAGTTTTCAGCTAAAAAATTCAAAGCGATAATAATGTATGTTGAAAAATTAGAGAAATATAGATATCATAAATGTTGGGGCGTTCAATTCCTTTTCATTATCGAAAGCAAGTTTTTTCAAATAAAGAGCTGAAAACCACAAAATTCCCTGACATGTTTCCAACTTCATCGGAAAGGAGAAATTTGCAGGCCTTAGACACCCTTGTACTCTCAACTGTCGAAATAAATTGATCAGGCTACACTTTCGAGTCTTTCTAAAGCTTCTAGTAGGTATTCAGAATTCCTCTCAACTAAAATATTTCATAAAAGATGAATGTTAACGTAAAATTTCTAATCTTCGAAGCATAATGCAAAGAGTTTTCATGCAATATTTACTACAATATGCAATTGGAATCTGTTTTATGATTATTGATAATAATCGAGTGCTGCCGGGTACAACAAAAATGACAGAGAAGCCTGCTATCTGCTGGTATTCAAAAAGCTGAAAATGGTAGTGCAAGTGCCTATAGAGGAGGCTCATGCTAGGAACTCAGTATTGTAGGTACACTACTCGCGTATATTCCTAGCAAAAACTCTCAAATAATGTGGGTAGCCAGGAGTACATATATTATATGAAACAAAAACGGGCCGAGTAACCCCCCCCCCCCCGCCTCCCAAATTGATACCATGGTGGAAGCGAATGAATCTCCCTGTTGGCGATGTGATTAAATTGGATGAACGACCGCAGAACGCTTCCTAAAGGACGATTTTGTAAGCATCGATGATAGCATTTATTATCAATTTTCTGATTTCATCGTTTCATTTATAGCTTCATTTTTTTCAATTTGCTTTTTCAAATATCTATGCTGCAAGAAATGGAAAATCAGAAGTTGAGAGGATGCATATGCTTCTCAACGTAATTTTTCGTCCAAAAATTGCTTTAAAATATAATTCCAACGGATTACATGAAAAGGATGTACACTCGCCTGCCAAAATGCGGCTAAAGTAATAATTAGGTAGATAATCATGTTTTTCGATTTCATTTTTTTTTGTATTTTGTATTCACTTATTAAAAGAGCCCTGCGTTTTGTTAAGATTTTTGGAAACAACAGAAGGAGAACGAAAATCAGACGAAATGGCTGAACTCGTACAATACTTATGCATCCTATTTCGGCTACCTATCCAGCGCCATTTTTTCACATCGAGGCTCAAAAACATCGGAGATATGTACAGCTTCTCCCTAGTTTACACAAGCCACGATCATAGAGCAGCAGTTGAAATATTACGAATTCATCGTACGTTATAGGATGGACTTACTGAAGGTATACACGGGTACATAAAACACACCACGTTTTCACGTGTAACATTATAATAAACGGGTAATACGAGTTTAAAAATTCATCAACCAAATGTAAACTCACCCTGCACATTTGCCCTATCGTCGATAAATTGAAAATTTCACCATGAGGGTCGGTCGAGTGAGTCGAGCAAGATGACAACAAGCGACGACGACGACGACGGTAGCAGCACATCAAAACCGAGTTCGGATAGACAAAGAGAGGGAAGGAAAAAGGATGGATGGAAAGTCGGATAGCTGAAAACGGTCATCGTCGTTACGGTGTGGCGCTTGGAGAATCGCCTTCGTTGATGGCAAAAATTGCAAGATGGGACGGGGCGACGGAGAATGTTTCTTCGGGAGTCTCTGTCAAGCAGAGGAGACGGATCGTTTATACCGTAGTAATTTTCATGCGGTCTCTTCAGCAGTTGCCATTTAAATAATAGATAAGGCGTTCGATAGCCGCGCTCCGAAAAAGCTCGCGAGCGAGCCGGAGAACTACCATAACGCAACGCAGCCAACTCGGTGAATGTTTTAACAGCTCTAAATAAGGTCTTCTCGCTTTTCAGTTGGCCCCTGCGTACTTGGCCGGAAATTACGCTTACGCCCGAGACGAGTTTTGAGCTTTTCGAAAAAGCACATATACACACAGAAGCTTTGTGTATACTTTAATTGAAACGAAAGTAGAATGATTTTTTCTCCTTTGGCTCGGGGTTTCTTCCTCTTTTTTTCGTAATTTCTCTCGAATGGGTCCACACACGTTGCGTCGCATCGTGCGAAGAATAAAGACTTCGGAATAGAAATACACACTGAAAGATACTATACGTACATGTGCACTTTATTTATACTAAAGTACGCGAAAGGAGGCGTATTTCTGCGAGGAGATTTTCACGCGCTTCGCGTCTGCTTTTCTCCCCTTCGCCGGCCCTGCAGTTACCGCATTCTACGTGCGGTATGTCTTGGTAAATGCAATTACATCGCTATGAGGTCTACGTGTCTGTCGCACGATGTACTCGTTCGTATACTTCTCTTGTACTCTATACTCTAGTGGTGTTGATTAATCGATATAGATATCGATTAATCGATATAAAGTCATATCGATATCATATCGATATAAATTTCCATATCGATATACTCAAATTATTTCGAGGTCAATGCTCAAAACACACATAAATTGAACTTTTGAATGGAAATTTTTCAAAATTTTGAGTGAGCACATCAGATTTTTGAAAATTATTTATGTTTTACACTCTATAATTTGGTTTTTTCTTGAAATCTCTATAATAGATTGTATTACGACGAAACTTCGAACTGAGTTAGTTAATTTTTAAGGTAATAAAGTATAGAAAATCCAGCATTGAAAAATATCGATATATATCGATATGTATCGATATCTCGAGGCAAATATCGATATGATATCGATATAAAAAATTTTAAAATATCAACACCACTACTATACTCGTAACTGCAAAGTATTCGGGTATACGTACTGTATAACGAAGTAACACCCCCTCCCCCCGGCTATCCTATCGTATAGCTTTTTACCCTTCTCCAGCCCAGCCCCTCCCCCCGGGTCATTGTGCGAGCAACGTGAAAACGAGTAGAATTTCAGAATAGTTTTATTATTCGCGTACGTATGATTAAACCGCATGAATACGAACGAAGAAAACACAATTTGTGGAGTTTTCCAACCCCCTTTACCCACATCTTGGCTATTTGCTCGTTGCTTAATCCCGGAATTCGCCGATAAAAAGGAAGGGCAAAGAAAGAATTCGCGTCGAAAATTGAACCGTATTTGAGTAAATATCGAGACGAAGAAGCAGAAAAAAAACTACGTAGGGTTTAGGTTCATCGTGTTTTCTACCAAGATTTGACCGTCGTCGTCGCGTCGTGGCTTTTTGCAGTCGAAATTGAGATAAGCGCGGGAGGCAGGAGGGGTTGAAAAAAGGTACCGGTGATAATACCGCGTGTAAAGGGTGGTTGCGGGTTAGATGCCCATAGTCGGGGGTTAGATGCCGGTGTGTCACGGTTTTTCGAGCCTCACTGCCATAATTTTCATCGAAATGATTTCAAATTTGCGCGAATCGGTAGAGCAATTATTCCTCTATATTATACTAAAAGCGTAATTTTTTTTATCCAGTAGTTTTTTTGCAATTTGAAAAAAAAACAAGGTCACTTTTTGACCGGCATCTAACCCGCACCTACTGGCATCTATCCCCCCAGTGCGGGTTAGATGCCGATTTGGTGCGGGATAGATGCCACTACCCAAAACCCCCCAAAAAAGGCTCCTAGAAGATTGAATTCGATGAAATTCTTTTATTTCATGCACAATAAATAAAATGAACATCAAAAATTCACAATGGAAGTTTAATTAACCAAAAAATAAAAAAGGTGTTTTTGAGAATTGACAATATGTGTTAAAAATGAATGTAATTCCAAAAATTGACCACGCCAGTTGAAAATATTTAAAAAACCATCATTTTTGGACTTTTTGCCGCAGTATTACCAAAAAAAAAATTCAGCTTCCTCACTCCCATTTAATTACTATGGGCATCTATCCCGATCACAAAAACCGGCATCTATCCCGAAATGATGGGTCAGATTGCAAGGTCAATTTTCATACCAGAATTGAAACAAATTTTTGTAAATCTGCGTGAATATGTTAGTTCAAGGTATATACTTATGCGTGAGATACTTGCATGCAGTTTTGAAACACTTTTTCTGGAGAAAAAATGAGTTTCAAAAATTACGTGAAAAAAGTATCACTGGTTTTACCTACATAAATTTTTTCATTTGCATATCAAACCAGGTTAACAATAACCGTCACAGATCAAAACTTTAACACAAACTATGTTCACCTTAAGGTATAATCTGTGCTAATCAGTTTTCAGAAAGAGTTGATAGGGAGCAATTGGTGACCACACCGGCATCTAACCCGCACCGGCATCTAACCCGCAACCACCCAATAGATATTCGCCGACGTTTGTGAATCAATGTTTGGTGTAATTTTTGGTGCAGGAAATGGTTTTTTCTTAATGTTTCTTACTCGTATTTACTAGACTGAATGGCAATTTTCATTCGAGGTATGTACTTGGAGCGGTGGGAAGTTAAATTTCACTATTAGGAATACGGGTTGAGGATGGCGATGGTCGATTTTTGATACAAAAACCATCCAAGATATTGCGAGATTTTCTTCTAACGACCCAAATGTGGGTAAACTCTTCGAATAGGTCGTGAATAGAACATTGGAAAACGCAATTTAAGAAGAAAACACGACATATTTTCTTCACTCAAAACATCATTGCTCATAAAAATCTCAACAGTATTTTTTCGATCCCGAAATTAGATCTAAATTCGTCGAAAAACCTGCTGTATTCAAACGGAATTTTCTTCGTCAATTGCCTTTCCTCTTCTCTCACTCTCTCGTTTCCAGTCTAATGGATTCATTACTCTATTGTCTGCGGGAAACCGCAAAAAAGTTTCACACAGCGCCGAGAATTAAGTACTCGTATTATAGATACGATAATATGCGATGACATTTTTTAATTGCGTAACTTAAGGTAGGTACAGGTATCTAATCTGCGCGGTGAAGTATTATTTGAAAAAAGACACAGTTATATTCCCGCCGCGTTCATCGTCGAGCCAAAAAATCCGCGTCTGTTTTTCTACTTTGCAATATTGTTAATTGGCCTAGCTGCCAGCTTGGTGCTGGAAAGATGACCGACCGTGTACATGCAGGCACAGTGCACAGCGTACCAGAGACCCCGCGAGAGTTGTGGGAATCTACACGGATGAGTGGTTGGCATGAAGAAGGTGTTGCATGTTGGATTGTTAAGAGGAATCGAAAGAATGAGTTGCGGTCGAATGACCATCACGTTGATCTGAAAATGCTGACGCTCGATGGGTTACTTCGATAGCGAATCGTAATACGGAAAGATTTGCTGAAATGGACGATGAACATTTTGGTGTTGATCGTGAATGTTTTGAGAACAAAGGTACATAGGAGGAAAACATGATGTGAATGGAGTGCCCGCCTGTTTTGAACAAGTTCATTAGGGAGGATTTTGACCCAATTCAGTGGATATCTTCATTTTGATAGTGTGTTGGGGAGGTGAGGGTGACACATGACACACTTCACCCTGATTTTGATAACGATCAAAAAATAAGATCTTAAAACTTGCGAAAGACCTTTCGGGGGGGGGGGAATGATCAATTTCTTGAAAGGGCATTATTTTTGAAAAAATTCAACTCAAGCGCAATCAGAAATGTCGCATTTCATTACTATTGAAACATCAAAAAACCAAAAGCATTCAAAAACTACGTCACGTGATTTCTCAAGTAAGAATAATAAAAAGATACCATTTAGGCAATAAATCCGCTGAAATGAAAGCAGATACAAATATCAACTGCAGCAATCAATATATTTACACACAGAAAATAATAATTAAAAATTAAAATCGAGTCACAGAAGAAAACTAATTTCTAATTTCTCAACATTGGTTCAAACAAACCAGCGATATTCAATAAGAAATTGAAAATAGAGAACTATAAAAATAATTGTTATAATTCCATCAAATTTAAGAAAAAGAAATATTCGTAGCAGAACTCTTTCTTGACAAAAGATGAACTACCTATACAACAATCGAGATATCCATCATTGCATCCAAAATAATTAAATACCACTAACTCATTTCTATAGCCTACATAAAGATTCTGAAGTTCGCAGAAAGATCACAATCCGTCCAAAGTTTATCACTCAATAATACATTTAAGAAAAAGTAAGTAATCCTCCCTTCTTTCCTTGAATGCATCGTATAAGGACTCACAAGACGAATTATGTCGGATACGTAAATATACTTATGTACCAAGCAGAGTGGCAGGATGAGCAAGGGGTAGAAGTTTGTTAATGTAATTAATTGAAAAACTTTAAATTAAAGCTCACCCTTCCTGCAGTCTTTGGCTGGGGCTGTTTCGACGACGAATTAGCTTTCATCGTGTGTGGAGAGATGCAAAAATCAATAAACAAACTATACGGAGATTTTTTCCCTGAAATTAGGTACAGTAAGCAGCCTCATACATATATTTCAGTCATCTTCATAATAAAATTTTAAAAATTTTAAAAAAGAAAACCTCAAGATATTAAAACGTGGAAACTCAACTGTCAAAATTTCATGTTTTTTGGTGTCTGGTTAAGACCTTGAAATGTAATTTTTTGCAGTGCATTACACACTCATCTACACCCATTTACACCGCACTAACGTCACTATTCTGACACAATTACACGTACAATATGCGTTAAATGAACGTCGTCGTCTAATTGAATCATCCAATCAGGATGACAGTTACATTTAATTAAAAATTAACCGTCGGCGTCGTCGTGTTTTCATTCGAAAAGTTCATCATTAAATCTGCAACATCTTCGTTTTATCCGCGTCCGTATCTTTGCCGAAGAAGTGACACCAGCGACATGATAACGAGCAGAAAATTGAAACTTATTTGCAAAATACCGCAAATCGATCCATTTCAGAAGCATTAGAGCATTCATGAAGTCAACTGTCAAGAAAATTCAAATGACACCCCTTTGAAAAAATGAACCATACTATGTACTAATAGCATGAAACGAAATACTTAAGGTACATACAAGGGAGGTATCTCAATATACAGAAAAATTTTTGAACCGAACAAAACTAATTTAAAAGAGCATGCAAATACATATATTACGAGTATATCATCACAATCAGTCAAAATTTCAGGGGCTAAAGTGCATTTTTCGATTTTTGGCCATTTTCTTAAAAATCAAGCTTGAAGCCAAAAATGGAAAAAATCAGAATTTCATCGAAATGACCGAGAAAGTATTTTGTTATGTACCCAGACCTACCTAGTACCTCCACCTACCCTTTTTTCGACCCATGTAGATCGATTGAAAATTGTTTCTTCCGGTTTCAAGCAGTTCTAGAGCCTCCAGGAGATTTTTGATAGTTGAAATTTCCACACAAAGTAACCTAATTGAGTTGCAAAGCAGAAATTCACTTCATATACCTCGATTTAAACATTCTGAGTAGATAGGAGGTAGTTTCAAGCTGTTCTGAAGCTGTCAGTCATATTTAGAAATTTCCAGATTTACAAAAATGGTCCTAAAAACTGATCAATTCAACTTCAGCACTCATAAACGCAATTTACACAATGTCAATGTCTCACTGGACTCATTACACAGTTTTTTCAAAATTTGTTTCTTCCAGATCAGAACCCTGTGTTTCCCAAGTTTACAATTTCAACATCTCTTTCCAAACCGGCAAAAACAGATTTTTGAAAAATTGTATAATCGGTCAAGTGGTGTACGAACAATACGTATAAGTCACGTTTATACGTACTAAAATTGGTTTGGTAAGTTTTCATGACACTTTTTAAAAATCTGGAATTTCCATAATTCAGAACCGCTTGTAACCACATCCAATCAACTCAGCATGTTGAAATCAGGATATAAAAAAATAAATTCTAGCTTGAAATTTTATGGAAATTCAATTTTTCAAAAATCCGATAATAAGTATAGAGGCTCCAGAATTATTCAAAATGGTTTGAGATTTCGATTTTTTGCATTTCTGATTCAAAGTACCTATATTTTTAAAAATTGACCAAAAATCAAAAAATTCCACTCGAGCAGCTGGAATATTTTGACTGGTACTGTATTCTTGCGTACTCTTCATTTAGCTTTATCTGGTTCAAAAAATTGTCTGCTGGTTGAGATACCTCACATCTCGGCTTAAACAAAGAGAAAACAATCAAGTGATCAAAATTGAATAATATATCCAGAGAGGCTGGTAACAGCCTGTTGAGAGTTTTGAAAAATTTGAACCCCTTTGGTTTTACCGCATCTTCCATTGGAAATTTGGGCGATTCTTCCAACTGGTATAAATCTTGCGAATATTCCAATTATTCTTTGCCATCCTGGATCCTACATATATTTCAGCTTGGAAAAAATATTGACAGAAAGTCAGGTTCCTCTTTTTGATAAAAAACAATGTACTATCGCATTGAAATTCAACGTCGACGGCCTACCGATATTTTCGAAAAGTCCAAAATGTTTTTGGCCCATACTTGCGCAAGTGACTGGCTATCCAGTGTTTATGATCTCAATCAAGTGATCAAAATTAAATAATTAATACTCTTTGAATCAAACTTCTTGACTGCATTCAAAACGCTGCTAGATTATTCCTGCAATATTATAACTAAAGAACTACAAGATCATTGACAATATCTAAGAAGACTTTTATGTGTTGTCGTATAACACATAACACAAAATCGCACCTTTTTATTCTGACTCCACGTGTGGATTTGTGGATAGCTACGTGGGTATACCTCTCAGACATTTCTGCGAGCACAAAATCCGACCTATTCTCACGTGTAACGTTAAACGATTAAGGAACTGCTGCAACTGTATTCGTCGTGCTGTATAAAGAAAATGAGAAGAAAACAATTTACTGGCTTGAAGAAATTCCCATAGGGGATGGTGGTCTTCTGCTGCTGTATATGGATATGTGAATAAATGAGGGTAGAAAAATTGATTCGTTGTGAGAACTCGATGGTTGATGATGTTCTAAATTGGGAATTCCGGAACTCGTCTACGTAGGTGCATTAAATAAATGGGGGTTGTTGAACTTGATGGAAGTTTGGTTTTTGAGTAGTCAGTGGATCAAAGAGGAGACATTGTGGATATTTTAGTACATATTTACTTTACTGTTGTTGGATGCCCTGAGCCCTTGGCACTTCGATTTCTTATGGATTACTCAATTCATTTTCTATTTTTTCTGAAGTGAAAATTTTCGAACTCTTGTAGGTAATCTCTCATACCTATCAGTTCTTCGTAAACCTCAGAGAACTTGAATGAAGAAAACATTTTTTTGTTACATTATGGTATATTCATTCGAAACTACACATTCGTTGTGTAATAATTGAATGAATTTCAAACACAGTTCAAGTAGTAAGCAATCTTCCATTTCATCAACTGTACGGATAGATTGAAAATTGTTTTCAGTTTTAAATAATTATGCAACTTGCTAGTGCGTATGCCTCGTGGGAAAATTCCAAGTAAGCAAGATGTACGTTCAAATCAGAAAACTAATATCTGAGAGGTTTGACAAAGCCCACGTAATGAAGGCAAAAAACTCATCGTCGACGGGCTAGAATCTGATGATGAGGCTATGGCCAAACCTCAATACCTATAAGCTAGACCTAATTCGGTCATAATATGCGATCGACTCAGAAAGCCCTAATTCAGAGAACTAGATAAGGCCCCGAATTGGAGAATTTCCAAAATTATTTCACAAATAACAACAATTCGCTAATTTTCTTCAATTGGAAGATCAAAACAGCATTCAAATCATCCAACTCCCCCCCCCCCTTCAAAGAACCTCATTCGCAACGACACTCGATGCAAACCGAATAAGAAAAAAACAATTAAATTCCACCCTTCGATCATATTCGTTCGCTGCATCATCTTTACACATAGCGTCGAAGAAATTAGAAAAAAAAGAGAGAAAGAAATAAAGAAAAAAAAACACCAACGACGATGGAAAATACACCGTTAGCGAGAGGTGGCAGGTGAAGAGGGGTGATGGGGGCAAAAAAAGGCGTAGATTTTCCAAAGTGATACTCGACAAAAGGAAAGTTATATTCGATTGAGTTATTTACAACAGATGAATTTCTTTTGTGCATAGCTCGGTAATCGAATCGGAAATTGGAGACATTTCCGTAAGCAGCTTTTATACGGTCGATCGATTATTAGTAAAGGTTTACACAAAGGCATCTACTATACACAGTACCTACCTAATATACTATATACTCTATATATACCAAGCACCAACTCCACTACGACCCAAACTTCACGACGCTTATTCGTGTACGTATATAACTAAGTACGCGGCAATCTGGGCTAAAGACTGTTGAAAAAGGCGAGGGACGAAGCGGAGCACACATTACGAAAAGGACCGCCGGCATAAGCCTTTCTTCTCTTTCTCTATAAATATATAATATTATGTACCTCCAAGCCTATATACTATTTACCTATGTACAGGTAATATAGGTATGTGCTATCATCGAAATCTGCAACGAGCATAAATACGAAGCGAAAGAGGTTTGCGAGGTATAGGGTACCTATTCTCCCTATAGTACTCGTACCTACTTACCTACGTTAATAACTTCGTTTATAGGCATACATGAGCGTTATTTTCAACGAAAAAAATAAAAAAATAATCGAGTCGAAGAAAAGGAGTTTAGAAGGTGTATTTCAGCACCACAACTAGAAACGCAGCAGTCGACACAATGACTCGAATTATTGAATATGTGAAGCAAGTAATTTCTTTTCAATCCAATTTTATTTAAAAAATCACAACGGTGAAATCATATCCACTGCATGATAATTTTGAGATTTTGCCTTTCCACACGATTATCATTTTTTACACCACCTTTTTTGGCAACCACACTACTACTTACATGACACCATTCTACGATGAATACACACTACACAGCTTCACTTCAATTAACTTTCCCAGAACCCCCCCTACCAATCACCTCGTCAGCTAAAATCCGAAGTCCACACATCTTTAATCAATATCATCACCAAAGCGGCACTAATATCGCATAATTTGTTCTCTCATCGACACGATCTCTTTTCGCGGCGACGATTCCATCACGAAAATTCATTCAACCCTCCCGGATAATAACCCTAAACCATTCACCATCTCGGATCGGTTAACCAATCCGGTATTCATTTACATTCGCGCCGCGTTAATTACAATCAAAAAAATAAAACAAAAAAATCGTTCATTAATCAAGTATTGAGCGGCGACGAATTTCACCTGCAGTAGGAAAAGACCCATCTGCGCGTAAAAATAACGCCGCCGACTAAAAACGCTTCTTTTTATTTATTCGCATGCTGACGATGGCATGTTTGCAAAAACGTGTTGAAACGTTGATAATTCGCTAATTGATTGCTTTTTTTTCTCTCGCGAAATGGCGACGAGGACGTTATCGTATACCCTGTTGAAAAGTGGAACGTCGTGAAAATGAACGACAAAAAAACTTCAACGGGGGACATTTTCTGAAACCAACAAGGAGGGCATCTCAAAAAGCAGAACATTTTTAGAATTGGACGAAGCTAAATTAAAAAAAAATGCTGAACATCCACCGTCAGTCCAAGTTACAGGTACGGAAGTAAGTAATTTTTACTTTTAATGATTTTTTAAAAATCAAATTTGGGCCAAAAATGGAAAAAATCAATATTTTATCAAATTAATCTATAGAAAACTTTCGGAGTTAATGCATCATACGTTCGGCAGTAGTAAATAAAATACCCACTTTTATCCATTTTAACCCGAATCGGCCAAAAATAAATACAATGTATGATTAAAATTCAATTTAATTTTCAAACTTAACTTTATAATTATGATAATGGTATCAATTAATCCGTAAAACCAATCAGAAAACATTCAAAAATAAACTTACATTCAATATACATTCAACTAATTCGCACCTTTAGCAACGATCATTTTTAATTTAAAAAAAAAAAAAATACCAGTAACAGCCATTGATCAAAAATCAAATTCTTCATATTGGTTACGCACTCTGTTGCATTCCGCCATGAGTTGCTCCAGAATAATCTCATCATCGACTTCAAAGCACATTTTCATTATTTTTAGCATATTTTCCAATCGGTACGCTTCAGTCAAATGACGCCAGCAGTTGAACCAAAATGAGCGTCTCTCTTCAGAAGTAGCGTACGAAAGGACAATCAATAGAAAATTTGGACTAGTGAAGCCAAACGCACGGGAATCATCATGTAGTTCGCATAAAGTTAATTCTCGTTCAGATGCAATGTACGCGGTCGTCGATCTTTTCAACTTATCCGAAGCAGTATTCCATATTTCATGAAAGACACCTGGCCAGTTTTCACCATACAAATATTCAGTCTCAGTTTGCAAAAAATCTACAACTAGATCCGTGAAAGTGCTCTCGCTCATTACGTCTTTAATGTACATCCAAGTTGATAGAACGAACCGCTCACGATTAGACAAACTGTTGATCAGACGACGCATCAACTTCCTACCTTCCCAATTGACAAATCTATAGAGCAGTTCATCGTCCAATTTCGGTAATATAGACCTAACAAAACATCTTTCATCTCGCCGAGAATGATCGATGGCGCTCCACAGTCGGCTTTCGATAGGTAAACGGTTCCAAAAATATTCTACTCCTGGTCCATGAAAAGTGCACACTTCAAACATTTCTTCATCAACAGAACCGTTCTTTGAGACTGGTAGTTTATCGAATTGTTCAGTGAGAACGCGAATCCAGTAACACAGAATCATTTCTCTGCTAAAGTTGCCTTTCTTAAGGTCCAACTGTTTCGACACAAATGGCCAAATTCGTCTGATATCGTCTTCGAAAAAATAGTTACAAGCGGTCACAAACTTCACAACCATGTCAAATCGATCAAAACGCATTATACGTTTGGCTGTCCAAGCGAAATGAATATCGCCATCGAAATCGCATGCGAAATCATCGAAGTCTTTCAACACATCGTTACAACCACCATATTGGAAATAGAATACTCTATCGTGATAACGAAGCCAGCGATCCAATGAAGAGCCAAATCTTTTGATATATTCGTCGATCGTATCGCAAATTACGGAGGGTAAATCAGGAAGAATACTTTTCAATGAGAGATTTCGCTTTGTTGGGAAAAATCCTCGGAATGTACCATTCTGACGATATTTATTCACTTCACCGCGCCATATTTCCAAACTAACGGCGATTGCTGATAATTCTTGCAGCGATATCGGAACTGGATGCATAATATCATACATTTTAGGTCTTACGAGTATTTCAGCCATTTGTAGTTTTGGACTCCAGCTTAGCCTCAATTCAATCTAACCTAGAATCGTAACACGATCGTATTAATATGGTAAATATCATGCAGGTAACGTGTATAAGTAAAATTTTTAGCATGATGCACATTGAGATGAAAATAATTTTCATTTCCATAGCATTTAATTTATACATGTATATGAGCTTATTAATTTCGTTTCCAACGCATTGTATAGGATTTTTTTTACTACGCTACGCATTGTGAAATACTCTACAGCGCTGACGCGAATCTCTTAGTAACTCTAAGACTATGATGTTTAGATGTAATACAACTTTTGATTTATTTTCTATTGATATTCAAGTTGACGTTTCTGAATATTCCGACCCTTCCCCCTTGAGTTTGAATTTTAAATTAAGGTCATCCTCACTCAAACCCTTGAAGCTCATCGACAAGCCAAGCTCAGAGACCACAAACATTCTGCAAAGAATTGGATGCCATTGATAAATGTTCAAATGTTTTCAAAGTCTGTGGAGGGGCCAACCGTACATGCGCACAACCAATGAAAATAATCTTCTGAGACCCCAAAATAGATTTTCAGCATATGACGACCCACTTCAAATCCTGGAATCGTGATATGTACATCGTACAAGCCTGAATTGGACTAAAAAACAATTTTTTTGGTACAGCAACGAGAAAAGTTTGTCCATGCTTTACTGATATTTTCGTTAAATTTCAGAGTTTTTTTTTTTACGACGCTTGATTTAATTCATATACGAAATTGCACCCTATACCTAATCAACTTTCGGCCATGTAATTGAAAAAAGCCAAAAAAGGTGTAATGAAGCAAGCTTCACGTTTTTCATTGTGAATTTTTCACTTTTAGCCACCTTCCACTGTTTTAACGTAGCTGAATCAAAATCTTGATTGTGAACTTTTCAAAAATTTTACAACAAGAATCAATATTAATCTAAGTTGAGTTTCAATTACTTGAAAATGCATTATTCAGATTTTTTTTTACTTTTTTCCCTTACGCAGTAAAGTGCCAATTGAATGGGTTCATTAATCAAAAACATTTCTCTCGTTCCGTTGTAGCCAACTCGTGAATAAACTTTAGCAGTCATACTCTTATAATTTTTAGAAGTGATGAGATTGGTTTCATCTTACGCAGCACAAATTTTCCTTCATTAGATCATATTATTTTCAGACATTCTTCTCTATTTTTTGGGAAAAGAGGGAGAGAAAGAGAGACGTAGAAAAAGGCATGCCTGGACCGACTCAGAGAGTCATCGAGAAATCATTGGTAGTTTGTCAAGCTTTTGCCTGATTCAAACCATTCATCAGATATTTTGTAACATCGATCGCTGGAGGGAGACGATACTTGAAGGAAAATCCACACTGATTAGACTCAATCAACGCTCAAAGTAGGTGATTGATAAAATTGTAAAATCTCAGTGGATTATATACCAATTCTTCAGCATCACTACCTCTGATTCTCACGACACAGATCAATAATGAACTAACGAGTTCAATTTGCTTTCCAACGTTATGAAAAAATTGATCAATCATCTATTCAGAAATTGAATTTCTCTGATATTTTCTCCAATGGTCAGCACATCTTCTACTCCCTCCTGCACAAAGTTTTTGGGGTATGATCTAATAAAAAAAAAAAGCAACATGTTTTTTGTACACGTTTCAAGGCATAGTAAATGATAAAACATTAGTGCCACCAAAAAATCACCACTTCCTCTTTCTCAACAAGAATATACTGCAAAAAACGACTTCCAAATTGCCACGAGTGGAGCGAGAAAATCATTCTGAAAAATTTTCGATTCAAAAGGCAATAAAATACGTAGAAAAATGAAACAAGCATTTTCGACCAAGCAAAACAGAATGAATTTAATTGACTTTCGCAGTGAAATTTTTGAAAAATTTACAAAAAAGCACACTAACGTATACTTTTGACCAAACACATCAGAATTTGTTCAAAAAATCTATACCTATTACTTCGCTGTTTTGGGACGAATATTTACTTACATTACATACTACTTTTCGATTTGTTTGAAAAATTTCGAGACCCCCCATGCGAAAGCCAAATTCTCATCATTCTCCCAACTTTTCTACCTAATGGTAGAATTTTTGACATTTTTCAAAGGATCTTCATTTTTTCGCTGTTGACGGCGATAATTAAAGCAGGCTGACACCGCTTGTGGACGCATAAAGCTCGAATTTAAATCTATACAAAAGTAGGTAATCTTCCAAATTTTCTACACTATGAAATACGAATTCAATGACGCCTATGCATACCTTCTAACATCAATAATTTCAAATAGTTTTCTAACTTTTTTTTCAAAATTCGATCAATACGTTTCAAACAAGAATTTCCCGGTCATGATGATTTTTTAAAAATCAAATTTGGTTACTCTACAGAAAATTTTCAGAGTTCATGCATCATACATTCGGCAGCAGTAGGTAAATAACTACTTTTACCCATTTAAACCAGAATCAGTCAAAAATAAAGTACGAGCGATGTATGATTCAAAATTTACTTTCATTTTCAAATTTCACTTTATAATATTATAATGGTATTAATGAACACGTAAACCAACCAGAAAACATTCAAAAAACAAACTTACATTTAATACACATTCAACTAATTCGCACCTTTAGCGACGATCATTTCAAATTAAAAAAAAAAAAAAAAAACCGACAGTGCAACAACCATTGATCAAAAATGCTCACAATCTAGGACAATAAAAATTCGCCCAATACATAACTAAATTCCTCGAAATACAGGTCAATGGTCATTTCAATCCCAATCCCACATGTTACGCACTCTGGTGCATTCCGCCATGACCTGCTCCAGAATAATCTCATCATCGATTTCAATGCACATTTTCATTATTTTTAGCATATTATCCAAAGTGTATGCTAGAGTCAAATTACGCCAGCAGTTGAACCAAAATGAGCTTCTCTCTTCCGAAGTAGCGTACGAAAGGACAATCAAAAGAAAATCTGGAGTAGTGAAGCTAAACCAATCGGAATCATCATGTAGTTTGCATAAAGTTAATTTTCGTACAGATGAAATATACGCGGTCGTTGATCGTTTCAGGTTATCGGAAGCGATGTCCCATATTTTACCATAGATACTCGACCATGGATCACCAAACAAGTATCCAGACTCAGTTCTCAAAAAATCTACAACTAGATCCGTGAAAGTACTCTCGCTCATTACGTCTTTAATATACATCCAAGATGATAGAATGAGCCGCTCATAACAAGAATAACTGTTACAGAGTCTGAGTATCAACTTCCTACGTTCCGAATTGACAAATCTATCGAGCAGTTCACCGTCCAATTTCGGTAATAAACACTTGGCAAAACATTTTTTATCCTCCCGAGAAAGCCTGATGGCGTTTCGCAGTCGTAATGCGATAGGTAAACGGTTCCAAAAATATTCAACCGCTGGTCCATGAAATGTTTGAAACATTTGTTCATCAACAGAACCGTTTTCTGAGACTGGAAGTTTATCGAATTGTTTAGTGAGAACACGAATCCAGTAACGCAGGATCGTTCCCCTGCAAAAATTGTCTTTCTTAAGGTCCATCTGTTCCGACACAAATGGCCAAATTCGTCTGATATCGTCTTCGAAAAAATAGTTACAAGCGGTCGCAAACTTCACAACCATGTTAAATCGATCAAAATGCATTATACGTTTGGCTGTCCAAGCGAAATGAATATCGCCATCGAAATCGCATACGAAATCGTCGAATTCCTTTAAGACATCTTTGGAACTACTATATTGCAAATAGAATACTCTAGCATGATGATGACTGAGCCAGCGATCCAATGAATAGCCAAATCTTTTGATATATATGTCGATCAAATTACAAATTACGGAGGGTAAATCAGGAAAAATACTTTTGAATGAGAGATTTCGCTTGTTTGGGAAAAACTCTCGAAATGTACCATTCTGACGATAATTATTCACTTCACAGCGCCATATTTCCAAGCTAACGGCGATTGCTGATAATCCCTGCAGCGATATCGGAACTGGATGCATAATATCATACGTTTTAGGTCTTATTTCAGCCATTTGCGTAGATTTGGACTCCAGCTTAGCCTCAATTCAATCTAACCTAAAAAATCGTAACACGATCGTATTAATTTGGTAAAAATTATGCAAGATTGCAGGTAACGTGTATAAGTAAAATTGTAGCCTGATACACATTGAGATGAAAATATTTTCTCTTTCCATAGCGTTTGATAAAAATATGAACTTATTAATTTCTTTTCCAACGCATTGCATAGGATTTTTTTTACTACCTACGCTACAAGCTGTGAAATTACAGCGCTGACGCGAATCTCTTAATAATTCTAGGACGTTGATGTTCAGATGTAATACAACTTTTGATTTTTTTAAAATTGATATTCGAGTTGACGTTTTCGACTATTTCGGCCTTTCGCCCTCGAATTTGAATTTTAAACTAAGATCATTCTCACTCAAACTCCTTAAGCTCATCACCACACCAAGCTCACTGACCACAAAAATTTAGCATAGACCAGAAATGGGCACGGTTGATATATTTTTGAAGTCTGCGGAAGGGTCAGCCATACCATGCGAAAAACCAATGAAAATGATCTTCTGGGACCCTAAAATATTTTTTCAGCATATGATTCACTTCAAATCCTGGAATTGTCAACTGTGATTTTTTTTATACATATATAGTGACGAGAAAAGTTTGCCAATGTTTTACTGATATTTTCGTTGAATTTCCGAGTTTTTTTTCATGACGCTTGGTGTAATTCATATACAAAATTACATCCTATAATCAACTTTCAGCCACTTTCAATTGTTTTTATGTAATTTAAAAATAAACTGTAATCACTAATTAAGCAAGCGTCACGCTTTTATAGTGAATTTTACACTTTTATTGTATGTATTTAAAATTTTGATAGTGAATTTTTCAACAATTTTACAACGAAAATCAATATCTATCCAAGTTGAGTATCAATTACTTGAAAATGCATTATTCAGATTTTTTTCTTTTTTCCCTATGCAGTGAAGTGCCAATTGAATGGTTCATTTATCAGAAACATTTCTCTCGTTCCATAATAGCCAACTCGTGAATAAGCTTTTGCAGTCGTACTCTTAATTTTTAGAAGTGATGAGATTGGTTTCATCTAACACAGCACAAATTTTCCTTAATTACTAATAGATCATATTTACAAGCATTTTTTGGGAAAAGAGGGAGGGAAAGAAAGCCGTAGAAATAAGCAAGCCTGGACTCATTCAGAGAGTCATTGAAAAATCATTGGTACCTAGTTTGTCAGGTTTTTGCCTGATTCAAACCATTCCTCCGGTATTTTGTAACATCGCTCGCTAGATACGATACTTGAAGGAAAATTCACACTGATTAGATTCGATCAACAACGCTCGAAGTAGGTGATTGATAAAATCGTAAAATCTCCGTGGATTACATAGCAATTCTTCAGCATCACTACCACTGATTCTCACGACACAGATTAATAATGAAATAACGAGTTCAATTTGCTTTCCAACGTTATGAAAGAATTGATCAATCATCTATTCCTGAATTTAATTTCTCTGATATTTCCTTCAATTGTCGGCACATCCTCCACTCCCTCCTGCCCAAAATTTTTGGGGCATGATCTAATAAAACAAATACGTTTTTGTACACGTTTCAAGGCATAGGAAATGATAAAAAAATCAGTGCCACTAAGAACCACCACTTTTTCTTTCTCAACAAGAATAGGATGCTGCAAAAATCGCTCCCGAATTGGCCCGAGTGAAGCAAGAAAATCTTTCTGATAAATGTTCGATTCAAAAAGCAGTAAAATACGTAGAAAAATAAAACAAGCATTTCCGAGTGAGCAAAAAAGACTGAATATAATTGACTTCCGCAGTGAAATTTCCGAAAAATTCACACAAGAAAGCACACAAACGTATCACTTTTGACCAAATACACTCGAATTTGTCCAAAAAATCAGTTTGTTCTGCTTCGCTGTTTTGGGACAAATATTGACTTCCATTACTACTTTTCGATTCGTTTGAAAAATTTCGAGACACCCCCTGCGAAAGCAAAATCCTCATCATTCTCTCAACTTTTCTACCTAATGGCAGAATTTTTGACTTTTTTCAACAGATCTTCATGTTTTGCTGTTGACGGCGATAATGAAAGCGGACTGCAACACCTCTCCTCGAAGATACGAGTATTAGTATACGCTCGAATTTAAATCTAATCTACATATACAAAAGTAGGTAATCTTCAAATTTTCTACGCTATCAAATACGAATTCAATGACCCCTATGCATACCTTGTAACATCAAAAATTTCAAATAGTTTTTCAACTTTTTTTTCAAAATCCGATTAATACGTTTCAGACAACTTTCCCGGTCATGATGATTTTTTTAAAAATCGAATTTGAGCCAAAAATGGAAAAAACCAACATTCTATCAAATTACTCAATAGAAAATTTTCGGAGTTCATGCATCATACGTTCGGCAGCAGTAAATACCTACTTTTAACCATTCAAACCGGAATCAGTCAAAAATGAAATACGATGTTTGCTTAAAATTTACTTTCATATTTAAAATTCACATTATAATTATCATGGTATTAATGAATACGTAAAACTAACCAGAAAACGTTCAAAACACAAACTTAGGTACAGTCAATGTCAATATACATTCAACTAATTCGCACCTTTAGCAACGATCATTTTTAATTTAAAAAACCCGCCAGTAACAACCATTGATAAAAAATTCTCACTATATCTAGGACAATAAAAATTTGCCAATACATAACTTAATTCCTCGAAATACAGGTCATTTCAATACCAATCCCATAAGTTACGCACTCTGGTGCATTCCGCCATGACTTTCTTCAGAATGATCTCATCATCGATTTCAAAGCACATTTTCATTATTTTTAGCATATTTTCCAAACTGTACGCTAGAGTCAAATTACGCCAACTGTTGAACCAAAATGAGCTTCTCTCTTCCGAAGTAGCGTATGAAAGGACAATTGATAAAAAATCTGGAGTAGTGCAGTCAAAACAATCGTAATCATCTTGTAGTTCGCATAAAGTTAATTTTCGTTCAGATGAAATGTATGCGATCGTTGATCGTTTCAACTTATCTGAAGCAGAATTCCATATTTCACTATAGACACTTAGCCAAACGTCACCATACAAGCATCCAGTCTCAGTTTTTAAAAAATTTACAATTAGATCCGTGAAAGTACTCTCGCTCATTACATCTTTAATATACATCCAAGTTGATAAAATGAGCCGCTCATCAGTAGACGAAGAACTGTTTACCAGATGACGCATCAAGGTCTCACCTTCCCAATTGAGAAATCTATCGAGCAGTTCATCGTCCAATTTCGGCAGTATGACCCTAAGAAAACATTTTCTATTTTGCCGAGAATGTTCGATGGCGCATGGCAAACGGCTTTCGACAGGTAAACGGTTCCAAAAATATTCTACTGCTGGCCTCTGAAATGCGCACACTTCAAAAATTTCTTCATCAACAGAACCGTTCTCTGAGACAGGTAACTTATCGAATTTATTAGTGAGAACGCAAATCCAGTAATACAGAATCATTTCTCTGCAAAAGTTGTCTTTCTTAGGGTCCATCTGTTTCGACACAAATGGCCAAATTCGTCTGATATCGTCTTCGAAAAAATAGTTACAAGCGGTCACAAACTTCACAACCATGTCAAATCGATCAAAACGCATTATACGTTTGGCTGTCCACGCGAAATGAATATCGCCATCGAAATCGCATGCGAAATCATCGAAGTCTTTCAACACATCGTTACAACCACCATATTGGAAATAGAATACTCTATCGTGATAACGAAGCCAGCGATCCAATGAAGAGCCAAATCTTTTGATATATTCGTCGATCGTATCGCAAATTACGGAGGGTAAATCAGGAAAAATACTTTTCAATGAGAGATTTCGCTTTGTTGGGAAAAACTCTCGCCATGTACCATTCTGACGATATTTATTCACTTCACCGCGCCATATCACCAAACTAACGGCGATTGCTGATAATTCTTGCAGCGATATCGGAACTGGATGCATAATATCATACATTCTACGTCTTATTTCAGCCATTTGTGTAGTTTTGGACTTCAGCTTAGCCTCAATTCAATCTAACCTAGAATCGTAACACGATCGTATTAATTTGGTAAAATTATGCAGGTAACTTGTATAAGTAAAATTTGTTGCTCGATGCATATTGAGCTGAAAATATTTTTCATTTCCATAGTAACTCTATGGACGATGATGTTTAGAAGTAATACAACTTTTGATAATTTTCTATTGATATTAAAGTTGACGTTTCTGACTATTCCGACGCTTCCCCCTCCCCCACGGGTTTGAATTTAAAACTAAGGTCATTCTCACACAAACCCCTGAAGCTCATCGCCAAACCAAGCTCACAGACCACAAAATTCAGCAAAGAAATGGGTGCTGTTGATATGTTCTCGAAGTCTGTGGAGGGGCCCAACCTTTCATGCGTAAAACCAATGAAAACTATCTTCTGAGACCCAAAAACAGATTTTCAGCATGCGACCCACTTCAATTCCTGGAATCGTGATAGACCGTACAAGATTTGAATTGACTAAAGAAAAACAATTTTTCTATACAGTGACGAGAAATGTTTGTCCATGTTTTATTCATTTATGTTTGTTGAATTTTAGAGGGTTTTTTTCATGATAATTGATGTAATTCATATACAAAATTGCACCCTATAATCAACTTTCAGCCACCTTCAACTTGTTTTCATGTATATAATTAAAATTTTGATTGTGAATTTTTCAAAAATTTTACTACAAGAATCAATATTAATCCAAATTGAGTTTCAATTACTTGAAAATGAATTATTCAGATTTTTCCCTTTTTTTCCCTATGCAGTGAAGTGCCATTCGAATGGTCCATTAATCAAAAACTTTTCTCTCGTTCCGTTATAGCCAACTTGTGGATAAGCTTTTGCAGTCGTACTCTTGATTTTTGGAAGTGATGGTATTGGTTTCATCTGACGCAGCACAAATTTTCCATAATTAGATCATATTTCCAAACATCTTTTTTGGAAGGGAGGGGGAGAAAGAAAAACGTAGAAATACGCAAGCCTGGACCCATTCTGAGAGTCATCGAGAAATCATTGGTAGTTTGTCAGGTTTTTGCCTGATTCAAACCATTCATAAGATACCATTTTGTATGTAACATCGCTTGCTGGAGACGATACTTGAAAGAAAATACACACTGGTTAGACTCAATCAACGCTCGAAGTAGATGATTGATAAAATTGTAAAATCTCAGTGGATTATATAGCAATTCTTCAGAATCACTGCCTCTGATTCTCATGACACCGATCAATAATGAACTAACGAGTTCAATTTTACTTTCCAACGTTATGGAAGAATTGATCAATCATTTATTCAGACATTTGTTGGCACATCCTCCACTCCCTCCTGTCCAAAATTTTTGGGGCATGATCTGATAAAAAAAAACATGTTTGTTGTACACGTTTCAAGGCATAGGAAATGATAAAGAATTTGTGCCACCAAAAAATCACCACTTCCTCTTTCTCAACAAGAATATACTGCAAAAAACTACTTCCAAATTGGCTCGAGTGGAACGAGAAAATTTGTTTGAAAAATTTTCGATTCAAAAGGCAATAAAATACGTAGAAAAATGAAACATTAACAAGCATTTTCGAGCAATCAAAACAGAATGAATGTTATTAACTTTCGCAGTGAAATTACTAAAAAATTCACAAATAAGTACCTACTTAAACGTATACTTTCGACTAAATACACTTGAATTTGTCTAAAAAATCAGTTCTATTTGCTGTTTTGGGACAAATATTGACTTCCATTCCTACTTTTCGATTCTTTTGAAAAATTTCGAGACACCCCATGCGAAAACTAAATTCTTATCCTACTCCCAGTTCCAACTTTTCTACCCAATCGTAGAATCTTTGACTTTTTTCAACGGATCTTAATTTTTTCGCAGTTGAAGGCGATAATGAAAACAAACCACAACATCTATGTCTTCTGACTAAATCAATCAACTTGAATTCATGAAAAATCTCTACAAACTACAAAAGTAAGTAATCTTTAAAATTTTCTGCACTATTAAATCCGAATTCAATGACTAATAGATCGCCTATGCATACCCTTTAACATCATAAATTTCGTACAGTTTTTCAACCTTTTTTTTGAAAAATTTGATCAATACGTTTCAGACAACTTTTCCGGTCGTCGTACCATCCAAACTTGCACAAACCCAAGTCTGCAACACTTTCGCTGCTATTTTACGATGCATATTACGCAGCTACGTCGCAGATAAAATATTACGAAATACTTTCGTACGGTAATAAATCTCTTCGAAAAATTCCTCCCAAAAAAAAAAACACTACGCGCAAACACAACTAATAACGAGTTAGAAAAATGTGTACGTCCGAAAAAAAAAGCGGTAAGAAAGAAGTACACGAAACGAAACAGGTTTCATTGAATAACGCATCGTGCACCGCCACACCATGCCACCGGTTACGACGACCTATTGCGGCTTGCGAAGTAAAGAGTGACGATGCAACCGACGGTCAAGGGGGTCCAGGGGGGCTGAAAAGCGCTGGATGGTGGTTACGCGTTTACGTTATCATAGGAAGGCGCAACGGCAAAGCGAACGATAACAGTGCCGAGGTCAGCGATATCATTTCCACGGGGTCATTGGTTCGGACATAGCGCTTCGAGCTACGGACAACTTCGGACTGGGAGATTCGATTTGAGATCGGAAGACGAAAGCGAACGGCGAGTCTATAGCTGCGCGTAGTTCTAGTTGTAGTTCCTCGATGGTCACTGTACAGTGTACAAGCAACAGCAAGCGCCATTCTGATCTGTAGACACTAGACAACATACCTTCGTTAGAATACATATTATCGTTGTACTGCCAGAGATCAAATTTGAATGATGAGCGGTCAAGTTTTTCTTATCATATTACAACATTTTCGAATGAAAACTTACGACATGTTTAGGGCTTCAAGAAAGGCAACAGAATCGAAGGTGAGACTGTATGTAGGCAGCCTCTTGGTTTCAGGAGATCTCTGGCGGGACAATTCGGTTCGCTTGTTGAGAGTTTGAACCTCTGAAGGCAAACTCAGAACTCGGAGTATTCGAATGTCTCATCTTTCCTATTTCTCTCTTCTCTCATTCTGGGAAAAATGCTCCGAAGTGAAACATTTCTGAACAAGAATAATCCTCATCTTTAGTAAAAGTTTTAGAAAAAAAATTCTCGCTTTTCGCGGCTTCAATGGACTAATTCGAGATCCCCTCCCCTACTTCTTCTAATCTGCTCTCTATTTTTCCCTCTGGAAAAAAACCCGACTAGCAAACTATTCAAATTATTCATTTTTCAAACTTATCCCAGTTGTAACAAAGAGTATGCAAGCTATACACGAATATTACGAGTAATTTGAAATAATTTCATGTTTTCGGTTTGTGCTGGCTCGTTCACGTCGGAGGAATTCATACTTATACTTCCATTCTGAAGTAAAACTCGTATTATTCGATGCATTGTACGGTTTTAATATTATTTCGTTGTACCGTGAATTATTATTCGCGGACGTATAAGTTTTTTGAAAAACTCGACGAGATGCGACGGTTCGGGTCAGTTTTTTTGAACGCGAGCTCGACTTCGGGTATAAGTATAACGTTGTTATTGTATGTTTGCAATAAATTTAATTATATTCGCTGTTTGCGTCTGGCTGCGTCTTTTATAATACGTAATACGCGAGAATACTAGACGGCGAAAGAAGAATTTTCCAACATTGGTAAAATTTAATAAGTCAAAGTGACGTAGTACTATACGAAGCTGCAATCATGAATATCTTATGCGCTACAGTATTATGTATCTATTATGGTATATGTATTTAATTACAAGTCGATATTTTCTTCAACCGACGCCGACGCCGTGCCCTCGTCCATTGTTTTCAATCAAAATTTGATTTTATTATTTACGAAGAAGGATGAATATATTTAACGAAGTAGAATTACGATTTTGAGAAGTAGAGAGCCTCGAAAGCAATTGAAAGAAGCTCAGGAAAAAACTGATGAAACTTTACCCTTACAAAAGGTCAGATGAATTCTAAAACAAAATTACTCAGAAACAGCAAAATCGAGTAATTGGACTCCAATAAATATACCCAATTACCCATTCGGTTACTCATACCGAATGTAAACTTCAAAATGCAACCAAAATTTACAAATTACGAGAGAATACCGTCCAATCAGGTTTCTCGACAGAAAAGGAAATTTTGACAAATTCCTTTTGCGCAAAATTACAATTGAAATAGGTACATATTTTGAGCAGTTTCAAAAAAGTCCAAACCCCTAAGATACGACCTGAAAACTGAAATTGGTACTCCATTTCCATTTTACTGTAAATGTAGAGCACATATACAGAAGATCCCCGCATAAACTGAACAAGTAACTCGTGAACTCGCTGATTGCAAGAGATGTTCTGCATTTTGCTTTCTTTCATCAACAAAAAAAAAGGCAATTCCTCGCAGATTTTAAGGGAAGGGTCGAGCGTGAAGTATTTGAAAAATTCTTCTAATCCATCTCCCCTTCGCCCTTTCAAATATCACAAAGCTGAGAAACGAACAAAAATGTAGTATTTTATTCCTTCATGAATCTTGTACTATTGTTTGAACACAAGATGAATATCTATTTTTGGATTTCTTCTGTTCTTTTTTCGCAGCAAACTTTTTACTGACGCGGTATTTTTCTTTATTTTTTCTCTCGTTACCTTTCATAATAGTTGTTTGATTTTTTTTTTTCGCTCAATCTGACATTATTTAGAGAAACTAAGTAAAAAGCAAAAGAAAAAGCAACCAAAAAAAAAACAACAAAAGTAGCAACAACGACAACTACAAGTAAAAAAGTAAGTAAGTATAAGAGAGAAGAAAACGAGTGAAAATATTTTCTTTCATGTGTCAAAACTTTTCATCTTTATAAAGTTTCATCGCACGAATGTAGTATGTACGCGAATATACAGTATTTTTTTCAAATGCGAATTTTCAACTTTGAACTTTTATTCAATCGTTTTCTCTGTTCGGCTGACTTTATTTTTTTTTGTGTCGTCAAACATCGTTTCGTATAAATAAAATGAAACGGCAATTTGAACGCAGGATATGGGTTTTGAATAATTCCGTCGCGCGATGAAGGAGGATAAAATTGTTCGGTAATTCGAAGGGATGCGAATATACTGTTTCACACTTGGAGTGAATTTGATGAGCGCTGGTTTTTCAGTAGGTATAGTAAGTCTATGAATTTAAAGACGTTGATTGACGGATTTTTTCGTCATAGGTATTTATGGAATAATATGATTTCTATTCACTCTTGATATCATTCTTAGATGTTTAATTCGTACTTTCCATCATATTGACGGTCTATACAGTAATACAAGAAGGGATTTTTTTAAATTCAGGGCTTTCCAAATTACCACTTATTTGTAATTTTGTAGGTATAGCATTTCAGATGAGATTTTTCGCTAAAATTTTGAGAGCGTACTTGGTTCATATAGTCAAAAAACAAATTCAAATCAGGTTTGCTGACACAGAGCCAAGAATATAACGCACGGCAATCTTAAATTAAGATGAATCGGGGTTAAAGAATGGAAGTTTGATTTACTTGTAGGTATATGCAATGTACTTCATATACAAAATTGGTTATTGATGAAATGAATATTATCTAATATATGGGAAATCCGTATATGAATAGTCTCAAATTGTCTTTTTTGTGATCTGATCAAATTGATCAACAAAATTGTTACCAGAAATTACGTCCACGCCGAGAAATAGAGGTAGACGTAAAAGCGTACCAATGCAGAGCAACTCCGGCTGCCAAAAAAAAACATTAGCCCACCGTTAAAGACGATCATCCACTATCCGACAAACATAATTCTGCAGCGAGTAGAGATGATTTGCATTTTGAGACTTTTAAAGTCAACAGATTTGCTGCAATTCGTTTGTCTGGTTCATTTTCAGCTGAATATATCTCAACGGGGTTCTCTGCAAACGTAACGAATATTCACCCAGGCTACGAACATACCTCTCAGGACAGGTGAAAAATGGTAATTTTCTCAAGCTGTACTCATGTTTAGTGGTTACAATTTTTCGGGTCATTTGTTCATAGAAATTGGCAGATATCTATTGGAGAACGAAGAGACGAGGCAAACAGATTATGGATAAGAGTAGATACCAAACTCCATTGTGATGGTAGAGACAAATCACCAATCAATCAATGGTCATGAGAAAAAGTTGATAAAAGTCATTCCTACAAAAAATTTTGGCTAATAAAAATGTACAAAACGATCAATCACTGATTTCTTGTCATCAAATGATACAGCTGTAGAAGAGAAGCGACATTGAAAAATTACATTTTCACTTTGAAGAAATATCAATCTAACTCTGACTACATTCAACTGGTAACTGGAAAATCAGAGTATAAGAAGATGAATATTCAACAATACAAAATTCTGAAGTTAGTACTTGGTACATACAATTTTTCATTGCTTTTTCAACATGTTTTGCTTTCTTGATAGACGACTTTCCCAAGAAATACTTATACAACTTTCAAATAATCGTATCAACAATGGCCTTGGTTCATGTCCTAGATTATTCAATTTGCAGAGACATCAAACATTCGATGGTTTATTATAATGTTACCCTCAAGGAGAAAACGAAAAATAATGATCCAATAAAGTAATAAATACCCATATGTTAATGCTGTTTTGATTTCCAGCAATAGTAATAGTAACTCTGTCCAATATTTGATTAGAAAATATCAATCTTTAGACACCTTAAACATCTTCGTTATTTCTGCGACATTCATCAAACCAAAATGCCATAAATGAATACTCCTTTAATCCAAGATGAAAAAGAACAGTTTGTTCACGTCTATCCAGGATGGTGATTGATAAAGAATTAGGACAAGAAATTACATTTCTTATTATATAAATTTTTAGTTTGTTTTGTTCAGTATTCAACATACACGTATGTAGATGAGTCAAAAAGAGAATGTTTCAGAAGTTCAGATTCATAAAGATATGATTTAACTATTAATAATGTAAATATAGGACGATCCAATCACTCTTCAACTATTTAGGTGGGTGTATCCCATTTTTACAATTTATAGGAAAAACAGTTCGTTCTATGGTTAAAGTTCAACAGTCAACACGTTTACTGAATCGATGTCAAAAACTCCACAAATATGAAAAAAAAGAATATTTTTTATAATACCCATTTTTTTTGACGAATTTGATAATTTTGCCAACGAATTCGTGAAAATTCAATTGAAAAAAGCTCATACAGACAGCATTTCATTGAAAAAACACTAAAAGTATACCAAGATTTTTAAAAAGCACTAAAATAAAACGATCACTAACTTTTTCACAGCTGTCAAAAAAAACACTACCTAGCTCCTACCTCATTAGAGCCGTATTCATAGACGTTACTTAAGGTATACTTGACTAAGTAGTGAATTTTGATTCAATTTTTCTCATACTTCGGAGTCCAATCTCTCAATTTAACAATAAACAAAATTTCAATAATTCAGTCACGCCGGGAAAAATTGCTTTATAATTCACCACTTAGCCAAGTGACCCTTAAGGGGATATTCTCAATACACCATTGCATAACCAAAATGCCTTAATTTACATTGGTCTTATGGGAGAACTTCAATGTTATAATTTAGAGCCGCGGATGCATGGAATGGGCTTAAATTTGAAATACATGTTTTTCAAGACATTTTGAACAATCCTGTGCATGCATTTGACAATACGTTGAATAGTTTTTCAAAAAATACAGTTTCAAAAATGTTGGATTTTCTCTCAAAAAGTTCAACATTTCATTAAATCGTATTTTTTCGAAAACTACTCAACGTATCGACAAATGCATGCACAGGATTGTTCAAAATGTCTTGAAAAACGTATATACCAAATTTGAAGCCATTCTATGCACAAATGGCTCTGAATTATGTGGTTGAAGTTTGGCAGGCGAACAGATATACTACCATGTATTGAGAATATCCCCTTAAGTAACGTCTATGAACGCACCAAGGTTGACACTTGACAGCTTTGCGATTTCGAACAAAAGAAAATTTGAAAGTTGGCACGTTGTGAAAGTAGCAACGCACGCCTACGTGACTACGCGAAAAGTTAAAATGGCGGCCAATGGTCGTCAAAACCATGCAAAATATTTGCAGAGCACATCACCAAATACTTAATAGGTAATAACTTAACCAAATTACAATCGTGTACTTCTTGAGTCTAAGCCTAAATAATGCAAATACTCAAAGTATCTAACAAGGGAACTACCTGAACCGGCAGAAACGAAAATGAACAAATCAAAACTAGATCGAAAGGGGACCGCCTCAGGACCCCAAATCCAAAATTTCAAGTGCTAAAGTTGATTTCTCGATTTTTGGTGAATTTTTGAAAATTGAAAAATCCGAAAAATTATCAATTAATACCAAAAATAGAAAATGTTGATGAAAAATGGAATTTTCTCGGGAAGTGGTTCAGATGGCGTCCTCAACTCATTTACGACTATCGAAATTTGTAAAACCTCAATTCCAATCATTCTGGAGCCTCCAGCGACTTTTTATCATTTCTCCAGAAACTTGAAATTGCTTTGGAACGGCTAAAAATAAACTTTAGCACAAATAACTTCATTTGGGGACTATGTGGGTTGCCTTTAACCATTTTTTGCGGTTGTTGCGAAAATCGGCGTCTGCCGGTTCAGATGTGTATTTTTGGCCACTGGAGAAAATGACAAAATTTGAAAATGTTAAATATTCCATCTTTTGCGATGCTACCTATCCGAAATCGAGCTCTGACCTATTTTCGACGTTCCGAATAGGTAAAACCTCCATTTCGACCATTCTGGAACTTCCAGCGATTTTTTATCATTTCTCCAGAAACTTGAAATTGCTGTGGAACGGCTAAAAATCAACTTTAGCACAAATAACTTTATTTGGGGACTATGTGGGTTGCCTTTAATCATTTTTTGCGGTTGTCGCGAAAATCGGCGTCTGCCGGTTCAGATGTGTATTTTTGGCCACTGGAAAAACTGACAATATTTGAAAATGTTAAACATTCCCCGGCAAACGCCGATTTTCGCGACAACCGCAAAAAATGGTTAAAGGCGACCCACATAGTCCCCAAATGAAGTTATTTGTGCTAAAGTTGATTTTTAGCCTTTCCAAAGCAATTTCAAGTTTCTGGAGAAATGATAAAAAGTCGCTGGAGGCTCCAGAATGATTGGAATTGAGGTTTTACAAATTTCGATAGTCGTAAATGAGTTGGGGACGCCATCTGAACCACTTCCCGAGAAAATTCCATTTTTCATCAATATTTTCTATTTTTGGTATTACTTAATTGATAATTTTTCGGATTTTTCAATTTTCAAAAATTCATCAAAAATCGAGAAATCAACTTTAGCACTTGAAATTTTGGATTTGGGGTCCTGAGGTGGTCCCCTTTCGATCTAGCTTTGATTCGTTCATTTTCGTTTCTGCCGGTTCAGGTAGTTCCCTTGTAAGTACTTAATACAGACGAAATTGAGTATGACATATTCGAAATGCCACGCGAACGCAATACGAGTACACACAGTGAATTTCAGACCTTAAATTCAAGAAATCTATTCAAAGTGAATACTTGGAGAGTTGAGCATTCTTCAAAAACATTTATAATTTTCCACCATGACCAGATTCAAGCTCTCTTATAGCTGAAAAAATTCACTAAAATGGCCAGCACTCCAGCTTTTTTTGTACACTTTTCAACTTCCTTCAAATTATTTCAATAAATTTACTTCAACGTCAATTCAAGATTATCGCGCCGATTTTGTTATAAGCACAACACACAATAAATCTAGTATATTGACTGAAAATGTCAAACCAGTAGGTATGTAAATTTGAATTCGATAAATCGAAAGCGCTTACCATGATCTTCAAGACGGAGTAGGTAATAATTCATTCAGGACAATCAAAAGCTGGTTTCATTTATGCTGCTAACACTGGTACTAACTAATACAATATACCGAAAACGAAAATTTTCACGAATAAGACAATATTATTTCTAATTTCAATACAAAAAGTTGCACTGCACGAAGAAACACTCGTACTGTAAGCAATACACGATACCGAAATGAAGCGCTGTGCTTTCACTGCTTTGTTAGCCGAAAACGTAAAAGAAGATGGCTGCCATATCCCTTATAACCGAACAAAACTGGATTTCTCGATAAGATAAAAGATAAAACTACACCACTACACGTAAACGTTTCGAATGCGAGAAATAGTTTGCAAATTCGAGATAAGTTTTATTGAGCGCAATACTTCATTACGATGAAAAAATCGAACCTTTTAAAACATGAAAACAAAAACACTTTCATTTCGTCACACAACGTAAGAAGAAAATGACAAAGTAGAACAAACTCACACACAGACTAAGTGACAACCAGAAAGTTCCTTACCAGAATAACCGGATATACTGTGTGTCACAAAAATATTCGGAATCACGGTTATTGTTATTTCAAAGCAAGAAATTTCGTGAAAAAATGTATCAAAATGGAAACTGAAAACTGCATGTTGTAGCCCATTGTTTCCTCTTCAAGAATCATCATTCAACTTTCGTTTTAATACCCTACATCAAACGTGAGAAATTTTCAAACTAAAACGGATGAAAAAAATAAGTTACAAAAATATTCGGACTCGTGTAAAACTCCCATAAGAAGATGAGGTGAATTTTCCATTTTCTTCAGATTGTAGGAACCGGTTCATTGATCGGATTGGTTTGACCACATATTCCATAATTTAATATACTTTCTGAACATATTATGGCGTTAAGTTTGCTCCCAGATTTTTTGAAAGCTCTAGAGGTATGGTGCGAAAAAATTAAACCAAAAACGACTAAAAAATACATGTGTTTCAATGTGAGAATATTTTATTTTTTTTTCGCACCATACCTCTAGAGCTTTCAAAAGATCTAGGAACAAATTTAACGCCATAGTATGTTCAGAAAGTACATTAAATTATGGAATATGTGGTCAAACCGATCCGATCAATGAACCAGTCCCTTCAATCTGAAGAAAATGGAAAATTCACCTCATCTTCTTATGGGAGTTTTACACGAGTCCGAATATTTTTGTAACTTATTTTTTTCATCCGTTTTAGTTTGAAAATTTCTCACGTTTGATGTAGGGGATTAAAACGAAAGTTGAATGATGATTCTTGAAGAGGAAACAATGGGCTACAACATGCCGTTTTCAGTTTCCATTTTGATACATTTTTTCACGAAATTTCTTGCTTTGAAATAACAATAACCGTGATTCCGAATATTTTTGTCACTCACAGTAAGATCAAGGACAAGGAGCCAAGGGACGACTGGGCAACCAGCAACAACGAACGTTGTAATCGTCCTAAACAACGCGCATGCGCATCGGAACATGATCTGAATAATTATTCTGAAGGGAAGGGAAGGGAAGGGAAGGGAACCTGATATCAAACAAAAGAACGAAAATGAACCTGAACGGAGATTCGTAGATCGCGTTTATTTTTTACATTATTTTTTCATTTTTTTTTTGGTCTGGTTTGAAAACTTTGAATTTTGAAATTTAAAGCAACCGTGACAGTTTGAAATTTAAGCTTGCATTTTTTATTTGCTCTGCTCCCTCTCACGAGCAAAAATTCACAGTTATACAGAATTTGCGAAGATAGCACATCCGTTTTGATGATAGAAATATTTAAATTTTAAAAAATTGAATATTGAACATTTCTTTTTTCAATGAAATATTCAGCTTCATATTTATTTGTGCTTTAAAAAATAAAAATGCAAAATGGACATGTTGACCGGATTTGTTTAAAAATCTCACTACAGTCAACGTTTTTAAAGAGGGAAATTCCCAAAAATCATTTTTTTTCACGTTTTAAACATTGGCTTGATCATATTGTGAGCAATCAACAGCCAAAAAATCACATTTTCGCCACCAAATTTGATGGTGTAGGTACGTTATTTTCAGCATCCTGCAACATTTGATTTGATGATTTTTTCAAGACCCTTCCATTTTTAGCGTTTTTTGAGGGAAAAAAGTCTACGGATTTGTACGGATTTTTGAAAGGGAAATTTTTCTGAAATGTACGGAATTATATTTTGATGACCTGGGAGAATGCCACGAATAATACTCGTATATCAAAATATTACTTATCAAATACGTACGTAGTTATGATGGTCACCGGCATTGATAAAAGAAATTCTGGTCATTTATTTTAGACCTTAAATTTCAAGTTTTCAATAGAAACGTAGCTTCAAATCCTGTAATCCTTCAATCCACCCATATTCATTTTTTCTTTCTTTTCAACATTGCATCGAAATCACCACACAGCTTAAGCGATAACTTCAAGCTTATAGACTGTTCCAATAGTAAGTACTTCAAAAATACAAAAAAAAAATGCTATTTTATCACGTCTTTTTCTCTAGTCTTTTCTTTTCGTACTAGAAACACGATAAAATCGAAAAATCAGGATTCGCTGAACAAAATAGGGTACAAATGAACATTCATTTCAATGAAGTATGAAATTTCTTTTCACATCATTGGCTATTCAATTAAAATTTTCTCGTTACACGCTCATTAGATTTGATCAGATTTGAAAGTAGATGATCGAAATCCAATTATGGAGAGCTTCTTTCTTAATAGTAAAACATAACTTACTCATTCACCAGCACAATCACAAAGGAGAATCCGGAATCCGGATGAAAATTAGTACTCACCTGAAACAAAAAAATACATACAAAATTGATTAGTTATCGAATTTAAATTAACAAATTCAAGTTATTGATGCATCGAATCAGCTAATTCTAATCAGTACCACAAATTCAACTTTCACTCTGACAAACATTGCACCGTATAAAAACTACGAAAATTAACTCGAGCAACTTCCCCTCGGTACCTACTCGGATAGTAAGTAAATTTGCGTACCCTTTTCAGTTAAAAAATCACCTCTCGCAGTCAGTTTGTCGAAAAAATAACCCTATTTATAAGCTTTCAAGCCTGTTCGCATACAACAAAAGCACAACAAACTTGCTTTACTTTCCGTTCACCGAAAACACGCCGCCGGAGAGGATCGAATCGACCTCTACGCGTTTGGAAAAATGTCGCCCGACGCCGCCGCCGAGTCGAAAATTCTCATCGGTAAAAAGCTCACGTTTACGTAATTCGAAAGGATGTTTTTCCTAGGACGAGAGCAAGGCACAGGGCTCGAGGGGACAAGGCTCGTTGTACGCGCGGCGGCTTGAAATTTGTTTCTTTATGTAAACCATTTGTGCGAAGAAAACGCGTTCGCGAACCTCTCCCCGTCCCCTTCGTAGCTCCACATCCGAAAATGAATAGCCTTTCACCGAGCGTTCGCTTTGCTGAATAGTAATATCGCGCCTCGAATAATTCCCATATTGATGAGCGGCGACGCGATGCGATGTGGCGAGAAAAACACCAAGGCTGGAGGCCGGAGGGCCGCAGGGGTCAGCAGCCTGATAGAATGAGCTTGGCACTTTTTACACGCTTTTCTTCATGCTGCTCTTCTCCTTCTATACCCTTTTTAGACTCCAAAAGCTTTGAAAAGAGAGGCGGTTAATTATCGACTGTTACTGATGGGAATACGTGCTGTAGCTCACATCTATGTACATTATCTAATCGTCGACTCGTCTTGGTAATACCTAAGCTGATTATCTTGAGAGGATGGTAGCGTTGTATGTACCACCTTTTAGCTTATCTTTAGGATAAAAAGGATCCAAGTACATAGAGTCTCACAGTATACGTACTCGATGTAAGCTTACAAGATGTCGTCTCAACATTAATTTTCATCCAGACGAGAGAAAAAAAACGACCAAAAAATCGAATTCCACGTTGAAAATTATTTAAGATCTGAAATCGTCAATTTCAATTCAATTTTCAGTAGTGTGATTCCAATACCTTCGAGTATCAAATATTCAAACCCAAAGCCCACACCCGTCGTCGTGTTTTATGGAACACCCTATACAACAAGTTAAGTTAACTCAAGATGAAGCCGGTTAGATATGGATTTTTCTCCGCACGTTCGTAGGCATAATTTTCAATTAATTTCTCGAATTCGATCGAGATAATTTTATCGCCATAAATAACGATATTTGAAGGGAAAAATAGGACGGTTGAAACGAAACAGATAAGGTGATTAACTAAGCAGCCCTCCCTACAGGTACAGACCAAAGTACCTAATACCGAAAAGTAATTTTCCTTTCTTTGACCCTTAAGGTCTACTTTCAACTGCCTTTTACCATAATAACTATGCATTTGTAATCAATTCATTTTATTCGAAGCACAAAGACTCCGATTCACAGAGAAGCAGAGCAACGAAAGCTGGCCAGGTAGGGTAACGCGAGCGGAGGAATACCAAAGGACGAAAAGAATGCTACAGGGTGTACGGGGATAAAAATGTATAAAACTTTCACGTACCCGGGGCCTTGTGACTGTACATAATTCGACGGTAGATGTACACTGCGTATACAGTACACGCCTAAAAGTATTACTCGTTTTTTATTCAACTTTTACAACTTTAACTCGGTTTTACGAAAAACTTTTCTTTCCCAGAAAGAGTCGTCGTCCGTTCTGCATTTCTTTCTGTCTCTTTCTCGCGCACTCACAGGCATTCAGCAAATTCCTCCACTTTCCCATTCGCTTTCAATTTAAATAATATCGAGTTTTCGGCTGTACCTACCTACCTAGTACAACGACGAATACTTCTGTAGCCCCCTCCCCCTCCACTCTCGCCTCCTAACTATTTTTCTGGAGTTTTTTCATGTTTCATTTTCATTCTTTCATTTTCTCTAGATTTTGTCAACATTGTTTACAGTTCATACAACGCTTCGTTGTCGTCGTCATTCCAACTTTTTTGCTCTCTTTTACATTTTTTTCTCTTTCCTTTTGCGCAATTACAGTTCACGTTTTCACTTTGCGAATGCTTACTTTGGTGTTTTAACCACCCCCAATGACCTATTCTTTTCATCTCATCCTTACCCTGTGCAGTAATTCGCGACTTTTCACTACTCAGCTCCGCCCTGCCTTGTACTTCTTCGCCTTCGATTCTTTCTATACAGCGTTCCGGCGTTTTCTTTGTTTTTGTTGTTTTTTCTTCCATTTCACTTGAATTGAAAAGAAGTTTGCACAACGACGCGATAAAAAGGAAAAAAATTAGACTTTGGGAATGCAATTTCTTTCAAGGTTACGAATTCATGTACTGTTGCGAAATTTGTTGGGAAAATGATCGAGGAATGAGAACGAGCTCACACGAACTTTTTTTTGGACAACTGTCGTCTTTATTTTTTACGTCAATCTTCCAAAATCGAGCTTTTTCATGATTTTCCAAATGCGATTCATTTTTATAAGGAAGAAAAAAAACAGTTCAGGTGAAAAATGTAGCATAATCTAATGAAATCTATGAGAAAAGTCTCAAATTTCCGTGTATACCTACCTCTCATTAATCATCAAACATTACTAGTATTTCTTCCAAACTCACTTCATACTGAAATTACGTTATTTTTCTTCTTTTTGAAAATAATTTCAGCTGCAGGGCAGTGGAGGAGAAAATGGTTGTAAGTGTAACAAAAAATTGAGGGTGAATTTGAGCTCAGCGCTATCTTGGGCGTTCATGTAGCCAATAGAGCTGTCGGAGACTGTCTTTGGAGGAGTTTTGGCCCAAAAATAAATGGTAGTTCTAGCTTTCGAGGGATCATAGGAGGAGAGGGGGAGAATGTACCTCAAAAATGAGTTGATCTTTGAACTTTGCGTCATTGAAAACATAACAAGCGATACATCACACGACTCATTTACTTTTTCAATTTTGTTCTAAATTCGGTGGTGGGGGGGGGGAATTCCCCTCTAATAAGATTTCAAGAACCCAAAACGAAAACCATGCCTAGGTACGCAATGGTTGCTTAAAAAATGATACATTTGTTGCATTCTTTTCAAATTTGATCAAAATTCAAAAAAAAAAAAAAAACAGTTAAAAGTCTGCATGATGATTTTTTTGTTTTTAATTATTTTGAACTTGAAGAAAAGTTTTCGAATATGAGCTGGATTTTTCAAATCAATTATTCATCTGATTTACCAACCAATACTTTCAAACATGGTCAAAATAATAAAAATTCGAAAATGACATGAGACACATTGACGTTTGGATATCCACTGCTTATTTTGATACTTACTCGTACGATCCTTCAACCCCTCTTCAGTCTTACAATTTTTTCATAAGTGAAAAAAAATCTCAAAACATTTTCACGAATTTAGTGTTGTTGCTTCAAATACTTATCCACTATTTTTTTGAATTCGACTCTTCAGTTTCCTGTTCTGCTCGGAAATTTATTTTTTCCATAAATTAAGGGGTTTAAAAATTCACCAAAAATTTCAAAAATCAACTTCAGCAGCTCATAATTTGCTCTCGAGATTTAGGAGGCATGCCGTTCCAGCGAGCCAAATTTGAGCTCGACACCCCCTCCCCCTTCCAAGATATTATCAAGGGAACTTTGCCAACTCGTCACCTCCAATTTGGCTGAAATTTGACTCGTTGAAAGTTCATGTCACCGTCACCTCAGAACCAAATTTTCAGCAGCCGAAATTGATTACAGCGATTTCTGGAGCGATTCCAGTTCGCTGGAGAAAAACTCATTTTTGCTGGAGGATCCGGATCATCCCGAAAATGGTCGCAATCAATTCGGGAGATCGACTTCAGTTTCCAAACCAAATTTCAGATTCTCAACTTGTGGTTTAGATACAATTTTAATGATAATCTTGTCAGTATAAATGTGCAATTTCAACCTTTTTCAAAAATTCGCCAAAATTCGTTTGGCAGCTGAAAATTTGATTCTGAGATGTGCGTAACATGAACTTTTAGTGAGCCTTTCATAAGCCAAATCAGAAGACGTGACGAGTTGACGAGGTTCTCTTGTGAGCGAAAAAATGATGCTGCACAACGTCATTTTTTCGAAGATGATTGGAATGGAGATTATGTTTTTATCAACTGGAATTTGTGCTTAAAATTTAACAAACAGGCAACTTACGTAATTACAAAACATTTTTTTTTTTTTCAATGACACCCAGTTATAGAACTTGCTGTTTACGTCGCTACACCTGATGGCCTATCTTATATTATTACGTATTTTTGGACAAAAAATTAGATTTTTATACGGGTTGGTTTCCATACGAATCACCAGAAACTCAATTAGAATGAAAATTGTGTATCTTCATGTACAAAATATACCTACATAAGGTTACTTATATCGCATAAGATACAGATACCGAACCAACATACACGTTCACTTATACCTATGTACGTTCGTACCCACAATACATTATAACATAGTTAATTGGCAAGCCGTTATGCAGCTTTATGAATTATTCAAATGAATAAAAATAACCGCGCTGTTTCGAGCGTGAAAGACTTCTCTAATAGGGTTGCTGTTACTGTGGCTAAAAAAAAGTGAGACAAAGTTCAAGTGACCGTAGACGTAATAAAGTCGAACTCCACCATCTTCACTTACGGCTTAAAAAATATACAAAATAAATGCATGCGTTCGCTCGAGTGTGAAAATACGAGTAAATTAGGTAGATATTTGAAATTGTATGCACATTATCAACAACATTTTAAGTGCAAGAAAATGCAAATAAAATCGAAAGGTACATGAACAAAAAGGTATCTGCATTCTATAGTTCTATAAATAATTAGCCATCTGCAGCAAAACAAATAAGCAGATGGATTAGATAAATAATTGATACAACATTGCTAGTTTGCTACCTTCGCATGAACAGCACCTAATGCAGTTAATGAGACACCTATGGATTTTGTCATTCAGGGGAAAAAATATCGAGCCAGTTTCCTTAAATTTTAGAACAATGTTTCCGGTTTTTTTTCCATTCATTTTCAACTGGAAAATGCATAGACGGAATGAAAAACTACCTACCACTATACGAATAACAAAACCTGAAAACTCAAATAAAAAATCTAATTTTATCGTAAAAAAAAGAGAAAAAAAATCTGAACGATTTCAGTATTCCTACCTAGTTTTCTATTTCAATACAAATTTTTCAATTTCCAATAAAAACGTCGTTCAAAACCAGTTCGAAGAAACGACGAACTCGTATACGTACGATGAATACAAAAATCACTATAATAGTTCTTCCTCTCGAATTAATAATTAAGTAATTCAATTGTTTACGATTCGTTTTCAATGAACATTACACCAACACATCGTAATAATAAATCTTGTTCGCTAATCCATTTGTAAAAAAAAAAAAAAAACTCTACCACACAAATCGCCCACCCGGTTTCAAAACATGGAAACAGAAGCCGATTGATCGCGCGCCAGTGTATCAAAGTATCGAAATCGAAATTATTATCAACATAACGTTGGCAGACCGGTTTTCCGCGTTATTAATACAATTAAACGAACGATTTAATCAATTAGGGGGAAAAAAGTAAGAGTTTATAGATTGCATAACAGACTAACCTTGACAGAGCAAAAAGACTACGAAAAAATACCATCGCGACGCAGGAATTATCGAACTCAATTTTTTGAGTCAAAATGAGAAGAGTTTAAAGGAACTCGCATTAAAATTCGAGAAATCGTTCAAATCATTCATATCTCTCAAAATTTTGCTTCAGATGAACTTGTCATTGAAATCCTGCAACAGAAATAAAAATCACCCAGACCCAGACCAGACCATCTTCAGTATTCACAATACCACCTAGGTTGGCTAATAATGAATCATGTTCAAAAAATTGAATCGATAAAATAGGTAAATACAATTTCAGAATGTGACTAATTGATTCGTATTTGGAAATGAATAATATACTTACTTAAATGGAAAAATTAACGATTGATTTTTTCAAAAAAAGACTAATTCTCAATCGACTGATCCACTCAAAATGTATAAAAATTTTCAATTGACTGATTTATTGAGAAATTGAAATCCATCGATCAATCAATCAAATTAATCAACCAGTTTGAAAATGCTAGAAGTGCCAGACGCGGCCCTCAAAAAAGTATGTACGGAGGAAACTCCCTCTTTTCCCTCCCCTCCCTCTGCGCAGGTCTGTAAAAGACTACATGAGGGATCGAGTTTCAAATTGAATGGTAAGTTTCGACTCAAATTGCGCATTTGAGGATAGGGGGAAGGGAGACACCTAATTCCCTTTCAATTTTTGTCAAAAAATCAATTCTATCCAGCACCGAGTTTTTGCAGGCATCAACCATCTACGAGTATACCTATTTTTGTACAACATATCATTTCACTGACCTGTTGAAGCGTTGATGCCTATTTCGGAATTGATTTTTTATAGTCATTCGCGTCCAAAACACGCCTTACCACACGTTTAACAAATATATCACGTTTTTATACAGGTATTAGTCATTCTCATTCCAATACTAAATTTTTTACTGGAAAAATTCCTCTTAATGTGTTCAGTTTGCCTGTAAGACAACACTATGTACTAGTTAGAATCACAACTCATCGAATTTTTACCTCTTCGCGTAGGTGGGAACAAATATTAGCACGATAGCGATAAAAAATCATTCCAGCTATTCATTTTTCCGCGAATCCGGTGTGTAAACTGTAACTACGTACATTAGAACTAGAAGATGACTGATTGAATACCAGATGGAAATCAGATAACAACGTTGAAGCAACGACGAAAGAAATTCGAAACTTCGGTATAGGTACATAGATAAACTGAAGACAGATGACGATGATGACGCCAATTGACAGAAGAGAATGAGCGAGTGAGGGAGGGAGGGAGGGAGAGAGACACACATTCCAGCTTCGAAGGCGACTAAGGAAACAAGAGTTAATTTCTTACGCATTAATTAACATAGGTAACGCTTAATTTAGAACAATTTCACGCGTTCAAAGCGAACAATTCGAGCAAGAAATTTAATCAGTTGTCGTTTCCAAAAGAGATGTCTCCAGTTGAAGAGTTAACGAAGGAGAGAGAAATGAGAATATTTATACAGTAGGTATGGGTACTGGTAATTGGGTACTCTTTTTACACCTTTTTACAATGTGCCAGGGTGAAACAGAGAGCTCGGGTTACCAACTGGGTTGTCAATTAATTTCATGTAGTTACTGATCAAATAGTGAAATTGGAAAAGAGAGGGGTTATTTTTCATATTTTTTGTTTTTTTCCGATAGGTTATGGGCTAATTTGAAAAATTGCTCAAGTTTGTTGGAACATCTTGGGCATAAATATGCATTATAATAAAGACTAACGTCACCTTTCAAAACATGCAAAAATTCAGGTCAATTTATCCCTCTACACAGTTTACTTCTTATCGTCGAGAAGTAACTTCGTCGACAAATTAAAGCAGATAAACGCTGCAAGTCTGTACACCTAAACTTCTCCTCCACCTCCTCCTCTCACACGAATCATCTTTTCGAAGCTAAAGCAAAACGTACCAACAACCCTATAGCATATCAGCACGCGATTCCATTATAATGTACTTTTACTCGTAATATAGGAACACTGCAGCGAGCCAACCTCAGACTTTGGTAATAAATTTCAGTATACTTCTATGAAATAAGGTAATAAGCTGGCGAGGCAATATTATACGTAGGTATTTGGCTATATTAGAGCATGAACCTTATGTATACCCACCGTATGTTACAGCTATGTAGTACACTCTACTCACATTTATAACTTGGAATCGAGTTTATTATAAGGCCTGTGCACGTATAGTATACCATATCGTCTTGGTATACGAATTAGTGTTCTGTACGCTGCAGTGTGTGCGGGCCAAAGACAACCCTTCCTCCTCCTCCTACTCTTACTCCTCGTACATATAATGGTATTTAGGGAAAGATGAGCCGGTGGTATTTTAATAAATTGACTTATATGTACGAGTACGTCGCCGCTAAGTATTCGTTTTCTCCTTCCTTCTCCCATTTTTTATTTTATTTTTACTATCGTCTGTATCGATAAACAGCCTATGTTTTGAACCAGCGAGCAGGGCACATTTATTAAATCCAATATGGGCGATCGATGAATGGGTTTCGATTTCTTAGGTGATTAGATAATATACCATACCTACACGAAAAGTAATACTTAGTTGGGAGTGGACTTGGACTATGTAGTATGTACGTACTTTTATACGTACTTTCAAAGTGAACTCGAGAACCATACTGGACCGAACTCGTTCGTTAATCGAGATAAAAATCGTGCAGGTTTCAAAACGTGAGATGCTACGAGTATATGAAACGAAAGAAATGCACTTGATTGCAGACTCGTAAAGATAAATGCGACTAAAACGGATATTGGATGGGAAAATGAGCATACAACATTCTCGTATTTTCATCGGCTAAGTATCATACCAATTATTCTACACATTTTTTGACTCAAATCGAACAGGAAGGGGAGGGGAGGGGACAAGAGAGACGGAAATTTGTCATTCAAATCAGCAGGTAAGTTCTGAGATAAGAGCATCAAAACAATAAATATTGTTAACGATTTATAAAGGAAAAGAAATGGAGAAAAACTATGTTCGAATGTACTATTCGCGATTTTTTGGGCAGAAGGGGGAGGAGAGGGTCGAAATTTGACACGTCAATTTTCAGCATTTTTCAACTCCTTCAGACATTTTTAGATTATTCGGGGGGGGAGGGGCAGTTCAATATTTCAATTTCTCAGAAAATAGAGTAGAAAAGTCATCAACCAACCAATTTGGTTAGCTTACTATGAATTATATGATATTCAGAATTATTCGGATGATTTTCCAATTTTTATATAATTTTACATTACATAAGCCAGCCAAATACCGCGAACATCGTGCTACGTGCAATCATCTGTTCGCTGATGGATGAATTATTGTGGCAACACTGTACATAGATAGTTCAGACTATTGTAAAAATATGTTCGAAGCTAATAAACTATTGCATGATTTCATCTCGTCTATGATGTTACAAAATTATGTAATATTCTAAATGCATTAGGTATACTTTAAGAATTTCCCTATTTAATACATTATTTCACGCGAAGTAAAACTCACGAAGTGAGTCTGGGTCTCGTACTACGTATTGTACCTCGAGTTTTCAATACACACGTCCATGACCATTCTAAAATAATCGTTTCATTCATCGTCAACTTCCCTCCAAAACTCGTTCGTACTCAGATACCTACAGACTCATATAATAGTAAAGTATAAGCCTTTCATTTCATTTTTTGTACGTTTTTTTTTTAGGTCGAAGGGATGTAAAAAGGATTCCCTGCTGGTCTCATTCAACCCCAAACCTGAGAATAGTGAAGTTTCACAAATAGTACCTAACACGAGGCTGTATACAACATGTGTATAGTATCAGCTGTTGAATTATCGTGTAATTACCCATCTCGTATGTAATGATTATAATAAACTGGCACGTGTTTACGCGACCTGGTAGTTGTTAATTAACTGTTGGCGGTACCGGTGCCGATACCGATGCCGCTGGTGCCGTCCATCGGTAACATTATCGTCCCAACAAACACGAATATTAGAGAATTATTACCCTACGAATGGTAATAAATCTTCGGTAATGAATTCCAATACATTACGTACAAGTTAAACTTTATCGATAAGCGTGAGAATGTTACGTTATGTTAGGTACCTCTAATGTAAGTATAGGTAGATTTACCTCTTATATTGGGCTTTTAAATACCTGCGAGTTTTCTCGAGGTTTAACTGTCGGGTACGATATTATTATGCCTGAAATAGTGAATATAAGTTGAACGCGGGCATACACGCGTACAAAGGGTCGTTACGTTCAATGCATGTAGTTTAGGGTGGAGTGAAAAGAAATCTATTCTAGATTTGGAGGAAAATTGGTGAGGAAATTTACTTTGAGTGGGAGACTACTTGAAAATTTTTTCAACTCCCTAGCCATTCAGGGAACCGAGTCCGGAGACCTCAATGTAAGGCCAGTTTTGAAAAAATGCTGTTTTTTGCCTGCACTTTTGAGTAGTATAATCTATTATTGTGCAGTCCCTCAGTCACATCCCACCCCTTGAAAATTTCGATTCGAGTTTCTGAACATCTCTCAATTATTGACTTCAAAATTCAAGACCATTTTTAGCCATTTGCCGAGCACTTGAGAAATGGCGGATCGTAAAAATTACGATTTCTGTATAGCACTTTTCCACTCTTAAAAAATTCCTTTCCCACAAAAATAATGCTAAATTCGTTCTCAGCAAGTCAAAATATCCCGATAATCACACTTTTCACGATCATTTCGATCAAATTGTCCAAATTCACTTTTTTTTTTACTCTTGAATTTTTATGAGTGAAAAAATCAATTTTTGAAAATTTTATCGAAATTATCGTAAAAAGTGAGGTAATGTATTCTAACCTGCTAAACAAGAATCCAGCATTAGCATTTTGCTAGAAAAAATTCATTCAAGTGTAGAAAAGTGCTGTAAAATTGTTAAGAAATGATTCAAGTGCTTGGTACAAGAGGAGGGCTAATAAAAGTATTCTTGAATTTTGACTTCAATGGGTCTCAGAGATGTTCGCAAAAACTCAAATTGCAACTTCTAAGACGGGATGACCGAGGGTCTGCACTGGTTACATTACCTAACACTGGCAAAAAAACTAAGGTTTTTTCAAAAATGGACCATACCTACTTTGAAGATCCCTAGTTCAGCCCCTGAATGGCCAGGGAGCTCAAAAGTTTTTTGGATACATTTCCCACTCAAAGGAAACTTCATTACCAATTTTCGTCCAAATTCTAGGATAGTGATAATTTTTTTACATAGGAAAAATTATCGAGTGAAGAAAAGCTGGCAAGTCAACATACCAAGCATTTTTTTTCTTCAGAATTTTGTCAATAGATACCTGCTTCCCAATTTGGATAAACGTTTTTGAAAAAAAATACATATTTTTTCATTTCAAAATGGTCATTTTGTAACATAAATGAAATGGGAAATCCATTTTCGAAATTCTACTAGAGACATCAGCAGAATTTGATATCCGCTCACTTGTGAGGAAACATCTAGAAAATCCACTCAAAATTGAGACGAGATTCTTTTTACACTTGAGTGAATCTTGTGACTAAAGGACCCTAGTCGAGGTTAATTGAGACATGGAGTTTGGTATAATTGTTTCTTATTATACCTCACGTAAGATATCGAAAAAGCAGTAGGAAAATTTTGAGGAAAACAATACTCTGCAATATGAAAGTGATTCAAATACTGGGGGAAAATTGAGTAGCTAAATATGGGAAAAATTCAGGGCTCGTACTCAATTTTTTCCAAAAAAAGAGAGCTAACTTTCATCAACAGAGTTTGAAAAAGCAACCAACAACTTAATGTAGAAAAAATCTCAAGAAAGCTAGAAAATTTCATTAGAAAATGTAAAAAAATAACTCTTTGGTGATTACTGGCAAAAAATCAAATTTTTTCAAAATTTTTGTCAGAAAACTGTAAAGCCAGAGAGCAAGATTTTTTTGGCAATGTTTTATGAATGTAAAATTGAGAAAATTTTGGACAACTTCTAGCAGAAGGGCAGACACTAGATAATTTTAGCAATAGGCAGATCTTTTCATTATTTTTTTTTTGGCAAATTCAGCAAAAAGCAACTTTTGAAAAAAATTGAATTTTTTGCAAAAAAAAAAAGAAACGACAATTGTTAGTAATTTTTGGCAATTTATGCATTTTTTTAGAGCAAATTGGTAAATGCAAGAATTTTTGTCCATTTTTGGCCACAAGCAAAACGTTTTGGAAATTTTTGGCGAAAAATGTTACTTTCTGCCATTTTTGTCGAAAAAGTGAAACTTTTTTGCAACTTCTTGGTAGAAAAAGTGAAACTTTTCTGCAACTTCTTGGTATAAAAAGTAATTTTTTTTGAAAAACATCAACAAAAAGCGAGACGTAGACAATTTTACCAAAAATCAAAATTTTTTGGCTATAATAAGCGAAGGGAAACATTAAAATTTTGAAAAAGTAGCCAAATTAATCGAGTATGAGCCCTGAACATTGAATAATACTTAAAAGGGAACCCTCCCACATGATAATCTTCGATTTGAATGCAACTTGGACTGGGGGAAAGAGGACCTCAAAAACCCCCCATCTTCCAATTTTCAGCTGCTGAAGTTGATTTTTCGATTTTTGGCGAGCGTTCGGAGTTTTGTGTATTTTTTATTACTTTTTTTCATGTTATGTGAAAAAATTCGATTTCTGATAATAATTCCTGATCCGGCCGGCGGTAGTATTAGTCGATTAGGTATCAAGCATAGACCCTTTGGCCAAAATTTCAGCTGCTGAAGTTCATGTAGTGTGGAGAAACGGTCATTTTTCAAATTCACACGTAACATGAGAAAAGAGTAAGAAATTTTGTTTTCTGAACGGATGGCCGGATCCAGCCAATGATGATACGAGTCGATTTGGTATTCGACACAGACTGTTCGACCAAAATTTGAGCCCCTGAATTTCATTAGATAAGCTTAATTTACTGATTTTTCAAATTTTTCAGTGGCATATTTATAAACCACCAGATGGACAAAAAATTCGATTTCTGATGATAATTCCTGATCTGGCTGGCGGTAGTATTAGTCGATTAGATATCAAGCTTAGACTCTTCGGCCAAAATTTCAGCTGCTGAAGTTCATGTGGTGTGGAGAAACGGTCATTTTTCGAATTTACAGTACAATTTTTCCTGTGTGCACACAAAACTTCAAACACTCGTCAAAAATCGAAAAATCAACTTCAGCAGCAGAAAATTGGGGGATGAAGTTTTTTTGAAGTCCTTTTTCCACCAGTCCAAGTTTCATTCAGATCGGAGAGTTCCCTTGTTAGAAGTATAGGAGAGCGAGAAAATGTGACTGATATCCTTAGATAAAAATTCAATTCCATCCACTCAACAAAGAAAATGATCAGGAGAAAAATATTCTTTCATTTAACGAAGAAATCATCGAACGAAAATTTCAAATCCCTCTCTTCAAAATCAAATTATGATCAGAAAAACCTTAAACAACTAATTACCTACTATATGCAATAATCGATCTCCTTCCCTTCAGTCTCTCTCTCTACCCATTGAAAAACAATTTTTATAAAAATTCAGTATGGGTACGTAAATTGGCTTACGTGAAGAGAGCGGAGGTTTTTTTTGAAAATCTGTAATATTATTCTAATGGAACAGATCTTCGAGCGAATAAACTTGCTTCTACTTACATATACACATACACATTTCCACAGAAAATCACTCATAGCGAGTGTGATGGCACAACCCCATTTTGTCAAATAAGGGCAACGAAGAAATGAGGAGGACTAAAGTGAACTTGGTCAAAGTTTTCGAAAAATACACATATTATTTGGTGCAATACCTACTTCGTTGTTTTTTTCGCACTCTAAACACTATTTCAAGTCCATCGTAACAAGTTCATACGATGGGGATGGGGGACGTATTATGTACCTATTGTATGAAAAGATTCGGTAGTACAATGAAGCAAATGTCATCGAAGAAATAATAAAATGCAACCAACCCGCCAAGGTGGCTCTTTTAAGAACACTACAATGCAATAGTTAGGTACTTCAACTCATTCAAATTCGACAAAACACATCATTTTTTTCTAAATTCGCTGCAGTCTTTCCTATTGACACCATTCACACATCTCAAATAAACGAACAAATAATAACAACAACAACAACCCCTTTCTAATCACGCCAGTTTCTTTCACAACAAAACAAAAAACAACAGACGTTTCGCGGTTTTTTCGACACCCTGTACTCCCATAACACAAAATCGTTTTTTTTTGGGGCAAAAATCGGAACACGATTTTCAATGTATAAATCGACAAATCGTTATCAAAATGTCAGCTGTTGTCGATGCCGGTGAAACCATAGCTCACCTTCCACGAATCCACGATACAAACTTGCAAAGAATGATGTAAAATGACAAGATATTTGATAATTTATACGTAATATTAATTATGTACTTCGAGATTTCGAAACACTCGCCGAAACATCCAAAAACTATACGTTTTGGAGACCACTGCGTACTTGAAAATAATATGCTCGAATCGTTACTATGTGTACTTGCAACTAAGTAGCAAGGGTTTCTCTAATAGAAACTAGCCGAGTAAAAATGCGGTCCAGTAACAACAAACTGACCGTTGAATTACACTACGTTCATTTCATGTTATATTATGCCTACGAAATACAATACCGAATACGAAAATACCAAATAAAACTAGTACGAACATGAAAGAAACACGAAAACCAAATGCAATACTCACAATTATTCCACCAGCAGTAACAAGACAGAGAGCATTATCCAAATCCAAATCGTAGATAAGTACAGAATGGACGCTCCAAACACGAAAATGATAAAACCGAGCGGCCTTTGTATGGCAAAATCAAACACAATAACGTGCACAAGTTGGAAATTCCGATCAAGAGAAAACGCACACAAAAGAAAGCACTAAACTTGCACACACACCGGTATTTGAGCAAAAAATCACAGGATCGCACCAAATAATATTATAAATTACGAATACGAAAAGATAAACGCACAAACGTGAAAAAAATACATGAAATTAAACGCGACACTCGACAACATCAGCGAACCGCTTCACATTCGTACACAAAATAAACAATCATACAGCAACGTGAAAAAGAAAATGAAAGGGAAGCATCAGAGGGTCTTCTTCGGAACGCGTGACGTCACTGGTTGCGCTGAGGTGGGGGAACTCAATACTCCGATGCTGGAGTTTACTTGCATAGAGTTTCAGTTATTGTTTCTTGCAAATTATTTTATTTTTTTGCATTAATTTATAATTTATTAGCTATTAGCTAATTAGATGATCGGGTTGATCGTTGGTAATTTTTATTTTCTTTTGTATTGTATCGGGATGAGAATGAATATGAATATGACAAAAAAATGCAGAAATAAGCAATGAAAATGAACTTGCTAATTACCTAGCTTTCGATACGTACTTCTACTTGGATCATTTCTGATTTCAGCAGTGCTTTTTTGAAATCCTTTATCATTATCCTATGATATTAATGTCAACCGACAACGTCATTTTCTTACGTAAGCAAATGACTTGTACAAAAGCATCACTCATCAGTCATCACTTCATCAGCATAAGTAAAGATTCAGCTAGAGATGTTTTCATTTAACTCATTCATTTTTTTTTTTTTTGAGAAAGTTGAGAGATGCCTTCGGACTTTGGAGAGATTTTGTGTTGGACAAACGAGTAAATGGAAGAAAGAGTAATGTTTGTCAGGTATACTACTCTGGTAGGTAATGTAAGAATGAATAGTACCTATATAAAAGAGCATTTTTGGCATAATGATTGTCGATTGAGGACATACTTACCTAAGTAAAACAGTCTAACAGCCATAATAGATCTCATAATAGGTTAGGTAGGTACGTCATAAAATGAAATGAAATGAACTTGAAGAACTTCGTTTATGTTGCCAAGGAATCTTGTGAATTCTCCTTATAACCTAGGATTTCAATGATTGATCCCAGTGCTGGCTGCTGGAAGCATGGCCACACATAGATACATATCTATATTATGTACTTACTGAATTAAGATCTTCATTTTTGAAAAAAATACATCAAAAAATGGGAATAGATCAAAATTTTACTAAATTGACTAGGAAAGCTGAAATTTGGTATGACAGACACTTAATCTACTCTGTTTTCTATTTTTCGAATCTAATTGAAAACACTATACAGTTTCGAACAATTTAAAGTACCTAGACCTACCTACATATATAGGTACCGTACCTGTAGTTCTGCAATCTCCAGGACAGGGATGGGAGAGTAAATTTTTCAAACGTGCCACGAAATTTAACAAGCAAAAAAAAGGCCACGCCAAAGCTCTTACTCTTACTCAATTTTTTCCAAAAAAAAAAAAAAAATGTAACTTTCGTAAAAAATTTGAAAAAACAACTAAAAGGTAAACAAAAAATTTCAATTAAGAAAAAAAACACAAATAATAAGATTGCAATTATTGAACTTCATGTTAGAAAATTGAGAAACAAAACATTCGAATTGTAACTCGATCTTTGTCAATTTCAGAAAAAATAAGAAGTGTGATTAATTTGCAACGTTTGGTTAAAAAAGCGATATTTTTTCGCATTTTTTGGGAAAAAATTTGAATTTTTTGGAATTTGAATTTTTTTTGCAAATGAAAAAAGCAACATTTTAAAGCAATTTTTTGCAGAAAACAAGACTTTATTTTTGACTGAGTGTGAGACTACGTACAGCACTTTTGCCAGAAAGGCTTTTTTAGACATTTTTGGCAAAAAGCTGGAAACTTCTATTATGTAGGTATTATCAATGTTTGGCAAGAATTCAAGAAACGAGAATTTTTGGCAGATTTGTCAACTGTCAAGAGTTTTTATATTTCTTTGCTGAAAGCGAGAGTTGGACACTTGAAATTCTTGAGATTTAAAAAAAAAATATTTTCTAGGTAACTAAAATTTTGAAAAAGTTACTTTTATAATACCTTTTTTTCAAGGAAAATCTTTCATAAAGTCTTACTCACCTAATGAAGCTAGAAAGCTAAAATTTACTTCATACTTACCACAATTTTAACCCAAGGATTCGATGGGAGGTGGTTTCAAACCATTTCAAAGCCTCCAGCTATATTTATTTTCGACCTATTAAATCGATTGAAAACGGTTTTGAAACGTTTCGAGCAGTTCTGGAGCCACCAGCATGGATATTTTAATCTTGGAATTTCCGCAACATTTTACCAAATACAATCGTAATTCGTAAAGCTGAACTGAAATTCACTTAGGTACTCTGCTTTCTGATTTCAACACTCTTTCAAATCGCAGCCTTGAGCAATTTTTTGGAAATTCTAGTCTAGTGTCCCAAAAAATGTTTTAAAATCTCGTGAGAAATGAACTTCAGCACCTAATATATAATAATGCTTTCAACGCAATTGTAAGTGATGTACTCAACCAAACACACCAATTTACCAAAATCGGTTTCTCAAACGCTGGAGAGCCTGGAGAGGAATACGGTGATTTCAAACAGGCAGAAATCGATCTTAGAAAAATTGTATGTACCTACCTAGTACCTACAGGATGGCCAGAAATATCGGGTACCCCTAAGAAAGTTTTTCATTAAAAATATAGGTTGGCAACGTGAAATAGATGCATATGATTGGTGGAATGTTATCTCTCCAGTCCAACAACCAATCATGTGTTATCATTATTATCATTCACTGTGACCAACCGAAGTGTTTAGTTAGAAAACTTTTTTAGGGGTACCCGATATTTCTGGCCACCCTGTACCTAGTACCTACCTATGATGTATGTACAGGTATAAGTAACCTATTATCGTTAGTGTTATTCGAGTGTTTTTAAGTATCAATCAAGTGGGTCGCTAACGGACACCTACCGCAATTTATATACGTTCTGAAATTAATTTAAACAATTTTAATGTCACTTTTTGAAAATCTGGATTTTTAAAAATATTTCTGTTGAGTAAAATTTTATTTAAATATCTTTTAAAAATTTGCTAGAGGCGCCAAACCTGCTCAAAACAGTTCAAAACCAATTTAAATCGATTTGAAAATTTGAAAATGAGGTACATACCTACATGCCAATTTTCAGTTTCGTACGTCAATAAAGTAAAATTTTGAATTGTTTTTACCATTTTTGGATAAAATTTGATTTTTAAAAATTTACCAAACTGAAATTTTGGCTGATGAAGTGACGACTGATGATGTACCTACATATTGTAGATAAATGCTTTTTCGATTTACCTATGTCCAGGTCAAGAACTTTTCAGGCAGTAGGGATACTTTATTCTTAATAATGTAGGTACATACATTACATACTTACTAGAATAAAACACTTCTATCTCTTTCAATTTCTTGTTAGACAAGGAGTTGATGTTCATCGTATGAGTATTCAAAATCCATTTTTTTATATTTTAAAGGAAAAACTGTGTTTGCAAGTTCCCACGAGTGAGTTGGACATTCAATAGATTCGTTAAAAATAAAAAGTTGTCAATTTTCATGTTTTTTGCTTTTTGAAAAATAAGTTTGAAATGCAAGATTCTCTACAACTGTCATTACCTACTTCTCCTTCATGCAAAAATGCAAATGTAAAGAAGAAAATTACCCTTCAATTTTTTGTTTATTTTGTTTAGTTTTTTTTGATGGCCATTAACCGATCAAAAAATCAGAAATCTATACTAAGAGAAAAAAATCGATTAAAAAAATGATGTTTTCATTTGAAAGCTATTGAATTCGAATCAGTGGAAAAGCAATTAGGTAGGTAGGTAGGTAGATAGGTAGTAGGTACACGAACTCTATTCAGCAAAGTTCACTTTATGATATGCTTAATTGGTTCCTTTTGTACTAATTTGAAATAACCTGTGAAATTGGGAAACTTCAGACAATTTTCCAGAAATGTCATGTTTTATTTCTCTAATTATTAGAATAGAAAAAACATACAGCATCCTGTAATGTTATATTGCATTTTCAGCTTGAAATTTCTTTAGCACATTTATATCTCTAATTTTGATTCATTGATAGTCGTCTTCTCGAATATTTATAAGTATAGCACGGTTTTAATTTAATAGCTTTCTGAACAGTGTTTTATTATTCACTACGAAGGCCAATTCCTGAATCATTACTACTTACCTGCTCTTATTCTAGGAGTACCCTATACCTACCTACTTGAAAGAAAGCATAAAAATAACACATTTTATTGAAATTGCCGAAAATTTGCTCTTCGCTTTTACTTCTATAATCTGAACAGAAAATCTCTTCGGCAAAAGTAAAGACTTTCGCAGATCAATGTTTGTGTAAATTACTTCTTACAAACTCTTGCTCGATGAATTATTACAACGGTCAACTTTTTCAGCTGAATCGCCAACACCCCATTCGGTGACATGGTGTAAATATGAGTTGGAAAAAGTTTGATATTTTTTCAATCAATACATTCGCATTTGTTATTTTTCCTATTTGCCAAAAGAAAAAGTTATATAGGCTATTTCAGAAAAGAATTCTCTCGTAAAACTTTTACATCTTGAAATATTGAAGTAAAATGAAATATTTCTTCGTGGCGAATAAGGAAAGAAACCAACGGAATGAAATTTGTCTTATCATCGCAGTTATTAGAATTTCTTTCCAGCAACCGTTCTATATTTTCTAGACAATGTACTCGTACTTCGAATCAGCCCTGCGTTACTTTCAAGTACCTTTTTTTTGTACCTTTGTATTCCTTACTAACGTGTAGCACAAACTGCAGTATGCATGAGGGTAATTTTCACGCAATAACACGGTTACAAAACAAAAATGATGATAGATAATTATGGTAAGCATCTGTAATCACCGTTCAGTACAACGAAATAATCACACGAGAAACATTGGTAAAAGTAAAAAAATATTTTATTAATTTTTAAACATGATTGAAAATATATTATTAATTATTTTTAAACATGAGTGAAAATATTTTATTACTTCTTGAGCTTCTTCTTAGGACGTAAGTTGTTAGTGTGTCCACACTTCTTTTTTCGGCAATTCGTAGCACGCGGGTGAAGTCTAGCATAACACTTGCGACAAATCATCTTATCACAATTGTACTTTTCAGCTAACTTCTGAAGCGTAGGCTCGATAACACCACCACGTAAACGCAACACCAGATGTAGAGTTGATTCTAAAGAACACGCAATCATACATTCAATAATAAAATTCACAGGACTTTGAAAACGAAGAATCAGACACATATCTGGAAATGATTATACCTTTTTGAATATTGTAATCGGACAGAGTCCTGCCATCTTCCAATTGCTTTCCGGCGAAGATCAAGCGTTGCTGGTCAGGAGGAATTCCTTCCTTATCTTGGATTTTTTGCTTCACATTTTCAATCGAATCCGAAGGCTCGACTTCGAGCGTGATAGTTTTACCAGTCAAGGTTTTCACGAAAATCTGCATCTGCGGAAGAAAATATGTTGATTAAACGAGTAATCTCAGTAGGTACCATAAATTGAATTACTTATGTAACAATTCATTTTTTTTAAACTTCGGATCAGGCATATTAATTACTCTTGTTTAAATGGGTAATAACCATGCCTTGGTGTACATTATTTTTGCAAGATGTAGATACGTATGGTAATACAAAAACTTGTTGATAGATCATCACAAGTAATTCAGTTACTTTGCATAGAATAATGATACGATTAGTTCGATAAATACTAAATTAAAAATCAACTTACCTCGATGTGAAACGTCACTTTAACTCAAAAATGCAAAACCATGCAAGATTGCAAGGAAAAACCAAACCTCAATCACAATTTACAAATAGTGGTGCAACAAAATTTCTTCAGTTTTCTTCTAGCTGCACTTATGCATTTAGCGTATTTTTTTTTGCACGCAGGATACCTAAGAGCCGACAAACCGTTCATTTTATTCGTGATTCGTGCCGTTCATTGCTCCTCAGTCCTTGCTTCCTTGCAAGAGCTTGCTCGTAACTCGCCTACTCTAACTAGGGCACTACACGTCCCTATTCAGTTTTTCATCGCAAAATTCATCAAACATCATTCATTCATCTGCGATATTCTACGTGACAATTTACATACCTATCTGGATCAAAATTAAGGGCTATAAAAAAAGACCACTTACATTATTCATTCCTCGTCCTCCTGAGTCCCTCCTGAAGATTTTGGCCTTTGGGTGATTTTAATTTAAATTCAAACTTTCAAGTTTGATTTTTTTACTCTGCATTAAATTTTTAATAAACTAAAAATGATTCGAGCTTCGAAGTTGAAACATGAAAAATCCATAAAAAATAAAAATGAAAATACCTACTCAACAAATTGTAGGTAGGCACTTAGGCAGAGTAGGATGGTCGGTTGGCTAAAATGATGAATTGCAGAAATTCGGAAAAATCGATACTTAAAGATGTTTAGGATTTACGTCTTACGATTTGATTTACTTCAGTCATCAGTCTTTAGTTCAGTAGAATAGGAAATGATATCGCATTTAATTTTATTCCTCATACATAAATAAAAGTGTAAGCACGAATCCACTCCATCTGGTATCTATAGGGATGACAAATTTAAATTTTCAAAAATGATTTATATTTCTTCAAAATAAGAGAGAGGCAATGCTCTACTTATTTTGAAAAAATGTCAGTTGAAAAATGTCATTTAAACAGAAAACTAAACTTGAACTACTACAACCTACAACAACTGAACAAACAGAACTAATAAATTTCCCAAATTTTTGAAATCTGTCTTTCATTTTAAACATTTTTATACATTGATATTTTGCAGAAATTAAACGCTTTTTTTTGTTGCAATTTTCTGAATTTTCTCACCATTTACAACAATTATGAATTTTTCAATTTCATCATTTTTTAAAGTTTCCACTTTCCAGAAATTTTCCCCATAAATTTCCAGAAAGTTTCCGTTAAAAATTTCTTTCATCTCTAATCCGTAATATCCACTCATTCATTTTCAATTTTCATTGATCATTGAAAAAATTTAGGGTCATATTAGGGGTGTTCGAGCGCTCATAAGCAAGTTACAGAATCCTCCAGAAAATTACAGAAAACGTAAAAAAGTGTTCGATCGGTTTTGCTGTAATTGCAGCATGCTGTTCGAGCGGTTTTCTGTAAATTGCAGTTTTACAGAAACTGTAAGTTTCTGCTTACTTTTTTACAGCAGCTCGAGAGGTACTGTAAATGCTGTAATAGCAGTTGGATGGTTCTTTAATTGTTTTTACGTCCTTATTTTTCAAAGTGTTGATTTCTTTTCTTTTTTGAATGATAATTTTAAAGGTGTAATTAGGTAATTTCACTCTCCCACTTTATAAAGTTTTCATTTTCGTTTTTTTTTTTTTTTTTATTAATGATAAAATGCCGTATTTTATGAATTTTTTTTCACAATTTTGTGATAAATTATCAGTAGACAGTCGTATAAATTTATTTACAGCGTTATAGCTTTTTACCAGCAATTGGGCTTTTCTACAATCCGCGGGTTGCATACTCTCTGCCTGATTCTTATCAATCTGGGAGGCAAAACATTCCTCTGTGCTATTAAAAATACACGGATTTCGAAGTTTTTATGTAAAAAGTCCAACTTTTTCGATTGTTCGCGGATGCTGGTGAACTTGAATGTGGTCTCAAATTAAAGACAATGAAATTCCCTATCGATTGATGTATAATTTTCATCATTTCGCGTACAAATAACGGTTTTATGAATACTTTTATCCACCGTTTCTTCGTAATTTCAACTTTAAACTAAAAATACTCGAAATTTTGATCGAACACATAGGTATTTTAATATTGCAAAATGTTCGTAATTTCATTCTCTTTAAAATGGGTGCTTACCCAAAGCTCTACCTTTTACCGTTCGAAAGTTTTCGAAGTTTAAAGTTGCGGAAACAAGCTGCAAGCGGTAAGTATTGAACTTTGAACTAAAAGTACTCGACATTTTGATCGAACACATAGGTATTTTATTATTGCAAAATGTTCGTGATTTTATTCTCTTTAAAATGGTTCTTCACCCAAAGCTGTAGCTTTTACCGTTCAAAAGATCTCGTAGTTCAAAGTTGCGGAAAGTGGTTAATTCAGTATGATTAGTCCGTCCGCCATTACATGGCCGTTAGTGTTGAACTGTTGATCACTAACCACTTTCCGCAACTTTAAACTACGAGATCTTTTGAACGGTAAAAGCTACAGCTTTGGGTGAAGAACCATTTTAAAGAGAATAAAATCACGAACATTTTGCAATAATAAAATACCTATGTGTTCGATCGAAATGTCGAGTATTTTTAGTTCAAAGTTCAATACTTACCGCTTGCAGCTTGTTTCCGCAACTTTAAACTTCGAAAACTTTCGAACGGTAAAAGGTAGAGCTTTGGGTAAACACCCATTTTAAAGAGAATGAAATTACGAACATTTTGCAATATTAAAATACCTATGTGTTCGATCAAAATTTCGAGTATTTTTAGTTTAAAGTTGAAATTACGAAGAAACGGTGGATAAAAGTATTCATAAAACCGTTATTTGTACGCGAAATGATGAAAATTATACATCAATCGATAGGGAATTTCATTGTCTTTAATTTGAGACCACATTCAAGTTCACCAGCATCCGCGAACAATCGAAAAAGTTGGACTTTTTACATAAAAACTTCGAAATCCGTGTATTTTTAATAGCACAGAGGAATGTTTTGCCTCCCAGATTGATAAGAATCAGGCAGAGAGTATGCAACCCGCGGATTGTAGAAAAGCCCAATATGCTTTTACAGAATTGTCAAAAAGTGTTCTAGCGCTCAACTTGCAGTTTTACAGTATGCTGTAAAACTGCTTTGCTGTAAATTCTGGAAGTTGTAAGTCTCTGGAAGCGGTCGAACACCCCTATTAATTAATAGACGTTACCTACTTAGGAATTGCTTGGCTAAAAGTAATGATTTTTAATTTTTTAAAGTTAATTTTCCAGTTGTGATTGAATTTTCAAAAGGCGATCTATCATTAAATTCATAAATTGAGAGATTGGATCCTAAAGTAGGTATTCATAATATTATATTATTTTAAAAATATGAAATTTTCAATTCGTTTCGTTTGCTACTTGCTAGAAAAATTGAAAAGAAATCCGCTACTTGACTGAGCAGTTCCTAAGTAACGTTTATGAATATGGCATGGCCCTAAAAAAAAACTCCAAGAGAAAGAGGAAAATAGGTTTGATTTTTTACACGGATTCTCAAAAATCTGGTTTTTGGACGTTTTTTGAATCTCTTTTTTAAACACTTTTTAGATCCCCACCACAAACGTTCAAAACATCAGAAGTATTCTCTCTTCAAGTAAAATTCAAAATCCATTTTCAAAAGCTACTACCCTAGCAGATTATCGTGGATTTTAAATCTGCCAAAATCCACGATAATCTGCTAGGATCTAGGATAGTAGCTTTTGAAAATGGATTTTGAATTTTACTTGAAGAGAGAAGACTTCTGATGTTTTGATTTTGAACGTTTGAGGTGGGGATTTAAAAAGTGTTCAAATTAAAAAAGAAATTCAAAATTCAAAAAACGTCCAAAATTCCAAAAACCAGATTTTTGAGAATCCGTGTAAAAAAACAAACTCATTGAGATTTGAGAGGTGAGACGTGAGAGCAGGACCCAGGACCCCAGGAGGCCAGGACATGAGCAGGAGGAGCACTGTAAGTACTTACCTATGTTTTTTTAATTTTTATTTTTACTCGAATTCTCGAAAATCTGGTTTTACTTTTAGGACGTTTTTTGAATCTCTTTTTTAAACACTTTAGATTTTATTTTTAGATCCCCATTCCCCACCGGCCAGGCGGCCACCACCAGTCCACCCTCCACCACAAACTTTTAAAATAAAACATTGGAAGTCTTCTCTCCTCGTCTCCTCTCTTCAAGACTCAAGTAAAATCCTAAAACCATTTTCAAAAGCTGCCAAAATCCAGATTCTCGAAAATCTGCAAAAAATCCAAAATCCGTGTAAAAAAAACAAAAATTGAAAAATGAAAATTGATCTATTAGCAGGGGTGCTAACCTTAATTATTTTAATTAAGGTTACGGTTTCACTCCAATTTTTTTGTTGACATTTTTCGGTTTTGATTTCGGTTTCGGTTTTGAAATTCAAAATTTCGGTTTCAGTTTGGGTTCGGTTTTACTCACAAAAATTCCGGTTTTGGTTTCGGTTTTCGGTTTTTTTGGGTTTTACATATTTTGTAAAAAAATTTCTTCACAACCCAAACAGCAACAACCAAGGACCCAATTTGTTAGGTTCAGTTCATTATATTTATCAATTTCCCTGGATTTCGACTTTCGAGTCTCAAAAGTCAAAAATTAGAAAAAATCTCCCCAAAAAAATTTAAAAAACCGAAAAAAACCCAACAGAAAACCTTAAAAAACCGAATAAAACCCAAACTGAAAACCGAAAAAAACCGAAATAAATTATATCGGTTTAGGTTTTGGTTTCACTCACGCTGCTTCATTATTTTCGTTCTGGTTTTTTACGGTTTTTAAAAAACCTATGAAATTTCGGTTTTTGTTTTCAGTTTGGGTTTGAGTTTGAAAATGGCTAAAATTATGGATCTTGTTTGGGTTTGGGTTTTGGTTTTCGGTTTTTTGCGGTTACGGTTAGCACCCCTGTCTATTAGTTATTAGCTAGCAGTGACAGTGAACGAAACGGATGCACCAGAAAAAAGAATCATATAAGCCTTCTTCACAATATGATTTCTGACGCTTACGCATTTACCCCGCATTTCAAAAAAAAAAAAATCGTGGACTGATATCATTTGATAGGAAGGTGGCGGAGTGGCGGTATCCTATCACTGATTAGGACACTGCTCTCCTGTATTACTTAAATTTCAAATAATTTTTTGATCAGCGTCAAACTTTTGTTTTTCAAATCAATTTGATCAATAATAGTAAAGCTCTGAAGTCTTCTACGCTGCGATATTATCGCATTCAAAACATTCAAGTTTATTCATCAGCCGCAGTATTGATAAGCTGACTTTATGCCGGTAATGAACCGACCTTCATTCATAAAAAATATCTTATATTATTATTTTACCAACTCAGTTGTTCATGTTCAGTTAATATTATATAAATGCTCGAAAATTATTAATGAGTAAGTATTGTTTGAGTGACATTCACTATTGTTTACGCAGATAGATACATATATTATTACTTTGATAACTAATTGAGTGATTGCTGAAATCTGTCTGTTTCCATTTTAGCTGGATTGATCGATCTGTGTTCTTGAATTGATGGTAAATGGTGATTGTATTTCAATATTGTCGTCCTTAAATAACTACATATTTTATCTGGAAGTTACGGTTGTTCATCATGTCCTAATTTGTGAGTATTCATCATGGAAAAATTGCCGTCGATTTTCGTAGATTTACTTCAGACATAATCATTCATGTAAGTGTGTTTTTTTTTCAGTTTTCGCCTCAGTAGTTACCCAAAATTAGTAAATCTTGTATGATTCAGTTTTCACCATCATACGATAGGTCATTGAAGTTCATACGTCGAGAATCCGAGATATTTAGTACCTTACGTGACTGAGCCGAAGAAAATTCAAATTGGTGAGAAATTTCACATTGAAAATCATTTCATTTCTATTAACACAGTTCAGTGTTTTGTTTATTAGAATGTTCAGATTTTAATAATTAAACGAAATTTGAAATATTTCATAGAAATCACCTTGGGTTGTTCATAGCCATCGAACGAACAAATCTTCGAAAAAGGAAAGCAAAGTCGATCCAGTCGTTACAATATTCTTGTTGTATTACGTAGCTGCAACTCTCAAGTTTTCAATTCTGCGGCTAAACCATTCGAAGGTTCGTTGATCGAAAAGTGTTGCAACATTCAACTGTAAAAATGTTTTCCATCTGCAAAGGTCACAGACATCTGTCGAAGCAGTTATATTATTTCCACACTGGTACCACCGTAGAGATATTTCCCAATCTTCGAGGTCGTAATTACTTCTCAGAAAAATCGTATCACGTGCAAGAAACAGAAACAACTGTGCTTTCTAGCTCACAAGATCATGTTGAGTTTCCAAAGGTAGTTCGTTACGCTCGTAATTCTAATTTGAAACAGGCATTCCTTAGCTTGTCAAATAACGCTAATTTTTCCAAGGAATTACGTTACATGCACACGGAAAATAACCAACAGAAAATCGTCTGCTTCAAAACACACGCTGATTTCTCCAAGCAGTTGAATTCTATAATAAAAAACCAAAACTCGACCGAGGAAATTGGTAATTTGGTGGAAGAATGGCTCATATGTTTCGATTCTTTGGACGGAAATCAAGCTAGTACAATTTCCGGCACTTTCAATAGTTTATTAAGGTGCAATATTTTCGGTACCAAATGGAACTCCAAATATCGAGAAAATTTCAGAACGTTAATCATTAAATTGACTGAGAAAGGAGACCGGTTATTAGATCCAAATAGTCGAGCTCTATCTAAATTTAGCTCTTTTCAGGTTGCTAATAGTTTGAAGGCGTTATCAAAATGGGATGTGTTGAATAGCAACGTATGGGGAGGTTGTGTTCAAATTCGTAACCGGAAAATTGCCAAGGTAGATTTATTCAAATCTGTGATTAGTGGTCTGATATGTCGAGGAACTTGGATACTGGAGAATGAAACAGCCGATCAATTTGATTCTCAAGGTATCAGTAATTGTCTAATTGCTCTATCTAAATGGGATATTAACGAGTTGGAAGGATCCCAGAAATTCGTCAGTCGTTTAGTAAAACAAGGCATCAAAGTTATCGATCAGTTCAATCCTTTAACTGTTTCAAAGTGCCTGAGTGCTTTGTCTGGGTGGAATATAGGCGACTTCGAAGGTGCCAGAGAATTCATCGTACTACTGCTTAAACCAGGAAGTTCAACCGATAATAGATTATCTCCTCTGAGTATCGCCAAAACGTTGAATACGATGTCTAAATGGGACTTCGAAGAATTCCAAGGAGCCAAGGAGTTTATAACTTACTTAATGAAACAAGGAACTTCGGTGGCTGCTGAATTCAATTCCATGGAGATCGCACACAGTTTGAATGCTTTGTCCAAGTGGAACGTTGACGATATGCAAGAAGCTAGAGGTTTTATCGTTTCGTTGATCAAATATGGAGACTCTATCATCGATACATTTACTTGCCAAGATATCAGTAACAGTTTGAATGCGTTTTGCAAATGGAATATCGATGAATTACGCGGTTCCAAAGAGTTCATCGTTAAGTTAATAAAACGAGGAAGCTCAATAGTTGGTGGTTTTGATTCTCAAGAGATCGGCAATAGTTTGAACGCATTGTCCAAATGGAATATCGATGAGTTAGACGGAAGTAAACAATTCATAGTACAATTGGTCAGATGTGGAATTCTAACAGCTGATACATTCGACTCGTTAAATATTTCTAGCTCCTTAAACGCCCTTTCGAAATGGGATATCGATGAATTCGAAAGAACCAGGGAATTTATTACCAGATTAATAAAACGCGGCCATTCGGTAATTGATAGATTCACTTCCCGGCGTATCGCCAACAGCTTGAATGCTCTCAGTAAATGGGATATCGAAGAATTTGACGGAGCCAAAGAGTTTATCGTAGAGCTACTGAAGCGAGGAAATAACTCAGTTGGCAGATTCAATGCTCAAGATACTGCAAATATCTTGAATGCTATGGCCAAGTGGGAAATTGACGAGTTCGAAGGAACTAGAGAATTCATCGTTCGTTTAATTAAAGGTGAGAATTCAACAATCACCGGATTCGATTCCCAGAGTATTAGTAATTGCTTAAATGCTCTTTCCAAGTGGAACGTCGATGAATTGGAAGGAGCTAAGAAATTTATTGCAGAACTGGTCAAACAAGGGAATCCAATTTCTGATGAATTCAATTCGCAAGAGGTCGTTAATAGCTTAAATGCGCTATCAAAGTGGAATATTGTTGGAATTCAAACAGCTAGAGATTTTATCGTCAATTTAATTACTCGTGGAAGTGCTATCGTTGACGAATTTGAACCTCAACATGTTTCCAGCGGTTTGAACTCTGTGTGTAAATTGAACATTTTCGATGGCAAGAAATGGAATGATGATCAGTTGAAAAACTTTAAACATTTCGTTATTAAACTTGCTGAAAAGGGGACTGAAATATGCGACGAGTTTAATTCCAGAAATTTCGCTGAAATATTCGATGCTTTTTCAAGACTGAAAATTCTAAGTAACGAAAAATGGACACCGGATGAACAGAACTGCTTGAAGAATTTCCTCATCAGTCTTTCCAGTCTAGATTCTTCGTGTAAAGATTACACTCTTGCGGAGATTTCAAAAATATATAGAGTGATATCTGATTTGAATATTAATGATGAATTCGACTCGAAACAGATTAATCAGTTCAAAGATCTCGTCAATAATCTGGAAAACCGACTTCTCACCCTTGAAAATAAACAGGATCCGGAGAAACCTGAAGTTAATATCAGATTTGTCGTTCAAATTATCGAAAATTTACCTAAGTTGAGGTCTAAAAATCTTATTCTATCTGAAAATAGGTTACTGGTTTCGTTAATGTGTTGTTTAAGCAGTAATGTGGAGAATTGCGAATCTTCTCCTTTGAAGAACGATTTGACTCGAAGAAGTATTTTGTTTGGATTGCACGATCTTTTGAAAATAACCAGCGAATTGGAAGATAGACAGGTTTTGGTAGGAGCATTTGATGAGAGTTTGTCTAAAATATACAATAGGATAGTTGAAATTGATTTGAATCATGTTGACGAAATAGAAGACCTAGTTTATGAATTTGATAAATTACAAGTAATTCGAGATATGCAGTTTTTGTCTAGGTAAATGATTGTTTTTAAGCTGTGACTGTGATAATTTAGTTAGGTTTGGAAATTTCTTTGATCGAACGTGTTATTTTTTGATTTTAAAGGAATAAGATTGAAATATCAAGCTCATTGGATATGTACAAAAATGAAGGTTATTTTCTGTTCTATTCAAATTATTTTTAATTACTTACCTGTTTTTTATTTTTATAGTGAAACTTTCTACCTATTTTGCTATTATTCCAGTGTTCGTTTCGTTGTGTGTGTATTTTTTTTTTTCGTTTACCTATTTGTATTTTCCATACCTATGTAATTTAATTTTCAATAAATCGTTGAAATCTGAACCATTCGTTTTGTTTCAGATGAAAGAAAGTTTTCACTGTTGAAAATTGTAAGGTTTCTGATTTACTTATTTAGAGAAACAAATCAACCGCTGTCTTTGAGGATGAATTTTTTGTCTTACAAGGGAGGCATCTATCCCAACTTGCATGACAATTTTTGAACCGGACGAAAAGCGAGACCGAAAGAGCATACAAAATAATGAACCGTCACCAGTCAAAACTTCAAGTTCTAAAGTGTATTTTTTAATTTTTTTTAATTTTTCAATTTTTTAAAATCAAAATTCAGGCTAAAAATGAGAATAAAAGCAAAATTTTACCAAATTGTCCTGGAAAGTTGAAATTTGAGATATACCCCAACGTTGAGCCACCAAATCGACTGGAAACTTTTTTGAATCGTTTTGATCAGTTCTGTAACTTACAGAAAATTTGTAAAATTTGAAATTTTCAAAAACTTTTACCAAACAAAATTGGAAACTTGAAATTCACTCTGAACCTTGATTTCAGCATTCTGAGTTAACTGGAGGTGATTTCAAGCAGTTTGGAGTCCCCAGCGTCTTTTTAAAAATTAAATTTTTCGAGAAAAAAAACGTCATATTATTTGTTTAATTTAACATATGCTCGAGATTGTGGTTTTAAAAGTAGGGAATATTCTGAATTTTACACCTAAAGCCAGAGAAACGAGAATTTTTTAAAATTTTCAATTGTTAAATCGCTGGACAAAAATAAAGTTTTGATCTGGAACACTCCGGTTATGGAAAAATGATGTGTAATCACTAATCAGTCAAGTGAGTTAAGCTACCAACAAGCACTTCAATCTCGAGCATACATGCTGAAGTTGAATTGGACAGATGTAATGACTTTATTTTTTTTTTTTTGAAAAACTGCAAATTTTGAAAAAATTGCTGGAGGCTCCAAAATGACTTAAAATCTGCTCCAGTCGACTCAGCATGTTGAAATTGAAATATTGGAAGAATTTCGAGCTTTCAATTCAATTTAGTAAAATTTTGTGGAAATGTCAAGTTTAAAAAATCTGCTGGAGGCTCCAGAACTACTCAAAACGATTCGAAACCGCTTCCAATCGATTTGGTGGGTCGAAAATGGCGTACATCCCGAATTTCAGCTTCAGCTTTTTGAGAAAATTTCATCTTATCATAAATCTTACCAACAAATTGGGATAGATATGTAGTTCAAAGACAAAAAAAGTAGATGACCAAATTTTTATAGAATTTTGAAAGCCAGTTATATGAACTGCCGACCTCCTTATTCTGGGAATGTGGGCTCGAGAGGAAGAAAGTCATCCAGCATCAGACCACGTTTCTTTATTGTTCAACAATTTTGAACAGAAGCAAAAATTTCTAGTTCGATGGGAATTTTTTAAAAATTAATTGCTCAAATAGAATTAGAAATGAATTATTGAGTATTTTGAAAGTTGACAAAAATTGGCAATTTTGAATGTTCAATGATGAACCAGCAACTGTGAAATTTATAAATTATGTTTAAAATGATTAAAACCACAATTTTTGGGGATTATTTTATAAAAGGAGTTACTAGCTAAGTTATTAAGAAATTTGTGATTTTGTACGTATAGTTGGCATTTTCAAGACCTCTTCCCCCAATAAAATTGGACATTGGTTTGCTTCGCCGAAAACTCTGAACCTAAAATATTGTCAGAATTTTTGTATTTTCCAAACTTTCTTGAATTGCTCACAAATTCCCAACTTTTCCCAATTTTCGCGAAACACTGGAGGGGGGCAAGCTGCCCCCAAAGCCCCCCTTCGCTTCGTCCCTGACTGCCTAGAGGGTGGAGTAACACCCACTTGAATCGAAAATGTTTTAAAAATATGCTTTAACGGGAATGTAGTCATCATTATTATTGAGAATTTTAAAATCATATCTGATAAAAAAGAACGAAATTGTATCGAATAGTCATGGTGTAAAACAAAGGTACATGGAAATGACACACATGGCCAAAAGTACTGATTAAATCACGTAATCTTTCAGAACGTCACTTTTGTTAGTAGTCCGATGGAATTTCTACACAGGGTATAGTTTTTCCACGTACCTTTCTTTTACACCATCTAAACAGATATATTTTTATTTCTAACAACATGTCACACAGTAGTCATTTTGTAATTACAACACCAAGAAATGTAATATAAATTTTACAATACTTACATATTATATACCTACATACATAACTTGAAAAGGAAAAAAAACACGAATGAATTGTTTACACAATAATTATAAAATCAACAAGCGCTTAATAATTCAATGTTATCGTAATTGGAATAAGTTCATGTATAGGCTTCTAATAATGCCTATAAAATACGTATCTACCTATGCATAAGTGTAAGCTTTTTGATGTTGGTAATTTTCAAATTTTATTAGATTAAGGGATGAAGAGATGAAGGGATGTTTATTATAAGGAGGAAAATATAACTCAAAATACAGCCGCTGGCAGAAATGAAAATGATGCAAAAATCATATCACAGTAAAATATTGCAATGAACAGATGTTTTTTTTTTTTTTTTTTGAGTTTCATGTGATACAGATTGAAAAAGCACAAGGTATCATACCTAATGTATCACTTTTGAAATTGATCGTAAAATTTTAAATCAATAGGTTCCTACATTGATTGATTAAAATTTTTAATAATGATCAAAATAATAATCGATTCGACGATAGGTATAGGTATTAGGTACATGCTTTTCTACGTCCAGGATGAGCAACATTAATTCTTTTTTATGCATATTCAGGTAGAACTCTCAAGCTGTAGCTACCTACGTACATATTAGGTAAATACTAAAGTCTGTGTATACTCAGTGTACTTAATGTGAATTGTGTAAAAGAGTAAAATATAAGGTAAGCATTAAAAGTAGATAGGTAAGCAACAAAGTTTGCATAAGGAGTGCACTACAACATGCTACCCATTTTAATTTTGAATTAAAATTTTCAGGAATGATTTACAAAACTTTGCTTAGGTATTATACTCAATAACATCCATTCCTTGCGCTTATTCATACTTTTTGCCAACTAAATGGGTTAGTTCAATCACAGAAAAAGTTGATGACCAAATTTTTATAGAATTTTGAGATCCAGTCATGAACTGTCGACTTCCTCATTTTGAAAAGGTGAGCTCAAAAGGAAGAAAGTCATCCAAGATTAGGCCATGTTTATTTCTCATTAATTTTGAATAGAAGCAAAAATTTCTAGTTCGATGAGAATTTTTAAAAATGAATTAAGAATTTGAGAAATTGATTATGCAACAACGAAAAATCAATTTTCGAGCAACGTATCGATAATTCAAATACGATAAATAGAATGGTCACTGACTTAAAAATCAATCGATTATCAAAATATGCATGATTAATCAATATTGATCGATTTTGTTCTTACAAATCAATCGGTTTTCAATCTATCGAGTTATAATTACACCAGCCTGTCTATCAATGATCCAATTACAATCCATCACACATTAATATTCCATCAATTTTTCATTGAGAAATTCATTATTTCAAGATATTGATATATTTCTTAAAATTAATGAAATGTGAAAGTTGATTAATATTTCAGTAATGATTGATCAATAATTTTTCATTTTTAAGCTGAATAGTTTCAGATTTGATTTCAACTGACTGATCAATATGAGGTAAGTGCATTGAATCTGCCATTCGTCAATGTTCGCTCAATAACATTAGGTATCTACTCCTTTTTTCAAGAGTAATTTTCCTAAACCTTCAAAAAATTTTCTAAAAAAATAAAAAGAGACAAAAAATATTTTTTTATGAAAAATTTTTCCGAAAATTTCTCGATTTTGAAGCGAAAATCAAAAAATATTATCGTAGGTCAATTTTTTCAAGTTTCTCGACCTCATTCGCGAGGAAAATATTTTCTAAACATTTCCTAATTCTGAAAAAGAAATTCCAAATTCCTGTTCAATTTTAAAAAAAAAATAATCTTGTAAAGAAACAAAAAAAATAATTTTCACAAAAAAAAAAAAAATAGAAAACACAAACAAGAAACTGCTTTTAAAAGTCATAATTCAAAATTCCAAAATGGATAGCTCGATACAGCAAGGACACTCCTTCATGCAAAACATTTCAAACAGGTATATAAGACAATGGTATAGGCAAACTTTATCTAAAAAAAAAAGAAAGTAATAATAATAGAAAATGAAATTCAACGAAAAAATTACGAGAAGAAAAAACAAATTATTCATAATGAAAAATAATGATAAAATTACAACAGAAAAAATCACTATAAAAACCATACATAATTTACATATTAAAATTGAAACAATTAAAAACATACAAAAAATTACAATTTAACATTTGATTTTTTTTTCTATTAATTACGTTTTTCCATGATTTCGAACGATCATCGATACGTAACTAATGTTTTTTTTTATGGTTTATCCAATATCGCATTTTTTTTTACAATATATTTACAAGATATTTTTTAAAATTTTTTTCGAATGCTCGGTTTACTTATTTACACGCGGTAAAATTTCACAAAAAAAGATTCAATAAACAAAAACGAAAAAAAAAGAGAGAAGAAAAAACACATTGCAAAAAGAAATAAGACTAGAATATATTACCAAGAACGAGAAAATGAAAAAAAAAATCCCCAAAATTTACGCGTTCAATTGAAATTGAAATACGACTTATCGTTGAATCCTCTTTCGGTAATTTTATCTTGGGTTTGGCGAAGCGCAGCGGCGTAAGTCATGGCGCTAGCATCGTTAAAAGTGGTCGTATTTTCATTATGCAACGAGTACGGTAGCAAATTCCACATATTTTGCTGATTGAATAATCGCTTCGTGTGCAATTCGTTGGCTGCTGCGGTTGTGGCAGCGTGTCTGTGATCGTATTCGGCAGCCGCGTACGACGATGTTCTCCTGCGAGCCAATTCCACATCGCCGTTCTCCATTTTATACGCGATCGGGGGATAGCTATCGACGTACGAGGAGGATGCGTCGCCGAGGATGAGATTCTTTGAAAATTGTTCGGTCATCGAGTTGACGTTGGCGGGGTTTTTGACGTGGGGTGCGAACTCGACCGCATCCGGTTTGCAGTTCGCTTTACTAGGTTGTCTGTTGTATAAAGGTCCGGCGCGTTTGCTACTCGATGGTAGCAAATCGGGTATCAGAGAGCTGGGTAGATAGTTATCTAGAGGGATGGATGACTCTGTCACCGATTCGTATTCCTTGGCGGGTGTACCTGCGACCATGGTTGGTTTATCTCCGCCATTCATTACCTGCGGAGTTGAAAATTGTACGTAGAAAGTTGAAAATTTTATTGTAGAAAAGAGAGGAAAAATTAATTTTTTCTTTCTTACCAAAGGCTGTGCTTCAGATACAGCAAACGCGCCGCTGACAGCACCGCGAGATAAATGATAAGCTTCTTGAGCCGACATGTCGACTCCGTCAATGCCTCTGATCACTCTTCGGTTAATGGCAGCAGCAGTCGTGCTGGTGGGAAGCGACTGCTGTACGATGGTCTCCTTTACTGTATAGGTGCCGATCAAGTTCAGAAACCTGTCAAAAATACATAAAAAATTGAATCATGATTTTTTAATGCTTACAAAATAAATAGTGATCGATGTGGTTTCTTGCAAAAGCATAATTCATCATCATTTTCGAACTAGACAAAGTGGAATCGAAAGAAGATCTCTAAATACATCACCAGTGAAAATTTCAGGTGCTGAAATTCATTTTTTGATTCTTGGAGAATTTTTAAAAATCCAAATTTGGCCTATTTCTCATTTAAAAAAAAAACAAAATTTATGAAATCGATAAATAAAAGGCTGAAATTTGGTTTGTATCGTATTTTTGACCTCCCGAATAAATTGGAGGTGGTTTCTAGCTGTTCTGGAGCCTCCAGCCCATTTCCTAATTCTCCAGTTTTTGGAAAAAATGCTGTAAATAGAGTGAAAATAAAATTCAGCAACCATAAACTCGGATTTACCATCAATGCCACCCTTTTGATCGATGAGCAGGCACTGAATTTCATTTCAAGCCTATTTACTGCATTTGTTTTTTTTTACTGGAGAATCTGCAAACCCGCTGGAGGCTCTAGAACGATTCAAAACCATCATGAATCGATTCAGGAGGTCGAAAATAAAGTGCAAACCAGATTTCAGCCTTTTACGTTAAATTGATCAAGTTTCAATTTTTTTCATGGAGAGGAGTGATACTCGAATTTTCAAAAAATCATCAAAAATCGAAAAATGAATATTCCAGTGCTTGAAATTTTTGCTGGTGATGTTCTGATGTATTCTGGAGTACTCTTTCCATTCCCCTTTGTCTGATTCAAAAATTGTAGCGCTGGTTGAGATCCCTCCCTTCTCAGTTGAAGTGCTCAGTTGAGAGAAATTTCAGTTGAGATTCAGGCCTTGGGTAGGTAAGGTTGAAAATCTCGTAGTTTCGGGAAAACAATAATAGGTCACTCACAAGCATATTACGAATTTCGAGCATCTTCGCTAAAGTTGATTTAGACAGATTTTATGGCGTTTTTCGAAAATCTGGAATTTTCAAAAAATCGCTGGAAGCTCCAAAATTATTTTAAACCATCACCAATCGACTCATCATGTAAAAATTATGGTAAGTATAATGTGAATTTTAGATTTTCAACTCCATAGAATAAAAATTTATAGAAATTTCAAGTTTCAAAAATCTGCTGGAGGCTTCAGAACTGCTCAGAATGGTTCGAAACAGTTTTCTATCGATTTGGGAAGTCAGATTTAAAAGTGAATAAATCAAATTCGAGCTTCAACTTCATATAATAAAATTTTCTGGAAGTTTCAAGTTTCAAAAATCTGCTGGAGGCTCCAGAACTGCCCAAAATGGTTCAAAACCGTTTTCTATCGTTTTGGTTTGTCGAATTTAAAAATTGAATATCAAATTCCAGCTTCAACTTCATAGAATAGAATTTTCTGGGAATTTCAAGTTTCAAAAATCTGCTGGAGGCTCCAGAACTGCTCAAAATGGTTCGAAACCGTTTTCTATCAACTTGGGAAATCAGATTTGAAAGGTGGATATCAAATTCCAGCTTCAACTTCGAAAATACAATTTTCTGGAAATTTCAAGTTTCAAAAATTTGCTGGATGCTCCAGAACTGCTCACAATTGTTCGAAATCGTTTTCTATCGATTTGGGAAGTCCAATTTGAAAAGTGAATACCAAATTCCAGCTTCCTAGGCCAATTTAGTCAAATTTTGATTTTTTTTCTCATTTCTGACCCCAATAATTGATTTTAAAAAATTCACCAAAAATCAAAAAATGCTTCTTAGCATCTTAAATTTTGGCTAATGATATATTTTTGAATGCTTCATCGATTTCTGCCTGTTAGGATGCTTTCTCGGCAGAAAAAAAGAAAACCAAAAATTTTGATATTATTTAAGCGAAGTTGAAGTTAATTGCCAATGCCAATGTTGAGGAAAAATTCAAATTCTAGTCAATTCCAATCAGAAAAGATCTGTTTTCATGTTCAAGCAAAATTGGAGTTGAGTCGATTCTGATCATCAGGAAAATTGAGTAAAAAAATTGTTGATTTCTAAGCAGCCAGGAAATTATTGCCAATGCAAATTGCTGAGACATAATTGATGATGAAAATATTTCATTCTGAACAAAGAAAATTTGACTCTGTTAATTCTGATGTTCAGGAAAAGTTGGAAATTCCGTCAATTCTGATCATTATGAAAATTGAAGGGAATAAAATCCTCATTTTTAGGCAGTAGGAACTTCTAGCAATCGTTGAAGACTGTCAACTTCAATGTTCAGGAAATAATATTAATCAGTCAATTCTGATCAGTGAATTTTGATGATCAGACAAATTAAAGAGAGTGAATTTTGATGTAACGATCTGGAAAAATAAAATCTCTGATATTTGGTTAGAAATGGGATCGAGAACAGCTTTATGTGATGTTTTGGCAAAATCGAAACTAATCAATTCTGAATCTGATACAATTTTGATTGTTAGATTAGGTTGAAGATCAGCTTATTTCAAAAATCGGAAAAAATAAAATCAGTCAATTTTGGCGATGGCATCAAAATTGTCGACTCCATTACCTACTCTTTTTTTACGAGCTCCAGTATTGGTTTTGAGGTAGCAATCGTGAAAAAATACCTTCATCGGTACGTTTACTTACATTTGAGCTTGTTGTATCATTTTCGAATCGACAAGATGAGAGAGCCACTGCTTTTGCAAAACGGTATTCCTCAATATTTCCGCCAAGCTGATATTCGGTGGCAAAATATTCTTCAATTCGGTTTCCCACTAAAAACAACAAAAAAAACATCAGTACAAAATTCTAAAATGAACGAGATTCATTTCAGCATGTTTCAATCTACGTACCTGATTAGTACTGATAAGATTTGTAGAAACAGCAGTAGCTGCACCGGGTATGGTGATAGTACCAGGACTGGCAGTAGGTGGCACCGTGTACGTAGCCGGAGGAAACTCGGTCGACACGTAGCTCATTTCGTTCTGCACGTACGCTCCGTTAATCACCGGTTTATATCCATTTTGTATCAGAGGAGCTCCATAGACGGGATTAGCGGTAGCGAAATTAGCAGCGGCAGGCAACGTAGCAGGGCTGAATGTTTTAGCAGTCGACGTAATAGCGGTATAAGTAGTCGGCGGAGGATGCGAGCGCATATATTGCGACAACGGTATCAGGGTCAAATGCAACGGTATACCGCTCTCGGTCGTCACTCCGTTTCGAACGGCCGTCGGAGGAGGTATGAAAGTAGCCGGAGATTGCGTAAAAGGTTGAAAAACATTGGCAGCTGCGAACGGTGTACTTGTGACTTGTGGATAAACGATGGAATTCGGGCGAACTTGAAGAGGTGGGAATCCCGGCGGAGCTCTGATAGTTGTCTGAGATTGAGCCGGTGGCGGCGGCGCTTTCATCGTGACCGAGCTGTAATGATTGACGGCCACGGCCGCTGCACCTGCATTCAGAGGATTCACCACCGGCGCTGCGTTCAGAGCTGGGATGGCTGCTACAGCCGCAGCGGCGCTTTGACTCCATCCAACGGTGGCAGGAACTGCCGGAGGTGGCGCCGCAACCTGAGCCGGTAATACGGTAGCCGCTGCTGGTATCACGGTGGGTTGTTTTTGAGGTAACTGGTAACGTATGTTGTCGTAAGTGTACACGCGACCAGCTTGGATGTTGTTCATTTGGCCGACAGCTGCGCCTCCGGCGCTGGCGTCTGTATAAGGGTACATTCCCGTAAGCGGTTGCGAAATTGTCGACGATGAGCCCAACATTTGCAAGTATGGTTCGACGTGCAAACATCGAGGGATGAATTCAGGCGCTAACGGGTTTAATTTGTATTTTTTCTTCATTTCGACGGCTAATAGTAAACTTTTCAAGTCCTGCCACGTTAAACCGTACAGACTGTTGTTCATTGAGCAGATTTCGATAAACATCTCCCATATTTTTCTGCGAATTGATACAAAATATTTAGAAAAAAAATCGTAATTAATAAAGCCATAAGTAAAAGAGCTTGCGATAAATTTCTTTTTTACTAACCGGCATCTTCCCAAAGAACACAACGAAACCGGATCACCAACAACAGCTACCAAACTCTGAGCTCGCGTCACAGCAGTGTTCAGCAATTTTTTATTAGACAGAAATCCGTAGTCCATCAAAGATGCGTTTTCCGACTCAATCTCGCCAGTAATACACGTCCGGACTGTACGAACCGTGCTTAGAAAAACAACGCGGAACTGTTTACCTGAAAATTGAACGAGAAAAATTGGGGTTAAATTATGGTAAAGGTAAAATGGCAGGAGGAGGAGATGAAATTGTTGATTTTACTCGTACCTTGCACATTTAAAACTCGCTCAACGGCGATTCCGAATAATCTGCGTTTTTTCAATTCGATACGAATACGATAAACCTGATCCGGATACGGGCTCATTATGCCGATAGAATGTTCATTGAATTCGCCCCAACTCTTTGGCCAGTCGTTTTTCAATTCAGCAACTCGTTCTACCAATTCGTAAACCTAAATGAGCAGAAAAAAATACGATTAGTTTGTTAAAAATAATTACTCAATTATATCTTACATAGGTAATTATAATCATTTGTCCTGCAGTGAAATCTCCCCCCCCCCCTTCCTCAGTTTCTGATTGACAGAATATGAAGAAAAATTGGCAAGATTTACACATATTTATGAAACCATCCAGATTCTGAGCTTTCAAACAATAAAAAAATTGAAAACTACCAAAACTAAAATTTGACCCGCTCAAATTGACATTTTTAAAACTCAGAAATGAGGATGAAAATTAAATTCTGCAGCTAATATCGACTTCTTCGCACAGAATTCCATCATTTCCAGCAATTTTGAGCCCCTAAAGAGATTTTCGATGTTTCCAAAACATTGAATTTCTCCAGAAGGGGCAGGGGCGGAAATTAATTTGGGTAGCTAAACAATTGAGAAGATTTCCACGAGGACACTTTGAGTGTTTTTTAGGTTACTATTAGGCTCACTGAAAGGGCATGCCATTCAGATCTCAGATGAGAAGTAAATTTTGAGCTGTCCAAGTTGATTTTTCAATTTTTGGAGAATTTTTGAAAACAGCGGAAGTAGCCTGCTGCAATATGATTTTCTACAAAAAAGATCACAAAGATGAAAATCTGAAAGTTGGTTTATTTAATAAAATCGGCCTCCCGAATCGATTACCGCCATTTTCAAGCCAATTTGGAGCCTCCAGTGAAAGTTGACTTTTTTCCAGTAATTCCAAATCGCCTTGACAACTGAAAATTTAATTCTGTCACAAATTTGACATTCCGAATCGAATCAAGGAAATCCGAGGAAACAAGTTGTAACTTCCTTTACGAGTTGGAAACCTCAGATTTCAAAAATTCTAAAATCGTCAATTTCTGCAGAAAATTACTCAAAATAGTCAAAATTTATTTTACTCCTTAAAATTGACTTCATGAATCGATTAAAAATGTTAAACATACAAAACGATTGCCTTATCAGCAGCCAAAGTTGATTACAAGGCCATCTGGAGCGATTTGAAATTGCTGGAGTAAAGTCAAATTTTGATGAAGGCTCCAGATCGGTTCGAAAATAGTGGAGATCGATTCGGGAGCGGGAGAGTGGGAGTCAGTTTTGAGAGAAAGAAGAAATTCTGAGAAATTTGTAGCAAAAATTGATGATTTTGGAATTTTTCGTTTCAAAAAAATAACACTTTTCAACTCGTCTCTTCCGATTTGCAATTCAGCTGCTCTAATCGATTCAGAATGTTGAGCTTATGACAGGAATAAATATTCAGCTTCCAAGGTTGATTAAAACGCCTCCTAGAGCGACTTGAAATTCCTGGGAAAAAGTTATATTATGCTGGAGACTCCAGATCGCGATCAGCTTGAAAATGATGGCAATCGATTCGTGGGGTCGAATTTGTTTATGAACCGAATTTCAGATTTTCATTTCTATATCTCCTGTTTTTGTAAAAATTAATACGTCATACTTCCTCCATTTTCAAACATTCACCAAAAATCAAAATACCAACTCCAGTATCTAAAAATTTGGTTCTCAGGTCAAGGTGACATATTTTTCGAATGAGCCAAATTTCTGCTCAATCAGAGTCGACAAGTTGTAAAAGTTCCCTCGTTAGAAAATAAAGCAAACGCCAACGTAAGAAAACTGTCACTTTTGGATTTTCAAAAATTGGCCCAAAATCGAAAAATCAATTTGGGCAGTCGACATTTTTTTTGTTCAAATCGGAGGTGAATATTTCGAGCAGCCCTTCGTGATTTTATCCAAAAAACATCAAAACGATTTTTTCATAGAAGTAATCTATCGTTGAACAATATTACGAAAAATTACCTCAGCGCAATTATAAAATCCAGTCGAATACTTCTCCTGGACATCTTCTCCTAAAGCGGTGAAAAAAGTCAACGGATAGAACTTCTTATGCTTCGGCTGGCCTCCTACGCTGATCAGTTTGTTATCGTAGAATAGATTCGAGGTGAATTCGACGATGGCTTTATGAGCTCGATAATTTTCGCATAAAATAATCTTGAACGGGTAATCATTTGGGTAACTTTCGTACAACCTTTGAAGCAATGACACATGAAACTTCTTCTGTCTAGCGAAAGATGAGAATATCTCCGGACTCAGCTGCAAAATAATCCATCAATTAGTCACCACATGTCAATCATTTGGAAGTAAAATTATCAAATTATATTCGATAGGAGACTGAAGATAGTGATGCCAGTGAATTTTCAACCATTGCCATCAAGTGACGTTCAATTTAAAATAAATAAGCATTTCTTGAAAAAAAAAAATTGAAACTCCAAAGAAAATTTAGGAAGAGCAACAATTGAAAATGATGATAGAGCTCTCATCGATTTTCCATCTCTGGTCACAAAAATTTCATTTTTTGGGCCACTTATCGCCTTCAGTTGCCTTGTTAATCTAGACCAGTTAGTTAAATGAAAATAACAAAACGAATCTATTTTACCTGCATGTGATCTCCGGCCAATACAATACGAGTTTTTTCGTTCGCCAAAGCTAGAGGCATTATAGCTTCGCATTCAATCGCCTGCGCAGCTTCGTCCAACAAAATGTGGGTAAAATGACCTGCACATAGCATTGAAACAAAATGTCAAACATTTCTGCAAGATGGTACTCCGAAATTATTAAATTTAAAATTCTCATAATAGTAAACCAAAGTACCTCTGGGTAAGCCAATAGTCGACAGATGCGACGCGATATTCAAAGTCACCACTATAATACGATGTTTTAATATATCATCCAGCGTTGGAACTTTAAAAATTCTCGTACCATTTTGAACTTCAGTCAAGCAATACTGCAACCGAACAAATAAAATAATTAATCAATTTTTCAACAAGTTTCATTATTTTAATTTTCATTATACGATACGTACCTCTAAAACCGTGCTACTGACTGTAGATACCCAACGCTTATGGTAGTAAATTCTCAAAGGAGTTGCCTCCTTTAAACCGGATTTCACGTACGAATGGAGGTAGTCTTTGATGTACAAATCTGCTGCGCTATTTGAATGTGTACAGATGAGAATTTTCGAATCTGGTTCTTTTAAAATGTGTTTAATAGCTTGAGCCAACGTATACGTTTTTCCAGTGCCGAATGGTCCTAAAAAAAACAAACAAATATTTCATTTCTTCGTTCTTAGCAAATTAATTGCTCTGTTTTTGTGAAAAAAAAAATCAATTTTAATTTACCAATAATTAAAACAGGAGGCAGTGGCGTATCACGAGGTAACGTTATAGCAACAACGGCTTCTTTTTGTTTCTCATTCAACTTCGAATCATCTTCCGTCCATTTACTAAAAATGAAAAATAATGTTTTTAATTCAGAATCTAAGTATTCGTCTCCGTTATGATTTCTTTAATTGGCTTACTTTTCATCTGTTTCGGGTAATTCGGGAACTTGTAATAAATCGGGAAATATTATTCTGTAATTCGAGATACAGTCGACAGCCTGATGCCATTCACAAAACGGAATCCGATTTAATTGGAATTGCATTTCTAAGGTTTTACTAGTATCTGCTTTCAGCTTCAGTTCGGTTACCATCTGCGCTGATAGACGAAGATACACCGTATTTTTACCTTTATCTTCGATCAGAGCTTCGTAAACTTTGGGTTTTTTCATTTGCTTAGATCTTCGAACTAGATTTTGAAAAAAAAATTGAATCAATATAACATAAGTTCGCCTAATTCAAAAAATATTATTTGATACTGATTCCCTTACTTTTTCTCTCATCGGCTAATAAAACTGTACAACAATTATTTAGCACCAATCTACCTCCTGGACTATCCTCGGAGACGTCTTCGTTTAAAAATATCATAGCAAAGAGTTCACCGCTTGTGGAAAATTTAGCTGTACTAGCTCCGAAAACGCTCGGCGACAGGATATACGAACTGACAATTTGAACGCTAGCTCGAACGCTGTATTTGGCCACCTGATGAAATAAATAGCACATTTTAAAAATGTTCAAAAGAATTAAATCATTTAAAAACAATAATAATAAATTTAAAGGTGTTATGCTATTATGGATTTCAATGAAGGGAAGAAGGGAGGTTTCAGGAACGTTCTGAATTGAAAAATGCTCTTATTTTCAAAAACTGTCACGATATTGGAAAAACATCCCCTTCGTGACGTGACAGTTTCTTTGGTTACGAATTCACCAAATTTAATTGTCAATTTTCGTATAATTAATGATATGGCTTTGTATTAGAAATTTTATTCGGACGAAAAAGTGATGACATCACAGAATGACGTCTGATTTCATTTCCACCTTTTCCTCCCTTATAACCCGAAGTTCTTTCGCTCCATAACTTATGGTTAAAAGCTGATGACCAGAAAATACATTCAACATGTCAAATTAACCCCTACGGTATATGATTTTGATCAAAGTTCATCTAGTACAACGTTACCTGCTCGTAACAAGCCATTTCTTCGATATACAATAATTCGTGCATCCTCGAACGATAATTATTCATCGTGACGATATCATCGTTGATCATCGATTGCGTTATGGTAAACTTATGCCCGGTAGGAACGTAGTACTTGGTCAAAAGCTCTTTCTCTCTGGCAGATAGATTATTTTCGAAAGTAGTCGTTACGAATGGAATAATGACAGCATTACTTTTCTCCCATCTTTCAGTAGACGACAACACGAGCTCCTAAAACCGAAGAAAAAAAACACAATAAATCTACACGTCACAAAAACATTATTTTTTACAGATCACTAAAGAGCACCTGCTGCATTTCTTTCATTTTTTCAGCATCTTTAACTGGTACAACATCGACACAAATGTGCTTCGCTAGTACAGGTTCTTGCCCAAAATCGAACAGAACTGTTTGGCGAAAGGTACCGTAGAGTTTGGTTGAAAAGGTGACTTCGACTTTATGTGTTAATCTATCTTCATCTTCTTCGTCGTCTAAACGCGAAGTCCACTCTTGAGCGTTTATCGGTTCTTCGTCGATTAGAACTTTCTTATTTTTGGTCGAAGTGGTGATTCTCTTGAGCAGAAAATGATTCCGATGCGAATCATATAGAAGAGCTACGACTCGAAGAACTTGCGGCGTGTGTAACGTGAATACCCATTTCTTATCGCAGATCTTCGAATCGATGATGGTAGTCAGTTCACCTTCGATTTGTTCGTCGACTCCTTCCAGTGTTTCTCGCATGATTAATTCGGGATTTGATGTCTCAGCCAACCTGATACACACAAACAGTATTAAAATACTCATTCGAAGACGAGATTTACTCTAAATGATCACGAAGAATTACCTGTTCAGCAACAACTCTGTGTACGATTTGCCATACAATAATGCTTCGTTGGCACGCTGTAATCTCATCATTCTGTATTCGAAACGTTCTTTCCATTCGTTTAGTTCTTCGATTCCATGAGCATCGACGCACTGAGCACCATGTTTACACTGTCCAATTGCACCGCTACCGAAAGCTGGACAAAGACTAAAAAAAAAAGCCAAATCATTTCAACTTATCTGTTCGACTTGACTGAAACTAATATTCGAGCCAAACTTACTTATACGTATCGGCAGTTAATCCTCGAGGTGGAGGTCTTTTCTTCCAATCTCTTCCTTCGTCGCTCATAATAGTCTGTTGATGATTCTGCGTCGAACAATGACTTCGAAAATCATCCTCGTCTTCGAACAATATATTGCAAAATATACAAAAAAAGCTATTCTTTTCATTCCTGTTGTTGTCGTTGGTTTTAACATCGTTCGTCGTCTTCTTATCTACGAAACGTAACAAATCAAGCAATCGATAAGATACGTGATACTCGTTGTACCGTAGTGTTATTTACTAAAATCAATGCAACATTACCTATTTTTTCGTTAACAGGTTCAATTAGAGTCGCTTTACTCTCTTTATCGCCACCGTTAACGAACTGCGAGCTAAACTTGATTCTTTCCAGCAGCTTTACACATTCTTGTTTGGTGAAATCTGTACAAAGGTTGATCAGCTGTTGGACGATCTGTTTAGCTTCGTTGAAAGCTTTCAGTTGAATCAACGAATGAGTCAAACGCCAACGCGACTTGAACCAGAAATTATTCCTCGGTGCTTCGTTCGGTACGAGGCTCATTATCTTACGACAGTCTCGTGCACAAGCTTCATGATTATTCAATTCGAAAAAGCATTCGGAACGCCACAACAAGTACGCCAGTAGCTTGGCGTTCTCCATTTTATCATTTTCGTCGGTATCTAGCAGCTGATTCAAATAGAATAGAGCGTTTTCCCATCGTTTCTGCTTCAGACATTCTATAACGATGAACTCGAATCCGTTCATTTTACTTTATGTGTATCGTATGTACAATATAAATCAACTCAGCAATGTGTACGTGGTGTCAATCGCATCAGTGGATTCGACTGCAGTGCGAGCATATCATTTACATGATCAGAAAAATTAACATTACACAATTCTATCAGCGATTTGGTCGTCAGCTTGGTGGATACTGTACAGAAGAAATACACGCCGCATAAATTCACTACAATTAATTACAAAATACATTTGACGAAAAAGAACCTTTATGTACAAAATCACAATTAAAACCGAGCACTTTACATTTACATTTAATTTAATTTTCACATTCTACGAAATTATTTAAACAAACCATCTCTCCTGTACCACACATTACACCGAAACTTATCATCGATACAGAGAAAAAAAAATTGACGAGTTGACGAAACACAGCACCAAAGTGACGTCACAGCTGATACACGTTCAGTGATTCGCCCTGTGAAACCGTTCCCTGCATGGAATGGTTTTTTTCTTTTATTAATTTTTTCATTGTGATCGTTTTGCTTTTGCCTTGTGTTTGTCGATTCTTGGTTCTCGGTTTAGACGATTTACGAAATGACTATATAAAATACGATGAACTGTTTTATTATTTAGGGTACTTTATTTTCAAACTGAAAATTTGTAAAATGCACATAAATACGTACTAAATAGAACCAGAACTTTCTGCGAACAATCTACAAGTACAATGTAATATGCATAGTACCATACCTACTTATCGGCATTTAATTATTAATTTCATATGATATCAAACTTTAATTTTTACTTCTGAACCTTAATTTATTCATTATTGATTGAGGAATACATACAATGCATACTGTTCCCTTTCTTTCAAAGTAAAAAATTCACTCTTTTACCTGTTTCATTATAACTTGTCAGCATTTTCAACTTTTCCTCTATGAAAAATGATCACGTTGCAATTGCTGCGTTTCTAGAACCTACCGATGAAAGTACTGTTTCATTTTGATAAATTAGTCAATATTTAAGGTTAAAATCATCTAAAAATCAATCGTATGGTTGATATTTTTGTTGTGCTGGAGCATGCTCAAAATACTTATACAGATTATTCTAAATCCCAACTATTCCAACATTCGCTTCACAGATGATTTCTTGGTCATGAAGAACTGACCAGTTGGACAAAACAATTTCTGGACCTTGACCCTTGGGCAGTTTCAACTTTATATCAGCTAGAATTTGAAAATTGTACGTAGACAATCAAAATGTTTGCTTGCTTAGTCAGTAATTTTTAATGCAAAATCAGCAAAACCCGTGTCCGTAGGTAGGTAGTTAGGTACTCGATTATTTCAAAAAAATCAACTTTAGCTAACAAAAATGCTCGAAAAAGTGACTGCATGTGAGCTAGAGATTTCAAGGTACCTAGGAAAAAAAAAATGACCAGAGAACCAGTTTAAGTTTTCAATTTTGATTTTGAATTATAGTGTTTTGCAACTTTCTCGTAGAAAAGAGAGACTTTTTGGCAATTTCTGGCAAAAAGCGTGACTTTCGGACAATTTTTAGGAAAAAATGAAATTTTTTAGAAATTTTATTGAAGGATTACCTGCCTATTCTGCATTTTTGTCAATTTTTTACAAAAAGCAAGACTTTGACAATTTTAGCAACAGGAGGGACTCTTTGGCTATTTCCGGCAAAAATCGAAACTTTTGAGCAATTTTTCAAAAAAAGTAAAACTTTTTGGAATTTTTGAAAGAAAATTGAAATTTTTCAAAATTTTGTAGAAAGGCGAGAATTTTTTTAGATTTATTGGCAGAGCCAGACAAACAATTTCAGCTAAAAATTTCTGACAAAAAATTGAGACTTTTGGATAATTTTTGAAAAAAATGGTACTTTTTGACATTTTTGAGAAAGAAATGGGTTTTTTACAATTTTTTTTGAAAAAATCAAGTCTTTGACAATTTTAGTGAAAAACAGTTTTTTTTTCTGGCAATTATTGACAATAAACAGATACATTTTTGCAATTTTTGTTCAAAATGAGATGCTTTTAGGACAAATTCTGAAGATCATTGAGATTTTTTGGAATTTCCTGCAAAAAAGTGACAATGCTCAACCATTTCGCTAAAAAGCAAAAATTTCTGACAATTTTAACAAAAAGTGATGACTTTTGAAGTCATCAAGAAAAAACTTAGATATATACTTTTTAGCAATTTCGGGAAAAAAAGCGATGATTTTTTTTTCAAATTTTGGTGAAAATGAGAGATTTTTTAGCAAATCTTGGCAAAAAAAACGATAGAAAATATTGAGAATGTTTGATTTTTTTTCCTGTTTTTGAAGATGTATAGGTAAATAAATTAAATTTTAAAAAATTTGAAAAAAAAAAACATTTTTAGCGACCAAAAAGGTAGAAAATTGACCAAAAGTTATTTTCAGTAACATTGGAAATTCAGTTACCTACTTGAAAAGTAATAACCTAGCACGAGCCCTGCAAAATACGTTTAGTTCATTTTACGTCAGATGACAAATTCATGACATCTGATTGATGTTGCTTGATTATGCACAGCTTTTGCGGGGCAATTTTTGACAAAAATCAATAGAAAGATAAGGCGAAGGCGATTCAAATACTTTTGTCTCAATCGTTTTCGCTTCAAAACCGAAAAATGGAGCAGAATCAAATCATAGTTTGACTAAGTTTTTATTTTTTAATAATATCGAGAGAAGAGAGAGCGTTTGTTTCTAGATTTTTTAAAAACTGAAAAATTAGAAGAAAAGGAGCCACGAGACTGAACTACGATGATTCTGTTATTTGTTCCGTTATTAGATTCAACTCTAAAAATTGAAAACAAAAAACAAAAAACAAAAAAACAAAGAGTAAAGGTTCAAACCTTCGTCGAAATGACATGAAACGATCTTTCAATCAAAATCATAAAAAAAATCAAAATCTGCATTACAAAACGACTTTATTAAAAGTAACCTCACAATGACTATACCGAAAATACCAAAATCGACATTGTTTTAAACAATCGTAAAAATTAAAATAAATTCCATTCTCGATAACGTCGCGCTAAATTCCGCAGACAAAACAGAGAAGCGTAAAAAAAAGCGCACGTAGGTAAGTAAATAGATATTTTTTTAAAATTTCATCCATACAGAAAATTCATCCAAAGCTTTGAATTTTCGAGCTTCCATAAATTGCGTTGAAAATTATTCGAAGGTATTCGTGTAGCTGCATACACATTACACAACTACATACTCGACAATTCCATCATCGTAACGAAGACAAAACAATAATAGAAATACGTACAATTTTTTTAAAAAAAATTCAGAAACAAAAGAGTTAAATTTTCGACGCAAACGGTTGAATATATATCTAATATTATTCGGTTATCGAAAAACAAAATGCAAAATCGTGCTCATATATAAGAGATGATAAATTGGGTAGATAGGTAGTTTTGATTGTGTACAACGATTACAATGTAATAGATTTCCAAAAAAAAAAAATGTTTATATTAAGTAATTAGTTAATTACACTTCGGTATATACTTAAATTTATCCATTTCACATACGCATCCAGGATCCACTCACACACATTCGCGTATACGTGTATACGCGATTTTTTTTTAAAAAAACGATCGTTTTATAAAATGCTCATCGTATAGTTATCATATCCAAAAACAACAAGTAAACGAGAACGAGAACGAAAACTAAAATTAACTTATAATAATCACAGCAAAATAAAATCTTCTCTTTCAAGCTAAACTAATAATATTATAAAACATTACACAGACATACAGAGAAAAAAAACGATGAAACAGAACTCATAGTACGAGTACTTTCAAGTTTCAAAACGAAACGCAATCATCGTTGACAAAGTGAATGCGAGTGTACTCGTTTCTGCGACTCACGAATCCACGCTCGAGTTAAAAAAAACCAATCCACTCGGGCGGATGCACCGTTTCAACTTCTTTCAAAATTCGTTTCGTGAACGTCGACAAATTTACACATCGTATTAAAAAAGGAAAACGAATGGAAAAAGGTTAGCGCGGATGAGGAAGGGGAGAAGAGTTGTTTTAATGCTACATCTACTCAAAAGAGAGACGAAAAAAAAAGGTAATAAACGTACAACCAAAAAAAACCACAGGGCCGAGGAGAAGATTAGGTTACACGTGAAGTGGAACAATGTGCTGCAGTGGGCTAAAATGATGCCCAAAAATGGGAGGAGGGGGGTATACAGAGAAACAAACGAACAAAGAATAAACAATCAGTCAAATCCTGCGGTTAATATTCTCATTTTGTGCTCTACTACGATTCGTTTTCGGCGGCGGCGGCGGCTGGAGGCGATATTTCGGCTGGCTGACGTCGATGATTATAATTGATCAGTTTTCTTCCTACCAGATAACGTTCGTTTCTAATATGCTCGTACCATTTGACCGATTGCCTGCCGCCGAACGAGGCTCCGCTGTAGACCAGCGCCAAGATCAACAAGAATGGGTAGATTCGGCGAGCGATCACATTACGCAGATGGAAACTTTTGACGAAAATCGGTACGATGCCGTGAGCTATGGCGTAAGGCAAAGCTAAGAGTAAAGCTAGCGTACCGACTACCGGCATTATGACTTCTTTCATGGTAAACTTTAAATTCATTCTTTGAAAACCGTTGCGGAAGGTTCGTTCGACGGCTCGTTTGATCCTCCAGTCGGGTCCCATCATTAGCAAAGCGCAGCTAATCTTCATGTATAATAAACCGAGACCCCAGTCCAGCCACGTCCATATGACCGGTGTTTGATCCAGCGGTACTCGCATCGGTACGACGATCACAAGCTCGACGAGCAACCCGAACAGAAACGGTATCACGCCGACTAGCCAAATAACCGCGAACATCGCTTTCATCGTAGAAAGGCTCATTTTGGTGATTCTACGTATCACGACCATTTTGCCTTTTGGAAGCCAGCTGATCATGGTGGCGATGATACGAGCCATTAACCAAAGCATATACATTCCGGCCGAGGCGGTGTACAATTCGTGCACCTTGGGTACCGGTTTCGTGAGCACCAATGACGGCCACACAGCCATCACTTTACGACCAACGTACACAGGAACGGTAAGCACGATCAAGCTGGCGACAACGGTCGTCATGCAGATCAGTATCAGCAAGGCGATGATTCGTAACGGGAACCATTTCGGTTTCTCGTACGGTTGGAAGCCAGTTGGACCGCCGCGTTGGAGTAAAGCCTGATGAGCAGCTCCCAATCCGCCGCCAGCTAATGCCGCGTTGTCAGCAGCCGCCGCAGCAGCTGCAGCATTAGCGGCTGCCGGAGCGCCGGCGTCGTCGTTGTTTTGTACTCCGTCGCCGAGCAGGTATGACTTGAGGCCTAAGCACCAGGCTACGGTCAGACACCATATGCGAATGGTGGCTCGTAGCCACTGTCTGATATAATGTTGCTCGAGTAAGGCTGGCATTATCACTTGTAGTAGTAGCAATTCGAGGGATAACTCGTTCACTGATTCCGAATGCGAGGTTATGACGTAGGGTAGAAACGATGGCCAGATCGCTTTCAGGATTCGCGAAGGTACGTACAGGATCAGCATAACTACCATACCGAAGATGACGCACGATGCCATAAGACGACGAATGTGTTTGTACATCGATAGATGAATCATTTCCTGCAAAGTACGAGTATCAGGTTAGTCGAGTTACAAAATGTTTTTTATGCTGCGTCTCAAAAGGCTTTTTAGTGCCTTCGACTTTAGATCAGTCAATCTAACATGCTTAATAATTTTCACTCTGTACGTTGACTAGGGAGGTATCTCAACTGGCTCAAAAATTGAGCCGAATAAAGGAAGATCGAAAAAGCATATAAAAATATACCAACAGCTAAAATTTCTGGTGCTCGAGTGCATTTGACGATTTTTGGAGAGTTTTAAAAAATTAAATTCGGGTCAAAAATGGGGGGGGGGGGGAGTCAAAAATTCACTCTAAATTGATCTAGAAAGCTGAAATTTGGGACACACCTAATTTTCGACCTGCCAAATCGATTGAAAAACTGTGGTTTGTACTGATAATTTTTTTCCAAAAAAAAAAAACAAAAAAAAACTGTAACTCTAGCAAACAGAAAAGCTTGAAAAAGTATAGCCAAAATGTAACCAAAAAAGTAACAAAACGCGAGCAAAAATGTAGTGTTCTATTTTGGCATTTTTGGCTTCAAAAAAAAAAAAAAAAAAAAAAAAAAAAAAGTAGAAAATATAAATCATTGATAAAAAAAGAACAGACTTTTGGACAATTTTTGGGAATATTCAAGACTTCTTGGAATTTTCTACAAAAAAATGGCACTTTTTTTTTAGCAATTTTGTAAAAAAGTTAGAACCAACTTTTGACAAAAAACAAGACTGTAACAATTTTAGCAAAAAAAAGGACTTCTCAAGAATTATTATTAGCAAAAAAATAATACTTTCTGACAATTTCTGCCAGAAAAGCAAGACTTTTGGATAATGTTCAAAAAAATGAAAATCGTCACCAAATTTCCTTCTAAAAAAAGATTTTTTCGAAAAGCAAAAATTTGGTAATTTTAGCAAATATCAGATATTTTTGAGGATTATTGGTAATTTTTTTTAAAACACGAGACTTTCATTTGCATTGTCTTAAATAAAAAACGACAACGTAGTTTTTGGAAATTTTAGTTGAAAAAGTGAGTTTTTTCATCTGCTAATAAGCTGGAATTCAGGACTTTTGAATAATTTTTCGATAAAGTAAGAATTTTCTTGGAAATTGTAAAAAAACATTTTCAGCAATTTTACTAGAATTTGGCAAAAAGATAATACTTTTTAGCAATCTTTGTCAAAATAATGAGTTGTTTTTTTTTAAATTTTTCGTTTAAAAAGCGAGACTTCTTGGTAAAAAAGCGAGACATTTGGTCAATTTACAGGAAAAAAATCAAGACTATTTGGTTTTGACAAAAGGTTAAACTTTGTTAGGAAAGAATAAAAAATGGTACATGTTCGCAAATTATTCACTTATTTGCATTATTCGATTTTTTTTTTGCTTCAAGGTACGTAAAAAAATTGAAGTTTTGAAAATTTGCAAAAAAGAAGCAATTTTTAGCAACCAAAACGTTGAAAAAGCGAACAAAAGATTCTTTAAATAACTTTAATAACTTCGTTACTTGAAGAAAAAAAAAAAAATGCAAATGGGTTGGAACCGTTTCAAGAGTAGTACTCGAACCTCTAGCAGATTTTTGATTTTTGATACTTAAAATTACCGCAAAATTTCACCAAATGAAAGTAACTCTACAGAAATTCCAGTTTTCAAAAAAACAAAAAACAAAAAGCACCATAAAATCTGTTCATATTAACTTAAGCACGTATGTAATACAATTTTTCCAAAATCTGTGAATTCCCATTCGAAACCATTTTCTTGCCCAAAATGTCAAAATATGGTGTAAACTGCAGAAATATGGTTTCGAACTGAAGCACACTGATTTTACAAAAATGGTGTGTAATCGGTCAAGCGGTTCACTAACAAGCAAAATTCTCGAGCATCCGTGCTGAAGTTGATTTGGGCAGATTTTATAACATTTTTCGTAAAACTGGAATTTTCAAAAAATTTCTGGATGTTTCAAGATGACCTGAAACCACCTCCAGATGTCTCAGAATGTTGAAAATGAAGTGTAAAGTGAATTTTGATCTTCCAGTTTCGTTTGTCGAAGTTTTGTGGAAATTTCAAATTAAAAAAATCTGCTGGAGTCTTCAGAACTGCTCAAAATGGTTCGAAACTATTTTCAATCTACTTGATGCATCCAAAATAGGATATATCCTGAATTTCAGCTTTTCAGGTCAATTTGGTAAAATTTTGATTTTTTCTCATTTTCGATCCGGGTTTTCAAAAATTTATAAAAAATCGAAAAATGCACTTTTGAACCTGAAATTTCAGCTGGTGGTGTATTTTTGTACGTTCTCTCAATCTAGCTTCACAAAATTCAAAAATTTTCGTGCGAATCGAGATACCTGTTTCTTGACTTAGCTTAGAGACTCGTTATTTCCACAAACTGCGAACTCACTTGAATGGGACTGAAATCCGGATCATTCAGGTTTCTCAAGAACCATAAAACTCCTGGTCTCAGAACTTCTCTCAGAACAAGCACGAATGAGGCGAAATAATAAACGAAAACCATTCCGATAAGCCAATGTATAAACATCGATGTGCCCGGAGCAACGGTGAAGCTCGCTTCTCGATCTTTCAATGTCGCATTGAAAACGGGCAAGGAACAAATATCCAGCCACCAACCGCATATCAAAGGTAAAGCTCCGATTTCAATGACCAGCAAGAGAGAAACCTAATTTTAAAAAAAGATATTAATAATTCGATACAGTTGATTCTGGTCAAGTCGATAAATGCGATACGTACCTTCACAACGATGTAACATAATCCTAGTAAACGTGATATTTTCGTTAGTTTGGCCACCGATATAATCGTATGTAAGAGAACCAAGAAGCAACTCGACACAATATACCCGCAAAGAGTAGTCACTAATCCTGCAACAGAGTAAACATGACATATCTCGAATGTAAGTATGAATGGCAACAGGAAAATAATGAAATCTGCATTCGTTCGGATCAATGCAAACAAACCTTCAAATCGAGACGCCTTAGCATATTCTTTCAAATCGGTTATCATCAAAAACAACGATCCCACATTATAGGGTAAGAAAGCGAACAACAATATGAACAACGTATTCAAGGAGACCACCCAAAAGACGTGTTCGAGAAATATCAACGATCCATCTAATCCGAGTAACCGTTCCCAAGTCAATTCTTCGGCAGCTCGGTCCCATTCGACGGGATTCCAATTATTGTGATCATCCACAATCGGCTGTTCTTGCCTGTGATCATCAACCTGAAGAGGGGCCTACAATAAGCCAAATAAATATTACATCTCATCAAAATACAAACATATTATCAAAGTAGGTACTCGTATTATGCTGCACATTACGTTATTATTATCCGCCTCGTCAAGCCTTTCAGCAAGTGGTTGATCGGCTGGTCTATTAATTCCATGATTATGATCTATTTCTTCTTGATCTAACCATTCCGGCCCTCCACCATGTAGAATTTGCTCTCTTAACCATACTAATCCAATAAACGCGAATAACGTACAGGTAACGATGAAGCTTCCTTGAAACATATCGGCGGCGAGATTTTTCATCGAAAACAAATCAAACGGTAAGGTCAAAATCTGTAAACAAAGCCGAGTTTAATTTCTATTCAAATATTTACTCTAGACGATCACCTTCTCTTCAACGTATATATTATGCTTACCGAATCAACAGATAACGAAAATAAACAGCTGAAAATTCGGCACGCTACAATAGGCACTACACCGAGCCATGCTCCAGCTACGATGGTGTAATGTAGCCAATATTTTAGAGCGGTTATAACAGTGTTAAGTAATCCGGTGATGATATCTTTCAGTGGTAGATGCCTGGGCATATTCTCGTCGTATATCGGCATGAATGTAAATCTGTATCGGCATAATTCGCAGTACTCTTTTCGACTGTATCGCATCCATTGCGTTAGACACTCTTGATGAATCCATTTTATACTTCCAGTACAAATACACGGATGAAATAATGGTTTATCGGGAGTAGCCTCGCAGCGGCATACTCGACAAATATCCGATGGCTGTGGCTCGTCCATTATCCTATACCCAACAAAACAACATTCTCGTATTAAAAACAAAGTATTAATCGAATCTACAACAATTAATCGGTAACATATTACAATTGCATGATTGTTACGTCGATACAGATGTTAATCCGTGACTGACGTCACTACAATGTACAATTTTGTTCGCTACTTTGAAATCACACAAATGACCATTCAAACCGAATAATAATGAGGAAAAATAATTACGCCGCATTATATAAAGGACATTTCTTGTACATACGTCCGGTCAGTAGATAAAATTGAAATATTTCTGCTATAAATTTCACTCACCAGATAGGTTATCTACACTTGACAGAAATCACTTGGGATAGTCTAAACATTAGTGTAATTTTCAAGCTAAACAACTACACTACGCGAAAAACTTATTACTGGGACTTCATCGGTTACAGTCACCTTCGATTGGGAATTAAATATTAATATTCGAACGTATACTAATTAATAATTACACAAAAAGATGTACGAATTCGAAAAATAATTTCACTTCGCGAAGAAAGTTTTTTCTAGGAGAGATAAAAAGAAAAACAAAATAGGCGAATTTTGCTTTCGCCATCTTACAATGCTTCGCTTTTCTGCGACATTTTTGTTCATTTTTCTCTAAAACATGAGGCATTATAGCGATGGCGTGTATCGTTGAGAGCGAGGAAATGGTAATTACGCGAAATTACCGAATCCAATTTTCGTTCGATTTTAGATAATTTTGCGGCAAAAACAGGAAACTTGGTGAAAATTATACTTTTAAATACGATATTTTTGGCTAAATTAATTATTTTTCAGACAATTAACCTCGAATAACCGAAATAAACCTCTAATTGCATAATTTCACAAAACTGGTATGAAAAAAATGGTAATTCGCCAAATCGCAAACACGCATCCACCCCTCTCTTCGTCTTTACCCAAGTGTTTGGCAAATTTTTGAAAAAATTTGAAATTTGACCTCTCAGCAAAAATTTATATCTAGGTGATAACGAATGTTGGTTGATAATTCTTAATCCGTATTACTAATTACCATTAAAAGAATCATCATCCCGATTAGTGAAGTATGATCGTCGATTGAAGAAAGACGGCGCGTTGTTTCGAGTCAAGTGCTTCTCAAGTGTCTGCGTAATATTTACATCGTGATAAAAACCTTAATTATACCTGTCAAGTCACGCATGATGACTACTATCATACCCACGGCGATCAGAGTGTCGTATAAGTCTAGGTGTTACCGGATTACATTGCGCCATCTCAGTAATCGTCGAGTAGAATTTGCCGATCAATCGAGTAAAAAATTTCTAAATGTTAACATCGTAAAGAAAAGATACAAAATGAATAACTACAGCACCGAGAGAATTTTAACCCTGGATAATATGAATTCGGCGGTGAAAAAATTGGAGTACGCCGTCCGAGGACCTCTTGTCATAAGAGCAGTCGAAATACAGAAGGAGCTCTTGGAAAACGTAAGTTTTCATTATTTATCCATCTTAAAATTATTCTTAAGCATTTCTGTTCCGAATTTATGTACATTCGTGCCTACAACAATTAACCAAACATGACTTCTTTGGTGGCTCTAGGCGAGCTATTGCATCATGTAAAATTTTCTCTAATTTGCCAATTTCACGCGAAATTCTTCTTTTGCAGTAAAATTTGCCAATACATGGCTCAAAAATTCGACTCACCGATCAGAAATTTTCCCTACAATGTGCCCGGTACTTGTCGTTATTTGAGAAACCACATGTTTTGAGAATACCTGTCAATCATGGATTTTTTTCATGCAAACATTCTCGGAATTTATTGCTGCAAATTAATTCGAAACTTGTTTCGAATTAAGTGGGTCAATTGAGCGAATTTCTGCCAAATAGTGCTTCGTGATGAAGTACCCTAACAATACATTTTCTAGTATTGATTTTTACAACCACTCGAAGTAGTATATGCTATTTAATCATCACGAAGTGGGACGTGACATTTTTTTCATCGAACTTCGCTCCTTGGCTTGAAAACAACTGACGTATTTAATTGAAAAAAAAAATAATCTTGAAACCTACTCCCGAACAATTCCGTATTATTACCTTGTCACTGATAAACTCGTTACATTTTGAAAACAATAACGCCTCTAGAATTTTAACCTTTGATAATGAACGGTTTGTTTTTAAACATAAACGTTCTGTATCGATGTTAAAATTGAGAACTAATCAAGAAGGTATAATATAAACAATTCACACGAAAATAATGATGAAAAAATGTTTTACAAAGTCTTTAATCGATTCATTGGGAACTCATCGAATCGATGAATACGACGTTAAAAGGGCGGACTACCGTTTGAAATATTAAAATTCAATTTTTCAACACATAATTGCACCTTAGTAAACTATCGATCGGATCTGTTTGATGGTATTCAATCCCAGCGTTTAATTTGTAATCGCTAATTATTTAGATAACGTTTGAAATATCGGCAGAGTTAATACAATCACGAGCTTGGTTAAGTAATCGAGCATAAGCGTAATCACGTAATACACTCGTAGGTAGATTACGTAAATCATTAAGTTTGCGAATGTTGCTAGCGGTATGAAAATTGAAAAGAATAGCCTAGGCCTTGGCTAGTCAATTGAGTTAATTATTCTACTCGGTACGCCTGAACTTTGAATGAATTTGTTGTTTGTGACTAAAAATACACCATTGGTTTGTTACAGAAAACGAGTAAACCTTTTAAAGATGTTATTCGAGCTAATATCGGCGACTGTCATGCGATGGGCCAGAAGCCAATCACGTTTATACGTCAAGTAAACACTTTTTTTCAAAAAGGATTAACCATAGCAGACTTTACGATGAGAGACTAATTGTTGTTATTTTCCGCTGTTCAAGGTGTTGGCTTTAGTTACCGTTCCAGAGCTGTTAAATTCGCCCGATTTCCCATCCGATGCGAAAGAAAGAGCACGTACTATTTTAGAAAATTGTCAAGGCGGTAGCATAGGTAAATACATATGAAGAGATAAAGAGCTTTGAAATTTTTTTCACGAGCTTATCTACTAACTTGAAATGAATTTTTTTTTTTACCATTTCAAGGTTCTTATACCGATTCGGCGGGTATTGAGATTATCAGAAAGCACGCCGCTAGATACATTGAAAGAAGAGATGGTATCCCGAGTGATTACAACGATATTATTCTAAGTGCAGGTGCATCGAATGGTATTAAGGTACTAGAGAGTCGAATTAATTACTTCGGATTCAATCAAGACGGATTTTTCCATTTTGTAATTCGTTAAAACGTTATTTTTTTGCAGAGTATATTGAAACTATTGAATGAAAAAGTCGACAATAAAGTTCCTGGTGTTATGATACCAATACCCCAGTACCCTTTATATTCGGCATCGGTCGCCGAATTCAATATGTACCAAGTAAGTGTTCGAGTAACGAGTATGTCAAGTCGTAAATCACGTACCCGTTCGTTGGTATTTACGACTACGATTTAATTACACCGCCTGAGCCATACGAGTATAACTTTTTAAACCTGACTCGGGATGCAATCGCCTGCGTATTAATTAATTATTCGTGCAAAATAAACGCTCGTCGAGTTACAACATTATTCCGGAACCTGAAGTGCATTTTGAAGCAATTATCGAAAAAATTCCTCGCTATTTGATTAACGTGTGTTACATTTTATACGTCATCGAATGTTAGGAATTCTCGTTTCTTTTTCTTTTTTAATTTACATTGGTTATATGTATTAAAATCGTACTTTGGTAAGGTAAATTCCGAATCTATGATGTCATATTATGGCCCTTGATCTTAGGAATGACTTCGATGATATTTCTGTAATGTTTTAATTGTTTTTTTTTTCTGCATAGGTAAATTATTACATGGACGAAGACAATAACTGGGCTCTAGATATTAGCGAATTGGAACGCTCTATTAAAGAAGCTAGAGATAAATGTAATCCTCGAGTTCTGGTCATCATCAATCCTGGCAATCCTACAGGTGTGTTTCTAAGGGTTATACAATTAATTGATTAGTATCGTGTTACGACAACCTTGCGAGCGATACGAGTAAAAGCAATCAGCCAGTGCGTATCTAATTTCTTCATAGGTCGGATTTTCATAGGGTTAACGACCTGCATCGACTACTGCGGTGTGAGAGAATTAACAGATTTATTTCATTGCCATCATTCCTCATTCCCTTCTTACATGTATTTGAAAGAGTTGCCTATAATTCGGATCTTGAACCATTGTGGTCAATTAGTGATGGTGTGAGAGATAGATTGAAGAGGCAGATTCTTCTTATCTGATTTTATTATTTTGAATGAATGAAATCATAGATGGAATTTTACAGGATTACGAAAAAATTCAAAAAATGAAGTAAAAAAATTGACATCGATTCTGTCCATATATGAATTATTATGATTTAAATATCATCAAATTTAGAAAACTTGTATTTTCCAGAAAAATGAGGGTAGTGTTTCATTCTATGCAATTTTAATGTTAATTTAACCTGCTCCCTTCGTTAACTTGCTTCTTCTGAACATGAAAAATTCAGCTTATCTGAATTTATTGAACATTTTGCAGACTGCTACTTTTTTTTCCGAAGATAACGATGAAATTCAACACTTGAAAAATACATCCGTATTTTTAGACTTTAACCTATCGATTCTAAACTTGAATATTTCGAAATATTTTATTGTAATATTCTATCGCAGTTTATCAAATTTGTATTTTTTCAACCGTTGAAAATTGGAAAAATATATTAACGTGTAAAAATCATGAGAAAATTACATAAGCTAATCACGATGCTACTCTCGTTGTACATCTAAATACTTAGAATTTAACCTAATCAAATATTTATTTGCCCTAGGTCAAGTATTATCTCGAAAGAATATCGAAGAAGTTATAAAATTCGCACACAGAGAGAAGCTCTTCTTGTTTGCAGACGAGGTGAGCCATTACCCCCCCCCCCCCCAGCAGGAAACAAATTTAAGATACAATTTCGTTAACGTTTACTGAAATTTTAGGTCTATCAAGACAACGTTTACGCCGACGGATGTAAATTCCACTCGTTTAAAAAAGTAATGACGGAAATGGGACCTCCGTACTCGAAAATGGAATTGGCGTCGTTCATGTCTTGCTCCAAAGGTTATATGGGTGAATGTGGTCTACGAGGAGCTTACGCAGAGGTCATCAATTTAGATCCTCAAGTCAAAGCAATGTTATTTAAATTAATTTCCGCCATGTTATGCCCCACCGTACACGGACAAGTAAGTTCGTCGTGTCTATTGGCTTATGCAGCTCTGCATAACGGAACCGAACCGAACCGGAAACTGCATTTATATTAATTTTATGGTGCGTGTTACTAGGTTGCTTTAGAATGCGTTGTGAATCCTCCTCAACCCGGTGAAGAATCCTATGAAACGTTTACCAAAGAAAAAACCGCTGTTTTACAGTCGTTAAATGAACGAGCGAAAATGGTCGCTGATACGTTCAACAGAATGCCTGGTATTACGTGTAATCCGGTGCAAGGAGCTATGTATGCTTTTCCCAGGGTAAATATATTACCTAGTCTACGATTTCACATTTCTGTGTAAAGGATGTCTAAAAAATTTGTTTTAGTTGATTTTTTTATTATCTCCCATTCCCTATCACATTCTTCGGCGACGAAATTACACAAAAGATTTAATATGGAATTCTCTTGGAATTAAACAGTTTAGGAGGAAGGGGAAGATAGTTCAAAACCTCACTGGACCTAGTCTGGTCCTTCAGATTGAAAAAAAAAAATACAAATTACAAATTGGAAAAACTATCAATATTTTTTCGATTTTTGGAATCTATTCAATTTTTTTCCATGCGTAGTTTTTCATTTGGTGGCAAATGGAGGCACGTCGCGAACAATAGTTTCAAAAAATATTATTTATTCCCCTATTACACTTTTCAGAAAATTACAAGAAAATCTCGACAAAAAAAGTATAAATTTTTTTCCTGTAATCGTCAAAATGTCCTCCTTGTTGCTAAAACTGTAAAAAAATCTCAATTTTTGCCAAAAAAAAAAAGAAAAAAAAAACAGCAAAAATGCTCACTTTAAAAAAAAGTGTCAGAAAATTTTCCGCAGTTTTAGTTTTTTACCATAAATTTGCAAAAAAGTCTTCACTTTTTGGACAAAAATTGTTTTAAAAATGCCTATAATGCTTTTTGCCAATGATTCTCGAAAGACTCGATTTTTTGACTAAGATGGGGAAAAAAGCAAAAAAAAAAACGTATAATCTTTTTGACAAAAATTTTCGACGTTCAACAAAATTGCCTTGCTCTGTTATCAAAATTCACTGAAAAGTTGCGAAAAAATCTCACTTTTTCGTCAAAAATTGGAAAAGCTGCTTTTCACTATAAAATTATCAAATTCTTGATTTTTGACAAAAATTCTCGCTTTTTAGCAAAATTGCTCAAAACCACCAAAAATACTTATTTTTGGCCCGAAATTTCCGAAAAGTCCGGCGTTTTGCTAAAATTGTCAATTATCGCTTTTTGCCAAAAATTTTCGTTTTTTTGAAAATTGACAAAATTTTTTTTATTTTTATTAACTGTTGAAAATTGTTGTCAAAAATTGGCCAGAAGTCTCACTGTTTTGCCTGAAATTTCCAAAAGGCCCCTTCCTTTAATAAAATTGTCGAAGTCTCGCTTTTTGTCAAAAAAAATGGTTTTTTTTTGCGAGAAATTGCAAAAATCCTCTTATTGAATCCTAAAATTGCCCGAAAGTCTCGTTTTTTGTTTTTTTATTGTTTTTTTTTTGGTAAATCAAGAAGTTGCAAAAACCTTTTTGAAATTGAAAACTAGAATACTTATTTCAAATTGTAATGTTTTGTTTTTTTCTGGTAATTTTTTGTGCGTTGAAACAAGTTTTGTCAGTTTTGTCCGTCATTTTCAAAAATTCACCAAAACTTGAAAGATCAATTTCGCTGCTGAAAATTTGGTTCTGAAGTTTGGGTGGCCTACTCTTTCAGTGTGCCAAATTCCGGCTAGATCGAGGTTTACGAGTTGTAAAGTTTTCCTTTTATTAGGTTTTTTTCATGCATAATTTTTCCATTTAGAAGATTCATACGAGACCAACTGACAGAATTTTTGGGACATCTTTCATGTAAATTCAACTCATTTGCTGTATTTATTATTAATCATATGTTTTATCATTAGTTACACTTACCGGAGAAAGCAATCGCCAAAGCTAAATCAAAAAATCAAGATCCATCGGTGTTTTACACGTTTGAATTACTGGAAAATACCGGAATTTGTGTCGTACCAGGAGCTGGATTCGGTCAACAACCAGGAACCTATCATTTCAGGTACGTCTCGATCTTACGTCAGTTAAATATAACCCCGGTATGGAATAATTTCATCAATTTGTTCTTTCTTCTTAGGACTACCATCCTACCTCAGCCGGAAAAACTGAAAGAAATGTTAGAAAGACTTGAATCGTTCCATTTGAAATTTTTAGAAGAATACAAGTAAACGAAACTCGCTGTTGGCGTTCGAAATTCTACAAATATTGTACTTAATTAACATGTTATTCAAATAAGGCTTTTTTTTGTACAGCATTTACATTCTCATTCTCTCGTTGCATTCGTTCATAACATGAGTACCTCATATTTATTATCGCGTGATTTTATTACATTATAAATATCGAGTCAATTTTTCACTTCCGCACACTAAGTCGACAAACAGAGCTAACGGTATTTTACACGTTTAAATTCCATTTTTGTTTTTTAATCAATTCAAGTACCTGCGTTATAAAGTCGTTATTCTAATATTCGTATATTGCTTTCGCGCTGCGCCGAGTGTAGATATAATGTTTGATTGTAATGATGAAATACTCGTTTGTTTTAATTACTAGTTGTACATGTGAATGCGTTTTAGAGTATTTTTAAGATGTTATTTATTCCAATAAACACCTTGAAAAGTTTATGAGGTTGGTTGTGCACATTTTTTTTGGAGCAGTGAGAGTAGGATTTGAGTGGATATTTGGGTTTCATTAAATATTCTAAGCTGGTTCACTTCAGTCGTAGAGATAGGTTGTTCTACTTCACTGCATGAATACTTCAACTTTCAACTTTGGAAAATACAAATATAAACAAAATACTGTGAAAAAAAAATCAATCTCAAGTTATTTAAACAGAATAATGTATTAACGATCACCGTTGATAAACTTGTAAGTTGTAACATTGATCTAAAAAAAAAAAATTAACTAAAGTAATAAAAATAAATGTTAGAACATTGATACGTAGGCACAAATTGTAGGAACTAAAGCTAAGAAGAAATATTTACAATACCTAGTTATAAAAAAAAAGAAACATTTTCGTGTTCTGAAAACGATCGACGATCAGTTGACACCGGATCGAAATTCATTCTACGAACACTTCGGTAATATATCCTTCGGCGTTCAATTCCATTTGTTTTTCCACACCTTCTTTTAAAGCTAGTTGTATTTTCCATTTAGTTTCGTGTTGTATTTTCGAATCAGTGATTTGCTTCAATTCGTGAGACACGAAATTAGCAAAAACATCTTCTTTCTCAGGAGGTATAGGACGTTGAGTTGGATGAGCAGGTTTAGTCTGAGTCTCCGTAACAGTGCATGATTTACTCGGAGTTGGACGAACCACCACTCGCTTATTTTTTTGCTAAAGTAACACAAGAAGAAAGATATCACGAGTATTATTAGACTTAGCTAAAGATCATCATACCCAGTACGAATTTAAGATCATGTATTTACCTCATCTAATCCATTACTAGTAGTACTAGAATCAGCTCTTTCCTTTGTGAATTCATCCAAGAATTTCAAACTCTCGTAACACCATAATTTCGGCTCAAAAGATTCTTGCAATGGTTCTTCTTTGATGTACGGTCCATCTTTACCGGAGACATTACTGTGTCGAAGCCTTTCCGCCAAGTGTTGCTTCTCAGCTCCATATTGAGTACGTAAGGTTTTTATTTTACTTTTAATGTCGAGCAAGACGAGTTTATTACCACGTATCTCATTTATCCTTTCGGCCAATTCGGTGAGTATTTTGTCTCTTTTGGCTCTGTTGTGATAATCTTCGTGTCTGGTGTCGTACAGGAAAGGATGACTTTCGTACAGTGATATTAAAGCTTCAACTTCTGTACGATTCCATCGGGTCATTGTGGAAACGTAGTCGAGAAAAAAGGAACGTGAAAATGGTTTAAGAATTGTGAAATTCGCGAAATTTGTTCATTTGTTCAGGAAAGGAACTCGGTCAAATTACAAGAACGAAAAACGAAAACAAAAAGTAATCAGCCATTTGAAACCATTGTAAATAGAATTTTTGGCCGGCTTCGTTGAAGTAATTTACCAGGGAATTACAATGTAAATACTAGTTGTGCGAATCGTTTGGATTTTTATTTTTTGTAGAGATTTTCACGGACGGAGGGAAGAGGAGGAAGAGGACCAAAATAAAATTGAAATTGAAATTGCGTAGAATTTATTTGAATATTAAAACACAGATTATGTTTCGGTTCATGATGAATAATTATTACTACCTACCTGTTCCTTCCGGTCTCTCATTGGTCTCTCCCTCGCCCTCGCCTTGCACCGATCTAATTCTCAGGTGTAGAATTCCATCTCAATTTCGACCATTTTCACAATATTGCTACTTATTAGGTACCGAATATGAAAAAAACAATATAGAAGCGAAGCTATAATGAATTTGAAATATTTACTCGCAAATGTATATTTTTATTTTCAGTCACCAGTAACTCAATACCGATTACCATCAACATTCAGGACTATATAATCATTTAAACCATGAAAATTATAACAAAGCGAATTAGCCGATAGAGATGCAGGATCAGACTTCGCCTGAATAATTATGTACAATGTACATATATTCAATTCGTACTACTTTAGGTGTCAAATGAACAGAAATATAATTCGGTAACTCATCACAGAAACAATTAATAGCCAAATGCGCTAGCAGCTAGTTTACCTTGACGTTGAACGTACGTTATAGGTAAGTATCTACGTGAAATAAATTCTCAAAATTACTGCATTTATTCCATGAATGTAGCAGTACCTAAGTAAAAATCTATTACATAGGTATTTTTAGATTTATAAATGAAATTTCAAACTGCGATGCCTCTAAGCTATTATAAAATCATCTTTCGAGTAATTGATAATGTGATTTAGTGTGAACTTCATAGCTGTACTGTACAAGTATTTATGTGTTTGCATAAACGAATAATCGTGCAGTATTCTGCTAAAGGTATTAAGTAAATTAAAATAAATTCTATTCTGTAGCTATATCTCATAGTCATAAGCACTCTGGTCAAAACAGTTTGTACTTTTAAATTGATTAATTTTTAAATACCTACATATTTTCATACAAACGCTTATATTTGATAGGTACTGCCATTCAGCAACACCAGTTGAATATTAGATATTTATGTATTTGGCAAATTTTTAAAAAATAAACTAAAAATTTTCCATCATCAACTAGGTACCTAGGTACTTATTGAAATCGTGTTCTGAATTCCCATTTCTCGTAAATGGTAGGATCTTCAACCCAAACCACAAATACGCTAATCTGGGCATGCTGTGACTATACCTATCTAACTATATGTGATTTAACGAGAAAAATTCCTCTTTGACTACACCGTATTTTTTTTCCAAGAAACGATTTATCTGCATAAAATTGCAGTTTCAAAGTTCAAAAGATATATAACTTTGTTGATGTAATTACTTGGGTCTTGGGTACCATATCCCAATCAATACCCAGTTGACCATGAATTAAACATATGGTATTAGAATACTACATTGTGAAAATTAAGCATGGCAAATTTTTTGCCGGAGATATACCGACGATGAATCATGCACTTTAGCGTCTGCCAAATACCAAGAATCAGAACAGTCATCAAATTAATAAAATTTTAAAAATAATTTTTTTTAAATTGTTGCATGTGTCTTGAAAATATGTTCTAGGTAAGTAGGGAGGTAGTAGGTAGGTACACGTTAAAGTGGTTTTTAAATTTGAATTTCAATTAGGTGGTACTTAAATCTTGGAATTTGAAACAATTCTGATACCTAACATTTTCCAATTATACCTAAATGAATTTCCACGAAATTTTGGAAAGATTTATTTTTCAATCAATGTTGAAAACATCGATTTAAAACGTCGTCCAAAATTGTTTAAAAATCCTTTTCACGTTTTCAATTCAAGAAATCTCCTCATAGGCACATAATCATTCGCAAATTCACTCTAATTACATAGAATGATCTCATCTCACCAAAACCGTACTCAAAAAATTCAAAATGGGATGAAATTTTGCAAGAAATTCAAATATTTCAACAAAAATGTTTTTTGAGAATTTTAAAAGAATTTTGAGCTACGATTTTTGAGATTTTTGAAAACGCATTTTGCAAATGAAAATATCTAGATGAAAATTTCGCGAGAAATTCAAATTTTAATAAAAATTTTCTAAAGCATCTTTGAAGAATCTTGAACTCAAAATTTGTATTACGATTTTTTCATTATTGAGTAAAATCTAATTTCAAAAATTCTCATCAACATTATTTTTTGAACGCTTTCAAAGAATTTTGAGCCTATTTTTCAGTCACCATTTTTGAGATTTTTTAAAAGGACCGCATAATTTACCAAAATAGATGAAAAATTTCTTGAGAATTCCAAATATTCTAACGAAAATGTTTTTGAGCAGTTTTGAAGAATTTTGAGCTCAAAATTGAAACACAATTTTTGTTATTACCTATTGAAAAAAAAAAACTTTTTTGAGCACCGTTGAAGAATTTTGAACCCAAAAATGGGTCATAATTTTTGAGGTTTTTGAAAAAGGTATGTAATCGATCAAAATGACTTGAAATTTTGAAAGAAAATCGACAATTTCTGTCAAAGGCATTGTTGAGCACTGTAGAGGAGTCTTGAGTGTAAACGTTGCCAATGATTTTCCAAATTTTTGAAAGAGTACCTACTTACTTACTTACAATACAATTTATCAAAATTAATGAAAATTTATCAGAAACTCTACCTAGATATTTTAACAAAAAAATGTTTGAGTACATAGGTATTTTTGAAGAATTTTGAGCAATGAATGACAATTTTTAAGATTTTTTGAAAAGCCTCCTTGTGATCCTAAGTATCAAAATATGTAGTTGAATTGAAATTTCGATAGGGGGTCAACAATTTCTGTCAAAACTTTTTTTGAGCACCACTAAAGAATTTTAAACTGAAACTTGGTTCATGATTTTTGTGATTTTTGAAAAAATGCAATCCAACCTATCAAAATGGATTAAAATTCAAAAACTTCCATCAAAACTTTTGTTGAACATTTTTGAAGAATTTTGAGCCCAAACTCGGGTCCTGATTTTTCCAGATTTTTTATAAAGTGCGATGTTAATCAATCAAAATGGGTGAAAATGTTACAAGAATTCAAATATTTCTACAAAGTTTTTTTTTTATGCATTTTCAATGGATTTTTGAGCTCGAAATTTGAATCACAATTTTTGGAAATTTTCAAAAAGGGATCATGTGACCAGAAAGAGGGCTAAAATTTCAGCAAAAAATCAAAAATTTTCGTCATAACTTTTGTTGAGCACTTTTGAAGAATTTTGAGCCCAAACGCGGGTTCTGATTTTTCAGATTTTTTATAGGTAAAGTAGGTGCGATGTAATCAATCAAAATGGGTGAAAATTTTGCAAAAAATTCAAATATTTCTTCAAAAACGTTTTTGTGCATTTTTAATGGGTTCTAAGCTCAAAAATGAGTCACAATTTTTGAAAATTTTCAAAAACGTATCACATAAGGTACTAAAAATGGCTTAAAATTTCGGCAGAAAATAAAAAATTTCTATCAAAACTTTTTTTGAGCACTGTTGTTTGGGTTCAAAATTGGATCATGATATACAGGGTTGTCATTGTTTTTGGGGTCGCAGAATACGAATTTGATAATATTTTTTTGTAGGGGTGAGGGGTGAGGAGGGGTTGAAAAATTCAAAATTTGAGCACCCTCAAAACGCTGTAATTCAAAAACTTTCAATGAACCCTAAAATAATGGTACAATGATATCCTCCCTCATGTTTTTGGGATCGCAGAATACGAATTTGACAATATTTTTTTTGTAGGGGTGAGGGGGTGAGGGGGGATGAAAATTCAAAATTTGACAACAATGATGCGTGATATGTCAAAATGTATGTTTTTGAGAGTGTAGATCACGAATCTGACAATATTTTTTTCGTAGGGGTGAATGGTGGGGGACGAAGAGGGTAAAAACGGTGAAAAATTCAAAATTTGACTATCAAGTAAGTACTTTTTATCAATTTACTGGATTTTAGTTTTTATAAAGTGATCTTAAAACTCCGTTTTTGTCAACTCAGCTGCATAAATAGGAATAGAACAAATTTTTGCACGTAGATGCACGGGAAATTCTAGTGGCTGGTAATACTCGAGATAGTGCATTTCAAGATGTCAATTGCCATTTTTGACCGAAAGGGACCTAATGGCCTCCACAGTCAATTGTAGTGAAAAATCATAGTGAATTTTCTTAGAATGTGTTATGGTGCAATCTGCCTCCACCTGCTAGGTGATAGATCTTAGGGTAACCCTTTACGCGATGTGATTTATTGCTATTTAGTAAAGAGGGTTCCAGTAACGTGGGAAAATATTATAACATAGGGAGTGAACAATACCTTTCAATAGTCAAGGAGGCACGAGCTTCTGTCAATTGAAAGGTATCATCACTTGGTTTTTGCGATCGGCCGTGGCAAGATCCTCGTCGAAGTATGTGGTTAAGGAGTAATTTGTATATGGAAACAGGCCTAGGCCTAAGTAGTATTATTTTCAAGTTAACCCACTATGCGTGTGTTTAAGATGATATTTTGATTTAATCGTAATCGCTGGTAGTCATTAATTAATACTCTGAGGTGATGATCCAACGATTATAACCTTTGCGGTCATATCAAGATATTCCTAGGTATCTTGAATGAAGCGTGTGATACGTGTGTCTCTTCGTAAAGCAGCCACCGACAGCCACTATTATTGGGGTAGGCTAAGGAAAAGAGGTGGTGTGACAGTGAGCAGTGTTCGGTAAGTGGGTACTTACATGGTGGTGTCTCCACTATATTAATTATAGCTTTATCGTAATTAATAGATGATGTCATTCGCCGTAAGGGATGGAGCATGGATTCCTCACTTACGCATCATGAACCAATTTTGCATACATAGCTTTAGTAAATTGCTCGGCTAGTAAGGTGTCAATTCCATGTATAATTGCCATGCTATGCCAGGAGAAGTGCCTTAAGCACTATCCTATCTGTCTAGATTGAACGCATTTAATAAATAAATAACATATTACAATATGTTATAAATAACGTAGATGTAGTGAATGTCTTGACCAAATAAATCCTTTGTACATAAATGGTATTTAAATGTTGATCATTTCTGTACTTGATGACTTAGAATTCGTATTGATTACTCAAGAGAACTCCCATCTGAGCTAGCTAGGAGTCGAATAAATCTCCCTCCTAAGGTGATATTTATGAGAGAAACCATCAATTTAATAGGTACTAACCCTACCTTTCATCACTAATCATTATCAATTCTAAGATCCCACCCTTCACCCCTCCTACACTCTCGAAAACGTACATTTTGACATACCACACATTATTATAGTCAAATTTTGAATTTTTCACCGTTTTTACCCCCTTCATCCCCCACCATTTACTCCCACGCAAAAAATATTGTCAGATTCATGATCTACACCCTCAAAAACATACATTTCGACGTATCACACATTATTATGGTCAAATTTTGAATTTTTCACCCCCCTCATCCCCCACTATTCACCCCTACGAAAAAAATATTGTCAAATTCGTATTCTGACCCCAAAAACATAGGGGAAGATCTCATTGAACCATTGTTTTGGGGTTCATTGTAAGTTTTTGAATTACAGGCGTTTTGAGGGTGCTGACAGCCCGCTGTGGGACGTAGGTATGACCTATCAAAATGGGTTGGAAATTATTCGAGAATTATCAATCATTCAAAATATTTCGAATCTTATAAAAATTAATGAATATTTCCATAGTCTGAGGACGATTAAAAAAATAAGTTAGTAGGTAGGTACGTATAACATGTATTTTGTACGTAGGTACCTACCAACTTATTTTTTTTTATTTGTCTTCACGCTTGTCATAGAATTTGAGTAAGTAACAAGAAATGCATGCCACTGAACACTAAAAAATAAAATCAATTGCAATAAAATAAATTACTGTATTTCAAAAAAAAAAAAAAGTACAAAAAATTACACATCAGAAAGCATATTATCTAGCCCAGTATGCTGAGTAGAAGGTTCAACCGAATGACGTTTCAAAAAAGGCACTCTTTTCACATCGCCAAACAGCTGGACAAACGTATTCCTCATTTTTTGAAAAACGTCGAAATAACTCCGGTATTTTTTATAAAAATCCACAAAAGTGCTCTTTTTCACACCGTAGGCTAAAAACGTGATCAATCCGTGAGACGCGTTCAGCATCGTATTCAGCACCTTCAACCCTTCTATATCGCTAAACGAAAACAGATAGAAAAACCATTGTAAATCCATCGTCAAAGCTAATTTGACGAAAAGCTCGAAATAATTATTATGCGACGTTGATTTGACATTCCTACGTTTCGTCAGATAAATATGGTAACAAACGTGCGCGAATAAAAATACATTTATGCAGATAATCACGCTGTTGATGAAAAACACGTACAGGCCTATCGGGGACTCCGGTATGGTTAGACAAGGTTGACGTATTTTGTATCCTGGGATAGACGGACAATTCGTAGGAATATTTACAAATCTTCTATAATACATCGTCAGCGGTATGACAGGTAATGGCGTAATCCAGCAAATTAAACAATACACGACGAACCTTTTCGTGTGACTTTTACCCGATGCGCTTTGAAATTTCACCGATAATCGACATATCACGTTCCACAATTCGTAAGACATGGCTAAAAACCAGATAAAGTGACTGAGGAAGAAATAATGCATCGCTTCTTCGGTGAAAAGACACCAGCTGGGGTGTCTATGCATTTCAAAAGCCCCATACACCAATAGCATAGTGATGCAGTACGCATAGGTCATCTTATCGGATAAACTTTGCAGCTTTTTCTTCTTAGCGTTCATGATCAATAGAAGTAGAATACAAAATGTTGAAAAACGACTGAGAAAAACTTTGACGAAAGTCGTTATTTTACGTCGGTCTGGCAATTCGGTACCGCAAACGTAGACGATGTTTTTTAGCGATGTTTCATTGGTGTATTCAGTCTGATCAAAAGTAGCGTTGTATTTTTTCACGTAGATCTCGTCGTTTTTCATGAAAACAACTTCGGTATCTGCCAAAAAGAAACTGTTCACTAAACAAGCATCTCCACTTATTGTAGCCGAGTAAACGCAAGTTTTAACGTGGTTGTTGATTTCGTTACGGAATTTCCTAGTAAAGTTGACTTCTTTTTCCGGATTTATTAAGTTTTGGGGTAAATTATTTCTGTCCAATTTGATTAAATTGTTTGCATATATTGTTTTGCCAGCAGAACCATCTTTATCACTGGCAATTTGTGTGGTTACATTGGATCGACAATATCTCACGAGTGGTTTCAATATCGATGGCATTTGCACGAGTAAAGTGCACTTGTAAGTCAGATTATTAAATTCAGAAACTAATGCTGTGCCATTTGCCACCTTTAAATTGGACAGAATCATCGACTGGTTGGCAAATCCATCATGTATTTTATCAACCAACCCGGAAATTTCATCTGTGATGACTAGATCGCCTATTTCACTCAATTCGTAGTACAAAACAGGATCCCAAATCTCAAACGATGTCTCATTATTGCAAACTGCGCAGAATGAGTTTCTGTAAGTGATATTTTTCGTCGAGCTGGTTACAGGCAAAATTAAAGAAATATCGTGCACAGCTTCAGGGTCAAAGGATGTCTCACATTTGTAAATGGATTCCAAATTAGCGTGTTCGGATGGGCATTTCTGTATCATGTAAATTTTACCATCCAAAGGAGTGTTCACGCAAGAGAATCGTATCTTGTGATTGGATAAATTATCTAGATGCTTGAAATCTTCGCAGCAGTTGTCGTACATCGAGCAGTTTTCGTCATAAGAGCAATTTTTTGTTCGGAGATGTTCATCGTTGAAGCTATGGATTGAAGTGAAAATTTCGTCTGATGAATTTACTTGGTTTGGAAACCTGAAACAGATCGAATTGAGGAATGACTTTTAATAAATTGCAATATTGATGAAAAAATTATGATAAAAAATTAATTTAAACTTAATTTAAATTAAATTTTTTTACAGGGAATGAATTCAATCAATTATTCGGACGAAAAGGAAATGATTTAAAAAATGAAAAAATTATTCTCAATAGGTATACCTACTTATTTTACGACTGACAAGGGAACCTCTGGAGGTATCACACTCCGATTTAAACGGAACCGCAATTTTTGGAAAGAGCATAGTCCAAAACCTCCGAAACCAAATTTTCAGCTGCCCAAGTTCATTTTTCAATTTTTGGCGAATTTTTAAAAATTCAAAATTGACTGTTTTTGGAGATTTATGATTTTTTTTTAAAGGACGAACTTGATCAGTAAAAATGGTCAAAAGAAGTTCCAAACCAAATATTAATTACCCAAATCCAAATTTTACCATGTCCAGTCATTCTGGAGCTTCCAGTGCGATTTTTCAATTTCTCCAGAATTTTGAATTTGCTCCAGAAGACGTGAATATTCAATTGGGCAGCTAAAAATCGAGTTGTGTATTATACTCGACCGGTTTAACAAGTTTATCTACATTTGAGCCGATTTTGGGAGTGATACCTCAAGAGTGGTTTTTTGACCAGCTTTTTTCAGAATTAAAAAATCCAAAAAATCAAAAGTTTCCCGTTTGTGTGGAAATTTTTGAAATTCACGCAAATCACTGTATTTTGTCCAAAACTAACCCCCCAAATCGAAATTTCACCATTTCGAGCCATTCTGGAGGCTCCAGCGCGGTTTTTCAATTTCTCCATAATTTTGAATTCGTTCCAGAAGGCGTGAATATGAAGTTGGGCAGCTAAAAATCGAGTTGTATATTACACTCGACCTGTTTAACGAGTTTATTCACATTTGAGCCGATTTTGAGAGTGACACCACAAAACTAGCTTTTTGACCATCTTTTTTCAGAATTAAAAAATCCAAAAAATCAAAAGATTCCCGTTTGTGTGGAAATTTTCGAAATTCACGCGAATCACTGTATTTTGTCCAAAACTAACTCCCCAAATCCAAATTTCACAATTTCCAGCCATTCTGGAGCCTCCAGCGCGATTTTCAATTTTTCCAGAATTTTGAATTTGCTTCAGAAGGCGTGAATATGAAGTTGGGCACCTAAAAATCGAGTTGTATATTACACTCGACTTGTTTAACGAGTTTATCCACATTTGAGCTGATTTTGAGAATGACACCTCAAGAGTGGTTTTTTGAGGTGTCACTCTCGCTCCAAAACGGATGGAATGGTAGAATTTGCGCTCCGGGGGTTAGTTCTTGAAGAAATACAGTGATTCACGTGAATTTCGAAAATTTCCACACAAACGGGAAACATTTGATTTTTTGGATTTTTTAATTTTGAATAAAGCTGGTCAAAAAACCATCCTTGAGGTGTCACTCCCGAACTCGGCTCAAATGTAGATAAACTCGTTAAACAGGTCGAGTATAATACATAACTCGATTTTTAGCTGCCCAACTGCATATTCACGCCTTCTGGAGCAAATTCAAAATTCTGGAGAAATTGAAAATCGCGCTGGAGGCTCCAGAATGGCTGGAAATTGTGAAATTTCGATTTGGGGGGTTGGTTTTGGACAAAATACAGTGATTCGCGTGAATTTTGAAAATTTCCACACATTGGGACTTATTTTGACCATTTTTACTGATCAAGTACGTAGGTACTTTTAAAAAAAAGCATACCTACTTAAATCGCCAAAAACAGTCAAATTCGAATTTTCAAAAATTCGCCAAAAATCGAAAAATGAACTTGGGCAGCTGAAAATTTAGTTTTGAGGGTTTTAGACTAGCTATGCTGATGCTCTTTCCAAAAATCGCGGTTCCATTCAAATCGGAGTGTGACACCTCAAGAGGTTCCCTTGTGAGCTCGAAAAGGTTGTGAACTTAATTTAAATGTGATTAAAAATAGTTCGAAAAAAATTTCAAATGATATACCCACTAAAAACTAAAAAATTGTGTAGAATTTCTGCATTTTTTTAAAAAAATATTTTAGAAAAGTTGTGAAAGCAAATACAATTAAAATCATTGAAGATGCGAGAAAAATTTTGAAAATTGTAATAAAATTACTTTCAAATTACGTCCAAGTTCCTCTTTTTTTTTTTTTTTTTTTTTTTTTTTTTAGAATTAAATCTCTCCGTAATAACTTACATGGGCGTTAATCAAATTTCTGTTCCGTATAAGAAAAAAAGAAAAAAAACATTCAAAGAAATTCCTAATGGAAAAAATTAAAACTCTTCTCTGACTAACAAAATTTTCCGCTCGTAAAAACACCTACGCATTCTCACTTACTGTCCATATAAATTCTACTCATGTGGTCTGTCTTGTCACCTGTCCGCAATCTGCACGTTCACACACGTGGTAAAAATATACCTACTTTGTAAACGGGAAGGGAAGAATCGAAGAGAGTGGGAATTTTTTTCATAGAGTAGGTAATCGTTAGATCAATCGAAGCGAAAAAACGTTTGCAATCGTGAAAATATTACTAATATTTACATTTCTTTCGATGGAAACGTGGATGCGGTGATTTCATCTTGTATCGATGATGATTCATAAGTGTTCGGAATTATTTCGATTCCCTCGGCGGTTTGATAATCGATTTTCGGAATACGTGTGACATCGGTTCCATTCTTTTCGTCATTTCGGCCCAGCAGAGATGAGAAAACTAATAGCAAATTTGGGAAATTCATTTTTCCTTTATTCCTGTAAATGGAAAATTTATTATTGGTTGCGGTATTCCACAAGTACGAGTACAAACAATAAACAACTGATTGAACTATTTTCATTTTTTTTTTTTTTTTTTTTTTTTTTTTTTTTTACATTAGATGTCTTAAACTGTACGAACAATAAGGTAAGTGAATAAACAAAAATATCTAGGTATCTATTTAAATTCATTTTTGCCTTATTTAGCCCTACTCTGTTGGGTGAGCAGACTCAAATTCGCGCCCATTCCCCAGAAAACTGTACTATGGTATGGTTAGAAAATACGATTTTCAAAGTTGTAAATACCTAACTACCAAATCGCATTTTTCGACCATTTTCGGATAAATTTTTCGAAAATTTGGAGCCCAAAAATACCCTCTAGACCTTATGACTGACTTCTTTAGGCAGTTTTTAAAATTATTTTTCATTGGCGGACAGAACCAAAAATCAAGATTTAGGTTTTCGATTTAGCAGCTATGAATTTTGTGGTCGACTACTCTAAAGGTTCTCTTACTTGGGAAAAAAATAATGGGTCCAAATTGGTTACCTATACTTTGTATAATTAATTTTCTAAAAGTTGATTTTTTTTCACTACCTAATTCGTTCGCTTTTTTTTAAATTAAAATTTTCAAATAAAATTGCAATTTATCTACTTGGCAAAAAAATCTTTCGGGTACCCAATGGTGCCCAATACTTATTCTTTTTGATACTGCTCAAGAATTTACTCTTAATTGAAATGAAGCTGCATCATTTCAATACAGAAAACATAAATTACATACCAAAATCAGATCTAGGTAGACCCTATAGTTTTTCTAAAAGCTTTTCTCTTCCTCTGCTCAAAAGTGATATGATCATAATTTTTTTCAGAAATCAACTTCCTTTACTATAGTCGAATAAATTTTTGTGGTAAAATGAACTTCAAATAAAGTTGAAACATTTCAGTTCCCAATGTTGGAAATTGAAAAAGTTACCAAAACGAGACTTTTTCAATATTATACCTAATCTATACAGTTTACATACCTATTCAACTTTTTTCAATAAGAGGAGAGGGGCGTGAAATAAAAAATTAGTTTTTTTAGAGTTCCTAAAAAAAAAAAAGAACAGAATTGAAATAAACAGACTGGTTTGTGGTTACATTTTTGAAATTGGGTGTTTGCAAAAAAAAAAAGAAACAAAACTTTCTTCAACCTAACTTTTTCGAATTTTTTTATTCAAATTTTTGACTTTTACTCGTAACTTGAAAAGTTGAATTTTTGCAATTGAAAGTTGAAAATGCGTTTAAAACTTAACTGGTATTTTTATTTTTAAATTTCGAAATTTACTCCAAGCTCAACTGGTTCTGAGATGGGTGTGGTTATGTAAGCAATCGCAAATGTGTAAGAATTACATAACCTTTCCACAACCTGTAGAAAGATTAAGACGAAAAATATGCTGGTTACTGTCTTTTTATGTACTAAGTATATTATTAGAGCAAGGCTAGTAGAGGAGAACCGTAGAAAATATTTGAGCAACATTGAAGAATTCAACTTCATTTTTGCTTCCAGTTATTGACATTATTCTCATGCAGCTTTCAAAAAAAAAGAGCAAAAAAAGTCATAGAAAAATGTTTCCAAGTTCAAGTTTTGAAAATTTTAAATCCAAAACATATATTTTTCAAAAAGTAGTTGCAATTTTTGATAACTTTGAAATTTTGAGTTTATTTGGAAGGTGTGAGTATTTAAGATACTGAAAATTTTCGCCACTTTCTAAGAATCGTTTGACAAAAAATACTGCCAATTGTTTCCAATTTATCGTAGAAAACAAATGTAAAATTAGATGCCTACTTTAGCTTACTGAATTCCCTTCTCAATATTAATTCACAGTTTCGCCCATTCGCCCATAGTGCCATAAAAATAGATTTATAAAAATGCTCTTAGAACAAAAATAATTGCATTTTAAAGGTCGTATAGTACGTAATTTTGAAACTATACCTAACAATAAGTATATTAAAACCAAAATGAAAAAAAAAAATCATTTTACATACAATCGTTTTTGAATAAGAAGAAATCGTTCTCAAGGCATATCAAGGGTTAATTACAATTACCACAGCCTCATCTAATGCCAGCAAACATGATGCCAGGGTAATTAGGAAGTATTACCTAGTATACTTAAGTATACCTTATTCTGTATTAAATTATTTTTTAAAAAATACATTCAACGAAGGTAGGTAGTAGGTACTTACGTGATAAAAATATATCCTCTTCTTTCATCGTAACGACGATTCAAAATTTCAACGAAAAATTTACTCGACTTACGACCCAACAAACGTGTAGGAGTAAATCGCTAAAACCAAACTTGCTTCTTCAATTTCCACCGCATGACTACTTTTTTGAAGTATCATATTCGTATCTGTAGATATTATTTATGTTCAACTATGTGTACTGTATACTCTATTAACTAAATTATCATTTCTACGCGTTTACCACATAGGTAAGTTTCCTCGTGACAATTGGAATTTTTTTTTCATCTACGTCTTTTTTTCCTGCCCTTTAATTTTTAATTAATAAAACCTTAATAAATACACAACAGACAGCTGCATCTCGTACACGCGATCTATAGTGTAGCAGCTCGCGCTTCGTAGTCGTAATTTGCACTCCGCCGGTTGTTTACATGATGGGACTGGGCAGAGGGATCAGTACGTTTTAAAAATTTTTTCATGGGTAGAAAAACCCTACGAGTAAATTAAATTAAACGAATTATACCCGCGAGTGGAAAATTTTTCATACGTAATTAAAAATAATGTTGATAGGTATTTAGGAAGCAGGTAAAAAAAAAATATTGTGTACCTATACAACACTGTTCATCATTCACAATGAGAATGAAGATAGTACAATTTATCCAGGTATAGGTGCATAATATATTAATATATTACAAGCCATCAAAGTCAATTAAAAACGTTTACTTTCAAAACAAGTTCTAAACGAGTTTTATATATTATATTTTTTTTAGCAATTCTAAGTAAAAGTGCATCTTTTATTCATACCTGCTGCAAATTTCATCTCTAGAAATTTTTCTCTTATAGTTAATTAGTTGATAACGAATCTTCAACACACGAGAAGAAATCTCGATTCAATACGTGTCTTCATAGCTCAGATAGGCTTCGATCGCACAATTTTAGTCAAGTTAATAGAAAGATCAATCGTTATCGTATAGTAGCTCAGTAAATTTATTATTACTTTGGGCTATATCGAGACTAACGTGTAATTTTAACAGTCATTAATTACCATTACCCATTTAAACGACGAAAGAAACATATTGTAAAAGCTGCATATCCAATGAATATAAATTATATTGATAAGTAGGTACCTAACTAATTTGAATTTTACTATCGACCTCCTACACGTGTAGATGGATGCGGGTGCAAGGAACGAAATTTATAAATGTTAAGCTAAGTATCATTGTAAACGTACTTCCTTGAATTTATCGCAGACATCTCTATATGTTACGTACACAATTATGGAAATTCTTATTTTTTTTTTACATATCAACCTAAAAAAATTCAATATTATTGAATTTGGTTTCGGGAAAAGTTGACTTGGAAAAAAACCACACATACCTACAGATTCAATGAAATACCTAATAGCTGTCGTGACAACTGGTTTATGAGTAAATGTCAATAGGTTGCGTTTAGGTTACGACCAAGACTAGTATGAATATAGGCAAATACTATGTGAACATACAACATATCACCCTAAAATTATTTGCATAATTTCATTTTATTTTTTTTTCTAGGCTAAATTCTGGAAAAGTCGGCAAATAGGTACATATTACAAGAATAACACAACTCCAATCATTCAATACATATTTTGTTTCGTTGAAGAGATTAAAGCACTAAAGTCACTAAAGATAATGCGTAAGTAGTGGTAGCGACAGTGTTATAAAAGTAGAATGTCTACACCTACCATCTTATTTCTTTATGAATTGGATCTGTTCACAAAGGTGATTTTCAACAAAAAAATCATCAATTGTGGAGACATTGAAAATTTTGACTTACAAGTACCTACTCATGAATTATGGAGACTTGGTAGGTGATTATTCTAGAAAAGAGACTGAGGTTGAAAATTTTTAAAAATTTGTGCAGGGGACAGGGGATGCACATGTACAAACAGGAATTGTCCAATTTTTCATGTAGGATCATTAAATGGGGCGCTTTTCATCTCCTAAAATCATAATAAATATGTACGAACAGCAGAAGCAACCATCATCATTATAAAGTATCACACCGCAATGGGGTATTGTGACCATTCCAGTTACATATCCTGTGGGTATGCGCGCGCCACTGCTCCCTGTCCTGTGCACTTCTCATCAGGGAGGCGATAGTATCGATACTTTTGAAAGTATCATAATATTGGATTGATGTATCTAATATCATGATACTTCTGTTTGTTTATTTTAGCTTAAAAGTTGGCTGAAATGCCAAAACTTTCACAGGAAAAAAAAGTCAAAAACAAAAAAAATTAAAAGCTTGGCATCAAGTTTGGATTGATACGTATCGATACAATACTGATCTGATACACATCAATAGTATCATGCGATATATCGGGTATCATCCCATCCCTACTTCTCATGCATTCAGCAAAGCTGCAGCCCATTACTTTGCGCATGGAGTCAGTCCACCAGTGACCAGGTTGACAATCATCATCTATTAGCTTTGGCTCCTTCTACCCTGCCTTGCACAAATATTGTTTCCATAGCATCCACTCTTGTGAGCCGTCTGAAGTACTTGAGTATCCAACCAAGGATCACTGCAGATAGATGTTTGGTCACACCAATTTCACTCAAAATTCAGGTGTTAGTTCTTTTGGCTGTCCAAGGAACTCGAACTCTCAGCAGCTGCCTACAGAACAGAGTCCTGCACGGTGTAGTTAAAAGTTATCTGCGTTAGTTGCCTGTCGAGTGTGGTAAGCTACCAAATATAACTCATCCAAAAGCGGTTATATCCGCGTTAGCCTATGCGGATAATTTTGTAGTTAAAATAACTAAACTACCTGCGATTATACCGCGTTCTTATCAGAAATGCATTGTTCGATTCTGTCTTATCTGTTTGATGAGTCACCAAAATGTATTGATGAGACACCAGAGAACCGAATGCGGTTAACGTGTAATTATTAACCTAACTTACCGCTGGTTGCGCGCACCGACAAAAATAACTGCAGTTGGTAACCTGTAGTTAAATTAGCCGATAGCTCCGGCGATTATCCGGCTATTTTAACTACACTGTGCAGTACTCTGCTACAGAACCACATTTCCATGGTGTTGATCGACACCAATTCCCTGTACAAATACACTCAGTAAGTTTGATCACATGACTCCCACATTCTGGAGCTATTCTCGTGAAAATGATAACAAGCAAACAGGAACTCGTATTTTACGAGTGAATTTGAGCGTAATTTGTGCAATTGATAGACTTTTGTGGACTCGTGTTTTAAAAAAACATTTTCCAAAACGAAAGGATTCAATATCACAAGAAATTGAAGCATTTGCCCTATAATTTGATGAGTTTTTACCAAATTTTGTCCTCTCAGAGACACTAAAATGATTGTAAAATCCGTCCGTAAGTACTTAGCTTGTACAATTCAGTTCATTGTTCTTCAGGACGACACAAATAACAATTTAAAACTCATGACACTAAAAAAATTCACTGTAGATCGTTCATAATTGAAGTCAAAACTTGATCATTGGCAGGAAAATGGGCAATTCCCATTTCCTTGCAATCATTTTCACGAGAATAGCTCCACCATGTTGTGCTCAAGCGCTGACGCTTACTGAGCGTATGGTCCAAGTCTCTAATGTGCATAGGAACACAGAGAAGACCAGCACATTAACCAGTTGAATGTTAAGGGTCCTGCTCATTGCCAAATTGCTCCATATGTGACCCGCTCTGACAAAACAAAACCAACCATTTTGACAAAATTTCAAAAAATGTTTTTTTCTCAAAAATCTGATCTTTAACTCTTAAAATTCATTTTAAACGTCATTATTTCAGAAACTTTTTTTTGTTGAAACGGTCGGTTTTGTCAGAGCGGGCCACATACCTACATATTTGTTTTAAACTAGTCATCACAGTTTTGGTGAGCTGGCAGCGGCAACATACCTCAGCTTCACATCCTCTGGTATTCTCAAGGATGGATCCGAGGTATGAGAATCTCTTCACAACTTTGATTCCAATTCCATCGACTTCCTGGATCTCTGGCAAGTTGTTGGTTGGACTATTAATTATTATCAACTTTGTTTTTGTCCTGTTGATCAGCATGCCATGTCTTGCACAAACTTCTTCCAGGCATTTGAGTACCATGGACAATGGACATGTATACTCAACACTAGAGGCCGCCAAAGTGGTGTTGTCAGCATACTGGTGGTTGGTGATCATCGACCTTTTATTCTCCTCATCTGGACTGCTATTCCAAATGGTATATTTTGATGCAAACCTCCTAAATCTATGCTTGTAAAGATACCTCTGCACATTGCGCGAACTCGTCTCTTACCTTGACCCGCGTGTAATCAGATTTAAAGTTATCATCTTCCACACGTGATTATGCACAGGGTTGGGTAACCGCACGTTGAGGGTGCCATAAGAAATAAAAGGTCGATGTTGGTGATCCACTGGCCACCTATCAGGACACCTCCTAACCATTCATCAGCTCCATTTGAGTCAACTATGAAATTTTGCCATCAGCATTTCTCAGATGATGTATTCTCTATAAGTAGATGTTGAATCTGTGCTTTTTTAGGGTAAACATTTGAAAGTTGAACCAAAATGTGGGAAAAAGTTTGAATTTTCTGAAAAAATATACCTTATGCAATATTCCCATGAATTTAGGTGACAAAAAAATCAAAAAATGTAAAATTTGTCTAACAATAAGACCTCCCCAGGCTCCCCTATGCCTTTTCCAAACAAAAATACACTCTGCATGAAAATAAAGTAACAAACTTAACATTCCAAAGAGTGGTAGAACAAAATTATTTGAAAGTCACGTCCTTATAAGTGATGCTGATGCTGTAGCCTGTAGAATGCTTGGACATAACTGGGTGATTCCTACTATTTTGCGAATATTCCAAGTCCCTTTTTCGAATTTTTTTGGATTGTTTTTTTAGGATTTTTTTGATCGAAGTTGTTAATGCTAGTGTAGTAGAGATTAGTTTACTTGGTGAGCACGCGTGAGCCCCACCCAGTGAGAGAGGGGGCGACTTTTGTCCACGACAAAAGACAAATCATAAAAGTCGCCCCTGTCTCTCTCTGGGTGGGCTTCATGTGCGCTCACTGGGTGAAATGGTCTCTACTACACCGGCGTTGGCAACTTCGATCAAAAAATCCAGACAAAACAACCCAAAAAAGGGACTTAGAAACTGGATGTCTTTCGCCGTGGATATTGTGAACCGCAGATGGCACGACGAGGGACAAAAAACTTTACCCACGACGTCAGACAAAACTTGCTTTTCTCAACTGTAGAGGGCATATCCTTACTTTTTTTTGAAATACTTTGAATGCAGTTCATCACTGACTACTTCGAGCATAATTATAGCTTTTTTCATTTGAACTGATTCATTCATTAGCAGAAGTTATGATGACCCACGGCGATAGGACAAGTAGATTCCAGAAATCACTTTTTTTTGAAAAAATGATGAAAAAGTATCATTAAAACCGCCTATGATATAATTCTAATACTGGGAGTACATCAGGTTTGCCATTTGTACTAGAAAAAAAGTATTGTATCTAGTGGTTTTGACCATTTGAAAATTACCCACGTCCATGGACAAAAAATACTGTGACCAGTGTTTAAGTTGACCTTACTCAAATTGAGTGACCTCAAACATTATTATGACACAACTTAGTTCAAGTCCTATCCTTCCTTACCAGAAATAATGCATTAATTCAAAGAAAATCTTTAAAACAACTGTTTCATAAAGTGACATGTGAACAAAAATGCGAGCTGTGACATCCACGACGATGAACATTTGACCCACATTTGTTGTCCCCTTGGGGGTGGTGATACGAATATGTGAATTTTCTTTATGGGGGCATGTAGGGGACATCTTTATAGAATTATAGACACCAAAAAAAAAGAATACTGCCCTCTTAGTCTTTCACATATTTGCATTTACGCAAATATTCGCAAAATAGTAGGAATCACCCAACTGGACAATTTCGATAATCCGTTACAGGAAGTACTACTGTTGTGGTTTTTCCATTGGCATCCGTACGATCACAATAAAACGGAGTATAAATGCCTTTCTTGTCTGATCGGATAACTTCGGATACAATATTCATAAATTTCAGGTCGTTATCGGTGAATCCCCATAGCTGTAAAATACCCATGTAATCCAGTACATCACACAAGTGTACATTAATTGGTACGGGAGCTTCAGCCGAAATTCCATCTGTAAGATTCAGCTGAAGGTTCATCAAACGATGACGACGACGGTTTATTTCCCTGTTTTCAAGTTCTGTCATAGCTTCATCAATGCGAAGCATGATGGGATAATGTGAAAAAATGTTGAAGCATTGCCGAATAAAGGCATATTGGGCAGAAAATGATTCGATCATGGCGTTTTTAATATTTGGCAGAGTATCCAGGAAGATTACCAACTTCGTAATGTCTTCAGCGTTCTTAGAAGACTCCTCTGTTATATAATCCTTATACATTGGGTCAGCATATCGTGTCAATAAAGCGCACATAGTCTTGAAAAAATTGGGCATTTTCACCTTTGCTCTAGATCGTTCTGACACACTATAATTTCTTTCTAAAGGTTCAAAGCGATACTGTTTCTGTATTAAATCTGTTTGATATCGGTACGATGAGTGAAAATTTTTCATGAAATTCACGTAATTCGGATTTGTTAGTTTTCCTTCTACTTTTTTCCATTGCCCCTTGAACCGAGGGTACAGGTTTACAAGTTGTGATGGTAGAAGATCAGTAGCACATAGAAATCCACTGTATTTCTGTAAAAATCAAATTGGTTTAACATTAATTCAAGCACGAATGCACGTAGGTTATCCATTCATTTCAGAGGTTACTCGTGAGAAAACTTGGACAATTTTAAGTGAGATACGAGTAAAATAATTTCGATGTGTCTGTATCTGTAATCGTATAAATCGTGTCCAAAAAGCAAAATAAGTGATGAGTACATATCTACCTACATCTCACGAATAAGGTAGGTATTTTCGCAAACGTTGACGCTGTTTTTTCGAACAAATTTGGAGATGCCCAAAATTACTTGGAACTGTACCTACAACAATTTTTTCAGAATTGCACAGAATGTCTGATGAGCACGCTACGGTAACCCCTGAATTTTATTTCGTTATTGAACTCACCTTCTCGTTTTCTATTTTTTCTTGATTCGCTTTTCGCGCACAAATTTCAGCTTGAATTTTATTGAGTTGATCACGATTTTTAGTGTATTGATCAACATACTGTTTTTTCATTTTATCATCTGGCAGGGCATTGTAAAAATTCAACGAATTCTCAGACAGATCTTCTTCAGGCTTCTTCGAATTAGTAGACGTATAATCATCAGACTCTGTATGAAAAAAAATTTTCAATTCATTTACAAGAGCTCATTTTGTCCTCACTCAAATGTTGAACATTTCTTATATACTAGTAGTTTCTCATGCATACCTAATTACCTATACTCGTAAATAACAGTTTTGGACGCATTTGATATTTGAGGAGCTGGATATCAAAACGCCGTAAGTCCATTTTTATGAAAATTGAGATAAGAGTGTTTTCCTATGTAAAATTCAACGGGGAATCGATTGCAGCCATCGTCGTAAATCCATCTGCCATGCTTCACCTCGAAAATCCCACTCAAAGTTGAGATTTACTTCAAAACGCAGTAAAAACCAGCAATTTTACTTCAAAACGCAGTAACTACACTATTTTTAGCGTTTTTTGTGTTTTAAGGTTGGTAAACATTGATTTCAGAAGGTGGTTACTGTTGATAATGAAACTACAGACTTTTAAAAAATTTCCAACATATTGTTCAATCATAATCACACTTGGCCTGAACATAAAAAACAAAATCTTGTGTCATGACTCAGTCACTATGGCAAACAGCGCTTTAATTTTGAATATTTTTTTACTATTTACAGATAATAATCATTAAAATGGTTCTCTACCCATGTGTTTTTATTTCAGTAAGAGAGTGCCGGTGTATTTACTGCGTTTTGATATAAAATGTGCGTGATTTTTGTAGCACGTTTCAGATCAAAACGCAGTAACTGTCTTTTTTCAGATCAAAACGCAGTAACTTTTTTTCTCCCCCTTCCCACGTTCCCCCCAGTTCTCAAAAATTTGGGCACTTTCATGTTTTGAAGTCATGGTGACTTCCCCTTTCCTCTGATACCACATTTGACCTCCTTCGACTCCCCCCGACCCCCCCACAGTTTTTCCTCATTTCTGAAAATTTTGCAAAATGGACTTACGGCGTTTTGATATCCAGCTCCTCATTTTATCTCACCTTGGAGGGCCAACGCTTCGAAATACGTAAAATGGTTTGTAAAGTAAAATTTCAATACATATCCGAGTAAGTAGGTACGTATGTGTGATGATTTTTCCAACTGCGTCCGCCTAAAAATGGACTTCCCAGAGGAACACTTGCATGCTTTAAAATTTAATCCGAGGTCATATTAGTATATTCATAAAAATTTGGATTAAAAAATTTAAGCAACTTCATCCCCTGGTATTCGTTCTTTCACCTGCCTACAAAAAATCAGCTCAAGATAAGAAACCTATGAGCAGAAGCGTACTGAACCAATTTTATTTAGGGATGGGGAAGGGGGGAAGGAGTGGGAGTTACTCTAGAAAATGCCAACTGAAAAAAAATCATAAATTTTTCAACAACTCAACTAGTCATCATATTTGCAAAAATAAGCGGTTTTTTTTTCGTTTTTTGAACCCATTTTTTCGAAAAATTTACGCTCGAGCAGCAATTTTACCTTAATTTTCACGAAATAATCGAATATTAAGAAATATTTTCAGAAAATTACGACCAATTTTGATTTTTCAAGCACAAAAATCTGGTTTGGTCTCCCCCTCCCCCCGGAGAAAATCCTGGTCACGCCATATTGGGCTAAACAGCTACCTAAAACAACAAAATTTGAAGTAATTTTCTGAAAACTCTTTATAATGATTAATTATTTGATAAAAACGAAGATGAAAATTTTTCGAAAAAATTCGTTCCAAGAAACAAAAAAAAACGTCCGTTTTTGTGTGTTTTATTTTGAGTTTTCATCGGTGGCAGGGGGAAATGACGACCTACTTCTATTGTATATGTAACTCACTAGTCGGCTGAAGTTAAACTGGCGCACTAGACATTTGTGTTTTTCTTTTCATGTGCATCAAACAAGCACCGAAGATGAAAAATGATGTATCAGCTACATGGGACGAAACAAGAGGGTTTCTCGGATATAAAAAAAAAAACTACAAATTTTTTCGAATAAGTAAAATGAACGATTAATAGTAGATTGTTCAACTAAGAAGGTGATTTGATTTCCAACGAATTTTGAGGTTTATTTCACGAGTGAAGCGATGGAAGTAACTCAAAATCGTTAAAAATCGTTCATCTGACTACCTGGATAATATATTTTTCATTATTCTACACAAGTTGGAAGCAACGCCCATATCCTGCCCCTACTGAATTTGTTAGAGTAGGAACTAAAACAATTAAATTTAAAAACGGCCCTTGGGGCTTCCACCAAAATGAATCAGTTAATATTAATTAAGCTACAAGTACAGTATACATGCAAGGAAATTAGGTAAGTATTTGGTACTTATACTTACTGACACTTTCACAGCTGATGGTCGATGCTGTGACGAACAAAATGAAGATATGCAAGACAACGAAAAACTTATCCGTATTCATGGTCAAGTATTATTCAGCTATACTGTCGCACTAGAATCCCTTGAGAGGAAACTTGAAAAACAAATTTCAATCGGTATCGATGATAAGAAGCTAATCAGGCTAATATCGTAATTATCTGAAAATTCTTTGATATTGGGAAAATTCTTCCTCGAATTTAATTTTTAAGGGTCATCGAGAAAAAGAAAATTAAATATTGAGATCGCTTGATTTATACACTTGACTGATTTGACTAAATACTGAACTGATTTTGAAATTTCATTATATTTTATTTCAGTACTTACTGAAACTTTTTTTTCTTTAATTTTTTTATTGATTCATGCATTCATTCATTCATTTATTCATTAATTTATTCACTCATTCAGTCTTTCCGCTTTTTCGTCTGCTTTTGGAGCATCCATCTCCAGCAGGATTCGTCATAATTTCATAATTTCTGCTACTGGGCACAATTGAATGCTTTCTTGTAGTGTACAAAGCATAACACTGCAGGAACATTGTAGGTACTCGCAAGCTTTCTCAATGAATACATATTCTGATGTTGAGGATTTGTTCTTTGGTGCCTCTTCCTTAGGTAATAATATGGTGCAATAATTCGCACAGTTCTCTGGTGACTCTTTTTTGTACCAAGTGATGTAAGTTGACTGGGTCCAGGGTCCAATCATCTGGCTACTCTCCAGTTTGCTGCATGCATGATCGTGACAAAAAAAAACAACAAGAAATAACAAAAATATATTTCTATTGTAAGATGATTAAATTTTGCTACTCACAGAGCATTATTATCATCTATATTGTAATATTTCTATTAAACAGTGTTAAAAACAATCAGAACAGTAACTTGAATGTAGCTTAAGTACACACATAATTATGTACGTAGGTTTAGGACGTAAGTACCGAGTGTACTATTTAACGAATAATGCAGCAATCTAAACTAAGGTTACGCTTAAGTACACATGTTTGGTTCACCGAATGTGAAAATCAAAGGTCGAGCGAAGTCATGAAACATCAAATAGATACCTACCTATCTATCATTTTTTTCAATAGGTAGTTCTCGGTTCTAAATTACAAATTTTAAATACTCATGTAAACGTAATTATTTTTATTTATTTATGTTTTTTTGAAATCCTCATCGAAACCATAAAATGAATGCAAGCAGCTGAAAGTTTATTCCGTCGATAATTTTCTGAGGTCCAATAAGTAAGTCTCAGCATGACTAGCATGAGCTATGAAGTTCCCTGAAATTATTGGTAGGTATAAACGAATTCATCTCACTATCGATCTAATCGAGTAATAATGATACACTGCGCCAAGTATTACTCCAGTGAGACAACCTCCCAACACAACGTAAAATCTCAAAGATTTATTTCCTTCGTTTGTAATCTCTTTACATTCGTATTCGTTGCATTCCATTATTCCTAGAAAAAGAAAATGCAAACTTTTCAGTAAATACTAGATAGGTATATGATAAGCTGAGTACATCAGGGAAAATATTTCCGATACACTTACGTTTTTGACTCGGTGTCGTTCTTATTTTAATTGTAATTTCCGAAGTCGAATCGATCGTGTTATTGGTTTCTCGATGACTCGACCTCTTGACTCGATTCTCTTTCGACCAATTCTGACACGAATTTTCCTACATAAGAAATAAACCATCATAATCAATGTCACACTACCCCCAGTTTAGATTAGGTAGGTATACCTAATTAGGTTTACATGAAAATATCTCACAATAAAACAATCTTCATAATGAACGCATCCGAACATGGTAATTGACATGGTCAATTCATCTCCATCTTTCATATTATTAAATATGAACATCTTCATGTTCACCATCGATACCAGCGGATTTGCAGGATCGTTGAATGGAGAATTTGGACATATGACCTGTCAAACAGATAACTTCTATAGGTTAACTCAAATTGGGTTGCTTTATCTACCTCCTGATTATGACAGAAGAAGAACAAAATGAAAAGTTGATTAATTACCTTCATAGCTGAATTAACGCAACCATCATCAGCAACTACAACCACAGCATCGTTATTTTCACCGTAAACGTATCCTGAAGAAGGAGCAAGAACCCTTTGTATAGTGATTTTTCCAAATCTAGAGTATTGCCACCCTATATAAACAATATGTAGGTATACAGTTATAATACAATTTGACTGCTCTACACACATTTGTATCACGTATTGTAAAATAGGTAGGTACCTATCTAATAGAGTTAAAGATGATTATGTGACATACCATCTCCTTGTCTGACTACTCCTCTGAGTTGCAATTCCTCTCCTAACGTAACCACGTCGTTATTCCGAATCAAATAAGTGTATCCTACGCTGGTAAGTGCATATAGATTTACATCTGTGTGTAATTCTTGAGCTGCATTGTTACTCGATACAGTCGATATCGGTGGCAATGATCTGCCTATATTTAAACTTGGATAAAAAAAATAAATGATTCATTAATTATTCGAATAAATAACTCATTTTGTAACATTCTACGTACTCAGTACGAATAAGTACCTACATTACATACATCAAAATTATTCAAGTAAGTATAAGGTATTATGATCTCAAACAAGGCAACTTTTTATTCTTATGTGTTGAAGAGGTTGCAGATTATCATTTAACGAAAAAACTTTTTTCCATCTGACACAGGTTGCTCCTTCTAACAACGTATATGTGATATGTTTTACCTACCAGAAGGAAGAATAACCTAACTGGTTTTTTGCAGAACTCTATATTACGAGTAATTGAGTTTCTTTTCAACACTTTGGTAACTTCTAATTCTCGGATAATAATAAGGAGGGTACCGTCTGATGAAAAAATTTCAAATCGGACAAAACTAAATTTAATCGAAAAAGTGTGCAAAAATTTATCACGAGACAAATCTTTCGCTGCGTGGACGCGCAGAATACCCCTGGTGTTGTCTTCGCCTTCTCATCTGTCCTGGGGGAAGAGGTCTGGATCAGCTACATACAAGAACTGTATGGAGATGATACACGTCCGGCTCAATTTGCAGTTTCATCCACAGAAGAGGCACCACAAATTGAAATGTGGGAGCTGAGGAATGCTGTGAAGCGAGCTAGAAACCACAAAGCAGTGGGAGAAGATCTCATACCAGCAGACTTGATCAAACATTTAACACCAGAGTATGAAAAGGAGCTGCTGAAGATAATAAACAAAATATACGATGAAGGCACTCTGCCTAAGGACTTCAAAGCAGTAAATTTTGTACCAATACCAAAAAAGAACAACTCGCAAAAATGCTCTGAATATAGAACCATTGCACTGATGAGCCACGCACTGAAGCTACTACTCTCCATCATAAATGCCAGAATTGAAAAGAGAATAGATGAAAATCTAAGTGAAACACAATATGGCTTTGTAGCAAAAAAAGGGACGAGAGATGCAATTGCCCTGCTGAAAGTGATCATTCAAAGAGCACTGAATGCAAATAGGGAAATCATTGCTTGCTTCGTCGATTATGAAAAAGCATTTGATCGTGTCAACCATGAGAAGATGTTGGAGATCCTGGAAAAATACAATATCGATAACAAAGACCTGCAAATAATCAAGAACCTGTACTGGGAGCAAAGCGCTAACATCAAGATTGGAACTGAGTACTCAGAGAACGGATGTGGAATAAAGAGAGGTGTGAGGCAAGGATGCCCCCTCTCACCCAGGTTGTTCAACGTGTATGCAGAAGAAATAATGAGAGAAGCGCGAATCGAACGAATGGGATTCAAGATCAACGGCAAGAGAATAAATGAAATAAGTTATGCAGACGACAAAGTGATCCTTGCTGAGACAGAGGCGCAGATGCAGAAAATGATCAACCAAATCAACAGTGCTGGATTAAAATATGGAATGAAAATAAATGCAGGCAAGACCAAGGTGATGAGATTTACAAAAGGAGATGATAAAGAGGTCAAAATCAACATCGGATCACAAGAAATTGAAAATGTAAAGCAATTCAGGTACCTTGGAGCACTGATAAACAACGATGGTAGAGATCATAAAGAAATCAAATCACGGATTGGAATGGCAAAGACTGCTTTCAACAACCTTGCCAATGTGCTGGGAAATCGAACGATGAGTATTGATCTGAGGAAGAGAATTATGCGATGCTACGTATGGACCGTTCTGAAGTATTCCTGCGAAACATGGACCATGAGTGCAGAATGCGAGAAGAAAGTATCCGCTTTTGAGATGTGGTGCTATCGAAGGCTACTACGGATCTCATGGAAGGACTTCGTTACCAACAAGGAAGTACTAGCAAGAATAGGAGAGGAGCGGAAAGTCGTAGTTGAAGACATCAAAAACAGAAAGCTAAAGTATTTAGCTCATAAAATACGAGAAAACGGTATTTTCATGCTAGCGGTACAGGGGAAAATCCAAGGAAGATCGACGAGAGGGAGGAAACGATCGGAACTGTTAACAACAAACTCACCAGCCAACTCCCCCTGCAAGACCCTGAAAGAAACAATTAGATACGCTAGATACCGGCTAATATAGATGGACATATACGCTATCTCCTGTAAAGGAGCGCGACTACGACGACGACGGTGAATTTATCAACATTTTTGAGCCAAGAATGGTGAACAGCAAAATTTTATTAAATTGTCCAAAAAAGCAAACATTTTATTTTCAACTCCCGAATTAATTGGAATAAGCTACATATGTACTTTGAACCATGTTTAGCAGCTCTAGAGCCTCTAGCAGAATTTTGAAAATTGCAGAATTTCACCAAATAAAATTACCACTAAAAAAAAGTCGGGAAGTTTTGACCAAATTCAGTGAAGACCATCATTTTGAGTTGAAAGTTAGGTACCTATTCAGACATTTTTTTTAAAGCTCCGGAGCTGCTCCTAAGGGACCCTAAAGAGTGCGAATTTTCGAATAAATTGTGATGTTTTCGTTCTGAAACTCAACCTGTTTTTTCGAAAAATGACATAGTTTCAAAAAATAGTATTTGAAGTTCCGCATCGATTCAGGCTATTTCCACATCAAAATCCAAGACAACTTTTAGGGTTATACTGAGCGGTTAAAAATTTTGCAAATGGCTTATTTTCAAGTAAATTCGTTTTTTTTTTGAATTTTCTTCTCAAGCATTTTGCATTAATTATGCCAAAATATCCAAAGACATCATTTCTGAAACTGAAGAAATATTTTGCATCACAGTAATCCCAAAAATTTGAAATTTTGGCATAGGTGTTAATGGGCATTTGTGAACAAAAGCCAAAAAACCTCAAAATATTAATTTTTGGAAAAAAAAGTAATTGAAAGCTAAAAATTCAAAACTTCAAAAAAAATTAACGAGCAATTCAACTTTAAAAAAATTAAAAAGTAGGTGCCTTCGTCAAAGAACTAGGTACCTATAATATTTAAATATTCCAATCAAGAATCATTGATAAAGAAGAATGAAAACATAATAAACTCGAAGTCGAAAAACGCAGTCAATTGCTTTACTATTCTGAGGACATATTTTATGATATTTTTAAGAGAGATTTCATTAAAAAACGATTGGTTTGGATTTTTAAAAAAACAAAAACAAAAAAACGAATGGTGTTGAATACCATTTTTAAATTTCTGGCGAGTTGAAAAAAATCAAAGGTCCACTTTCCACGAAAAAAAAAAAAAAAAAAAAGAAAGAAAAGGAAACACCTCGTAATTGAGACGAGAAGATGAAATTCGGGTTATATCCTATTTTTAACCTTTCGAATTGATTCGTGGTATAGTTAAGAGCCCTTCTGTAGTCACCAGGTTTTGGGTGTAACGTCTTTATGGTGATTTTGAATTATTCTGTAGTTTTCAGTGGAATTCTGACATTTACAATTTTTGGAAGTTGCCACAAAAGGACAAAGATGAAATTCAATGGCTGTTAATTCAAGTACTTTGAGTGTCTTTATGGTATACGTTGATCGATTTAGACACAAATTTTTAAAATCCATGTCCCAGCTGGTTCCAATTAAAAATTCTTTCCAGTGATTTATTTGTTTTTGAGAGAAGAAAATACTTATGAAAAATGCGTCATTCTCTGAAAACTCAAACCATATTTCTGCCTTCCAAAATTGATGGTGGTCTTTTTTTAGGTTATTCTGAAGCTTTCAGCAAATTTTTGAATTTTTGAATTCTAAAAAAAGTAATAAATTCAAATATGGATTTAAACCAAAATACATATACTCGTATATTTTAAAAAAAATGAAATCCTAGATGTTTCGTCAGATTCGAAAATGAAAAATAATTTCCGAAATTATCTACATTATAGGAATCCAAATTCCGAATACGTGACTTCAAAATACCTACAATAAAAGTTGCCCAGAGCATAATTGAAATCGAATTTCAATCCAATTATAAATAGGTACGAGCAAACTGCAATTTTTCTCATCACGATTTTTAATTTCTGAAAAACATTTCAAACCTATGCACTGAACCAAATGCCCACCTACATTTACACTTCTTCGGGTCATTTCCTCGTTTAAAAAAAATGAGCGCCTGTGAATCTACTCGCCAGTCATTCCTTCGATTCGAATAAATACATTTATTTCAGTCAGAGCGTTAAAGAGAAAAAGAATATGAAAAAAAAAAAACGAAGAAATCTAACTTACGTTATTCAGCCCCAGTGCACCAAATACCCACATTAACAATATCATAAATCAAATCTACGTACGAAGGTAGCAAGGTACTCGTACATAGGCTTGCTCTGGATATGCCATCCACTAGCTCATGCATAACCATGATATTGAATTCGCGACGATATATGTATAGTGAGACTAAACAAACGGTACCAGCTGATGCACTTGGATTGCACCAGATCCGGATACTCACGAGCACAGTCTTCATTTTTCAAATAATTTAGCTATGATTTAACAACGCACTCGTTGCACCTTTTTTTTTCACGCTCGTACCATTGGGTGATTAAAAAAAATAACACTACCTATAATAAAATAATTACTTGAGGTGTGATGGCTTTAATTGCAATTGTTTGACATGAGATAACAGTTGTTGTTGCGGATGGCATTGGATTCTCACGCTTACATCATCGCTGGTCTTAATACCCGGTATCAAAGGGAATCGCAGATTCATACACATCAGCTGTAATTGTAAAAATGCCACAAGTCGATCATTCAAATTTCCATCCAACTCGCACTACAGATGGAAAAGTTGTTGGTAACTAGCAAACAAACGTTTGTGGTTTTGTTCACGTGTTATCGACTGATTCTATCTAGAGCTTTCCAGTCTTACTTTCATGAATGACATTTACTCTTCCATGTGAGAAGATCTCTCATTAGAAGTAGACTAGGTACATATTTTAAGATGACAATAATCTTAATCATATTGTTAGCATGTTGTTATACCGGCGACGCGACGGCAGCGAGGCAATTATACTCACATTATTCTCCGTATCCGAGTTACAATAATAAACTCCGCAATGGATAAGATCTGGTTCGTGTATGTTTATTTGAAAAGCCGTCGAATTTATCGTGGCCACTGAGCATTGAGGTGGGTTCTCAGTCCGGTATGTATTTTCTATAACAGGCGATGTTGGCATACTCTTCGATGTGGTCACTCCGATCGTAAATTTACCATTTCTGGATGACTTGATGCACAGCACATCTGACGAATAAGTTTCTTTGTATAAGTAATAATAATAATGATTTGAAGTGGTTGGGGTCGTATATAAGCAAATCTTTACAAGGCAATTGAGCTAAAAGGGTATTCTCAGGTAAGATACGCGAAATGGTCCTGTTCCCAGATTTGGAAAATTATGATGGATTATTGCTGGGTACCCCCAAAAAAATTAGTAGGTAATTGTAGAAAATAAAAATTTCAATTTTCAAAACTTTTAACAAAATATTTTTCAAATCCAAAAAGTACCATACACACGTATTCAACAAATCTTACCAAAATTCAAAAACCTTGAAAAAAAATTCCAAAATTGTATTAGAAAGTCATCTAAAATTCATTATTCTAGAATTCTAGATCATAGATTGGTTCAAAATCAGATGGAAGTGAATGAAAAAAAGTGATTCCAAAAATAGTCGAGTATTAATGTATTACTCGTACTCACTCGTATACTCGTATTAGTCCGGCATATAACAATAGGAGTAATTGCACCACCCGCCGATCCTCCGGGACAACTTTTTTCTTAAAGGGGACATCCTAAGGAACATTTTAAAGCAAACTTGCCAAAAAAAAGTTGGCCTTACTTACAAAATGGCGGCCATTTTGATTGACAGGTCAGTCAAAATCACAGATTTTGCGTTTTAACATAGGACTTGCACGAACTTTTCAAACTTTACAAAGGTAGATCGAAAGCTCATGCAAAAATTTATCACCTGTCAAAATTTCAAGTGCTAAAGTGGGTTTTTCGATTTTTGGTGAATTTTTGAAAATCGAATTTAGGCCAAAAATGAGGAAAAAAATCAAAATTTTACCAAATTGACCAAGAAAGCTGAAATTTAGGATATACCCTATTTTCAACATGCCAAATCGATTGGAAACAGTTTCAACCCTTTTTGAGCAGTTCTGGAGCCTTCAGCAGATTTTTGAATTTCGAAATTCCCACAAAATTCCATCAAATTGGAGTTGTAAAGCTAAAATTTATTCTAAAAACTAATTTCAATACGCTACGAAGTAGTGCAGGTGAATTTCAAGTCGTTTTGAATCCTCCAGCGACTTTTTGAAAATCCCTGAAGCCTCCAGCAGATTTTTGAAACTTTAAATTTTCACAAAATTTCATCAAATGGAGATGGAATGCTGAAATTTACTCTACACTCCAATTTTAACACCCTCTGAAAACGACTTCTGGTGAATTTCAAGTCATTTCAGAGCCTCCAATGATTTTTGAAACTTGAAATATCCCCAAAATTTCATCAAACTAAGATGGATAGTCAAAATTCATTCTGCAAACTAATTTCAATACGCTACGAAGTTGACTGCTGGTGAATTTCAAGTCGTTTTGGAGCCTCCAGCAACTTTTTGAAAGGTTGAATGACGTTTTTTTGGAAAATTGAAATTTCCTATAAAAGTAGCTGGAAGCTTTCAAAACCATATTTTGAAACCACCATGTAGTCTGCGAAGTAAATTTCAGCTAGCCAACTCCATTTGATGAAATTTTGTGAAAATTTAAAGATTCAAAAATCTGTTGGAGCCTCCAGTAATTTTCAAAAAAAGTCGCTGGAGACCCTAAAATGACTAATACCCATCTAAAGTCGTCTTCAGAGGGTGTTAAAATTGGAGTGTAGAGTAAATTTCAGCTTTTTATCTCCATTTGATGAAATTTTGTGAAAATTTAAAGATTCAAAAATCTGCTGGAGCCTCCACTAATTTTCAAAAAAAGTCGCTGGAGGCCCTAAAATGACTAATACCCACCTGAAGTCGTCTTCAGAGGGTGTTAAAATTGGAGTGTAGAGTAAATTTCAGCTTTCCATCTCCATTTGATGAAATTTTGTGAAAATTTAAAGATTCAAAAATCTGCTGAAGGCTCCAGAACTGCTCAAAACGGGTTGAAACTGTTTCCAATCGATTTGGCATGTTGAAAATAGGGTATATCCTAAATTTCTGCTTTCTTGGTCAATTTAGTAAAATTTTGATTTTTTCCCTCATTTTTGGCCTAAATTCGATTTTCAAAAATTCACCAAAAATCGAAAAACCCACTTTAGCACTTGAAATTTTGACAGGTGATAAATTTTTGCATGATCTTTCGATCTACCTTTGTAAAGTTTGAAAAAGTTCGTGCAAGTCCTATGTTAAAACGCAAAATCTGCGATTTTGGCTGACCTGTCAATCAAAATGGCCGCCATTTTGTAAGTAAGGCCAACTTTTTTTTTGGCAAGTTTGCTTTAAAATGTTCCTTAGGATGTCCCCTTTGAAAAAAAAGTTGTCCCGGAGGATCGGCGGGGGGGGGGTGTAATTACTCCTATTGTCATATGCCGGACTATATGTGCAATTAATATTTTTCAATGGAAATTACAAAACATAAAAAAATTGACTAACTTTTTATAACTACAAAAAAAAATTGTTGATGATGATTTGGCAAAAAAAACTTTTTGGGATAATTTTGGCAAAAGTAAAGAATTTTTGCCAACTTTGGCTGCAGGATTTTCTAGAACATTTTGGCAAAAAGTAGGAGTTTTTTTGGCAATTTTTACAAGAGTTAGGAGTTTTTATAATTTTGACAAAAAAATAACTTGTCTACAATTTTTATTTTTCATTTGATTTTATTTAAAATTATCCTCACTTCAACCTTTTTAGGTTATTTCGTGAGTTACATAATAATTTATACAATTTTGTGTCTAAAAGATAATGTGCCAGATTTGAAAGATTTTTAAGAGAAACAATATTTGTTTTATATTTCCTTCTTTCACTGTCGAAGTTGGAATAGTGTAGAATGATATGTTTGACGTCAAATCCATTATCACCACAAAAGGGACATGTCTGAGGTCTTGGTGTCTTCTTTAGGATGTGCTCGTGTGTCACTCTAGTATGTCTGCTAAACACTCTTCTAATCGCTACATTGATGATTTTGATTTCTTTGGATTCTTGTATACAAACAGTTTTAAGGCGTTTTGTGTCTTTTTTAAATGATGCTAGATGGTTGTTTGTTTGATCCCATTCAAATTTCCAATGTTGCAAGATTGCATTCTTCCCGTGGTTTTGGAGATCGTAATACAGAATTATTTCTTTGATGATCAACATTTCTGTTGCTTGTTTTGCCAGTTCATCAGCCTTTGACAAAAACATGACTTTTTTGATAATTTTGGCGAGATTAGGAATTTTTGGAAAGTTTGCAGTAGCGATTTTTCACCCCATACCTTGGGACAACCATTTGAACATGTTTTTTAGGGTAAAATTTGACCTTAAACATTTTTTGTTCTAAACATTTTTCGCATATTTCGCATAATTTTTCAAAAAAAAAGGTGAAAAACATGTATTTTGCAGAGTTTTTTGCAAATATGAGCCTTTCGCAGACACAATTTCAATTTTATGGATTGGTAGGAGGAAAGTACTACTTGTAAAAAGACACATTTTGGTGAAAACAGTTTTTGTGTTCAACCCTTCAATCAGGAGCTGTGGTGGATCAAAGTTTTCTTTAGTCAATTTTACCCCCACAACTATGATAAAAAATGTTGAAAAAAATTACGTTGAAAGGCCCAGGCTTCCCCTCGCGTTTTTTTTGGCTATACTATTCAAGGGAGGGGGGGTCTGTTGCTGGGGGTGGGGGGAAATTCCACTCTAAATTTTTTTGGAGGCACCCAACAATAATCCATTATAATTTTCCAAATGTGGAAACAGGGTCATTTCCCCTATCTTACTTGGGAATACCCTCTATAGCAAACAAAAAGATTTCGAGCTCTCGGAAATTATTTTTCAATTTTTTTTTTTCAAATTTTCGAAGATAGAAAATTGTTTATTGGTGTACACAAGCAGGAGTAGGGATATATATAGGTATATATTTTTTTTACAAAAAATGGGATCCCTGCCGATCCTCCGGGACAACTTTTTTCTTAAAGGGGGAGTCCTAAGGAACATTTCTAGGTCTTGCCCTCAAAAACAAACATGGCTCTACTTACAAAATGACGGCCATTTTGATTGACAGGTCAGCCGAAATCGCAGATTTTGCGTTCCAACATAGGACTAGCATAAAATTTATTAAACCGTACAAAGGTAAATCGAAAGAGCAGGCAAAAATTCATCACCTGCCAAAATTTCAAGTGCTAAAGTGCCTTTTTCGATTTTTGGTGAATTTTCAAAAATCAAATTTTGGCCAAAATGTGAGAAAAAATTAAAATTTTACCAAATTGACCTAAAAAGCTGAAATTTGGGATATACCCTATTTTCGACTTGCCAAATCGATTGGAATCTGTTTCAAACCATTTTGAGCAGTTCTGGAGCCTCCAGCGGATTTTTGAAACTCGAAATTTCCACAAAATTTCATCATAATTGGAGTGGGAAAGCCGAAATTAATTCTGCAAACTAATTTCAATACTCTATGAAGTCGATCGCAGGTAAATTTTAAGTCATTTTGGTGCCTCCAGCAATTTTTTAAAAATTACTGGAGCCTCCAGTAAATTTTTGAAATTCGAAATTCTCACAAAATTTTATCAAATGGAGTTGGAAAGCCGAAATTAATTCTGCATACTAATTTCAATACTCCATGAAATCGACCGCAGGTGAATTTCAAGTCGTTTTGCCTCCAGTAGATTTTTGAAACTCGAAATTCCCACAAAATTTCATCAAATGGAACCGGAAAGCCGAAATTAGTTCTGCAAACTAATTTCAATACGCTATGAAGTCAACTGCAGGTAAATTTCAAGTCGTTTTGAAGCCTTCAGCAATTTTTTGAAAATTATTGGAGCCTCTAGTAGATTTTTGAAACTTGAAATTTCCCCAAAATTTCATCAAATGGGGTTAGAAAGCCGAAACTTACTCTGCAAACTAATTTCAGTACAATAATAATATGAAGTCGACTGCATCATGGTGGTTTCAATTGGTGTTGAAGGTTTCAGCTACTTTTTGGAAGTTTCAATTCTGCTATAAATGCCATGAAACCTTTCAAAAAGTCACTGGAGGCTCAATAAATTACTTGAACCCACCTGAAGTCGTCTTCAGAGGGTGTTAAAATTGGAGTGCATACGTGCATAGGTTATTTCAGCTTTCCATCTCCATTTTGAGGAAATTTTGGGGAAATTTCAAGTTTCAAAAATTTACTGGAGGCTCCAATAATTTTTAAAAATTGCTGGAGGCTCCAAAACGACTTGAAATTCACCTGCAGTTGACTTTATAGCGTATTAAAATTAGTTTGCAGAATTAATTTCGGCTTTCCAACTCCATTTGATGAAATTTTGTGGGAATTTCGAGTTTCAAAAATCCGCTGGAGGCTCCAGAACTGCTCAAAACGATTTGAAACGGATTCCAATCGATTTGGCAAGTCGAAAATAGGGTATATCCCAAATTTCAGCTTTTTAGGTCAATTTGGTAAAATTTTAATTTTTTCTCACATTTTGGCCAAAATTTGATTTTTGAAAATTCACCAAAAATCGAAAAAGGCACTTTAGCACTTGAAATTGTGGCAGGTGGTGAATTTTTGCCTGCTCTTTCGATTTACCTTTGTACGGTTTAATAAATTTTATGCCAGTCCTATGTTGGAACGCAAAATCTGCAATTTCGGCTGACCTGTCAATCAAAATGGCCGCCATTTTGTAAGTAGGGCCACTTTTGTTTTTGAGGACAAGGCCTAGAAATGTTGCTTAGGACTCCCCCTTTAAGAAAAAAGTTGTCCCGGGGGATCGGCAGGGGGTGCAAGTGATCCTTATGCGGGCTCCCCGAATACAACAAATTTCATATTTGAGGAGGAGTTTGGAAAAATTTTGAGGTAATAAAATTTTATAGCAAATTTCTCTCAACTTGGGCTGTTATTTCCGTTTGCATTTTGAAATTTAGCTTTGGAAATCAATGATGACAATATTGTTTTAAGGAGATTTGAAGGAGTCCCTAATTTCCAAAGTGAGCGACGACACGTAGTACTTCATCAAAAATCACGTCTGTCTTAAAAAATAACCAGCTAGGCCTAACTACATACATAGATTTACAAGTCATACGAGTACATCGGTCATATTCCTAGAGATATGTACTTAGATATTTACCTACGCACAAAAGAGGGTGACTTATTCGCCGACATTTTACACGCTCTTCAGTCTAATTGATGTTTGAAAAGTGCCAATGAATACGCAACGCAAAGAAAAGCAAAGCACATCGAGGACGAGGAGGAAAAAAATCAAAATAATGACTCATGTCGATGGACGTACACGAACGTGTTTTTGCTCTGAGCGTAAACTGGTTCCGCGTCGATATTTGTTTATAAAAAGGTTAGCATTGGCGCAGTTCTCGATTCGATATTAACGTACTCCATATTACAATTTAATAGCATCACAGCGCGCCGCATGCTGTTTATTGTATACCTGCCTATATATATACGCGCGATAATGTAAAAATGTAGGTTACCGTGTGAAATAATTTCATAAATTGGTTCAAAAAAGAGAAAAAAAAACACTCATCGCGAAACGCAATACCATCTTTCATCGCGCGTAATTTTAACAAGTTTGCTAAAAATGATGAATTACGTGTGATTGCAGCTATATAATTAGTATATAACGCCTCGTTAGATTATGTGATTTTCCATTTATCGTACACCGCACACCGTTGATTATCGGATTAGATATATAAGATGATTCGCGAAGACGACGACGATGACGATCAGCCTCGCAATCGATGTAATTGAAGAAATCTAAACGAGGTGGCACCGCGACACCCATTTATCTCAATCGTACCTATAACTTATCACAGATGATTTGATTTTGAGAGTTTTTTTCAGAATCGCCCAAGTACCTACTTCTGCTTGGTAGGAAGTCACGCGTTTGTGGGATTCATCAAACTGGAAAAGGAGAACGAGTAGGATGTAGGATGCAACGTACACGATCCAAAATTTCAAATACCTAGGTACATAGTTAGGTCAAGGAAAATCATTTGTAGTACATACTAAAATCAAAATCAAAGTGGAGACTTTATTTGGACTGGAATCAAACGATTTCTCATTTCATAATTTTGATTTGATTTTCAAAATTTAAAAATAAATTGAGAATATAAATGTTGAAAGAAATAGAAATTCAAATCATTCAAGTATCTACGTAAATTTCCTTAGATGTACAAAAGTGATTGACTTTACAGGAGAATCTCATCTCAAGGTATCCGCTGCCGATTTGATCCGAGCAGCGATTTTTGAAAAAAGAAACAGTCTGAAACCCTTATAACAGAAATTTCAGTCGCCCAAGTCGCTTTTTCGATTTTTGGCGAATTTTTGAAAATCCAAGTTTGACCAATTCAGGCGATTTATGCTTTTTTCAAAAAAATCCTGAAACTAATACCACGTCGCCTCTTCTGAATTTTGTACTTTCGAGCCATTCTGGAGCCTACAGCACAATTTTTAATTTCTCCAAAATGTGTGAAAATCGACTCGAGCAGCGAAAAATCGAATCGTGACCTATGCTCGATCTATTCAACAATTTTACCCACATTTGGGCCGATTTCGAGACGGACACCCCGAGTACGTTTTCTTGCCCAGAAATTCTTACTTACAAGAAAAAAAAGGAAAAAATAGAATAAAAAAATCGACGTTTGTAAGAAAATTTGTTTAAATTTGCAGGAATTGCTGTTTCTAGATTAAAATTAACACCCTCGAATCTGAATTTCTCTACTTGGAACCTTTCTCGAGCCTCTATAGCGATTTTCAATTTCTCCAGAATTTTGAAATTTCCACAGAAAGCGTGGAAGTTGAAATCAACTTGGGTAGCTAAAAATCGAGGTGTGGCTTGTACTCATCCGTTTAACGCGGTTTTTTGACCAGAATATTTGTGAGGAAAAAAGTAGAAAAATATCTCGAGAAATCAAAAATTCATTTTAGCAAGATAATTTTTGAAATTCGCAGGAATTTCTGTTTTTACATTGAATGACAGTTTCTTGTCATGCTGGAGTCATTTAAAAATTTCTGGAAAAATTGAAAATCGTATCAGAGGTTCCAGAATAGCTCGAATGTGTGGAATTTGGATGGGGGGGGGGAGGTGATAGTAGTTTCAGGACTAATTTTCATCAGTTTTACTAAATAATTCTTTTTTGAATCGGTTACCCTCAAAATAACCAACCCACTTAATGCCAACACAAAAATTTCCCTTGCCAGTAAATTTTTTGAATTTTTAAAATTTTCAAAAATCAAAAAACGAACTTGAAGATGTTATATACAGAGTGGGCCAAAAGTCAGTACCCCGATTTTCACGTTTTAGTTTTTCTTTAAAAAATCAAAAACTAAGCATCCTAGAAAAAAACTAACGACATCATGTCGATTCGAAATTTAATTCTCTACAACTTTGATGGCATTCATTTTTTTTTTTTTTGGACGCTTCCTTTCGCCTCCAGATCGATTTTTGTGACTTGATGATTTTTATGAAGAAATTGTCAAAAGTTCATTTCAAAGAGTTTTAGTTTTTCTTTAAAAAATCAAAAACTAAGCATCCTAGAAAAAAAACTAACGACGCTACGTCGATTGGAAATTTAATTCTCTACCATTTTGTTTTCATGAAATTTTTTTTTGGACGCTTCCTTTCGCCTCCAGATCAATTTTTATGAAGCTCAGTTGGCAAATTTTTCAAAAATTTTAGTTTTTTGTAAAAAAATCGAAAACTAAGCATCCTAGAAAAAAACTAACAACATTATGTCGATTGGAAATTTAATTCTCTACAATTTTCTTCCATGTAATTTTTTCGTAGGATGCTTCTTTTCACCTCCAGATCAATTTTAATGAAACTTTGCTTGCAAATTTTTTGAAAATTTTAGTTTTTTGTAAAAAAAATCAAAAACTAAGCATCCTAGAAAAAAACTAACGACATTATGTCGATTGGAAATTTGATTGTCTACAACTTTGTTACTTTTTTTTACCATTGTTACAATTTGAAAAAAATTTTAGATGAAGATTTTGAATTTTTGGCAAATTGCCAAATGGAAATAAGAAAGTAAAAACATTGAATTTTTCAAAAGTTCATTTCAAAATATCCAATTGCTAGAATGTCATTAGTTTTTTCTAGGATGCTAGTTTTTGATTTTTTTTTACAAAAAACTAAATTTTAGAAAAATTTGCAAGCAAAGTTTCATTAAAATTGATCTGGAGGTGAAAAGAAGCATCCTACGAAAAAATTACATGGAAGAAAATTGTAGAGAATTAAATTTCCAATCGACATAATGTCGTTAGTTTTTTTCTAGAATGCTTAGTTTTTGATTTTTTTACAAAAAACTAACATTTTCGAAAAATTTGCCAACTGAGCTTCATAAAAATTGATCTAGAGGCGAAAGGAAGCGTCCAATAAAAATTTCATGATAACAAAATGGTAGAGAATTAAATTTCGAATCGACATGATGTCGTTAGTTTTTTTCTAGGATGCTTAGTTTTTGATTTTTTAAAGAAAAACTAAAACGTGAAAATCGGGGTACTGACTTTTGGCCCACCTGTATGTACTCGTACCTAGTTCACGTGCAGTTCGCTGATAACAGAATTTGGGTAATTTTCTACTTTTACTCGATTTTTTTCTCAAAAATTAATTGAAAATGTATTTTTCCATGGAGTTTGATCAAACTATTTGTATCTTTGACAGCGGTACATTGAGAATGGAATTGATTTAATTATCTCACTTTTCAAAGACATTATTCAGAAAGAATACTTTTTGTATGTATTTTATCCATCAATCTACCTCTATTCCATGGGTCCTAAGAGGTTCATGAAAAATGCTGAAGAAATTAAATTCTACAAAAACTCAAGGAGAAATGCCAACTCTGAAATTTTACCAATATTTAGAGAAAAATAAAAAGTGCAAGATAGGTAGGTATATTTGTGGGTTTTTACGTGTACATTATTTTTTTAAAAATAACTACTTACCTATGTACTCTATTAGAGCTCACCTAATCTCATTTCATTAAATTACCATCAAAACTAATTAGGTAGGTACTTTATTACCATCTTTCATAAAACAATAGGAGAGATTTAAAATCTTACTGATAAGTCCTCGTCAGTCGTCATATTCGGAGCTTGACAATTAATTTCGTTCATTGAATGAATTATTATTCGAAATATGTACTTACGTTTAGAAAAAATATTATCTATTACTTTTTATACAAGTCTCCAGAGAGGCAATTTTTTTTTGGCAGACGCGTGACGAAGTGATTTGTTGTGTGGAGGGGGGGACTGAAATTTCCCAACTTTTCACCCCAGATGTTCCATTTAGGATTTTCCAGCTAATTGACCAGTTGTGGTTTGAACAAATTTTAGAAGGGGATAATTACTTATTCAAAATTGTCAAAAACGATGCCTTAATACATACTTAGTTACAAAAAATCTGAATTGATATTTTTAAAAAGAACTAAGTTTGGCAAAAATTAGAAATTGTTTCCGAATTTTCGGCGAGAAATAACACATTTTTGATATTTTAGTAAAATGGCACTTTTTGGCAGGTTTGGTTGGAATACATTAGAGAGACTTCTTTTTTTTTTTTGGAAAATTTCTAGTAAAACAACATTATATTTGATGTGTGAACTGTGAAGTCAATTTTTCCATTTTTTAACTTGAGTTGGAGAAATAAATATAAAAATGATCTGGTTATATAGCGAAGCGAGGGCGAAAGCTTTTGAAAATTTATTATTCAATAAGAGTAAAAACCCATGATTTTTGGTAATTCTTTGATTATATCCCAGCTTACACAATTTCTTCCCAAGGTATCCCAAATTTCCCAATTTTTTATCCAACATCACCCAAGTTTTCCCAAGAATTCCCAATTTTTCGCCAAAAAATTTTCTTTTGTGGAGAGGAGGGGGTAAGACACCCCCTCCATCTCCAATTCCGTTTGGTTTGGCACGCCTATGCAACTATAGGCAGAGGTTTAACTAATGCCATAACATAAAACATCAACAAAATATTTCACCATTACAATACAAAAATCATCAGCATCTTCGCTTGAATTATTTTTTCCGCGAATTCAGTATCCGCGATACAAGCATAAGCGTAGAATGATTGCAAAGAAAGACCTATAAACGTCAGTTTATCACTATCAATATATTAACTCGTACGTAGAAGTGCCTACATCCCACGTATCTTAAATGATGAAAATGAAAACAAAATTTTCCATAGATTTGATATTACTCGTATTATGCTTACATACCTACCTAAATTGTTTCCTACGTATAAGCGTACGTATTTTTCTTCACATTATAGGCCTCTGGTATACTTACTCACGTAGGTAGGTACAATATTTGGTCTTATATAAATGAAATACGTGAGACGATTAAGTTTCGGTTAAAAGACGACTTTATTATTTTTATGAAAAAATCTCATCATAAGTGAAATATCGACGCGGTGGTAGGTATTATTTACAATCGCGATAAGAATAGCTCGTTAATTTGTATTATTTACGGCATATTGAGTATAACTACACAACGGATCGTTTACTCGTTTAGATTAAAAGCGTGATCAAAGACGAACGAGTTCGCGATGGTAAAGTACCTAATAATTTATTCGACGATGTGTATACTCTGCAAAGTTCACAATGTCTCTACCCTCTCGGCCCTCGTCATTCTCACCTACCTCGTGTAAATTAGGATGTCGATGTACGGTAAGGTGGTCTTTACTTGTACCTGTACCTGATGGGTACTTTTTTCTTTATCTTTCTCTATTTTAATGTAATTTCTACAGGGATTGTAAACAAGGTTTTTAGTTTTTTAATTTATTCAAATTTTTAAAATTCCAGTCCTAAAAAATTTCAATTAAACCGTTTTAAATCCAGAAATTTCTTTAACATTTGTAAATAGGTAGGTATTACCTACGTTTATAATTGTCGAAGTAACAATTACTATTTGGAGAATAATTTTCCAATTGTCCAGAAATCTATTCAAAATCACATTGCCATTCAATAATAATTCCTATCGAATAAGAAGTTGCACATAGCTAATTGGACAACTGTCCCAAAATTTGCTAGAAATTTATTCATAACTCAATATTGTGTAGAAAATATTTTTATTTAGCGATGAATATTCAAAAAATTTGTAGACAAAAATTGGTTTGAAATGGAAAGCATCTTAAAATCACTGAAGAAAGTCGTACAGTATCCGAAAGCCACTTCGAAATTGCCCAAAAGTTCAGAATTTAGAGAAACTCATGTCTTGATAAATTGGGCAAAAATCATTAAAAGTAAACCATTTTATTGGAAAAGTTTGAAAAATAAAAATTATGAGTTCAATTTTATTTTTTCCCTCAAATTTTGGGAAATTTTCTATTTTTTTTTCATTTGGGGCATCAAAAACTGTTCTCAAAAGAAGATTTTGGTCAAAATTTGAAAAATGTACAAAATATAAGTAATTATGTCAAAATGTGCACTTGAAAAATAATGTTAAGGTCATTTTATGGATCTTGACCCGAAATATGCAAAACAAAAATCTGCAGCCTGGTTATGACTTGAGGATTTTTGACCGCCTGTTCAAATTGGAGACAGATATCCCGAGTTGCTCCCTTATAAAACGAAATGTTGACCTTTTTTAACTTTGAGATGGGGGGGGGGGGGCTTTTGAAGTGACACAGGTACTCCGATTTGTATGAAACCAGATTAAATCGTAGTACATGAGAACATGTCCCAAGGTCCCCATTTTCAAAATTTTGATTTCTAAAATTCATTTTTGGATTTTTGGTCAATTTTTTAAAACTCAAAACATTTACAAAAGCTGAAAGTAGGGGCAATTTTCAACTTTTTTGCAATGTTTTTTCCAAACAAAGTGAGCTCAAGAGACAAATCACTTCATTTCAACCCACCAATTCGAAAACTTCCAATTTTAGACCACTCTGGAGCTTTCAGTAAGTTTTACCTAAATTTTCTTCGAAAATTTCAAAATGCTCTGGAAGGAACAAATGTGAACTTCATCACCTATGATTTGGTTGGTATTCATAATAATGATAAATTCTAAATTCATTTTTGGTAATTCCAAAGCAATTTGAAATTTCTGGAGAAAATTGAAAACTCGCTGGAGACTCCGGGATGGTTAAAAAAAAAAAAATACATTCCAAGGCCGAATTTCAGATGCTAGATTTTGGTTTTTAATTTTTGGTCAATTTTAGAAAAAATTCCTGTTCAGTTCATTTCCCCCCAAAAAAATCAAATTTTGATAAAATTGGGTTGAGAAGGTCAAATTTGGTTCGAATTCCATTTCTGAGCCTCTTAAATCGATTGGTGATGGTTTTAAGCTGTTTGCAGTAGCCTGCCCAGGGGAAGCTTAAATTTTTTCCAGTTTTCAAGAAACAGGTTCTATACAAAAGTATGAAGACTTGAATTTGCAAAAAATTACTTTGTCAAATTGGAGTAATGAAGACGTCTAATGCAAGTTCTGAATTACATTTATCATTTTTTTTTGTGATAGGTATTAAAAAAGAAAAAAAAGAAAAGAAATAGAAATCCAAAAATACGCTGGTAGCTCTAAAATAAGGTACCTACCTGAAATCACTGCCAATCGATTGGAGAAGTCAAAAATAAAATAAATTGTTAACATAAAGTTTTCAGCTTATGTACATACAATGAACTTTACCACTTGAACTTTGAATTGGTGGTATATTTTTGATTGAATTTAATCTCAGTTCGATAAAATTTTGAATTTTTCATCTGGAATAGGTTTTTAAATTTTCAAACGTCGAAAAATTAAATTATGGGTCTAAAATTTTACCTGAAGGCGTTTTTTCAATTTTTTGATCGATTATTCTTGTAAGATTAGTATCCTAAACCACGCACAACAAGTAAATACGTACATATTTACCACATAATCTTACCAAACACAGACACTTTAAAAGGTTCAGAATTCGTATTCTGGAAATTGAATTGATTCCTTCGATCATAATCGTGATTCGGATTCGGGTACAAGTATCCATTGAAAGTCTGCAGTCCATCGTTAATAGGCAAATCTCCAAATTTGGGCAACGGCTCGGATACCTTCGACGGAGGTGTTAGATACGTTATCGGAGTAGATGTTTCAAATTTCCTTCCAAAATCTGGCTGATTTTTACACTCATTCGAGCCGATACTGCACAAGTAATCGTTATCAAACACATAGACTGGTTTGAGTACCCGCGACACGTTCACTTTAGGGATTTCAACCGAGGCTTCGGTGCTTTTGGAGAAGTACGCGTTTAAATTTTGGAAAAATCGTTTAGGTCGATCAACAGTCGCGTGTTCGTTGTCACTGCAGACTACACGAATTAGGATTACGATCGAGGTAACAATATTATGGTACTTGAGGAGGATCATTTTTTTGCAAAAGAAAAAAAAACAATAATCGAGTTGACGCGACGATGTCAATACATCGAGTGAAATTCATATCGACCATGGAGAATTTTATTTTCTCCTTTTGGGTGATTTTTTTGTTTATTTATTACGTTCAACCAGGTAGTGTACCACTAAATCACGATTAGGGAACTTTTAATTGATTCGTGACTTGGAAGATGTCGCGACTCGTGACACGTTACCTATCTATATGTATTCTACGGGTGAAAAACACATTAAGTGTAGATTTTTGCACCAAAATACGATGCCAAAATGCACCCATATGGGCAAATCGATCGTCGTGTATGATTTACATATTTCGAGGTGAAAGTTTTTTACCTACTAGTAGACGAATTAATCACCCAGGTGGACGATTTCGTTCAACTTTTCATCGACTCGATCATCATCGATTGAAACACAGGGTAGGTACAGGACGACGACATTTATTATAATTTCGTTAATGACGAATTAGAATAAAGAATGCTCTCGACTGTACCACGCCTCTCATCTTATTCAGAATTAATTATTCATCTGTATCTATCACGTCCATTAAAAATTCACACAGCGTCCTATGAACTCGTATACTGGTCTCTTTGTATGGCGACAAAACAAAGCGTTTTCTAATTTTGCATTTTTTCCGAATAATTAAAATCGCATCTACGGGTAGGTAGGTATAGATTAGTCGAACTCGAGAAGTCATACTGTATTCCGTGTACCGACTATTGTTTCGTATTTCGCGTCAGTCGCGAACAAATAATCGTCTGTTTTTTATTTTGTTTTGTGTTTTTTTTTGCCCATCTTGTCCTCTCTCTTTCCCAGGTGAATAAATGCGCTCAGGTTGAGGATGATGCTACGCGACAAGCTGCAAATCACAACCATAAAGATAAAGATAGTAAATTGTAGTATCACGAACGCGATGCGATACGATGTAGCTGCGGTCGCCGCGATAAAATGACAATTAATTTCCATCAAACAGCAGGAAGTTGTTCGATTTGAAGCGAAACATTCGACAAAACGATTAACCACTAACGAGAATTACCGTACACGAACGTGTATCCGTGACTCTTGATCTTGAATATACGCATAAGCGTAAGACGAGATCAGTGTTCAGAGTTTGCATAGCCTTCAAATTACAAAATTTCAAATGAGAAATTGAATACAATTTTGGGGTCCTGACCCTCGAAATTTTTTTCTAATGTGTGGTGACTGCTTGGTGAATCCTGGTGACTTCTGGAGACAGATTCACCAGAATTCACAGATTCACCAGAATTCACCAGGTGGGTTTTTTGTCTTTTTTATGGCCAATTGGTGGTTAAAAAACCACCAGAATGTCCTCAAGAGCCTTTGAAAAATTATTTTGAATGCCTGGTGACTCCTTGGTGAGTCTTGGTGACTTCTGGTAACAGATTCACCAGAAGTCACCGAGTGGGTATTTTGTCTTTTTAGAGGCGAATTTATGATGAAAACCCCACTAGAATGTCCCCAGAGCCTTTGAAAATTATTTTGAACGTCTGGTGACTTCTTGGTGAGTTCTGGTGACTTCTGATGACGGATTCGTCAGAATTCACCAGGCAGGTTTTTTGTCTTTTCAAAGGTGAATTTATGATGAAAAAACCACCAGAATGTCCTCAGAGCCATTAAAAATTATTTTGAACGTCTGGTGACTCCTTGGTGACTTCTGGTGACAGATTCACCAGAATTGACCAGGTGGGTTTTTTGTCTATTTTATGGCCAATTGTTGGTTAAAAAACTACCAGAATGTCCTCAAGAGCCTTTGAAAACCTTGGACCTATCTTGAGGGGGGGGGGGATGGGGTTCCGGAATGCTCCTAACAAAAATGCATGTTGGGCTCAAATTGCAGCTGGATATCCTAAATTTAGAGGTTGAAAATCCTCAATCTTGTGCAACAGCTAAATGTTACAAATACCTACTTATGTACTTATGTAACAGATTGCTTAAAATAAATTATCTCTCTTCGGATATCTTATGAACTTTTCCGAGGGAAGCTCAAATGTCTACGAACTCTGGCGTAAGGTAGCTGGGAAAAGGGCACATTTGATGGAAATAATAAACTTCAATTTTCATTTGCATGTTTCATTTACTCAACTGCCATTTTATGGTTCAGAATTGCCCATTGTAATACTTTCTGAACATCGCCAAACATGCACATGGAGGAGGTACCTACAATAAAGATGTACACATAGGTGCATTCACATAGGACAATTAATTACAATCTACACCTGTTACGTAATTACTTAATTCCAAGCTAGTGACTTCTGGTGAATCATGATGACTGATTCACCAGAAGTCACCAGAATTCACCAGAACATTGAATTCATACCCTGATGACTTTTTGGTGACAGATCCACCAAGAAATGGTCATATTTGAGCGATTCTGTAATCCTGGTGACTGCTGGTGAATCAGTCGCCAAGACTCACCAGAAGTCACCAGGTTTACAAAATCGCTCAAATATGGCCACTTCTTGGTGGATCTGTCATCAAAAAGTCACCAGGGTATAAAATATGACTTTCCTAAATCCAGGTGAATTCTGGTGACTTCTGGTGAAACAGTCACCAAGATTCACCGGAAGTCACCAGGTTTACAAAATCGCTCCAATATGGCCACATCTTGGTGGATCTGTCAGCAAAAAGTCACTAGGGTATAAAATATGACTTTTCTATATCCAGGTAAATCCTGGTGACTTCTGGTGAATCAGTCACCAAGATTCACCAGAAATCACCAGGTTTACAATATCGCTCAAATATGGCGACATCTTGGTGGATCTGTCACCAAAAAGTCACCAGGGTATGAAATATGTCTTTTCTATGTTCTGGTGAACCTCAGTGACTTCTGGTGAATCAGTCACCAAATTTCACTAGAAGTCACCAGGTTTACAAAATCGCTTCAATATGGCCACATCGTGGTGGATCGGTCACTAAAAAGTCACCAGGGTATGAATTCAATGTTCTGGTTACTCCTGGTGACTTCTGGTGAATCAGTCACCAGGATTCATTAGACGTCACCGGGTTTATAAAATTTTTCAAATATGGCCACTTCTTGGTGGATATGGCAACAAAAAGTCACCAGGGTATGAATTCAATGTTCTGGTTAATTCTGGTGACTTCTGGTGAATCAGTCACCAAGATTCACCGGAAGTCACCAGGTTTACAAAATCGCTCCAATATGGCCACTTGGTGGATCTGTCACCAAAAAGTCACCAGGGTATAAAATATAACTTTGCAATGTTCTGGTGACTTCTGGTGACTTCTGGTGAATCAGTCACCAAGATTCACCGGAAGTCACCAGGTTTACAAAATCGCTTAAATATGGCCACTTCTTGGTGAATCTGTCATCAAAAAGTCATCAGGGTATGAATTCAATGTTCTGGTGAATTCTGGTGACTTCTGGTGAATCAGTCACCAGGATTCATTAGACGTCACCGGGTTCATAAAGTTGCTCAAATATGGCCACTTCTTAGTGGATCTGGCAACAAAAAGTCACCAGGGTATGAATTCAATGTTCTGGTGAGTTCTGGTGACTTCTGGTGAATCAGTCACCAAGATTCACCGGAAGTCACCAGGTTTACAAAATCGCTTAAATATGGCCACTTCTTGGTGGATCTGTCACCAAAAAGTCACCAGGGTATGAATTCAATGTTCTGGTGAATTCTGGTGACTTCTGGTGAATCAGTCACCAGGATTCATTAGACGTCACCGGGTTTATAAAATTGCTCAAATATGGCCACTTCTTGGTGGATCTGGCAACAAAAAGTAACCAGGGTATGAATTCAATGTTCTGGTGAATTCTGGTGAATTCTGGTGACTTCTGGTGACTTCTGGTGAATCAGTCACCAAGATTCACCGGAAGTCACCAGGTTTACAAAATCGCTCCAATATGGCCACTTCTTGGTGGATCTATCAGCAAAAAGTCACTAGGGTATAAAATATGACTTTTCTATATCCAGGTGAATCCTGGTGACTTCTGGTGAATCAGTCACCAAGATTCACCAGAAATCACCAGGTTTACAAAATCGCTCAAATATGGCCACTTCTTTGTCTCTTCACATTTAGGTTATAATTACAGGTTCTTTCATCTTTGCAATAATTGTGAGAAGAGACCTAATACAAGCCCTTTGAAAAGTTAATATCACCGCATACTCAATCAACTCGAACATACGAACGTAGCTATCGACGATAGGACTCACGTAGGTATGTACACAATACTCGTCAACATCTTAGCAGCAAACAACTGATGAAAAAATACGTAAAAAAAGTGCAACCATCATACTCTGGTTGGTAATTCCAGGCATAGGCAATGGGTTTAAATGTAAAAGTAAGTAAATCTATCTCTAAATACACCGTTCATCAATGCAGCATTGCAGCTAACACGAGTAAAGGTAAGATATACCTCGTATAAATCCACGAATGTATGAGATACATTGACTGCAGATCATTCTGTAGGTAGCAGGTACATTGAGCGTTTACACATTTCGACAAAAATACCTCAACGAGCCGAGCAAAAAAAGCAACGTTTACCTAGGCATTGTTCATTCCGCGAGCGTTAAATCTTGGTTAAACTGACCAATTTCGTTAAACATGTTCCAATTTCACCGATACACTAAACGTGTTAATGACACATTTCCAATCTGTAGCATACCGTTATTTATACCTACTCCGGCGCGTATCGCGAGTCTCGAGCACCACCGCATCCATTTCCACACACAGCTCGTCGCATCGTATCGCGCGGATAAAAGCAGAATACGAGAAGAAGAAGATGGCAGAAAAAAATAAACACATTTTAATGCACATATACACGAGCAAGAGCATTCAAAAACCTCCTCAACATTGAAAAATCAGAATTACTGTAGAATGGAGGGAAAAAAATATACACGATTCTGCCAAGTGGTGCGGCTGCCTTATGGTTGTAGGTACCTACACTCGTCTTAACGAAATCGTGCGTTACCATTTGATATATCCAATAAAATTAGAGTGTTTCCGTAATCAATAACGTATAATCTACTCTTCTTCTTTACGAAAGGTCACAATAACAACGAGGCGGTTTTTTTTTTAAATACTTGATAAAATGTATGCACCGAGAATACTCTATAGAGGTACCTGCCTTGTTTCGATTTACGTGTTTAGAGTCTAACTGTACATATTATACCTATAGTTGGCAAGATTTTGGTCAATTTTCCAATGAAAACCAAGTACCTTTAAAGATACTACGCGATCGTTAAAAAACACGATGAAGAAATTATCGAATATGTTCGCAAGGTGCGTCCATTAAGTAACTAGGTATTGGATTTGGACTCGCGTAGTCAGTTGAGGCATGGCCTTTCAAAATCAAAGCCGCGATACAGGTTTACGATATCGTATAAATAGTTAACGCGTTTTTAACTCTCTTTTCAACGCGCCGTTTAATGATCATGTTCCAGAATTTACTCTGCTGAGGCTATCATCACACGTCGCAGATCTTTTCAGTTTTTTTTTTCGACCATATTTGATCGCGATAAGAACCAACGATACTGTACGCGTCGATAGGTATGTAATTTAAAAGCGAAATTTTAATCTGATTTAATTATCACGTAGTTATTCGACATGTAATTGCTATATTGATCGACAAATTATATCCTATCGGTACTTACCGATGATGAGACTTGGTTCTAGAACTCATTGATGTGTGCGTGTGGCCGGAATATAGGTATAGGTAAAGTATACGATGCCTGAATGTGTAGGTACTCGTATTAGCGTACGTATGGCATCGTATTTCCTGATAATCTCTCTCTTCGTTTCATCTTCTTCCTGTAATGTAAAAATAAACGATACGGATGATTAATTGTCGAGCAATTATCGGCTATATATTAATGAATATAAGTAAACGTCTTACGCCTGATTTGTACCAGATATTCGGATTATTCGCGTTTTAAAAATTTCATTTTTTAATCGCTCTCATATTGTAATGTACTCTCTAAGTAAAACTGAAAAGGTCAGCGATTGTTTTAACATACGAGACAATACGAGGAAGACATCAGGAAGAAGTTGATTTCAATATGAAAGTGCGAGTATCAATGATGAATTGATGACAGATGAGAAATGAGTTCATTTTCAAGTTTAAAATTATAAATATTATTTTTTGAAGAAAAATCCGAAGAGCGTCCAAAAATACACCAATATGTCAAATATTTATGTCAAATTTCGGGCACTGAATTTCATTTCTCGATTTTTTAGACAGTTTTGAAAAATATAAAGGTTTAATATTTACAACTTTTGCAAATTGAGGTAGGGGTAATGGTACTACTTTTTCCCTCTTAAGGGGGTCATTCCATGTCAATTCGATCAAGAAGTACTAAGGGGAGCTTGGCGATTTAAAAAAAAATTGTTTGTGGAAAGATCCTCTGAAGCAATGACCAACAGCGCAAATCGCAGCCCTGTAGCCCTCTTTTAAAGGCTGCTAGGGAGTGTCAAAGTTTTCAGTGAACTTGAAATATCATCCTTTTCAGCAGTGGATTACTCGATAATCGCGATACCTACCTAAATGGAACTTTTCCCAATAGTTAAAAGGTTTGAAAGGCTTTTTGGTGACATCACACAAATCAGTGTTGCCACTTTTTTCGCACAAAAAATTAGCTCGAAAAGTTTCAAAACGTAATTTTCATATCATTCCGAATCTCAAAAATTCTGAAAAAAAAATATATTATTATGAACAACTTTTTATGCTGAACAACATATTGAAAAATTGGAATGGCATTACCTATTTTGGAAAATCAATTTAAAAAAATTGAAAGTTTGCGAAAAAATGTGATTTTTAGATCTAAAACATAAAAAAGAGTTTTGATTGGCGAAGTTGACCCCTTTGAGCCCTATTTTTACTTTATCGTTGAAAAAGTTGAAATTTTTTTTTTACCCAATAAAATAAACTCATCACAAAAAAACAAAATTCAAAAAATAAACGAATTTTAATTTTTTGCTATGAATATGATTTTTATCAACTTTTTTTTACGAAATACAGTGTCTGTCACACACACTTGTTTTAAACAGTGTCTGTCACAAACACTGGTCAGTGTCTGTCACACACACTTGTTTTAAACAGTGTCTGTCACAAACATTGGTTCTGAACAGTGTCTGTCACAAACACTGGTTTTGAACAGTGTCTGTCACAAACACTGGTTTTAACCAGCATCTGTCACAAAAAACTGGTTTTAAACAGCATCTATCACAAAAACTGGTTTTAAACAGTGTCTGTCCCAAACACTGGTTTCAAACAGTGTCTGTCACAAACACTAGTTTTGAACAGTGTCTGTCACAAACACTGGTTTCAAACAGTGTCTGTCACAAACAGAGGTTTTAAACAGCGTCTGTAACAAACACTGGTTTCAAACAGTGTCTGTCACAAACACTGGTTTTAACCAGCATCTGTCACAAAAACTGGTTTTAAACAGTGTCTGTCACAAACACTGGTTTTAACCAGCATCTGTCACAAAAAACTGGTTTTAAACAGCATCTGTCACAAAAACTGGTTTTAAACAGTGTCTGTCACAAACACTGGTTTCAAACAGTGTCTGTCACAAACAGAGGTTTTAAACAGTGTCTGTAACAAACACTGGTTTCAAACAGTGTCTGTCACAAACACTGGTTTCAAACAGTGTCTGTCACAAACACTGGTTTTAAACAGTGTCTGTCCGAACACGGGTTTCGATCAGTGTCTGTCACAAACACTGGTTTCGATCAGTGTCTGTCACAAACACTGGTTTCGATCAGTGTCTGTCACAAACACTGGTTTCGATCAGTGTCTGTCACAAACACTGGTTTCGATCAGTGTCTGTCACAAACACTGGTTTCGATCAGTGTCTGTCACAAACACTGGTTTCGATCAGTGTCTGTCACAAACACTGGTTTTAAACTGTGTCTGTCACAAACACTGGTTTTAAGCTGTGTCTGTCACAAACACTGGTTTCGATCAGTGTCTGTCACAAACACTGGTTTTAACCAGCATCTGTCACAAAAAACTGGTTTTAAACAGCATCTATCACAAAAACTGGTTTTAAACAGTGTCTGTCACAAACACTGGTTTCAAACAGTGTCTGTCACAAACACTAGTTTTGAACAGTGTCTGTCACAAACACTGGTTTCAAACAGTGTCTGTCACAAACAGAGGTTTTAAACAGCGTCTGTAACAAACACTGGTTTCAAACAGTGTCTGTCACAAACACTGGTTTTAACCAGCATCTGTCACAAAAACTGGTTTTAAACAGTGTCTGTCACAAACACTGGTTTTAACCAGCATCTGTCACAAAAAACTGGTTTTAAACAGCATCTGTCACAAAAACTGGTTTTAAACAGTGTCTGTCACAAACACTGGTTTCAAACAGTGTCTGTCACAAACAGAGGTTTTAAACAGTGTCTGTAACAAACACTGGTTTCAAACAGTGTCTGTCACAAACACTGGTTTCAAACAGTGTCTGTCACAAACACTGGTTTTAAACAGTGTCTGTCCGAACACGGGTTTCGATCAGTGTCTGTCACAAACACTGGTTTCGATCAGTGTCTGTCACAAACACTGGTTTCGATCAGTGTCTGTCACAAACACTGGTTTCGATCAGTGTCTGTCACAAACACTGGTTTCGATCAGTGTATGTCACAAACACTGGTTTTAAACTGTGTCTGTCACAAACACTGGTTTTAAGCTGTGTCTGTCACAAACACTGGTTTCGATCAGTGTCTGTCACAAACACTAGTTTCGATCAGTGTCTATCACAAACACTAGTTTCGATCAGTGTCTGTCACAAACACTGGTTTCGATCAGTGTCTGTCACAAAAACTAGTTTCGATCAGTGTCTGTCACAAACACTGGTTTCAAACAGTGTCTGTCACAAACACTGGTTTCGATCAGTGTCTGTCACAAACACTGGTTTTAAACTGTGTCTGTCACAAACACTGGTTTTAAGCTGTGTCTGTCACAAACACTAGTTTCGATCAGTGTCTGTCACAAACACTGGTTTTAAACAGTGTCTGTCGCAAACACTGGTTTTGAACAGTGTCTGTCACAAACACTGGTTTTAAACAAGAAGTTCATTTCATCGAGTGAAAGGGGTTTTTCAATCTTTTAAATGGATACGTATAGATAGGGGTCTAATGGGTCAACTTCACCAGTCAAAACTTTTTTTCATATTTCAACTCAAAAATCGAATTTTTTCGCAAAATTTCAATTTTTTAAAATCAACTTTTCCAATTTTTTAATATGTATGTTGTTCACTGTTCAGCATGAAAAGTGGTCCATGATATATTTTTTTCAGAATTTTTGAGAGTTGAACAATATGAAAACTACGACGTACTTTTTAAAACTTTTCGAGCTAATTTTTCGTACAAAAAAAATGACAACACTGATTTTCATGATATCACGAAAAAGCCTTTCAAAATCTCTAATTATTGGAAAGAGTTCCATTTTAGTAAGTATCGCGATTATCGAGTAATCCACTGCTGAAATGTATGATATTCCAAGTTCACTGAAAACTTTGACACCCCCTAGCAGCCTTTAAAAAAGGGCTAGAGGGCTGCGATTTGCGCCATTGGTCATCCCTTCAGAAGGCCTTTCCACAGGAAAAATTTCAAAAAAATCGCTGACTCCTTTTACCATTTCTTGGTCGAATTGACCAGGAATGACCCCAATGCCAAAATTAAAAATTTACAAAAAAATGTTATTGCCTATGTAGTATGTAGTATGTAAGTACTGTTTTTTAAAAGAAAATTTGACAAGAAAGATCATTATAATGAACCCGTTTTTTCAAAAAAAATACATTCTCCTTTGCCTTCATTTTTTAGAATTTTAATGACACTCGTTTCTACTTGATTTGTTTTTAAAAAGCCCATGTTTTATTAGCCAAGGGAAAATTCCGAAAAATGTATTTTTTTACATTTTCCAGACATTAAATAAATGCGAAGAACAGCCTGCAGCTCCAAAATCAAATTTTCCCCGCCAAATTTAATGTAAATGCGTCGTTTTAACCTTCTGCACTATTTGATTTTTCAACATTCGTGAAAGTGATTTTCATAGACGATCTCCTCATTAAAAAAAATAACATTTAATGATATTTTTCAAACAAATAACAAATTACCAAATTAGAACCGAAAATTTTAGAAATGGGAGCCAAGGTTTTTCTCTACCATGAAAAAAAAAACATTATGCTGAACAATTTTTCAAATCATTCTATGAACCAGCCCCTTGAAAGTTATTTTCTAAAAAATAACAATAATGGGTAAAAAGAAAAAATATTTTCATACCAATTATTTTTTGAAAAATAAAGATCACATCATACTCATATTACACTGAATTTTGCAATTTTCCTGCATCTTATAATTTATGATAAAAATCGTTTGATACCTGCGGAGAAATACAGATGCCTGTGATTTTTGTCTTTTTGGGTACAAACGCTTTATGTAAAATGGTTATTTTTGCCTAAAAAGGCTAAAATTTGCTTATTTGGTGTTTTTTTTCATCGTTAAAGCTTTACTGCGTGTAAAGTTGGTAAAATTGCAGTGTAAAAATCAAAAAAATTTCAATTTTTTTCCTTACGTTTGAAAAAAAAAATTTTAGAAAAAAATTGTTCCAAAAAAGAAAACAAGGATGGAAAAACAAAAATATGAAAGTTTCAGTCTTCAATTTTTATAGTTTTTTACTTCACTTTTTTGTTTCAAAAATATCCTTTTTTTTCAACTTTCTTTCTTCTTTTAATTCATTTTGGCTCAAGGTTCAATGTTCAAGTTATACCTGTTACAATCCAAGGTGGATATTATTGGTTTGAAAAGACTTCATTTTGATACAAAACATGGCAGGATTTAATATCAATTTTTTTTTTGTTTTTTTATAGCGCTTAACGCTTATAATGTGTTTGATAGCGCTTAAAAATCCTAGCCCATGTTAATTATGAACACCAGAAGGCGTGGAAATTAATCTGGGCACTTAAAAATTGAGTTCTGACTAATTTTCAATAAGTTTATTTGCAATAGCTGGGATTTTCAGGCGAAAACACCGAGTGTGTTTTTTGACTTTTTTATCAACGAAGTGAAAAATTAAAAAATTAAAAAATTGTCTAATCCTGTAGGAATTTTTGAAATTTTTACGAATGGCCGTTCCTTGCCCAAAAACTGCTCTTTGCTTCGGTGCAATATTTTCAACGCTTTCTTAGCCATTTAAATAAAAATAAAAATCCAAAACTGAACTTGAGCATCTAAAATTTTGGAAAGGAAAAAACTATACTTACAGTGACGTTTTAAAGCGTTCTGATTTGATTTCATGTACCCGGGTTGTCGATCTACAACCCCTCCCCTTCCCCTCGCCCAATTAGTCTAGATATTCTATAGGTAGGTTTTTACTTTGTGATATTTTGCGATCTTTATTCAAAGTTGGTATTTTATTTTCAAATTTCACACCGCGAGACGGGTTCATTTTATCGCACTTATCACACTCGCGCATTAATTCTCGTCTCTAAGGTAGAGGTACTTTATTGGTCTGGCGGTACAATTAAGTTTCGATTAGTTTCCATGAACTTGGAAAGTTCTGTGTAGCCCCATAAGCTACTTATTAAATAGCCTGTTCCGTTACCTTATTACTAATTTATCGGTGAGATCATCGACTATATTTAATTTAGTGCGGGTAGAATAAATACGCGAATGCATTTTATTGCATATTCTATGTCGATGCTGTTATCGTTTGACCCATATGTAGTAGTATGAGTACTTACCTACTCGTATAAATAACTAAATTGAAACCTAGTATGAGTAGTGTAGTAGGTCCAAGATAAATATGTATCTGCCAGCACATCTTACCTATAGTTCTCATTCATTATACGCATCTCGTCGAAAATTTTCCGCGGTAATTTCAAGCCAAAGTGGGAAAACTTAATTCTTTACATTTTGCGATGATTTAAAGCGCGCCGCGCCGCGCTGCACCGTTGACAAATTACATTTTAATTTTACTCTCTTCGAGCTGATGAGAGCGCTCAGTCTCACCGCGGCTAAAATGCGGGTAAAGTAAAATTATACCTAAACGGGCGTACCTTATTGTCTATTAAATACGACACGATTCGATTTATTTGCGTAATTTTAGTCCAGTTATTTCTGGCGATAAAATTATTTAACGTTATAATGTAATATTAATTAGACGGAGGTATTTTGATGACGACGACGACGTCGACGATCTCATAGTCTCTCTCTCAGTCTCTCAGGTACATAGCATAGCACACAGCACACAGCAACCCGTTAAAACTACCGCACGAATTTCACATAGATTTTTCATCTTCGCTATTTTTATACGAAAAAAAATCGAGTCGTTAGTTTACACCATTAAACGATGCGTTCTTCTTTATGTAACCACGTAAGTATATTACTTTATAATGTGAAATTACCTACAAATCTTCTTCGAGAGCATTACCGTGCTCTGGTATTCTCTCTTACAAATACGCCTTCGTTCATGTTGATGTTTTGTTAGGTACCTACTAGAGAAAAAAAAACCTCTCTCGTCTCTATTGTAGTATGTGTATATGTAGGTACTTCTACTAATACAGCGTGTGATGTAGATACTTGTATGTATTGTATGTAGTACCAAACACCACAGTTCCCCGAATCTCCAAACAACATGTGCCTCGGAAGCGATTGTCATTCTTGGCATTTTTTTTGTACATATGCAAAATGTAGCGTACCTGAGAGTGGTATTTTTATGCGATTTTAATGAGCATTTTTTAGCTCAAGAGAAGCGTATAAGAATTTTTAAATGGTCTATTTGGTATTCTCGGTGTTTAATTAATATCGCCACGGAGTAGTAAATTTGAGAAAAGAAGATACCTTTACACCAATAATGATGGTTGCTTTTGTAGGAGGCATACGAGTACTCGTAAATGACCTTTTCACATGGAATTGGCGTGACCGGGTCAGTTCCATAAGCTACCGTATCTGGTCAATGCGAAACTGGGTATTCGGAGATGAGTATTGAAGAATTAAAATTCTTTTCCAGTTTTCGTGCACTCGAAATCAGTTAGTTCGATGCAAATTTCTTCTCGTTTGGTTTAGATGAAGGTATGATAAAGAGAACCCGTGTAGTTATGTATCCAATGAAATAATGGGCCAAGTGTATATTTTTTAATACACACAAAAAGCTAGGAAGTCAATAGGTTGGGTCATTTTCTAACTTTTTTCAAATTTTGATAGAGCCAGTCAAAAAAATTAGGGCTGGACAAACTCTTTTTGAAAATAGGTTAACTCTTGAGTCGATTCAGATCGTTTTGAATCGATGGCTCTTTTTAGAGAGTTTAAATATTTTTCAAACTCCTTTTCAACTACTTCCCAGTTTGATAAAAATATAATTTTTGGAGTCACGAGGACTTTCTGGTGGTTTTTACACCATAAATTCATCTTTAAAAAAAGGTTAAAAACTCACTTGGTGGCTTCAGGTGACAGATTCACCAGAAGTCACCAGAGTTCACCAAGGAGTCACCAGGCATTCAATAACATTTTCAAAGACCCTGAGGACATTCTGGTGATTTCTTCACCAACAATTTGCCATAATAATTTCAAAAATCCACTTGGTGACTTCTGGTGAATCTGCCACCAAAAAGTCACCAAAATTCAACACGAAGTCACCAGACATTCGAAATAATATTCAAAGGCTTTGAGGACATTCTGGTGATTTCTTCACCAACAATTTGCCATAATAATTTCAAAAATCTACCTGATGACTTCTGGTGAATCTGCCACCAAAAAGTCACCAGAATCCACCAAGGAGTCACCAGACACTCAAAAAAAATTTCTAGGGTCATGAGAACATTCTGGTGGTTTTTTCAATAAAATCTAAAAAGAAGTCAAAAACACACTTGGTGACTTCTGGTGAATCTGTTACCAGGAAGTCACCAGGTTTCACCAAAGAGTCCCCAGACCTGCAAAATAATTTTTAACGGCTCTGAGGACATTCTGGTGGTTTTTTAACCAACAATTGGCCATTAAAAAAGACAAAAAACCCACCTGGTGACTTCTACCAAGATACACCAAGAAGTCACCAAACGTTCAAAATAATTTTCAAAGGCTCTGAGGACATTCTGGTGGTTTTTTCAGCATAAATTCACCTTTAAATGACAGAACATCCACCTGGTGAATTCTGGTGAATCTGCCACCAAAAAGTCACCAGAATTCACCAAGAAGTCACCAGACATTGGAAATAATATTATTTGAAGGCTCTGAGGACATTTTGGTGGTTTTTTCACTAACAATTTGCCATAAAAAATAAAAAAACCTTCTTGGTGACTTCTGGCGAATCTGCCACCAAAAAGTCACCAAGATCCACCAAGAAGTCACCAGATATTTGAAAAAAAATCGGGTGTCATTAGGACATTCTGGTGGGGTTTTAACCATAAATTCTTCTTAAAAAAGTCACCAGAATTCACTAAGGAGTCACCAGGCATTCAAAAAAAAATTTCAAAGGCTCTGTGAGGACATTCTGGTGATTTCTTCACCAACAATTTGACATAAAAATTTCAAAAATCCACTTGGTGACTTCTGGTGAATCTGCCACCAAAAAGTCACCAGAATTCACCGAGAAGTCACCAGACATTTGAAATAATATTCAAAGGCTCTGAGAATATTTTTGTGGTTTTTTCAATAAATTTATCTAAAAAGAAGTCAAAAACTCATGGAGAATCTGTTACCAGGAAGTCACCAGATTTCACAAGAGAGTCACCAGGCATTCAAAAAAATTTCAAAGGCTCTGAGAACATTCTGGTGATTTTTTTTACCAACAATTTGCCATAAAAAAAGACAAAAAACCCACCTGGTGACTTCTGGTGAATCTGCCATCACAAAGTCACCAGAATTCACCAGACATTCGAAATAATATTCAAAGGCTCTGAGGACATTTTGGGGAGTTTTTTTCACCAACAATTTGCCATAAAAAACCCTTCTTGGTGACTTCTAGTTTATCTGCCACCAAAAAGTCACCAGGATCCGCAAAGAAGTCACCAATAGGACATTATGGTGGGGTTTTAACCATAAATTCATCTAAAAAAAAGGTCATCTGTCACCAGAAGTCACCAGAATTCATCAATGAGTCACCATGGCATTCAAAAAAAATTTCAGAGCTCTAAGGACATTCTGGTAATTTCTTCACCAACAATTTGCCATAAAAATTACAAAAATCCACTTGGTGACTCCTGGTGATTCTGTCATCAAAAAGTCACCAGTATTCACAAAGGAGTCATCAGACACTCAAAAAAATTTCTAGGGTCATGAGGACATTCTGGTGGTCTTTTCACCATAAATGTGTCTAAAAAGAAGTCAAAAACTCACTTGTGACTTCTGGTGAATCTGTTACCAGGAAGTTACCTGAATTCACCAAGGAGTCACCAGACATTCAAAAAAAATTTCTAGGGTCATGAAGACATTCTTGTGATTTTTTTTATCATAAACTCACCTGAAAAGAAGTCAAACACTCAATGGGTGACTTTTTGGTGACAGATTCGCCAGAATTCACCAAGGAGTCTCCGCGGACATTCAAAGAAAATTTTGAGGGTCATGAAGACCTTCGGGTGATTTCTTCATCAGCATTTCGTCATTTAAAAAAAAACACTCCGTGACTTCTGGTGTTTTGGAATATAATTTCACCATTTGGGGATTTCTTGGAGCTTCAGCGCAACTTTCGATTCTGTAGTATTGTTTTCTCCCAGAAGTTGTAGAAATTAATTTAGACAGCTAAAAAATTCGTTGTGGTTACTGGCTTACCTACTCTGCGCATGTTTAACGAGTTTATCTATTTGTGGGTTATTTTCCAAATTCGCATAAGAACACCTCATCAAGGTTTTTTTTACGAGCATTGAAAAAAAAGTCAAAAATTTTCTTTTCGCAGGGAAATTTTTGAATACTTTTCCAGAATTTTCCTGAATTTCCACTCTAGACTCGTTCAACAAGTTTTTCCGCTTTTGAGCCAATTTTCAAGCGAACACTTCAAAAAAGTGGGGTTTTCACCATAATAAGCATATTTATGGTGAACAAAATTCAAAATTAGAATTTTTTTATTCGTGGGGAAATTTTTTAAATTTGCATGAATACCTATGTATTTCTCTATAAGCAATCTCCTGGATTCGAATTTCATCATTTCGAGCCCTCCTGCAGTCTTCAGCAAAATTTTCGACTCCTGAAGAAATTCAATTTAAAAAATTGAAAACATCAACCGCAAAAGATCAACGATACTGAAACAACAATACTACATACCATGACCAAATCGAAATAAGTAATTTGAATAATATCTGGCTTCACCACGAGTTTCGATAAATGGCGAATAACGATCAGCCGCCCAGGCCCAGATCGATACTCAAGAAGTATACTTATCCAATTGAGAATATCTCATCATGTTCTCGTGTATTTACTTTTATACAAATTACCGTATTACCATAAGAACAATGCAATGCTGCCGATGCTTGTTCAGCGTTCATTATGTACTTACATGCACTAACACGATACCAATTTGAATTTAATTCGACAAAATATTCTAATTTCATATAAGGCGTTCTTATTTTACATCGATGCTATTATCGAAGATATACCGTTCCAAATTTAATTCCGGTTTCGACAATGTTAAACCTGCTCTAATTCACGATACATGTGAGTATATGTAAGTAATATCGATTCTGTGCCACATTCTTGCTGGTTTTAATATTGTATATGAACGTTGACAATGTATGAGGTGTACAATACACCTACGCGACATTGTCGTCGTCTTCTTTTTCGAGACACTTGACTTACCCGAGTACATACTTACCTTAAGCTTACAGCAGACATAGTGTATGGTATGCTACATACGAGTAACGAAGACGTCGCCTTCGCCATCGCCGTCGCATGAACATCTCTAATCCTAATGAACCAGTTCATCTGGACGTTATTTATGGGCGTACACGCCAAAAACAATAAAAAGCGTGTTATAACGTTGTATAAGTTTCTTAAATCGTGGTTTTACAGCTCGCTTATACTGACCAATTAACCCTTATGTCACGAATTTCCTCGCATTCTGGATACGCCAATATACTTAGATTTTCTTTCTTCCTTCTTCTTATTTTTTTTTTTTTTTGCTTACACGCGAGAAAATTTTTTTCTCTACATTTCTGTCGGCTTACCTATATAGAAGAGAAGAAGAACTTTATTTAAATGGTTTTGCCATGTTACTCTATGGTAGGCTATACAGAGGTATATTATTAATGAGGCAGAAACCGGTAGATTAATTAAATTATACGAAATAAGATCAAGCTTTTTTTTGCCCTTGTTCAGCATGCACTTCTTCATCATCAACTTCTCTCGCAATGCACCAATAATAACGATGAAGGGGCCAAGGCAGAGGTATATACGAAACGAGATCAGCATACCGAGAAATGCCAACGTCTTCGTATACTGTCAGATCTGCTCTTCGAAGACAGATGGTTCTAAAACGCATAACGCGATAAATGAATTGTAATTGCGATCTAGAGTTCGTGAATTATCGAAGCAGATTACCCTTTATTCGGGGTTATTAATACCTTATGGCGACACGGCACGCGTATACCAGTGCTCATCTCAACGTCTTTAGTGGTTATTGACATTTTTGTTTCATACACCTGACACCGACAATCGACACGATTCTGTTACAGTTGAAAAATCAAAACCGCAAAATACTTACCAAGTGCGACCGCGAGTTGTTAAAAATGTGACGAAACGCCCGTTTAAACATTTCGTAACCATTCAATTAGGTAGACGAACAAAAGAAATATTATCGCATAAAACAAATACAGTTCGGTGAAATACTTTTTTTTTTCTCTTTCGTTAGAGCTTATACTTACGATGCGTCATTTGCCAAGATTTTGGTTTGATGAATTTTTTTCGTCGTTATCGATCAGCGGTGTTTTTCGTATACGATGGGTTGGTTAGATAATAAGTGTCGACCTTTTTAACGCCTTGGAGATTGAGTAATTCGACGAGTGTGTTTTTATAATTTCGGAAGGAAGAAGTTACCTAATAACAAAACAAAGTGGCTACGATTGAAAAAAAAAAGAAAAAATCAAGTGCAAAGTGAACCTTTTCTCATTCATTCATCGATTTCACTCATTCAACTTTACTTGGTTTCGGTTACTAGCGATGGCTGGTTCCTTGTCAATGCCTATACAGAAGTAAAGGCAACAGAGTTTTTCCCCTCCGTCCCTCCTACCTGGCTTAGCCCACTGTCTACGTGGATAATTCGTGAAATTTAACATGGTTAATAATTTTAATTAGGTATGTTTATTAATTAGGGTATGATTTATCGTTACGACAAAAAAGGGAGAATGCACGACAAAAATAATGGGTTTAAGCGACAGAAAAAATAAATACCACGGCCCACAAAAAACACGACCAAAAAATTACTTCAACGACAGGCATTTTATATTGCACGGTAAAAAAATGCATTCAACGACAAATAATTATTTTACACGACAACCGGATAAGCGAAATTCACGACACAATAGTATCTAGGAACGACTAATTTTATGATTAAAAAACGGCAATTTATACAATTAAAAAGAGACTACACAGACTACACATTTGCAAATTGATAGGAAAAAAAAGTTTCATTGCACCAATAGTGCCCTTTTGGATTTAGCTGGCCTCCCACGTTTGCGTTTTTGGCCGAAGGAAATGGATTTCGCCTCGGAGGGGGGGGGGGTATCTCGACCCCTTTTCTAACAACTCTGCATTCCAAGTACATACATGTTTACATGTTGTTCTTTTCATGAAATAAGGGCATGAGCAAGTTGATAATTTCAAATTGTTCGATACCTACAATGCTGATTTTCCAAATTCCATGCGTGAGTTTGAGGAATTTGTCAAAAGCTTTCCAATGTTTGTCTGCAGATTTGAAGGTTTTGATCAATTTGGGAGTAATCGAGTGTTTGACTGTGCTGGAGATGGTGAAAAAAAGGAAGCAGCGCTGGAATCGCCTGGAATTTGAATCACTTTTTTGTTTTGAGCAGCCCATTGAATATTGATACCCAGAGATCCACTCCTTTAAAGACACATCTGGAGAAGTGGCAAAATGTAGACAGTTTTGAATTACAACTTAATCATATTCCATTGAACCAATTATGTGCAGTACAAACACTATACCCAAATACAGATGTAGTTGTCGCTGAAAATCATACTTTGTCGTTCTAACGCTCATATCTATCGGGAGTAGTTGTGATTCATAAACTACGAGAGTCGTGATGACTACCTGTTTAGTCGTTTAAAAGCTTCTGTTTTTAGGACCTAATTTGTCGTTAATACCCCTCTTATTGTCGTAAGACTTGCCTGTAGTTCAAACCACCTTTTTTGTCGTTCGATTAAATATTTCCCTATTAATTATGGAACAATGGATATTTCTCTGATCTCACCAGTCATCGGAGGCATCTCTCAAATAATAAGGACTTCGTGTAATCCATTTCTGTTGATGCTCTTAGCCTGAGTAGAGCCTCCAAAAGAGACAGAAGATAAGTACAGTGTTTAGTGAGCATTGGAATATGCTCACTTAGTTTAATTACTGCACTTTTTATTTAAAGGTGTTGATCCAATATCAGCATCTATAACTTAAAGACTTAGACAAGAGGCATAACCTAACCATGTCTTATTAATTTTATATTACTTCATCGCTAATTAATAATATAATTAAGCTAATACTTAACATTATTATTATTAAGATTTTTCTTTTCATTAATGAGAGTTGTAAGATGCGAGCAAAGGCTTGTGTCCATTTTATAAAATAATCCTACAATTATTTATATATTGATTTATCCTTACGTGTATTTTCAAGTTGTTCTTACATAAATCATAATAAATCACAAGCACAACTAATAATATTTCATCAATCGTGTGTAAGAATGTATTTGGTATTTTCGAATGATTCTGTACATAGAGTTACCTACTGGTTTCATTGTATCACTCTACCTACTCCGAGCTATCCAGAACAAGGTAGGTAATTATTCCTTCTCTAAGGAATAATTATTGACTAAACCACCATCCAGAAGAATTAAAATAATTTCTGCCCATCTCAATAATCCCAAGTCTAACTCTACCAGATTTTTGCCAGATAATAAGTATGAACTGTTAAATATTTTTGACCTCTCTGAGTAATGAAAAAGTGGAACTTGTCCCTTCCTCAAAAAATGAAACTACATTATTTTTTTTTCTAAATTTCACTTCTTGAATTTAGTCCACTCTTATCAGGGTGTCTATAACAAAATTTCCAGACACAAAATCATGACTTTTTGATGACTTTTTCATGAACTTTTATTTTCATGACTATTTTTCACATTCTTACCACTTGAAAATAACCCCCCCCCCAAAAAAAAAAATTGAATAACTTGAAATTTCAAGGAATGTTTTTTTAATGTGTAGGCAAGTAGGTACCTATTTCAGGTTTTTTATTTTTCTAATCTTTTGAACAAATTTTTTATTTTTTCATTTTATGAGCTTTTTAAAAAATTTTCAAGTGTGTTTCAAGCAAAAATCATGACTTAAACTTTCATGACCACCTACTAAAATTCATGACTTTCATGAGCGTTAGACACCCTGTTTATCAGAAAATCCCTATTTATTGTTTTTGGTTTTCCAGAAAAAGTAGAACTTGTTCCCTCTCCAAGTTTCTAAAAATAATTTGATTTGTGAATAGATTTATTTCAATAGTTATAAGTTATCTTGATTTTTCTTTTCATTTTAATTGTAACTGGGTGAGTTGAACTAGCCATTATTATTGCTTGGAGCACCAGTGTCCTTGATTACTTTTGGCGTCAATTGCCAAAAAGTTGAAAAAACCCCTTTCACTCAATAAAATGAACTCATCACAAAAAAATCAAAATTTGAAAAAATTCAATTTTCAATTTCAAACATCAAAAAAAGTTCAAATTTATTCAGTTGTCTTATTTTGACCACTTTCTGACGTATTTCATGAAAAAGTTGATAAAAATCTCACTCACAGAAAAAAAATGAAATTTGCTTTTTTTTGAATTTTTTTGAATTTTGATTTTTTTGTGATGAGTTAATTTCACCGAGTGAAGAGGTTTTTTCAACTTTTTCAACAGATACGTAAAAATAGGGATCAAATGGGTCAACTTTACCAATCAAAACTTTTTTTCATGTTTTAAATAACAAAATAGCATTTTTTCGCAAAGTTCAAATTTTTTAAAATCGACTTCGTTACAAGTTACCATCCCAATTTTTTAATATGTTGTTCAGCATGAACAGTTGTCCATAATATATTTTTTTCAGAATTTTTGAGAGTCGGAACGATATGAAAATTACGTTTTGAAACTTTTTGAGCTAATTTTTTGTACAAAAAAAGTGGCAACACTGATTTTTATGATATCACCAAAAAGCCTTTCAAAACCTCTAACTATGGGAAAAAGTACCATTTTGGTAGGTATCGCGATTATCGAGCAATCCACTGCTGAAATGGATGATATTTTAGGTTCACTGAAAACTTTGACACCCCCTGGCTGCCGTTAAACTTCGGAAGGTCTTTCCACAGGAAAAATTTCAAAAAAATCGCCGAACCCACCTACTACTTCTTGGTCCAATTGACGTGGAATGACCCTCAAGTAGATAGTGAAAAAAATCGATATTATCTGAATATGACGTAACAATTTAAATGTTTCTGTGGAAGGAGAAGGGTTGTTTGTACCTGGAAAAATGAAGTACCCTCTCTTATTCAGTAAATAAACCTTTCAACTCACACTCAATAATACCATTTAATTACAACGATATCGCCATAACTCCTACAACGAAATTAATTTGCCAACGTAGATATACAACATTAAAGAGAAGTGAATTGAATCGGTCTTTGGAATGATCCAATTTGGAAGAGAGACGTCATAAATACAATTGACATCGTCGGAATCAACACCTCATTTTTTTCAATAAATCAGATACGAGTAGGTGGCTATAATTGTAAATTGAAATTGTACGTACAATACGATTCTACTACCTATATCATCACTAGTGTTATGATCAAAAATTAAAGATATTTGCCAGCTTTTCATATAGTTTTCGTTAGTTGATAGGTAGTCTAACTCCCTATACCTATATCTGCCATAGGTCTGCCCATGACACACTGAGTAATGTCTAGATTATTGGGTGCCTTGTGTTTGGTGTTATTATACCTATACCTACTCGAGTTGAACGAATCGTTAGAACAATCGTAAAACTTCTCACGATCACGAAATAGAACAAATAATCTTTTGATATTTTTAATTTACTTGTTATATATTTAGGTACCTAGGTACATAGCAAGTTATGTGTTATGATCAGAAACGGTATTTAGTACCCATGTATCAACATTTTCGTCGCATGTTTCAAATGCAATACATATGTGTCAAAATTAGACAACCAAAGAATCCAGATCGAAGAGCAAGAACGAGTAGGAGTAGAGGAGACCAGACACGAGAACCAAAATGACATCTTATTTATAAAGACGTACCCGTTAAATTACAAAAAATGCTGCGATGTTTTTCGGACATTAAATTTGACTGCCTTGTATATAGTTTTCTCGCCGATATAACTATGGTAATTACTTCCGATATCGACACCATCGTAACAACAACGTCAGCGTCACTTTGCCAAAATAATCATCGATTCAGTCGAGGTTTTCCTAAGGGATTTATTTTATAAAACCGTTGTACGCTGCAAATACTCTTAAGTTAGTTCGTTGATCTTTGAGGAGATGAGAGAAATACATTAACTCGGTAGTTTCATTATCATCGCAATCGAACCAGTTCAATTTCTTTTCAATATTTACTCCGGCAAATACTTATCTGTATATAAAGAGACGACGAGTTAACTGATTTAAGATAATCGAGCAGAGCATCTCTCTATTGAGAGTGCTTTATGCTTTGCCTAGGTACAATAAACCAACCATCTATACGGTTCATTGAGGATAAAACCTTACCGATGGCTAAGGCCAATAAGTACACAACAAAAAATTCATACTCCTATAGTACCTACCTTAGCTATTCGCTCGCAGTCTAATTTCAATACAAAAAACAACGCCGACAATACGATTAAAAATTAGCAAAATATAAAAAGCAACGGTTGTTTTATTCTTTGGAACGTTACCTAGGTCTTCCCAGTTAGGTAGGTACCTGATGTACCTCACGATGGAGTATTGTGGGTTCGCACGTATCTCTACGTATCACCTTTTTTTTTCTTCTTCTTTCATTTCTTTTCTTGTTTCTTTTTTTTTTTTTTTACTCAAATAACACGAATCGACAAGAGTAGGCACTTTCATGATAATAAAACGATTATCATAATTACTGGCATATACGAGACGCGTTGGATGATGAGTGAGAAAGAAAGAATGAAGAAAACAATATCTAAGACGATTTTCCCATTTTTCTTTTCCTCACGCATAATAATACATTTACGTTTGAGGCTCTGAGGCCCCGGCCCGGCGGAAAGTGATCATATTTATTGACATACTTATTCGTATAATACACGTTATTGTCATTGAATAAAATGTATACTGTCGTAATTGCAGAATTAATTCATTACCAACGCTTCCTCGTTTTTAATAATATTTTTTTTCTTTAAAGTGCAGTCTTATTAGCCACGTACTTACACGTTTCCTTTGAAAGCGACCACAGAGATATTATTGTTCTGATATATGAAAAGCTTTGCAAAGATGCGAATCTCAAAAGAAAGCGATTCTCGATATAGGTAGGTAGATATGATACTCGAGCATTAATAATTTATTCAAATTTTTCATTTTTACTCTTCGTATACGCACTGTCCTCTCGTATTCGCTTTTTTTTAATGGCTTACGGCGGAGTTTTACTTTCTTAAATTATGATTTTGGTAATAAATGTAGACTCGAGTGATTTATAAGCGTTGCGGTATTAAGTAAATCGAACTTGAACAGACTTTAAACCGGTTCGAAGCTATGAATTTGATATGTTTATGATTTGTCGCATGTCCACACTCGTACATCGTTTATGCACCGATTCGCTGGATTCGAATAAGCGACGATGTTTTGTTCCAAATAAATATATCGAGATCGTTTAATAAGAAGAAAAAAAATTATCGGAATTTGAGTAAATCTTTTTACACTTTACCGCAGCGAAATAATCCAATGGAAAGTTTCTGCTGCCTGAGTAATGTCAAATTCTCGTAAGGATCCCGCTGAGAAACATTACCAACTACCCACTCAAATGTCGCAATTTCTATAGGTACCATTTTTCTGTGCGTTCCTTTTTTTTTTTTTCGTCGCTGGAATAATATTTCTGGTATTTTGTCGACTGTAAGGTCTTTGAAATTGAACGTTGAACCGTAAGTAAGAACGTTCGATGAACCGCGAAAAACATATCTAGATGGATATTTTAATCAAGATTTAATAACTCGATAGCCTTGCATATTACATATGCATATAGAAAGTGAATGAACCTTATTGTTACTTACAGCATTTTTTTCTATAATGGGTTGAAATCAGATTCTTTCGAATTAGCATTACAATCGGTTTGGATGAAGGGATAGGATGTGAGGTGTAGTAATATATGAGTTGAATTAAAGAATTAGATAGGCAACGAACACTGGGGGTATCTGAAGTTGGTAAAATTGCAACTCATGGTATTTTATCTGATTTTTATGTCATTTCGTTTATTTTTTCGCGTCCTTTTTGCGTTGTTAAAAACAGCATCACGATTTTTGACGATATTTTACGTCTTTTTTCCATTATTTTTCTTGTCGTTTTCCACGACTTCTGTATTCATTTAAGAAATTTTTTTGTAGATAAATTTCTGATGGCTTTTGCAAATATTATATGTAGATAAGTAATAATAAAATTTAAATAAATACAAAAAAAAACAGTACCTAAGTAAAAAGTTTCGATTATTTTTGGACAAAATTTTTCTCATCGCGTTTTTTTGTAGATACTTACTTACTCGTAGGTACCTGGGTATAATAACTGATAAGAAAAATTCATTTATAAAAATCATGTGGTAGGTAAATACTCCAAAATCAACCAAAAAATGCATTAAAATTAATTACTCGCGCACGCCACCCGTATGAAGAATGAACTCGATACGGAACATTTATTTCTAAATGCTCAGAACTGCCTACACACCGGAAATATGGGAGGCATGCATTATTGTTCAACTATGAAAAACTGAAACTGAAAGTGATCCAGTTTTTCAAACGTGTGTATGCAACTACTTAATTAGAATTAATTTAATGTTCTTATTTCCAGCACCTACTTACTCGCCAAACAAATGCAGAAAATAGCGAGTTCCAGTGGGTATTATTTATTTTTCACATTTCATTGAAACAAATACTTCTAGGGCTACCTATTGACGCTGTGAATCTGAATTTATATGTACATCTAATGATGTTAAAATACGCGCAAATTCCTGAAATAGAAGTTACTTGCTTGTGTTGTAGGTAATTTTCAATTCATGAAAAGTTGTCCGAAAAAAAGAACAACATGAAAAAACAGGATGAAAGATGAACATTTTATCAAATTTTATTTGAATGGAAGTGGGAGTGTTCAATAATTATTAGGTAGGTACTATCAATATTTTTCACTACCTATACTTAAGAAAGCATTTCGATTTTTTTAAATTTGAAACTTGCAAATTTTTAGATTTTTTCTCCCAAATTTACCTATCTATTATTCATCACTCGGGAGAAATTTTTTTGAAATTCAAACCTTCAAAATAAGGAAAAAAATAACAGAGAGTTCAAAAACAAACGATCAGAATTTTAAAGAACTGTGGTTGAGACACGACACTGTTTCAATCAGTGGGTGTTTTCAGACCCAAGTTAGGACCTGTGTTTGAAACCGACACTGCTTTAATCACAGGGTGTGTTCAGATCCAAGTAAGGACTTGTGGTTGAGACAAACACTGCTTCAATCAGTGGGTGTGTTCAGACCCATGTTTCGCCCTGTGTTTGTAACAGACACCATTTTAATCAGTGGGTGTTCTCAGACCCAAGTAAGAAGGACCGGTGGTTGAGACAAACACAATCAGAGTTTCAAATTCAACATTTCCAAAAATTTCAAAAGGAGGAACAAAAAATCCACCCCACATTCTGGCCATAATCAAACAATCAGAATTTTTAAAAAACTGTGGTTGAGTGAGACAGACACTGTTTCAATCAGTGGGTGTTTTCAGACAGAAATTAGGACCTGTGTTTGAAACAGACACAGTACAGTATTAATCCGTGGATGTGTTCAGACCCAAGTTAGGACATGTGTTTGAAGGTTTGAACGAGACATTAAATGAGTGGGTGTTTTCAGACCCTAGTAAGGATCTGTGTTTGAAACCAATACTGTTTTAATCAGTGGGTGTGTTCAGACCCATGTTTGGCCCAGTGTTTGGAACAGACACCATTTCAATCAGTGGGTCTTTTCAAACCCAAGTAAGAAGGACAGGTGGTTGAGACAAACACTGTCAGAGTATCAAAGTCATCTATAGTTTTTTTGTCTTTTCATCTTTTTGTCTTTTCATCATCGTCGCCAATGTCATAGTCACAAGCGACTAGTGTGCACCTAATAACGACCACCACCCTATTGACAAAAATTGTGCGTACAACATGCTGAAATACTTGCTTTTTGTATATCACACACATGGGTGAATTCAGACTTCTTCAAAAAATCGCATGCTATCAGCCAGTGAATAGCATGCTTAAAAGTAAACCAAAAGTGTGTACAAAAAGTGCGAAAATTTTAGCAGGAAAATTGCTCAAACTCACAGGCAATACTATCTACTGATTAATTGTGAATTTTAAGACATTCTAATTGATAATTTTTTCAAAAAAATAAAAAAAAACAAAAAAATTTCCAGCGTGTGTGGGGATTGATCCCAGGTTCCTGTGACCTGCGACTGTTTAACTCACTCGGCCACCTCGCAGCTTAATAGACAAGAGGTTATTTTTGCATTTTACTCGCTGGTGCATTTTAGAAAATACTTGGTTGCTAGATTGCTTCTGTTTAGCATGCAAAAATGTATATTTTTAACGCAATAATGCACGTTTTTACACCAGTCCAAAATCACGCACTGTTATGCATGCTTTTCAGCATAATTTTGTCAATAGGGCACTCCTCTCTGTCTTGAGCTATTGTGGCTGCAGTTGCAACTGAACCAACTATTTTCCAGACTGTATCAGTCCGCCTTGTTGGAGATCTTTCTCTTCCACGTGTTCCATTCCAGGGACCTTGCCAAAGAGAATTCCTTTTTCAATGTTTTCCGGTCCTCTTCTGGCTATGCGTTCAAAATAACACATTATCCTGGTTTCACATATTTTATTTAGCCTGTTGGTTCTTGCAGTTGTTCGACAGTTGATGCATTTGTTTGGTGTGCTGTGTATGTTATCTTCAACATCCTGTGCCATACCCACATTTCAAAGGTATCAATTCTTCTTCGATCATCTTGCTTCAATGTCCAGGTCTCCCCTCCATACAAGAAAACTGGAAAAACTAGCGTTCTGTTTAGTCTCTTCCTTATTTTTATGGGGATTTTCACATTGGTTGGTGACTTTTCTCAACTGAGACATCACTGTTTTTCCAAGAGCTATTCTTCTAATTTCCTTGGCTGATCCTCCATCAGCATCCACAAGTAAACCCAAATAAATAAATGAGTTCACTTTTTTTAATTCATTCAGGGCTTTGGATTTGGGTAAGTATCCAGCTCTATCAACAATCGAACGTTATCAGGTAAGGGTATCAGGTAGGGGTATTAAAATTCTTTTCAGAGGATCGGGTATGGGTATTCCAAATTTTTTTCAGTAGGAGTACGGGTGAGGGTATTGGATTTTCTTCATTTTTTGCTATTTTGGATACAATTTTGGTAGAATACCTGAGAAAAGAACCCGACCTATTGGGTATTCTGGTTCAAAATGGTTTTATTGGGTATGGGTATGGGCACGGGTACAGGTATTCTTTGTTTTATTTTTTTGAGTACGGGTTCAGGTATAGAAATTTATGGATTTTTGTTCAGGTATTTGGGTATGGGTATGGGTTTGAAGCCCAGGTCCCATGTCCTCACTGACCATCCTGACCCATCTGATCAGTTCTGCTAGTTCCTCTTCATTTGAAGCTATTAAGGTGGTATCATCAGTGTACAGGAGATTGAAGATTCTTCTTCCTCCAATCAGCAGAAGTTTTCAGACCCAAGTAAGAAGGACTGGTGGTTGAGACAAACACTGTTTCAATCAGTGGGCGTTTTCGGACCCAAGTTAGGACCTGTGTTTGAAACCAACTGTTATGTCGTCAGCATATTCTTATCTTAGTTTAGTTTAGCTAGATTACTCATGCCGCATGGCGTATCTTAGTTTTAAAAATATCAAATCAGTCATGTACTATTCTTGCTTAAATAAACATCTCCGATGTGGTTCGTTTGTCCGTTCTCTTCGAGTACGTTTTAGTGGCGACGAGGATGGGATCCTCAAGTGCGTGTATCCCAAATTAATGTACAAATTTTCGCGATTTTGCGCATTATTTTTTATTCGTTCGTGATGATAAATGACTAAAAAGAAAAAACGTGCAAAAGAAGTTATGGCTGCAAACGGTTTTCCTGCTCTTTTTTCCGAGTTCAATGCTGGGGTTGAGGATTTTGCAAGTTACCTCGATCGTTTCAACTGCTACATCGATTGCCTAGGAATTACTGATCTTCAAAAGCCAAAATTCTTCATTGCGAGTGCTGGTGCCGAAATTTTTGCCCTTGCCCGACGCTTAGCAGCTCCCGAAAATCCAAAGGACTTGGATTATGATAAATTGACGAAATTGCTTACGGATCATTATCATCCTGCACCTTTGGAGGACGTTGCACGTCATATTTTTCGCCACAGAAAGCAAAAAGATGGTGAGTCTTTCAACTCGTTTTATGCTTCATTGAAAGAATTATCTCGAGACTGCAATTTTGCTGATCAAACGCGTCTTGATGAAGAATTGAAAGCTCAAATTATTGGTGGTACCAATGATGGAACTTTACAAAAATATTGCTTTGCTACTCCAAAATTGGCCTTGAAAGATGTCGTTGCAAAAGCTGTTGCTTCTGAACAAGCTACCAAAGGCGTTGACCATTTTAATGCACCAAATGTCAAAGCCTCAGAGTCATCTTCCGTAAATCGAGTCAATGAACGAGTTAATAAAAAACACTTCCAGAAGAAAAAGTCGAATGGTTCAAAGAATTATGCTTCAAATTCCAATTCGAATTCTACAAATCCTGGTGCTTCTCATGCCAATTCGTCGAAATCAAATTCTACTCCAAATATGGTCGTTATCTGCTACCGTTGTGGGAAGAAAAACCACAAAGCTCCGGATTGTCGTCATAAAAATGCTGTTTGCAGTTCCTGCCAAAAGGTTGGTCATCTCAACACTGTTTGCGGAAAAAGTAGGAAAGAATTATTAGAAATTCAAAAACCTGCGGCTGAAAATAAATCATGTAACGTAGTTGATATTGGGCAGCTTGGTGAAGAAAATTTACCTACAATTGCTGATGGAGATGATCCACCCCCTCCCAAAATTTTCATCGATGTGCAAGTTGAGGGAAAAGCTGTCAAATTCGAGGCAGATTGCGGTTCTGGTTTCACCCTAATTTCAGAGAAAACATTTCGTGAGCTCAATCTTGGTGAAAAATTGCGACCTTGCAAATTCGTTTTAAAAACTTATGATCGTGGTATAGTGCGTATTCGTGGATATATTCCAGTGCATGTTAACTTCAAAGGGAAATCATATCGCCAAGTATTGCGCGTCGTTCAAGGCGATTATGACTCCGTTATCGGTCGCGATTGGCTTCTGCCTATGAATATTGATATTCGTGAGTTCATAGAAACAAACAAGATAAGCGTTTCTGTGAATTTAAATTTAAAAAGCGAAATTGACAAATTAGTATCAGAGTTCTCGGAGTTGTTCTCTGATAACATAACCAAAGTGCCGAATTATTGTGCTGACTTTAAATTGAAAGCTGACGCAACTCCAGTCTTCTGTCGCGCACGTACTGTTCCTTTTGCTCTCCGCGAGGCAGTTGATAAAGAAATTGATCGCCTAGTTGCCGCCGGTATATACGTGCCTGCTGAGTCATCCGAGTGGGCAACACCGATTGTACCAGTTATCAAATCTAATGGTAAGATTAGATTAGTTGGCGATTACAGTGTAACGATAAATAAAGCCATAATACCTGAAGAGTATCCTATACCAAATATAGAAGAGGAAATACTTCAAGATTTTGCGAACTGTGTGCATTTTTCAAAGTTCGATATTAAAGAAGCCTACATGCTTCTTGGTGTTTCCGAGGCATGTTCCAAATTATTGACTGTCAATACTCCGAAAGGTCTTTTTTACGTTACAAGTTTGAATTATGGTTTGCAATGCGCCCCTGCCAAATGGCAACGTTTTATTGAAAGTATTTTCAAAGGTTTAAAATGGTGTAAATGGTTTTTTGATGATGGAAAAATTTCGTCAAAAACTGCTGCTGAGCATTTGGCGCGAATGCGTAAATTTTTCGAAATATGCAGAGAAAATAATTTACGTTTGAATAAATCAAAATGCGATTTTTTGACAGATCACTTGAAATTTTTGGGTTTTGTTGTGGATAAAAATGGAATCCATAAGACCACTGAAAAAATTGATCTAATTTTGAATGCCAAACGACCTACGAATGTCACCGAATTGAAGTCCTTTGAAGGATTAGTAGGTTATTATTCTCGTTTTGTGCCAAATTTCAGTGATAAATTCGCACCTTTAAATGCTCTGACTCGGAAAAATGCGAAATTCGATTGGTCAGAAGGATGTGAGCAAGCTTTCCAGCTCATTAAAAATGAAATTGCCTCAGAACGTGTTTTATGCCACTTCGATCCTGCTAAACCATTAATTTTGTCTACTGATGCGTCCCCTTACGCTATTGGAGCTGTGCTGAGTCATCAATTTCGCGAAGGCGAGCGCCCAATTGCTTTTGTTTCTCGCACTTTAACAGAAACAGAGCGCCGATATTCTCAACTTGATCGTGAGAGTCTTGCAATTTACTGGGCTGTTAAACGTTTCTTCAATTACCTTTTTGGACGAAAATTCATTTTATTCACCGATTGCAAACCCTTAACTTCAATTCTTGCTGCTCATGCTGCCAAGCCATCGTTGAGTGCTACTCGTTTGTTGCATTATGCACTATTTTTGCAAGGGTTTGATTACGAAATTCGTTATCGCCGAAGTGAAGACAATAAAAATGCTGACTTCGCATCACGTTTTCCTTGCCAAATTGCAAATTCGAATCAAATTGATGTCCCAGCTTGGTGCTACACAAATTTATTACATTCGCTTCCAGTCAAAGCAGCTGAAATTGGAGCTGAAACGTTAGCTGAGACATCATCTGCCACCCTGCTTCGCCAGTTACGAGGGGAAGAGCCCTGCCACATGAAAACTGCTGAATTGGCTCAATACTCACTTCAAGACAACTGTATTCTTCGTAATGATCGAGTATACATTCCTGAAAAACTGCGTCAACGTGTTCTCACCGAATTGCACCAAGGTCATCTTGGTATGGTGAAATGTAAAAGTCTTGCTCGAAGTTACGTGTATTGGCCTGGTATAGATCATGACATCGAAGATATGGTCAGATCTTGTTCCAGTTGTGACCAAAATGCTAAAAATCCGTCAAAATGTGTTTCTCATCCGTGGCTGCCCCCCTCCCAGCCATGGCAACGTATTCATTTCGATTTTGGAGAAATTGAAAATACCAATCTTCTTATAATCGTTGATGCCTATGCAAAATGGCCTGAAGTTTTCGTTGTCAAGTCAACCAATTCTGCTCAAGTCATCGAATGTTTCGAGAAATGTTTCTCACGTTTTGGTTTGCCCGAGGTTGCTGTCAGTGATAATGGGCCTCAGTTTGTTTCAGAAGAACTGAGGGAATATTTTTGCCAAAATTGCATACATCATCTGACATCTCCGAGTTATCATCCTCAGTCAAATGGGCAAGCTGAACGATTTGTGCAAATCGTTAAAAAGGGATTAAAATGCACCCGAAATGGTCCCTTTATCAAACGCCTTCAAGCGGTCCTACGTTCATATCGCCGTGCACCTTTGTCCAATGGAAAATCGCCTTTCGAATTGATGTTTGGGCGAAAAATGCGAACTGTAATTTCTGCGGTCAAACCGATTTCCAAATTTGAGCAAAATTCTCAACTGTCGAAAAGAGAATTTTGTGAAGGTGAAAAAGTTAAATTTCGCCTATTTCGTGGTCCTAAAAAATGGGAAGTTGGATCCATTTCTGGTAAACTGGGAAATGTAGTTTACCTTGTTAAATCTGGCGGTAAAACTCATCGCCGTCATATAAATCATCTTTGCCGAACCAATTTGGATGAATTCAATTCTGCAATTTTGATCGATGATCCTGCGCCTGATTCTGCACCAATTATACCTGATCAAGCTGAGCCCGAATTGTCCATCCAGCCTCAGCCGGCAGTGCGTCGATCATCACGTATTCGTCGACAGCCCCAGTGGTTTCAGCCTTCTTAGAGGGGAAGAGTTGTTATGTCGTCAGCATATTCTTATCTTAGTTTAGTTTAGCTAGATTACTCATGCCGCATGGCGTATCTTAGTTTTAAAAATATCAAATCAGTCATGTACTATTCTTGCTTAAATAAACATCTCCGATGTGGTTCGTTTGTCCGTTCTCTTCGAGTACGTTTTACCAACACTGTTTTAATCAGTGGATGCGGCGGTTGAGACAAACACAATCGAGAGTTTCAAATTCAACATTTCCAAAAATTTCAAAAGAAGGAACAAAAAATCCATCCCACATTCTGGCCATAATCAAACAATCAGAATTTTAAAAAAAAAACTGTGGTTGAGACAGACACTGTTTCAATCAGTGGGTGTTTTCAGACAGAAATTAGGACCTGTGTTTGAAACAGACACCATTTCAATCATTGGGTGTTTTCAGACCCAAGATGGGATCTGTGTTTGAAACAGACACTGTTTTAATCCGAGGGTGTGTTCAGACCCAAGTTACGACCTGTGTTTGAACCAGACACTATTTAAATCAGTGGATGTTTTCAGACCCAAGTAAGGACGTGTGGTTGAGACAAACACTGTTTCAATTCTTGCATTTGGTTAGTTGATTTAATTTTTTTTTTAAATTATCCCTGGGTTCCTGCCCTGCCTTCCTGCTCCAACTCCATTGTGCGGGATGGATACTTGTCACATTTGTACACTCATGAAGTGGTAAGTTTCACATGCTAACAAGGTAGGGGCCAATTAGGGGGTGCGGTTGACACACTCCTCAATTGCTGTAAAACATTTTCCCAACATTTTTGGGGTTGTGAAAGCAAAATTTCAGCTACCTACTTCATTTTCGAACAAATGAACAACGAGGAATAAAATAAGAATTCGAATCCTCTGACAGCAGATATCAGACTCTTTTTTAAAGAAGAGTAAAACTCATTTGGGGTAATTTGTAATGTGAACCTTCACTTATTTTCTAATAGGTACCAAATTTTGAACCATTTTTTCTTTTCTAACCAAAAAAAATCCTAAGAATGGAGCTTAAAGAGTGAAAATGCGTATTTTTCTTTATGTGGCCTCTACACTCTAGGATTGTACTCGTAGGTACATATGATGAGCTCGAATACATTGCATCTTCAGAGATAGGTAGCACTTGGCTTGTTGCCTAGTTAGGTATGGAGATACTCAGCACGAGAGTTACATTTGATTTTTTATAAGTAGGTATCATTGGTCAAGTACCCATTATGATTTTCAACCTTTTCGACCTCCAAGATCGATTTTGAAATATTGTCATCGTATATACATATGTGGGCAGCACAAAAGTGAGCTAGGAAAAGTGCACGTGTACCTACGTTAGCTTAAGCGAGACGAGTTTGTTCGAAAAAGTAAGCGAGATTTATCATTTTGATGACATGTTATGTAAGATTGAGAATCTCGAGTTGAATATTCTCTGGTTCAAGTTCAAGGATAGCTAAAAGTCGAGTTGACTGTTTTCTATTTCATAGAACATTCACCCTAGTCTGCTTTTCAACCTTTATGAATTCTCTTCGGCAAACGACATGCGTTTAATCAATCGGAATTATTTTGCGTGGGAATGTAAGGAATGGAATGGTCAAGTGGTGTGGATTTATCGTAGAATTTCCATCGCAAGGAGGCGAACTCATGTATACCTATTCTGTTAATTGAGATGAGTTTGTTTCGAAAGCAGTGAAAAAATTGACAAAAATTCAAAATTGGGTACCTCTACCTACTCCTGTAAGAAAAATTGCGAATAATGAAAGGTTGGTAAATACACGAACAAGAATTTTTTTAAATGCTAAAATATGACAATTCTGAGAACAGTAAAGCCTACTCATGGGTACCCAGTTTCCATTGATTTAAATAATACTTGAAGTATAGTGGATAATATACCGTTCGATTCAAATGCATCGTCCATCTAGATGTGTTTTTGTTGAATTTATGAACAATTATATGCGGCATCCAGAGTCGGTATCAGAGTGAAACTAATAGTGTGTTACGCACACCATCTACCTATACACAGCAGACAGCAGAGAAGAAAAAGCACCAATAGATGGATGAAAAATAAGCAACATAACAACAACGGTTAATCTATAAAGAAAAAATTCGCCGTAGTGTGAATCTGCTCTCTGCAGTCTGCACCCAATATAGTCTACGATGAGTTGATACTATTGTAGAAGTATACATACAACAAAGTACAAACTAAGTACCTATATACCTGTACTCGTACCATAACAAACCAATAGAAAAACATACAATCTGTCTAGCAATATTTATTGTAATAACGGTTCAGTATGGTGTTCTTTTTTTATTAGAATAATGACGTTATTCGATTACTAGACAAAAAATCTTATCATACGAAATGCAATAAAAACTGTAACGTGATATGAGAATTTTTCGGTATTGTTGTAATTATTTGGTGCTTCATAGAGACTAAAAATTTTTTACCTACATTTGATTGTGCTCGACGAGGTGTTGGGATTGGAATCCGTAGTTCGATACATTTATTTCATTTTATTAGGTAGGTGTTCTTTTTTTGTGTGTCCAAGAACCATAAAATAAGGTACCTATACTCATAGAAGGTACCATATACATTTATATTCAACTCCCTACATACGTAATTTATTAAAATCATTATGAATTTCAATTTTAATTTCCAGTTTTACTGTTTTATCACCTCTCATTGAAAAACAATCTGATTAGTCGTTAGAATGATATGCATTTTAATAATTGCTCAAGTTGAATTCATTACCAACAAACTTATTAGTTAGGTAGAGGTAGGTACGTATTGCTAGCTGACTTGTGTGAAGTTGCGATAAAATATTGTCGCTCCAATCTACTCGTAAGGGTTAATAAACCTCGATCACGATGTCGATGATCTTAAAGTAAAGATGAGATAAGTTGATCAAAACATATATGCAAAGGTGCGATGAACCCTCTCCGTCTATGAGCCAGCATCTCTCCCTCTCTCTCAAACTAGTCACAACCGTCTCCACTTACTTTTTCTTGATAAAATGAAAAATTTCGCCATTGAAAACAAATATTTTTTGGAATGTTGACAAAAAAATTAATTCAACTCCAGCCATCAATTTATACAGGGTGGTTCATGCGAGATTTAATAAAACAAGTGTTCTTCAATGAAGTTGAGCTTCCCAAATTTCGTTCAAAGATCTCAAAGACAATTTTTTCTCATAGAAAAGCACACTCATGTCACAGGGATGGAAAAAATCGAAAACTTCATCACAAACACTCATTTGTAATAGAATTCGCAATTGGATTTTTTCCCCAGTCGCACAAGGCGCTGGGGGGGGGGGTTGCTGAAAATAAAATTTTATAAATTTACACCTTAAATCAAGAACTATGATTAAATTATTTTCCAACTTTCTTCCTAATCCTAGATCTAAGATTCGGGGGGGGGGGAGACAGGTTTCTCACCGCGACCCATACCCCCCCCCCCAAAGAAGTTGCCAAGCACTGTTTTTTGCCATAATTGTCGAAAAATACATTTTCTTCTGACGCTACCTATCAAAAAAGTCCTAATATAATTATTTATAAAAATGAACAAACATTCCTATTGTTGGCCAAAATTTCAAAAATTCTTATTTTTGCCAAAATTATCAAAATATCTCAGCTTTTTGTAAAAATTGCCAAAAAAGCTCATGTTTTTTGCCAACATTTTAAAAAAATCTTATCACCAGAATATTTGTCAAAAAAAGTCTAATTTTTGACAAAATTGTACAGAAGTTTCTTTTTTAAAAAAATTATGAAAAAATCCCAACTTTCATCAAAATTGCCAAAAAAGTCCTGCTTTTTGCCAAAATTGTCAAAAAATACCTTTTTTTTTGGCTTTTTAAAAAAATCCTAATATTTTTTGCAGTAATGACCAAAAAAAACTTCGTTAGAAGCCAAAATTTCGAAAATTTCTGGATTCTGATTTTGCCAAAATTATCCCAAGAAGTTCTTGTTATGTTTTTTTTTTGCCAGAATTGTCAATAAAATCTCGTTCATGGCAAAATTGTAAAGAAGCTTCTTTCTTATCAAAATTATAAAAAACTTCTAACTTTTGTAAAAATTGCCAAAAAAACTCTTGCTTTTTGCCAAAATGTTCAAAAAATCGTGTTGCTAAAATTGGCAAAAATTTTTGCTTTTGCCAAAATTATCTTAAAAAGTCCTGTTTTTTTGCCAAAGCTAAATCATCATTAATTTTTTTCGTTATTATCAAAAAATACCTGTTTTGTTGCCAAAATAAATAAATTATTGTAAATAAAACTTCTGCTTTTAGTCAAAATTTTCAAAACTCCTGCTTTTTGTCAAAATTGTCAGCAAGTTCTACTTTTTAGACGAAATATTGTAAGCAAAGACCTTTTTTTTGGCAAGTTATCCAAAAAATTCTGTTTTATGCTGAAATTTGTCAATGAAATCTTGTTGCTAGCCGAAATAGTCTGTAAGTACAGCTTTTGCAAAAATTGTCAAAAAGTCCTAACGTTTGTCAAAATTTGTCTAAAAAGTTCTGCTTTTTCCATTTTTAAAATCAGTCTTCGTAATTTTATATTCTTTTAATTTTTTCTAGTTCTTTTTAAAAATAGAAAAATTCTGACCCGAAAAAATGTACAAATTATACCTGTAAATAAAATGATACCCATGTTTTTCATATACATATGTAGATAAGATACACAACGTATACTTTTTTCAGAATATTTAGTATGGGTAAAGGATCTTCAAAAATGCTAAAAATGGTCAATTTTGGTCGAAAATTTTTTCCCCTCACTGTTTAGCCAAATTTGGATTACATAAGTTAGTCAATTTTTTGTGGTTTGTAATTTCCATTGAAAAGTACCATAAACTGTATAATTTATCATTCAGGTATTTTTGGAATCACTTTTTTTTTCATTCACTTTCATCAAAATCTAGGTGCCTGAGAATATTAAAAATCATTTTTTTTGTTTACTCATTTTCAAAATAATTTTTTCGATTCAAAGAATTTTTGAAAACAATTTAACCATTTCAATAATGAAATTTTGATTGGGAATTTGCCATTTATGCCTATAAGTATCTGTAATTGGGGCCAATATTTCGTAATCTTGCGGATAAGTTGGCCCTCCTGATCTTTATTTTCTGTCGTCCGCAAAAAAAAGACGATTTCAACTGCCTGGTTGAAGAATGGAAATCGTCCTCTTCTTCTCGCCCCTTCTTATTTGCCTCACACAAAGATCATCTTCAAACTTGAATGCTTCTGCTTGAGCAACTGGCAATTTGACTAAAAATTAAATTGACATAAAAACTGATTATAAATTGGCTGGCTCTTCTATTTTGGTTTTTAAATTACCCCTTGTTAGAAGGTACGAGTATTTTCAACTAATAAATTGGGTAACAATATACTAGGTACCTATTCAGTGTCTATTAACGAGTTCCATCTCATCGTTAGTTTACAAATAGGACCACTATGGAAATTCTAACATCATGAAAAAATTGTCAAAATATTTTTCAACGTTTTATTTTAATACGTCACTTCGGTCAACCAACTCTAATATCTGCATTAAAACGAGTTTCATATTATTTACGAGTACATCGATAGGGTTTCTATCGCTGGCAAACCCTTTGCAAAACTTGTAATAAACTCGAGCTGTTGAACCAACGGCGAAAAACCATCAACAAACAACCTCATTAGATTGCAAATTCGCTACTTCTATAGCAAAACAAAAAAAAAAAACAAATGCATCGACCAAAAAAATGGACAAGAAGACAAAAACGTTTAATCACAGCTAAGATGCTATAGCAATTCTTAATCAGCACCTCGCCTCCTCACCTCAGCCACTCATCCAGTCTAATTGCTCATAGCCCTAATCGCACTACTTTTTAAGCCCCGTGTTACTGTATCGTATCGTATCGTATCGGTTTTTAAGGCAAAAACACTGTTGGATGTTGAAGATTGAGGAATGACTATGGATATCGGCGGCACAACACAAACGTTACATCATCAATAAAAACAGAGACTCTGCCAATACAGTACCGCTGATTGATATTACAAATCGTTTGTTTGCCAGTGTTTAAACGGGAAAATGTAAACAAAAAAGTCCTAAAAAGAAATTTAGCACGGTTAATGGGGCATACGCTTGTCAGTAGCCCATGACAATGCAACGTGTTTATTCATGTCTTCTGGGTAGCGTGGTTTTTTCGCTGCCAGTCAGCCAGTGCTAGTGTACAGTGTACTTCTTTGTGTTGTCTACCGCGTCGTCGTCGCTTATCATCCAATATTGCACCTGTTTCTGGTTTCTGCGCTCTTTAGACGGTCGTCGGTGTCTAACCAGTACCATCAGCAGTTCTTCCGCAGTGCTCATCTTGGTATACACGTCGGTCTCGTTCTACTCTTCAAACACGTTCGCCGCATTCAAGTCGTTTTCGTACTCGTACTCGTATTCGTATTCGTAGATTCCAGTGGTGATTTTTTCATTTTTCGTTTCGCTGTTTTTTTTTCTTTTGAACTGTGTTGGTTGATTTTTTTCCTCAATTGATTTTGTTTCAATTTTTTGTAGTTTCGAATTTTTTTATCAATTTTTGGAAATAGATTTTTCGTGTTTAAAATGTCGGAATCGTTGAGTTCCATTCGACTCAAGTTACCTTCGCGATTTTCGTGAAAATATTTCGTGTGTTTTGTCGTATAATTTTGGTTTCAAGCAAATGGTGTATGTATGGAAATTGGTCTCGTATTGAGAACGATATTTACTCGTGCTAGATGATGGATTACTCGTGTATAAATATTATATTTTTACTTTTATTGTATAACGTGAGTATTTTTTTAAATATTTATTTCTATTATATTTACCATAAGAAAAGACCAATTTGGAAAATAATTGCTAATTTTATTTTTCATGATCAATGATCATTTTTGTGTGTTGAGGCAATATTTTTCAAAATTTGATCTATGATCATACTTATTACTTTTTTGAACCAGTACTCTCCGATTTGAAGGAAAACGATCTAGATTGAAAGAGCTCATCCTAAAATCTCCATAACCATCGAATTTAAAGGCCCTAAGGTTCATTTTTGGACCCTAAAGAACGATTTGAAATTTCTGGTGAAATCTGAAAACTCCCTGGAGGCTCCAGAAATGTAAAATTGCGATTGTTTTCGAGCTGGGTGATCGTACAGATACACTGGATGATATCTTGCCAAAAAAAACACTAGTTCTATTACTTCTTCAAAAATTTGATTTCATTTTCTAATTTTTTCAATTTGATCAAAAATTCAATTTTGAATTAGCACACTTGTAGAATTTCGCGATAATCACCTAAAACGGTCGAGAGGATGTCCAATAAGCACCGATCAATATTATTAGTTCTCAAGTTTATTATTGACCCTTCTAGAGTGATTTGAAATTTCTGGAGAAAATTTAAAAATCATACTGGAGGCTCCAGAAATGACCCAAAATTGATAGTTGTTGAGTGTGGGAGTAGAATTGAAAGAATTATTCACGTTAGTTCATTCTGCTAAAAAAAAATTATATTTTTTGGAAAGCTTAAAATTGCCCTTTGAAATGGATTTTTTGATTTTTTACATTTTCAAAAATTCGCCAAGAAACGAAAAAAAATGAACTTGAGGACCTGAAATTGTGATTACAGGGGTCTCTATTTTCCCTTGACCTGCCACTTGAGGAATCTTCAAAAAAATTATAGGTAATGTTCTGAAAAAATTTGCAAAAATTAAGTAAAAATGATAAGTATGTCAACTCGAAGAAAATGTTGCAAAATAATGTACCTAAAAGAATTTTATCAGAAAAAATGTTTGATGGATGAAGCCAAATTGGGAAAAATATTTCAAACTTTTTCTTTGCATGTAAGTATTTGATTTTTCTGAAATTTGCTTACCTACCAATCGAATTTGGGGACAATACGTATTTTCAAAAATGGAAAATTACAACGTGAATCCCAATGTATTTTTTAGAGACGAATAAAAAAAGTTTTCAATTAAACTAGCCCATTTTCAAAATTGGAAGAGCCCTAGGCACAAATATTAAATCGAGATGTACAAATTTGAGTGACCTATTTTGTGTTTTTATGGGTTATTTAGTTTTAAAACTAGACCTGCAGTTTGTTATAAAACTTTTTTCGATCATTTTTAAAAGTACCCACATCAGAATTATTAGATAATACTTATTTTAGAGGACATTTTTCGATGTTTTTTTTTTCAAATTATGACAGGATTGAGATGAAAATTTTATTTGAAGTATCTTGAAATAATACCCCATTCAATTCCTACTCTCCAATGTTAAGATAGTTCCTACTAGTAGTTTTGCTGTTCTCTCAAAACTCAGCTCAGTTCAGAGGTAAGGTCCAACTCTGAGGCCCTGATCTAACTGTTTTGTGTAGCTCCGTTCATGAAAGTGAAACAAAAACTCAATAGAACCCTGAGCTTGGCCAAAAATGTATACAATAAAGTCCAAGGTCAATCAAAAAGGGTGTCAAATCGAGCTAAAATAATTTTTGATTTTAAATTTAGCTCTAATATAAAGTATCTCAGATTTCAGGAGCTTTGGCTTCAAGATCTAGACTTTGTATAGGTAGCTCTTTAGATTGAGAGCTTGTCTAAGACCTTGGAGAGTCTTCGTTGCTTGCTGATCCAAAAAATTGAAATTTTTGATATTCAAGTCCTTAATACTCACTGGAAAATATATGCAACAGCTCTATGTCACTTACAGAGGAAATGTAGAATAGCTGAATCAAAATCGTACTTTTCGATTGAAAATTGAAAAAAGAGACAATTTTGTACGTTCTTTTAGTTTTATTTGAAACTTTTTCTTTACCCATGTTCTAGAGATATTGCAGAAATATTGAACCAGTTTTCAAAATTATTATTCATGCAATTCAATTTTTCAATTTTCAATAACATTATTTAGCCAGCTAGTTAGGTACACATTTTAATTTTTCAATGTTACAAAGACACTTATAATTAGCTGAGAATCCCTATACCGGTTTCAAAAATGCTTATTCATGAGAACAGTTTTGATATCATCTCTGATTATACTTACATTTGAAATACTCTTCTTTTCATTCGAATTTCTTTAGAAGAAGTAGCCTTACGTTTTATATGTATTATTCCATGAGCAGTTGAGCAGTGAGCACCCTTTGGGTGGAATTAAAATTTTTTGAGCCCAATTGAAAATTTAGCCAAAAACTAAAGGCTTCATTCCAGCTCAGCTTCGTCCATAAAGTTTGATTTGGATCTTCAATTTCGTTTTCAAAAAAACGATGATCGTTTTTATCTACTTATTTATTTAAGGTTGGTTATCAAAATTTTCATCTTCCTGAAACCTGATCAAAAAAAATTAAGCAGATGACAATTAATTAAACTTTCACACGATGTGCAGTAAGAATTAATCTTTATTTAAAAATTAACTCAATGAATTCGTAAGTAGGATTTGGTTATTCAACTTGGAATAATTTTTGATAGTTAAATACGACACAGGTAGGTAAGTATTGTGCTTACTCAAATAAGTATACATTTTTTGAAAATTTTCCTGAATTTTTACATTTTAATACCTATCTGTACGGGTATTTTTACCTTCAGTCAAAAAATGAGAAAAAGTGTTCAAAACATAACCTCTTACTTGCCTAAACCTTGAATCCGAAATAAATACCTGTGTAACAAAACAAAATGAAAATCTCCTTTCGATTAATTAAGATTATAAGAGTATGGTACCTACTCGAACGAAAAAGTGATATTTCGCGCAAAAACGCATGCGACTTTTAAAATTGTAGTTAAAAAAGCAATATTCCCGTTAACTTTGGTTCAACGATTGTTGAAAAATTAACAAATGAGCGAAATACGCGAAATAGCAATATTTCAGTGACAATTAATTGAGGATATTAAAGTGGCATGTGTCGCGGCATCATTACGACGACCGAGCTGGATGATGAATTGATCAACGGGTCGTGTTATTTTTTTTTCTTCTTTTTGTTTTTATTTATTCGCATTCCTTTCCTCAAACCGCGAATTTTTGTTCGTCGATAAATTAGTCTAAAATTATAAATGCAATTTTTCTATGCTAATGCTGAAAAAAATCGCAAAATTCACGAGGTCACAAAATTATGCAGAACTATTAGAAGAAACTATGGAGCTAATTTTATAGGTCAGGAAGAATGTCTAAAATAGGTATGATTATTGATTACCTACTAAAAATTTGCTTCTTGTGATGACGACACTCGTGAAAATTCAGCAATAGTCTCCAGGTACATGAATGGGAGGGAAAGGAGAAGGAATCATAGCTTGAAATAACCTTAATGATTATTATTCCTGCTAGGTATGGTACATTTGAAACAGAATACTGTATTGTGGGGTGAGATTGAACGTTTTGGTTTTTTTTTACACTCAAAGTTATTCTCGAGGCTTTCACGATTTGGTGCATCTACGTACGATAGGGTTCGCTTTAAATCAAATTGATTTTTTTCCAAGGTCATTGACCTTGACAAAATTAGAAAACAAATTGACGAAAGTGTGATTATGATTAAATTACCCCACAATACGTTACTTAAGTAAGGTTTCTAACTCGTTCACTAAGTTCAGGATACCATAAAAAAAATAAATAAAAATAGTTTTGTTGGAGCAAAAGTTTGGAGTACGTACCCGAAATTTATCTCTTTTTTTGCTCCTAGAAGAATTATTCTTCTACCTAATCGATGAATGATAATTTTGATTGGCGAAGAAATTTTCAAACTGTAGCATTATGATGAATTTTTATAAAGTGCTGATGTAAGAATCTCGCCCAATAATACGAATACCATAAAATAAAACGAATGCCAAATAAAATATTAAAAAAAATCGAGTTCAAAGTTGAATTAAAGTTTCAATTTTTCCTGATCTTCTAAACTTACCTACCCACATATCAAAAAATTGAAAGTGAAGGCGACTCTTCGACAATGTACGAAAGTTGACCGACCTCTTATTGTTTAAAAATGATTCATCGTTCATTCTGCAGTGTTAAAAAATTCACAAAAACTAAATTTATCGATTCCCTTATCGATTCCCTTATCGCTCTCCATCTTTTGCAGATTAGTACCAAATCAATTGCATAATGTAATTCTAAAAAAAGATACAGAAAGGGTTGTTTTCATTTTCTTCTTGAAAAATAAAAATCATGCAAATCATTTTGATATTATTTTTATGAAAAAAATTGCAAATTACCAAATTTCTCTTAAGTAGGTACGTTTTGTTTTCAGAAAAAATATCTCAATTTTGGGAAATTTTCAACTCATGAGATGACATTTTCGTGCAGTTCGGGTTTATTCTTTCATTTTTATAAATCTCAAGTAGGTACCTATGTATTTCTCGAAATTTCATTGGGCTGACAAGAAATCTCATTCCATGACATTGTTCCATTTTTTGTGGATTTTAAATTTTTTTTGATGGATTTGTTTGATTATTTCTGCACGAAAATATCATCTCATGAGTTAAAAATTGTCCAAAATTGAGATATTCTTTTAGAAAACAAAACTCTAGATCGCAAAAAATGTGCATGTTTTGGATGAATATTTTTTAGGACGTTTCTGATTTAATGAAAGTAAAGCAGAGACAATACATTCATTTTAAAATTTTAAAATTGATTTCCTGTCAACTTAATTGGACATTATTTCGTGCAAATTTGCCAGGGATGAAAATCCTTAAAATGAAACTTCAGCTTTTGGCTTTTAGCTTGAAATTTCAAAATTGAAACTTTGGCTTCAGCTTTCGGCTATCTCGATTTTTAAAGCTTGCTTTAGCCAAACTTTTGGCTTCCAATGGCTTTTACTTATATGTATTTTCAATTTAACAGCTTTCAGCTATATTTCATTAAGATTTTAGCTTTAAACTTTTGGCTTTAAGCTTTTGACTTCAAACTTTTAGCTGATACACCACCAATTTACAAAAAAAGGGGATTAAAAATTAGATCAGGTACATTGATTTCATAATAATTAGTGATAGTGAGAATATTCATTTGCTAGAATTATTTTCTTCTTTTTTTTTCATTTCATTAAATCGCATTAAAATAAAATTGTATGAAATTTTTTTCATTTTTTTGTTTCTTCTGAATTTAGAGAATTCAATTCTGCAAAAAAGCCTTTGAAAAAGCCAAAAAAAATGAAACTTTTGGCTAGCTTTTGGCTTGGAAAAAATGAAACTTGCAAACTTTTAGCTTTTGGCTTAGTGCGAAAATCTGCTCGACTTTCAGCTTTCGGCTAGCTTTTCATCCCTAAAATTTGGAACATTTGGCAAACTTTTAGTCAATTTTTCATTTTTTTTTATTCTTATGCGAATTCAGCAACCAATTTCTTTATGATTTTTATGCATGTTTTGCAATATTTTTCCAAGTTTTGAGCGATTCGAGTATTTGGCTCAAATTTTTTAGGCATGAAATAAAAAATGAATCCTGCTAAAATGAGAGCAGTTTTCACACGTGTAGTTTGAAAGAAAAATAACGTAATTAAATGGTCTATTTTTGACACAAAAAAAATCAAAATTTTTTTTCCAAGCATGAGAAAAAGCTGGGCATTTTCATATTTGGAGTGAAAAAAATCAATCTAAAATTTAGCTAAATGATCGAGAAAATAATAAGTCTAAAATAATGAGGCGACGACAAAAAATGTTGAATAAAAAAAATTTTTGTCATCTCACAATCGATGGTACGGTCGGTGGTCATTTTTCAATTTCCAAAATTCGAAATCTGATTTTAAAAAATTTCCTGGTCCGGAATCGAACTAAAAATGTTGAAATTCTATATTTTTTTTAGTCCATTTTCCTAAAGAGGAGAGGGTAGCATTGCGATGATGAACTTCCAATCTATTTTCTATCACTGTAAGTAAATGGAAGGGTATCCAAGAAAAATTTTTAAAAATCAACTTGGGCCAATTTACCTATTTCTACCCTGCAATGGACAATGACCCTTTACCAAGTCATTTTTGAATGCTTTTTCGATTTTTGTTTATTCGGTCTGGTCATTTTTCTGTTGGTTAAAATATTCAACTCGATCGTTTGTTCCCATAGAAAAAAAAATAGGATCTGATCAGATCAAACTGGAACCAGTAATCTTATCTGATCTGATCAAAATTAATCATTTTTCGTTAAATTGGTATAGTTTTCAATTTTTTCCCCTGGGATTGTGAAATATAGAACTAAAAAATCCTCTGAGATGAATGTCCTTTGAAATGTAGAAAACATTGAACTTCGAGGCACTTATCTTCGATCCAGAGACCATTCAACTCAAGATTCTCAACCTCACATGCCATCTCATCAAAACCACCAACTCCCTGCTTTCAATAGGTACAAAACTCATCTCGATCAACTAGTCATACATGTTTTTTTTTTTTTGTCACCTCACCATGAAAATTCAACCATCATCTCCTACGCAACTTTCGATTGATTAAAAATGCTCGCTAAAGACATTTCCTATGCTTACAGATTTCAGGGTTAATGTTTTATCCTTGAACTTGAACTAGAGAATAGATAAAGGTATCCAACTCGATATTCTCGCAATCTTACATAATATAAAAGATACCATCAAAACGACAAATTCTTCGTTTAATGAACCCATACAGCTTTCTACATGCTCACACACGATGAAAATTTGGCGATAACGCGACCCTACGTTGCTCACACTCCCACAGACAATTCGATTAATTAATTGATCCTCAAGAAGATCTAAAACATAGATTCACAATCGACCACGCCATTCCTCTCATTACAAATTGTAATCGCGACGGGAAAAAAATATCACTCGCTTATCCTACACACCCATAAGCTCCATTATAAGTACTTAGATTTAAACTCACGTCATCATAAACTTGTAAAAAGTATTTTAATTTCATTAATTATCCGTATCTAATGGACGAAGACGCGAGAAAGACGAAGAGCTGATCGTAAACCTTGACGAAGTGATCTTCATCGTATCGAGTGACTTTTTTTTTTCATAGATAATCTTCAAACGCGCGGTTCACTTCAGCTTGTGTAACCGTTTCATTAATTTTCGTTAAGGTGTTGATCTTCGTCCTCGTCGTCGTCATTCTATCTTTGGAGCCATAATGTAGAAGGGAAAAAAAACACAGAGAAGGAATTTTTATGAAAATAACGTTATAAGATTCGAATTACCATCAAAATTTGTCATTATCCGTTATCTTCTTTTCGAAAGGTAATTGTTACGGCAGCAGAAAATACTTGGTCACAAGTTCGAATATCAACTTCCGTTAACTTTGTAAATACCTAGGTAACTAACTGGTATAAATAATCATTCCGGACACATTGATGGGTTTTATTATTCCTCCACTTGCTACCTTCTCTGCAGTCCCTTCCATTGATAAAACAGACTCTCGTCAATTTCATCGCCAATTTTCTCATCTGTTCGATAAGCTCATTATAGTAGATATAGGTAGTTGATGAAGCCAAAAGGGTATCCATTGCGATCACACGATTACTCACTTTTTAATCGTACCTACACGTATAATTAACCTAATTTGATCGAAATTCTGTCAATTTGATATCCCTTATTCGATGGCTACCGAAAATCTTGCGACCATCAAAAATGCCAATCATATAAATTTATGATACCGACGACTCGACTAAAATATACTCATCCAGCTACAAACGATCTCAAATAACTAACTGTATCGTGCCTCGTCTTCACTTTCCTGTCACTCGTATTTTTTTCCGAGATGGTTTCGAGAAATTTATAAATCAGCGAATTTTTTGACTTTTAAATACGATCTCAGCGTGAGCTTTACGAACTAAGTATAACGAGCATCGAATGCTCCACGAACCTCTCGAACGGTTACACGAACTCGAATGACCTTGACATTCATTACGTATTTATTTCTTTTCCGTATTTTAATTTATTTCCGTTTTTTTTTTTTCATGTTTCAGTTACACAATGCATTTACTCAAGATTACGAAGGTAAGTGTACTATAAACCTTATAGAAGAATATTTTACATTTTACAAGCTGCATTTTCCATTTCAACCTACACCTACGCGTATATACGATTGTACACGTGCATCGTGTCGTCGTCGTACTTATAATATATTTTTTAAAAAATGTAGAAAATTTTCTCCTACATATTTAACAAGGCAGCACCACTTACACATGCGATGCTTTCGCCAGTAAAATTTATTGCCTTTTAGGTGACCGGTATTGGAGATTATTTCTATTTTTTTTCATCTATTTTTACACTCATTCTTTTTGCTGTTTACCATAATTCAGTCATTTAGGCCACTCTAACGTACCTGTAGACCTACAGGCGCACGCATTCCGCATCTAAAGGCATACACACGTTTTCCGTTATTTGGTATTTTAACGATTGCGAAATACATAGGAAAAAAAAGTAAATCATTTACGATTTAATATAGAGATAAGAATCCGCACACAAAATGAATTTCAAGTCGAAATATTAACCATGTCGTATTATAGGGTAACTAGGATACCTAGACTTATGTAGTACTTCCGGTAAATGGACAGAAAACGTGAGTGAGATGGAGACAGAGGTGCAGACTGAGGGGAAAGATAGATGAAGATATGATCTTTGACAATGATGGAGATTGGTAATAAAAGTAATTCAATTGTCATGTATTTTGGGAGTTGAAAATTTGTACGATTGATGACACAAGTAGTAAAGATTCGAGTCTTCGAAGTGTTCTTCTCGTCTTGAAGAAGCTCAACAAAAAATCTAGGTACCAAAGTTATTGAAATTTTTTGATGAAAATCATTTTAAAGAGTCTCCGAGGGTAAGATGGAGGTATTCGCACTCTCGTTAAATTAAATAAAAGTCAACCAAAGTGTTAGTTTTGAAATGAACCATTTCCAAAGAAATTTTGAGTCCATCTCCCCTTCCCAGCTCGATTAATAAGATCGTATTGTGTCCAAAATTCAATATTTTCCATCTCTGGAGGAAATGAGCTCAAATTTTGATGTTTTCGCGGCATTTTTTTTAATATAAAAGGTTGCATATTTAGAATTTTTGGGAGGTGGGAGGGTAAAAAATGTCAAAAATTTTTAAAGAGAGATGAGCAGAGCAATTTTTGCAACTTTTTGAACTGTATTAGCACAATTTTTTTCGTAGTCTAAAATCAAGTTTTCTGGTCCCCTTTGTACATTATGAAGCCTTAACAGTTGGATTTTTTTTTAAATATTGGAATAAATCAAAATCAGTAAACATTTTTTGAAAGTTTTGCATTTCAGAGTCAGAACTATTCCAAATGACGCTTTTTAAAAAATTCTTCCACAATCATCCTCACAATGTTGATCTCCGTCTTATGACTCCCCTCCCCATCCCCTCCTTAAACAAAATAAATTTATTTTTGATAGCCCTCTTTTCAAAAAAAAAAAAAAAAAAAATTATCCTCGTTCTATGTTAGTCTCAACCTCATGTAAGGAGCCCCAAGTTGAAAAAAATTAAACAAAAATGAATTTTTTTTGAAAAGTTGCTATTTTAGATGAAAACTTTTCTCAACAATCTCCTTTATGAGAAAAAACCTCCCTCGGTCTTTCCATAAAAAAAAACAATGTTACCCAAGAATTGGAAAAAAATGAAAATATTAATAAAAGGCAATTCTCGTGTCAGACTTCTTCTAAATAACGAAAAAACTTTCATTGGCCTTTCAATCAATGGTAATTTTTTGTATAGGTAACCCGCCCCCTCCCCACACCTCTCCTCTCAAAAAATGTCAAATTACGAAATTCTTTAAAATAATTTAAAAAATTGAAATCTGTAAGGATTTTTTGAAAATTCTCATTTCTGGTCAACATTTTTTTTGGAAAGTCTTATTTTCATCCTATCTTGGTCCATCTTTCAATAATATTGACTTCGTATAGATGCTTTCAAAATTGAAATTTTCAAATTTGAAATCTATTTAGAAAATTTGGAAAATTTTTCATTTTTAGTAAAACTTGAAAAATATTGGTTCCCTCGTAAAGTGAAGCTCCCAAAATTGGTTAAAAAAACAAAAATGAAAAAATAAAAAGTTGAAATGTGGAAATTTTTTTGGCAATTTTTGCCTTGAAACGTTAAAATTAATTTATCTGTACTTAGGTAGGTACCTACCAATTTTTCTAATTTTCCAAACATAATAGAAAATGAAGAGGAGAAGTAGGGTTTAATTTTTTGAAACGTCATCAGTGGCGAATTTTTACCAAGTAATCTAAAAAATTTTGAGACGGTTGAGGGGAGGCTTGTGAAGCTATACGGTCACAGGCTCAGAGCAAGAAGAGGCCCCTGGTTTCACTTTGAAAATTTTGTTGACAAAAAATTTGAAGTAGGTAATTAGGTACGTAAATATCTACCAGACATATTTTGGGCCTCATGGTCTCCAGGAAAACTGAGGAAAGGAAATTTAATTCCCCTAAAAATTTTGAAAATTATTATTTTTGTATTTTTTGAACGTTTTGACCTCCCACTGGCTCTTTCTGCCCAAAAACTTGAAAAATGCATAAAAAGTGATTTTCAAGGAATAACGTTGACTTCACAGGGTCCATTTCAGAAGATATTATTTCATGTGCACCAAAATTTTTCAAAACAATGAAAATTTACCAGATTTGACAATATTTTTGATTTAAAAAGTTGGAACCCATGATGAGCTGGTGGCAAAGAGGAGGAATTTGAAATGTTCCAAAACTTGAAAATCGAACACTTCATTAATTTTTAAACATTTTACTGTTGAGTTGGTTTTTTCAGCTCTAAAAGAATTGCACTATGCCCTAAAATTGCTGAAAAAATATCGGAGCATTTAAATCTCTACTCCGAGTTTATTTCAAGTCGCTCATGTCCCAAATCAGAATTTATGTGTCATTTCAAGTCATAAATCACAGACTTGAATTGGGAAAATTTTGTAGTTTCCAAATGGAGGGAATTTTTTTGGGGTATTGAACTCACGCCCCCTTCCAGCTGTCACGTTTCAAGACCCCTGTACCTTGAACATGATGGAAGTACAGTGTGTATTTTTGTATTTACTTTGATTTCTTAGGTAGGCTAAGTGATAAAAAAATTTATTAATTGAGAAAAGTTTGTTATTTTTATGCATTTTGGGACACATATTTCCTTCTTCTTAAACGACCCTCCATAAAAATAGAGAAATCTCCCGAGATGTTCAACACTCACGAATTCTTCAAGTTTCAGAATCATAAATCTCTTCTTTTTCTACCGTCAAAATCAGGAATGGAAAACTGAAATCGGATTTCCTGGAATCGAAATAAAAAAAACTGGAACTGGAACAAAGTAGATATCTATTGAAAATAAGTCAAACTAAACACAAAAGGCTGGGTCATGGATCTATTTTTTTTTTAATGGGGAAAAAAAATTAAAAATCAAACCTTATTTACTATTTTGCGGGGGGGGGGGGATAGAAAGACGATTGTATTACTATTTACAGAATTCCCCAATTTCCTGAAATTGACATCCTCGGTTTTCCTCTGCTTTCCAGGTTTTCCAAAAGATAAACACCCTTTTGCCACACTCTCGAGCATAATAAGGCTTCAAACTTTATCGAGTTCTGGCTCAGAATACATTTTATCCGTAAATAAATAAAAATTGCATTTTACAACAGAAAATACTCTCAAGAGGGGAGCTTGTCCCTCACCCATTTGTTTTCAATCCAACCCAAGTTTCACTCAAACGAACGAAAACGAGTTCATTTGGTCACATTGATGTGATGAGTTTAACTTTTAGCTCCCTTTCTCTTATATGATAATTTTACCACGATATCGTTGCTACCTAAATCTACCTACCTACCTACCTATCTACCTACATACGTGTATTCCAGTTGAACAAAAAACAAAATCGAAAAACTTCACGTGACCACGTCATTTAAAAGCAATCAAGTTGGCAAAATATCAACCTAAAAGAAGGATCTAAGAATATATAGAGAAGAAAAAAAAAGTAGCACCGTCATGTCACGAATTACCATCTCGACGAATTGAGGGAACGCGACGAAAGCAAAATTATTTGTTTTTATGTTTGGAGAATTTTAATAACGTTTTTTTTTTTTTTTGAAATCCCCTTCACTGTATTCTTAATTCGAAATACGCGAGAACGTTATTCGAAAAAACAAAACCCGTTAGAACAATTTACTAATCTTTTATTTCGATCTGAGATGATCGAGATTACCTCTGGTGTATTTGTTTATTCATATACATGTACCTCTATAGTAGATCTCAAGCTACTAAGTTTTATTCAAATGATACTCATAAGTTGCAGGTATACACACTACACAGTGTACCTACTCTCTGTACTCATGTATGTTGAAATATCCTATACCTAGATCGAAATATAGAACGCGACATCGCGAGCATCGGTATAACGATTATCATTTGATCGTTGTTGACCAATAATGCTGGAAGCAATAGCGTATAGCGTAGGTAAATGCCGATCGGATAAGCTAATCAAATATATTTCATATGCCTAGATATGCTCTCTGCTCTTATTATACTGTCTATAGAATATCTTTCCACCTCGCGATAAATCAGTTTAACCGCAGTAACCTAACCGCATCCGCAATCTTCGATCTATTCGGTTTACCTATACTTAGCAGAGCAGTATGACAAAAAAAAACAACAATAAAACAATGAGCTACCTTATAGTTCGAATTGTTAATTAATAAGATTCAAGTTAAACGTAGCCGAGCACGTTTCCCATAAAAAGGAGTACACCGTTTACCGCACCCTTAGTGGAAAAAAAAGTGCAGGCGAAACGAAATAATTAAATAACAATGATAGATGAATATACGAGTATATCTAAGCTATACGAAGAAAAACTTTGAAACACGGAAAGGCCATTCACTATAAGGGCAATAATCGTGACACTGACTAGGAGATTCTGCAGTGTTCGTAGCACTTCTACGAGTACACGATGTCAATAAGATAATAAAGATACATGTTCATTCAGTCACCTTTTTAAGTGCTCACTTTCGAGTTGTTAAATAAAAGACAGCAAAATTGATGCAAAAAAATGGCAAAGAGAATCTATCTGGAACGTGGTAATGAATTCAATTGTTTATTACTAATTGTTTCTAGGTACCAATTCTCTTCTCTCTTTCCTTGATCCGCAGAAATGCAGATATCATGGTTATTGCGGAAGGGGCCGGACAAAATAAAAAAACTTCTGTCTGAAAGTTTTATTAGGTAATGTAAAAAGTATACATCGTACTTCATAAGTTTGCTGGGGAAAAAAAGAAGAAAAGTAAAGGTCTTTAATGTTATCGAGGTTAGCCAAAAAGTAATTATCGAAGTGGCAGGGGTGCAAAGAGGGTGAGTCTAACGAGCTCATTTCCGTAAACTAATTATTTTTTTTGTACGTCTATATTTTTATCCAACAAAGGGCTTTTCACTTGAGGACTTTTTTTTCAACAGACAATGCTCGTAAAAAATGCTTAAATTATTCAAAATATGGTCTCAAAGAATACAACGTCGTAGTAATAAAATCTGTAGATTTTAGCTGAAATTATTTTTTCGGGATAAAAAATTAGGATTTGTAGGTAAATACATTTCTTGATCTGTTGGTTATTTATTTTTCTCACTTTTTTCTTTACAAAAACATGAGATTAGAACTCGAAGAGTGCCTCCCAAAAAAATTTAGCAGAAAATTGTGGGTCCTACAAGGTTTTAATTTTTTCAAAATTTTTCACAAATTTCATAAATTTTTCAGAATGTTCTTAAATTGATTAAAAACGTGAGAATTGATTTTGACATGAGTGGGGAACGTCACCATTTTGGGTGAGAAAAAAATCTACTTTTTGGAGGAAAATTTTTTCAAATAAATGTCTCAAAATCCTGAAATGTGCAACTGGTTGTAAGTGAGTTGATTCCCAAATGATTTTTTAGGAATCGGGTGTAGTCGAATTGATTCCCATGTACCTAAGTTTTTGCCTGTGCAGTGTGCATATATAATTGATCCATTTCGTGGGCATTAGGTTTTCATACTTATTAATTTTTTTTGTTGAGTGCCACTCGAGAGCTAAAATCTGATAAGTGAGTGTCAAATTTTGGCACTTTTCTTCGACATTAGACGGGATGTATTTTTGAACATCTTCTTTTCAGAGAAAAAAAAGACGTCTCAAAATCTTAAGACATGCGATTGAGAAGTTACAATTCTGAGCATTTTATATTTAGATCATTATTTTAAGTACCTACCAACGCACTTTTTGGCACCTTTTGGTGCTAAAAGAGTTCCAAAATCTTGAAATTCTTGTGAAAAAATGTATTTTATAACCCAAATTTTGTCGTAAAAAAAATACCACAAAATATACTTGAAATCTCAGTAACCAAAATTTTAAGCACTGGCGTTCATTTCCAGATTTTTGTAAATTTTTTTAAATTCAAAAAATTTTAATGAGCTGCTATTATGATAAAGTGAAAATGAACGAGAAGAACCAATGTCAAATGTGAATAATAATTCACTACAATTCTCTTATCACTTCAAATTCAAACCCAAAGTGGAATCTCCAGCAAGTTTTAAATCTTCCACAGCGATTTGAAAATTACTCTGGAAGTGTCTCAGATAAACCTTTTTTTTAATGGTACCCCAGTCTGGACTTGCCCGGAGGGGGAAGTATATTGTTATTTGACGGGACACAGCTTATTATTTACCGGAGGGGTTTATCTAATAAGTCTACATCTTAATAATAACAATACATCTTAGAATCTTAATTATCCAGGTTGCATTATATTGATGTACAATACAAGCGACTTGTTGTTGATTGATGGAGGGAAGGAGGGAAAAGGGGGGAATGGATTATTTCGGCTTTATAGCTTATCTACAAGCGGCTGTGCCGAAACGGTGGACTGGTCTGCCATAGCCGCTCTGCTTCCCACAGCTTGCGTACCGTTGACCACATATATTCCAAGTGAATGGGATTACTGATGTCCAGAGGATCTGCAGGATGATCGGCTGCGTGTAGATGGCATTTAACGAATATGTGTTTCGGCTTTTCTATTTTTCCACAATCGCAGTTGGGTGATGGCAAACATTTGAACTTATGTAGAATATAACGGAAGCAGCCGTGCCCACTCAAAGCTTGGTCAAGGTAAAAATCAAGTGCGTGAGCGCTAATAGTTTTTGTAACATTAGGAATAATTCTGTGAGTCCATTCACTGACTTCTGAATTATTCCATATCTGTTGCCATTCTTTCATGGTAGCGGCATGAAATTTGGTGTTGAGCGATGCGGCATTGCCTCCAGGCCAAGGTAACATGGGTAAATGGCAATAATCTGCGACTGGATAATCGTTTTTGAGAAGCCATTTTACACTCCTTTCGGCGATGTGCAGGTGGAGAGGGTGGACATTGGCGATTACCCCGGCAGCATCTCCACTGGAAGTCCGGTAGAGTCGAGCGATATTTATGGACATGCGTCTTCGGATTCTTATCTCAGATAAACCTGAACCTTCATTATTTGATTGATGTTTTCTGGAGATCCTCGCTGCTGTTTCAAGACGTTGAAAAGGTTTTTTTTTTGTTGAAAAATTGTCTATCAAAATTCATAAAAATCAAAAAAACCTTTCAATTCGAAATAATATGATCTGAAGCATTAAGACTGCCAGAAAACCAATCAGGTATTCAAAAATGAGAAAATGCTCTAAAAATTACTAAAGAAATTTCCAACTTTCGAAATCACGATCAAAATTTGTATGAAAAATGTTCACAAGGCCGCAAGAAAAATTTCGTAAAACTTTCACTTTTTGAAAATCGTTCTAAACAAAAAATTCGCTCAAAACTAGCCCATTGAAAATCATCTCAAAATCATAGAAAAATTACCTATACGTAATTGAAAACTGATAATAGTATTCCTTATAAAAATCGTCTAAAAAATGTACCAATATTCGAAAATTCTTCAAAAAAGGATTGAAATCCCGTAACAGTCACGTCAAAAATTCACAAAAATTGTGAAACTCTTACAAAATTGGAAACTTCAAAATATTCCAAATTGCTTTTTAAGTTTGAAAAAAGATGAAAATCTCTTCGAATGCTCGCTGAGAATTCAAAATGATCTTTTTCTTCCCCCTCTCCCTCTTTCCATAGACGATCAACCAAAAAAAATGCTTGTCAGTCTAATTTTGCGAAAAAATTAAAATTAAATTTAGGAGTTGTACGAAAAATGACAAAATAAACAGCCAAAAAACACCTCTTTCTTCTTCTATTTTTTCAACAGAACAAACTCTTGAATGGCCTAAATTTCAAATTCTGAAGTTTTCTGACCAAATGATAAACCAATTTCAAACCTATTCTTCGAAAAAAAACATGCTTATCAAACAGTTTGAATTTCAAGAAATTTGGGTCCTTTATGTCTGTCAGATCAATGAAATGAATTACTACACAGCTTTTGAATATTTTGGTCCCCCTGAAAGAAAATTTTCAAACCGGTTGTAAAAGAGCTGCATTATTCAATCTAGTTTGATTTGTTTAAAATTTTGATTTTTCACTGTAACCTAATGAGTATGATTTGAGTATGATTTTAATACCTTTCGAGTGGAATTTTGAAACACTGAAAATTTTAATGAATCTGTTGAAAACTTCAGCAAGTCCAATAGGTGAATTGGTCGAATTTCAAAATACTGTAACCTATATCTCTACCTAGCTATACTGAGTACCTATACAGCTTCACATAAATCAGCATTTACGTACCTACTTCATTCAATTAATCTCGTATCTTTTTTCTGTCCACAGTACAAGATATCCAGTGTGCCTTTTGGAGCGACTCGGTGCGAAACGGCAAAGCCGCCATAGCTCCAGCTCCTACCGCCAGTACATCTGGACTAAAAGATATGTTATCGGCAAGACTGAGAAAACCAGACGGATTCAAAGGCACTCCTTTATTCGCCGACGACCGAGGCGTCGATCCGTTAATAGATCCTGTCTGTCAAATCAGACCCGACCTGACGGATAACACTAGATTAACGTATAGTTTACTAATTACCGATTTCAGCCGATGCGGAGTACTTAAACGAAATGTAAGTATGAGAAAAAATGTTCATTATAAAATGAGAAACAAAACATTTCATACTCGTAATTTTAATAGCGCTTTCGAACATATAGCGTTATGGCCTCTCACTCTCAGCTTCTCTGTATACTTACCTATAGGAAATTCTTGCAGTTGAATTCTCGTACACCCATCCCTATAAATGCATCGCGTAATTACGTCAATTTGCAAGCTATATACTTACTTGCGCGATAAAAACCAACACTTCGGAGTTCTTTTTCTTCGCCTTATGGGTTATGAGATGGCTTAATAATTACCTATTTGGTTAATGACCAACGTATAAACTTGAGAGTTTAGTCTGTTTTTAATTTTTTTTTATTATAACTTTTTGTAAATGTAATTATGTTTTTAATACTGAGAACACACATTTGGAGTTTTTCTCATTTTTTTTTTTTTCAAAATCTTCGACATTGCTGCTCAATTGGAATGTGAAAAATTTTCTTCACATGCTTAGTTGCTTACATTACGTATATAGGCGCCTTTACATTTTCTTCTCTGCTGGTAGATATGATTGTCTTTGAATTGGCGTTTGGGGGGGGGGGAAGTACAGAAAATCTAATGAAGATATTTATAGTGAGAGAAAGTTATTTCAAAGAAATAAAATTGTATAAAAAAATAGAATTAAAAATTACAGCAAGTGAGTGAACATGATAAATTCAACTCAATGAAGTTTCGGATTTCCTGGTCTCTTAAATGACTACTTCTTATCAAATCCTCAAGATTTTCATGGTCGATCTTTCTGAAAAATACAGTAGAATAGGTAACTGGATCACCCTATATCAAGACTTCGAATCATTTGTGGCTTCACAGGGGTCATTTAAGGTAGGTATCCCAAACCGTGAAAAAAGCTTTGGTACTAACGATAAGCATCCAAAAATTCATTTTTAGGTTTAATATAAAGTCTTAATTTTTTTTTCAAATTTCAGAATTTTTTGAAACTATTTTCCTTATTTTCTATGAAAAAATCAGAATTTGATCAAATTCAGGTAGAAAGCTGAAATTCTTTTTGTAGCCTATTTGAGACCTCCCGAATCGAATAGTGATGGTTTCAAGCCAACATGGAATCTTGAGCAGATTTTTGGTTAAAATCATTAAATTTTCCAACTGATATAGAGAAAAAAATCAATTTTCTGTTTTGAATTTTTGGGGGGGCCAAAATGTTATTTTTTAACATTTTTTAAATCAAGAAACAAATTGGCCCGAGCGAAGCAAGGGTGAAATTTTTCGAAAATTTGATTTCGAGATGACTAAAAACGATGTTTTTTCAAGAAGTTGATTTTGAAAAAAAAAGAGAACAGACCCAGGACGAAGCGAGGACGAAAACTTTTGAAATTTTGTATTTCGAGAGAACTAAAAACGATGTTATTTTACACGAGGAGTTTATTTTTTGGCTTTTAAAATTTTAGAATTTGAATAAATTTTTTTTAGGATGCCAAAATTTTGAAAAAAAGGAGGGCGAAAGTTCTTGAAAATTTGTATTTTGGGAGGCATAAAAACGATACCTGGTACTTTTTATGCGAGAAGTTTATTTTTTCACTATAAAACTTTAAAAGGTGAATGATATTTTTTAGAGGGCAAAAAAATGAAAATCGACAATGTAAAACGTGAACTTGATTCATAGTAGACTCGAAAATATTTTGACCAAAGTTGAACTCTGCAACGTCTGCGATCCTCGCAAGAGGTCATTTACCTTTGTCAATCCACGTTTTTCAGCTATATCGCCGAAATGAAGGACCGGAGGGGAAAAAGTGATCGAACTGAAATTATTCTACGCCAAATTTCCTATGAGCATAACCAGTTCAGTTAAAATAATTATATTTTTCAATTTTTGGTGAATTTTTAAAAATCAAATTTTGGCCAAAAATAAAAAAAAAACAAAATTTTACCAAATTGACGTAGAATGATGAAATTTGGTATATATCCTATTTTCGATCTGCCAAATTGATTAGAAACTATTTCAAACCATTTTGAGCAATTCTGGAGCCTCCAGCAGATTTTTGAAACTTGAACTTTCCACAAAACTTCATCAAAAGCAGTTGGAAAGCTAAAATTCATTCTGTAAACTAATTTCAATACGCTAGAGAGTCGACTGCAAGTAGATTTTTTGGAAATTACTGGAGCATCCAGCAGATATTTCAATGCTTAAAATTTCCGTTAAATTTTACCAAACAGAGACACCTTATTTTTGACATTATTCTGAGGTGGATCGCAGACAGTTTCAATCCGTTTTGGAGCCTCCAGCAGATTTTTAGGAACTTCTGTTTTTCCGAAAATGCGACGAAATCTATCCGAATTAACTTTCGGCTTTCCAACTTCATTTGATGAAATTTTGTGGGATATTTCAAGTTTAAAAAATGTGCTAGAGCCTCCAGAACTGCTCAAAACGGCTTGAAATAGTTTCCAATCGATTTGGCTGGTTGAAAATAGGGTATATCCCAAATTTCAGCTTTATAGCTCAATTTGGTACAATTTTGATTTTTTTTCTTATTTTTGACCTAGATTTTCAAAAATTCACCAAAAATTGAAAAATATATTTTAACCGAACTGGTCATACTTATAGGAAATTTAGCGTAGAACAATTTTTGTTTGAACATTTTTTTCTCTCGGGCCCTTCATTTTGGCGATACAGCCGAAAAAAGATTTTCTGAAAAATTTTAAAATTTCTCAAAAATGCCAGCAGTTGAAAATTTTTTTCAAGTTTTCCAAAAATTTTGAAAATATTCTACTTAAATCATGCATTTTACTTTACTGTGAATTTTAAATTGCAATGCAAGATTGATAGAATTTTTATACTTCAAGAGAATCGTTCTAAAAAAATTATTTTGAGAAATTTAGAAGATCCAAATTCCACTTTTTCGTACCTAATCCAAGTGGGGGGGGGAATCATTGAATAATGCTTTCCTGGTGAAAATTAATCTAATCCAAAAGAATCAGTAAGTAAAAACGTAAAATTTTCAATTTTTCAATTTATGTTTCTTATTTTTTGAGGAGGAATTAAAATTGGATTTGAATTTATTTTACTGAAATAGGATTATAAAGTGAGATGCTGGAAATACCAACGTTTTCAATTTAAAAATGTTGCCCAAAACTCGATTTTTTCCGCATTTTGTAAAAAAAGTGGGGGTGGGGGGATTCATCGACATTGGCATACCATCGCCACTTGTTTCACCAACGAAGCTGAAAAATTCATGGTGTGATTTTTACAACTTCATGGAAAGGGGAACAGAAAAAAAAACGAAAAAAAAATCCACCAATTAGGTACCTAATACAGGTATAATAAGGTACCTACACACACTCTAATAGTCACATAAAACTTAAAAGAGGGAATGGAAAAGAGGTGATAGGTCGTTCATTCATTGACGATGAGATTAACCATTATCGCGATTTTGAATCAAAAATTAATCAGCGAATGACGCTGAAACTAATGTTTGCAATTCGCATATTTATATAAAAGATCTAAATTAAATAAGGAAAAGAACCCTGAGAAAGATCATGAGAATCTATAGCTATCTCATATCACAGCTATAGGTACAATTGGGTGACTTGGAGTTGATACTCATGTCACTCATGTGTTAATAACCTTTTAAAAATGATCATTACATACTTTGGTACCTACGTCTACGTAAAGCGTACCTAATACCTAATTTAAAAATTATCATTTCTCAGCTAATTGCATTCTATGAAATTTTATTTTTATGACATTTTTTTAGTGGTATCTTGAATCTCATGAAGACTAAAGTATGATATTAAATTTTTGATTCCCGCCGTATGAAAAAATATGTATGCATAATTATTATTGGTCGGTCGTAAAAGTACCCATTTGGTACGTATAATTTCTTCAGAAATAAATTAATTTCGATCGTTGTACGATTGACCGAAAAAAACATAGAAAAAATGCACTAAATTATATGGAAATTAGGCGGTTATTGGCATCGGGCTCCAGTTTGAAATTAGTCTCTGTGATTAGAAACTCTTTCAAATATTTTTAGACTTCTATTTCTCTTCAATTTCTTCAATTGGAGCCAAAGCCTGAAGAAGTTTTCGTTCAGAATTCTCGTGTATTTTTTCACTAGGTCATTTCGGTTTCAATTTTTTATTTTTGTAAATTCTTCCAAATTTTTTCAAACTAACACATTTTAAAAGTCACTTGGCAAAATACATACAAATGTTAATCGTTCGTTTCAATTTTCAACCCTTCACAAATTTTTCAACTTCATTAGGCATCCCATCCAATCAATCACAGCAACATTCTCACTTTATTACTTCATTCTTCCTGCTACCTCACCTCTCCAATCTTCTTTCAATGCCCAGAGACGTATTTCCAATGATCATTCATGACTCTCGTTACAGAATTTTCGTCGCAATAACCAACTAACGACACTTAATTGATAGGCTACAAAATGAACTCAAACATTAGTATTCGAGTGGAAAACGACTTGTAATTGTTTTACAGAATAGGTATCGCGAATCTGTGGGAATTTTTTCCTACGGTCCGATATCTCAATAACAATCATTAGAAAAAAAAGTAGGTATGCAGGTGCTATAGGTAAACCGAGCCGAGCATTAACACCGCAACAGTCAACATAATATAGTTTACTTCATTGTATACCTAGGTAGCGAAATTCTGCTCCTCTGCAATGTAATAGATACCAGTACTTAGAGGTCGGGTATTCTGTGTGCAGTCTGTAGGTAGATAGAGATACAGATACGTAGGTAAGTAAGTATGTATAAAAATGATGGCCACAGTTTTGTTACGCTCGAATAAACGTTCTAAATAAACAATTATATAGCGGCCAGCGTGATTAGCGATTCGGTGGAATAAATGCGATTTTGTTGCCAATAGCCTCTCGGACCTTTAGACATTCTTATCAATAGCCGAACAAACGATTTAATAGAAGAAAAAAAATTCCCAGCACCGTTATTCTTTCTCGTATGCCTTTCTTTGGTATAAAGTCGTAAACCCTACAGACGGATTGTCTAATTCACCGTTTCTACAAATAGGTAATATACAAATATCAAAGCGATATTCACCAATAGAGAAGTGGATTTTATTATCTGGCGTGAGTATTTGGATAAGTATATTGCCTTTTATAATCCATCATGTGTGGCTCGAGGAGTTCAATTTTAATTACGAGTATGTGTTAAACGCTCGATTTTATTCCATCTTTGGTGTTGAAAGTTCCTCAAGTAGGTGGCAGGTCAGATCCTTTTATTTCCAAGCTTCCAAGTTAGGCATATGAAAGTACAAGTAACCCAAACTTCCTTAAGGTTTCCTTCAAGGCCAATTAAACAAAAAAAGGCGGACTTTTTTGACCTATATTTTTCATCAGTAGGTAGATACATATTTAAATACACGCGCAAAAAGTTACACACATTAGGTACACTTATTCTACGCACACATTCGATATAAGTAGGTTATTAACATGTTTTTATTTTACTCATATACTCGTACAGTATTCTTATAGGTAGGTACGAGAGGTATATTACGCTTACATATTTGTACGTATTTATTTTTACGCATCTCATCATATATCGAAATCGTAAATCTCATTTTGATTAATTTATTTCGTATTTATTTTCTCTGTGAGAAAGTAATTCTCTTTTCCCCTCCTCTTTGTATGCTAATTACTGATCCGACTGCTGCGCCATTTCCGCGCCAACCAACCCAAAACGCGTTAGGATTTTAATTAATTATGTAAGATAACAAGCACGTGCCTATACGCACGCGTGTTGCCTACCTACTTGCGATTAAGCATTGAAATCGCCGGAACCAGTTTTTGAAGATGAAATTTCGACCATTTAAAGCGAAGATTTTATGTCCATGCTAGGTTGAGTTTGAGTGTTGGATTTTTATGGGGGTGTAGATAGGAAAATATAATTTTTGTAGTTCGTTCTCTTTTCAAAAGCTTGCTCTTTTCGAAAAAAATAATTTTCAGAATTCTTTTTTAAAAATAAATTTTGGCACTTTTTGAAGAACCATTTTTATGCATGTTTATAAATTTTCTACCCAACAGAGCAACTTCTCAATCATTTACTTAATCGTAATTTTTTTTTTTTTTTTTTTGAAATACCATGCAAACTTACAGAGTTTTTTGTTAGCCAATCGAAAAATTAATGGTTCAAGAAAAGATCGAATTTTCCAAAATATCTGGTCTAAAAATTAAAAGACAGTCGTTCAAAAGTCGAGGGCTCACATTATGCAAAAAGTACCCAAAAATCGTTTGTTCTTGTCCTATTTTAAATTTCTGTTGTATTTTGAGACCCAGAATTCAGATTTTACATGAATAGTGAACACTTTTGGAGTCTGCATTTCCCAGAACAAATGCCTCTAAATCTCAATTAATATACATATGAAACTATAGAGAACCATTTTTTTTCATTCGTGTCAAAAATGGTAAAACATAAAATTTCCAGAATTTTAGCTACCTAATTGCACGTTTCAAATTTTCAAAATTTTATAGATGGATCATTTTCAATGCCAAATCGGCGGATTTTTGCACGATGAGTTTTAGATATTTTTAAAATTCAGATCATGTGTACAGGTAATCAGACTTTTTTGACGGAGTTATGAGGCTTCAAAGTTCTCCGAAATGACAGTAAAATGGAAAATTTCAGTTGAAAATAGCTCCGATTGTACGTGGTTATAGAATTTTGAACTTTTTTTTGAAATTGTAGTACATTGAGAGGGTAATTGACGAATGATGTCCAAATCAGTGTTGCCACTTCTAAAAACCAAAAAAAAAAAAACGATTTAAAAACTTATCATTTAAATAATATAACCACGATATCCACGAGTTGAAGTTCTGAAAAAATTCTCAATTTTAGTCCTTTTTATGTAGAATAACATATCAAAAAATCAGACGGACTTTTTTTTTCATTTTCAAGAAAAAAAATTACAAGTTTGACACTTATGTATTGCAATATCTGCCATCAAAAATTTTAAAAATTAAAATTTTTGCATTTTTGAGATCTTTTTACCAATGTGTAGACGAACATGTGAAAAAATCCCCCCCCCCCCATTTTTCAATGCATTACAAAATTTCAAAGCATTTTTTTTTTGAAAAATTTCAACTCAAAAACTTTGAAAATTTTTAAATATTTAATTTATTATTTGTACCTAATGTAAACAGTTTTTAATTAGAATGACGATGGCAATCTGATGCAAAACCAGTCAAAGGGGAAAAACTTTCTAATGGTGTTCTGGAAAAATCGAACAATTTCTGAGAATAAGTTTCTAATTTTCCAAAATGAAGAAGGCATCTACTTACGAAAAATCTTTAATTATTTTGATACCAAAAGTCCTTGATCTACCTACACATTTTAAATAGTAGGTACCCAATTTTTCGAAAGAATTTTGTAAAATAAATTTCACAAAAACATTGACCAAGTTTTTGCTTCCTTTTCTGAGAACTGAACGCTCAGATTTGATAAAGTGAAAGCCTAACATTCGTCTTGACGATTTTCTAATGCGAAACTTTATTAGCAAATTCAAGGTAAAAAATTCATTTGTTTTCTTTTAGGAACTCATCATCCTGGAAAAAAATAAGGGTCACTCTCAGTATTTGCAACAGATCAAAAAGTTTGTCATTTTGTAATTTTCAAATTTCTAGACTTGATAGTGAAAACTGAAAGTGGATTCAAAAAACACAAGTTCCATTGCTGAATTATATTTGTTGTTGATTTTTTGGGCGAATTAAAAAAAATTCTGATCTTGCACAATTCTCATGGAAAAATCAAAATTTGATCAAATTGAGGAAGAAAGCTGACATTTTTTTACACTTCATTTTCGATCTTCTAAAACGACTGGGTAATATTTCTAAAGTGATCTGGAGCCTTCTCTCGCAGATTTTTTGGATTTCTAAATTCCTAAAAAAAAATACCATAAATTGGTCGAAATGATATTCAAAGAATAAAAATACTCGTATCAGCATTCTCAGGGTCGGATGTCAAGCTCTTTTTAAAAATGAATTTATCTACTCCATAGCGCAGTCGATTCAACTCATTTTGAAAATGATTCAAAGACAAAAGTACCGAGGGCCTCAAATTAGGCTCAAAATTTCCATCAACAAGAAAGCTTTTAAAAAAAAATATTACATTTCGTTTAAAATCGACTAATTTTATAACTTGAGTAACATTTTTTGAAATTTTTTGGAATTTTTGACTTTTGACCTCGCTTTGTTATGACTAACAGTTTCGACATGGAATATATCTATTCAATTTTTTAATTCATTTTTCGTTTAAAAAGAAAAATGAAATTTCAAGTTCTTGAGTTACAATTTTGGAAAGCTTTTGCTTCCACTTCGCTCAAGCCTGTTTGATTTTCTTTCAAAATTGACCTTTCTAAAAAACTATAGGTAACCTTTTAAATTCGAAAAATTTTGGAGCCAAAAAATGAACATGTTATCTAAGAAAACACTATTATTTTTCGCATTTCGAAATCCGAATTTTTAAAAGCTTTTGCCTTTGTTTCGTTGGGGTCTATCTTTATGTTTCTCTTTTCCATTCTTTTTAATTTTATTTTTTATACCATTTATTTCCGTTCCTAACCTAAAAAGGATGAGAAAATTTCAGGTTTCAACCTTCAAAAATGTAGAAGATGATCGTTTTTTTTTTCAAAAACTCGTCGTTTTATTTGGAATAATTATTTTTTTCTCATGCCAGTAGGCAAATTTTCAAAGGGGACCGCGAGGAACTGTTCTCCAGCATTCCGTCGAAATTGGGAAATTAAGTACAACAATCAGGCAGCTGAAAATTTCCAAAAAAAAAATTAAAAAAAAAAACGTAACATTTGAGAATTTGTAAAAAATATCAATATAATAATTAAAATCTAGATGTCTTGTTTTCAAGTTACTGAAAGCTTCCAATTGGATTTAAAGGGTTATTTGAATCGGTCAGTGCAGAAAGGTAACAAGTCACATTTTTGAAAAAAATTTTTTTTGCGGAAATGGGGGTTTCAAAGTATGGCGGATCGACTGGTGATGTCAGATTTCCGCAAAACTGCCGGGAAAGTGGTATTTGGGCGCAGAAAAAGGGCGGATCCGCATTTATGACTTTTTTGTAAAATTTTTTAAATTCCTTGAAAAATAACTAACATTTTTGAGAAGACCATTTTTTGAAATTTAAGTTAATCTCTGAACTGAAAAAGGATGAAAAAATTAACAACTTCGACAAAAAGTCTTAGAACTCAAGGGGTTTTTGGTCAATTTAAACGGGATAGCAGTCTAAATGATGTACTTAGATGTAGAATCAAGCCCCATTCGTGCCCGAGAAATTTCGAAAGAAATTTTGTCAATTCAGTGCAGAAAGGGTCTAAGTCCCATTTGTTTAGGCAGCAACAGCACTGGCGCACGTGAATATTTTTTTTTGGAAACTGCGCTAAAAGTTGTGTCTTGGGGTCCTCTTTCAATGACCTTAAGCATGTTTACTGAAATTTTTTGATTTTTGAATGAATCAGTTTTTTGTTATTCCTGAAAAACGCAAAAATGGACTTATGCCCTTTCTGCACTGACCGATTCATTTATAAGCAAGTAAAATTTTTGATTTTTTCCATTTTTTTTTCTTATTCTGGTAAAGAAAACGCCCATGAGATGTTTGCCTGGAAATTGGGCCAAATGCAGATGAATTCGTCAAAATAGGTCGAGAATAGGCCACAACTCGATTTTCAGCTGCCCAAATTAATTTCCAAGTTTCTTGGAGAAATTTTGAAATTCTGGAATTTTTTACTCGCATTTTTTTCAAAAAATAAATATTCTGATCAAAAAAACATCGCTGAGATGTTTGCCTGGAAATCGAACTGAATGCGGATGAATTCGTCAAATAGGTCGAGAATAGGCCACAACTCGATTTTCAGCTGTCCAAATTAATTTTCAAGTCTTTTGGAGGAATTTTAAAATTTTGGAATTTTTTACATTTTTTTCAAAAATATTCATGGTCACAAAAAACACCTTTGAGATATTTGCCTGGAAATCGAATTGAATGCGGATGAACTCGTCAATCAGGACGAGAATAAATCACAACTTGATTTTTAGCTGCCCAAATTGATTTCCAAACCACCTGGAAAAATTTTTAAACTCTGGAGAAATCGAAAATCGTGCTTGAAGGCTCCATAATGGCTCTCGAAATGGCGAAATTCAGATTCGGAGGGTTGGTTTCAGACAAGACGTCATCTACATCTAGGTACCTATATCTATTTTATAAGCAATAAAAAAATTATCTATATCGTTTCGGAATCCCTGACAGGATCTTTTTTTGTCTTAATATTATTATGCATGTGCAGTGGAGAAATTTTTATCGTCAAATTTTAGCGGCGACCCTGAGCCAATAGGACCCATCCCCCCACCTCTGAGTTACGCCTCTGATCTACAGAAAGAATTTAAGATATCCTAATAATCTACATACCCAGTTGAAAATTTTCAAAATAATTTTTTTTTTCATAATACAGGAGGTGGTAGACATGCTGATCTTTCAGAGAGTCAAATCTCGTCGAAGCAAATCCCCTCCTCACCTCTCATTTGTATTCATTTTGCTTTAAGGGAGTTTGCAAAATATTCACTCTCAAGTAAGAACATACCTACCCACCCCTCCTTTCCCTTCTTATCACGAAAAATTTGGTTAACCAAATACGTAAGAGGACATACATAGATAAACAAAATACGTATTAAAAACCGCGAATACTTTATCACCTTATATGAGTCGTGAGTCAAAGCCAACGTTCCCATTAACGGCTGATAGTACGCGGCGCGATGTGCATTTCCTGAACTGTGAACTTTTCACATAGTCCACATGGTTCTTTATATACCTCTACCTACAATGTCCACTGGACGTGGACGAAGTCGACGCAAAAATTCCCATAGCTATGGGTATTAATTGAGCGTGAAAATACGGTCATAAATGGCGATTATTGCGGCCTCCCTCGTTCCTCGCTTCGTGCAGCTCATTCAGCTCGTATTTAAAACTAGGGGGCTGCGCCCCCTGAGCCGCTTCGCGGCTCCAACCCCCGGCTCGCGCCCTCGCTTCACTCGGGCTGCTCGCATTGCCCCATCCTTTCGCTTAACAGCTCACGCCCGCGCCCTCGCTTCGCTCGGGCCACTCGCCTGATCTTCACGTTACTCAAGCCTCTTGCTCTTGTTTTCATACGATCATTGTTAGAAGAAGCTCAAAAATGAATGAAAGAAACCTCAAGAAGTAAGTTTTTTGGATTTTTTACCGGGTCCACGTCTATCACTTCAAAAAATTTGAAAAAAATCTATGTACTTTGGTTTGAGGGTAATAATTTTCCCAAAAAATTTACATAGCACTACTTTCAGGTTTAAAGTAATAGCAGTTTGAAATTATCACATTCTGAGCTTTTTGGCTAGCATACAGTCCATGAAATTGAAACATGAAGTTTTGCAAGAAAAACACGATTTTAACTTAAAGGGGGCGTGGGAGGGGTGGATGATATGCGAAATTTGTTGAACTCTTTAATTTTTTTTTTTTGGTCCTGCAAAAGATACCCTGCGATTTATTAATTTGTTTCACATACCCTTTTTTGAACTTATGAATTTTTTCAAAATCTGGGCTTTCAAAAACCTAATTCATTCTGTGATAAGATATTAAAATTGTATTTTTCCTCTCATTATTCGATTTTGGAATCGCGAAATTCCCAATTTTTCCAACAAAAAATCATGATATATTTCCCTTGGTTTTTCCATATTTTGAAATTAAAATTATGAAAAAAGTAGGTACCTATCTACCTATTAAAAAAACAATTTTTCAAATTTTTTTTAAAAAAAAAAGCGAGGAAAAAATGAAAATTACAACTGCTGATTTAAAAATTTTAGTACATATAAAAAATGGCCCGATATTATTAATTTTTTTTCAAGAAGAGTAAAAGCCACTCAAAATCTTCTTACTTTTTCAATTTTTTGGGTAAAATCCAAAATTTCCTTCATTTTTTTCAAGTTTTGAAAATCTTAAAATTTCTTATGTTTTTTCCTATTTCACAACTTCCCACGATATCCCATCACAGAATTATTCACTTATCACAACAGGGATACCCTTTAATGATTTTTTTTGCGTGATAACTGAAAATCTATTTCCACATAATTTATCTCCATCTATCCTTTATGTCTTTCCTAACTCATCCCCTCCCTCCCTCCTCCCCTACCAAACGATGTATGTAGGCCCATGTGATCTGGTTTTCGTAGAAATCTGTATAATAAGGCTGTGTTTATTGTCTTATTCATACTATTGACGCATGTGTCTGGAGTTGTGGAGTGTTTTAAAAAGGCAAAAAAAATATTGTATTGTGAAAAGATTCAAATGTAGGGTGAAGAGGAAGAGGCGAGTTTCTGTATTGTTGTAAGATACCACTGTCAGGTATTTCGCGAAAAACGCCACAAAAGACTCGCCAACCAAACCTGTTTCAGTGCACGATGACGTGTTAAACATCCCTAAACGTTCGATAACGTTGCTTCACTGGATTCGGCTGCATAAGTTCTCAACTTTCAACTCGCTCTAGAAGCTTTCCTAATTAACTTTTTAAAGTTTTTAGATTTTTCCTGATATCCTGTTATCCACACCTTTCCACACCCCAAGTTTGAGCTTTCTAGCTATCATAGTTTCTGAAATAATTTCTATCAGTAAGTAACATTCGGCGATATATATATTGAAGCTGCTCATCGTATTAATTTCACCTACCATAGTCTATGTGCTAAATAAATCACACGTATTCGCGTGTTGTCTAAGTTAAGTATACAATGTGTGAGATTCAATTAACTAAGTAGTATATTAACACGTAGACGTAGAGGTATACCTACATATAGAGAGGAATTGTAAGGTCTAGGTATACGAGATTATATTAGAAGACACGTGCCTTATGGGAAGCATGCTATCTATTGATATAGGATGTTGTGTGTTTACTGTTCATGTATACGTATAGCTACCTAAGTACACTTTGTATACACACGTAGGTATTATAAACGACTAAATATAATTATTTTCAGGGTTTCATTCACGTCAGGATATGGTTTCCACAATTTCCAGGCGTCGTAATGATGTCAGATCAAGAACTGATTATCATGTGCAAACCACCAGAACCAACCATCATAGAAAATAAAGCAGCTGGATTCGCGGGCAGTTTGTGAGTATTTTTTTCTCGTCTCTTATTTTTTTTCGCCAAAAAATCCATAATGTGTATTTTTATTGTCGTCGTCGTCGTCGTCGTGGTAGTACCTCTTCTACACTTAGCCTACGCGTAAATTATGCACTCGGATGCTGCTGATAATTTGACGATTGATCGGAGTTGAGCGAGAAGAGAGAGTATTAGGTACTGATTCTTTGCATTTTCCATATTGTCGAATTGGAACTTGATCTGAGACGCGACGATGCTGTTCGACATTTTAGAACACTCTGCACCTCGTCCCGTGCCTTGAATAACGGTGCGCGAAGAGGCAGTGAACTGTGCAGAGAGGATGAATTTACCAAATGAAATATTTACAACCGGCAGCTGTTTGTAAAGTGGTTAATACACCGAACACTCAACAACGACCAAGGTTTCCTTCATTCTTGTTACATATTATTGAAACAGCGTCCTCCGCGTCGCGTCGTCGTGTCTTTTTAACCGGCTTCTCGCCACAGTATCGTCGCTTTTTAGTACCGCTCGCTCGTCCCAATATCTCTCCTTTGCTGTTGTCATTCCATTAAAAAAAAAAATCCAATTCAACATACCGATTGTGTATGTTTACATGTACACGTATAAACGTACAAGAGTATTGTCTTCATCATCGTATACAGATGTACTTACTACTTAGGTAGTATGTACTTCTTGTACATATACAGTCGTGTCTCGTGGCTTATTAGTTATTATAATTGTATTTGGACGAAGTTGTTTTGTATTTCTATGCACTCGTAAGTAATATTACGAGTAACGAAACACCTACGATGCGTATATCAATCAAAATGCACTAGTTTTTACATAGATTTTTAGCCTGTGAACTATTTGTTCCTGTTCTTTTTTGTGGTATTTGAGAATTAGCGCTGGAAAAATTCGCTTTGCATGTATACTAATTGAAGTTGGTAATCTTGTGTGAAATCAGAGTTTTCTTCTTGAACAACAATGTGACAAAAAAGGAACATTGTTGCTGCGTATACAAAGTTTGCGTTTCCATTTTGACAAAATACAAAAAAATCCCATTAGAATTCTTATCGGACTCATCAATCTTCTGCTTGAAAAAGGAGAAAATTACTTCAAGAGTTACTCGACTGTTGGAAATTTTTCAACACTTTGAAGTTGGTTTTTGAAGTTATTTTTTCCAGGTATACATTTTTTCAAATTCTACCACATCAATCATCATTAATAAAACTTTAGAGTTTTTATTTACTTATTTTTTTCTTCTTTAAAATTTGTATTTTCCCCATAATTTTTTAGTTCTTTTTGAAAATGAGAAACATTGCCTTGAAAAATATTGATTTGGATTTTCAATAAATTTTAAAATTCCTCCCTTTCCCTAAAAATTAATTCATTTTGAAAATTTTACTGCTGGAAATTTTGCTTTCTTGTCGAAATTTAAGAGGAATCCTGCTGTTTAATTTTTTTTATGAAACTTCGAAATTTGCTTTTCATACCTACCTTCTCGTCTTTCAGAATACTTACTGAATTTTTTCACTAGTAAGTAAGTAAGGGTAAGGGACCCCTATTCCGCCCAGTGCCTAATCCCGACCACCCTCTATATCTCGTCTGTTATTAGTGCTACCTACCGGAAAGTGATATAAACATGTTCCTCTATCACAGACGATTAATTTGAGACATTCCCGGCCATTGTACAGCCAAAACTCGCGAAATGAATTGAAGTTGAAAAAATTCAATAGTCAAAAAAAAGTTTTTTGTCATTTTTCATCCTCAAAAAATTTTAACTAGATATCAATAATTGTATGATGTTATACATGTGTTGTGATCGATAATAAAGCACGTTTCTGATGATATAGCCGCTTTCCTAATCCATCAAAGGTATGTATAAAATTTTTTAACGAAAGTGTAAAACAATATGGGTCTCCTAATCCCGACCACCCATAAGATCATGTAAATTCAGTCAGGGTGGTCGGGATTAGGGTACCAAATTCAGTCATTTTTGAGGTGCCTCAGAAGAAAATTCCAAAAAGCCATAAAGAATTATTCTATAACCCCAAAATTTTAATATGAGTTAGGGGAAGGTTCAATCTATCTTTTAAGCCATTTACTGTATTTTCATGTGAAATAGTATTTTATTGGTTGCTGCACTTTCAAATGTGGTCGGAATTAGGGCACCTAACTTTTGGAGGTGGTCGGGATTAGGAGCCCAACTTTTGAAAAATCGTTTTTGAGTTGTTTCGGAAAAAAATTCAAAAAACATATTAAGGATTCTTCATTTGGGCCAAAATTTTGATATGAGTTAGGGGAAGGTTCAACCTACATTTTAAGCCATCTACCACGTTTTGAAGTGAAATAGTCTTCGATTGGTGGCGATTTTAAAAAAAGTGGTCGAAGTTGGGCGCCCTTACCCTTACTCACCTATTTTTTAAATTCTGTTTTAAAATTGAGAACATTGACTTGAATGAATTTTGAACCGATTGACTTTATTTCTTTTCATTCATTTTTTCTAGTTTTCTTTTTTGGAAATGAAACAATTTTGAAGTGAAAAATTTGAATTTGAATAAATGTTGACTTGCCTCACCCCACAAAATTAATATAAAATAATTTATGTATTTGAAAATATTTACTGTTCAAAGCCGTCCTTATCAGAGGTGTAGCCGTTTGGGGGAAGGGGGGTTTGGGGGTCTCGACTCCCTTTGGATCGGGGAAAAACTTTGGATTTGAATTTTCGAGAACAATTTTGAAAAATTGTGTTTGAATCGATCGTGGAAATCAACAATATAGTAAATACCTAATCAAAGTTTAAAAATTCTGAATTTCATTTTAAACCTTTTTTATAAATTTTTCCATCCAGAAATTTTTTTAGTACTGTGAATACAAAGATCTTCTGAAACTACAACGAACAAATCGATTCGGGGGGGGGGGTTAAAAATATGGTATTATTTTTAACCTACTAGTTATAGGTGTATAAAAATGAAAAAAAAAATGAAAAAAGTTGGATCTTTCTCAAAACACCAAATCTCCCCCCCCCCTAGATATGTGTGATTTGACTATGTCTCTGCTTCTTATTGGATGCTGCTTTAGTGTGTTGTTCTGTTCGTTTGACATCCTGTGAAAAGATTAATGACAAAGGAATAATAATTTTAATTTTACAATTTTTAGTAAGTTGAGCTCATCTTGGATTTTGGGGTAGGGTTAAGATGGCTTTGAAAAATTATATTAAAAATTTCAAGAAGTAATCATTTTAAATAGGTACATCGAAAAATCTGCTGTACCTACAAAAAAAAATCAAATTACGAAAAATTGTCCCAAAATACAAGACGTATTTACTAGGTAAACTAAAGAATATATCTGTATATATTTTTTAATTTTCTCAAAAAATACCAATTTTGTAAATTTTTAGTCACTCTAATTTTCTCAAAAAATACAAATTTTGTCAATTTTTTGTCACTCTGATATGACTAGATTTTGAAAAACTTTCAGCTGGATTTTCTAAACAAATTTTCGGTATTGTTTAAAATTTCAATTGGTAAATTTTTTAAATGATTTCTTAAAGATTCTTATAATTTCCGTTCCGACCAATTTTTTTATTTTATCATTTTTGAATAAGTTTCGAAGCATGTTTTATGAATTTGAAAAATATTTTTGGAAGATTTGACCCAATAAATCAAGTTAGCATCGTCGATTTCAAGTACCTACATAAGTAACCTATGTGCAGAATTTTGTATTTTTTTTCTGGAAATTTTTCATCATTCATTCACCAAGTATTTCTACGTTCTAACTCATGGTTTCATTTTTGAGTAGATTTGTTAACTCATTGTAGATGGAAAATCAGAAGTTTGAAAAATTGTGTCTTTGAAGAGATAAAACAAAATATTGGCAACTATTTGCAAAAAAGTGCAACATTTTTGTAAAAAAAAATTATTGCAAAAAATAAACTACAAGTAATGTTAGTCTACTTGAAATTAATTTTGAAAGTTAGAGAAGTTTGAATAATTTCTCAAACAAACCCGTAAGCATTATGCATTTGTAATAAGATAAGAAACTTTCACTTGAAAGCCAAAATTCATTTCATTTAACTGAAAAATGTCCTGAAGTCGAGCTGACGTGTTAATATTTTGTAATTTAAGGTCACAGCTCCTGGAAGATAGTACCTACATATAATTGAGGAGGTGGATAGCAAAACGCAATAACTCCATTTTTGGTTTTTTTGGGAAATTAGGAAAAATTGTCAGGAGGGGAAGGGTGGGGGGTCGAGTTCCGAAATTGGTGTCAAATGAAAGGGGAAGGTGCCACAAATAAAATTTCCACTCAATTTCAAAATTTCGGTCACCTGGGTAAGCACAGTGAGGAAAAGAAAAAAAAGTTATTGCGTTTTGAACGCAAAATTTTTTTTTTTGGTGTTTTTCTGCAAAAAAACGCATTTTTTATTTGAAAAAATTGATGTTTAATCGAGAATTTTCGATAAAAAACAATTAAAAAAATGGAATGTGAAATTCAAACAATTCCTGTGTGTGATATGGTATTCAGAGAGTGGCAACGAAAGCACCATTTTTTTAAGTAACTCCTACCCAACGATTTTCAGTACCCACCCGATGAAAAAAAACAGTGTTACCACATCTGCGCAACTGAAATGTATAAAAAGTAGTGGAGTTATTGCGTTTTGCAAACAAAATCTCATTTTTCAATGCATTTAGCTCTAAAATCAGACTTGTTTTCCTCGATTGCGCTATGATATTCAACTGATGGACAAAATCTGACACCGGGAATGGATTCCCCGTTGAATTTTACATAAGGATAGATATCAAACTCAATTTTCGTAATTTTGGAGTTATTGCGTTTTGCTATCCACCTCCTCAATTGTCATGATGGATTCCAAAATTACCTACTTACTCGTATTTCGTATGACAGTGAATTTTTTTTTTAAGTCGACCAAGAGGAGGTTTTTGTACGCCAAAAATATTTTTAGAAATTCCAAAATTGCCAATTTTTCAAAAAGTTTCAACTGCATGATTTATTCTATGTAGATGTAGATACATAACTTTTATGATAGAATATTCCAATGGCAATTTTTTAGTTTTTATCACTTGAATTTTTCATAATACATAGGTATAGAGTGGTTTGGAAAATAATGGAATTAGATAGCTTTCATATTAAAACCTAACAAAACCATTTCTTTAAGTAATTTATCTATATGTATTTAGAGAAAAAGGGATAAGAAGAGCATCAAATCGTCAAGTGTTTTGAAACAAGACAAAAGTTTTTCAGGAGAAAAATTACGATCATCATAAAATTTACTATTTAGACGTGAGAAAGCGGACCTGATTAAGTTCAAAACTGTACCTACTTACCTAATTATTTAAAAATGAAAAATGTAACAGTAAAAAACGAAAAAAAAACCACATCATTCTTGTATCCAGAGAATTTTTGTGTGAAATCATGCGACGTGATCAGGCACATGTAAACATTTTACATTTCGAATAATGATCAACAATGCACAACTGGCCACACCCATATTCTCCCACCACAGTCCCATTAGCAATAAGCCCCACCCATCTACACTTGGAACTAGTCACGTAGTCAGGCTGTTGCTCCTGCCACACCCATTCTGATTTCTTTTCGTCTAAAGACCACACCCTTCTAGCAAACAGCCACACCCTTGCTGTCCTCTCATTGGCTGCAGGCCACGCCCATTTACATTTCTCATTGCTAATTAGGGTGGAGTCAGCTTATATAAACTCATCTCTGACACAAACTAGCCAGTAGCGATCTAACCACCAAACTGGCAACTTATTTCGCTACTTTATAAACTGCTCAAGTCTGAGAAAACTGCTCAATTTTCTAGCTTTTAAGCTAGCTAATCGTTTGTGCGAATATAAAATGGAGACCGAGTACAAATTTGATGTTTTCGGAGTGCGAGTTGTAAATAAACGAGTCACTGAGACCGAAAGTGACGACAGATTTGACATAATCAGTGCCTTGTCGCCTGAGCTTTCCACGATGATATTTCGGTTACTCGATCCTCCCGCTATGCGGGCAGCTATGCTTGTTAGTAAGAACTGGTACCGAATATACAAATCTGATCCGATGATAGAGAAGATTTTGCATAGACAGGTCCGACGAAGTATTCGAGAAAGATACAGATTAGCTGGACTGAGTAGTAAGACTACTAAACGACGAATTAGACAAGTTTCGAATGAGAAACGAAGGTGTAAGAAAGCTAGAATGGACAAAGAGCATCTCAGCTCATCTTCTACGAGACGACCAATGAGAATGTGATAGTGATAAACTAATAAATAGGATTAAGTTTCCCTCATACTAGTCATACTTTGTAAATATTGTAATGCCCTGGAGTACATAGAAGATGAAATAAATAACACTTCAACTAATTTCTGCTTAGTAGGCTTTTTCTTCTAAGTGATTTGAAAGGGATGAAGGAAACAACCAATAAGTGAAAGCAAGGAAATAATGAGGAAATAATGAATACAAATTGAATTATTTGGGCAAAGTTCTCAAAAGGAATATAGAGTTCTTGAAAAAATCAATTGGCCAAAAAAAAACTGAATTTCATATTTTTCAATGAAAAACACCTCAGGGTCATTGAAAAAAAAACTTCATGAAAAAATTTCAATGGAAGGACACGAGGCTTGAATGACATTTTTTGCTATGATGTATTTTGGCTCTTGATGACTCCAGATGAAAATAATTTATTTTGAATGGTTGATACAAAAATTGCTATAAAATTTCATCACTTGAAAACTTGCTCGATTTTCTCCCAATTTATAGGGATTGAAAAAAAAATTGACTGCACTAGAACAAATAGGCATTTATTTATTCTTTTTTTTTGGTAAGTAATTTTGACAACTTTCAAGAATACATTTTCACATCACGACAACATTGGGACAAAATAAGGTCAAATTCAAATTCTACGAGGATTTTTGATTTTGAAAAATTTACTTATTTTTTGGATGCAGCATCAACATTTCCTCAAAGGAAAAAAGTTTAAGTAGGTATGGACTATGGACTTATAATAGATACCTACCTATCTATGGGAAATACCTCATCAAAATTTTTTAATTTGTTACTCCTTATTGGTGGAATTCGATTTTGAAACTGAATTTTTAATTTAAAATGAGACTCTTACTCACACCTCATGTTCTCTTTCAAATTCCAAATTGAAAGCTCAGTCAAGTTTCAATTTTCAATTTGCGGGTTTTGCTCTCTTCTCAAATTTCCATTTTATCTAAAACGAAAATTTTTTCGAATTCAGAAATTTTCAAATCATCAGTGATGCCTTTTCTTAAGACGAATCCAGTGATGTAAAAATTTCATTTTTGAAAAAAAAAGTCACGTACGAGGATCAAAAGCACCACTGGTGAAACTTTTCTGTGTTTCAAAATTAAAATTTTTCGAAATGGAGACCCCTCGCGATACCTGATCCTCGGTTCACTCCAATTTTGTAGGGATGTGAGAACTTTCTTATGTGAATTATCAATGCTGTGATACAGGGATAAAATGCTGTTTAAATTTAAAAAAAAAAAAAAATTGGAAGGAAAAAAATCGAACACATTGTTAGGCGATGAAATACAGCTAATTTCTACCAGCTTGGCCTCTAGTTTTCATCCGCGTACTAAAATTTAGCTTTGGAAATTTGAGAAAACTGAAAGAATCTTTAATTTTCAGAACAAGTAATGATTTTGAATTCATTTTTTTTTAAATTATCACAACTTCATCCAATTTTTTGAACGAACATTTTTGAAATCGATTCGCTAAAGTACTGAGGAGCATTAGAGCGTTAAACAGAGACGTAGCGAAAAGCTATAAACATATTTCGAAGGGAGGAAAAAATTCCCAACCGACTTGCCTAAGCATTCCCATTTTCCAAGTATCAAAAATTAAAGAAATGAAGACTGAAGATGAACAAATTTTTTAGTCGATGATGCTAGGTCTCACTTAATTTATTTTGGACCCAATTGTATATACCATCATATTCAATTTTCTCACAAAAAAAAAAGAAACAAGTGACTTTAGAGGTAAAAAAAAAATCAAAAAGTGAATTTAAAATTTTTTTCTTTAGGTAGGTATACTTATCCCAAAACACATAGCATATGCAACTTTCTAAAAAATTTTATTTTGTGGGACAGTAAATTTTAGAAATTGAAATTAATGCAGAAATAGTAATTTTTCATCCATTTTATTGCTAGAAACCTTGAAAAAACATTGTGAAAAAAAATTTCCACCTTTTCTTTCAGTCTGGGTACAAAAATTCTTAATTCGTGGTACATATTTTGAATCACCTGGAAATGAATTTAAATGTGAAAATCTACACTTGAAGCAGCAATTTCTTGATTATAATTTTTCTATATTTTTTCAAAAAAGGAAAACTTCAATTTTCTTAAATGAGAATCGTAAATTAAGAACGATTGTTGCCTATTTCATTTTTTTTCTCTTGAATTTCAGTACAAAAGAAATAATTGGGGAAAGAAAGTGAAAAAAATTTGACCCGAATTATTTTTTTCATAATTGGCAAAGTGTTTAGATGAATTATTAGTTTCAACCATAATTAGATATTATCAAATTCAAGTTCTTCAAATTCATCTTTCCCTCGATGATTTTTTTGTGGGGGGGAGGGGAGAGAAAATGGAGGATGGTAATTATTTTTAATGTTAAATTTGGTCAACATTTTATCTCTATCAAAGACTCTAAATTTTGAGAAGTGAACTCAAAAAGCCAGATCGAAAGTAAACCGTGACTCGTACTCGAAATACGAATACAAAACAGAAAACCACACTCATGACAACAGAAAAAAAAACAAAATGAGAAGAAAAAAAAACATTAATCACGATACAAAAATAACCATTCGAATTCGCCGGCTTGTCACCACAATAACTTTGAATAGATTGCCACTCGCCAGCGCCCAAATCTGCACGAGACAATCCAACAATAAACGCCTATATTTTCGAGGACCGAGGACATACTCTGATAAATATTTATTTACATTTAAATGAGATATTCAACGGTCGAACACTTGAAATTAGCACTTCCGAAACCACTATACCTACGGCATCTAATCAATTACCCATCTGAACGAGTTTACTATGGTGCTGAACTGCTGATTGAACGCGAATAATCTGATGTAACTGCCAAGAATCATTCATATTTACGGCGTTTCGCATCTGCAACTTTATTAACACGTTCGCACGGCTACATCGGTGAATAAAAATCACACAGCACGACGATGTACAGATGGGAGGGGCGGGTCGGTTTGGCGAGACTTGGCAGAAGATTATGATGCGGATTAACAATAGCTCGGTATAGTGGATAACGATAAATTAGTCTATTGAATGGCAGTACAACTACAGTATAACTACATTGTATGCTATGTAGTTGTACTATTAGACAAACAATACGACGTCGAATACGATTACCGGTTGGTTGTACCGGCATAAAATATATTTCAATTCCGCCTCGAGAGAGTCGACGATACACGTCTCCTCTCTCGTTACACGCAATTTTACTTTATTAGACCATGAAAAACGCCTGCATTGGGCTACCATTGCCTTATCTTTCTTCTTCGTATACGATGTAGCAGCCATATACGTATAAGAACACTCTGGTGAACAAAATGCACGCGAATGAAATGCTAAAGCTGAATTTTCGCCTCAAAGTACACGGACCGAGTCGTCAAATTAATTTCAAATTTCGCTCATTAATGCAGAATATAAAAAATAAACACATTTCAAAAATTTAGTAGTACCTACGATAATTTTAATCGAATTATCATCTTCGGACAGTAGGTAAGTTTTCCATCTTGTGTTCTTTGGTTGTCGTTGTCATTGCTCTGCTAAAAGAATATTACCATAGCCGAGCCCAATCGACAGAACAAATATAAAAGTAGAATAATCGTGACAATGTCGATTCTCCTTCTCGACATTGCACTCTCTTTTAGACTTCGTCGGATCACACAGACACGACAAATTTCCACTTTAATTTACATTTAACCGGTAGTAAAAGTGTATTTGTGTAGCAAAGACGGAAGGGAGTCGCAAATAAAAACGCTATTATGGCGCGGATGTCCCAACACGATGAAGCAAAGTCACACAGTCATCGTTTTGGTTTTTTGAATCGACCAAAAAAAAAAAAAAAAAAAGTAATAACAACCGAATAACTATATCAAGCTCGTTATTCTATTGTGATTTTCTTTCATTATTACATCCAGATCGGACGTACCTACAGTTCTAGTGTTCGTATATACAGTACACTGCAGCTTCTGTAATTAGGGTCAGTTCTTTTTCTAAAGCATTGACGCGTTAAATTATACTTATATAAAAAAAAGTATACCGCTTCATGTGTGGTATTTATTTTAAAATCTCAACGTCCGTTCGATCATTTGAAAAGCTGCTCGTTCGAACATATCTATGTACTATACGATGAGCTTTATAAGAGTTATGGAGGATACGATACGACGGTCTCTGTGGGGTATAATTTTGCAATTCGTTTGCATAAATGATGTTATCTTAATATTCGATCATAATTGTTTCACAACTCGAGTCATTTTTCTGGTAGCGATAATTACTCGTAACTCGGTCCTGCGATGGAAATGGAACAATTGGCGCATAATTTGTGGCGAAATAACGGATTAATCTGTATTGTTCGGTTCATAAGCTTAAAAACTCTTACTTCCTTAGTGACCATAACACTATGGATATCAAGTTCGAAGATATCTACATTGCTACATTTGTTACCTTTTAACGCAATACGCCGACGACGCAATATTATGTAATGATGGATCATATTGCGTGAAAATTCATTTTTTTTCTTGATTTCGAATCACGTGATGATGTGTTAGTTCGATTATTTTCATAAAGAAGTTATAGGAGAATACTTTTTGGAGTTGGTCATTTTTTTCAGGTTTGAGGGAGAGATTCTAAGATGATTTTTTGAGAAGAACGGAGGCAAAGAGAGATAATTCTGACAAAACGTGAGTTATTGTAGGGGCTTCAGAGAAATTTTTTAAAACAAGTTTTTTTTCCGATCCCTTTTTTCTCCTCAAATATTCAATTCAACTCCAGGGACGAAGCCAAGGGAGGGTGAGCTGCCCCCTCCCATACTCGACCGAAGTAGGTAAATTTTAGGAAATACACAAAAAGTTGGGAAAATACGATGGTTGAAAATAAAAATGTAGATGGTTGAAAATTCTCAACTTGATGCATCTTTTTTCTAAATTATTTTACTGGGAAGACATTCGATAGGTAGAATTGTTAAAAATTTTAAGAAAAAAAAATACGACTCGTACCTTGTTGAAAAAAAATGCTTTATTTCTAGAATATTGTGAATTGCTTACCTGCATTAAAATCTAAATTTCTGAAAATTTTTTATTCGAATTTAAAACATAAATCGATTTCAAACATCATAAATGATCATTTTTACCTCCTGGGTTGTAAATTTTCGAAAATTTTGACCTCGCTACGTTTGGGTCAATGTGCATGATTTTCTTTTTCGAAATTTAAATCTCTGAAATTTTTTTATGCGGGTAAATCTGAAAAATATCAAGTACACCTCAAAAAATTAAGTTTAGGCATCAAGAATGATTTTTTTTTCATCTCCCGAATTATGAATTTTTCGAAACTTTCAAACTCGCGAATTACTTGGAAAATTTCAAAAAGGCTTACTCAAATTTACTGAGTTTTTGAAAGTTGTAAATAGATGCTCGAAGTCGATTAAAAATTTGACTTGAAAATTCCAGAAATAGGTACCTATGTACTTACATAATTCAATTTTTTTATTTTTGGGAAATGGAAATACTTCGGTAAGTCGTCGGTTGGGAATTTTGTGTTACCTGCCTCCTCCCCTCGAAATACAGCTCTTCGCTACGTCTCTGTTCAACCCTTTAATGCTCCTCAGTAGGTAATTCAGCGAATGAATTTCAAAAATCTTCGTTCAAAAGAATGGACGAAGTCGTGATAGTTGAAAAAAAAGGAATTCAAGTCACTAGCTGACTAGCTCTGAAAATTGATGATTCTTTCAGTTTCCTTAAATTTCCAAAACTAAATTTAAGGATGCAGACAAAAACACGAGGACAACTTGGTAGAAATTTGCTGTAAAATTTTATCGCCTGTAAAATGTTTCCAGTTTCTTTTTCTTCATTTTTTTTTTTTTTTTTTTTTTTTTTTTTTTTTTTTTTTAGAAAATTTAAACACAGAATTTTATTTTTTATTTCACAATTTTGATAATTCAACGAAGACAAATTGTTAGAATCAGTACAAAATTGGTGTGAATTTCGAAACACAGAAAAAATCTTACCAGTGGCACCTTTGATGCCTCCTTTGTGATTTTTTTTCAAAAATAAAATTTTTACAGCATTGATTGGTCTTATCAATGACACTGCCGATGATTTATTAATTTTCGGACAAAATTTTGATAATAATTCTGAATTTGAAAAAACTTTTATTATACGTAGATATAATGGAAATTTGAGGAGAGAGCCAAAATGAGGTGTGAGAGTCCCATTTTATACTTGGTAAAAATTTATTTTCGAAATCAAATTCCAATAATAATAAATTGTTTGAAAGTTGTAAAAATTCAAAAATTGTATCATATGTATTTTCCACAAATAGGTACCTACAAGTTCATCAGTTTTCCAAAATGAACATTTTATTCTGTGGGGAAATTTTGATGCTAAATGAAAATAGTAACTAGACGTTACAAATTTTTTAATTTTTATATTGAAATTCAAAAAAAAAATCAAAATCAAAAACTTTTGCAGAATTTGAATTTGACCCTATTTTATTTCTATGTTATAGGTACACCTACCTGGTGATGTGTAGATTTTTTCTTGTGAGTTTTCAAAATTATCAACAAAAAAAAAATAATGAAATTCTGTGCTCTAATGCTCTAAATTTTCGTTTTGCAAGCACTTTAAATTAGGTGAGACTCAAGTAAGTTTTCAAGTGATGAGATTTTATCCTAAATTTTTTTATCAATTTGACTTTTTTATTTTCATATGCATCTGTCAATTTGGTTTTGAAAACCCACATACTCATTTGAGGAATGATCAAGCTCTCAAAATAAGTGATGGCTCCAATTCAATTTTATTCAAATAGATAAGTATCACAATCTTGGAGGCCTGAGGAATGAAAGATTCAAACAAACACAAGTATCACAATCTTGATTATTCAAAATTTTTATGGTAATTTTCACGTATGTATGAAAACATACCTAAATCGAAGTTCTTATGAAATAAAACCCTTCTCTCTCCTATCTCAGTTCTTCCATCTTCTCTGTTTCAATTTTTAGCAATATTCCATATGATTTTTCGACATTTTGTGTGTTAAATCACGTGAAAGGTTTTTCAAGTAAACTTCAGCATGTAAGTCTGCCATTCAACCATCGACCTACCACAATATTTTTTTATCAAGTACTCAAGGTACCATATTACCTATTTATTCAAGGGAGTTTTGTACCTCTGGAGTCACAAACCATAAAATTTCATTCAAGCCTCGTGTCCAACCATAAAAAGGTAGGTGCCTATTTAATGAAAAAAATTTCAATCAATAGATCATTTAAAAAAATGTAGAGTACTCACGAAAAAATTTGGAAATTGCCAATGAGTTCATTTCACTCATTGAGAAGTGGGCAGCTTACCTGGGCTCTGAGATGTTACTCTTAAATTTATGTATTATTCGAATGTAGATAAAGGAAGAGGTTTTTTTATTGAAAATATGAAATTCAGTTTTTTTTTTGGCCAATTGATTTTTTTAAGAATTCTATTCCTTTAGACAACTTTGCCCAAATAACTCAATTTTTATTCATTATTTCCTTGCTTTCACTTATTGGTTGTTTCCTTCATCCCTTTCAAATCATTTAGAAGAAAAAGCCTACAAAGCAGAAATTAGTTGAAGTGTTATTTATTTCATCTTCTATGTACTCCAGGGCATTACAATATTTACAAAGTATGACTAGTATGAGGGAAACTTAATCCTATTTATTTAGTTTATCACTATCACATTCTCATTGGTCGTCTCGTAGAAGATGAGCTGAGCTGCTCTTTGTCCATTTTAGCTTTCTTACACTTTCGTTTCTCATTCGAAACTTGTCTAATTCGTCGTTTAGTAGTCTTACTACTCAGTCCAGCTAATCTGTATCTTTCTCGAATATTTCGTCGGACTTGTCTATGCAAAATCTTCTCTATCATCGGATCAGATTTGTATATTCGGTACCAGTTCTTACTAACAAGCATAGCTGCCCGCATAGCAGGAGGATCCAGTAACCGAAATATCATCGTGGAAAGCTCAGGCGACAAGGCACTGATTATGTCAAATCGGTCGTCACTTTCGGTCTCGGTGACTCGTTTATTTACAACTCGCACTCCGAAAACATCAAATTTGTACTCGGTCTCCATTATTTATATTCGCGCAAACAATTAGCTAGCTTAAAAGCTAGAAAATTGAGCAGTTTTCTCAGACTTGAGCAGTTTATAAAGTAGCGAAATAAGTTGCCAGTTTAGTGGTTAGATCGCTACTGACTAGTTTGTGTCAGAAATGAGTTTATATAAGCTGACTCCACCCTTGATGGTCAATGAGAAATGTAAATGGGTGTGGTCTGCAGCCAATGAGAGGACAGCAAGGGTGTGGTTGGTGCTAGAAGGGTGTGGTCTTTAGACGAAAAGAAATCAGAATGGGTGTGGCAGGAGCAACAGCCTGACTACGTGACTAGTTCCAAGTGTAGATGGGTGGGGCTTATTGCTAATGGGACTGTGGTAGGAGAATATGGGTGTGGCCAGTTACCAATGAGGGAGCAGTTTGGGGGTGGTTTGTCCAAGAGAAGAATAGATGGGTGTGGCATCAGGCATGAACTTGGGTGTGGCTGGTGTGCTTATGGCAGACATCCCTAAGGGTTGATGGGTGTGGCTTGTAGCAAATTTGAGAACAATTTGGGCGTAGCCAGTGCAAGGCAAGATGATAGAAGCAAATAATCAGTTTCTGAAGGGGTAAGACTTCTCACTGCAGATCAATTTATGAGAAGAAAATCCTCGTGACATTTTTTCGCATTCATTCTCTTGTCTTGTAGAGAGCTAAAGAGAAAACGTTGGCCATTTTTTGTGGGGGGGGGGAGCTGCTATCAAAAAATAATGAACCAAAATTGAAATGATTTTAATGAGGAATGGTCCTACTCAACCAGCAATAAAGTAAGTTGAGAACCATCCCACAGGTTTCAAAAATACCCCACTAAAAAATTAAAAAATGATCGTGAATGTTGAAGCATTTTCTAGACAGGTTGTAGACACTGATTGTGTTTGTTTTTGTTTATAAGTATGTACCTAGTAACTATTTACAAAATACAAACTACTGAATGGAATCTTACAAATCGAGCTACACGATGCAATAGTGTAAAATTCTGCCACGTCACTGTGACTGCGCGTACCATTTACCTACCTAGCATTCTCATACTGGGATTTTAATTACCTATGTCTTTCTGCTCGGATTGTATTGTAAAGCTTTACTTTTTAGCTGATTGATGACATTTTCAATTTGACGAACAGTCTTATAGTGTACCTTTACCTACTCACCATAGTAGTCGGGTATTGTAGAAGGCACTAATACGGGCTCTCTGTGACGATATAGCTTCAATGTAGGTTAAGCAAGGCTATCATCTAGATTATAAACTTGGCCGAGTATTATGAAAAACGACGCACCGGCACCGCGGAGTAAAGTCGATCGGTTCACCTGTTGCTATGGTCTGGTGGATACTATGAAATAACGCGCGCGCCCCACTTGCTACGTGCTTAATGCAAAAAAGGAATAAAAAAATATCATCCTCTCCTGAGAAAATTTTTCAAACTTATGTACATACACATGTATCTATAGCCTAAAAAGCGAATATTATTTCGGATAAACCATAGAATCGAAGAAGGCTCTCCAGACTCCAGCAGAAGTATAAACAAGGTGGAGTGATTTTTTTTCGTACCAAAACACGTGACATTCGTCGTGGTAGTAGAGCTTCAATGACGTAAGTAGTTCACAGTCACGGCTTTCGCGGGTCAAGGCTCAGCAAGCGGAAACGATACGTGTGTGAAGGAGACAGATTTTATGCACGGTGATAAGCGATTTTTTTTTTGACTGTCGTTATATGTCGAGGTGCTCCTTCGTTCGCAGCCTACACGTAGAAGAGTATCGATGCTCTGGATACGAATATGTAGGTAGAACTGCTGTCAATTCTGCGGTTTTAATGATCTACGGGTATATGTGGTTGATGTGCAGGTTATACTCGGATACTGTGAGAACTTTTTTTTTTCTTCTTTTGACTGCCCTAGTTGCTTAAAATACAATTAGAGATGAAAAAAAGCTGGTTGAGAAGAAATATCTACAATGTTGTTGTCGTTGTTGTTGTTGTTGTTGATGTCGATGATGAAGAAGGAGGATGAGATACCAAACATCGAGATTCTGTGATGGATTTTTCCTGACAAGGGAACCTCTTGAGGTGTCACACTCCGATTTGAACGGGACAGCGATTTTTGGAAAGAGCACAGTCTAAAACCCCCAAAACCAAATTTTCAGCTGCCCGAGTTCATATTTTGATTTTTGGCGAATTTTTGAAAATTCAAAATTGATTGTTTTTGGCGATTTATGCTTTTTTTTTTTTAAAGTACGTACTTAATCAATAAAAATGGTCAAAATAAGTCCCAAAACTAATATTAATTACCGAAATCCAAATTTCACCATTTCCAGCCATTCTGGAGCCTCCAGCGCGATTTTTCAATTTCTCCAGAATTTTGAATTTGCTCCAGAAGGCGTGAATATGAAGTTGGGAAGCTAAAAATCGAGTTGTATATTACACGCGACCTGTTTAACGAGTTTATCCACATTTGAGCCGATTTTGAGAGTGACACCTCAAAAGTGACTTTTTGACCAGCTTTTTTCAAAATTAAAAAATCAAAAAAATCAAAAGTTTCCCGTTTGTGTGGAAATTTTTGAAATTCACGCGAACCGCTGTATTTTGTCCAAAATTAACCCCCCAAATCCAAATTTCACAATTTCCAGCCATTCTGGAACCTCCAGCGCGATTTTTCGATTTCTCCAGAATTTTGAATTTGCTCCAGAAGGCGTGAATATGCAGTTGGGCAGCTAAAAATCGAGTTGTGTATTATACTTCAACTGTTTAACAAGTTTATCTACATTTGATCCGATTTTGGAAGTGACACCTCAAGAGTGGTTTTTTGACCAGCTTTTTTCAAAATTAAAAAATCCAAAAAATCAAAAGATAACCGTTTGTGAGGAAATTTTCAAAAATTCGCCAAAAATCGAAAAATGAACTTGGAGAGCTGAAAATTTGGTTTTGAGGGTTTTAGACTATGCTCTTTCCAAAAATCGCGGTCCCGTTCAAATCGGAGTGTGACACCTCAAGAGGTTCCCTTGTGAGAAGAGTTGGCCCTATTTTGGGCCTCATTGAGGATTATCAATGTTGAGGTATTTTTGGAAAACTGAGGAATTTTGAAAAAATACTTCACTGACAAGGGAGGTGCCCCAGGTGACATGCACCGATTTAAATGATTCTTGCACCATTGGATAGGGGACATCGAACATAGTCTATCACAGAATTTTCAGCTGCTGAAGTTGATATTTCGATTTTTCAGAGCAATTTTTCGATTTTCACATAGCAATTTTGAAAAAATGGCCAAAAGTAGTCGGCGGAGGTCGCATACCAAAACCTCCCATATTATTTGGGCATTTCAATACTTATGATAAGACTAGCCCACGGTGAAATTTTCAGCTGCTGAAGTTGATATTTGACCCTTCCAAGGCGATTTTTTGATTTTCACATTGCAATTTGGAAAAATAGGCCAAAAATAGTCGGCGGAGGTCGCATACCAAAACCTCCCATATTATTTGGGCATTTCAATACTTATGATAAGACTAGCCCACGGTGAAATTTTCAGCTGCTGAAGTTGATATTTGACCCTTCCAGGGCGATTTTTCTATTTTCACAATTGCTATGTGAAAATCGAAAAATTGCTCTGAAAAATCGAAATATCAACTTCAGCAGCTGAAAATTTTGTGGTAGACCATCTTCAATGTCCTCTATCCAATGGTGCAAGAATCATTGAAATCGGTGCATGTCACCTGGGGCACCTCCCTTGTGAGTTGCCTTATTGAAAAAGCAGGTCCCAAAATTCATTTTTGGATTTTTGGTGAATTTTTGAAAATTCAAAAAATTTAGAAAAGTTGTTTTGAGGGCAATTAGATAGGTACCTAAATATTAAACTTTTCAACAAAATGTAAATTTTTTGAGCAAGATTCAACTCCCACACACCAATAAATTCTAGTTTTAAACCATTCTGGAGGCTCCAGCAATTTTTCAATTTTCTCCAAAATTTCAAAATTATACTTCGAAGAGGGTAAAAATGAACTTAAGAATCTATAATTTTGATCGGAATTCATGGGACACCCTCTTGATCGTTTTAGATGGTTATCTAGAAATTCCAGAAGTATCAGTTTAAATTGAATTTCTGATCAATTTATAAATCCATAGTTTAAAAAATTTTGTACAATGTTGATGTCCAAAAAAAAAAAAAACAAAAAAAAACAATAAACCCCCAAAATAACCCAAATCTCCCAAACACCAAACAACAACGACCTGACGAACTAAAATCCACCTCACCTATCTCATTACACGCATAAAATTATCCTATCCAGTATAGAAAACAGAACCGACCCATCCGTATTCCGTAATCAATCACCCGCATCAGAGGAAAACGAAACCCGGAAACCTTACACGACATATGGTACTCGTATTCGGCAACCAAGTGTAATAGTAGGTTAGTAGTAAAACAATGGACAATTGATTCGACGGCGCTGGTTTGAAAAATGAAATAAGTATCTACTAAGAAGGCAAGTGGAAAAAAAATCAACAAACACCACCACCACCTATAGACTCTTCTTTCTGCATTAAAACACTTTATGGTCTGTTGAGCGCCAGGTCCGACTTGGTGTTGGTAATTACGCATAACAAAAACATTATGCTTCTCGATTTACGCCGCCTTCGCATTCACTCTACTGACTTGGTTTTGATACTGTTCGAATTCCTGTTTGTTTTACGAGTATTACGATCGATGACAATCAATTTGCGAAAAAATAATACTTATACTTACTGGTGAAAAAACTCATCGTGATATAAAAATCGTAGTGAACTAGTTTTGTTTTTTCATTTTTCGAGGGTAATTAAAACGATACGTGTTACGTGATCAAGGTTGTAACTTTCAGTCGTATAATGACGGGAGGATTTTATTTCCATTGGTGTAATAGGTTTGAATTTTTCCCAGATGGGAAAGGTGAAGGAGAAGGGGATGTGATCTCTTCGTGTTTTAGATTATTCTTGCGTGTATTACTCCATATTGACGTCGATTTTTTTCAAGTCTTCTAATCTTTTTGGAGTAATCGTAAATTCATGATGTTTACTTATATTTCAAATTAATTGGTGAGATTTTTTTTTAGAGAGGTCATTTTTTATGAAACTTCCCTTAGACATTTTTTTAGCTCCGGATGTTCCATTGAAAGGGAGAAATATGTAGATCTCCAAAGAGGAAGCATTTTCTGAAAAATCATGGGGTTTTCTCTTCTGTCACACCCAACAATTGTTTTAGGAAAAATGGCCCACTCCCAAATGAAACTAGTGTACATGAATTTCAGATGCTGTATTGATCTATGACGATTGAAAATTTGCAAATCGCTTCTTTTTCGATAGATTCGTGTTTTGAAAATTTTTTTTCTTCGCTAATATTTCGCATTAATTATGCCAATATTAAAATATCGTATATCATTCTTGAAATTGAAAAAATATTTTGGAACGCAGATGGTGTCAATTTTCTGGTCATTCCTGCCAATTTCAAAAAATCGAAAAAAAATTCGTAAGTTTTTGGCAGTAATGTACTTTTATTTGGGACTGGGCCATTTTTCCCAAAGCACGTTGAAAAGTGACAGGAGCGAAAAAATCACAATTTTTTCAAAAATCCCTCCTTTTTGAGGGCCGATTTCTCCCCTCAAATTTTTTTCTCAGTAAGTTAATTGGAAACATTTTTTGTACCTACTTATTCATCTACTCTACATATAGGTACTTAGATTCAATGAATGTCAAAAATGTTTTGGATCTTCGATAACTGATGAAGTGATGAAATAGATTTGTATGTACCAAATTTTCAGTCACCCAGAGCCTCGCAGAACGAAAGTAAGCCAACAACTAACGTACTTCAAACCTTCCCCTCCCCCTCCACCAATTGAACTCATGGAAGTACCCAATAAATTTCGAATGTTAAAAATCTGAACGATTGACGCCCTTTGTTCTCCTCCCTCGTAAAAAATCGAGAAAAAAACTTTTAAAAAAACAGTAAAAAATTTTTGTAGAAAAACTTTTTAAAAGTTTTTGTACTTACCTAATTGTGAATTTTTCTGAAGAATTTTTTTAAAAACTTCCTGGATGAGAGATTTTACAGGAAGACCCAAAAAAGCGAACACTGATTTTTTGGTCACAGACGCCCAAACCTTGTTCCGTAACATAATTCAATACTTGGATATTTTTTAAGCCTCAAGATAGGTACGATGAAGAAAAATTTAATTTGTCGGAATCTTGATTTATTTTCTTCAAACATTCAAAATAGAAGAAAACTTTAAATAATTCAGAAAAATAATGTCAATAAAATTAAACGTAAAATCAAAAAAATTAAAAAATTTCAAGTGCCTGTTGCTTCGAATTTCTCCCAAAAATACCTCGTAGAAAGTCAAAATTTAACGTTTTTTCAAAAATAAACAAAAAAAAGAGAGATTTTAAACAATTTCTTCCAGCTAAAAAAAGACTGAGACACTTGAGAAGAAAACCCAGGTAGCCCATTTCTTTGTACTGATTATAACTTTATTTCTAGTTATGTATATACCCTAATCATAAGTTTGTCTTAATATAGGGCCCCTAGCCTAAGTTGCTGTAAATGGCTCTTAATAAATAAATAAAATAAAATAAAAAACTAAAAAACAGTTGGTCTATAGATAATATTTTTAAAAAGTAGAATTTAATCTCTTCTCTATTCTCCCTCTTCAAATTTGGCAAGATTTTGCATATTCTTCACAAGTACATGATAGAAATTTTGAAAAATTGAAACTTATTTCAAAATTAAAATGACGATCGAGTGTTTCAATTTTAAAAATAATGATGAAAAAAATTACAGAATCAAAAACTTATTGGGCGATTTTATTTTAGGAAGAAAAGTTCTTGAATCGTGGATGGATATTTTTTGATTTTGAATTTAAAAAGGCAAATATTTCATATTTACTCAATTTAATTTCTATGACTCGCTCATTTATTCACGATTTTTTTTTCAAATTCTAAAGAAATCATCCACGAATAAATTATGTTAAATTTTTATTGGTGAATTTAGAAAAGTCAAATTCCTCTATGTACGTCCTCTAATTTTCGAATGATTTGCCAATTCTGAGAAAAAAATTGTTTGTGAACGAATACTTAATTCACAACATGTACGGTCTATTGATGAATGAAAAATATATTTTTGTTTCGTCTTATCGTGGATTATCTAATTTCAAGTGATCAATCGTTCTCGAATGATTCATCGTATCTGATCAAATCGTTCGCAAACGAAATTTTTGAAAATTCAAATCAGACCCAATTTGCATGAAAAACTTGGAATTTAATTGAATCGAAGTAGATCACAGAAATTTCTCTCATATTCTATTTTCAGCCACTTGAATTAATTAATTTGCGGTGGTTTTGAATCATTCTAAAGCCATCAGAGGATTTCTTGATTTTTCAAATCTAAAAAAGAACAAATTAATGTAAAAATCATTTTTGAAAATTTGTCCCTTGGCCCTTTTTATGGCAATTTTTATAAAACTTGGAAATCCAAAAATCCATTCGCAGGAGGTTTTAAAATGGCTGAAAAAAAGATACTTAATCAATTTTAGAGGTCAAAAATTACATAACATAGATGACAAAAAATTTTATGTTTTTTTTGTACCTACTTATTTTGGCTTATTTGTAATTGGAAAATTCTTCGTATTTTTCAAAAATAATCGCAGAAGAAAATTTTGGATTTGAACCGGTAAAAAATATTTTGAAAATTTGTACCAACTCAAATTGATCGAAAGTAAATATGTAGGCCTACATAAATAGTAAAAATGATGCATTCAAGTTCATGGGTAGGTACTGCATTTCATTTTAACTATTTTTTATAACAAATTTTCCCCTAACAGTGAATTGCAAAAATTTGCTACTGAAGGCGCCAGAACGGCTTGAGACCTCTACCATTCGATTCAGGAGCTTTGGAAGGAAGTGCGACCTGTTCAGCTTTCAGCTCTGTAGCTAGCTCAGTGTGATCAAAATTTGAGTTTTATTTGTAAATAAGTACATAAAAATTGTTCTGTGAAGTTACAAAAATTCATCACAAATTGAACTTTAAAATTCAGTAAGGTAGATATTTGAAATTTTGAATATTCTCTTGATTTTTCCATGCCAGATGCAGCCAATTTTCTGCTTGGATGAGATATGTAGAGGTAATATCTTCCTTCTGAAGCATAATTTCAAAATTTATTAATTTTTTATTTAATTTTTTGAAAGAATTATTATCGAAATAAATTTGAAAATATGAAAATTTGAGTAAATTAGATGGCATTAGCCTTAGTAGCTGTATATGGCACCCATAAAAATAAAATAAATCTACTTAATGTACTTACCTGCTTCAATTTTTCAAAATCTCATCACAATGGTATCTCTTCATCAATGTTTGAGGAATGAATCATCAATTGTGGTGCTCTCGAAATGGTTGTAAGTAGGTAGGTAGGTAGGTAGGTAGGTAGGTACCTATCTATAATATTGAATTTTAGTGATCATTACGGTGTCCCCCTCCAAAAAAAAAATGTACAAAAAACAATTGTAGGCTCATTCATCAATGCCCATTACACATCTATTTTTGGTTCATTTATCGTGTTACCTATTTGACAATTTCATTAAGCACACACAGGCCTAATTAATTTCTGAACGAAAAGTCTGTCCTCTCACGCAGAGCTGCGTATTTTTTTCTCATCGATTCAATGACTGCTTGAAACCGATAAAGATCGAACTGTGGTGTGAAAAAAAACTCACCTCAATTCGAGTCCAGTATTGGTCATCATAGCTGCCTAAATTAACCAGTGTTGAAATAATTTTTTCGCAACTTCGTTTCCGTTTCCGCTTTCTAATTTCATAATTTCGCAGCATCATCATCGTCGCCTCAATAAATTGAATTCTTCAATGTTACGAATCTAGGTAGGTATTTCGAAGGATTAACTATTTTAAAATATTTACTTAGATAATCCAGATTACCTACTGAAAAATTAACCTAGAACTTGCTCGAGAATGTTGTATGTACTTATGCATGCAATATGCAGAGGAATTTTACATGAGTAGAGTTGGTTACTACATATAAGTACTCGTATCGCAGTATAACCGGAACGTAATATCAGTATAAAATGATAAAAACAATTATACCGAACACGATACCGTTCCTAATTAACCACACATCCATAACACATTACATCACTACGTAACCCGCCATGAAAACGGTTCGAGAAATGGTCCAATTCACACACCGACGACCATCATCGTACAATCAAGATAAGGGATCAATCTTACATAGTCATATCCTACAGCCTATAGTGACGCAATCGATCGAGTTTATCCAACACTTACAGTAGCTTGTATATTCTCGATCTCGATGACACATCTTGATGCGACGTTACGTTCATTCAAACGTTGCATTTCGAAGATGCTGCTAATTCTCGGTCTATAATCTCTTTCAACACCATCGTCGTCATTGATGACTTCGAAGACCGAATACGAATCACAACGAGTCGAAACGAGATAGGTATATACTGAAAAATCTAAATATGATAGAAATCCTCGTTGGATGTTTTATGCTTTTCGAAGTGAAACCAAGCATAAACGCGATCGTTCTGTTAGAATTGCGTGCGAATTGAACCGGACGAAACTAACAGTAAAACGTGCTTGTTTTTATCACGTTAGATACTTCTCATCCTTTTCCTTCAGTCTGTGCTCTCGGTTCCTTAAACCGTTTCTGCAACACGCCGAACGATGACTATATTTTTATTTGCAATTCGTCGAGAATAGCCTATTCCAATAGAGTCAGTCGTACGACAATAGACGAGGAATTTTGCTCCATAATGCTACCTGTACCCTATGAACATATTGCACCTCGAATCGTCTTAACGGGAACTATATCAGGAAATGGAAAAGTCACTAGTCATCGTCGACACCGTCATCAAGTTCGAATGCCTTTTAGGTCTTGGTCGATGCGACGATTGTGTAATTCTCTCAGTATTGTTCGTTTATTAAGGTATTGTTCCGTTGGATCGAGGAAAAAAAGTCGTAGGAATACCGGTGGTGATGATGACGGGGTGAAGTAGAGGGAGAGGGGTATCTGAGGTTATACGAGATCACTTTGATTGGTATAGGTATTTACCTACGGAAAGGTTGAGATCTGATCGTGTCCTAATGATGAAATTAATTGCTCTAAGGTGGATCGTGAGGAGAAAATGTAGAAGAATTTTGAACAAATTTTGTAAATACCTTCATTTTGAGTAGAAAGGGTGAGGCCATTTTTCAACATTTTTTAGTGTGCGTAGCACACTATTGGTTTCGCTTTGAGAAATTGAAATTTCAATTGCAATGAATGTTCTCTTAAGCTATCCAACCATTTTTTGTACCTATTGGACACCATTTGAGAATCATTAAGGCGGAGGGTATAGATTTATTTTCATTCAATTCGGATGGGTAATTGCTGAGTAATTGCAATTTTAGTTCATTATTTTAATGCATAAATTCCTAAAAAAGGAGAAAGGGGACTTGTAAACCACCTGCCGCTCATTGTACCCTGCTATACCCCCAGCCTTATCCTTTCATCATTTTATAAACAGCTGCGTTGCATTGTACCCTGTTACACCCCCAGTCTGCCAGCTGTGTATTTCAAGTGGGAGTGGCTTGGTGGGGTGTTTACCAAACAAATATATTATTTTAATGCCGTAACCCTCGTAGTGAAGTGGTGGCTGAGTGGATAGGGCATGTAGGTAGGAATAGGAAATTTAGGGACCCAGGTTCGAATCCCCGTGAGGTAAGTAGGTAGGTGACAGATTTTTCATAGGATCATAGGAAAATCGGATAGGTAAATGCTTTGGAGTTACTATGTAGTACATGGTAATGGGTAATGGGGTAAAAATAATGCTGAAACTGAGTTATGAATTTATGATATCATTTGCTAACTAAAAATTCATTTCATTAATTTTCTGTCTACCTATAGCCATAAGTATAGTAAGAATTACCTTGACATGAATAATTTTTAACTTTTTACTTATAATTTAAAAATTACTTCAAAATGAGTAATTAAACTAATTTTTGTACAATTGAAACATGAAATTTTTATTATCATGATTTAGTAAAAATTATTAAAACAAAATGATTTTTACTATTGGTACCTATAGCAAAATTTATTAAAATGATAATTTTTACTAAATGATTACAGTAAAAATTATTAAATGGGATCTGGTACTTAATTGTGCTAAATACCAGTATTTAGTTAAATTTTTTTGTAAAAATTACCCATATTTTTTTTCGTGTAATTTAGAGGCAATTCAAATTCTTAACATATTTAATTTAGAGGCAATTCAAATTCTTAACATATTTTATAAGATTTAATTCTTAATTTAGAATAAAAAGCAAGTTCTGAAAGTTGGTTTGAAAATTTATAAATTTGAAGACAATGGAAATTCTAAAAAAAATAGTATGAAAATTTGTATTTAGAGACGCTGAGAATTCCAAAAATTGATTAAAAGTTCTGTAAGTTGCAGATAAGGTGAACTTGAAAATTATATAAAATAAGTATTGTAATATTTTTTATGAACAAGATGAGAATTCTGAAAAATTGGAGGCAATGTAAATTCCAAAAATTGAGTAAACGTTTTACAATTTGTGAACAATATGAACTTGAAAATTGAATTTGAAATTTTTTAATTTAAAGACAATACGAATTCTGAAAAATTATTCAAAATTTGACTATTTAGAGGCAGTGTGAATTCTAAAAATTGATTGCAAATTTCGTAACTCAGCAGCAATGCAAAATTCTGAAAATTTATTGAAAACTTTATGAAATTGTAGCGATGGGGAATTCGGGAAATTGATTTGAAATTTTGTAAATTTTAAAACAATGCAAACTATGAAAAACAACTAGAAATTTCTTAATTTAGAAGCAATACAAGCTTATAAATTATTCTGAAATACCTATTGTAATTTGGAAAATATGAAAACACCGAAAAACAATTATTGTTTTGAAGCAGTGAGAGTTTCAAAAATTCTCATTACTGTGACATGGTTGATTCACTTATGCACTACCTAGATGTAATAACGGTTATAGCTGTAGAAAAGGCAGCTAGCTACGCACACTTTGCAGCTAAGCTTTGCTTAGCTGTCTAGTTTTTTTTGGAATTTGATGCGAAGCATAACAAACAAATCATGGCCAAAGAACCTCATCAAGACGTGACTGTGACATTAAAACAACAATTTTTTTTTTAATTCAAATTTTCAGATCAATTTTTATAATCTTTTCAATAACAGCTCAAAGTTCTAAAACTTTTCAAAATTACCCTACTATTAAAAAAAAATTGAAGTGGTCCCTTAATATTTGTAGTATTTTTGTATTATCAAAATACTTAAACCATTGAAAAAGCTCAAACTATATTTTTGTCAAGTTCAGGAGTTCTCAAAATAATACCTAGTTCATTTACCTATTCATGTTTCTTGATGCTGAACAGCAAAAAATCAAGATCACCTGAACCAACAAAAAAAAAAGAAAAAAATATTTCGAATCTTTTGAAAAGTTAGAAATGTTTCAATTTCAAACTTTTAACTGTCGTCGGGGAGGTTGGGCATTGACAAATATGTAAATTCAACATTTTTCCTCCGTCTTGTCGAGTTCATTTGATCACTTTTGCTTAAACAACCAACCCAAGTGTAAACTTAAAAAACTTGAGTAAAATTGGTTTGTGAAGCCTTTTTATTACAATAAGAATTTTCGTTTAAATGGCGAACTGTGACGCATAAATCTCCACTTAAGTGTGATTTTCACTTTTCACCTCATAAATTAAAGAAACAAACTATTGTTTGTTTGTTTTTTTTTCAAGTTTTTTTATGCCAACTTTTTGACTATTTGAAAAAATGGATCATGAGAACTGAATAGATTTTTAATTTTGTTTTGGTTGCTTTTTCTTCAGTGACGAGGGACTTTTCAACCTCAACAAAACCTAAGTATCTAGATCAGAAAAGCACTTCCTAGAACCCAGTTCACTTTTACATTTGTTTGCAAAATTTTGAAAATTCAAAAAAATTTAACGAAGTCTTCCCCCTCCCTACAATTTGAAAATCTCTTTTTTGAGCCATTTTTGAGCCTCCAGGAAATTTTCAATTTTCTCCAACAATTTTTAAAATTTCTCTGGAAAGGTGAAAAATGAACTTCAGCTCCTGTAAAATTTAATTGATGTTTATAGGAGATGAAATTCACCCTCACATGTTGAAGTACCTTTCAGACACTGGAAAAGAAGACTTACTTCAGTTATATAACGAAATTTGGACTTCTGATTCCTTTCCAAAAATATGGAAAACTGCAACAATCATTCCAATATTAAAACCTGATAAAACCCCAAATTTTGCATCTAGTTATCGCCCCATCTCCTTAACTTCAGTTCCTCGCAAAATACTTGAAAAAATGGTTATTGATTCCTCAAACTCTCTTAGCATTTATCAGAGTGGTTTCTGAAAGAAAAGATCTACCCTAGACCACCTCTTTAGTCTCCAAAAAGAAATTACTTCAGCCTTCCAGAATAAAGAAAGTATTCTTTCAGTCTTTTTCGATCTTGAAAAGACATTTGATAAAGCCTGGCGTTATAAAAATTCTCCAAAAATTACATTCCATTGGAATTAGAGGACATTTAGCCTACTTTATTCAAAATTTCTTGACAAACCGTACTTTTAGAGTGAGAGTTAACAATACATACTCGGAATTTTTTGAAATTGAAAACGGATGAGTCCCCCAAGGTTCAGTTCTTAGCACAGTTTTATTTATACTTTTGATTGATGACATTTCCAATGTTGTTTCTAGACCCATTTCTCTGAGAATCTTTGCTGATGAAATAAACATTTCTTTTCGTTCAAATAATATTCAACTAGCTCTTCGTGTAATCCAAGAAACCCTTGAAAAAATTGAATCATGGGCAGATTCTAATGGTCTAACCTTCTCAGAGTCAAAAACTCACTGTATACTTTTCACCAAAAAAAATAAGATTCCTCCAGATCTCATTCTCAACTTCAAAAGACACTCTATAGAATTTTCAAAACCACTACTAAATTTCTTGGCTTAACTTTTGATAGAAAACTAAATTGGACTCCTCATTTCCTAAAAGTAAAATCAGATCTCATGAAACGCCTAAATCTGTTGAAAATAATCAAAAATACTAAGTATAATCCTTCTCACAAACTCCTACTTCACTTATATAAATCTCTAATTCGTAGTAAAATTGAGTATGGAAGCCCACGTTTTGCAAATATCTCAAATAAAACTTCAAATATCCTAAAAACAATTCAAAATTCAGCCCTGAGGATCTGTATAGGAGCCCTCTATTCCTCTCCAATAGAAAAATTTTTAGCTCCGGAGGTGCCCTTGGAGGGGAGAAATGGGCCCTCGAACTTTCAAAAGGAAACGTTTTCGAAAAAATTGTGGTTTTTGCGCTCCTGTCGCTACTGAACCTGTTCTGGGGAAAGGAAAAATAAACCTGAGCAGCTTGAAAACATTTTCTTCCCAAAATATTTTATATCAATTGTGTCAAAACATCGCAAAATATCATTTCTGAAGCTGAGGAAATGGCCGGAAAATTGGGTCGAATTTTTTTGAGCTTATAAAAGTGGCCAAATGACCGAAAAATTCCAAATGATTTCTCCAATTAATGTGAATGAGTTTGGAAGAAAAAAATTTTAAAACATAAGTAAAATGGATCAAAAAAAATCGTGATTTGAAAATTTTTCATCTTGCAGAACCCTAGAAGTGTTATTAAATTTTTTTCTCGAAAATGCTTTCTCTTTCAAAACCCAAAAGGAGCACCTCTAAAGCTCTAATTTTCTTCAAGTGACTTTCAACTCAAAATGAAAGCCCCTCCCCCCGAATTTTGTCAAAATCATTCGACATTTTATTTTCGAGATCCGCCTTATTAATTGCTTGGGCACTACATACAAGATTATCCATCATGAATTGAAAATGAAACATTTTTCATTAGAGCTTGAAATATTATAAAAGGACCTAAGTACCAGCTGGTTGAATGCAAATCCTCCATCAACTTCCGGTTTCCATTTGTTATAAAAGCAACGCTATCGTGATTATTAGGTCATGAATATTGCAGCGGATAAGCATCTACCTATGCTAAGTTGCTCTTGAAAATTTCGCTTTTCCATAGAAAATAAATCGTTGAAAAAGAAATACATAGTCAGAAATTCTTTTTGAGGGACGAAGTGTCTTGGGAAAAGCCCTTTGTCCCAAATAATGAAAAAATTGAGGAATTTTTCTGAAAAAAAATTTTTAAAAAGTGATGCTCACAAAAAAGTTTTTTTATGATCCATTGATCTGAAATCAAGTGGCCTTTTCAGCAATCGAAACCATGAAATAAATGTTGAGCAAAATTTCGGATTTTTGAGGCATTTGAGATCCTTGAAGAAGTGTTCTTATTCGGAAAATGGCGTGAAATTTGTCAATAAATCCGGAAAATATACTTATTCTCCAAAAAATGAATCAGAATTCAATTCTCAATTCAAATGAGCAGATCGAGCTTCAAGAGGTAAAACAAAAAATTTGATATGAAACAGTCAATAAATTTCTAAGAATTGAAGTCGTGAAATTTTGGCTGATTAAACGTCAATTCTCGACTATTTTCATGAAGGCTCTCAGAGATGATATCCAAAAAAATAATGACTACTTTCCTATTCTTTCTAATTTGTCAAATTTTTCAAAAAATTTTCATTTCTTTTCAACATTTTGGTAATTAAAAAATTACCACTTTTTGTACCGATGAACGATTTAAATTTTCAGGATTGAAAAAAAAACTGAGAGTATCTGATTGATTCAAAACTTATTTATGAGTTCAAACTTCAAAGGGCTGAATTTTTTCATTCATTCACAATCAGAGTCAGAGTCTGACTCACTGAGACTTAAAGATTGCTACTCCTTGCTGAGATTAAATTAAACAGCTTAAATTTTCAGTGAGATCATCTTCAACAAACAATGATCTACTAAAAAAATACGAGTATTTGACCCTAAAAAAGTTAAAAGCTGGTCATTTTCTTCAAATCATGCCATAAACATCGCAAACTATCGAAATATTTTTCAAGTCCTTTGCCTAGTAAGTCTAAAGGTCTGGCCACAAAAATACGAATAAAAATTTTTTATTTAAAGTTTCAAGTATGTATTTAATATGTAGGTATCAAGGAACATTTTAGATTTATCAAAAAATTAAAAATTTCACTGCTCCAGATTTCGTTCTCCTTCAGATCCAAATCGTCTCATACCAATTCATTTAAAATAAAAGCGAAAAGATACCTATCATCAATCATTGCAACGTAGGTATTGAAAAGACAACGAAAAATAGGTAATTTTTCCAAACGCTTATTGCTCACGAACAATACAACAGCGGCAGGTATTATGTTTCAACATTAGGTTCGGAAAAAAGCGAACCTACATTAATCTCTCATCTCGATCATCACGATGAGATTCGCAATCGCAATCGGAACAGATTATCATCTTTATCTTACTCGAATACTCACTCGTCGGTCGTCGTCGCCGCAATTTCATACTTATACGAGAATAACACTAAACAAAAACGAGATTAATTTTCAAAATGTAGAGCAAAACGAAACCGAATTTAAACAACGCATCGCAGAGGCCTACTTGTCGGTGGCTCGGTGTGCGTACTCGACTACCTACTCGTATTTGAATATAAAATGAATTCGAAGATGATAATTTATTCAACGAATATTTTCTCTTTGTGTTACAAGACTTCCTTTAATTTTCAGTAGAAAGCTTAATTGATTTTTTAATTCTGACAAAAATAAAAACGAGTACAAGTTTAATTACAGGTGGTTGCTGAGGTGCTACCTACGACGAACACATTAGAGGTAGGTAGGTAGGTAGGTAGGTCCTCGTTTCGCGGTGTTCAATGTAGGACTTAAACGACGACGATTATACGACGTATTTTTCTATGTTGGTAGTTGGTACCTACCTTGGTGTAATTCTATTCATTTTGATTTTTTTTTCTTTATTTATAATTGCAGCCCACACGGAGCACGAGTTTCGGGTGTCGTTGAGGAAACTCCTGGACGATTAGAATACGAAGTAGCTTTGTATAAAGAAGCACCAACCAGACTATCAAATTTGACCAATAGCGAATTACCAGTAGATCAAGCAGTTCCAATAGGTACAAAGTTACAGCTGAGAGCAAGAATTAATCCTCTTTCAGGTAATATTAATTTGCAAGATACAATTAAGTAGATATATTTTATTTGAATGATTTTACGTGTAGGTAATAAAATAACGTACCAGGAGTGACGAAAGCAGACACAACAGCAGAAAAATTGAAACCAAAATACCTATCTTATTTATTGTAATAATTGAATGAGAAATCACACGCGGTTTTTTTTTTTAGTCCTGTATGAATAATGAGTAAAAAGGTGGTCAAAAGACATAAAATTAGAATTACAATTTCCTTCAATTTTTTGTTGATTTTATTAAGGAAAAAGATTTCTGAACATTTTTAAATTTTAAAAATTTTCTTTTGGGGGAGGGAGGGGGCTTGAATTTTATTGAAAAAGTTCTCTCCTCTACATCAAAAATGGCCATCAGAACAAATTTGGGCTTAAAGAATACATCTTTTTTGACTCATGCTGAAAGTAGTTCTCAAAATGTGTTAACAGCTGAAATATTGCCTATACATAAAGGTTCTTAGAATTGATTTCCTACAGAATGAAATTTTATTTTGACTTGGTTTCTGTAAAAATTCAATTTGAATTTAGATTCAAATAAAATTTCCCTTAATTTTATGGCGTAAAAATTTACTTATTTTACCTAATTTGAATTCCAAATGAAAATATTGCTTCAAAAAGTAAAAATTTTAATTTGATTTCAAGATGAAAATTAATCAATTTTTTGTTTCAATTTAAGGAAAATTCGTTTTGGTTTGAATTCAATCAAAAATTCATCTCAAGTTTATATCTTGTGAAAACTCAATGTTAAAAAACATTAGGTAGGAAGGTATTTAGTCAGGCTAATACTCAAGTGGAAAAATTGAAAATTGAAATTTTGAATCAGATTTTTTGTGCCCAGATTTTCGAATTCTCAAATTTTTGGTTAGGAAAGGAGAGTCTCTGTTATGAACATACGCTCTGTAGGGCTACCAAAAACCATTTATTTAACAAAATCAATATCACTTGATGAACAATTTTTTAACAATTTTTTTTAACGATGAAAAAACTGATTTAAAATGAAAAAACCAGGGCTGTAAAACTGAATCCAAAACGAAACCGAAATCAAACCAGTTATTAAATAGCGTTTCGTTTTCGCTTTTCTGGTGTTAATCATACGAATTGAAATGAATTTCCCATTTAAGCCCATCTTCAATACTTTTTTCACAATATTTTATAAGAAAAATTTCATATAAAAACGTGAAAAATGGGTAATTTAATAATTAGTAGAAATCGAAAACTTCATTTTCAATTTTTACTATCTTCAGTAGGCGCACATAAATTTTTCATGTTTCGTCAACAAAATTTCATCTTTCTTTAGGCTCTCATTGTTACAGTTTTATTCAATATTCAATTCTGCTGCTTTTTTTTTCTTCCCGCCAAAATGAAAATAGGAAATTGTGAACTGAAAGTTTTCAAATCACATCGATTCTACAGCCTTTGATATTTGTAGTGTTGACCATGGATATTGGATAATCTACTTTCTCCTTCCCCTTATTTCCAAGCTTTTGATTTTTTAAATAGGTACTCAAATATTATTGAAAAACGAAGAACGAAACAAAACCTAAATAAAAACCAACATCATCTATAATACGTAGAAAATGAAACAAAAATTGGGAAAATTGAAATTTAAAAAAAACAACAACCAATAGAATATTATTTATTTTACTTGAAAAAAAAAAAAAAAAAAAAAAGAGGAAAAGAAAGAAAAATTGATGTGTATGAATTATTTTACAAAATTGTTATAATTATGTAATATGTACTTATTTGGATGTCCTGTTTGGAATACTTAATTCCTGAAAACTTGAGACATATTTTTGTTTCAAAGGACTGCAGAGAATCGAAAAAAAGAACATCAGAATCTACTTGAAAGTATTCAAAACGTTGGCTTTTCCAAACAATTTTATAAAAATTGGATTCACCTTTTTTTCATGAAATTTGAGATGAAATATTTTACTCATTATTTTAGACGAAATGAAAATTGTTTTTTAAGACGACTTTTTCTTTAATTTATCTACCAACAATCCAACATGTATACGACAAGGCTACAAAATCGGGATTTTTTTTTTGTTTTTCCTTCATAACTTAATTGCCAACAGAACCATGCTTTGAAAATTTCCAATTCAGATGCCCACTATTTTTTTTCACAATTTCACTGCATTCTCATTCACTTATTTTCATCCCATTGTAGTTTTTTTTTGCATTGAAAAAAATAATGTATTTTTTCAAAAATTAAGTAATTATTTTTTTTGTGTTGAAAGTCTGATTAGCCCTTCGAGTATTTTGAACAAAAATAATCATTTGAATTTTCGTGGCAAAAGGCAAAAGTGAACCTTCAACAAATTCAAAGTTCAAGTTTTCAGTTTTTTTTTTTTTTTTTTTTTTTTTTTTTGGAAACAACTTTGTAGGTACTTATTTAAAAAATTAAGTCTTTTAGAAAGAACTATGTTTTAGGAAAAAACTAAAATTAAATTTTCTACAACTTTGGTCCAGGGTCCTTATTATTTTCATCACAAACAGTTCGTTTCGGTTCAGCCTTCAGAGTGCCTTAAACTTTCAATTAGTGTTGCATTTTTTTTTTAGCAAAGAATTGAAAATTGATAACAAACGTTTATGGAGTTGAATTCTGAAGTGATCCTGTGCTCCCTAGTTTTTATCTGCTCTTTCCTCGTGTCCTGTTTTTTGCTTCAAAATTGCCAAAAAGCCAATCGTTTTGCAAAAATCAAAATTTCCAAAAAAATCTACTCTTTTGTCGAGATTTCTACAAAAAGTCCAAATTTTTTCCAAAACATTCAAAAATCACATTTTTCTACTAAAATTGACAAAAAGACCTGACTTTTTACAAAAATTGTAAAAATAATATATTTTTTTTTTTGCCAAAAATTCAACTTTTTATCCAAAATTTCCAAAAAGTAGGTATTTATTTTTTCCCAAATTGATCGAGTTCAAAATTTTCTACTAAAATTTCCAAAAAGCCTAGTTTTTAGCAAAAATTGTCGAAAAGTCTTTTTCTTCAAAACTGTCAGAAAAGCCTGATTTTTTGTCACTATTTTCAAAGAATCCAATTTTTTGCTAAATTGACAGAAAAGTTTAACTTGGTGCCAAAATTGTCAAAAAAAATGCTACCTACTGTTTTGTCAAAAATTATACGTTTTAGCCAAAATTTCCAAGAAATCTTTTTTTTTTCAAATTCATCAAGTTCAAAATTTTTTACTAAAATTTCTAAAAAGCCAAGTTTTTAGGCAAAATTGTCAAAAAATCTTTTTTTTTCAAAGTTGCTAAAAAAAAGCTCAACTTTTTCAAAATTGTCAAAAGAACCAGATTTTTTGTCAATAGTTTCTAAAAATTACACTTTTTGTCAAAATTGACAGGAAAGTTTGACTTTGTGCCAAAATTGTCAAAAAAATGCTACGTACTGTTTTGTCAAAAATTATACTTTTTAGCCAAAATTTCCAAAAAATCTTTATTTTGTCCAAATTTATCAAGTTAAAAATTTTCAAAAAACCAACTTTTTTAGCCAAAATTGTCAGAAAACCCTAATTTTTGCCACTACTTATTGCCAAAACTATCAAAAACCCTATTTTTTGCCAAAATTTATGAAATGTCCAATCCCAGTATAGTATTTTATCAGGCACACCAAAGCCTCAAAATCCCAAGTCACTCCTACTGGTACTTCAACATCACCCATCTCCATTCTCAGAGCTCAAACTAATTCAACATTTACATTTGCAGCTTGGAAATTCGTTAAACTAATGGAAGTGACAGTATCACCAGATCCAGACGATCCTCACGTAGCCGGCAGCGTACCATTAGTTAAAGATGGGTAAGTAAATATCGTACTTATTCTTCGAATATCAATTTCGTACCTTGTATGATATTACTCGTAGTAACAATATCAATAATGACCGTGCAAAGCTAACCGCAACCACGCATGTCATTATATTATTTACTTACCTACATAGTTGAATTTTTCTGTATTATTATTCGTTTATTTTATGTAGATGCCGGAATCGCGACTTTGTCACCATTATACCTCATCAACCTGCCAGATATCGAGATCGACACAACGAGGTATTCCTCGACTTCGAAGCATTCCTATTAAGTACCATGAAAGAAAGATCTACGCTTTGGATTCATTCACAAATTAAAGCATGCATGGATTTCGGAGACTGTCAACCTGTAAGATTTCATCAATATGCATACAAAATAGGCCTGCTTTTCATTACCTATATTCGTTCAGCCTAAATCACAGATACCTAATATGTATTTGCTCGTATGTGTGTATTAGGAATACTGTATAGACTTGTATGAACCGTCTGGTCATGGTAGAAGAAGACGAAGAGAAGTCAATGCCGGCGATAGTAAATCTAAAGATGCTGGTTCTAAGGGCAATACCACTATTCAGTCTGCCAAATTTAAAGAAAATATCGAATATACTGTTCTAATGCCTAATGGTAAGTTAGAGTTACATATCCGTATTAAATTTTAAAAACGAATACCTACTCTAAGTAGCTCGTATAACCTTGACCTTATTTTCAACTTTGAGGAAATATTATTCGTTGCAATTTAAGTAAGTATACCAACGTTCGAAATGAATATTATTATACGAGATACCCCTTCCACTATACGTATAATTTTCCAATTAATTTCATTCTCGCAATCTCACACATACCTACATATAATATAAAATATGGAACACTTTTTTTTTTACACCAAACCACAATATAATTAACGCTGAATTTTTTTTTTCGCTGACTTCTTTTCAGATATCTACCATCAAGAATTAACGACAGAGCAGTCTTGTCATACTTTCATAGTTACTTCCGGCGTGCTCGGATGTCTCCTACTATTATCCGCCTTGGTGATGTGTTATTTAGCGATACGTTTGCAAACGACGTTAACTTCAAAGTATAGACAAACGAATATGGACACAATCGCCAGAGAAAGATCCCATAAACTTTCGCTAGGCCATTTGGGTATTCCTGGATATACTGGCAGAGCCACGTTACAATAATCACCGCCTTTTCTCTCTCGTTTATTATAGTATTTAATTTTTTTTCTCCCCCTCGTTCCCGCCTTTTTCCTTATTTTTTTTTATGTTTATGTATATAAAAAAACTTCTTTAAGCATTTATTACTGTAAGATAGAAAAAAAATTCTATAATTTTTCCAAGAAAGAAAACCTATGGAAGAAATACACCTACCTACTGACATATTATGCTTCATATTCCAAACAAACACGTGTATTCGATAGAGGTATTCGAGAACCTATCCAATATACGTATTTTATGATTCGTTCTGCGTAGCCTAGTTTTTTTTCGTTTTATTTATTTATTTTTTTCAAATCTCTGTATAACTTTCAGTTAGTGCAATATAATGATGATAATTTTATTTATTTATAAAAATTCAGAAAAATTTATTCTACATAGATAAATTATAAATCTTCCATCGCTATTCTTTCTTAGTATAATTTGGGTGTTGATTGTATTGCCAATTTTGTTCTTGTGTATATTCATTTTTAATTTTTGTACAAATTATTTATTTTTATATTTAAGTATTACGTACGTATGTTTATTGTCTCTACGTCAAAGCATTCATCACTTTTTTTTTTATGTATACCTACGTTTTAGGAAAAATGAAATGTTTAATGTATTAAATTCTTTTGTACTTGCTCTGGTTGTTGTTTAATAAGTTGAATGTTGATCTCGATATTGATGGGGAAATTTTTCAACAGAAGCTTGGTTTATTTAGGTGGCTGAAATCGAATTAGCCATTTTTCTACCAGTCAAAATATTTTGCGAGAAAATTCAAATATTTCGACTGAAATGTTTTTTTGAGCATTTTTGAATAATTTTTAGCCCACATTAGGGGTCATAATTTTTGGGATTTTTGAAAAATGTTGAGACTAAAATTAGGTCTAGATTCATTTAAATTTGTTTAAAAAAAGTTTCCAAGTAAGGTAAAAAAATGGGTCAAAATTCCGAGAGAAATCAAAATATGTATTTTAACAAAAACGTTTATTTTTGAAGAATATTGAACGCAAAATTGGGCAGTGATTTTTGGGATTTTTGAAAAAGTGTTACAATAATCCATTAAAATGAGTTAAAATTTTGTAGAAAAATCAAATATTTCTGTCCGAACATTTTCCAAGCACATTCGAGCGATTCTATGGCCAAACTGGAATCATGATTTTCTGGACTTTTGATATTGATATTTAACTTACCTATCCAAATGGGTGGGTTAACAATTTCAGGAACAAATCAAAAGATTCCGTCAAAACTCCTTATGAGCATTTAAAAAAAATTCAGCAGCAAATTTGGTTAATTTTTTAGAAAAATATCAACGAACAAAAAATTTACTCAATTTCGAGCTGAAAATTGAAAAATGAATTTTGGAATTTGCAAGATCTTCAAACTGGAAAATTCTCAAACGAATTGTGGAGTTTGCAGGAGCTCCAAACTGCAGAATTCTAAAGTGAATTTTGGAATTTGCAGGATCTCAAAAATCAAAACTATGAAATTCATTTAAAATTTTATAATTTAGAGCTCCTGAAAATTCCGAAATTCATCTGAAAACTTTGCATTTTGGAAGTAGTACATACTGCAAATTCCAATAGGTATTCATTTAAAAATAGTGATATTTGTAGGTCTATGCGAATTCCAAAATTCATTGGATTTCATTGTTTGGAGGTTTTGGGAATGGGAACTCCAAAATTCACTAGAAAATTTTGTAGTTTGAAGCTCCTGCAAACTTTTTCAAGATCTGAAATTCATCTGAAAATTTTGTGGCTTGAAGGTCCTAACTACAAAGTTTTAAAACTAATTTCAGAGTTTGCAGTACTTTCAAACTACAAAATTTTCTGATGAATTTTGGAGTTTGCAGGATTTCTAAACCATGAAATTTTTCAATGAACACTGAAAGATAAATTTAAAAAAGAAGTCAAATACGTATCAAGTAGAATATCAGAATAACTCATTTTTGAACCTCACATAAGACATAAGTATGAATTTGATGCTATCCAATCTCCAATTCTAATTTTTTCGCATACTTTTAGTACATAAAATAAAAAGTAATCGATGCAAAGTGGATAAAAATTTATTGCCATAAATCGAATACGTCCAATAAAGAAGGGCCCAAGTAAAAATTTAGTGTATTGAGAAAAACGCATTCGAAACTTTCACATGAAAATATTTTCATAATAGCTTTAAAATGTGTGGAACTTCTTTTCATTTAAAAAAAACAAAAAAAATGTCGAAAGTAGTCCTTAGATGAATAATATGCAGTCATCAGTCAAATATTCTTTAAAAGGAACGCTGCACTTGAGCCCTTTTTTATTGGACTAATTTTTGAAGAGTATAAAATAATGTAAAAATGTTATTCAAACTACGGAAATCAATTTACACATAAACTAGCTTTATCTATTTTCAGTCCATATTTTGTAATAATTTATTACAAAATATTTTTATTACTAATAAAATAGAAGGTAAAATTTGTGCAATGAAAAAGGGCTCAAGTATGGAGTTATTGAAGTTTGAATACTATTCCAATACTTAATGTGTAGAAAAATCATCCGACTACATATTACTCAAGTATCTGAAGTCTATTTTTGACCATTCTAAGGCAAAATTGTCCACTCAAGTATTGTAAAGGTACCATAAAAATCGTCAAGAAACAATAAGGTTCGCATGATATTTGGCTTTTAGAATTCATTTCGGTCATTTATTTTTAAAAAAGGGCTCAAGTCGACTTAGGCACTTCTAAAATGGACGCGTTCATATTGTACACAAAACACAACATGGTAAAAATTATTATTAAAAATAAAAAATAAATATCTACGAGTACGAGTATAAAATTACTATCCAAGTTTACTTAATTAAATTCTACATTCATATAGTATGTATCAATATTATTGTTCGAATACAAATTTCAACACTTTATACAAGTAATAAAGAACAATACTAAATAACAATAAAAGCTCAATAATGATAAAACAAATAGCCATAGAGTATATCTACTAAGAATAAAATGAGCGATAATATTTAACAGGTAAGAAATAAATAAAGGTCATTTTTCAAAAAAAAAAAAAAAATTGCAATAAATAATAAATAAACGTGCCAGTTTAAAAAATTATTTCTATCGTGAAATCTACATATTTTTAAAAAATATTTCATGAAAAAAAATCACAAAATCACAACACAACATGACAATTAAAGAAAAAAAAATCAATTGTAGTCTACCATACAAAATATACCTGAAAATAAATGCAAAAATTATTTCATCTTTATTCATTATCAAATAGGTACATTTAAAAAAAAATTAACAATTAAGTAGGTATACAGATAAAACGAGTAATAAAATTAGACACATATACAAGAAATCCAACACCAGTAAGTTCTTTCAACTATTGATACCTTTTGAACTAATTTTAAATACTACAAAAAATCAACAAAATGGGTAACCAATAGTTGAAAATTAGTTGTAATAATGGACTCTTTATAAAGCATATTTAATTTTAAACTTATCGCGTATAATTAATTATAAGAAATTAGGACTTCAAGTGACTCGTACTGACGTGAATCATATCTGTAAAAAAACCCATTCAAACAATTTTTTTTTTAATTTTTCAAACAAAAAAAATAGATATACTAATTAAAACTACACACAGGTAAGCAAGAATTCGGAATATTGTACGTAGATAATATTTTACCTCAGTGCTTCTTTGGAATCCTTCTTTTACGAGATTTATCGTTCATATAGTTATTATTATAATTATTATTGTTTACTCCCTCGTACTCCTCGTATTCTTCCTCCTCCCCTTCGTCGGGTTCATTCTCATAATCACCTGCTGAATCTTGAGTCAGTGGTAAGAAGGGAGAAGGCGTAGTGGTAAAAGTAACAACGGTATTTTCCTGTTAGTTTTCAAAAACGCAACACACACAACACACGTGTTAGTTTATTCGCAATTCATTTTTTTCAAAGGAGAATTTTAAGAGTGGAAGCTTGAATTAATCTCACCTTAGGACCTCTCCAACCACAACCTGGTAATGGTAAACCATCTACGCCTATTGGACACGGAGCATCTAATCCAGGCACTCCCTGATCACCTTTATCGCCTTTATCACCTTTTCTGCCGCGTTTTCCAGTCGGACCCTGGAAGAAATGGAAATTTTATTAAGGATAAATGAAAATTTTACTACGATTGTCTAATTTGTATTTAATATCTGCAAAATTTTATTTCAAAATAAGTTTTCGTCGATCAACTCAACATTTTAACAGAAACAGAAAGTATAATTTTGTTAAATACTCTTATTGTTGACTCCCAAAATCAATCGATGCTTCTTTAGAATTATTTTGGATCCTCCAGTGGATTGTTTAATTTTTCCATTCTCGAAAATTTTTAAAAGTCAGAATATAAATTGGAAGTAGCAGAAACGATTTTCAAAAAAAATTTCTAAAATCTCTAGAAAGGGTTAAAAATGTCCCTTTTGCGCCAATTTTACCAAAGTTCAACAATCCAAAAATTCGTTAGAGATTCCGGGATGGCTTGAAATGACCACCAATCAATTTGAGGTAGTAAAAGTATAGGCTGAAACTCAAATTTCAGCTAAATTACCTCCATTTAATAAAATTTTGAGGTTTTTATAAAAATATGTCCAAATTGGAATTTTTAAAAATTCACCATAAAAAAAAATTAGTACTTAGCTAAAATGAATCAATTTTGATTTTAAATATTCAATTATGGTTCATTTTTTCGTTTTTTTTCATTTCTATTTTTTTTTTTTTTTTTTTTTTTAAATCAGAATGTACCTAAAAGGAAATTTTATTTGTAAGAAAACACGCTCTAATTCAACATCTGTTTTAATTTTTCTCGAATCAGACCATAATAAACATCCAATAAATACTTACATAGTCGCCTTTAGATCCTTTATCACCTTTTGGACCCTGTAAAACGTACGAGAAAAACAATTAAAACCCAATAATAACAAATGGAATACTTGAGCAAAAAAATGATGCAAATAATAGCAACACAACGATATTTTTGTAAACGACAAGCATCATAAACATTTATAAGCAGGTCAAGTATGTACATAAGATGACCGAAAAAAAAAAAATAATAATAATTTTTAAAGTCATAACGACCACAATAAAAGAATAGGTAGATAAATATAACGACGAAGCTCGAAAATTAAAAAGCATAATAGGGGGAGCCATGAACGCACAGCAGAAAGGAACACTGCCATCTGCGACGTATACTACAGTACAAAAAGCTACAAATAATTAAATTTCACGAATAAAAAGTATCAGTAAAGCTCTTACTACGAACTACGAAGATAACGTAATTTAAGACGCATTAACAAAATGAAGAAAACGAAAGACACACAAATCTCAACGACAAACCAAAACATAGAAGAACTTAAAAACTACCTATACAAATACAATTGATTCTAAATTATCGATTTAATTTTCTAATTAAAACTATGAATTCAGTTCAAGTTGTGTACCTCAACCCCTGGTATTCCATCTGTGCCCTAAACAAATAGAAAAGTACAATGTAAACAGTCTCTCGTTACAGAGTAAATATTACATAGAAATTGATACCAACTGGTAAGCCCGGGTCACCGCGATCTCCTTTAGCTCCAGGTTCTCCTTGACCTCCCTGCGAATAAATAATCGTAATTAAAATTAAATTTACAAACAATAAAAAAAGGGTAAAAATCAAACTCGTAAATGGGTTCCAGTTACCTTCATTCCATCCAAACCAGGAGGTCCCTAAATGAAAATAAAACAAAAAAACAATTAATTCTTTCGTATTCGAATCGCTCAGTGCTGGGAAAATATCGCAGCGCTGCGAATGAGTATGAGAAAAATTGGTTAAAACCTTTGAAATTTTTTTTTTTTACTCGAGTAGATATTCCGAGAAAATTGAATAAAAAATAAACATTCACAGCGAGCGTTCCCCAAGTTGAAAGTAAATGTGTTGTGTATACGTAGATACTTATGTTTAAATTGAAAATAAATAATGGTATACGTACGTACGTAAGTATCGAAGTATAGAAGAAGAAAAAAAAAGGTTATTTAATTAGCAAATAAAATAAGCGTCAGCGGAAAAATATGATTTAATGGAAAGCAAATCAAGTTGTTCGGTATCGGCATCATACAGAGATTCATCCGTAGCATTCACAGCCTTCCAGCTGTGTATATTTCTTTGACATGTAAGATTCGTACATTTGTATGTTCCCAATGTCAGGCCATTTAAAGCAAAACATGCAAAATGATCATGCCTCTGAATTTTTTTTTTTTGTCTAGGTACCAAAATGTAATAATATCAATTTTATACTATTAAAATAAGTATGTAGGTAATTATAATAAAGAATAGGCCACATCGAAGCTGTCATGTCGAAGAGTTGGTACGTTTCCCAAAAATTTTATCTTCGATTGTCATCTACATATGACATGAGGTAAAATAAGTGATTATCCCGTCATATTATTTTTATTTTTATTACATAAAAAAATGATTAAGTGGCTGGTTTCAAAACTGAACACGATTATTTTTCTCGACATGTGACATGATCTCTCGTCTGTTTAAGAACAACTAATCTTAATTCAAATTCCCAGCTGAACTGATTGTTTTTTTTAGTATAGGTACGTATTTTTAGGTGTATCATTCAAAGTAATATTTTTTTTGCTCAAGTTTGAGTATTAAAATTTATTCGAAAATACAACCACACAAAAGCCAAGACAAAAATGATCGATGAGATCATTTTTTTTACAATTTTTTCGAATCGATGAACTCAAATACGAATTTATAGGAAATCTATTGCTCAATTTTCAAAATTTTATTAAAATCAAATAGGTGTTATGTTAGAATTTCCAAGATGAATTATCATATTCTTCTTTTTAGAAGTTGAAAAGTTATGTACAGGGTGCTCAGAAAATGAAGTCAAAAAAAATTTTAATTTAATTGTCGAATACTTACTATTGAAAAAAAGGTACAAATAGTTTAATAACGCCAAACTTACAAATTGTACTTGCTTTGAATAAAGTTTTAAAAAAAGGACATTTTTCAACTTTTTTTCACCACCTTTCAACTTTCCAACTTTCATTATTCGTCAAGCTGCTGGTTCATTTTCGTAATTAATTTGAAAATCAAGCCAACGAATCACCATTTTTTTTCAAACTCTATTCAACTCCCTCTCCCCTTTCTCGAATTTTCAGTCAATTTTCTTCTTTCCATATTTAATGCCCCTCGAGTTTTTTGAGACAGACAACATGTTCATTCCATGTTTCTTTAAATACCTACTTTAATAGTTAGGTATCAACTCGGTTACAAGCAATTTTTAAAAAATTAAGATCGCATTTTTTCGAACCCCATTAGGTCCTAAATTGGAGCCCTTTTTGGTAAAAATACCCGTCAGGTACTCAAAGATCAAAAATTTCAGTTGAAAAAATTTGCATTCAATTTTTTTAAAAAAGATATCACTCCTCAATTTTTTTAAAATGGGTGCAACACTCAAATGTTTCAAAAAACAAAAATATCCACTTTATCAATATTACATAAGCTAAATTTTAAAATCTGTTATCGATCAATAAACAATACTCTTGCAAACTACTCAATTTGATGAACGAATATTCGAATTGACCATTTGTTAAGACCAATTTAAAATCGGATGATAATTCAGAATACCAAAAATTGTATAACAATTTTTTTTTGTAAAAATTATTGAAAATCAATTTTTTCGAAATTAATTGATTGGACATGAACTCAGAACTGATCGAAGGATTCAAAAATGGGGCAGCTCTTTTCTCCTTAAAATCGATAAAATTAATTTTCAAGAAAAAAAAGTAGGTACCTATCAATTTCTTATCTTTATTCTTTAGACCAAAAAACAGTTTTTAAAAAATGACTGATCAATCGATAAGTATTGGATCATTCAAACTGATTCAAAAACTTATCTTATATCCACAGTTGATTATTTTCCACATAAAAATCAATTTTAATCAATAACTTTCTTTTTTAAAAAAAATGAATAAAATAAAAATAAAATTTACCAAAAAATCGAAAATTTACTGTATGATCGGTTAATGAATTTGTATTAGACACATTAAATATTTGAAGATGAAAATTGATCAAACGCAGCAAGAACTAATACATTTTTAACTCAGTTAGAAAATTGTCATCCAATTTCAAGTGGAAAAAAATTGTACAGGTTAATCGACTCAAATATCAATTGAAATCAAATTGATCGATGCTCAAAAGACCATCAATTCATTCAAAATAAATCGATCTTTCGATTCGATCTTTTTTTTTCAAAAGAAATTAACGCATAATCAAGCAAAAAACACTAATTAGATAGGTACCTACTCAAAAACTGATTATTTTTAATATTCGTAAATTGACTCATTTTGGATCCGAGAAGAACCGAATACGTAACTGAAAAAATGTCCTGATTGAACTGAAAGTTGTTTAAAAAAAAAAAAAACTTTACTGAAACAGCATGTCTTCCACACTTCAAAACCAAATTTTGAATCGTCGAAAATGATATCTGAATTTTTGTTCGATTTTCAATACCTAATAATCGAAATGGCCCACAGGTACAAATTTTTTATTTAAAAAATCAAATCTCGAGGAAGACGCCTAAAAATCGGTTTCTGTACTGCAATCCACTTCTCGAGACGATTTTCGACTATTATCCAGCTGATCTGGGACTCTGGAAGTTTCAGAAAAACTTGATTTTCTCACAGCATAGGATAAGAAGTACTACATAGAAAACCTTTTTCAAAATTTGGTAGGTATGAGTGAAAATCACCTTTATCGCTGAGAATTACCAGAAACTTCTTCACCCTCCCCACATAGCATGCTCGAAAAAATCAATTTTCGCAGGAGAGGTTCAAGATTGGTCTGAAAGTGATCATCATCGATTTGGATTGAAGGAGGGCGAATAATCTTTTTCCATCACTTACAAAAATGGAGGGAAATGAGAAAATCAGCCTCAGAAGCTTAAACATTGGTTCTGGTTTTCCAATGATAGATCAATTTTAATTCTTGAAAATCATTGAATTATTGGATAATATTATGTATTAGGTAAGTAATTATTCAAAATATAGAGAATTTTAGAAGAAATCTTAAAAAACGAATTCACTCTATTTTATAATACATTTAATATCAACTTTGGAGGAGGCTCAGAATAAAATAATAAATAATTGAAAATTCAGAAAATTTACAAAAGTATTAAAAATTTTGGTCTAAAAGTTACAAAAATTATCCAGATTAACAAAAAAAATAATCCAGATTTCAAAAAAAAGAAAAAAGTAACTGATGGATAAATAAAATGTTATTTTGGAATTTTCGCGAAGAAAAAATAAACTTTCAGACACCATTTCAGTTTCAAAGTTTACTCAAAAACTGCTAATTTTTTAAATCAAATTTTCAACATTTATTATGTAATTTCAATTTTATTATTCTCTATGTTTCTCTCATTTTCACTTTTCAACGACCAAACCATCATCAACACAAACCCCCTACCTACCAACCCCCCTCGGCCCTCCATTCATCTCAGCAAAAAGCCATTCCGTTGACTAAATAAAATATTCACATGCAGAAACAATAACTTTATGTATATATAACTTATTAAACTGTACACACATTTACATAATATGTAATTCGAATCTCATATTAATCGTAAAAATAATAGAAAAAAAAAATTATCATCATGACCACATTTATACGAGTAGGTACAAATATACTTGCAAAAAAACCAGTCGAAAACAAAACACGCTGCCTCTCAAAGCAATAAATTGTTTTCGGGTAATAATAATCTTATTACAATAAACTACCATATGCTTAACGGTTAATTTATGATCTTACCACTAATTTGTACTTAAATACGGAAATTTTCCAAGCTTCGAATGCACGGCTATTGCGTAATAAATTTCTTCTTTTTGTTTTTTTTTTTTTTTTGACATCAAAAATAAGTAAAAAGTATAAGTAAGTAAACTACGAGAAAAGTTGTTCTTTCTTCGTCACACACTTTGTTGAAAATTCTTCCAAAAATTAATTACCAGACGAAACAATATAGATATTTTGTAAAAAAAAAAAAAAAAAAAAAAGGGTACGCCTTCAAAATTGTTAAAATTTGTTTTGTTCTTTTCTTTCATGGCTCTTTCTCCATTTTATCGCAAGATATAGGCATATTATTCTTAAATAATACGAACAATTAGGCCTAAAAAAAGGTATACGCGTTAGATAAAAAAAAAAGAAAACAAAAACACAAACACACACACTTAAAACGCATTACACATTACAGTAACATATCTAGAAGTAAATTTTACACATTATACAAGGTATGTTGTAATATAACATGGAAACAAAAAATAATAATAAAGAGGAAACTAGCATGGACGTATTTATGAGATCAACGTACGTTATTAATTCGTCGCAATTAAAAACCCTCAATTTACACCTTTTCTTCCTCGTTTGGTTTCGTTTGACGGGGCGGGGCACAAATCAAAAAAAATACGTACAAACGGAAGAACCGTATAAAAGATGATAATATACTGCAATCAAATATAATGAAAACCCTCGGTAATAGGTAAAAAGAAATTTACATATTATTAGCTTCAATTAGCCGTTATAAAAGCTGGATTGCGCATGCGCAGATATATGTTTTAGCTTCTTTTTTTTTTTACTTATAGTTCTTTTATGGTATTAATAATAATAATATGCGTGTTACTAACAAGCATCCGAGACATGGAGATAATTGCACACCAGATAATGTTCCTCTGTTGTGTTTGGGTATATCTGGAATTATACGAGATCGTTTCGTTGTTCCAAATTGTATGGTATGATTTTTTGGCCACATTCCAATCTAATCTCACACACCGCCTCAATTAATGAATTTTTTTTACCGCTACGTTTTACTCTGTGTTTACGTTCTACAGACACATCCAAGCTAGTTCGAATATAGAGATTAAAAATTTTATACATTTTTACAGGAAAAAAAAAATTTGTAATTTTTCTCAAGTCCACTCTCTACAAAATATTTATTATTTATATTTAATTATACGTACGTATGTACTAATTAACTTACCTTTTTTTTCCTTTTATTAATTACACAATTATTACACGTAATCGTTTGGGGTCTTTTTCAAAAATCAATTTGCAATTTTTTTTATTTTCAAACGTAGTAAGTCGTATTAGTAAAATCAATGTAAAACTGTTAGTACGTATACAAATGGGGTTAAAATTTCATCGTCAAAATAAATTACTTTTTTAAAAAATTCTTTGGTTACACCAAAAAAAAAAAAAATAAAGAAAAAAATCAAAAATTAAAATTCAGTAACTATTGTATATTTATCTGATCGACAAAAAATTCCAAAAAGTCACGATATAACGTATCACTTTTGTTTCAATTTTACCAGAAAATTAAAATAAAAAAATACATCGCGAGATATTACTTTTTTTCAAATAGTTACTGCGAATAAAAATTATTAATATTTAGAAAAAAAAAATAATACGAAGTACGATTTCGCAGAAATCATCGCCGTATTGTTCGAATAATAATGGCTAAATTAATAATTGGTAAGCTGCAGTCTTCACTCGGTTGAAAACAATTTGTTTTTAAGGATAATTAGGTCTTACCAGTGGCCCCGCTTTACCAACTGGACCCAAGTCTCCTCGTATGCCCATTGGACCCTGGTGAAAAAAATTAACGTGCAAAGAAATTAATGTAAACTGCATGTACATATATATCAACACTAAATCATTTCAATAAAAAAAAAATTGAACCAATATTCTACAATCTACATACACAATGTTATGGTGAATCAAATTGACTAGTACAACCCTGATTTGAATTATTTTCGGTGATTCTGAAATTACTCGTTTTAGAAGTTTTCAAAATTCAGCTTGAGAAATTTTTCTACTAAACAAGGTGTGGAAAATTATAAATTTTTTGCAAATGAAGTTCCTTCCATAATATCATAATTTTGAAAAATGAGTGAGGTGTTCGACTTGAAACATTGAAGTATCCATTCACTTTCCCTTAAAAATCAACACTCGTATCGAGCAAATTTCAAAAAAAAAAAAAAAACGCACATGAAGTTGTAATTTTTTGGCCTTCACAGCGTGTTCGGAGCATCCTTACAAAAAAATAGCAAGTGAAATATTTTGAGATCAAAAACTCTGAAATCTGAATCTGAAGAAATACATGAATCATGAAAGCAAAAAATCTCGAAATAAAAAAGTCTCATTATTGAGAAAAAAATTGAAAAAAAATCTCAAAATTGGATTTTGTAAATGTCAAAATTGGAAACTTTTTTGGGATAAAAAGTCGTAAAAGAAAAATCTCGAAGCAAAAAATCTTGAGAAGAGGTTTGAAAACGTAAAACTTTCGAGTCAAATATTTGAGATCAAAAACTCCAAAAGTCTGAATCTGAAGAAAAAAAATCGTAAAATCGTAAAATTTAGAAACACTGAAAAATTTCGTTGAAAAAACATCTTTAAAAGCAAAAGTTTTTGAGATCAAAGTGTCACCATTGAAACTCTTTTTAAGAATGTTGAAATTAGAAATTTCAAAATCAAAAACTTTGGATATGAAAGTCTCAAAAAAAAAAATAGTGAGCCCAAAAGGTTTAAAAATTGAAAAATTTCAAATGAAATATCTTGAGATCAAAAACTCTGAAAGTCTGAATCATGAAGAAAAAAAATTATAAAATGGAAAAATTAAGAAACACTGAACATTTTTTTTGAAAAAACATCTCAAAAGCAAAAGAATTTGAGATCAAAGTCCTACCATTGAAAATCTTTTTAAGAATGTTGAAATTAGAAATTTCAAAAAAAAACTTTCAAGGAGAAAAATTCTTGAAAAAAATCTCAAAATCAAAAACTTTGGATAATAAAAGTCTCTCAAAAAAAAAAGTGAGCCCAAAAGGTTTAAAAATTGAAAAATTTCAAGTGAAATATTTTGAGATCAAGAACTCTGAAAGTCTGAATCTGAAGAAAAGATCATAAAATCGGATAATTTGAATAAGAAACACTGGAAAATTTCGTTGAAAAATATCTTCAAAAGCAAAAGATTTTGAGATCAAAGTGTCACAATTGAAAATCTTTTTAAGAATGTTGAAATTAGAAATTTCATAAACTTTCAAGAAGAAAAATTCTAGAAAAAAAATCTCAAAATCGAAAACTTTGGATATAAAAGTCTCAAAAAAAAAAGTGAGCCCAAAAGGTTTAAAAATTGAAAAATTTCGAGAGAAATATTTTGTGATCAAAAACTCTGAAAGTCTAAATCTCAAGAAAAAAAATCATAAAATCGAAAAATTTAGAAACATTGAAATTTTTTTTTTGAAAAAACATCGCAAAAGCAATAGATTTTGAGAACACAGTCTCACCATTGAAAATCATTTTGAAAATGTCAACATTAGAAATTTCAAAAAAACTTTCAGGTCAAAAAATCTTGAAAGAAATGTTCAAATCAAAAACATAATTGGACAGAAGTGAAACCAAAAGTTTCAAATATTAAAAAATTTCGAGTGAAATATTATGAAATCAAAAGCTTTGAGTCTAAATCTGAAGAAAAAAAGTCATGAAATCGAAAAAATTTTAAAACCACATAAATTGTCTCAAAATTGAAAAAAAAAAATATTGAGATTTTAGTCTTAAAATTGAGAACTCTTTTTGTAGAAATGTCAAAATGAAAAATTTTAGAACTTTAAGATCAAAATACTTTGGAAGAAAAATTTCAAATCAGAAACTCTGCAGACGGAAATTTTAAACACAAAAAAATTCGAGAAAATGAAAAAATTTCTCAAGATTGAAAAATCTGAAAGTATGTATCATTTTGAGATCAAAAAATATCAAAATTGAAAACTTCGGAGAGAAAAATCGAAAAATAAGAAATTGTGAGATCAAAATATGTATCACAATCTTGAGATTAGAGACTCCGAAAAGAAGGCTGCAGATGTTTCAATTTTGCCCAACATTTTTAAGATCTCTTCTGGTGAGTTGAGTATGATTAGAGACTGTCATAATATCCCCTTTGACCATCGTGAGGATAGAAGGTGAGAGGAAAGTTTCAAGGGTTATGTTCAGTTCCAATTTTTCGTTTCAGTATCTGACCCTTTCCTTCTGAGAGAAGAGATTTGAAATCAATTATCAAGAAATTCATCCTGGAATTTATGAACGAATTTTATAGAATCTTGAAAGGGTTTGCAGCTAAAAAAAATAAGTCTAAATTTGATGACCAGAATAAAAATTTTTAGAATCAAAACTTTTCAACCTCCAGAATCAGACTTTCACAATTTCGAGTCATTCTGGAGCCTAGATTGGCTCATGAGTCGAAAATTAAGTCACAACTCGCTTTTTAGCAGCCAAACTTAATTTCTAAAAATTCTAGAAAAATCTAAAATTACGCTGGAGGCTCCAGAATGGCTAGAAATGAGGTATGATCTTGACTCGTATAAGTTATGGATCAAAATTGCATTAAAAATAGACAATGGACTCACTGTCTTCGGTAAACGTTTCAAAAAACTTTCCAAACTCAAATAATGCAGAACCAAATCACACCCTACAATAAATTTAATTTTTTGGGGTGGGGTGGAGGGTTCAAGATTCATGAAAGGGTAAGTAATTTAGTGTATCAAAATTAACCAAGATTGAAGCACATTAATATTTGTACTTCCAAGATTTAAAAACTAGTCAAGTACATACTATACTTATCTAAAGATCTGAACCTATATTGACATATCTAAAGTACTTACTGGTAAACCCATTGGTCCCGGATCTCCTCTACTTCCTTTGTCGCCCTGAAAATTAAATTTTTAAATAAGATACGAGTACCTTAAGCGTCAATGCTTAATCGCAATTCAAGTATGCTTGGATCTAATCAGATCTGATTTGATTATATTGGATCCAGATAAGGACCAAGTCTGATCGAATCCAAGGGTAGATACGATTTCATCTTTTCAAATTGGCAATTTCCTGATCTGATCAGATCCAAAAAAAATTTCAATCTAGTTCTTCAGAGTACTACATAAAAAAAAAACTAATCCAATTCAAACTCAACTTACCCTTTCTCCTTTCGAACCATCTAATCCTCTATCACCTTTAATTCCTGGCGGACCTTGTAAACCAGGTGGACCCGGTATTCCAGGAGGTCCTGGAGGTCCAACCATCACATGCTGCTGTGTAAATCATCGATAAAAATCAATATCCATCTGCATACACATACAGTGCATCTCCCAAACCAACAAAATCATAGATCAGATACATACCGGTGGTTCCGCCACTAACATACTATCATAGGCAGCATCTCCTTGGAACTGTTGCTAAAAAATCAAACAAACGAGAAAAAAGGAGCGAGATCAATTACACGTTGTTTTTTTTTTACTCATTTTACATACACGATCGAGTAAACAATATAGAGCAATAATGCTTCGGCTTACTTGTCTTCTTCTTATCTTCTTATTATTATATTTCTGGATGAAACGAACAAGTGTGAGAGAGAGAGAAAGGAAAAAAAACAGTAAACCATTAAAATCGATTATAGCCGTTGGGTAAATTGCTACGTCCAGGATATATTATAAATCTACTTACAGATTCGCCTTTATCTCCTTTTTCTCCTTTGGTACCCGGGTATCCCTACACAAACAGGGTAAAAATATTAAAACTTAATGACGTATACACATGGATAGGATAGGTAAAGTTTAAGTACGTGCACGAAAACACTATACAAATAAGTGTATACGTTTATGGTAAGTATACTCTATACACATAATATGTATGTACGTAGTGTACACAGCATCATGTGTAAATACATACACGAGTTAAGTAAACGCAGACGCGCGAGCGTCTTTTTTAGCATAGAGTACTTTATATTATACACAAATGAACACGTCGCGCGAGCTGCGAAGACGAAGACGACATCATAACATAATACTATCATAGCGTGGAAAAACTTGAGCTGTATATTTCGAGTACACTTGTACGTGACAGATTTAAGTTCAACAGACATTCGGCTTTTATTATTATTTGTACACACACACTATACGAGTACACCAAGCGACAAACAGGAGGACACAACACATCGCAAAACAAATGTACAAGAGCATCAGCCACGTTTAACGTCGTTTATTCGGCGAACTTTCTGATCCCTTATTAAAAGAAAAAAAAAAGTTGCCGGAGACGAAAACACAACTCTTCTCGAAAATTATCCCAAGTGTACTCGTGTAATATACGTAGGTTTCTTTCAAGTTGAACCCGAAAGTCCGCAGCTTCGCACGAATCGTCATCGCGTCACGAGCAGCGAATTGTTTCCAATAGGGACCTGTATCATTAATAGGTTGAAACTAGAAAAGCGTGACTTACTGGAGGTCCAGGTAATCCAGGAGGACCCATTAAGCCGGGTGGTCCGATATCACCATAGTCTCCTTTATCACCTCTTGGTCCGGATGCACCCTGTGAAACATGTTCCAATTATATTTAGCCAGTATCAAAAAATGAATCAAGTTTAAGCCGAAGGGAAAAACTTTTAATTGTGGATATAATTTCGGGTGTTTGATAAACGAAGAAGACATATCTATTTTTTTTTTTTTTTTCAAGAGCATACATTCGAATGGAAGTGTATGAACTTAATGTAGGAATAAAACTTATACAATTTGGTTCAAAATTACGTCCTCAGTGGAAATATGTATGAAAAAAAATAAACTTTGAAAACCTGCAGAAAATAACGTCAGCACATTAGGGCTGATTTCAAAAACAAAAAAAAAAAAAAAAGGCAGAGGATTCTGACCAAATTTAGTGGAGACCTTCATTTTGAGTCGAAAGTCACCCAGAAATTTTAGCTTCGGAAGGTTCTCCGAAGACGAAATGTATTTCGGTTCTTTAAGAGGGGACATTTTTCAGGAAAATCATAAATTTGGGGGAAAATGACCCAGTTCTAAAAGATATAGTATTTAAAATTCTGCGCCGACCTAGGCCAATTGCCATCAAAATCCAAGACCACGTTTAGGGTTCCATTGAGGGGCTAAAAAATTTCAAATCACCAATTCCTGGGTAAATTCATATTTTGAAAAAAAAATTTCAACAATTATGCAAAACTTAGCGAGAGATATAATTCCTGAATGCCAATGTTTTGGTACCTAAGCACCATTATTGCCAACTTGGAAAACATTTTTCTCGATTTTTTTGAGATTAGCAAAAATGACCAAAAAACTGCTACCATTGTTTTCTCCAGTTTTTTTTCTTTAAAAAAAAAAAAAATGAACTAGCTAACAAGGAAATTTTTGGAACTGGCAGTATCCGTTTTGAACGAAACTTGGCTAAATCGAAAGATCATGTCCCGAAAACCCATTTAATGACAATTTTTGTATACAGTATGACACAGAAGTAGTGCCCGGTGGCTTTTATTTCTAAGTGGAAAGAGCTAGAGAGATGAATGAAGCGACGTTGAGTAGGGAAAAATAAGGGCTTTCAAAAGCAACCTTGAAAATTTCAGGCCCACGAACGGGTGTCCACAAATTGAAAAACCGGTTTGGTCAAAAACTTCAAACTGGTTCTTATTGGCGCAATGTATTCTACACACCAAGGCGACAAAAACGTGATATGAATTTTTTGAAACCGGTTCGTTAATTTGCAACCAGTTAACAAAAAATACCCAAAAATTGTAGATAGAGAAAAAAGTTTGGAACAAAAGTTGTAGAGCGAGAAAAATTACACAATTCTGTCTAATCACATTTTGAAACCGGTTCACTGGTTCGCATTTAGCAACCAGTTTTTGACAATCACCTAAAAATTGAAGATAGAGAAAAATGCTTGAAACAAAAGTTGTAGAGCGTGAAAAATCGAACCATTTTCGCTGATCGGATTTTGAAACTGGTTCATTAATTTGCAACCAGTTATCAAAATTATCTAAAAATTGGAGAACGAGAAAAAAGCTTGAAACAAAAGTTGTAGAGCTCGAAAAATTACACAATTCTGTCTAATCAGATTTTGAAACCGGTTCATTGGTTCGCATTTAGCAACCAGTTTTTGACAATCACCTAAAAATTGAAGACAGAGAAAAATGCTTGAAATAAAAGTTGTAGAGCGTGAAAAATTGAACCATTTTTGCTGACCGGATTTTGAAAATGGCTAATTAACTTACAATCAGGTAACTTTTGATGGCTTGCTGCAACTTAATGAACCGGTTTCAAAATCTGATCAGCAAAAATGGTTCAATTTTTCACGCTCCACAACTTTAGTTTCAAGCATTTTTCTCTATCTTCAATTTTTAGGTGATTGTCAAAAACTAGTTGCTAAATGCGAACCAATATAAAAACCAGTTTGAATTTTTTGACCAAACCGGTTTTTCAATTTGTGGACACCCTGTGCATGGGCCTGGAATTTTCAAGGTTGCTTTTGAAAGCCCTTATTTTTCCCTACTCAACGCCGCTTCATTCATCTCTCTAGCTCTTTCCACTTGGAAATAAAAGCCACCGGGGCACTACTTCTGCGTCATACTGTATTTTCAGCGATACATTTCTGAAGAAAATTTTCATTATTAGGTATTATTATTTATTGGCGAAATTGAAAATTTGCTGGAGGATTAAAAAAAGTACGATTAAGATTGTTTTTAGTCGGTGGCAGTAGACCTTCTTCAAAAATTTGATTTTTTTACTTTTTTTTGAATTCAAAAAATTAGTTAAAAATTCACGAGTTGGTGGTGTAGACCTTCAAAAATATGATTTTTCTACTTTTTTTGGAATTTAAAAAATTAGTCAAAGATTCACGAATCAATAGTAATAAACCTTCCTCAAAAATTTGATTTTTTCATTTTTTTTGGAATTTGAAAAAATTAGTCAAAAATTCACTTTTGAACTGGCACTCCTAAAATTTCACGGTAACCACCCAAAACGGTCAACAGGGTTCCCAATACTAAGCACTGATCAAAATTGTAGGTTCTAAATTAAATTTTCAACACCTCCAGAACGATATGAAATTTCTGGAGAAATTTGAGAACTCGCTGGAGGCTCCAAAATGGCCCAAGACTAGTAAATGTTGGAAGTTGAATTGAATAAATTATTCACATTGGTTCACTTTGCTCCAAAAAATGCATATTTCTCGAAAAACTTAGGTATAAAACACCCTTGAAACAGCTGTTTGGAATTTTTTTTGAATTTTTTGAATTTTCAACATTCTTCAAAAATCCAAAAATGAACTTCTGCTCTTAAAATTTTGGTTAGAGAGATGGTTTTAGGACAACGTTGTTTTTTTTTCATTTAGCTTGGTCTTGTTCAATAAGGAAAGTATGAGTTCAAAAGGTTCCCTTTGTAAGGTTCATTTTCGACCCTTCCAAAATAATTTTTGAAAACGTTCTAGGGGCTCCAGAATGGTCCAAGAATGATTGTTTTGAAGTTGAAAGGATAAAAAGCAAAGAGTTATTCCTATCAGTTCATTATTTTTTTTGAAAAAATAATTTTTATGAAATAGTAAAAAATTAGCCATAAGAGCAGCTTTTCTCGATTTCTGGAATTTTCAAAAATTCAAAAATGAACTTCGGTTCAGCACCGGAAATCTTGGTTATAGGTAGTGCCACCGACGGGGGGGGAGAAGGTTGAGGGAATTTTCTTCGGGCCCACGTTTTCCAGAAAGCTCGTGCTTTTAAAAAAAATTTGAATTTCATTTTCAGAAAAGAAATGTAAACGTCATTTTTGAAAATAAAACGAAAACTTCATTCTTCAACAGAAAATAAATTAAGAAAATCAATTTCAATTTCGACTCAGTATCCGGGTAAGTATGGGGAAAAGGTTGGACAAGCTGAGATCAAAACTAAAAAACTTCATCAAAACGCGATTGAAAAATGGGCAGTTTTTTCCATTTTTAAAGCAAAAAAAAAAGGGAACGAAAGTAACCTTGAACTAAAAATTATGATAAAATTACTTTCAAAATCCTCTGGAACGATGCCTAAATTTTTTTTCTACAAATTTTACATAATTTTGTACAGTTTTTTTCATGTGGGTATCTTACTTATCTATATCTTATTGTCATCCAAATTAAATACAACTACAAGTAATCTAACATCAGTCTCGATCTTCTTACCGGTATTCCGGGAGGACCTTGAGGACCTGGAATTCCATCAGTGCCTGCTAATCCTGGTACGCCTGGTTCTCCTTTATCACCTATAAATTTAAATTAGCTCGAGTTAACTTCATTAAGTACTTACTCGACTCGACAAAGAAGTATGTAATTCGGTACAATAATTGATTTGAAGAAATAATAAAACATCAAAGAAACATGGAAAAGTGTAGGTGGTTGTAAGTTGGTGTATAGAGGACGTGTATGTATACTGTATATTGACTATTGGTGCCACAGGGTGTTCGTAAAATATGTACAGCAAAATGTGTCATACTTACAAAATGTGGTCAATGGTGAAGTTGGTTATCGGGTGAACGTAAAAAAAATCCAGTGCTACCACAAAAGTTAATACAAAGCCAAAAACTAAATTGCGATACAAAAAATTAAAAGAATAACCGACACCTTACAAAGATAAAAATAAAAAATACACGAAATAAAAACAAATCGAGTATTTACCGTACAACTTTGGTAGCCTACCTATTTCATCTAATTACGACAGAGTCAAGCCTAAAAAGTAATGATATTTGAAAAAAAAACCTCTAAGAGGTGAAACGATCCCTTATTTTAATCAAAAATTAAAGAGGGGAGCATTTTTTTTTGGATTTGAACCATCAATTTTTTTTAAAAACGACTTACAGCGCGTCGAGGGTACCCAGTCCAAATATTCACATACCCCCCCCCCCAATTCAGAAAAAAACCTCAACACTTTTCACAGATTCAACAAACCAGCCAAAATTTTGAAAATCATGATCAACAGGAGAATGGATAGCTAATAAAGGAACCACTCAAGGTGTCCTCCTCCAATATGATCTGAAACACTCATAATCAAAACTTCAGCCAGCCAAGTTGATTTTTCAATTCTTGACAATGTTTCCCAGCCGAAAAGTGCAATTTTCTGATCTTTTTTTAATGTATGTACTTCATCAGAAAAATTGAAAATAATATCGACTTTTGCAAAACCAGATTCCACAATTTCTGGTCACTTTGGAGCCTTCAATGATTTATCAATTTCTCTACAATTTTTAAATGCCTGAAGAGAGCAAGGAAATTAATATGAGCAGCTAAACATCAAGTTCTGACTTATTTTCGACCTGGGGCGATTTCTATCTCGACATCTCAAGTTTGGTGAAGAATCGCCGAATAAAAAAACACTCGAAGTGCTCACCTGGAAATCGCCTCTAGCTCGTAAAAATGTCAATACTGAACCAGAATTCGATTTTTAGCAGCCTAAATCAATTTTCAAGCTTTCTAGAGAAATTGAAAAGTTCTGGAAAAATTGAAAACCACGCTCGAGGCTCCAGAATGGCTGGAGAAATATGATTGAATTCGAGAACTGATTTTCATAATTTACACCTTGAAAGAAATAAACACAAAATTCAGAAAATTGCAATTTTTGATTTTTTAAAAATTCGCCAAAAATCAAAAAAATTAATTTGAACAGCCAATTTTTTTTAAATCGCATTTTCGTTCATTATCAATTTTAATAAGTTTAAAAAATCACAAATGGCCATTCAAAAAAAAAAAATTAAAATTAAAATATTTCAGATTTTTTTCCAACCTACAAAACTAATTTCAAATGCACAAGAATCCTACTTTCAATAGCACTACGAGGAAAAAAATAATTCAAAACAAAATTCTACAAAATAATCCAAATTCATTCCTAAAACATAGGTAAGTACTCGTATTTTCAAAATCCTACAAATGACATCTTACACAATATAACAAAATTACAAAATAATAAATTACCAATACCTTTTTTTTCAAAATTAAAAAAGCTCGTTAATCAAGTCAACCATGCGAAAGATCTAATAAAAGCAGCAAATGTTACGTATCGTGCATATTCCAGACAAGAGTTAGGTATAAAAAAGACCAAATTTAGTCCAGCTCAATTTTTTCAACTCAAAATTTCAAATCATGATAAATCAAAATGAGCATTTATAGAATTGAATTTCCAAAAAATGCAGGCTTCAAAAATGTAAAAACATGCCAGGCTTCTGCGCAACCTTTCAATAATATCATTTTAGATCATGCTTTTGAAAAAAAGAGTATGTATACATTTTTTTTTAAAATCAAAACAACTTCGATAACTTTTTTAAAAAAAATTCATTCAAATGAAAAAGTTGACTTAGGAAGAAGAAGAAAAAAGAACCATGATCACCTTACCCTTTTCCCGCGCTTGCCTCTGGCTCCTTTTTCGCCTGGTAAGCCTGGTGGCCCAACAGGACCCGCATCACCTTTATCACCTTTGACTCCTTCGGGGCCTTTTAAAAAAATACCACTACTACTCACACACGTGTTTTTCCAAACTAATCAAACATGCAAGCTTAAAAAATACGCTTCTACTAAAACCAAAAACCAAAAAAAGAGGGGCAAAAGAAACTACGCTGTCACCGTAATCGAATTATAAGAAAACGTTATAAGCGTGATTTCAAATCTGGTAAGTATGGTTATGGTACAAAAAAAATTGGGGTGAAAATTGCGTGAAGTGAATAGTAGAGAATTTCGAATCGACAGTAATCTAATAAAATAATATTCTGTTCAATGACACGTACCTGGAGGTCCAGGAGGACCAGGAGGACCTTCGATTATACCAGTTGAGAATTTATCGCCTTTGAACGTCGCAGTCAACCCTCTGTCTCCTTTATCGCCTTTATCACCCTGTAAATCAAACATTTCAAAATTAATTATTTTGTTGATTTTTTTTTATCTCTGTGGAGAGTCTTCAAAGGGGGGGGGGGAGGGGGGATCATTCTTACTTTGGGTCCGGCCGGTCCAATAACGCCAAGTTCTCCTTTAGGGCCAGGTAATCCTGGAGCACCTGTATCACCAGGTAGGCCAGGCTCGCCAGGAGGTCCTGGTCTTCCATCGTGTCCTTGAGGTCCAGCAACACCTTGTACGCCCGGAGGTCCCGGGGGTCCAGGTTCGCCCGGTTCACCCTACACAACACGAATTCCAATTAAATAACATCGTAATGGAGCCCTCACTTTCATTAACTCCTTCCAATAAACACCGAGTTAACCCACAGTTAACTACTCACATGCAAAATTTTCAAGCAATCTACAAAGCGTCGTTATTAATTTAGCAAAAAGCTTCAAAAAGAAAACAAAAAATAAATTCGCGTAAATAAAGAAAAGGTTTCTCATTTGAAATTCCCAACTTTTAGTATACAAAGGTATTCCCCCCTCGTCCCTTCTCATCCCATCCAAAAAAAAGAAACGACAATTCGCGACCATGGAACCATAACGTCCTCTAAAGTCGACTAATTCTAATCGTAAAATTACCCCCGAAAAAAGTTCTCTCAATGGCAAGTGTTCATTTACAACGTCGGTAATTACCAAACTTTCGACATTATGATTCCAAAACTCGTGACCGCTGCCACCGTTTTTTAAAACTAAGGTAGAGATACGATATTATACAGATGCAGTAAGTACAATGACATTTGTCAAAGCGAACTGCACGATCGTTAAAATTTAGATTTTCTTTCGAGCTTTTTTTTTTTACTATTTTGAAAGAGGTAAAAAAAAACTTTTTAAGCTGTTTTTTTGTTTTTGTTTAAAGGGTGCGAGCAAGCCTTCGTGTTTGATTTTATAATTCGTATTCAAACTTACTTTCAGCAATACGATACTTTCAGCCGAAATATTATGGCCTTGCTCTTGTAAACTCTAAAATCATCAAAACCTTTACGTTATTCATACACCAATCACCGTGAAAAAAATTCAAGGCTTTCCATTATCCGACAAAGTGGCCCAGTTACATATTTCACCCCCTTCATCTACCCTCGAAAAGTAATTTTTCCAAATATACGCAAGCAATTGAAAAATGCTTCGGTAACACAATGAAAAGAAGAGAAAAAAAAACTACAATTTTCATACAAATGAAGAAAAAAAAGCGATACAAGGCCACTTTGTGCTAAAATAAAATATAAAAGAATCAAAGAAAAAAAAATTCAAATTAAAACATAATTATTCGTATTTAAGAAGGGAAAAAAACATCGCTTCAATAGGCAATACAACGCACTAAATTTAATCACTGAACGAAGAAGCCTTTTGTAATGTAGTCTCGAATAATAACCACTCTTACAAGCCTTTGCCTCCTTCTGGTATTCTCCAGCTTATGGCGTACTCGACTCTCGTATAGCCTTATAGCATCGGAAATTCTCGTCCTTCTTTATACAGGCACCAGGGCACCTTATAGACTATTCATTTCTTTCGCCTTCTGTGCCCTCGAACCTCGACCCTTGCCTTGGTTCTACTTCGTCGACATTCTGCTTTCTTTCTTTTTAGCACTGACTGCGTGCCATCTTGCGAAGAAATTGTTTTTCTAACTAAATTTAATCTCGCGAAGTCGCGAATGTTTTAATTTTTTAGATGGAAATTTTACATTAACTTTCAACTTACTGTTTTTTTTTTTTAAATACGAGTACCTACGTTTGCACGTAGAAAATTACACACCGTATCGGAAGACAAAATGAGAGAATTTTATCAGTCGAGTCGACTTTTTTATACTGCAAGGTGAAGTATGGGTAGGGTATATTTTACTTATCTATTTGCATAATTGGTTTGTACAGAATTTTTTCAGTTTCTTTTTTCAATCTCGTTAGGATGCTAGGTTCAGTTTTCCATATACTTGGAACAAATGGGAAGATTATGAAGGCGTAAACGTGGGTGTAAAAATTTAGCGATTTTGAAAACTGTCTGGATACAATTTGTCAACGACTTTAGATATTAATTAATTTACGAAGAAATTGTGCGAAATTTTCAAGATTTTCTGACTATATTAGAGGCACAGTTGTTCAACGTGATTTTTAAATTTTCACACGAGCATATTTCAATTCAATTCAATAATTCATTATTACGATATTTCTCACAGAAAGAAATTTTAAATAACCATGGGGATTCTACATAATTATAAAATAAATCAGGTGAAAATATTTGTAATCCTAGATGAAATTTGGAAGAAAATGAAAGCTCGAGAAATAGGAAGTTCAATGACCTCAAAAGTGACTCCTGGTAATTGAAATCTAGATCTTCAAAAGTTGTCATGCAGAGTAAAGTTTGTTTGAAACTTTTTGAAATTTTAGAAGCACTTATTGAGAAAATTTAAAATAAAAATATTTCAATCAAATTTGAAAATTCTGAAATTAAAATTTCCATTACAAAAAATTGTGATTTTTAGAATGATGCAAGACTTGGCGATAATTTTTTTAAAATTGCCTCAAAATCAGGAGAAGCACTGAGTCTTAGGAATTTTGAAACTAACGAAAAAAATGAAATTCTTTTTCTTTAAATTTTAGCATCAAACTATTAAAATTTTCGCGATACCAGTTGCTTGTGCTATATGTACCAGGAAATTTACATTTACCTAATATGAAAATTTACTCTAATTTAAAAACTAAGTTTGAAAGTTTTTCAGAATGAAATTCGACAAAAATGTTGATTCAAGTTCAAAAAGTTCGTTTTTATTGTTTTGTAATTATTTCATCAATCAAAACACATCATTTTAAAATCCTAAATTTAATGTGCATTAAATTTTTTTTTATATTCACTTCAAAAACATATTTAAAAAAAAATTGATTGAAAATGAATATTGTGACCACATCATGTAAGCCTACGGTCTTACAGGCCAATAACACATGATCTGAATTTCATTTTGATAGACACTAATGGAAAATCAACAAGGCGAGGAGAATAATATTATACTGATTATATGCAAGAAAGTTTTTGCTTTTTATTGATTGGTTGCTTTTGATTTTATTAAAAGATGATAAAAATAGCACTTCTAGTCGCTAAAACACAACACATCGATACCCATATTGCATTTTTTAAAATTTCGGACTCTAAACAGAATCAGCGCATTCTAATACCTATTCTTCAATACGCATAGCTCATTTCACAAAACTTTATATAGACCCAAACTCCTCCCTTCACTTTTCACTTTGTATTCTCTGAGACAGCTAAATTTCGATCTCAGAATCAAAACCAACCCTCTCCAAAAATTATATTTTTTTCGATAGCCATTTTGAATTTTTCAAAATTGTAAGCTAGTTACAAGTCTCCGTATGGTGCAGGGGAGGGGTCAATTTTGATTATTATGGTCAGCCCACATTTTAGAAACTGAATCAGTGCTCTCGAAAACTTGGTACATTTCAATAAACGTTGAATGCGCTGATTCAAAGTCTAAAATTAGTTTGATCCTTAAACCAAAATTGAGCCTCCCAGCCCGAATACGAGTCTTGGATCTGAAATTTTTAAAAACGCAACATGCATATCGAAATCACGATTTTTCAAGGCACCGATTCCGATTCTGAAACCTTTTTGATACCAAATTGAGCGACTTGAGGGAGGGTTTGGGGCTCAAAAGTTTCAAAAAATGCATAAGAGTATCACATCAGGTGGATATAGGTACATACAATTTTAATTTCAACTAAAAAGAGTTCTGAACATTTCTAATTCAATTAAGGTATGTAATTCATTTTATTGGTGTTGGAAAAGGAAAATGGACTTATGAAAAATCAACATATTTTGACCAAATCCAGTGAAAGACCTTCATTTTAAGTTGAAAGTTATGTACCCAGAAAAATTTTCTAGCTCCGTAGGTGCCCCTGGAAGGGAAATATGAGCCCTCAAAGAGAGGGCATTTTCGGAAAAAATCGTGGTTTTTCGCTTCGACACCTACCTAACCTGTTTTGGAAAAAATTACCTACAAGTATAGCTCCAAAATTCAGTACTTGAGATTCCGCATCGACCTAGTTGTTGCCGTCCAATCTCAGACTACTTCATAAGGTTCTACTCTGCTCTGGAAATTCGAAAATTGCTCATTTTAGGGTAAAGTCGAGCTTTGAATTTATATTTTCTTCTCGAAGTATGTAGCTTACGCCGAAACATTGAGTTACAATTCCTGGAACTAAAACTGAGAGAATATTTTGGAATACAGATACAGTGGAACCAATTTTTCAGTCATCAGTGCATATTTTCAAACATTAAAAAAATATATCCTAAAATTAATAGCCGAGTATTTTTTTCGAGTTTTTGAAATTGGCAATAATGACTGAAAAATTGACACTATTGTATTCCAAAATACTCCCCCAGTTTCAGAAATGATATCTTTCGATGATTTGGCATCGTTTACAGGTAATATTTGAGAAGAAAACATTATCCAATTTACCCAAAAATGAATGATTTGCAAATTTTCAGCCACTCAGTAAAACTTTAAAAGTGATCTTGCATTTTTATGCCAATTGTCTGGGTCGACGTAAACTCTTGAATACTTTTTGAAACTGGATCATTTTGTCCATAGGCTAACAGGCTGGATATAGGGGCTCGATCGGAGAAAACAGATTTACCTATTTGAAAATGCCTCTCTTTGAGGGTCTCTATATTCACTCCAGGGACACCTAGCAGGAGCCAGCATTTTTTCTGAGAGAATTTCAATTCAAAACGAACGTCTACAAGAACCCTTCCACATTTTAATCGATCTATCGGCTTGATAAATTGTTTTAAGGTTTGCCAGCAGCGTTTTCCACCGAGGACGACAAGTAGCGACCACAATCTAAAAATGTAAGTAATTTTCATTTTTTTTTTCAATTTTAAAAATATGTGAATTTTAGATGTATGTACAAAGGAAGAGATGCACTTTTTCATTACAAAAAATTTTCAATAAAACCGAGCTTTCTAATTTTTGTTTATAGGTGGATAAGAAGTGTATGATGTATGCTTGTTTCTATTCATTTTTTTCATAACAGGTTTCGTTTTTTGCATAAAGTAGATTTTCTTGAGATGTAAAAATTTCAAGAATTTCAATTTCTCCATCACAAAGAATTTCTTCATTTTCGATTGAAACATAACAAAAAAAGAGCTCACTGTAGGTATATTTCTGGTAAGGAATTTCATGCTCAGCAACTTTTCTTGACTTCATTTCTTTCATAGATATTCCTTGGTTTTTATAAAAATCGATTTTCTCTGATGAAAAATTTTGTATGGTGTAAATTAAATTGGAGTTTCCAGATTGTAAAAAAAATTCCATGAGAAGTTTTTAACAGAATGAACGACGATACTATAAATGAGACGATGTCCACGAATTCCACGATAGAAAAAAGTAAATAAATGACAAATAAAATGATGCGATTTCCACGATGTAAATAAGTAGAAAATGAAGTTGTTTGGCAAATTTCTAAACAAAAAGAGGGATTTTTAGACTTTCAAGACAAAAATCAATGCTTTTCGAACGTATTGGCAAAAAAAAACGAATTTTGCAAAAATTACGATCATTTGACTACTTATTTTATTAAGAAACTACTTTCCGAGGATTTTGACTAAAAAATATTACAATTTTTCGTCAACTCTTCGAAAATTGACATTCTCTGATAATTTTGATAAAAAATGGAAATTTTTTGACAATTATGACATAAACAAGATTTTTTTTCATTATAGAGGTAAAGCTATGTTTTGAGAAAATTCAAAATGAAAATACTTCAATCAAACTTGACGGTTTGAAATCGAGATTTCCTTTACAAAAAATTGTGATTTTTAGCATGATGCAAGACTTGGTAATGATTTTTAAAAATTATCTCAAAATTAGGCAAGCATCGAGTCTTTGGAATTTTCAACCCAATGAAAAAAGGATCGCATCAAAATGAAATTCTTCTTCGTTAAATTTCACCTTGCAATTTCAGTTGAATTGCTCTCGATATACTTGGAAATTTTCAACTGAAATAGAAAATTTATTCTAGATTAAAAATTAACGTTGAAAGTTTTATGCGTGCATTTTTCTAACTTATAAAATGAAATTCCACAAAATAATTTTTAAATTCAGTTTTAAAATTATGGTTTTCATTGTTTTGTAATTATCTGATCAGTCAAAAAATTATATTTTACAATTTATTTTTATCCGAGAAGCATTCTCAGATATGTACCCTCCAAATCATTGACTGCCTATAAGTATCACTATAATCGCAATACAAATCCAACAACTATATTCACCTACTGATTGTTTGCAAGAAAGTTTTTGCTTTTTGTTGTTTGGTTGCTTTTGATTTGAAAGATAGCACCTATTTTTAGTCGCTAAGACACAAAACTTCGATATCCATTATTGCATTTTTCAAAATTTCGAACCTCTAATCAGCGCATTCAAACGCCAATTCTTCAATATGCATAGATCATTTCACAACATTTCGGAGCCAGATTCCCCCCTCCTTCTCTTCTCCGAGAGTCTGAGTGGGCTAAATTTCGGTCTTCGAATGAAGTACGTAGGTTTCAGAATCAAAACCAACGCTCTCTAAAACTTAAAAACATTTTTTCCGATACCCCTTATGCATGTTTCAAAATTATTGTAGACTACAGGTCCCCGTATGGTGCGGGGGAGGGGGTCAATTTTGATTCTTGCGACCAGCCTCATTTAAGAATCTGAATCAGTGCTCTCGAAAACTTGGTACATTTCAATACACGTTGAATACGCTCATTCAGATTCTACATAAAATCAGTTTGACCCTTAAATCAAAATTTTGAGTATTCAAGTCTCAATGGGGGTCTTGGATCTAAAATTTTTTAAAACATGAAAACGCAACATGTACATAGTATTGAAATCAGGATTTTTCAAGGCACTGATTCAGATTCTGAAACCTTTTCTACGCCGAATTGAGCGACTTGGAGGAGGTCTTGGGGCTCGAGAGTTTCAAAAAGTGCATAAGAGTATCATCAGGTGTACCTTTAGCAGAAGACGCGTTCATGAGTAATGAATTGAGATTCTTTTTGGTGTGAGTAGGTAATTTATTCTAATGGTATTGATAGATGGACCGATAAAAAAAAAATCAACCGGTTTTGACCAAATCCAGAAAAGACCTTCATTTCAAGTTGAAAGTTAGGTACCCAGAAATTTTTTTAGCTCCGTAGGTGCCACTGGAGGGGAAATATGAGCTCTCAAAGAGAGGACATTTTCGAGGGGAAAAAATGGGTGATTTTTTCGTTCCGACACCTATCTAACCTGTTTTGGAAAAAATTATCTAGTTCCAAAACGCAGTATTTGAGATTCTGCATCGACCCAAGCTGCTGCCTTCAAGCTTAGATTATTCTTACAAGGGTGCCATTCTGCGTTGGATACTTGAAAATTGCTCGTTTTTGGATAAATTCGTGCTTTGAATAGGTATACGTATGTATAATATTTTCTTCTCGAAACATGAGTGGATTATGTCAAAACATCGAGTTATAATTCGCGAAACTGAGAGAATTTCTTGGAATACAGCGGAGCCAATTTTTTAGTCAGCAGTGCCAATTTCCAAACATCGAAAAAAATAGCCGAAAACTAATTGCTGGGTATTATTTTTTCAAATTGGCAATAACGATTGAAAAATTGACACCATTGTATTCCAAATTAAGTTTCAGAAATGATATCTTACGATGATTTGGCATCACTTACACGTAATACATATTCAAGATTTTTTTTTTTCAAATTTACCCAAAAATGAGTGATTTGTAAATTTTCAACCACTCAGTAAAACTCTAAAAGTAAAACAAGATATTTTTTTTTTTGAAATGTTTCTTTTCGAGAATCTCTATCTTCACTCCAGAGGCACCTAACCGTGGCCAAAATTTTTTTCGAGACTTTCAATTCAAAACGAAGGTCTCCACTGAATTTAGTTTGAATTCTTTCTCATATTTTTTTTGCGATACACTGGCTTGATCAGCTTGCATCAGAGTTTCGCCATCAACTCTTTCTTCGTGAAAGACAAAGCGACCCTATAACATCTTATCTTCTAAAAAATGTCATTTTCAAGTTCTCTTCTTTCTTTTTTGTCAATTTTAAAAAGACGCAAATTTAAAATTTACAAAGAAAGAGATGCGTAGGGTGACTCATTTAAAATTTCAAAAAAAATTTTCAATAAAACCGATCGTCTAATTTTTTCTTGTCGGTGAATGAGAAATAGCATGCTGTATGCTCATTTTTATCAATTTTTTTCAAAGCAGGCTTTGTTTCTGGCAAAAGTAGAATTTTTGAAATGTAAACATTTCGAGAGTATCAATTTTTCCATCACAAATGATCGATTCAAAGTTAAACTTTCCTATTTTCGATTACAACATTTCAAAAAAAAAAAGGGTGTGATTTAATACCACGACAAAAAAGGGTGTCAGCACGACAAGCATAGGCACTTTCACGCCAGAAAAATCATTTCCACGACTAAATTGGAAATTCCCGACAATAAAGAGCTTACCCCGACATAAAAGGTACTCCAACGACAAAATAATGTATCAAACGACGAATTAAAAAATTCACGACATTTAATTACTTTCCACTGCTATATAAGGCAATGCACGACAAAATTTTTCTATCAAAAACAGGCGTTTCACCGACAGAAATAAACGTTTCAAAATATTAAAATGATACCAAAAAAACGAAGTAGGTATGTAAAAAATTGCTCTTTATAGAAGTAATTTTTTGTTGGACTTTGATGGATGACCCCCTTCGTTTTTTGACCTCAGGTACGAAAATCGAAAGGGGGCTAAGGAGAGACAGTTTCCCCCCTCCGGTTCCGCGAAAGTAGGAAAAACTTGGGAAATTGTGAGAAATTCAAGAAAGTTGGGAAATTACAAAAATTCCAACAATATTTTAGTTTTAGTTTTCAAAAATTCAAATTTTTTACAATCATGTATTTAATTATCGTTTATTTGTCGTCAAAATCGCCGATCTATCTTCAAAATTCTCATTTTTTTGCCCAAGATTTTTCCCTCGCTTCGCTTAGGTCAATTTGGTTCTCTTCTACTGAGTCACAATTTCACTCAAATTTTTTTGAAAGAAACCCGTTGATCATTTGTTAAAATTTGTATAAAATATAAACGTAATTGAACTCATAATGTTCTGTCGTGTATGAAATTATTTTGTCGTGAATTCTACTTATCTCGTTATTAAATCGTAGTCGTTCATAAATACTTTATTGTCGGGCGTCATCTGGCGTGGAACTTCATAATTTTTCGTCGTTCATTCATCTTTTATGAACGAAAAAGTGCTTGTCGTGATGACGCCCTTTTTCGTCGTGCAAAAAATATTTCCCCCAAAAAAAACAACTTGCATATTTCTAGTAAGGAATTTCATGCTCTACAGCTTCTTTTCTCTTCATTTCTTTCATGTAGTTCTTGGTTTTTCACAAAAATTGGTTTCTTGTGACGAGAAATTTTAAAAATGTTCATTAAACTAGAGTATCAAAATTACAATTTTGAAGTAAGTAAGTTAAATATTTTTTTATCGCCAAAAAGTACATTTTTGAGAAAAATCTGGGCCCTTAGAAGAGAAACAAAAGATAAGCAAAATAGGACATGAAATTTTTCATGAACGTATTCTTGATTAGTTTCTTTTTCAAACTTTACAGAACAATTTTTTTCGACATCCTAAATAAACGTACATCGTACAACCATGTGAAAAAAAAATGTAAGATTACCAGTCCCGAATTTTGACTCAGATAAGATCCCAACAAGAAATCCATCTCACCATGCAACTCCAAACGAGAGGGAAAAATTCATCCATTTAATCAATCCACATTTCACACATCACATTTTAAATCTAATGACTACAAAATTAATAAATTCTCAACAATAACAAAGAAACCACTACTCAAAATCCTACCACAGTAAAAAAAAATAAAATAAAATAACAAGCCCAAAAAAAAACTACACTTACATACTTACATACGTACTAAAACAACACTACGAACTAATAAATGTCAAACCCTCCATCCATCAACATTTTTATCTACTCATAGAAACATAAATAATGTTAAAAAAAACAGACAAAAAAATACCGAAAAAAAAGACAGAATACTATTTAAACTTCACAGAAGCTTATTTTCTACCCATGCAGCCCAATCTGCGCACCAATAGGTAATTCACATTTTGTATTTTTCAATCACCTTTAACGCGACAATTTCCGCATAACCTAATGTCCCACCACGTAACGTTGTAACCGATCTTTTCAAACTCCCTTGTAAATGCGTATCTGCCTGCGTATGTCGTACGTATTTTCAAACAAATGGAAAAATATGAACGAACGAACGACAAAAAAAAAGAGGAAAAAATACGTTACAGTAATAAATAAAAAATTACCAAATAGTACGATAACTATCTACTCGTAATAGTATTTAGATAGATACACACGTAAAAAAATATATCGCAGGTGTAAAAAAAAAACAACAGAAAATAAATTGCGAGAAAAAAAAACCGCATACAGAGAAATCAAAATTCCTAGGACATTTGGTCACCCTTTAGGCGAGCTCTTATTTGCATAATGGCTACGTGTGCTTTGAATTGTAAATTTTCATACTCGAAACACCGCAATACTCTCTTCTGCATTCGTCCTCTTCAGTCTCCGGCTCTCTATGTTGGTTTATTAGCCATGCAAGAGGATACACCACAGGTAAGGAAGAGGGGAAGAGGTTCGAGGAACACTGAACAACCTACGTACATCGTTTTATATGTCTAGATAGGACGATGAGGACGACGAGGAATGGAGGGGAGGAAAAAATAAAGCATGATGAAATGGCCTGTGCCTCGAATCCACACCGGCGAGAAATTTAATTACGGTGAATAATTCTAAACATAGAGATAAGGTGCTGGTTTTCGCAAGATTCTACGTAAATTATACACATTTACCTTGACTGCTTGATAAACGTCGAATCCTGGATTACCGGAATCTCCTTTTTGACCTTTTTCACCGGGTCTGCCCTGCAAAAATACAAAACGTAATTTTCACATTATACCGATACGAGTTTTCCTCCTCCTGCTGCTGCTCTATCTATCTCTCTACCGAGTATCTCGTAGCATTTGTACTCGTATATTTATCGAATTGAAATTCATGACGCGGAAACCATCGCATCGTCGTCGTAGGTACAGTTATTTCTATTTTGGGAAAAAATTAATTTCAACACCCGCAACCAGCACACGTACACCAGACCTTATTAATGAAGCGATATTTATTGACCCGAGCCTCGATGAGCAGAGGTACCGTAGGTAGGGTTGAAAGTGAGAGAAAAAAACGATAAGAATGGGACAGTTCCGATCATTTAAACGATTCTACGCGATCTCCCTCGTCGGAAAAAATTATACGATGGGGGAGGTAGATTTATCATCTCGTTGGATTATAAGCTTCCCTGCACCTCTTTTTTTCAGCCACCCTTAGCTGTGTGTTGATAATCTATACGAATTCCGCGACATTATTAACGTGTCGTTTTGCCAGCGTCTAATAGCTCGTTATGCGTATTACATATTCATTTTTATATTTTAATAATTTTTTTTCCTCCGGACTACCCTTCGGCGGTTAACGGGTCGTTGACTTGGATGATTCTGTTCACCCTATCTTCACTGTATTCGAGTTGAAAAATGTCGCCCTTTCGCACATTAAAATACACAGCTTTTAATGATGGATTACAATTCAATAATCAACGTCACGTCAAGTCACGTCGTAGTTGGGTCTCCTGTATCGACGAATGACGCCCCCAAATGTCGACAGATTAACGAGTCCGTTAAATAAATCTAATCACGCTGGAACACACATTCGGCCAATACCGATAAACCCATCTATAGCGTTATCTAGCTGCAAAGGGCAGCCTTCTATACTCGAAAACATGGAACACCGACAAATTTTCCATTCGTAGGTCCATTTCGATTCGTGATATTTTTTAAAACCGTACTGGAAAATGATCCATTCACAATGCTTGAGCAAAGAGAGGGAGAAATGTTTTGAATTTTCAATTCAAAAAACGATTTCAATATTCTAGTTTAGGTTCTAAAAAAATTCCAACCACCACCTCGAAAACGTACATTTCTTAACCAGGAACATGATAACATATTACGTACATATCATTAGAATTTTGGTAATTTTTTTTTTCTAAAAATTGCTGTGTTTAAAAACAGGGTGTAGACCGACAACCGACACGAAAAAGGCGAGAATTTGACCAAGGTAGGACTGAAGCACAAAAATAGAGTAGAAATTTCAAATTTCTTCGGAAAGCACGAGAATTTCTGAAACTTGACGTCGTAGTTTCAAAGTGTCGTTATTTTTCATTTTTAGTTAATTTCCTCTATTTGGCAATGAGAATGGAAACAAAATCAGTTTAAAAACGAATTATTTTTTTATGGTTGAAGTTATACTGTCAAGTATGGTACAAAATGTGAGAAAATTTGCGATTTTAAATGAACAGAACTGTGTATCTTTTTCACAACGTGAGTGACCAACTTTTGAAATTCAATTTTTTTGGCGAATTCAACAAAATTGTTTGTTAAATTGTAAAAAAGATTCCGAATTCATCCAAAATTCTGAATTTTTTCCCTGGTTAAATCTCATCAATTTTTTTACCATCATGGTACAAAGTATAAGAAAATACAGAAAAAACATTTCAAATTATAACTTTTCTTTCGTCCTGAGCCACTTGACTTTTTTAAAAAAATTTTGAAAAGGTACCTATTGATTATAGTAAGGAAAAAAAATTGAAATTTTGCAGATCTTTGCATCGAATTTTTTCAATTTTAAAATACAACATAGTCCAAAAATCATAAAAATGTCTCGATTCTGGATTTTAATGAAATGTACGAACTTTGTTAGAGGGGTTTTTGAAGAAAATGAAGAAAAAGGGGGGAGGGGTGAATCTTGAAATCATACGTATCTTTATGGAGAAACATCTCCAAGAAAGCTCCTATATTTTAAAAATCCAAGGACATCTTGAAGACTTGATTTTTTTAGGGGGGAGGGGGTAATTATGGGGGAAGGAAATTTCATTTTGGAGGTACGAAAAAAGCACGAATTGGACACACCCTGAAAAAGTAATTTTTACAAGTTTTCAGGATCCCATCAGCCTACGTTTTTTGACCTCCTATAATTTCAATAATGTAACATAATTTCACCCAAAGTACATACAACTGGTGACTCCAAGTGGAGGGTCAATAGTTCAAATTCGAGATAATTTTGAGTAAGAAATCTACAAATAGGTTTTCTCAACTCATGATTTCAAATTCTAGATACTTATCACTATTCAAACCAAGATTCAACTAGAAAACGAATATGAAAGCCTGAAATCCAAAATTTATGTTGAAGTGTGTTGAAACAAATGAGACAATTCAAAACGAAAAGTTCTTTAAATTCTCACTCTATTTATTCGTGGGTGAAAATATCATTATGAAATTCAATTAGGTATCGTACATATTCAGAAGTCAAAAAAATGAATTTTGATTTTCATACTTTCATCTCCGGTCTCCCGATGAATTTGGATTGAATTGGGATAAAATTTGAAATCAAGAGAAAGGTATAGTATTGACTTGACTCGTAACAATAATTAATTATCAATTCTGTGTAGGCTTGAATGGTCAAAATATAGAATATGGTCAAAATTATTTACAGTAAGATATTTTTTCAGTTTATTTTGTTAATAACCTTAGCTTTATTCATTTGGAAAAAAATGATAACACATTTATTCAGTAAAAACCATAAAAAATGACTAATAAAACTACACATTGCATTTAATTATCAGCTCACAAAAAAAATTCACCATTTCCGGCTGTTTTGGAGTCTCCAGAGTTAAAAACTTTCAGAAGAAATTGAAATTAATTGGGCAGCTCAAAATCAGGTTGTAGCTTATTCTCGATTTTTCAACAAATTCATCAAGATTTGGGCTGATTTCCAGTCGGACACCTCGAGTGTGTTTTTTTGATCCGCATATTTATTAGGTTTTTAAAAAATCAAAAACTTTCCGTTCGTAGGAAAATGACTGAAAATAGCTTCATCTTGTCTAAAACCAACTCCTTGAATCCGGATTAAAAACTAGGTACCAGTAATTTGCCAAAAAATATAAGAAATTTACCAAAAATTAGCAGTAATTCACGTGAACAACTCAGATTTTTCCAGATTGCAAAAAGAACTCTAGTACCGGAACCGGGTTGCAGCTCATTCCCCCCTCGCAAAAATTACTGTGGAGGATTAGCTTCGAGTCCACGGTAGATATGTACTTCATTAGTTTTATTATTACAGATAATATTAGAATTTAACCCATTTCAAATAATTTTGAAGCCTCCAGAACAACTTTCGATTTCTCCAGAATTTTTGGAATTTCCTTCAGAAAGCACAGAAACTGATTTGAGCGGCTATAAGTTGAGTTGTGGCTCATCCTCGAGCTGTTCAGGGGAGAAATTTTACATTTTTAATATTTTTTTTCAAATATTCGTGGTTAATCAGTTGGATCTTTCGCACAAATCAGGTAAGTTATGTTTTCTTATAATCAATCTTTTAGAATTTATAATTTACTACGCTCATTACAAATTCATAGTAATCACCAGAGTTGTTTCTCCAGTTCGCCAAAAAGGCAATAAATTTGTAGAAAATTTATCAAAGTTATCATCAACACAAAGCAACAAAAAAATCAAACTGTGAGGAAGGAATCACGCTGGAGGCTCCAGAATGACTTGATAAGGTGATTTCAGACAAGACACAAGTCATTCGTGTTTCAATAGGTAATTTCCCATTGAACAAAAAACTTTTGTTTTTTGAAGTTTTTCTCTAAGTAATAAGGAAGTAGGTTCCACTAAAGACGCAAATTAATTTCCACGCCTTCCGCAGAAATTTAAAATTTTTTTGGAGAAATCTAAAACTGCGAAGCTCCAGAATGGCTGAAAATAACGCAGATTTGAATCGGGATGGTTATTATTACTCGTAGGACTGATTTTCGTCATTCTTTCAGGATGAATAATTTATTTAATGCATAAATCGCTGAAAATAGCCAATTTTGAATTTAAAAAAAAATTCGCCAAAAGTCGAAAAATCAGTTTGGGCCGCTGAAACTTTGGTTGCGGGGGATTTTAGACCAGGCAAGGTATTTTCAAAAAGCAAACGCAATTTTCCTGATAAGGAAGTCATATGGAATGAAAGAGTAAAAAATGGTAGAGCCACGGCTCTACACACCGGAATCGAGTTGTAGATTCAGGATAGATGTATTTTTTTTCAAGTCGCGAATACTCGACAATCCCAATGATGAATCATAGTAACGCACACACTTGACCCTAATACTGAAAGCAATAGTGCAGATAGGTGATGTCAATGGTCTGCAAAAATACCTACTTCAACAGTAGTTTACTGTTAAGACTCTAAATTCACCGAAAACCGAAAAGGTGTTTCGAGCAATGAGGAGGGGGGGGGGGGTTATTCGCGAAAATTGCGAACAAATCAGTTTCCTCTTATAAATATTCCCCCTCCTTGCTCTTTCGCGAAAAGGTCCGAGTCAAGTTCCGAATAATGTATTTCAAAGAAAAATTCATAATTCTCCCTCTTTTTGAAGAACGTGACCGAAACAGGGAGGAAATTTTAAAAACCGTATAGGTAGGTTATAGGTATTTTAAATTATCCGATAATCAGCGTGTTTCAAATTTTTAATTAAAAAAACAATAATTTCAACATTCTTGTATAAAATCAAAGCACAGACATGACCAGGGTGTCTACCAAAATTTAATTCTCAAAAATAGCGACTTTTCGCGACTTTTAGCGACTTTTTTCGCGACTTTTAGCGACTTTTTTTCAGTTAAAAGTACCCCCCCCCCCCCAAAAAAAATTTCCAACGTAAAAATCTTTTTTTTAACAGTTCCCACACCCAATTTTTCAACAAAAAAATGGGATTTTTCATGTAACATGAAAAAAATTTATGAAGAACCTTTTTTAGTTTCCATGTGACATAAATAGTCATCCAAATTTTCGAGCTTTTCTTTTTCCTTTTCCATCTACTTAACTTTCTTCAGTTCTAAAATTTCAATTTCTTCGATTGTTCTTTTTCTAGTCATTTCAACCACTAATTTTTCTTTTTGTTTAAGCGAGAAGTTCATTCTTTCACTTCAAAACTTTGAAAGTTGAATGATACTTTTTTCAGAAATTTCGATGTGTAAAAAGAAAAGAAAACAAGCCCGAGCGAAGCGAGGGCAAAAGCTTTTGAAAATTTGACTTTTGAAAAGTAAAAAAACACGTTTTTCTTCCATCACGGGCCCTTTCTTTATTGTCGGACTCTCCAGAATGAGCGAGTCCTAGGTAACTCTCGACGGTCCTGCTCCTCCAGCAATCTAACAATAATTTCCAAAATATTACAATAGGTACATATTTCTAAAAATACACCTACATGGCCCGTACGAACCGAGCCAACTGAGGGCAAAAGCACTGGTAACACGAAAATTCACAATTCTCCAGAAGTGAAAAAATATCATTTTTAATGTGAGAAGTCAATTTTTCTATCATCAAGACTCAACGTTTGGTTAAAGAAAACGAAATAATATGCCCGAGCGAAGCGAGGGCGAAAGCTTTTGAAATTTTGAATTTTTATGATTATTTAAAATGATAATTTGGCAGTAGCATTAACATTGAATAATAATACGAAAAGTTTTTAAAATTTGAAGTTTGGACAATTTATAGCGACTTTTTGGTATTTTTAGCGAAAATCGCGACCTTTTAGCGACTTTAGCGCCCTATTTTCAAAATCGCGACTTTTCGCGACTTTTAACGCTATAGCGACCTGGTAGACACCCTGATGACGTAATTACCTACCTCTGTAGGTACATACTAAAAAAACCTCAAAAATCAGTGTTTTTTTTCACAAAAAATGAATGGTAAATTTTTTTTTGAAAAAGTAGTATTGTTCTGGTTCAGAGGAAAGTTTTACAAGTAGGTATTCAAAGGATTCCAAGGATTGACCCCTGCAGGTATACCTAAAATGTAAAAAAATTACATTCAGTAAACAGAAAAGGCGTTTAAAAGCGAGTACCATATTAATTTGTTGCAGTTGTTGCGATTTCTCATGAGAATTTCTGTATCGTAAACAATTTCGAAGTACCTAGCCCTACTACTGGGTGTCCAAGAATAAGAAATTTTGATTTTACGTATCAAAAAGAAAAGAAAATTCTCCGCTTAAAAATTAAATAATCATTGGAAAAATGGACGCGTTTGAGTGATTGTTTAAATGAAACACCAGAGAAGCTTTTATTTTGCATTGAAACAATAACTCAAACTCATATTTTTTCGATTGTTATTCAATTTTACAGTTTCGATTCTGAGGAAATTTTTTTCTCATTTTGGCATTTTAAAACATACTTACTAAAACTCCTCATTTTTGGATACTCAATAATTAGGTAGGCACTGATAATAATAAAACTTGCGACATTTCTGGTTTTGAAAGGCTGGGTCTAAAACCTTGTGAGCTCAGGGCCCGGAAACCGCGAGACATTCTACGTTTCCGATGAATTGATGCCCTCTGGGTACCACAAGATGAAATATCAAATTGATCGAAATTATGATTCGTGGTTTTTTTTTAGAGATAGGGGAGGAAGAAGGAGGAGGAGAAGGAGAGTTTCATAGAAGCTGAATCCAATTTTAACGTAGAGAGGTTGAAAATTTAAATTTCCGGCATATTCGAGTGAAGTCCTGTATTTTCGAACTTCCTGATTTCAAATTTTGTCTTATAGTTTCAACCGAAATGCAACTGGTGAACCTAAAGTGGAGGGTCTACAGCTGAAATCCGAAATATTTCTGAGTGAGAAATCTAAACCTAAGCTTTTTTACCGATCGATTTAAAATTTCAACTTAATTTGGCCTGAAATTCAACTGGAGACCGAAAACGAAGGCTTAAAATTCAAAATTCACGTTCACAAAAAATCGATTCAGAAATCAAAAACAGAGAGTTTTGATTTTTAAACTTTCATCTTGGGTCTTCTACTGAATTTCGGATTCAATTGAAATAAAATTTGAAATCAACAGGTATTTAGAAACATTTATATGTACCTACCTTATTCGAAAATATTGAGAAATTCAGTTTTTCTTTATTATAAACCAAGCGATCAGGAAATCCGCTGATTGCAAGATAGTTTTTGCGTTTTTTTTTTTGTACATACTTATAGATGTGATATTATCGATATTGTCAAAATATCGACTGTTCCATATCATACGAATTCAATTAAATCAAAATATTACGATTTGTTCCAAAGAAACTAATGCGAATTTCAAATTGCAAATTTTTCTTGGGGAAAATTTTTGTCTGGACATAAATTAAAAGAATGAAATTTCCTATCGAATTAGTACAATTTTTTTTCAATTTTGTACAGAAATAACAATTTAAAAGGGGATAAAATTCTGAACATTTTGGTTTATTAAAATATGTGCCTATGTGATGTTCACGCAAAATTTTGCGTAATCAAATTTAAAACATACCAAAAAATCTAACCATAAAAATAACGTGAAAAGAAAATCGCCATCGTACGAAATTGTAAAAAATTGTACCAATCGATAGAAAATTCAATCTTTTTTAATTTATGTTCAGACAAAAATTTTTCCTAGCCCCTTCAAATTTCCAAAAAAAATATGTGAACGGTTAAAAAAAAATTAAAAATCAAAAATTTTGATACAATCTGCGTTTACACCTAATACCCCATTTCTAGAGACGAAACAGTATAGAGGATATTATTGAAATGGTGAAGGAGGGGGAGGGGGTCTACTGAAAATTTGCCAACTGATATGGGGTAAAATGTCAATTTTACCGATTGATATATTTTTCATAATGGTAATACGACTCATAAAAATTTTCATTTTCTGTTTTGGATTTTTGAGGACCTAAAATATGAATTTTTTCATTTTAAAACAAGAAGCGAATTGGCCCGAGCGAAGAAATGGCGAACATTTTTGAAAATTTGATCACCAGAGACCTAAAAACAATGTTTTTTTTTTATGAAGTTGAGGACGCAAACTATTGAAAATTTTGTATTTTGAGAGAAGAGAACTGAAAACGATGTTTTTTTACGCAAAGGGTTTATTTTTTGGCTTTTATAATTTTATAATTTGGAAATTTTTTTAGGGTGTTAATTTTTAAAAAGAAAAGAGAACAAGACCAAGTGAGAGCGAAAGCTGTTGAAAATTTGTATTTCGAGAGGCATAAAACGATTCTTTTTATGCGAGAAGTTATTTTTTCACTTCAAAATTTTCACAGTTGAATTCCTATTTGTTCACTAATAGTAACTTTAAACAAGCTATCAGCTATTCGCTGATTACAAGACAGTTTTTGCATCTGCTTTCACTTTATTGGTGGATTGATTCGTTGGTTGCTAAACTTGATTTTAATATTTCCATTCCAAGCACGCACTTTTGTTTTGTTGCTTTCTGTAAAATTCTTTGAAAAATTGTTCATTATTTTTATGATACATAGAAGTATCAAACAATCGAAAAATTGTTTGTTTGGTTTCTAAAAAAACATGTTTTTTTCTTCATCACAGGCCTTTCTTTTGCTGGGACCTCCCGAAAATGCGGGCCAGGGGCAAACTGCTTTCATTCTTTGACCCCCCCCCCTCTCGACAGCCCTAAATTTACCTCGTCAAAACGTAAACAGGTATTTTCGCAATTGAGAAACAATTCTCGTCGCAAAAATCCCAGGTTTTTCGCGACACCTGACATTCTGCACTCTACTCTAATTTCAGACACGTCTCTATTATGTAATCTACACACAAACGCCAGACCTTCAAAGGCCACCGTCCGCAAACCTCTCCACAGAATGGTTTTTCAAACACCGCAGATTATTTCACACCCTTTACTACATAGAATATCTACTCTCGTTAAAAACCAACCGCACCTCGTCGCCACTTTGTTTTGCGAATAAACCGCGTTAAAGACATCGAATTAATTTTCCACTGACACTTTTGCTTTTTCGGCTCTTCGTCTGGCTGGGTATGCCATCGCCATATGCCGACATAAATTCGTTACTGTCTGGACGTCGTCGTCGGTCGTCGGTCGACGACAAAACATCGTGTTACCCAATACACAGATTTTGGCCTGTACTACAGCACGAGCACAGCTACGTACCTTGGCAGTTTCACTAATTTACAGGTTTCGATATAATCGTAAATTTCGGTCTATTTTAAAGGCGGTGTCGTGTGCTGGATTTTTATAGGACCACGCGTACCTTTTATAAACAACGACCGAGAGGCGAGACAACGTATAGTATACCAACAACAGCGAATTGCTTTCTTTCTCCTCTTTTTTTTCTCTTCTTCTTCTTTCAATTTTAGTCTTCTTATAGTTTTACTATATAACGTACGAGTATCGCTTTATCCCTTATGAGAATCTACGTCGCGTCGTAAAAATAACTAATACACATATATCTAGCGAAGAGAACATTATATAAAATGTGTATCGTGTACACGCGATATTATTTCTTACCTGATCTCCTTTCGGTCCGTCTAGCCCAATTGGTCCCTGAAAATTGAAAAATACAACGTTATATACAAACGCGCTACCCAATTTGAAAAATCGTACGAAAAAATCAGTATTTATGAAGGAATACGCGTCAAATATTAGTATCGATGTGATTCTATGAAAGCTGCTCAGGCGGACTTATTTTTGTGAAAACCTTCATTCAGAAGGCTCCATTTAGTCCGACACTCGACAATTTGAATAATCCCCCCCCCCCCACCAACCCTCTGAGACAACAGATGACATCCCAATTGCGAAGGAACATTTCAAAGTGAACTTGCCAAAAAAATTGGCCCTGCTAACAAAATGGCGGCCATTTTGATTGACAAGTCAGACGACATTTTTCGAACTGTACAAAGCTAGATCGATAGAGCATGCAAAAATTCATCATCAGCCAAAATTTCAAGTGCTAAGAAGAATTTTTCGATTTTTGGTAAATTTTTGAAAATCAAATTCAAGCCAAAAAGTGAGAAAAAAATCAAAATTTTACCAAATTGATCTAGAAAGCTGAAATTTGAGATATACCTTATTTTTGACCTGCCAAATCGATTAGAAATGGCTTCAAACAGTTTTGAGCAGTTCTGGAGCCTCCAGCAAATTTTTGAAACTTGAAATGTGATCAAGTGAAGCTGGAAATGCTACGAGTAAATTCAAGCTGCACTCCAACTTAAACACGTTGTCAAGTCGATTGCTGGCGAGTTCAAGCCATTTTGGAGTCTCCAGCAATTTTTAGGAAATTACTGGAGCCTCCAGTAGATATTGAAATTAGTTTGCAGAGTAAATTTCGACTTTCTAACCACATTTGATGAAATTCTGTGAAAATTTCAAATTTGAAAAACCTACTGGAGGCTCCAGAAATTTTCAAGAAGCCGCTGGAAGCTCCAAAATTATTTGAACCCACCTGCAGTCGACTAAATAGCGTTATGAAATTGTAGTGCAGAGTGAATTTTTGATTTCCAACTATGTTTGTAAAATTTCATGGACATTTCGAGCATTGAAAAATCTGCTGGAGGCTCCAGTAATTTTTAAAAAGCAGCTGGAGGCTCCAAAACGACTTGAAATTTACCTACAGTCGACTTCACAGCGAATTGAAATTAGTTTACAGAATGAATTTCGAATTTCCAACCGCATTTGATGAAATGTTGCGAAAATTTCAAGTTTCAAAAATCTACTGAAGGCTCCAAGGATTTTTAAAAAGTCGCTGGAGACTCCAACGACTTAAACTCGCCAGCAGTCGACTTAATAGCGTGTTGACGAAATTGTAGTGCAGAGTGAATTTTTGTTTCCAGCTCTGTTTGGTAAAATTTTATGGAAATTTCGAACATTGAAAAATCCACTGGAGGCTCCAGTAATTTCCAAAAGACCATGAGAGTCTCCAAAACGACTTAAAATATGCCTGCGGTCGACTTCATAGCGTATTGAAATGAGTTTACAGAGTGAATTTCAGATTTCAAACCGCCATTGATGAAATATTGCGGAAATTTCCAGTTTCGAAAATCTACCGGAGGTTCCAAAATTTTTTAAAAAGTCGCTGGAGACTCCAATGGCTTGAACTCGCCAGCAGTCGACTCAATAGAGTGTAGACGAAATTGTAGTGCAGAGTTAGTGGAAATTTAAATTTTCAAAAATCAGCTGGAGACTTCAAGAATTTTTAAAAAGTTGCTGGAGGCTCCAAAATGACTCAAACTCGCCAGCAGTCGACTTAATAGTGTGATTCAAGTTGGAGTGCAGCGTGAACTTCGAATTTCCAACTTCGTGTGATAAAATTTTGTGAAAATTTCAAGTTTCAAAAATCTGCTGGAGGCTCCAAAACTGCTCAAAACGGTTTGATACAGTTCCCAATCGACTTGGCAAGTCGACAGTAGGGTATATCTCAAATTTCGACTTTCTAGGTCAATTTGCTAGAATGTTAATTTTTTCCCTCATTTTTGGCTTACATTTTAATTTCAAAAATTCATCCAAAATCAAAAAATACACTTAAGCATTTGTAATTTTGGCTGGTGATAAATTTTTGCATGCTCTTTCGACCTAAAAAAAATTTCGTGCAAGTCTTACGTTGGAAAGCAAAAAATTGCAATTTCAGCTGACCTGTCAATCAAAATGGCCGCCATTTTGTTAATAGGACTACCTTTTTGTTTTGGAAAGTTTCCTTTAAAATGTTCCTCGGACTAATTGGTATGCATTATGCAAGTATATTTTTTTTTCAATTTAAAATGAAAAAATAAAAAACGTGTATTCCTTCATAATTATTATTTTAAAAATGTTAAAGAAAGCTGGGATTAACTGAGACATCAAACGTTAGAAATATCAACTTCAACAGTAATATCGACGCAGAAAATTATGAGGAGTGAAATCATAAATTATTTCTCAAAGTCCGGCCACATACTGAATTTGATTGAATTTGAAATGAAAAAAAGGCAAGTAAAAATTAGAATCAATAATTGAGGGTCAAAATTGTAACCTCAGAGTAACAATAAAGAATAATCAAAATTGCCTCAAATCGTCACAAACAAATTCAAGTTTACATAATTAGATTCACTGACCCCAAATTCTACTCCTCGTTGAATTTCTGCAGGTTACAGAGTTAATAATATTTTACTATTATCGACAAACAATTAGTAAAAGCACAAGCTGAAAATTATTCTCTAGCAAAACACATCCAGCAGTGCAGTCCAAGCGAATAAAATAATTCAATCTTTCATTCTCCCCCACCCCACACCGATCTCTTCAACAATTCCACATCCCACCGCAGCAGCAATAGTGCAATAACAGCGGGAAAAAAATCATATCTTCAGGGCAACCCCTTCTTCTTTCACACTTCCATAAACTTATCAATGAACTAAAACTAATCGTAAAATGAAAAAAAAAGAAGCATTTCAAAGCGGAAAATGTTCACAATGCCAAAACTTTCAAGAAAGCGGTTACGAAGTTAGGCTAAATTTATTGAACGTGGCAAAAACGATAGAAAATATATTTTTTTTCGCCGGTGCCGGTGATTTCGCCACAAATGTTCGTAATAAAGCAGAAGGAAATGTTTTGAGTTTCAACTTTATAAACCACGTTTTCTCAAAACCAAGCACAAGCTCGAAAGTTATGGAAATATTCGAATTTAGCCTTTTCCGCAGGTAAATAAGTATAGGAATTGTGTTTTGTATTTTACTCGTCATAGTGTCGACGTATTTCTCAACTTTTTGACGATATATAATAATGAACAGCGAAAGCTGCGACCAAGTTTATAGCTATACCTATCTCTTTCTTCTCTTAGGTACCTACCTACCTACCACATTTCCTCACTGACAAAAACTCAATCTGCGCGGAAATTTATGCTATCTTCGAATTAATTAGTACACTACTTTCGAGAAGTTTTTAATAATACCGAAGAATGAATGAAAGGATGAAGATGAAGCGTACATCTATACGATTGCTGGGACAACTCGGCAGAAATATAATTTCTTCAATAGGGTATTTATAAACAACTCGAACGACATCTTTTCAAAATCATTGCATATTAATTGTCGAACTGAACGGGTATTTTCCATTAAGGTGGTTTATCGCTGAATTGCAGGCTCAAATTGAAAGAATATTTTGCTGGCGTGTTTTTTTTTTTGCCAAGTTAGACATTGAGAAGTTATAGTACCATAAGATCAAATTAGGAGATATCCCAACTGGCAGAAATTTTTTTAAACAGGACAAAAAGGAATCAAAGGAGAACCTCAAAATACACCACCAGCCAAAATTTCAGGAGCTTAAGTGAATTTTCAGATTTTTGGAAAATTTTTGAACATTAAATTTGACTCAAAAATGGGAAAAAAATAAAATTTTACCAAACTAACGTAAAAAACTAAAATTGATATTTGGCCTATTTTCGACCCCCGAATCGATTGGAAACGGTTTCGAACTGTTTTAAGCAATTTTGAAGCCTCCGGCAGATTTTTAGAAGTCGAAATTTCCACCAAAAAATTTTCTAATGGAAGTGAAAAGCTAACATTCATTTTACATCCAAATTTCGAAATTTGGAAGTGGTTTTAATTCTACAGTCGTTCTGGAGCATATGACCATTTTTTGGAAATTCGTGTTTCAAGGAAAACATCGTAAAAGCTGTCGAAATCAACTTCAAAACCAATAAACACGTTCAATGCATGTCAATGACCTTTTTGACTAATTACACGTCAATTTTCTAAAATGGGCTCTATCTCCTGTAAAGGAGCGCGACTACGACGACGACGACGACCGGTTTAGAACTTTTTTTTTCAAATTCTCAATTATGAGATTTTAGCCAGTAATGGCAAAACGATTGAAACAAAAATGAAAAACGTTTAAAAAACGCAACGCAAACCGAAACGAAATATGAAATATGAGAAAAACGAAACGTTTTAGAAACAGAGTTTGGAAAACGTGGTTTCCAGAACGCTATTTTTTTTGTTTTCCTTTCTTTTCGTTATTCACTTTTTCATCGAAGTCGAACTCATTGCCAGTTGCTATGCCATCATCTAAAAGCTAAAAAGCAAACCAAAACGTAATCTACATATGTACATAACGCCATTTTGCTTGTAAAACGCAATGATGACTTTAAAGAAGACTAAATGAATGTGAATCATAATAATGATTGATGATAATATCATGAATTTTTCATTTTTTGAACTCAATTTTATTCATCATTTTTATTTCTGTTGTTGGTGCTCTATAACCATATACCTAATAATTCATCAGAAGTAATCAGAAGAAGTTTAAATTCCAAATATACTTAGACAAAAAATTCGCTAGGTACAAAAGTAAGTAAGTTTATTTCATGATCCAATCGTTTGCAAATGGCTCAATCTTAATGCCCTTTTGAAGAAACTAAAACACACGAAATTTTTTTAAAATACACAATGATATGTTCAATAGTAAATTTTCAATAATCCAAACTATAGGAATATGATTTCCCTCTCGCAAATCATCAATAACCAAGTAGCAAATATCCTCATCTACCACAACCACTTTAATTTAGGGTCAAATTTTGACAAATATTCGCACTAATTTGGAGTTGTGGAACGCTTGAACTTCAGCATCATTGGAAACGACAAATTTCATGGTGAATCATGACTCATGAGTACCGAGTTATAGGTTTCCAGACATCTTCTGGAATCCGTTTTCCCGAATGGACTTTGGGAACGATCAGGAAACCCATCAATGGTCTTGGTTCACTTATAGGGATACGCATGCAACCAATGTTACCTCACGATATGGTGACAGTAGGTACATATATCGATCAGACCACAGGGGCATGAGATACATACAAGAACCTGGATTTTTTCCAAAACTCATTTTATCAGGATCCTTTCAGAAAATTTACAAAATTCACTAACAAACGACTTCAATTTTATGTTCACTTCGTGTAAATGAAAAATACGAGTATATCCGAATCAATTTTTGAAGCATTCGTCAAGGAAATTATTCTAACAGGATTCGAATTGATTTTTACTGCGATTCGTTTACTCGAAAAATTGGATGATTCGTGAATTAAAATTACCCGAGCGACGAGAGGGAAATTTTTTCCAAAATGAATACAATAAGTTAAACTACTAGAGACTTATTAAAAAATTCAGATGAACACTTTCAAAAAATTCCCTGACTTTTGAGGGAAATTTGCTCGAAGTTTCTGAAATTCCCTGACTTTTCCAGGTTTTCTAGAAGTGTGGACATCCTGAGCGAGGGAGGGAGGGTGGAAAGGAATTCAAAAATCGGGTACATACCGAATTTCAGCTCTTTTCTTCCTAGTTAATTTAGGCTCAAAGATTTTCATAAACATCTAATGAAATTTAAAATTCAAAAAAAAATTGTTGATAATTTTTTTAAACTGTCGTCTCTTTATTTTGTCTGAGTTCTTACGTTGAAAACTTTAAATGGTGAAAAAAAAATCAGGAAAATGTGAACCAAAAATGAATGGAAAAATTATCGTGAACTCTCCTCTGTAACTTCGTATGTAGAACGAAAAATTTCCCTCACTCTGTTACCAGCAAAATGAAATTTTTTTAAAATAACCCAAATTATCGATCAAAGGTACAGAAAGGCTTGGGAGTAGGTAGTAGGTGGTCAATAATTTTTCAATTTTTTCTCATCAAAAATTAGTTGATAAATAAAGCAAAGCTCGTATGCCGAAGATTTACTTCAAACAAGCTATCAGCTATTCGCTGATTGCAAGATAGTTTTTGCATTTGCATCTTATTGGTTGACTAGCAAATCCACCCACGGTCAAAGAATATTCAAAAATGTTGTCCCCTTGTATTTAATTTCCCTAAGTTGAAACATATCAAAAAAGAAGAAAAATTGAACGTAGGTAACTACAAATTATTTGAAAATATTTAAAAATCGTCTACCTACCCACCATTTCTACTAAATTTTAAAAATTATTGAAAGCATCATGAAAACAAGTTTTGACATTTGAACCAAAGTCAATAATCAATCTGAATTTCTGCATTTGATAAACTTGCCCAATTTTGAATTTCAAATCAGTCCAATCTGAATAAATTTCTTCATTACCAAGCCGAACCCAGAAAATTTTAAAATTCAAATTGATTCTTTATTAATTTACCTATTTTGAAACTAAGTATAGGTACCTACTACCTACTCTCTTTTAATTCAATTGAAATATTTTTTCATTACGTTTCAAAAGTGAAATCAGAGATGAATTCCATTAAATTTAAAGAATTTTAATTTCTGATCCAAAACAAATTTCAGATTTCAAAAGCTTTTGTACTTGCCAACTTCTATCTATTATTCGCTGATTGCAAGATAGTTTTTGCATTTGCATCTTATTGGTTGATTGTTTCATTGGTCGCTAAATTGTATTTTAAATATCAACTTGAAGCCGATATATCATTTCTCGAATAACAAAATTTAACGAAATGAAAAATTCAAAAATTCCTCACGATAATAAAATCGAAGTAAGTTCAACGAACTTTATAGGCAGGTTACCACAAAAGCGCCAAAATTCGATGCGGAAATTTTCCAATCACCTCGGATGAATAATTTTTGCGCTTTTCAGAAAAACTCTACAAAGTTTATAAAGGGTGCGATTTAATACCACAACAAAAAAGGGCGTCAGCGCGACAAGCATAGGCACTTTCACGCCAGAAAAATCATTACCACGACTAAATTGGAAATTCCCGACAATAAAGGGTACTCCAACGACAAAATAATGTATCAAACGACGAATTAAAAAATTCACGACATTTTATTACTTTCAACTGCTATATAAGGCAATGCACGACAAAATTTTTCTATCAAAAACAGGCATTTCATCGACAGAAATAAATGTTTAAAAAATATTAAAATGATACCGAAAATACGAAGTAGGTATGTAAAAAATGGCTGTTTATAGAAGTAATGTTTTGTGGACTTTGATGGGCGACCCCATCTTCCTCTTTTGACCTCAGGGACGAAGGGAAAGGGGGTAAGGGGTGACAGTTTGCCCCCTCTAGTTACGCGAAAGTAGGAAAAACTTGAGAAATTGTGAGAAATTCAAGAAAGTTAGGAATCTACAAAAATTCTAACAATTATATTTTTAGTTTCAGTTTTCAAAAATTCAAATTTTTTACAATCGTGCATTTAATTATCGTTCATTTGCCTACAAAATCGCCGATCTATCCTCAAAATTCTCATTTTTTTTCCTGAGCTTTTGCCCTCGCTTCGCTTAGCCCAATTTGTTTCTCTTCTACTGACAATGAGTTACAATTTCACTCAAATTTTTTTGAAAGAAACCCTCAGTTGATTATTTGTCAAAATTTGTACAAAATGTGATTGTAATTGAACTGAAAATGTTCTGTCGTGTATGAAATTATTTTGTTGTGAATACTGCTTATCTCGTTATTAAGTCGTAGTTGTTCATAAATAGGGGAGACCGGGGATGTTCTGGACAAAAATTTTCATTTGTCGTTTTAGGCTGTGGAAATCACCTAAACATGTAGTTAAACATTTATATGGTTAAAGTTCAACATTTTACACATCATATCTTGAAACCAACCTGAAAAATATTACTACTGAAGAGCAATTAAGGTTTGAAAATCTTTCAACTTTTTGTCCAGAACATAGAATGTGTGCTATGTTATGGACATCGAGGTGCTATGTTATGGACACAGTGTAAAATTGTTTATTATTAAGCCTAATCTTCACAATTTGGACATGTAAACAAATCCATTATCTTCCTTACTCCATCCCAGACATTATTCATGCATAAACACGTCACATTTTAGTGCCTGTATTGATAAAAAGAAATGTTCACTTGATTTAGTTGATTCCAAAATGAAGAGGTGCTATGTTCTGGACAAAAATGATTAAATATGGCTTAAATCTTGTAAAAATCATTTCTTTCTGTTTTTATTTCACAATAATGAACCATTCTATGATAAGAAGGAGAAAGAAATGATTTTTACACAATTTAAGCTATGTTTAATAGTTTTTGTCCAGAACATAGCACCCCCTCATTTTAGAATGAAGTGATGATTTCAATCAATTACAGGCACTAAACTTTTCATCTCTCGGCAGAAAATGCAAGAATAATGTTTAATAATGTCATATTCACCTGGTATTTGCTCATTCACTTCGAGAAAAAACAAAATTTTCAAATTTTAAAAAACATGTGTCGCAAAAAATTTTTAAGTAAATTTTGAAAATGCGATATGTTTTTAAAACAGCTTGTGATGACGTAATGCCGATCTGTGGAAGCTACTGTAATACTATGATGCCACACATTTCTGTAAAAAAATATTTGAAAAGCACTGCAGAAATGCTCAAACTAGACATTGTCCAGAACATAGCCCCATCCAGAACATCCCCGGTCTCCCTGTACTTTATTGTCGGGCGTCATCTGGCGTGGAACTTCATCATTTTTCGTCGTTCATCCATCTTTTATGAACGACAAATGCTTGTCGTGATGACGCCCTTTTTTGTCGTGCAAAAAATATTTCCCCGGTTTATAAATATGTACATATGTACTGAGATATTTTCCAATACAACTACATGTTGTCACTATTGAAACCAAGTCAAAAGATTCTGAAAATTTTTATATCGATTTGAACAGTCTTCTGTCTTCCTAATTTTGTATGTGTGTGTGTGTGTGTGTGAGAGGAGGTAGGGGGCAGAGATGACACGAAATTTTGGATAAAAAACATTTCATTTTGAGAAAAATGATGAAAAAAACTGTCCCCTGTTTAATGAAAAACATGATACTTGCATTTGAAAACTGTTTCAGGGAATCGAAAGGGTTTGTTCATGTGCTGAACTTTGATGCTCTTGATATCCCATTTTAATATGAGAATTGAATGTGTAAGTGACTGAATTTGCTTGATTCGATATTTGTGGCCATGGATTCTGGCAAATTTTTCGAGATGAATAAAAAAACTTTTTTTACAATAACTTCTCGATCTCATAAAAGCTAAAGAGTTGATAAGAACAAAATGATTTTCTAAACAAATTTCCTCAACATTTTCAAAATTTGAACATTTGTCAACTTTGAAAATGAATTTTTGGGTAACTCGATCAAACGAGTAAGAAAATGTTATTTCGAGAAATTTCTTACCTTTGAAATTGAAGGAGCTAAGGGCAATAATTAATAGAAATTTTGAACCACCTTTGAAAATTTAATTTCACATAGCACCTTCAAATTCGAAGGTAGGCAAATCTAGCTGAGCTCTTTTATCGATACATACTGAATTTAGCAGACAACATATCAATTGTGCAAGTTGGTATTAAACTGTTCAAAGGAACGTTACGTAAGTGTAATTTACGAATCACCCTATACTTCTTCATTCTCCTTCATCACTTCCCTCACAACATGCAAAAAATCTTAGCCGAAGAAAAGTAAAAGGGCCAAGAAAAAAAAATCATATAAAATAACATCACGAAAAACACTATTATCATATATCTGGAAATCCAATCTCGATACGTCCCATCATTTAAATCCCTCTCTACTTTCGCCCTTTAATTTCGCCTCGGAAATCAATACGAAACGATGCAAATATCACGTAAACTCGGAAGATTCCATCACAAACACGACACAATACCGAGGCGAAGGCAAATCCCATATACACTAGTACATACAACCAGTAGATAGGTATACAGCACATATTGAATAAAGAAAAAAAAGAAAGCGCAGCAAAAGAAGAAGCCCTTTAGAGCAGATAAAGAGACCTTCTCGCATGCAAAACACAAGCCAGTAGTACGTTAAAAGTTAACCAATAGTTTACGGTGAATTTAACAGACTAGAAAAGTTGACACTCGCAGCTTCGTATACATCTCACAGTCAAACGCAGAAAAAGCACACCCGCTAGACTTTATCTCGTTAAATAAAAAAAATACACCATTAAGCAAAGCCACACACACGTATCTCTACGTATAACGTATTCGCAAATTTACACCGCCTCCTCCTCCTCCTCCACCTCCCCATACCTACTCGTAACCTCCACCTTATCAACATATTTCACTCAAAGTTGGCTTTTCTGCATGTGCAAAGTTTCGTCGAGCAATTTACAACTTTTAAAACTTCAACCAAGATGTTAAAATTAGAATAAAACTTTAAAAACCGTTTTAGATACTATTTACGTTGCTAAAACCGCAAACAAATGCGTTAGTCTACATCAAACCGCAACCACACCAGCACCACCGACACCCTGCAACTTTCACAATTTTATTTCAGCAAACTTCATTTTATTATTATTTACTTATTTTTTTTATACTTTTTTCTTTTAAATCTTACCGATAAACCTCTCACTCCTGGTAAACCTCTAGGTCCCTGAAAAATACAACATAAATAGTTCATTCGTACACGATGGCTATAATTAAATTTTATTATGTATACGAGCATGGCCTTTCATTCCGCGGCCAGCATGCCAATATAATTATGTGTTAGTAGAAAAGTAAATTATAAATTTATACCGGAAAACCATTCTTGCCCGGTGGACCAGCGAGACCCTGCAATAAATAAAAAATAAACGCTCTAACTACCAAATAAAAACCAAAGCGATAATACTACGTAGGTAGGTACGCTGAAATATCGCAAAATATATCTACTTATATACTCGTAATAAAATAAAAAGCTAAATAATAATACTACGAAGCTAGGTAGATATTTCTACACGTGAATCTACAACAGGGTGTCATTGAAAAACTTCTTCTCGAAGAACGAATTTCATTTTTTTCCCCCTAAAAGGTAGCTATTCGAGTAAATAACATTCACCTTTTTTTTCTATCCACGAACCTCGTAGATACGTACGTTGAGAATCAAGGATTTCAGCAAAAGCCTCCCCTTCCGCCCCAAAGGATTTTTTGAATACTTTTCATGATTCCATAAACAATAAAAATTGAGGTGAATCGTAAAAAAAAGAAGAAATGTTGGTAGATTTTAACTTAATTCGGTACAGACAGCGACGAAGGTGTCCCCTGTCTTTGGAAGGGAAATAAGAACCCTCAGAGGGATAATTTTCGAAAAATCCAAGTTTCTTTAACCTAGTCACAATAAAACACAGTATTTGAGATTTTATATCGACCTGGGCAATTGCTATCAAAATTCAAGACCACTTTTAGGGTTCCATTGAGCAGTTGAAAATTTGCAAATTGCTTAGGTACATTCGAATAAATTCGTGCTTCGAAAATATTTTCTTCTCAAGTATTGCACGTAAATAAATTAAGGCCCCAAAGAATTGAAAGGACGAAATTTTTAAAAAATGGAGAATATTTTCGGAGTACAGTAGTGCCAATTTCGAACAATCGAGACATAAATAGCCGAAACTTGTAAAATTTTTCGAGTTTTTGAAATTGACAGCACTGACTAAAAAACTGGTACCTTCTAAATCATTCTTCGAATTGCATAAATAATATTTTCCCACGTTTTGGCATAATTTAGTACTAGCAATATTGGAGGAGAAAATTTTTTTTTGAAACACAAAATCTAAAAATTAGAAAGTGATTTGTTAATTTTCAATCGCTGAGTATAGAATCCTACAAGTGGTCGAAAAATTATGACGGAGATGGCTGGGTCGTTGTAGAATTTCAAATGAGTCTTCTTGAACTGTGCTGTTTCTCCTGAAACAATTCGATGAACTACGATTTTTTCGAAAACGAGTCCTCTTCTTTGAAGACCTAAATATGTGTAGAACTATTCCGTTCTGTGCGACTACGACAGTTCTGTTTTGATTCAGTACGATGCACAATACATAATATATAGATGTTGCGGATTACATAGAAGAACAAAATAACCGAGATCCAGACCTAAATATATCTTCCCAATTCAGGAGCACATTAGAAGTCGAAATTTTTTCTGTGTGATCTTCAACTGAAAAAAATGAAGTTCTCGGCCAGATTTGGTCAAAATCTTCTGAAATATTTTTTCACGATCCTCCCTAATGAAAATTAACGCAATAACATTTGTCTATCTTACGTCTGAAGCTTGCAAAAGGAAAAAAACAGAAGAGGGAGTGAGACACAGTAAGAAATCATTCAAACTGGTTCGTTTCGTTCAAAAAAAAAAGTTAACCCGCTTCAACGTCCCATTGAAGAACACCAGATAAATTTAAAAACCAAGAAAAAGGTTGCCCTGAAAAATTACAATGAGACACTTGAAAAAAATTAAATCAGGTAGGCACGAGGTCGAGAGTTGGTAAAAATGTTTGTATCTAATGCCTTTCTTTCTCAATTTTTTTCAACCTCCACAAAGGAAAAATTCAATGCCCTAAAATACTGCATTTAATTGTTTATTTTCAAACTTTGACAATTGACAAGAAAACATTTCCACATCACAACGAAATTGCAAAGAAATGGGATAAGATTTTATTTTGGATTTTGATTTTGAAATTATGATTAATTTTGAAACTATAGATTTGGAAAAACTACTAAAATTTTAAATTATTTATGATTTTTTTTAATTTCAAGAAAAAATATTCATTTTGAATAAAATTAAGTGCAAAAATTTTGCTTTGGAGTTATCGTATTCGCTTATACCGCACTCATGAGTAAGTTCGGTAGTTTTCCAAAACGAAAATGTCTTCATATTATGAGAAAATTTTGATACTGCATTTCTTCATAATTTATGGAGGCGTAAAACTGAATTTTCTAGCGAAGAATTTGATAAAATGTTAAGCTTTTACTTGCCATCTGGGCTCAAAATTCCGTGAAACAGAAAACGTTTTCAGTTTTACAAAACTTCAGAGTTGAAGTCACATAAATAAATCAGTCTTGGGTAATCTTATTAGGACTGTTGTAATTTTAAATCTAAAATTCCAAACCGAAATTTCATCGAAATCGTAACTTCTACGACATCTTACTTGATTCCATTCCAAAATTTTGTCGTGAAGCAAAAAATTTTTCTTGTAAACTTTCAATTAAGTAGAAAAAAAATGAAATGCTATCTGTCGATCACTTCTGTAGAATTGAAATCACTATCAGAATTCTGTAAGTAGGTATTGAATTTTTTTTTTTACTGAATTATAGGTACCTAATTTCACTCGTATCAATTTTCAAAATTTTATTTGAAATTTTTTTTTCAAATTGACTTTAGTTCTATGATGTTACCACTTCTTTTTCAGTCGTTTCTTATAATTATAAAAATGAAATGTCATTTTTGAATTTATTTTTGAATTACTTACTGTTTTTTCAGCTGTTTTAAAACGTAGGTACCATAATTGATAATCAGGTAGTCGTGACCAAAAAAAACATTACATTAATCAATTTTCTATTTTTTTTTTTTGAGCTGGGTAACTATTATATACATTTTGATGTGTGCATTACGCAACTATAGGTAATCCGAGGATCCACCAAATGATTTCAAACAAAACAGGTAAGTACATAAGTAAGTAAGTTTATTTTACGATCCAATCGCTTGCAAATGGCTCAGTGTCCTTTGTAAGAAACAAAAGTACACGAAATCCTGGTCCCGTCCATTTCCCCGAACCCATCAACCCGAAGACTAAAATTCTACTTGCCGATGCCGAACAACCGAAAAATATTTTTTATTGCCGTCAAAATAAAGAAACTCATTGAGTAACAGTTCATTCGATTAAGCACATTTTTTTAAAAATCCTCCAATTACCTACACGATCGAATGTGATGATACAGACGTGAGAAGGGAAAGAGAGGAAGGACTAAAAAAATCATTGGAGGCTCTAGAATGGCCTAAAACCCCGAGTTGACTTTCCCTATAGAAACAGTTTTATCAAATTTTTGAAATTTCAAATTGAATATTTGCTAAAAATTCCAAAATGAACTTTTGTACTTGAAATATTGATTGGGAGAGTTTTAGGACATGCTCTTCAGGACCATTCAATATCTATCTAATCACGAAATACAAGATGAAATATACAATCCAAGTCAAAGTTAAGTATAGAGTTGAAAGAGGGAGTGGGACTGTAAGGAATTATTCAAACTGGATTGTTTCGTTCAAAAAAAAAAGTTGACCCCTTCAACGCCCCATTGAGAGAACACCAGAGAAATTTAAAAACCAAGAAACAGGTTGGCCTGAAAAATTACAATGTGGTACTTGAAAAAAAAAAAGAATTAGGTAGGCAATAGTAGGCAAGAGGTCGAGTTGGTAAAAATTTGTGTCTAATGCCTCTCTTTCTCAATTTTTTCCAACCTTCACAAAGGAAAAATTCAACGCTCTAAAATCACAGAATTTCATTTTTTATTTCAAACTTTGACAATTCACAAGAAAAAATTTCCATATCACAACAAATTGCAAAGAAATGGGATAAGATGTTATTGAGGTTTTTGATTTTGAAAGTATGGTTAATTTTGAAACTTGAGATTCAGAAAAAATATTGTAAAATATCCATACTTAAATTTCAAGAATGAAATCAAGTATAAGTGCAAAAATTTCAACAATTCTTAGCAATGCTACTTTAGTAGAATTATCGTATTTGCTGACCGCGCTCATGAGTAAGTTCGGTAGTTTTCCAAAAAGGAAATTTTCCCATATTATGAGGAAATTTTGATACTGCATTTCTTCACATTTTATGGAGGCGTAAAACTGAATTTTCTAGTGAAAAATTTGATAAAACTTCATGCTTTTACTCGCCATCTGGGCTCAAAATTCCGTCAAACAGAAAACTTTTTCAGTTTTTCAAAAAATCAGCACATGAGTAAATCAGTCCTGGGTTGGTAATTTTCAATCTGAAGTTCTAAAACGAAATTTCTTCGAAATCGTAACTCCTACGGCATCTTCCTTGATTTCATTCCAATTTTGTTGTGAAGCAAACAATTTTTCGTGTAAACATTCAGTTTAAAAAAAAAGGAATGAAATGCTGTCTTCTGAGCACTTTTAGAACATTAAATTTCAATTGAACAGATCAGAATTGTTAAAACTTGATGTTTAGCGATGTAGGTAGGTATTGAATTGTCTTTGTCATCAAATTATACCCAATTTCACTCGTATTAAATTTCAAAATTTTATTTGAAAATAATTTTTCAAATTGACTTTAGTTCTATGTAAGATGTCTTCCATTTCTTTTTTAGTCGTTTTCTAAGTATAAAAATGAAAAGTCATTTTTGAATTTATTTTTGAATTAATGTTTTTTCAGCTGTTTTAAAACGTACCATAATTGATAATTAGGTAGCTAGTCGTGACCAAAAAAAATATTACATCAATCAATTTTTCAATTTTTTTGAGTTGTGTATTTTGATATGTGCAATTACGCAACTACATGTACTTAAAACTAGGATCGACAAAACGTATCCAAACAAAACAGGTAGGTACATAATTAAGTAAGTTTATTTTAAGATCCAATCGCTTGCAAGAGGCTCAGTGCTCTTCGGAAGAAACTAAAATACACAAAATCTTCCAAATTCAGGAGCACCTTCGAAGTCTACATTTTTCGGTGAGGCTTTCAACTCAAAATTAAGTTCTCAACCAAATTTGGTCAAAATCTTCTGATACATTTTTTCGCGATCCGCCCTAATGAAGATAATACAATAATACTCGTATTTGATCTCACGTCAGGACCATTCAATATCTATTTGATCACGAAATACAAGATGAAAACATGCAAGTCAGAGCCTTTAGGTATAGAGTTGAAAAAGGGAGTGGGACAGTAAGAAATTATTTAAACTGGATTGTTTCGTTCATAAAAAAAAAAGTTGACCCCTTCAACGCCCCATTGAAGAACACCAGAGAAATTTAAAAACCAAGAAAACGTTTGCCTGAAAAATTACAATGTGATATGTACTTGAAACAAAATTGAATTAGGTAGGCAAAAGGTCGAGTTAGTACAGATTTGTATCTAATGCCTTTCATTCTCAATTTTTTCTCAATCTCCACAAAGAAAAAATTCAACGCTTCAAAATACGGCATTTAATTTTTTTTACACGCTTTGACAATTCACAAGAAAAAATTCCCACATCACAACAAATTGGAAAGAAATAGGATAAGATGTCATTGAGGTTTTTGATTTTGAAAGTACGATTAATTTTGAAACTTGAGATTTAGAGAAAATACTGTAAATTACTGAAATTTCAAGAATTAATTAGATTTTTATGATTTTATAATTTCAAGAAATATTCATTTTGGATACAAGTAAAATAGAAATTGAGTAGAAATGCGAAAATGTCAACAATTCTTAGCAATTTTACTTTAGAATTATCGTATTTGCTTACCGCACTCATGAGTAAGTTCGGTAGTTTTCCAAAACGAAAATTTCTCCATTTATGAGAAAATTTCGATACCGTATTTCTTTACATTTTTGGAGGCGTAAAACTGAATTTCCAAGTGAAGGATTTGATAAAATTTCGAACTTTTACTCGATATCTGAGCTCAAAATTCCATTAATCATAAACCGTTTTGAATTTTTCAAAACTTCAGAGTTGAAGTCACATAAATAGGTAAATCAGTACTGGGTAATCTTATCAGGACTTTTGTAATTTTCAATCTAAAATTACATACAAAACGAAATTTTTTCAAAATTGTCCTTATCTCCTACATCTTTCTTGATTTCATTTCCAATTTTGTCGTAAAAAGAAAAATTTTTCTTGCAAACTTTCAGTTTTCAAAAAAATAAAAAAAAAAATTAAAAAAAAGGAATGAAATGCGGTCTTTTTAGCACTTTAGGAGCATTGAATTATTGCACTACCAGAATTTTTAAAACTTGAAGTTTAGCGATGTAGGTAGGTATTGAATTTTTTTACGTACGAGTACAATATGTTATACCCATCTCAACGAAAACGATTCCAAACAAAACCGGTACATAAGTAAGTAAGTAAGCTTATTTTACGATTCAATCGCTTGCAAATGGCTCAGTGCCCCTTAGAAGAAAGTAGAATACACGAAATTTAAGGTTACTACAGTCCATTTCCTCGAATCCAGCAAACCGAAAACTAAAATTCCGCTTGCCGAACAACCGAAAAATATTTTCCCAGATGATAATTGTTCGACAAAATTTCTAAGAATTTTTTTCACAAAAAATACCTGAAAATTTTTATTGCAGTTAAGATAAATTGATATGGATGCCACAGAAAAAAAAACTCATTAGGTAGTAGTCCATTCGATTAAGTATGAAAAAAACCCTCCATTTACACGATTCGAATGCGATGATACTAGCGTGAGAAGGGAAAGAGGGGAACGACTAAAAAAAACACTAGAGGCTCTAGAATAGCCCAAAATCCCGAGTTGAAATTTCCTTTGAAACAGTTATATCAAATTTTCAAAATTATAAATTGTGTATTTTGCTAAAAATTCCCAAATGATCTTTTGTACTTGAGATATTGATTGGGAGAGTTTTAGGACATGCTGTGAGCTCGGTAAAGAAAATTCATCAATTTTCCATTCAGCAGAACAGTTTGGCACCCTGATTTCCAGTACTTCTGAGAAAACTTTGAAGGGGGAGGAGGTGAGGGAGAAAAATTAAAAAATATAATCCACTGCAGATTTTGCCACATTCGGGATTCTCAATTTCGAGTATTTATAATTCAGGATTTCAGCATTTGGGATCATAAAACAGCACAAAAGTCATTCGGGAAAACTGATTCGAGATTTTGGTAGTCGGGCAAAAACATATTCGGGGAATCGATTCAAATTCAGGAGCACCTTCAAAGTCAACATTTTTCGGTGAGACTTTCAACTCAAAATGAAGTTCTCAGCCAGATTTGGTCAAAATCTTCCGATACATTTTCTCGCGATCCGCCCTAATGATGATAACGCAATAATACTCGTATTGATCTCACGTCAGGACCATTCAATGTCTATTAGATCACAGAAAACTGGTTAAGATACTTTCGAAACCAAAGTTATAGAGGGAGTGAGACAGTAAGAAATTATTCAAACTGGTTCGTTTCGTTCAAAAAAAAATTTATTATATGAGCCTAATGAACTGGCTTTTTTCCCTCAGAAAAATGACATTATGGTCGCGATTTTCCAACCGCATCTTCAAAACATTTTCCGTGGGGCAGAACAGTTCATAGCCCAGATCTTCCCAGTGCAAGCAGCGGAAAACAATTAACCCCTGTAATTTTAAATCTAAAATTCCAAAACGAAATTTCTTCGAAATCGTAACTCCTACGAGATCATTCCAATTTTGTCGTGAAGCAAAATATTTTTCTTGTAAACTTCAGTTTGAAAAAAAAGGAATGAAATGCTGTCTTCTGAGCACTTTTGGAGCATTGAATTCTAACGAAACCGGATCAGAATTTTTAAAACTTGATGTTCAGCGATGTAGGTAGGTATTGAATTGTTTTTTTAAAACGAAATTATACCTAATTTCACTCGTATTAATTTTCAAAATTTTATTTGAAAATTATTTTAAATTGACTATATTGTTCTAAGATGTTTTCCATTTCTTTTTCAGTCGTTTTCTATAAAAATGAAAAGTCACTTTTCAATTTATTTTTGAATTATTGTTTTTTCAGCTGTTTTAAAACGTACCGTGCTTGCTAATTACGTAGCTAGTCGTGACCAAAAAAAATACTGTGTTAATTAATTTTTTAGTTTATTTCAGCTACGTGCAATTACCCTACTACGCGTATTAGTAATACCCAGTTCAACGAAAATGATTCCAAACAAAACCGGTAAATAAGTAAGTAAGTTTATTTTACGATCCAATCGCTTGAAAATGGCTCAGTGCCTTTTGGAAGAAACTAAAATACACGAAATCTAGGTTACCGTCCATTTCCCCGAATCCACCAACCCGAAAACTAAAATTCCGCTTGCCGAACATCCGAAAAATATTTTCTCGAATCTACATACCCGAGAATCATTTCTTCGAATGACCATTGTTCGACAAAACATCCAAGAATGTTTTTAACAAAAAATATCTAAAAATGTTTGCTGCAGTCAAGATGAATTGATGCGGATAACACAAAAAAAGAAACTCATTAGGTAGTACATTCAATTACTTAAGTATTTAAAAAATCCTCCAATTACACGATTAGAATGTGATGATACTGGCGTGAGAAGGGAAAGAGAGGAACGACTAAAAAAATAACTGGTCCGAGTTATAAGTTGAAAAGGGAGTGGGACAGTAAAGAATTATTCAAACTACCATTTCATTTTTTATTTCAAACTTTGACAATTCACAAGAAAAAATTTCCACATCACAACAAATTGCGAAAAAATGGGATAAGATGTTATAGAGGTTTTTGATTGAAAGTATGATTAATTTTGAAATTTGAGATCTCAAATTACAAAACGAAATTTCTTCAAAATTGTACTTAACTCCTACGACATCTTCCTTGATTTCATTCCAATTTTGTCGTGAAGCAAACAATTTTTCTTGTAAACTTTCAGTTTTCAAAAAAAAAAAGGAATGAAATGCTGTCTTCTGAACACTTTATTAGAATTTTTAAAACATGAAGTTTAGCTATGTAGGTTAGTAGGTAGGCATTGAATTTTTTTTTTGTTACTGAATTATACCTACCTAATTTTACTTGGAGGCATTAAATTTTCAACATTGTTTGAAAATACATAATTTTCAAATTGACTTCAGTTCTGAGATGTTTTCCACTTCTTTTTCAGTCGTTTTCTATGAAAATGAAAAGTCATTTTTGAATTTATTTTTCAACTATTGTTTTTTCAGATGTTTTAAAACGTACCATGATTCCTAATTAGGTAGCTAGTCATATACCTGGGTACCATTTGTTTCGCCGCGGACGTTTCGCCGCGGACATTTCGCCGCGGACGTTTCGCCGCGGACATTTCGCCGCGGACGTTTCGCCGCCGCCGAAAAAAGGTCATTTTTGAAAAAGCGTTCATTTCGCCGCCACGGTGATGTATGTATTATAAAATACACAGCTGTTCATACATGAAATGAACTGAATGAGAAGTAAATAAGTACGTGCTGAATGAGAGATGTTCTGTGATGAAGGCAGTAGTCCAGGTCTTTCAGGGTCCAGGGCTTGAATGAAGTGTTCAGAGCTTTCCGGGGCTTTTCAGGGCTTGAAATTAAGCGGTTCCATGGAAAAGGGGCCTTGGTCAATTTTTTATTTTTTTCACTGATTTTCATAAGTTCAAATGGACTTGCAAAATTTTATTACAAGCTAACATTTTCCAATTCGTTTTACGTTTTTTTCTCATGGAAGAAAGTTCAATATATGTATCACTGAATATGGTGAAATTAATATAAAAAATAATTTTTCATACATTCAAAATTGTAAATCAAGAAACCCCTCAATTTCTAGCCCTGAAAACCCCCGGAATAGCCCTGAACACTTCATTCAAGCCCTGGACACTGAGCCCTGAAATCCAAACCCAAAGTTTCCTGGGCCCCAATCCAAGCCAAAGACCTAATAAATTTTTGATGGAAAGCCCAAGCTCCGAAACCCAGAACCTGAAAAAAATCGTTTGGGGGCTCAACCCCGAATGTCACGAAAAACGATTCCAAACAAAATAGGTATAGGTACATAAGTAAGTAAGTTTATTTTACGATCCAATCGCTCGCAAATGGCTCAATCCCTTTTTGAAGAAACTAAAATACCTATACGAAATCTTCTTTAAACTGCACAATAATATTGGGACTAGTAAATTCTCAATAATTTAAACTATAGGAATATGATTTCCCCCTCGAAACCCGTTAATAACTACATGGCAAATATCCTCATCAACCAAAACCACTTTAATGTAGGGCCAAATTTTGGAAAATATTCGCACTAATTTGGGAAGCGTTCGCTCGGTCTTCTGCATCATTGGAAACGACAAATTTCAGGGTGAATCATGAGTAGAATTTGCAAACAGCTTCTCGAATTCGTTTTCCCGAATGGACTTTGGCAACTATCAGGAAACCCATCAATGGCTTGGACTGGTACACTTGAGGGGATACGTATGCAACCAATGTTACCTCACGTTATGGAGGCAGTAGGTATCTAGTAGATCGATCAGGACACAGGGGCGGGCATAAGATACAACAAACTGGGTTTTTTCAAAACCCATTTTATCAGGATTCTTTCAAAAAAAATTTAAAAATTCACCAATAACTTTAATTCCTACGTTCACTTTATGTAAATTGCTCAGTAAATCGCCATCTCTGATTCTTGAAAAATATCCGAATCAATTTTTGAAGCATTCGTCAAGGAAATGATTCTAACAAGATTCGAATCAATACCACGATTCGTAATTTCAAAAATTGTATGATTCGTGAATTCGACTCGAATCAATTCATGGAAGCTTTTCCTTGCTTTTTCTTCGTTTTTAACAAAAAAATTCCACTTTCAATTTGGATCATTACTCTGTTTCCGTTTTCTAGTCACAGAACGCGCTTTCAATTAACTTCGTCATGATATTGATCAAAATCAAAATTCGAAAATTCCATCTTTTTGAAGAGTATACTTACCGTAGATATTGGAAAAACAAAATAAAAGTTCATTTTTATTTTTAAATCATTAATGATTGACGATTGGTAGATATAGGTATTGATTCGGATCGCGAGAACTCAAAATTATTCGAAATTCGTGATTTGAATCATTTTATAGAAGATTCATGAACTAAAATGATTCGATGTAGGTATTCAATGAATCAACAGTTACGTATGTAAAATAACATTCACTGATTGCAAGAGAATTTTTGCATTTTGCTTGATGGTTGCTTTAGATTTTCAATTTTTTTGTTCTCCAGTTGTTTCAAGTTTTAACTTACTACATCTCTCGATACGCGAAGAAAAACTTTTTCGGAAAGGTCCCCTCTTTGAGATCACATTGTCCCTTTCAGGGTCACCTTCAGAGCTTAAAATTTTCTGGTGAACTTTCAACTAAGAATGAAGGTTTTCGTGAAATTTGGTGAACGTCATTCTACGTATGTATTACCATTTTTTATTCACGACTCCCCCCTCCCCTCTTTCACAAAAACCAACAAAATTAACGTAATTCCTTCACAGCTAACGTAACCCTCCCCCCCCTCACCCCGGGAGCTGAAGATAGAAGCCTTGAAAATTTTTTCTTGATTTTTGGAGAGCCAGACGAGCATTGTACTGTAGGTAAAATTGAGCAAAATTGAAAGACACCAGGTCAAAACATTTATCGACTAATGACATGGAATGGTCCTTTAATCTCTTATCCAGAGAAACTAATCCCGGGTGATTATCAAAAAAAGTGGCATTTTTCAATGCCTACTAAAAAACATTAAGTACCTTCAAATTGAAATTATAAATATACATGCCCCTGGCCCCATTTTTGATATTGGCCTTAATTAATCTCCCATGGAGGGGGGAGAGGGTTCAAAGATTTTGGGACATCGGCGTAAAAATTTCCATCGTCGTGGTGCCTTTTTTTTGCTGTTATAACTGATATTTTGACTGGATACCAAAGAAAATACATTCGATGACTACACAGAGTAAAGTATAGTAAATTATATACACAAAAATTCATCAGAAAATATTTCCTAACATCATATTTTTAAAATTTTCTACATCTTCATTGTCCTCGTCGTGGCTATAAAATACCCACGCTGAGAACAACACCAGTGTAGGAAAAAATTGTGAGAATCTTTAAAATATGGAATTAGAAAACGTTTTCTGGAAAAGTTCCATGTATTGATGTTATAGTACTTGGCCATCGAATATATTTTATTTGTTTTCAAGTGAAAAAATCAGGGCTAAGCCTAATCACGAAAAAAAATGCGCCACGGCGATGGATGGATATTGAATGTGAACCATGATATAATTTCACTACATTTTCAATTTTAGACCGGCTAAATCAATAGGTATTTTACATTTTTTTCAAATGCAATGACATTTTCATCATTCACCCACAGCAATGTAGCCAACACTCATCTTCATCAAAAAATATTTTGAACACGGTAAAAGAAAATCTTAAAAATGACCACGGCGATGGACGCTAAAGTTGTGGGACAGACTTTGAACCCCCCCCCCAGGCCATTTAATCAATGTTTTGACTTTTTTGAGGTGAAGATAGCGTCAAAATGTTTAAAATTTCATTTAGAACAACTGTACACCATTTTTTTTGTGGATAAAATGCATATTTTCATCATAAAAACGAGATTGAAAAAAAAACATGTGCTGGGACAGCCACGACTGGGAACTTTTAGCTATTCAACTGATTCTATTGGGGGGGGGGGGGGGAACGTCAAACAAGTTTGAATGGTCGAATGGGTGCCCGAGTGGTATTGAACCAAGTTCTGAAAAAAATCACACACCTTATTTACTATAGAAGAAATTGCAGAAATTGTCGAGGGACAGAAATTCGCCAGATTTTTGAAAATTACCCATTTACAGTTTCTATGCTTCGGGGACACTGAAGTGCAACGCCTGCAGGAAAAATACGTAAAGTTAAGCAACGTCGTTGTAAGTAAGTAAGTACATACCAAACATCCACTGATTGCATGAGAATCTTTGCATTTTGCTTGATGGCTGTTGAAGTTTCAACTTCCATCTCTCGATAAGTGAAGAAAACTTTTTTCGGAAAGGTCTCTGAACTAAAAATTTTCAGGTAGACTTTCAATTCAGAATGAAGGTTTCCGTGATATTTGGTGAAAATATATTGACAATTTTTATTCACGACCCTCCCCCTCCTCCAATGAAACAGATATCATCCAATTTTTAGCTTTTATTATTACCCTATATTCAAATTCAATAAAATTTATACGTAGTAGGTCTAGGTACCTATGTATATTTCTGAAAATTAACATGATCCCTACACAGCTCACGACAGACACCCCCTCCCCCACCTTCCTCCAGCAGCTGAAGATTATTACATATTGACGAATGTTTCTTGATTTTTGGAGGACCAGCAGAGCATTGTAGGTAAAATTGAGCTAAATTGAAAGACACCAGGTCAAAAATTTATCGACCAATGACACGGAATGGTCCCTCAATCTCTTACCCAGAGAAACCAATCCTAGAACGTAACCTCACTTTGATACTACATATTTGTAATTGTATTTTCTGTCCTAAATAAATTTTCAAAATTTAAAAAGTAACTACGGATATCAAGTACCTACCATAATATAAAAATCATGAAAAATACACCACCCCTTTCTCCATCTTCTCTACACCATAATTATCAATTTCTACAAGCATAATAACTCAAAAACAAGCTGTAAAAAAAATCTGTTCCAAAGTCGTACCTTTTCAAACTCCATGTACGAGTACCATACTACGAGTATTTGGAGCAGAAAAAAAACTACTAGGCAACGTATAGTCGTACAGAACGAGTGTGCGAGAAAGAGAGTAAGCGAGATTGCAAAACGTCGTAATTTCTAATAATGGTTCGGTCAATATACGAACGTTCGGGCGATTGCATTGGCCCGAGCCCAAGATAAATTCGAATAAAGATTTATTTCGAATTTGGCCGATCATTTTTGATAATGGCCAAACGAGGTATTTATTTCGGCTTAAGGCTGATTTAAAATTCACCGTACGTATCGCAGGCCACGAGGCAATCGGGGAGAGGCATCTTACACGTACAAACAATAGTTGTACTTTTCCATTTTTCCCCCTCATCACCTTCATCTCATCGCAACCTGTACCAAGCATGGATCTCGGTTTTGGAAATATATATCCGGAAATACGGATATAGAATTTAAACTACATATACCATATACCGCCTTTGAAATATTTTCAGTTAACTCGTGTGTCAACTGATGGAGGCTCACTTACCGGTTGACCGGGCTCGCCTTGGTCGCCTTTCTTGCCTTTTTTACCTCGTTTTCCAGGAGGCCCTGGTGGTCCTGAAAAAATACCAAGAAAATAATACATTTGACAAAACGTCTCGATAATGCAATTATAAAAAGTTTATATTTTGTAATACACGACAAAGAATAAGACGGCGTATAGCTCTATGATCTTATTAAATAACGTTAAATTATTTTTTTATTATATTACCGAGCTGCGGGCTCTGGCATTATGGTCTTTTAATGTGATTTATGTAGTTTTAATTGTTCCAACTTTATATAGTCAACAATGAAACGAGATTTTCCACCGTTAAAGTAGACAGACGTAGCCAAGCACTCAACGAGATAAAAATAAATCTGGAATTGATTTCGTAGAATTAAACACATACTCGTACTATACACAGAAACCGAACAGGGTATTTTTTTTTTCTCCTTTCAAAATCGTACCAACTCCCTCGTGACCCTTTAAAACGCATTTTAAACATTTGTTTCGTTATTTTGACACGAAATTTCACGTCGTCGTCGAAAAAGGAGGAAAATACTCGCGTATACGAGATGTCAATACACTCGAGTTTTATTCGTCTCCGGCTCCAGTACTTTGGTTCACTTCATCTTATGTAAGAACTAAAACTCCGAACATAATTTTCGTTCAAAATAACACACACACACGCACACACAATCGATACCATAAAGAAAGAAAATCCTCCAAAGTCATAAATCTTACCGCATAGCGCAGGTTTTACTCACGAAAAAAGACGTCGAAAAGTTTTAAATAAAAGACAAACAATTACTATATACGCGGCATGGCAGAAAGATAACTAGCGAGGCTTTTGAATAGGTACGAAGGGGAGTAGGAGGAGACTAGGGTACAGTCAAAATCCATCTTTTAACCGGCGACATTTGTATAAGAAAGTTTTATTTTTCATTATAATTTTTTTTAATTATTAATGTTGTTTTTTGCAAAAGCAACGGAGAAATAACATTCCTCAATCTGGCCGGATTATCGTGGTAAGGTCATAATTTCAACTTTTTACCAAGTTTTTTTCTCTCCTTCTTTAATTTTTTTCGTGCTTTCTTGTTCTGCAGAAAATTAGTTTCGATATCAATAATACGGTTATAATGTTCCTTTTGTTTTTATTCCACCATCGTTAAAGAAAACGTTTTTGCAGCAAGTAGGCATAGCCTGTGATGGGTGAATTTCTTTCGATAGGGCAACAAATTGAACGTGATGGTTTTTTAGTTCCTAGTAAAAGTCAGTTTGGGCCAAAAAAAAATGAATGATTAAACTACGTACAAGGTGGATTTTTTGTCTATTTTGTTCTCCAAAGAAGCTGAAACTCTTTCAAAAATTTAAGTGCGCAAAAAACACACTAGATGAATACAACGCATCAAAACTTTGTGAACAGACTCGTAATCATGCTATTGAAATGGTGGGTCAAGTGATAGAGCCACAACTTCGTAACTCCAAACCGACGAAGTCCTTAGTTTGAAACCATCTATACAGCCTTATGTCTGGCATAAAAAAATCTGGCATTTTTACCGTATTATATTTTGAACTGGCATAATTCGGTAGGTATATTTTTTTTTCAAATTCAAATTTCACATCAGTAAAATTAGTTTAAGAACTCATTTCCAAGTTCATTTAAAATCAGAAATTGAGAAATACATCATTATTGTGCCTTATTCTTGTGTGAATCTTTACGAGCCAAGCAATTTCAGACCTGAATCTGACGAGTCCGTAGGGACCCTACTACTCGTTACTTTGTGATACCTATTTCCGAATCCAAAAAATATTCGGAAGAGACTATCAGAAAGTTTACTAATTATATTATGTTTTTCAATTAAAATAATATACCTATTATTTTGGAAATGATTATATAATAATTATAAAATTAATTAAACTATAATAAAGTTTTTTTTTTTAAATTAAGATTTTTAATAATATTGTTTTTCATATATATTTCAAAAAAACTACGTTTTAGGTTGTATTTGTTATGCGATCAAGTGCAACCATTACACGATGCTCTAGTAATCAGAAAGAGCAAATACAAAATGAAACCTGATGAAATTGATGAAATTCGTTCTGTAAATATACCGATTTCAGTACAAGCGTTCTTAAGTTTCTAGTTTTTTATTCTAACCTGTTGTTATTTTTTACTCTGTAATCTTTGCTTTAAGGCTCTGCCTCGTCTGCTCTCACCCCTCATATAAGCCTTGCGGCAAGTTGAGGAGGTGAGAGCAGATAAAGTAAGTTTATTACCCCCATATTCTTGAATTAAGTAAATAAAAAGCAAGCTCAGAAATTTAAAAATTGTGGTTTGTGAGCAGGAATTTTCCATTTTCCAACAGGAGAAGTAAGTATCTGAAATTAGAAGAAAAATTTCACGTTCAAACAATCCCAAGTCGAAAAAATGAGCAAAAATACTTCCATCAATCAGAATTTCAAGGGCTAAAAGTTTTTTTTTTTTATTTATAGTGAATTTTTGAAAAATAAATTAGGGCAAAAATAAGGCGGAAAATGAGAAATTTTCAAATTGAGCTAAAAATCGGAAATTTGTTATTTACGTATTCTATTTTTGACCTCACGAATTAATTTGCAGTGTTTCGCTAGCCCTGACAAAAGTAGAATGTTATTGCGGTGACTGAATCAATTATTGAGGTACCTACTCCAGAGTATCTCGCATTTCATCGAAACCCCCCCCCCCTTTCATCCGAACCAGTTTTTTTTTCTTTTTATACCTACGAATTTGCCTTCAAAAATAATATCTAAGGCTCAACATTAGCAGAAAACCCTGCGAAATTACAGCTACGAGTACTTTAAGACGTGCTGATTTCTACATAAATGTTACACCAATAAAAGGGTATAAATATTGTTCTTCGAAGTGTTTTAATTTCACTTTAATTGATTTGATGAGTAGTGGAGCTAGAAATCGTCTATACTATCACCCCATTTGAGCTAGTTAGGTTGTAGGGAAATTCTCCTTCCCTAAGGAGTATTTCTAAGTATCAATCCCCAGGTAAATATTTGTAACATATTTCCTATCCATGATAAAGTTAAACAAGCCATCAACCAATCGCTGATTGCAAAATGGTTTTTGCATTTGTGGTTCTAAAATTTTGTTAAAAAATTGTAAATTAAAAAAAATCTGAATTTAACCAATTATTTATTTAGGTACCTTTTTTATCTATTAATAAAAAGGCTCGTTTAATCTTCCCATATTCACCTATTTTTTTTTTTTTTTTTTTTTTTTTTACAGTTATCAGTTACTAAAACTTTATCTTTCATTTGGTCAGTCATTTGATGAAAAATCTAGTTTGATCTTCGTAGCAATGAGTACCAGGGCCACACAATACATTCAGTTGACACAAATAATTCTGTTGTCATACTTAATTAAATTTGAGTAAGAAATTCAACAATTCATAATTTTTACGAATACCAAACAAGTTATGTGTTATTTTTGGCATATGGCTGATAACTGTTTGGTTCGAGTTTGAAATACAATGTAAACAAAACCAAATGAAACAGCCAACCAGGGATGAAAAGCTAGCCGAAAGCTTAAAGCCAAAAGCTGAAATCCGAGCAGATTTTTGCACTAAGCCAAAAGCTAAAAGTTTGCAAGTTTCATTTTTTCCAAGCCAAAAGCTAGCCAAAAGTTTCATTTTTTTGGCTTTTTTCAAAGGCTTTTTTGCAGAATTGAATTCTCTAAATTCAGAAGAAACAAAAAAATGAAAAAAATGTTATTCAATTTTATTTTAATGAGATTTAGTGAGATGAAAAAAAAGGAAAATAATTCTAGCAATGAATATTATCCAATCTCTACTATCACTAATTATGAAATCAGTGTACCTGGCTTATTTTTTAATTCCCTTTTTTTGTCAATTGATGGCGTATCAGCTAAAAGTTTAAAGTCAAAAGCTTAAAGACAAAAGTTTAAAGCTAAAAGCTTAATGAAATATAGCTGAAAGCTGTTAAATTGAAAATATGAGGGAAAGCCATTGGAAGCCGAAAGTTTAGCTAAAGCAAGCCTTAAAAATCGAGATAGCCGAAAGCTAAAGCCAAAAGTTTCAATTTTGAAATTTCAAGCTAAAAGCCAAAAGCTAAAGTTTCATTTTAGGGCTTTTCATCCCTGCAGCCAACAATTTTTCAATCATTTTGAACTGAAATTCGCTGATGGGCTGTTTATTGAAACACCAAGTATGTTTTTTTTACACGGATTCTCAAAAATCTGGTTTTTGGACGTTTTTTGAATCTCTTTTTCAAACACTTTTTAGATCCCCACCACAAACTTTTTCAAAATCTACTATATCCTAGCAGACTCTCATGGATTTCAAATCTGCCAAAATCCAGATTCTCGAAAATCTGCCAAAATCCGTATAAAAAAATAAACCTACTGAGTAAATTTTTTTAAAAAATTGGTGGTGAATTTTTAAAAATCAAATTTGGACAAAAAAATGGGATAAATGAGAAATTTTCAAATCGAGCTAGAAATACCTAGGCCCATTAACCTATTTTTGACTTGACGAATTAATTTGAAGTGTTTCGCTAGCCCTGACCAAAAGAAAGCAAAAGGTTTAGCACTTCGAATGTTGGAATGGTTACTAAGTCAAAGCCATCAGCTAATCGCTGATTGCAAAATGGTTTTTGCATTTGTGGTTCTAAAATTTTGTTGAAAAATTATAAATTAAAAAAAAACAGAATTCAAACTATTTATTTGCCTTTTTTATTTATTAATAAGAAGGCTCGTTTATCCTTCCAGTATTCACCTATTTTTTTTTTTTTTTTTTTTTTTTACAATATCAGTTACCAAAACTTTATCTAACATTTGGTCAGTCGTTTGATGAAAAATCCAGTTTGATCTTCGTAGCAATCTTGTGTCTTCGAACTACTTTTTAGGGTTCCCCCACCATGGGGAACCCTATTAAAATCGCTATGGAGAATTCAGCGCCCCACGTTATTTAGAAAGGTGTCTGATGTGATGCGTATTACGCTACCCATAAGACACCTTTTTACGTGCTTAGTGTTTTTCAGTTTCTTCAACAACACTCGTTGCTACGCATTTTCAACTTCGTTTTTATCAGCCAACAAATTATTACTGTTTATGCAATAAATTTTTCTATTAGCCGCACATTCCAATTCTACTTAATTTTTTTTTTTTTTTATTTCAAATTAAATATTGAAAGATGAAAGTGTTTAGGTACAATGAAGGATTTCAAAAATTTGTAAATACCTAAATGGAAATTTAAGTTGTAGATGATGAATGGCATTTTCAAACTAACAGCTTTTCAAAATTAGTAGGTCCGCTGTTGACGCCCTGTTGTTACCAGAGTTGGGGCGATTCAGAATCTCTGAAATGAATCGTGAGGAATCGCAAGGGTCGAGATTCTGAATCCGATTCTTTTTGAAAAAGAATCGCATTTAAAAAGAATCGGATTCTTTTATTTTCGCGAATCACAATTTTAGCGGCTCTCGATTCTTTTCCAATTTGCGATTCTTTATATTTTTTTTTGACTTTTTTGTTTTTTGAGTGATAAAATAAAAAAGCACAATATGAAACATGAAACATCAGTTGGTGTGGGTGCCGGTGGTTGTTAATTTAATATGTCATACTTTCAAAGTTTCAATGTTTAATTGAAATTGAAATTAATAATTAATCAATTCGTGATTTTGATTTCGTGATCATGGATTCAATTGATAACCTGAAATGTAAAATGTTGAACAAGTATAAGAATAAGATCATCAGATGTTATTTTCTCCAAAATCATGCAATGGTAAGTTTAACTGTTCAAGTTCTTCTACATTATAATTCGATTCTCTCTCTCCATATTCATACTTCATAGTCATATAGCTTATAGCATAGCATAGCACATTACAATTTACAGCCTGTTGCCTGTCACAGTTAGTGCTGACTGCTGATTGCTAATTACCGACTGATTTATGATATGATTAATGATATGATCATGAAAATAAACTATTATTTTCAGCTGTTTTTCAATCCTGCTTGTACTCACGTTATGTGTATGTGTAATCTATTTCATGTTTCATTTTTTCTCCACTATATAGATTAAAAGGTGTTAAATTGACTCTTGTCTCAATTACATATTCAGAATCCGGTTGATGGTAAAAATTTGGTAATAATTGGTAGGTTGTTACCAAAAATTTGTTTTTCAGTTTTGCTGAAAATTTAGAGTGCTTGAATGAACCTAATATAATGTCTATGTGTAATATAAAAAAGAATCACCAGATCGCGTCATTTCATTACTATAAGTATGAAGTAGAACAAACATAATCCAATTCCCAAGCTTACATGAATGTAATTCCCAAATAATTACTTTTGTTTGCTCATATGAAAATTAAAAAAGAGAAATTCTTTATCCAAAAATGGGGAACCCTGTTGCCAGGTCCCGAGGACCTCGCTTGTTTTATACTTACAAATTTAGCTTCGTTCAAAAATGATATCCAATGCGCAACATTAGCAGAAAAACCTGCAAAAATACGCCTATTTTGTAAGGTGCCGAATATCGAGAGTATTCGAGTCATCTCGAGTAGTTCTGAAGGCTTTAAATTTTTTTTTGAAATTTCAATTCGTCAATTTGGGAATATAAAATCAAGGTACATAATACATATACTATATAGACTACATTTTCAACCTCGCAGATCGACTGGAGAAGGTTTCCAGTTGTTCTGCAGCCACCAGCAACATTCTGAAAATTCCAGTTCTCCAAAAAATATCACATCTGTCAACCTGAAGTTAATTGTTCGGTATAGCGGTGGTAAAATGATACCTGACAGTGACGCGCATGATCACGTGATCAGTATAAATTTCTCATCTCATTTTCCATTTTTCCAGTCTGAATAGGTCACTGGTCCTTCAGCTGATGATTTTCAAGCGCTAGTGCGGCAAGTGTCGCAAATAACCAAGATAATAGGGAAAAATCGTATGTGATCGGCCGAGAAGGCACCGACACACACCAAAACACGTTTAAAAGCACATTTTTTGAACAACCGAAATAATTTCTAAAATGTCTCAGGACGCTTCAGAGCAATTTCAAAATTCCTTTAACCGATCTGCAAGGTTGAAAATGTAATGTACACTAAATTTCAGTACTCTAACTTTGATTGGGTGGTATTTTGTAGAAATTGTTATTTCCAAATGCTTAAAATGGCTCGAAACTGCTTCCAAATGAGGTTCGTAATAAATTTCAGTTTTCAAGTTCAAAGTAGATATTTTGATTTTTTTGCATTTCAGGCCATTTTCATTTTCAAAAATTCACCACAAATTGAAAAATCAACTTTAGCATATGAGTTGGTTGGTGAGAAGTTCTTTCGATCTGCTCATATCAGCTTTGTTTGGATCTAAAACATTTTTACCATAGTTTAGATACCTTTATTTACAAAAAATTTGAGTAGTTTTTTTTATAAAGAAACTGTAAATAATTTCCAAAATTAGAAGACGATTAATCAAATAAATAACAAAAATAACAAAAATAAAAGTGAATGAATGTTTTAATTCTCGTTTCATGTGGTTGAGTAGGTAAGTTTCATTTTTTTAAAATTTTTTTCTCACTAAAATTGCAAAAGTAGGCTACAGAAAATAAACCATCAAAAATGAGATTTTTTTGAAAAAACTGATGTTCTATCATTTTTTATTTTTTCATAACAATACTTTTCTAGATGGAAAAATCCTTTTCAACGGTCCTGCATTATTTATATTGTTTTGATACGAGGGTAGTTCGTAAAAGAAGGGGAATTTTGTACATGGGAGGAAAACGGTGATGGTTATGGAAAAGGGGGCAACGGCATTTGAAAGCCCTCGGTATAGACTATCAGTATACCGGTTTTGAAGTGTCTCGGTCAAACGTGTGCTGTGCCATAGACTTTTAAAGACAAGCGCGAAGAACGAGGTTGCCGCCAAATCCAAGCAACACGTTTTTTTCAAAATGTTTCTAAATTGACCCAGAAAGCTGAAATTTAAAATATACCTTATTTTTGACCTGAAAAATCGATTGGAAATGGTTTCAGCCCGTTTTGAGCAGTTTTGGAGCCTCCAGCAGATTATTAAAACTTGAAATTTCCATGAAATTTTGTGAAAATTGAATTTCAAGATTAAAAGATCTGCTGGAGGCTCCAGAACTGCTCAAAACGAGTTGGAACCGCTTCCAATCGATTTTGCAAGCCAAAAATAAGGTATATCCAAATTTTCAGCTCTCTGGGCCAATTTATTTGAAAAAAAAACGCATAACGGAATGTTGTTTGGATTTGGCGGCAACCTCGTTCTTCGCGCTAATCTTTAAAAGTCCATTACACAGCACACGTTTGACAGATACACTTCAAAATCGGTATACTGATAGTCTATACCGAGGGCTTTCGAATGCCGTTGCCCCCTTTTCCGTAACTATCACCGTTTTTCTCCCAGGTCCAAAATTCCCTTTCTTTTACGAACTACCCTCGTACATGCAGATTGTAAATCTTTAGTGCATATAAAGCACAGAAACCATCTCAAAAATTATTACATTTTGTTTTTTTAAATGATTCACCCATGTCAACTCTATATTGCCGCTTCCACGTATTTTGAGAAAACTGGTCCAGTCTGAAATAAAAATATTCCAGATTCTGCGTCGATCTACACTATTGCTGTCAAAATCTATGATCACTTTCAGGGTTCTACTGAGCGGTTGGAAATTCGCAAGTAGCTTATTCTTGGATAAGTTCATGTTTTGAAAAATCTGATCTTCACAATTCGTATGGATTATGCCAAAATATTGAAAGATATCATTCTTGAAACTGGAGAAATGTTTTGGAACGCAGTGGTGCTAATTTTTTAGTCATTATTACCAATTTTGAAAAATCTAAAAAATTTCAAAAGTTTCAGGCTATTATTTGAAATTTTCCCTACGTTCTGAAATATCTCCCCAGTTTCAGAAACGATGTCTTTCCAATATTTTGGCATAATTAATGTAAAATATCTGATAATAAAACATTTTCAAAACACAAATTAATTCAAAAAGAAGCAATTTGCAAATTTTTAACTGCTCACAGTATAGAACCCTAAAAGAGATCTTGGATTTTGACGGCAATAGCACAGATCGACGCAGAATCTCAAATACTGTTATTAGCGACTGAACACGATTTTTTTGAAAACATGAGTTGACTTTGTTAAAAGAAAGTGATGAGGTGCATATTAGCGATTACCCACTGCTAATCTGACAAGGCTGCTGGGTATAATGCAAAATTGTACCTTGAATACAAGGGGCTTTTTTTAGTCGTAAAAAAGCATCGCGTTGATGTGTTTTGCCTCAGAGACAAAGGAGACCCAGATCCGAGAAATATTCTCAGAAAAAAAGCTTGGGAGTTGGAATGAAAATCTTGATTTTTTTTGGCTTATTATTGGATCTCTATCAATGTGTATTTTTTCAAGTAAAGAACAACAAGAATGATCTGCATTGGATTTCGCTACTTGATGCTTTTGAGGAATTTCTTTGCACGCACAGTTGTAATGGACTGCTTATTGAATGTATCCTTTACTCAAATCACTGTAAATTCATTCTCTATTTAACTTTGCCATCTATTTCTTTCTTGATTTTGCTTATAGCTGAGTGATTGTTGTACATACGAGTATCAATCAGTTGATTCGACTTTCAGATTACTTTTTCTCGCTTAACGCTGTATTTAGTGGATGGTATACACAAATTTTTTTCGTTTTTTTGCTGCTTATTCTAAACTTGAATTTTCATGAATCGCTTATAGGATTCAAGACTTGAAGAGTAAGCAAGTATAATTTACTCATTAGGGATAAGCTCGTAAATTTACGATTTCACTTTTCAGGCCAAAAACAACTTCATTGACACCACCATTTTTGAAAATTTTCTAAATGAATCTTGCATACTCAAGCCCAAGACTAAAATTTGCACTTTTTTGATGGGGTTTGCATTGAAAAAAGCGAAGAGCGTGAAAACTCACTCCAGTTTCCATTCCCGCCGTTCTTTCAAATTGAACGCTTCTCAATGAAGAATTTTTTTTTCACTTTCTTCGCTGAGGTGCGTTTGAGAGTACAAACGTTCAATTTGAAAGAGCAGTAGTGGGAGCGAGTTTCCTTTTTTTTCTTATTACTTATCAGTCATCACAAAAACCATATAAAACGTGGATTTTGATCTTACGTACGATTCGTGTTGAAAATTTCGGAAATGATGCGTGTTAATAAAGCCAATTTTTCGACAAAAATCGTAAATTCATCAGCTAGAAACAAGAAAGTACGCCCTTATAAATCGTAAAATTGCGTCTTGATAATTAAAAAAGCTTAAACAATTTTACTTGATCAAGTTTTGATGAATATTTTCGATTCATACTCGATTTTTGAATATTTTAGAACACCACGAGTAATTTTTTGGTGCCTGCGGTTGACACTTAGCCGAGGCCATTGGTGAGAATTGACCCAAGATTAAGGTCCATGCGATGTTATTTCGGTTCTTCCAGAAAGAAAATTGTGCCGAATACGTACAACTGGAAACAATTTCAGGGTACCTACTCGTACTACTGTCTCAAAGTCGAATTGTTTGCAAAAAGCGTGAAGTGAACGTTATGTTTGACTATAAGTCAAAATTATTTAGAAAAATATGATTTACGATTACTTCCAAAGTATAACTTTTATCAAACGTTTGTTTATTTTTTTTTTCAACTTTTCGATAATTTTATGCAGTTTTATTGACTTTTATCACATTTGTTCGATTTTAATAACAATTTTCGTATGATTTTGAAACATTTTCTGTACTTTTTATCACTTGATTTGAAATAAAATTTTCAGATTTTTTGATGTCTTAATGATTGGACCATATGGCCTGCGCCCTTTCTTAGGCTCAAAATACCCCAAAAAGTCATGCTGGTACGATTTTTTTCAGTATTTTCCCCCCCTGTTGAGCACCCCAAAATCTATCATGAAATTTTTCCAGCTAAAAAAAAATTCATGCGTAAAGAGGGTTAACAAGGTGATATCTTTTCAAACAAATTGTTTACCTACGTTATAGATTGATTCATTTTTCGGCGAATTGTTCGAGAGATTATCAATTCATTAAAGGGAACCATTCTTGAACAAATTGAATATTTTTTTGAAAGTACCATTCGCGTACGATTTGATTCATTTTTAGCGAATCATTCGTGAACGAATTGATCAATTCGATAATTCATGATTCAATTCGTTCACGAACGACTCACTTGTACGAATCAATTAGTTCGCGAATGATTCACTCATACGAATCAATTCGTTCGCGAACGAGTCTATTCATCTTTTGTACAAATCAATTCGTTCGCGAACGAGTCACTTGTACGAATCAATTCGTTCGCGAACGAGTCTTTTGTACGAATCAAATCAACTCGTTCGCGAATGATTCAACTACATAATTTATAAATCAAACAATTTGTCCATTCGATTCGTATCGCTTGAAAACAGGTCCATTCCTACATAATATGTAGGAATAAGAAATACCTACCTACATTTTGTGGACAGTGAATTTTTTGATGAAAAGTCGGCATCGCTGATTGCAAAAAGAATTTTGCTTTTTGCTTACCGTTTATTGTTTGTATTATTACATCCATGTATAAGTGTATTGGTTGTTTTAATTTTTTTTTTTATTCAAACGTTCAGTTTGAACTTTAGTTTTTTGACATGATGCGCTTTGTTCTACTTTCTTTGATGAAGCAGTAATGGAAGATATGTTTAATTTTATCCCGCAATGAAATTTGAATTGGAGAAAAAAAATATGTAAAATTAAAAGTACATCGATCACTAACGAGAATAACAGCAGGTTATGTTCAGAATCACGTTTCCAACTAGTCTGTAAAGTTATGATTTCTACGAGTAAATCGAGGGGCAAACACACTTCTTTCAACACTAGAGCGATCAACGAACCTCAGTTGAGAAAATAGGTAGCCTTTCGAATCGGTTACGTCGAAATTCATCCAAAACCCCAACAAACACCGTCGTACGCAGCAGATACTACACTTACAACACCAAAATTCGATGTTTTTTCTCTCCTTTTCGCAATAAATAATAACTGCGCGAAAACTTGGCTCTGATTTATTAAAAAAATTTGTTTAAAAAACTCGCTTGCGCCGCGTTAACGTTTCAGTCTTAGTAAAAAATACTGCTTTCAGAGAACATTTCGCTGTTCTTGCCTTTTTTTTTCCCTCCACAGTAGGAAAACTGATACTCGACCTTTTTCATTTTTTTCGACCTATCAAATCACCGGATGTAAATCTTCCCCAACGATATGTGACCGATATCTGTCAAAACAACTAGGACAAAATTTCGTTTACTAAAGAGGAAAAACTCGGAACGTCGATGAGGAAATTCTGGACGACGACGAGTATATATTAAGGATTGCATCGAAAAACGCGAATATGTTGAAAACTGAACCCCGATGATAAATAGATATTACATGCAAATAAAACAAGCCCCCGCTTACTTCGCTGCGTGTAATGCCAAAACATCGCCTCGAACCATGATTTTAAATTGCGCTCTATAAGCTGCTAATGGGAGGAATAAAGACTTTCGCCAATCTTTTACGCTTCCCCGATTACCACCGACCGTCGACCGGGGCTGGGGACTGTGCTCTTCGGTCTCGCGTCATTACTGTGCCTCTCTCGTATCCCTGCTCGGAACTGTTAACGCAACCCTATATACTGACACCCTAATTTGATTTACTCGATTGATGAGCTAGGCAAGCAGTGCTTCTCATTTAGACGAACTTAACACCGAACGAATACAGCCAACTATACTCTAGGTATACTCGTAAGAGTGAGTGGAAGGTGAACACGTCCAACTCGGACGTCAAATAAAACCGAAGGTTTCATTTTTCAACCAACGATTTCGATATTTTAGATTATTGCATTGCAACTGATGAGCTCGATTTATCATCGAGTTCAGTTTTTAATGTAATTTTTTCGACTGTATGGATCAACACGCGGAAACAATCTAACGATGCGATCTGAAATAACCAACTTTGCCCCTGCCAATCACGAAAAAAAAATTAATATACTTTTTGGAAGAATCGCATCTTTCGAAATATATCAACCTTATGATTCACGAATTCCGCCATTAATAGAAAATTATCACCAGACAAATTCTCAACTGGTTCCAAACAATTGGGCTCAGAATGATGAATACAAATCGCATGAACCCATTAGATGAAGGCTAAATTATTTTTGAAAAAAAAAACACAAAACAATGGAAGTTTGAATAACATTGTATCTACATAATAAGGCACACTCGATGACAGCCAAATTTTGCTCGTGACTTTTACTTACTTATTTAGTTGATTTTGGCACAATTTTTCAAAATCCTCTGCAGTGTAAATAGAGACATTTTTGAAACCCCTCATGAGTTTGGATCGGTATCCTTAAGAACTGATTTTAAAAACCTGTTTTTAAATTAGTGAAAGAGGTTACGGAGTACAATTAATTTGAGTCTGCAGGGCAGACAAAAAATTTATTCAAGACATTCTTAAGGAATTTTTCTAAAGCTGTGTATTCATGAATCCGCATCGAGGCTCCGAGTGACTCGAACCTGTCCGAATTCGAATTCGAAGATCAAAAATAGGATGCTAATTCAATCATACTCAACTACATTAGTTTTCCACCTCAGTTGGGTCAGATATTGATACTGTTCATAATCCAAATTGAAATTTTTCAAAATTCGCGACCAAAGATTTTTCCTTCATATATTGTGTCAAAAATTATTGTTTGTAAAGTAAGGTGCCATAGTGCATTTTTCGATTTTTGGTGCATTTATAAAAATCAAAGGACCGAAAATTCAAAAAAATTCAAATTTCATCAAATTAACCTAGAAAGCTTAAATTTGATAGGTAAGTAGCAAGTATATACAATGTTTTCGACGCTACGAATCGATTGCAAATGATTTCAAACCGTATAAAGCAGTTCATGGAGCCTGCAGCAGATTTTTAAAAATAGTAATTTTGACCAAATTTCACCTAAAAAATTCCAAAGCTAAAATCACTCCATGGGTACCCTAATTTTAACTTGCTGAGTCAACTGGATTACATTTCTCCAACAATCGCAATAAAATCTGTCTAAATTGACTTAAGCATGTATGATCGCGACAGGTGTTTGTCATTAACCCATCTTGACCGATTACACGCTGTTTTTTCTAATTCGGTTTGTGCCATTTCAAAATAATATTAGATCAGCAATCTTCTGAAAAACTGTAATTTCCAATATGTCACTGGAGAGGCTCCAGAAAGACTTGAAACCATCTCCAGTCGACTCACTTTTCAACTTCATTATTCGTGAAATCTTGTAACAATGCCAACTCATAAAAATCTACTGGAAGCTCCAAAACTGCTTAGAACAGTTTGAAAGTACATATTTTGAATTTGGAGGGGAGGGGGTAGAAAAATAGCTATGCATGCATACTAAATTTTAGCTTTCTACGTTAATTTGGTAAAATATTGATTAATTCGAATTTTTGGCCCAAATTGGTTTAAATATCAATTTTTGCCAAGCCTCAGCATCCCAGACCAGATTAGCCAGCGAGTGGCAAAGACAGCTAGCTCGCGAATTGCGCAAGGAACAAAACGAGGTCATTGACCCGAAGCTGCGAAAATTGCAGGAGTTAAAAAACAAAACGCGGCGAAGACTCGATAACAAAGTGGAGAAAAAGATCGACAACAAGTGTATCGAGAGAGCGACTGGCAATAATGAAGATTACGAAAAGACCTTATGGTTAAAATAAAAAAGCGTACAAAAAGGTATTTAGTAAGCAATTTTCATCAGTTTTTGATAATTTTTAAGTTTTTTTGCACATGTTTATTTTGATGATGTTATAACGACGTTCTACGCATTCCTGAAAAAAATTTCGCCAAATTTTGATTTTTCATCAGTCCTTGATAGTTTTGAATGATTTTAATGTATTTTTGAAATTCTTCGACAATACGTCATTTTAACGTGTTTGAACGACGATGTTTGATGCAATTTTATGTAGAATTTGTAATGAAATTTCATAAATTTTTGAAAATTTGAAATGATTTTAATGCTTTTTAAAGTGTTTCTTAGGCACTTCATTTTCAACATATGTTTTTATGACATTTTCTACAATTTTTCAATTTTACTGAAATTTCATCATTTTTTGGTCATTTAAAACGTTTTGAATACCTACCTAAGTATTTTTTTTTTTCAACACGCTTCAATGAAATTTGGAGCAGTTTTCACTGAATATTGCTGAATTTTTCTAAAATTTCACAGGATATTTATAATTTTCAATCATTTCACAGAATAGCTTAAAAGTATTCTTACTTTAAATGTTTTAATGATGTTTCATGCAATTTTTTGTAAATTTTGTCAATTTTATTGAATGTTTGTCAGTTTTTAGTAATTTTAAACAATTTTTTAGCAGTATAAGTATTCTTAAGAAATTTTAACATGTTTCAATCAACGTTGTACCAATGCCATTCTTTTGCGATTTCGCCATATTATTTTGAATAAATTTTATCATTTTTCATTAACCAAATTACAAATTCAATAAGGAGGCTCGCTTTTCATGATGTCTTAACGACTTCAAACCCTCCCCCCCCCTCCGGGTATTTTTTCTATTTTCAACATGAAATGAAAAAATATGCCAGGAGAACTAACCTACAGAAAGAAAAAGCGGTGCTTCTAGCGACGAATTTAAGCTATGTACATATGCCACTTTTAACACGTTTCATTGACGTTTTATGGAATTTTCAATGAATTCGCGTCAAATTTTTCCAAAAGTTTAACAGTTTCAAGTAGGTAATTCTTACTGATTTTTCAACTTTTTAGGCATTTTAACTCTATTTTAATACGTTTTACGCCACTTTTGCAACGAATTCTTCCAAATTTTGTCTTTTTTAAAAATATTTTCGAATGATTTTAGCCTTTTCAAAGTATTTTTAATGTCATTTTTAACATGTTTCAATTTAATGTCGTTGAAATTCTATTATTCATTCCAGTTAAAATTACGCGTATTCAACAATGTTATCCATCAAAATATTCCGTATCCTCCAATCAATTCCGGAAAAACTAGTGTCTTTGTTCGCTCTCAAATTTCAAATAAGTAGTTATTTTCCGTACAGCAAAAATCCTTAAAAAAGAAACAAATACAATCAATACAATAAAAGAGGATTCGACAATGCAGAAAGAAGGGGCACAACAGCTTAGAAAAGGAGAGGGAGCGTCATAAAACAAACCTAATGAGTTTATCCAACTCTTTCAAACTGCCTCTCAATAATTACTACTTGACTTCTCCATTATTTATTCATTTTTTTCATTTTATGAAGTAGGTAATTTTTTTCAAGTTCAACTTTTAAATCAAGGAAAAAACTATCAAAAAATTGGACCGGTATTAATCACAAGTTTGGCACATACTGCAAAAATACCATCAGAAACCAAAAAAATAAAAATTTTTGCAGCTGGTAAAGCATTGATTTGTCGGATTTTTGGCCCAAATTGGTTCAAATATCAATTTTTGCCCAGCCTCAGCATCCCAGACCAGATTAGCCAGAGTCGAGCGTGGCAAGGACAGCTGGCTCGCAAACTGCGTAAAGAACAAAACGAGGTCACTGACTGGAAATCGACCAAGAGCTGCAGTTACCAAATAACAAAAAGTAATTAGTAAGTAAGCAATTTTCATCAGTTTTTGATAATTGTAATTTCATCATTTTTTGTTTGTTTGGTGGTTTCAAATGATTTTAGCGTTTTCAAAGTATTTTTAATATCATTTTCGACATGTTTTAATTGAATATCGTTGAAATCCCATCATTCATTCCAGTTAAAATCACGCAGTAGGTAATTAATATTGAATTTTTATATTATAGTGCCTTTGTTCGCTCTCCAATTTTAAGTAAGTAGTTATTTTCCGTACAACAGATGAATCCTTTGAAAAGAAAAAAATACAATCAATAATAGATAAAATAAAAGAGGATTTGACAATGCAGAAAGATGGGACACAACAGCTTCGAAAAGGAGAGGGAGCGTCATAAAACAAACCTAATGAGTTTATCCAACTCTTTCAAACTGCTTCTCCTCCTCATAGTTTACCATGTTGGTGTCCCAATGAAAACCAGAGATGGTTGATCCACCAAAAAAATTTTCCAAAAAAGAATTAGTCACCCCGCCCTCTGACAGAAACATGAACGTTGGGTTAGCTGCAAGCAGCACAAACTTCATGAAGGAAATCAGAATGATATAAGTACACAATACTATGTTGAATTTTTATAACATGAAAATGATGTTTTTAAAACAATATTTTATAAACATTGGCGAAATCCACCCAGAAAAACACCTCCCGCTTCACCAACTACTCAGTACTCATCCTTGGTTAATTTACTTTTACTATCGGTATTACGATCTTCTACAAACTTACAGTATGATCTATCAACAAGTATGCTTTCGTTCAAGGTCTCATCTTCCTAGAACAATCTTCGTTCTTTTTCAGTATTGTCAACCTCCATTCGAGTGGGAGACTGTTGTACCAGGAAGTGGTTTCAAGTCGTTCTGGATCCACCAGCGACATTTCGAAAATTCCATTTCTTCAACAATCGTAACAAAATTGTCTAAATTGACTTTAGCATATACTTAGGTGCTTGTCATTTACCCACTTGACCGATTACACGCTGTTTTTTCCAATTCGGTTTTTGCCATTTCAAAATCATATTTTCTGATCAGCAATTTTTCTGGGAAACTGGAATTTACAAAATGGTCACTGGAGGTTCCAGAAAGACCTGAAATAATCTCCAGTCGACTCTGCATGTTGAAATTAGGATATAGAATAAATTTTAGCTTTTCAACTTCATTATGGTAAAATCTTGTATGAATGTCAACTCATATAAATCTACCGGAAGCTCCAGAACTGCTTGAAACAGTTCGAAACGGTTTTGAATCGTGAGGGAGTGGAGTCGAAAATCGGCTACACAATGACATACTAAATTTTGGCTTTGTACATATGTACGTTAATATGGTAAAATAGGAATTGGTATAGTCACCTTATTTTTTTAACAATGAAAGTATTTCTATTTAGTAAGCAATTTCCATCAGTTTTTGATAATTTGTGATTTTTTTTGCACATGTTTTGAAAACATTTTACTATGCAAATGTTTGCTAAACTCCGCTAAAATTTCATCGATGTTTGGTAATTTAAAATATACCAATGCTGAAAATTTCATCAGTTTTTGGAAATTTTTGATACCTATAATACTTTTTAAGTAGATACCTATTTTGATGCCATTTTGATAATGTTTTAACAACGTTCTACACGTTTTTGAAAAAAAAAAAAAATCGCCAAATTTTGATTTATCATCGTAGTTTAGAATGATTTCAATGCATTTTTGAAATTCTTCGACGATACGTCATTTCAACTTGCTTGAACGACGACATTTAATGCAATTTCATGTAGAATTTGATGAAATTTCATAAATTTTTGAACATTTGAAATGATTCCAATGCTTTTAAAAGTGTTTCTTAGGAACTTCATTTTCGACATGTTTTCATAACATTTTCTGCATTTTCCACCTATTCGGGTTTTCCGTTAGTTTTTGTCAATTTAAAATGTTTCAAGTAAGTACTTTTGATTTTTATTCAACCCACTTTAATGAAATTTCGAGCAGTTTTCACTGCTGAATTTTTCTAAAATTTCACAGGATATTTATAATTTTTAATCATTTTACTAAATACTGTAAAAGTATTCTTACGTCCGTTTCAAAATGTTTTACTTAATGACGTTTCATGCAATTTTTGATAAATTTTGTCAATTTTTTTGAACGTTTTATCTGCAGTTTTTTGCGATTTTTAACAATTTTTTAGCATTCAAGTATTCTTATGAAATTTCAACATGCTTCATTCAACGTTCTACCAATGTCATTCCTTGGCGAATTTCACCACATTATTATGATGAGATTTTATCATTTTTCATTAAATAAATTACAAATTCAATAAGAAGGCTCGCTTTTCACGATGCCTAACAACATCAACCCCCCCCCCCTTCAACCATCCGTATTTTCTCCATTTTTGACGTCGTCGTCGTTGTGGTCGCAGCTCCTTTGCAGGAGATAGCGTACATATGATTCTATCTGTCTATATCAATCGGTTTCTAGCGTATTCCATAGTTTCTTTCAGGGTTTACATGAAATGAAAAAAGATGCCAGGAGAACCAACTTATAGAAGTAAAAGCGGTGCTTCTAACGACGAATTGAAGCTACATATGTCATTTTTAGCACGTTTTATTGGCGTTTTATGGAATTTTCGATGAATTTTGTCAAGTTTTTCAAAAGTTGACCAGTTTTAAGAAGGTAATTCTTACTGATTTTCAAACTTTTTAGGCATTTTAACTTCATTTTAGCACGCTTAACTTCTGTAATGAATTCTTCCAATTTTTTTTTTTGTGGTTTCAAATGATTTTAGCGTTTTCAAAGATTTTCAATGTCATTTTTGACATGTTTCAATTAAATGTCGTTGAAATTCCATTATTCATTCCAGTATCTAGCATTGCATGATAACTAAGTGTCTTTGTTCGCTCTTAAATTTAAGTAAGTAGTTATTTTCCGTACAGCAGAAATGCTTAAAAAAGAAAAAAAAACAATCAATACAATAAAAGACGATTTTACATTATTTCCATTTATTTATTGTTTTTATTTCATTTTATAAAGTAGGTAATTTTTTTTCAAGTTTTACTTTCAAATCAAGGAAAAAACAAACTAGTTGCCGAGAGTTGTTCACTCATCGATCAAAGATACAAAAGTTCTCATCACCCAACCCTTCAATTCCGTAGCCTCTGAAGTAAAAGTAATGTAGTTATTCCAGAGGCGTAGCCAAGGGAGGGGGGTTTGAGGTGTAGATCTCCGCCCCCTTGGCTCAGGAAAAAAACTTTAGTTCCCCAACTTGGTGTCCCAATGAACAACCAGAGATGGTTGATGAATTATGTATTTTTTTTTTATCAAGTAAGTAAGTATTTTTTTTACAAGTTTTACTTTCAAATCAAGGAAAACCCGAACTGGTTGCAGAGAGTTCATCGCTCATCGATCAAAGATACAAAAATTGTCATCAGCCAACCCTTTTCATATCATTTCAATAACAAAGCCAGCTGCGCACGTCGATAGGTACTTCATCCTCAACATGTTTTCATGACATTTTATACAATTTTCAATTTTATCGTCAAGTTTTTCCAAAAGTTTACCAGGTTTCAGGTAATTATTACTGATTTTGAAACTACTTAAGCATTGTAACTCTATTTTAACACGTTTTACGCAATGTCTGTAATGATTTTATCGTTTTCAAACATTTTTAATGCCATTTTTGAAATTTTTCCATTACATGTCGTTGAAATTCTTTCATTCATTCCAGTTAAAATTACACGAATTCAACAATATTATCCATCAAAATATTCCGTACCCTCTCAAGAAAAAGTAATGTATTCTAGAAGAGTAGCCAACGGGGAGGGGGTTTGGGGGTATCGACTCCCACCCATTTGGCTCTGAGAAAAACTGAACTTGCAGGAACAGATTTTCATTTTGAAAGATTGTGCTTAAATCGACAGAGAAATTCACAAAGATATTAAAATAATCAATGTTTAAAAATGCTGAATTTCATTTCGAACTTTTTAAATACATTTTCATACATACTAAGAAATTTTTTCAGAACTGCGAATATAAGTAGCAACGTCTGAAATTACAAACCAGTATTTGTGTTCGCTCTTAAATTTAAGTAAGTAGTTATTTTCCATACAACAGAAATCCTTAAAAAATGAATAAATTCAATTAATACAATAAAACAGGATTTGAAAAATGCAGAAAGAAAGGGCACAACAGCTTTGAATAGGAGAGGGGGCGCGCGCGGGGCGTGATGAAACAATCCTAATGAGTTTATCTAACTCTTTCAAACTGCCTCCCCTCCTCATAGTTCACCAAGTTGGTGTTCCCAGTGAACAAGCAGAGATAATTGATGATCACTTTCGAAAACACTACATCACTGATATGTGTTTCCAAAATGCCTATGTCAAAGTTTTTGTTTTCAAATGATAAAAAAAAAAAAAACGAACTAGTTACCGAGAGTGAATCACTCGTCGATCAAAGATTATACAAAAATTCTCATCAGCCAACCCTTCATAATATCATTTCAATACAGGGTGTCTACTCATTTCTGGAAATGATTTTCCCTGACTTTTCCAGGTTTTCCAGACCAATTTTTCCTTTTTTCCAGTCATTTTTTTTATTTTTCTATGCTTATTCCACACTTTAATTAAAGAGGAATTTTTAGGGGTGGGGGGGTGTAATTTTATTTTATAAGCTTCTCTTCGGACTGGATACTTCTTCGGATACAAAAAACAGCTAAACATCGATTATCAACTTTTTAAATTAAAAATAAATGAATAAATAAATACATAAATAAAACATGCATCAATTTTGCCCAATTTATACAATATTCATATGACTTGAGTAAGTATAAAAAATTTTCTTTTGTTTTTTGGATTTTTGGAGACCTGAAAATATGAAATTTATTCATTTTAAAAGGAGAAACAAATTGGCCTGAGCGAAGCGACGGCTAAAACTCTTGAAAATTTTCTTTTCGAGATCCCTAAAAACGAGGTTTTTTTAATGCAGAGTTTATTTTTTGATTTCTTAAATAATATTGGAATGATGTTTTTTTTTTGAAAGAAGTTACTTTGGAAAAAGAAAAGGGAACAGGCTCGAGCGAAAGCTTCTGAAAATTTGTGCTTCGAGACACATAAAAACGAGGGTTTTTCATGAGAGGACAAGTAGTTTTTTTTGGCTCTTAAAATTTTAGAATTTGAATGATGTTTTTTTCGAAGGAAGATTTTAACGAAGAAAACAGAACAGGTCCAAGCGAGGGCGAAAGCTCTTGTAAATTTGTATTTCGAGATGCATAAAAACGATGTTTTTTTTGTGAGAAGTTCATTTTTTAGTTTCAAAACTTGATTTTTACTATCTAGAAATGTCCATCTTGCCACAAGCCCGAGCGAAGCGAGGGCAAAAGCTTTTGAAAATATGTCTTTCGAGAAGTAAAAAATAACGTTTTTCTTTCATCACAAGTCCTTATTCAAAATTTGCAATTGATCGTTTTTTCAAAATTCCACGGATTTTGCGTGAAAATTGCGAAATTCCCTGACTTTGCCCTGACTTTTCCGGACCGACCAAATTCCCTGACTTTTCCAGGTTTTCCAGTCTTGTGGACACCCTGCAATAACAAGATCAGCTGCGCACGTCAATGTTTTATCAATAAGCAAATGCCTCAAACCTTAGCTATGGTTGGTATCTAGGTTCTTATTCTAAAAAGTTAGGTCAAATATAGTCTAGGAGAAAGACTACGATTGATACTTTTTAAAAAATGACCAAGGTAATGGTATGAATTTAAGTTTCATATCAGATAATTCATGTAAGTTAAGAATTTTTAACCTAAATTTTATCAAGTAAGTATTTTTTTCAAGTTTTTGTTTTTGAATAAATTAAAAAAAACGAACTAGTTACCAAGAGCGAATCACTCGTCGATCAAAGATATACAAAAATTCTCATCACCCAACCCTTCGTAATATCATTTCAATAACAAAATCAGCTGCGCATGTCGATGTTTTATTAAGAAGCAAAAGCCTCAACCCTGCAGCTATGGTCGGTATCTAGGTTCTTATTCTAAAAAGTTAGGTCAAATATAGTCTAGGAAAAAGACTGCAATTGATACTTTTTAAAAGATGACCAAGGTAATGGTATAAATTTAAGTTTCATATCAGATAATTCATGTAAGAATTTTTTAAAACTAAATTTCGATCAAAGATATACAAAAATTCTCATCACCCAACCCTTCGTAATATCATTTCAATAACAAAATCAGCTGCGCTCGTCGACGTTTTATTAATAAAAATAAACAATACATCAACCTTCCTCACAATATTCATAGCATATAACCCGACAATGAATGGAAAAAATAAACTATCTCGGGCTGTTTTATTTATTTATACAGTATCAACACAATCAATTCATCGTGGTAAAAGGTAAACGCCAATGCCAAACAATCAAAGTGCATTGAAAAAAACAACAACAACAACGATGCCGAGATGAAAGATACCATCAACGTGCAATTTGATAGGCATCATCTTCATCATCATCTCGAACATGCATGAATATCTTCAAATCATCCCGATCCGATATTATCCTAAGGGTACAAACGTACTATAATATATAAGATGATTAACTTACATATATCTAGCAACCTTTTCCATGTACCTAGACTATAGATACACGAACGAGAGAGACGAAATCACTCTGAACAGTATTGTTGTCTTAAATAGGTCTATCAAAAAATACACACAATGCACACGACAATGGATAAAATAACGAGAAAAAATACACCTCATAATACAACATATCGTATCGTTGCACCAATTCTCCAGCGACCAGAAAAGGCTTATTTTATTACTCGGACCAAAAATCCACTTAATCACCCTTTGATCGTGTATTTTTTCCTCCCCCTCCCCTCTCCCCTTTCTTCTGCCCATTAGGCTAACGACGATGTTGGCAAATTCAGCGATAATTGTATACTTTAGGGGCCAGCTTTTAAGTTATTTGTTTAAATTATTCATTTAAATGGCATTTTAAAAGTTTCATCGTGCTGGAGTTAATGTGGCGTGGTTTACGACTCCGATAAAAATATTCTTTTTATATGAGGAGAAAAATACTAAAAAAAAAAAAAAAAAAAAAAAGAAAGAAAGAAAGGGAGTCGTCTAAGTACTTTGGTAATTTACATATTTTTTCATCTTTTCTTTTGACGTTGAACCAACACGCCGAATCGAATTAATGACTGTCGTTAAATAACTTGTCACTGCGCACAGAGTTTTTAATACCTTTCTATAGGATTAAAATATTTCATCGGAATGACTTTCGTTAGGTATGGATTTAAACTTTTAAAACCTGACAAAAAATTCGGAGGAGAAATTCGTTTGGTTCAGCAGATCAAACCATAAGGATAGCTCAGGTCTTGGGAGATAATTACTGGCTCTTTGGGTATATTCAGAATCCATATAGAGAGAAGAGAAAAGTCGACTACATAGATCGCGACAAACACCTAATTACACGTGGTCCGAACCACGCTGCTAATTGTTTTACATCAACTCGGGTGGCCTTTATCATCTCGTCGGTCGGAAGACGCTTTGTGATAAAAGACCACAAGAAAACCGCTTCTTGCTTCCACCTTTCAGTCAAATATGCACCAGCGGCGGTGGCAGTGGCAGTAGCAAGAAGCGAACCATTGAGCCCCGCGCTTATAAAGAAGAAGGCAACCAAGAGCAAGACGTACACTGTATTATGTTTATCCTATTTGTCATGGAAGAAAGAGAGAATTAATTTAAATGTAGATGTCTTTACTTTGTGCGAGCGCTTGTTTATGGTAATCAAGCCGGTAATGTGTATAGCATAAGAAAAAGCGCAGGGAGTTAAACGCAGACAAAGCAAAAATAAATGCCATTTAGTCGTTCGAGACTGTGATGGCTCTTCTCTTCGGGAGGTTTTTGTTTTCAATTATAGGGTAAAAACTGACGTTGCTCTGGGTTTTTTTCCTTCCTCCTTAGTTTGCTGCTTTATCCGGTGGATGGTGTTAAAGATTAATTAACTGTAAGAAACAGAACTGGCGATAGAAGGGAACGTTTTTGAGGTGGAAAAAAGACAACATCGGGTGAAGAAATGTTCAAAGCTAAGAGTTCCCCTTGGAGCAATTTATCGCTTTTAACCGATGATTCGTGAGACGAATTAAAGGGTGAGCGGTCTAATGATCGTTGCATCAGATCGTAAAAACAAAACGAGTAAATGTCATCATCCGACGAGGCGACGATTACCAAAAACCGTATTCAAAAATAAAGACGAAGACGAAACGTGGATGAATACTACAAGGTATTTTTTGGAAAAGGAATTGAAATTTATGTACACGTATGGTACGAGTATATTGCATGTGATAATGAAAACCACTCTGTGGGCATAAATTAACGCTTGATTGGTCGTTAAATTACAAGGTGTCATTTGTCATGTGATTTTTTCAAGCAAATATTTATTGTAAGACGATTTAGGACAACTAACTAGCCAAGATGTAAATGTACCACACATGAAAAGAACTGAAAAAAAAAAAAAAAAACACATCGCAAGAAAGTTTCAGCATTTGCCTATTAGTTGCCTCGTTTTTGAATTTTTCTTATTCGACTATAGTAAACCAGTTTAACGCATATTAAAATTGATTTCTCTTTTTTCTTTAAGACAAAATTACAATCATACTCAAACCTACACGTTGAAAGTTGAAATTTGAAAAAATTTAATTTTTTCCAGGGGAAGGTAGATACCTACTATAAATTGTTCTCAGTTTTCTTCAGAAATACGCATACTCAAGTATTTTTTGTACCAATAAAAACAGAACTTTCTCATTCAATGACAAAAACTTTGAATTTTTATGTCAGCTATTCGCTGATTGCAAGATATGTAGTTTTTGCATTTTTTGCTTTCATCATATTGTTGATGGTTGCATTGGTTGCTAAGTTCACTTTCAAGTATCAACTTGAAGCTGATTTTCCATTTCTCATATTATGGGAATACATAATCAGAACGATTTACTCAACGGACAAATGAATTTTGCTAGGATTACAGCATACGGACAAACTATACGAGTAGCGAGTATCCTGCAAACACGCATCGATCGAATAGGAAGAGAAACAGAAGTATCATTGCACCAGTACCTAATGCGATATGAAGAAATGGGTGAAACAGTAGGTAGACGAAGTGAATAATATCGGATTACAAGTCATCAACTTTATTATTCCGGATCAAGAATAACATTCACGTAATTTTCCAACGAGTTCAACTAGAGGAGAGTGGGGCAAAAATACTATCACAGTTCACAGATACTCGTAAAAGCTATGCAGAACGATTTTCATCAGAAATTTTTGTGTTTCAATGTGTGGCAACACTATCTACACTCAAAGGCAGAAAATTAGCCCTCTTGCTTTAGATGCGACCGAGAAATCCCAGAAAAAGTGGAATGTTGATAGATTTTGAAAATTTTTTTGTGTATGATGAACTTTTAATTACCTACCAGAAGAAACAATAATATTGATTTCCGTATACATATTAAAACTGCTGATTTGAAATTATGGTTCGGTAAGGTAAAACTCCAGATATTTTGTTTTAGCGTAAATCCATCATAATTATTTTCTTCGAATACAAGATTTCTAGATCAAATTGATAGGGGCCAATGTACGGATTATTATGTGGGGCAAAAGTAATATCAATATTATCATATAACTACCACTAAGATATTCAGAGTGTCCGGGGAGTGGTGGTACAAACTTCAGTTTTGGATATGACCAGGTACGAGTGAAAAATAAACAAGTTGCCTATTTTGAAAATTGAAGGGGCAAAATACCTAATCCAAGAGCCAAAATCCAATTTTGATCGTGGGAGTCGGTAGTATGTACTTTGGAAAATGGACAAAATTACCTATTATGACTTTTTGTCTAACTTGCAAATTGAAGGAGCTACAAATGATTTTCAATTTTGAAAAATCACGATGAAAAAAATTAGTGTGGAAATGAATACTACGTCAATAAAAAATGAACAAATTTTGTTGTGATCATTTTTTTTCTTACTCTAAAATTGAAAAAGTTTTTGAAGCTCAACAATTTTTGAATTGATAGAATTTTTATTGAATTTACAATTTTCGAGTTTCAAAAACTTTTTAAATTTCAGAGTATAAGAAAAAAATGATCGTAACAAAATTTTTATTTTTTGACGTATGTATCTATGTAGTATGTATTCATTTCCGCATTTACACATTTTTTTCATCGTGATTTTTTGAAATTGAAAATCATCTGTAGACCCTTCAATTTACAAGCTAGGAAAAGATTATTAATTGATAGTGTTGTTCAGGATCCCCATGGTCAAAATTGGATTTTGGCTCTTGATATTAAAAAATATTTTGCCACATCTATTTCAAGGATAGGCCACTCCTTCATGTAACCTTTTGTCTTATGTTAGTCGTACCCAGTTCTATCCAAATCTGAAGTATAGACATCCACTCACCGGTTCAGAGCTGTATATCGAATCCGAGTTTCAACGCGTCGTCGAGCTGTTTATTCGCGACTATATCTCCGCTACGTTTGCTGGCAACAAACTCACCGAATTTAAAACCTGTCTAGTACCTCAAGAAAAACAGTTTCTAAAAATCAATTTAAAAACAAAAATACAGAATTTAAATGAACAATCCCAGCCACGTAAAAATTAGAATATTTTTTTCTTGTACAAAAATTCGCTGAAAAGAATACCAGCTTAATGGCGGCTGGTAATATTTTTTCAAGATCAATCTGTGTTTTGTGAGTTTTTTTTGTACATTAATCAAAATTACACTTTATTAGTTTGAAATTTTTAAAATTCTTTCACAAATGGAATCGGGTAAGTAGAAGAAATTGAAACCTTCATGAAGAAAAGTTTTAAAAGATTATGGACTTCCGAATAATTACGAGAGGAGTTCGAAATACCTAAGCAATATTTGAAGAATTGCTGATTGCAAGAGAGTTTTCGCATCAACTTTTTGCGTTAAATTTTTCGTTGAACTACTTTTGATGGCATAATTAACAACATGATTTTAAAAATATTATTTTTCCGATTTCTCAGTTCAACTTCTTGTTGACAGAAAGATGGTCTGATTTCCATTATTCCATAAAATGAAATTTAAAAAATATTACGACGATGAAAAAGCAATTACAATACATTTTTTTTCACGCTTCGCGCAAAAACTATAAAAACAAGCCATGAAAGAGTTGCAGGGATACAGAGTAAAAAGTCATAATTGTTAGTTTGGTCAGTTTTCAAAGAAGGTATTACCGACCCCATGTTCAGAATTGGATTTTGGCTCTTGAATTTCAAGAAATATTTTGCCCCTTCAATTTTGAAGATAGACCACACCTTCATATTAACCTTTTTTCTGAGTTGTACCCGGTCGTTATTCTAAAGCTGAAGTCTAAACATCCACTCACCGGACACCCTGTATACAAACTTGTTTCGAACATGAAACCCAAAACTGCCGAATCATGGAAGATTTAAGGAGGTTTATTTTTTTCTTGTACTAAAATGTGCTGAAAAGAATACCATTTACTGGTCCCTGGTAATATTTTTTTGGATCAATCGGTGTTTTGAAAGATTTTTTTTGCACATTAATCAGAATTACAATTAATTAGTTTAAATTTTTTTAAAATTCTTTCACAAATAAAATCGGTATATTACTTGTATGTAAGTAGAATTGAAACCTTCATAAAGAAACATTTTAAAAGATGGAACAATGGACCTCCAAATTATTGCCAGGAAAATTCGAGATGAGCAATATTTGAAGAAAGAAGAAATATATTTGATGACCTCCTGCTAGTAGTTTCACACACAAAATTGAAAACTGCCGAATCACGAAAGCTGTAAGTAGGTATATACTTTTCTTGTACAAAAATGCGCTGAAAAGAATACTTACAAACTTATCGGCGGCTGGTAATATACGTACTTTCAAGATCAATTGGTGTTTTGTGAATTTTTTATTTTGAACAATTGAACATCCATCAAAATTACACTTTACTTTAGCTTAAAATTTTTTAAATTGTTTCAGAAATGGAATCGGTATTTATGTAAGTAGAAGAAATTGAAACCTTCATGAAGATTACAAAAGATGGGAACATGAACCTCTGTATTATTGCGAGGATAATTCGAGATAAGCAATATTTGAAGAAAGAAGAAAATATTTCATGACCTGCTTTTTCAGGGAGCCCCCACTAGCGATGGCGGTGACTTTTTTTTTTTAGGAGTGGAGTGACTTCAACGTGGAAGATTTTCAGTATGCCTGCTCCCAAACGATCATTGTAAGTACTTCGTCTTCTGTATAACAGCTGTTGCAATTAGAATCCAATAGGAAATTAGTGTTTCATTTCTTTTAGGTGATCTTTGCAGGTCTAAAATATTTAATCACGAAATAACGAGATACCAAATCATCACATTTTGAATTAACCCCCTTCGTACATTTTTTTTCAGGTTGGGCTTCCTGTGTGTCTGTTTGAAAGGGTTGAAAGAAATCTTGTGTTGAGAAAAACAGAACGAGGAGGGATACAGAGTACGACAGAATACACAATTTGACTCTAATTTTATGTAAGAGACTGAAAAATATGACTAAATTATACGCTGTAAGCTGTAAGATAAGTGTTGGTAAGTAGTTTTTTTTTTTTTTTTTTTTTAGGTACATAAATTAAAATTAAAAGAAATTGAAACCTTCATGAAGAATAATTCCCAATTATGGGAACAAAAGGACTCAGAAGGCAGAGCTAAGATCATCCTACCCCAAATGTCAATGGATCCAATCAATTACCAAATCATGAGCAGAGGAGAAAATTGAAGAACGGGAATGGAATCCTAATGGTCATGTTGATTTCCACAGAAGTTGAAAACCTATTAAGTATTTTGATTGATACGATGCTTTCTCCACTGTTCGAGCAATTTAAATTGTAGAACCTCTTCAATTTGCAGGTAGTTCTTTAGATTGAAGTTTGAAAACTACAATTCGGAAATAAGAAAAACGAATTTCAATAGACTTTTTTATTCTATTTTCTGCAAACCATGGATGGAATTTTGAATATGGAATCACCGAATTTTCATCAATATAAAGTACGATATTATCGCGTATCAAGGACATAGTGAATAAATAAACACGTGTTAAACTTCTGAAGTAAGTACTTCATATTTAATTTCGCTTGGTACTGGATAAGATAATGTGTGATTGTGATAGGCAAAAATACACATCTGAACCGGCAGACGCCGTTTTTTGCGACAACGGCAAAAAATGATTAAAGGATACCCACATAGGCCCCAAATAAAGTTAATTGTGCTAAAATTGATTTTTAGCCGTTCTACAACAATTTCAAGTTTCTGGAGAGATGATAAAAAATCGCTGGAGGCTCCAGAATGACTGGAATTAAGGGTTTACGAATTTCGATAGTCGTAAATGAGTTAGGGACGCATTCCGAACCACTTCCCGAGAAATGTCTATTTTTGGTAAGGTAATTGATAATTTTTCGGTTTTTTCAATTTTCAAAAATTCACCAAAAATCGAGAAATCAACTTTAGCATTTGAAATTTTGGATTTGGAGTCCGGAAGTGGTCCCCTTTCGATCTAGCTTTGATTCGTTTATTTTCGTTTCTGTCGGTTCAGGTAGTTCCCTTGTAAGTATTGTGAAAAAATGGGGATCAGAATGACTCAATTGGATAAAAACAATTAATACCATCAAATATTTCGATCGAAGCATTAATTAATTATCCTTGATCTTATGACACCTACCTAGCTTACCAAGTTATGTCACAGACGAACCGTTAGTTGATTTAATAAATAGGTAAGTAATTAATTTTGACGAGAAGGTTTTCTTTGAAGAAATATCACGCAATTCGTTGAAAGAAAAACACTATCACACCTACACTTAAACTTTTTAATATTGAAATAACTCTAATATTAAATAGATACGAGCAGCTAGCGAATTTTTTAATAACATAGTGTAACGAGAAGTACCTTCTATCTTATCACATTGTCACCCAGTTGAATGTTTTTAAAATGTTGAATGTGTGAGAAAGATTTCCTACATATTGTGGCGCTGAGTGAATATGCATATTATAATTATGCGATACATAAATAAAGGAACTAATAACGTGGTGACATTAGCGTTTTTATAATAATGAATAGGTTTCACTTTGTAGTTTACGGTATTACATCATTTTACACGCTTCGTTAACCGTTTAAATGATGCCGTTTTATTTACTAACAATATGTCAAAGGGTTAAAATTACTCGTACGAATGATACCTAGAATATGTATAGGTATTCAGGCACTCGTTACTCGAACTCTTATATAGAGATAGCAATCACTTATCTTTGGATCATCTGCAGACTATCATACGTAGCATGATAACCTTGTCCGACGTGATTTTAGGGATTTCCTAGAAACTCGGGAAAAATCACGCATCCGTGACCGCATCTTCGCATCTTTATTTCCGCGTGGATGTTTAAACGTCTTCCTTCATTCAAGGTTGCAGTAGGTTCATTTCTGCATCGTTAATTTATACCTAATAATACATTAAACTGGGTTATTAAAAATCCCGACGCGGATCTGAAATATAAGCTGGGTACATGCGTATTGTATTGTTTCAATAGATAGGTATAAAAGGTGATTGGCTGAGACCTGAGATGAAGTTTTGATTTTTGAAAATGTGGTACTGTACTCAGTGACCTGCAACGCAGATCTCATTGAAAAATTACATCCACCTTCAACACGTTTGTCTGTTTGCTTTAGGTATCTACCTAGCTAGTTGCCAAATAAAGAAATTATCAATATTATGTTGTAAAAATACAACGACCGTTTAATAATAATGTCATTTAATATTTGGTCTATACCATTTAGATACATATAACAATACCTACGTACCTACCTATAGTTTCAACTCATAGGTCTTTGGTTCAATTATAGTGTTTCGGATCGTTGGCCTCAAATTAAGCATTGCTAACAGTTGATATTGATAACACATTTGTAGATGTGGTAATCTTCATATTTTTGCACGTTTACACTACTTATAGAAAATGTACCAATGTTGAGTTCGAGCAACTTGTACGATCATAATTGTACAATTATGATTTGAAACAAAAATACGAAATATAAAATTATAATTAAAAACTGAAATAAGTATGGGGTAATATTCGATGGAATTAGTTTTACTTTTCAAAATATAAAATTATGAACACGAACTGGACTTGTGTAAAGGAGAATAAAAAAGATGGATTTCTATCACTTATCAGTGATCAGAGATCAGATCACTCCCGATTTCTGATTACAAATTTTCAGTGCTGTATCTGCTAGCCGCTAGGCAATTAATTGAAACTTCAAGTTTCAAACTTGAAAGTTTTTTCCCTTGCTTTAACATTTCATTTATCCATCCACGACGTGCTTTAACATTTCATTTATCCATCCACGCTCAACGTCCAAAGTAAAGTTCAAACTTCAAAATCCAAACCAAAGGCTTTCACCATCACCATCACCAGATCACCAAATCATCAATTTTTTGGAGAGTTTTGGTCATCGATGAGTTAATGTGCCAACTCATAATATTGGATGGATGCATTCGCAAAGTATTTTTAATGAATGGAATATGGAGGATTTGTTTGATTTTCCAAAATGTTCAATTTTTTTAAATTCAGTGTTCTGACAAATTTCTTATGATTTTTTTTTTGTGGGGGCACACAGTGCCTCCAAAGTGAATTTCAAAAATACATATCAAAAATTTGTCATAAAAATATATAGAAATGAAATATGGGATGGGGGGAGGGGAAATGAAATTTTACAAAATAAGCTTTTTAAAGCAATTTTGTAAAAAACAGGACATGCTAATTACTTCGGAAAATTTTAAAACAAAAAGAGGAATTTTTAGGCTGGCAAGACAAAAATTATTGCTTTTTGGATGTTTTGGCAAACAAAATACAAGTCTCTTAGCAATGTTGGCAAAAATTACGAATTACGACCATTTCACCCCTTCATCAAAAAACTACTTCCTGAGAATTTTGACGAAAGAAGATTTCAAATTTTCATTGATTCGCCAAAAATTGACACTAAGACAATTTTGTCAAAAAACGAGAATTTTTTGACAATTTTGGCGAACACAGGATTTTTTTTGACCAACCTTGACCAGAACAGGAATGTTTGACCATTAGGCCAAAAATCAACACTTTTTGACAATTTTTTCAAAAAAATGACACTTTTCAACTTAGGCAAATTTGGAAACAAAAGAACAGAACCTTGAACCTTATACGCACTGGAATGAGATTATTTAGAGCGATTCTCCTTTCAATCATCCATCCTAATCAAGCAAGCTTCAAATTTTTGGGAAAATTTGAAAAAAAAACACTTATGGAAAAATCCAGACGATCTGACAAGAAAAATTTAAAACTGATCTGAGAACGTTTCGTAAAAAAAATCAAATTTTGATTTGTACGCTGTTTTCGAGTCCCCTCCCCCCTTCAAATTGCTAAAAAAGAGTCTTCTCTGCAACTTCAATATAGAGAAAGTAAGATTTTTTTTTGCAATTTTGGCCAAAAGTAGTAGGTAAGACTTTTAGAAAAATTATGATGAGAAAAAAAGTTCTTTTTGAGGATTTTGGTTACAAACAAATAAACAGACTTCTAGAAATTTTTTCTGGCAATTTTGGCAAAAGATGGGCCTGTTTTACAATATTTTTATAAAAAAGTTGCGATTTTTCGCAAAAAAATAAAATTTTTGGTTGTTTTGAAAAATGGGTTTAAAGTCTCCTCTCCAAGGAAATTTTGAAATTATGGATACATTTTTCGCTCGTCGACTCAATGTTTAGAATTATTCCAAATTAAAAAAAAAACTCACAAAATAACAGAAATTCATTATTAAAAGTTTTATAACTTCAATGATTTTTCCCCCGAGTTTGACATAATGTCAGAAATTTGACGAAATTTTTTCGTCAAGTTCTTAAAAGTCTAACAGAATAATAAGGAAGTCGAGGTGTTTTTTTTTCAAGTTTTCAAAAGTTAACCTCCCACCATTTGGTCATTCAATTTTCTTCCGTTTTGAAAAGTCTGACATAATCTCAGAATGTCAACAATTTTTTTTTTCAAGTTCTCAAATCTCTGACGCAATATTAATATCAAAACTACAATAGAATGTCTTCAAAATTGTCAATAATTGGAATCTCTAGAAGTTTATCGATTTTGGATAGACCACCCTCCCCCTCCCACCTGTAAAAAAATACCCATGTTCACAACAAAATGTGTTTTTTTTACAATCGGGTCATTCCACGTCAATTGGACCAAGAAGTGGTAGGGGGAGGTTCAGCGATTTTTTTGAAATTTTTCCTGTGGAAAGACCTTTTAAAGGGACGACCAATGGCGCAAATCGCAGCCCTCTACCCCATTTTTAAACGCAGCCAGGGGGTGTCAATGTTTTCAGTGATCCTAAAATATCATCCATTTTAGCAGTGGATTACTCAATAACCACCAAAATGGAACTTTTTCTCATAGTTAGGGGTTTTGAAAGGCTTTTTGGTGATATCATAGAAATCAGTGTTGCCACTTTTTTTTGTACAAAAAATTAGCTCAAAAAGTTTCGAAACGTAGTTTTCATATCGTTCGCATATCCGACCTCAAAAATTCTGAAAAAAATATATTATGGACAACTTTTCATGCTGAACAACATATCAAAAAATTAGGATGGTAACATGTTGCAAAGTCGATTTAAAAAATTTCAAGTTTGCGAAAAAATGCTATTTTTTGATTTAAAACTTGAAAAAAAGTTTTGATAGGTAGGTGAAGTTGACCAATTTGACCCCCGTTTTTACGTAACTGTCGAAAAATTTGAAAAAACCCAAAAAAAGTTTGAATTTATTCAGTTGTCTTATTTTGACCTCTTTCTGGCGTATTTCATGAAAAGGTGGATGAAAATTACACTCACAACAAAAAAATAAAAATTTGTTCATTTTTTGAATCTTTTCGAATTTTGATTCATGATCAAGTTTTTGGCTCAAAATTCTTCTGAAATTCTCGAAAAAAGTTTTGATATGTGCAAGGGTGGATCAATAAGTAAGTTTCCCTCTCCCATAGATTGGGAACCACTGGACCAAAATGGCTGAAACATTGATAGGTTGTGCCCTCGTGCATCTAAATCACTACCAAATCGCACTTGAAATTCGGTATAAAATTCATAATTCATTATTTCAATCCATCTACATAAACGCTAAATCATCAAGATATTTTAATTTACTCAATCATTGTTGAATTTGACTGTATACAGATACAGAATATTCGTCCCGAAAAACCCATGTCCATCCCGCAACCAGCAATGTCAATTCAGCATCAGTCATTATGGAAAAACACCAACACCCGCGGCCGCAGCCTTTTGTTCTACTAACTTATTCAAAAACCAAGATAATCTTCTGTCGTGAAATCTAAATGATCAGTCTTCCAACAAGTAATCTGATACCATTTCCATGGCGTGCGAAAATACCGAACAATTAAACCACCCAAGTAAGTATTTTTTGTGCGATAATTACGGATGATGATTATATTTTAATACTGGTAATTAAACACGCGTAAACATTAGTACATTTATACGAGAAATAAATCCGTTTCAGGTACGCGGTATTCCTTTCCTATACTGGCTATATTCGAGCTTTTGTGTATCATCCGCAATTTAAATCACCACTAGAGCTATATAATTTAGCATTATAAACATAATACCGACCTAGGTAATTCAAGATACCTAGGTAGGCATATCCAACAATGATTTCCCTTCCCATGCGTAGAGAAGCAGATATTTACCACTCGTGCCGGCGCTATCTTAGCGTTTCATTCATTGTTTCATTAGCGCCTGTAGCTGTTTACACCTTAGGTATTTACGAACTTGTAATGTGTCAATTAGATTACTAGGTGCACCGGTTTTTTCAAAATGTGATTCGAGGATCGAAATGTAAACCTAAGTTACTGCCTAGTTCATCATTCGTTTATACGCGATGTACTTATGTGTTCGAAATTTTGAAAATTTACTTGCGTGCTCGAGATTTAATTACGTTCAAGTGTCATGCGGCGGATGCGATTTGAGAATAATCGATACGTGAGAGCGTATCGAGATTTTTTTACGTGTAATTTGTTATTTATTTGTGCCATATTTTGTAATGTGTTTGTTGAGAATTTCGCGGCCAGCCGGCCTCATATTGTCTTCATTATGGTCGACGATGCAGTAAGTACTACTTAATACCTATATCAGTGTGTTTCTTATTTGAATGGTGAAAATTTTTTTTCGCTCCCCCCCCCCAACATGACCTCAGGTGAGAATATAATACCCTGAAAATTTCAGCCCCCTAGGTGAAAAAAAAGTCGTGCTGATGGGCCCCCCAATTTTCCCATAAATATGAAAAAATCGAAATATCAGGCAAAATTTTCAAAATTGTGAACTTTCTAGTTCTAACAACTCAGTTAAGTCCCTACTTACGTAAAATCAACCGATATAACAATTTTAGCCCCCTATCTCCACCTAAGACTAAACAGTGGATTAGAGGGGAGAGCTCATATTTATGCCTAGGTACATACTATGGTGAAAAAATATTTAATGACGCCCTAAATATTGTTGTCGGGTTTCACGAGAAAAACTTTTTTTTTTTTTTGGGTGTTTGTAATTACTTGATTATTACACCCGTCGTCGTCTGAGATTTAAATCGAGTTGGTAAGGTCAAGTTTTTTAATTAAGTCTAAGAATTTTTCAATTTCGGAGGGGTCGTCTGGTATGAATAGGGATCTTTCATCTATTTGTAGGGATAGTCTGTGCTGATGTAAGAAGGGACAGTGAAATAGTAAGTGTTGGACAGATATAAGTTCTGACAGGCAGAACTGACATGTGGGTTTTGGGGCCTTTTCATAGAGGTGATTGTGTGTGATTTTTGTGTGGCCAATTCTCAATCTGGTTATAATGATTTCTTCAAGTCTGTTCAAGTGGGAGAGGTTTTTCCAAGGATGGACTGATTTTCTATGTTGAAAGAGCTTGTTTGTGGTTTGGAGGGACCAAAAGTTTTGCCATTTCTTAAGTGTGCTTTGGGTGAAAATAGATTTTAGGTCGTCAGCTGTGATAAATATAAGGGGAGAAAGGGTGGTGGCAGATTTTGCATTAATATCTACAATTTCATTTCCTAAGATTCCAACGTGGCTGGGTACATACATAAACTGTATGAAGAAGTTTGAATTTTGTAAGTGAAATAGAGTTTTATGAATGTTTTGAATTAGAAGGTGATCGGAAAAAATATTTTTGATAGCAGTTAGTGAGCTGAGGGAATCACTTTGAATTAAGAAGGACTTATTTTCTGATTCATAAGTGAATATATCACAGAGACAGTGGAAAATAGCTGTGATTCGGCAGTGTAGATTGAAGAACAGTTATGGATTTTAAAATTTGAAATTCGATCATTTATAGAGTAGGCATATCCTGTGTGAAGTGTTGGTATTTTTGATCCATCTGTAAAGCAAAGATTGAATTTTTTGTATTCTGATAACAGTTCAAGATAGTTCTGTTTTATTACTAATGGAGAGTGGCTATTTTTTGAGTAGTTAATAAGCTGTAGATTGACTTGAGGAGGCTTTAAAAGCCAAGGGGGGTATAATATTGGTTTTTGGATGAGAGTTTTAGGATTGATTTGAAGATCATTCAACATTGTGATGAAATTAGAAATGGGTCCTTCTGGTCAAAATGTTGGAGGTTTGGTGACGAGAAAAACTTCTTCAATCATGTTAGTAAAAATGAGTCGTGCTAGGGAGCACGCCTCTTCCCCCCTCCCCATCTCAAAATATAAAAGAAATCAGAAAAATCGAAATTTTTACTTTTTTTCACATCATAATCCTTAGATTTGGTCCATTTTCATTAGAAATACTGTTAAATATTTTATGACCTGTCTACATGATGAAAAGGTGGAACTTGTCTATGTCTCCTTTCCCAGAAAATGAAAAAAGATGAATATTATTACATTTTGTTCTTCCATATTCTAATCCTCGGATTTTGTTTATCTTCATCAGAAAAGCACTACCTATGTCAGACTTTTAAAAACTTGTAGAAAAAGGACAAATTTCTGAATTTTGACTTTGAGAAACATTGAAGTGGACGTTTCGTAATAAAATTAACTCACGTCAAATTTTCACAGAAGACTTATTGACGTTCTGATATTTTTTAATGCAAGACTTGAAAACTTAGAAAAAATCGTCGAGAATCTCTATCAATAAGATTTAATTTTCAAGTTTAAAGCAAAAAAAAAAAAAACATATCCATGACCTGGAACTACCTTTGCAGTGGAGACTTCACCTCCATTCCAAAAAAAAAATCAACTTTGTGGATCTCTATCATCTATGTAGGTGGTGAGCATTGTAGAGGGGACTGAGAAAAAGTTTTTCTGGAAAAAAGAATTATCTAGAAGCATTCTGCACAGAGATGAAAAATTTTCACCTAATTACGAGTACCTATAGACATCAAATTGTCATCTTTCTCGATATTCTTCAATTTTGGGGGTCTCATAAAAATAGACCACCATCATTTGGAGGACAAAAGGGTGTTTTTCTTGAAAAAGTGGTTATCTAAAAATACTCTGCTCAGAAATGAAACATTATCAACAAAATATTTGTATAGATATGAATTTTTCATTTTTTTGTTGTTGATTTTTTTCAACTTTGAGAGGGGCTTTAAAGGTAACCAGCATGATTTGGGAGACCGGGGGGGGGGGGGGTTCTTGAAAAAGGTGCTTATTCAGAAAGATTCTGCACATAAATAAAAAATGTTGAAACAATTTCTACAGACATCAATTCATAATATTTTTTTTATTTTTCCCTTTGAGGGACTCCATGCAAGAGATCCAAAATCATGTGGGGGTCCAACAATGGTTTTTTCTTGAAAAAAGGGGTTATGTGGAACAATTCTAATGTGGAAATGAGATATTTTCATCAAATTTTCCATAACTTTGATCAATGTATTATTTTCATTTTTTGTGATTTTTTCAACTTTGAGGGGCTCCTTACTAGGGGGCCAATATGGTCTGAAGGGCTGGGGAAATTTTTTTCTTAAAAAGAGGATTATTTAGAACTATTCTGGCGCAGAAACAAAAAATTTTCATGAATAGAACGTTTTTTGATTTTTTCCCCACTTGGGGGGGGGGCTACCAGCACCACTTTTTTACAGATAAGGAAAAAATAAAATATAGGGAATTATTTTCTCACCTGAGGTCATGTTGGGGGGGGGGAGCTACAAAATTCCAACTTTTCAAAATAAGGAACACCCTAACCTATATTTTTATCTAAGTATCTATTGATGAATTTTATGATTTCTACGATGTTGGATTTTTTTTCAGGGTTGGAATGACTTCAGTTTTCATGGTTCAGATCAAATAATAACCCCAAATATAGACGCTTTAGCATATAATGGATTAATTTTAAATAATTTATACACGCAGCCAGTATGTACGCCATCAAGAGCAGCTCTAATGACAGGAAAATATCCCATACATTTAGGTAAATTACTCGTTATCACTTCTTATATGTACCTAGAAATTACTTGCAAAGAGCTTTCGACTGCAAAAGTGCATTCTCTACACATATCGAGCAAATTGCATCAGCGCCGAGATGAAAATTAGACAATTTTTTATTGTCTCCCTTTCATGCTTGTAAATCTCTAACGACCGGTTTCCTACACGGATAATCATTATTTCAGAGCGTTACTTCGGTTAAATTTGAATTTCATATAAAAGAATCGCATTTTAAAATGGCAATCCTTCAACGTGAACGGATTAAAATTCTTTGAACGGCGATCATCGTCTCGTTTTAATTGTTAAATAATAGTCTCTCTAGGCGAAAGATAATCATCGCTTTCGGTGGGCGACAGATTCAGGAGACGGAAAAAATTAACGGTCATTATTGTCAACCTAAATATTATTTGCGACATTTAATCATTAGACGAATCAGTCATGCTTGCAGTTTGAAATAGTATACAGGTAAGTACATTTAACTCGCCGGTATCTTTTCTGGAAATGAAAATTCAGATTTTTATACGCGTATTTGTTGTCTGCGTTTTGTACCTACCTATACGAGACTCTTACGTAAGAAAATTCGCTAGGTACATTTCCAGCGACTTTTATTTACATGGTGTAGTTAATTCGAATAATAAACTGCACGGTTTTTGCGGATTAAAAATTTGAGATGTATAATTTCGAAAAAATAGGTATGGTTCGATCGTGTTTGAATAGTAAATTATTAGACAGTGATTCTAGTTTTCTTATTCCGATTGAAAATATAGGTAACCGCATTTCCAACAAATCAAGGTTAAAATTATTTCATTTCAATACTCCATGTTCTATTAGGTATCCAATGATTTGGAAACTAATTAAATAGGTGCCTAAGTACTCGATACTTAACCTATAGGTATGCGAAGAAAGTGTTGCCAAATTTTTCATTTTTGTGTCAATTTTTTTCGCAACTCAACATTTTCATTAACTACGATTAATGAAAGTACTATGGAAGTTTAGTACAAAATTAGGTATTTTCCATTTCTAGGTATGCAAGGTGCTCCAATACTAGCCGCAGAACCAGTAGGATTACCACTAACAGAACGAACAATGGCAGATTATCTTCGAGATCTTGGTTACACAACCAGAGCAGTTGGGAAATGGCATTTAGGATTTTATCGCCGAGAGTATACTCCCAGATTCCGAGGATTCAATAGTTTTTTCGGATATTACGGCGGTTTCATCGGATACTACGATCATATTTTACAAGACGTGGTAAGTCGAAGTCGTATCCATAAAAAAAACACGTGTTCAATACTTTCGCTAGCACGTGTTTCATTGTACAAATAACGGCGCTCGTGTAGCGGTGTAGATAATTATTAACAATAGTTACCCAGTGTCAGAAATATTATACGATACCTATTTAATAATTTGCACGTAAATAGTACGAAAACATCGGTGATTTTGCTGGATACGATTTAAGGAGAGATGAAGCGTCGGCTTGGCAAGAAGCAGAAGGTGTCTACGCTACCGATTTGTTCACCAACGAAGCTGTCAATATAATCAACAACCATAATGCCGAAGAACCTTTGTTTTTGTATTTCGCTCATTTAGCAGCTCATGCTGGAAATACTGGTAAACTGTTGGAAGCGCCGGAAGACGAGATTAGGAAATTTCAACATATTATTGATCCGAATCGACGAACTTATGCTGGTATATTTATACGATATTTTATAACGTTTAGGCCATTATAGCCATAGCATAGGTGTCTCTTTCTTCTTTCATTTATACTCTGTACCATTTTTTTTTTTTCGAAATCGAAATTCCTTGGGTCAGAATTTAGTTCACTTCTATCGTTTATATTAAATATCGATTTGTCTTATGGATTATAAATATTTACGCACCTACCTACCACTTTTTTTGTTTTTCCCAGCGATGATTTCAAAAATAGACGAAAGTGTTGGCGACTTGGTCGAAGCTTTGGAAAATAAAAAAATGCTGAAAGATACAATTATCGTATTCATGTCTGATAATGGAGCACCCAGCGTACGAAATGGCACACCCACTACAAGGGAGTTCCCGAATTGGGGTTCCAATTTCCCATTCAGAGGAGTAAGTTGAACTGATGTTATCAAACTTTGCAAAACGAATATTTACAAACTTGGAAAAATCTGAAACCAAAAACTAAAAAAAAATCCAAAAACTTGAAAAACTCTGTAAAAAGGAAGTATGGCGAATTTGCCCCCGAGAGCTTTAGGGTTGATATTTGCATGGAAGATGGGTACCATCGAGCACTTTCTCTCAGGAAAGTTTCAGACCCCCAGACCCCCCCCCGGTTCTTGAGAAACCCCATTTTTTCTGAAATTACAATTTAAAACATTTTCTCAGCCCCATGCGAACTGATTTCTTCAATTTTTTGATTGGGCTTCATATTCGTGTTGGGGGTGTTTGATTCACGTGAATACGACACCAATATTATGAAAATACATACATAACTCAACTTTCAATAAATAGTGAAAATTGAGTTGGGGGCAGAGGCACTGGAGGGGCGTGGATGAGGGTAGCATAAAATTGAACTTCATTTTCGTGTTCGGGGTGTTTAATTCATATGAAAACGACACCAATATTATAAAAATAGCTCAACTTGTAGTATAGTAAAAATTGAGGTGGCGGCTGAGGCACTGGAGGGGGGTGTGGTTGAGGGAAGTGTAAAATTGGACGTCATTGATATTCGTGTTGGGGGGTTCGATTCACATGAAAACGACACCAATATTATGAAAATTGCTCAACTTTTAATAATATGTAGTAAAAATTGAGGTGGGGGCAAAGGCACTGGAGGGGTGTGGTTTAGGGTAGCGTAAAATTGGACGTCATACTCGTGTTCGGGGGGCTCGATTCATTCGGAAACTATACCTGGTTTACCAAAAACAATAATTTACACCATATTCCATTTTTACCCCCTCTGTATAAGTTTTTTCAATTTTTGACCACGACTCACCTCAATTTTTTTTTTGAAAAAAAAATATGTTTTTTATGGGTCAAAAACACACTTAAAAATGCTATTCCCATTTGTGAGCCGAATCATGGCCATCGCTAAAACAGGTAAACTAAGCTAAAAACCGCCATTTTGAGGTGGAAATATGGGGAGAGGGGGGGGGGTGAAAATTTCTGTGAAGGATACCTCTTATGAATGTTTACAACATACCAAAAAATTGAAAAAAATCTGTTCACATGGGGCTGAGAATTTTTTATTATTGTAATTTCAGAAAGGGAGGTTTCTCAAAAACGGGAGGGGGTCTGGGGGTCTGAAACTTTGCTGAGGGAAGATGCTCGATAGTACCCACCTTTCATGGAAATATCAACCCTGAAGCTCTCGGGGGCAAATTCGCCATACTTATTCAGTTATCCACCTACAGCCTTTGGAAACTTTTTAAAAAATCCAAAAAATTAACGAATTGGAAACTTGAAGAATTTAAAATGTGACAAAATAAATCAAAAAAAAGAATACTTATAAAATTCAAGAATTTGAAAAGATTTCGCAAGTTTAGGAACACCTAAAAAAAAAGTCAAAAACTATAAAAACATACAAAAAATTAACGAAAATCAAAAAATTGAAAAGAAATATCTGAAAATTTGGATGGAGGCTCATGAAAAAACTGGAAGTTGCAAAATCTAAAACTCAAAAATTGCGAGAAAAAAATGAAAAATTCAAGTATTTTTGAAAATCTAAAAGTTGCATAGAAAACTCTGAAAGTTTAAATACCTATACACTAAAAAAACTGTGAACTTGGAAAAACATTGCAAAACTTGAAAGTATCTAAAAACCCTCAACAAGTTCAAAAAACATCCAAATTTTTCAAAAACTCGCAAGACTCGGGGAAAATCTTTCAATTTTTTTCTAGTTGTGAATTTCTTTACATTTGTAGAGTTTTCAAGACACTTAACAATTCATAATTTTGTGTTTAATTTTCAAGTTTTCTAAAATATTTTCGAATTTTTTCAAGTTTTTCAGGTTTCTAAGATTTTAAATTTTGATACTTTTTTCGTGAGTGTTTTTTTTTTGAAATATTTCCGAGTTGCCATATTTTTTAAGTAGGTAGGTAGTAGGTACCTATTCAACTTTTTTCATTTTCATTTTTTTTTCAACTTTTAAGTATTTTTCAACCTTTTTTTGGTACCTAGTTTTTGTAAGTTTTTCAGATTTTTTGAAAATTTTTTCATTTTTTTTGTTCCTACGTTTTTAGATTTTTTATCTGGGTTTTTACCCAGACTATTTCAAGTTTCAAGTATTTACTTGGGTATATGTTGAATTTTTTTTGAAACAAAAATGTTTCCAAAAAATTCTTTCCAGTTATTTGAAATTTTTTACCAAGTTATTTTGAAGCTTTTCCTTTTCATAAATGTTTAGTTTTTCAAAAGTAAGCGTTTCAACTTTCTTTTTCTCAAGTTTTTCACTTCTCGAATTTTAGATTTTGTAACTTTTTAAAAATAAGTTTCTTGTTTTTGGACTTTTTCGAATTTTTGTCTAGATTTTTTAAACAAATATTCGGGTCTTCACTCAAATTTCAAGTTTTTCAATTTTTCAAGCTTTGAATTTCAATTCTTTTTTCTCTAGGCTTTTATTGAAAATATTTTTTGCCAAGGTGTTAAATTTTGCAAGTTTTCAACTGTTTTCAACGTTGTTTTTTTCTAATTTTTAAAAGATTTGTCAATTTTTTTTTTCATTTTCAACTTTTTCAAAATTTCTAGATTTTTTTAGAGTTTTTTTCCAGACTATTTTCATGCATTTTGATGTTTTAAAGTTTTCTGGAAAGAAACACAAGTTTTTTCAAAGACTGTTTCCAGTTGATAGTTTTTGAACAATATTGTCTAATCGATGTAGGTAAGGTATTATTCATGTTCTAATGTTGCGTATTATTTTCTTCAAGACTAAAGGAACACTGTGGGAAGGAGGAGTACGAAGTCCTAGTTTTATATGGTCAGCAGCTCTGCAACAAAACCCACGAGTATCCACAAACTTGATGCATGTCAGCGATTGGTTACCTACTTTGTATGCAGCAGCAGGTAATGAAATTTTCCAAGTAAAAACATGGATGTACATACAAATGATGGTGGAAATTACATCTGTGAACATCGCGTTGTTTAGGAGGAAATCCTCTAGATTTACCCAACAATTTAGACGGAGTCAATCACTGGTTTACATTAACATTGAATCTGCCCTCTCGTCCTAGATCAACAGTTCTGATCAATATAGACGAAAGAAATCGTAACGCTGCGACTCGCGTTGAAAATTGGAAATTAATAATCGGTAAGTAGGTATTCGTATATGTGAGGGCGCATACGGAAAGGGACCTACCGACCAAAAAAAAAAAAAAAAAAAGTTCTCTGAAATTGTTGTAGAAACCCTTTACAGAGTTCCTACAACAATTTCAGAGAACTTTTTTTTTTTTTTTTTTTTTGGTCGGTAGGTCCCTTTCCGTATGCGCCCTCACATATGTAGAACTTGAAAAAAAAAAACCACTCGAATAATTTCCAAATAATGAAGAAGCCAATTCATCTAACTCTTTCAGGAACCACTCTAAATGGCCAATTTGACGGATACTACGGCGACTCTTGGGATATTTTCGACGGATACCGGACAACGTACAATATAACCGCGGTTATCGGTAGCAAAAGTGGAAAAGCTGTATCCGGCATAGCTAACGAATTATTTCTACCGGTGGCCAACGAAATCGACATGCAAAATAGAAGATCTCAAGCTACGATAAGATGCGATTCGGCATCTCTGTGGCCGACAGGAACTACCGGCAATGTGTTATCGTGTCAAGTTACTCCTTGTTTGTTTAACATAGATAACGATCCTTGCGAAAGAAACAACGTAGCCAGACAGTTTCCTTCCATAACGACGCAACTTTACGATATACTGAAATTTCACAGGTTATCCTTGGTACCGCAAATTAACCAAGCTGTGGATGCGTTCAGCGCTAATCCCAAGCTATTCAATAGTACCTGGTCTACGTGGAGAACTTAATTCGTAATTGATGATTTTTTTTCTCACAGTGTCTTCTGAGCCGAGTTCCTATGTAATTTTAAAAATTAAAATTTTTTCCGAGTGTTTGAATCAATATACGATTAAGGTACATACTTGAAAGTACAATAAAATTATACTAGAGTCGAGTGATAATATTCACTATTCAAGATCATCTCAATTCCGAAGTAATTTTCGGGTCTGTTGTCTTTACTGACTACCGTCAAAACACTTCGAAAATTTTACGAGCGAGTTCTACGCAGTGCAAGTAAGAGTACCTTCACATAATTTTCAAATTTACCGTGAGTTGTTTATTTTTGAAAATTATACACGCCTTTCTCTGTTTTTTTTTTAATTTTTTTTTTTTTATATACTCTCGTAGGTACTGTCTACATACACGGTAATGGTAATCCTCCGTCTGAACTCACCAAGGGGAGTACGTACTTTTAAAATTTGATGATTGAGAAATGGAACTTTTAAAATTTGATTTTGTTGAATTTAAAACTTGAAAATGGAGAATATTCGTATGTACTCCTCTTGGTGAGAACAGACGGAAGATTACCATTACCGTGTATGTATGTAGACACTAGAAAGTACCTACGAGAGTATATATATGTATAAAAAAAAAATAGATAGCATACTTGCATTGTGTAGAATCGCTCGTCAAAATTTCGAAGTGTTTTGACGGTAGTCAGTAAAGACAACAGACCCGTAATTTTCAGTATTTGTCAACAGGGTCATTCCACGTCAATTGGACCAAGAAGTGGTAGGGGGGTTCGGCGATTTTTTTGAAATTTTTCCTGCGGAAAGACCTTCCGAAGGGATGACCAATGGCGCGAATCGCAGCCCTCTAGCCCATTTTTAAAGGCAACCAGGGGGTGTCAAAGTTTTCAGTGAACCTAAAATATCATCCATTTCAGCAGTGGACTACTCGATAACCGCGAAACATACCAAACTGGAGCATTTTCCCATAGTTAAGGGTTTTGAAAGGCTTTTTGGTGATATTAAAGCTCTTTAATACAAGTATGGAAATAGATTATGCTCTCAAGAAAGTCTTAGCATTTTACGTATGTATTATGTACTGCGCATGGCAGGTTGGTGTCGTCACGCGGTGGAGGTGGGTGGAGCAACCAATGGGGTGCAACGTTGTACGTGAACAGCTGATTTGATGCTTGCTCGCGCACTGCGCAGTACGTAAAACTTACGTAAAATCCTATGACTTTCTTAAGAGTATAATCTATTTCCATACTTGTATTAAAGAGCTTTAGGTGATATCATAAAAATCAGTGTTACCACTTTTATTCGTACAAAAAATTAGCTCAAAAAGTTTCGAAACGTAGTTTTCATATCGTTCCGACTCTCAAAAATTCTGAAAAAAATATATTATGGGCAACTTTTCATGTTGAACAACATATTGAAAAATTGGGATGGTAACATGTTGCAAAGTTGATTTTAAAAAAATTGAAGTTTGCGAAAAAATGCGATTTTTTGATTTAAAACATGATAAAAAGTTTTGATAGGTGAAGTTGACCCATTTGACCCCTATTTTTACGTATCTGCTGAAAAAGTTGAAAAACCCCTTTCACTCGATGAAATGAACTCCTCGCAAAAAAATAAAAATTCGGAAAGATTCAAAAAATTAACGAATTTTTATTTTTTTGTTGTGAGTGTACACTTGTACAGTGGTGTGAAAATTGTTAGACTAGCACAATTTTTTGCTACTACATAAATAGATTTTTGCAGTTTTATCGGGAAAATACGTACTATTTAATGAAATAAACTCATTTTGAATTTTTTATATTATATCATTGACCACAAGGAACACTTTTTTTTTGGTTTGGAAGCATTCATCTTCTTCATAAAAAAATTTTCGAATTGTAAAATGAAATTTCACCAATTAGGAGAAAATCAGTTTTTCAGTAATAAATAATTATAAATTTCCAAAATCTGGGAGTAGGTAATTAAACATGGATTCCGATTAAATGGGCATCTATGGACTGTTTTTGGCTCCGACACCGCCTACCTCAAGTGACTCGGGGTACTTGAGTCGTATTGATGATCCTCCAGTAATAAACAGACTCTACATGAACGTATTATATATGCCTGAGGGCAATGTAAGCGATAAGGAAAATATTGTACCGATCAGCGCAAATCCGTCTGAACTTACAAACGCGTGAGTAGTTGATAAATAAATTCAATCATTCGTGTTTGTGAATCTGATTATTTAATTAATGACCTCAGCCGATGCTAACTGGCCATTGGTTTTCAATATGAAGCAGTATTTTCGAAAATGCGCCATCATTCATACTGGAATTTGGAAATACTTACAGAAAAGTGAAAAAAACATGTTTTTCTATTGCTGATTTCTCAATTTCAACCAAAATTCAATAAATGGGACATCAAAATGACCGGAATTCAGTTGCGGATCTTCTCCCATTAACTGAATTTTGCTATCATCTCATTTTGCTCTCGCGAAATTCGCAAAAGAATCTTGAAAAATGAGATTTAAAAAATGCACAAAAAACGACATTTTTCGAGCTATTTCTGCTCGTGGAAGGAAAACGTGAATGCCAATCGTTTCACTCTAACTGCCATTCGATTCCTCATAAAATTTACCTTCGGAATCAACTCCTGAATAAAAATTATTCCTGCATTTTCATCGATATGCGACTCATTTTACACCACCGAATTGGCGAACGATCCAAGGCGAAATATACGTAGCTGCTTGAGTCTATGATAAATTTTCTTTCATCACGAGCGGATCTAAGCGCATCTACTCCTCTGAGGAGCCACCAATCTGAGACGAGTTGGTTGTTATCATATCACTCGAGTGATTTTGTACATTATATATTTTGCCTCCAATTTATTACAATTTTCACTACGAAAGTAGTGAGTTCAATTTCTGCATAGATCCTCTTTTTCTTACTTGTTTCAAATGCTCTGAACAAATATCTGCTAAGCTAGTAGCCACCTTCAAGAACTTCAACAAGAAAAAATCGAAGATATGCAACAAAAAAAACTTTGAAACGTTTGCAACCAAGAAACCAAAGCTGTACGAGTACTTCAAGGGATTTGAGAAGTTCTTAGTCCAGTCCTAGTATGTGTAATGATACAGATGTCGAAGTCAAGACTGAAAGAGGTACCTGAACCTAATTTCTAATTTTAATATACCTTTACCTACCTACTTACTGAATTTCTCATGTTTTTTATTTTTTATATCTATTCGTAATTGTATTTTCGTATTGTTAATTGTTAATTGTTACTTGTTAGCATTGATTATTATTTTTCATTATCATTTGGCAGGTAATTGATATTTGGTACCCAGTGGCCAGTGCCGAATTTGTTGTTTTTCTTTCTTTATGAAGTTTCAATTTAAAATGTAATTTTAAAAATATTGATTTTTTTCAAAAGTATTTTTTGTTTTATTTGACTAATAAACTGTTATTTTGATGGGTTACATTTTTTTATGGTGTTAGGGAGAGGGAGGATGTTTTGAACAGTTGCTGGTTTGACGAGTTGGTTTGCTTTTTTTTTGACGGGGTTTTTGACAACATTTATCAGATACCAACTTGTGTGATAAAAATATTTCAGCTTTTGTTTTGAAGTGCTGTTTTTGGAAAAAATTTTCATCTCACATTTTGAGCTCCTGAAAAATAACCGTGAAGGATTTCATCTAGAGCCCGAGTAAAATAAAATTTCTGATTCCTTCTCGTCAATAATCACTAATCACCTTTTCGTGAAAAGCTGATACTTTTTTCCTACACCTACAGCCAGTTGTAGTAGAAATGTCATAGTGGGGATGTTTTGGACACTGCGATAAATTCGTGTTAATGATAAACCAAAATCATAAGAAACGGGCTGAAGTTTCCAGTAAAATGTTCTTATGTTGATTATGTCAAGTAATAAATATCTGTTTTAATGTCTTCGGACTTTGATTTTGGTGTTTTTTTACCCATTTTCAAATTTTAACAAGTTTTTTGAGGGGTCGATATTAGGGTCACTTTTTTGTGGTAAATGACCAATTTTCATTATTTGTAAAAACATTCTTAATACTTTATATTCAGGTATTCAGTAATAAAAATATTTATTTTAACACCTTTAGACTTTGATTCCGGTGTATTTTTACCCATTTTTAACACGTTTTTTTAGAAGGTCAATATTTGGGTCACTTTTTTTTTTGTTGAATTTTTGAACTTTTTCGGAAAATGTAAAGAAAAGATGGTAAATGAAAATGTTGGGTCTTAGGGCTTTGGGATGTTGAAGTAGACATGTCAAGCTATCGTTTAAGCCATCACTGACATTTCCAGCTCAATTTGGCTCCGAGAAATTCAAAAAATAAACTAGGGGGTCGATAATTGGTATCCTTATCTACCCTTAAATTTGACCCCCTTCGTGATAGTACGTAGATGACTTCGGAAATGGTTTTCCATGCATTTTTTGTTTCTCTTTGAAGAAGGATACAGCTACGTACTTGGATTAAATTATTCGAAAAAGTGAAAAATGATGCAAATATTGGTCAAATTAACACAGAAGTGTTAGGTCGGATGACGACCCCGCGTTCTTTAATGCCTGGGTCAGTGTCATGGGTCCAGTGAAAAATCACCTCCTGCGTGCCTGGCATGTTGACCAGAGTTGGAGACACAATATATAGAGTGAAGTGTATAATGACAAGGACCATTCAACTGGTGAAAAGTCATTAGTGTACAAAACTCTGAAGATATTGCATCATGAACCAGATGAAAACAAGTTCAAGTCAATGGCTCAGTCATTTCTTTATGAGTTGAATTATGACGAAGATACTTAAGAATTTGGATCATATTTCAAAGACAACTACATGAATCAAATGTCCGACGGGCATCGAAATAAATTTATCTTTTGTTGCTGAACCTTAATTTGTTTATTATAAGGACGTTCTTTTTATTAAATTTATTAAATTCTCGTTTTATAGTGGACGGAAATTGAACAACATTATTTGGAACATCGGAACTTGGAAAAAATCAAGTTACAGGGCAAAGTGATAAGAAGTATTAACAGTGCAGGGGGCGATCCGCTCGTGAAATGATACAATAACCCCCTTCCATGCTGCTGACTAACACTTCTACATGTAGGTACCTAATTATTTAAACTGGATGAAGGCTACGCATTCACTTTCTAAACAGAAAAAAGTAAATAATGTTAAAGGTAAAAATCAACGATACTTCCCAAATACTTTTCACGATAAAAAAGCTATCAAAAGAAAAATGCAATTTGACCCCAGACAACGTACAAAATTTTACTGAAATGTGATTTTTTCGAAATTTTAAAAACCGAATATGATCACGATGATTGGCATTATAACTTAGGCATTGTATTTTGGTAACCACTACATTTCGCACGATTATTAACATTCTCCACACCACGTTCACTCGTTCAGTCACGCCAAAGAGACGCGGAGAAAATCGAGAAACCAGTTACAAGAAATGATTCTTCGAAGACTGTTCATTTCGCTGATCGGTGTTTGTATTGTGATCCGAGTTAACGCTTCGATAAAGCGATGTTTTTCGTGTAGATCTCGCGGCGAATTGGGAAGCTGCAAAGATAAATTCAAATTTTACAATGCTAGTCAACTAGATACGGAAACTGGAGTCGAAGCTGTACCTTGCGCTTCAGGATGGTGTGGAAAAGTCATCGAAACCAGAGATCACGACTTGAAGGCTGAAGAATACGGAGTAGCTACTCAAAGAATGTGCTTACAAAGATCGCCCTCTGACAATGAAGAAAGATGCGACGATACAATATGGAGTCATAAGAAAGTTTTCATGTGTTTTTGTCAAGGCGATTTGTGTAATGATGGTATTGCGATTAGATCATCGTCGTTGATTTTCATTGTCACTTTACCTGTGTTATTGTGCTGGGTTTGTAAACTTATTTAGCTCAATTACAGTTCCTCTTTTATAAAATGTGTGTGTTTTTGTCCTCAAATATCAACAAGGTGTAAAGGTGTAAAAATGTGTTTCTATCACCATGAAATAGTACCTGGAATTGCTATTCAAACCTCGCATTCTCAATTCCCACTCGTGAATCATGATCAGTCACTTTCACATACTCGTAAACCATTGATTGGGCAATATTGTACACATTTAATACAAAAAAACATACACATAGGGGTCATTCCACGTCAATTGGACCAAGAAGTGATAGGGGGGTTCGGGAATTTTTTTGAAATTTTTCCTGTGGAAAGACCTTCCGAAGGGATGACCAATGACGCAAATCGCAGCCGTCTAGCCCATTTTTAAAGGCAACTAGGGGGTGTCAAAGTTTTCAGTGAACCTAAAATATCATCCATTTCAGCAGTGGATTACTCGACAACCGCGATACCTACCAAAATGGAACTTTTTCCCATAGTTAGGGGTCTTGAAAGGCTTTTTGGTGATATCATAAAAATCAGTGTTGCCACTTTTTTTCGTACAAAAAATTAGCTCAAAAAGTTTCGAAACGTAGTTTTCATATAGTTCCGACTCTCAAAAATTCTGAAAAAAATAATATTATGGACAACTTTTCATGCTGAACAACATATTAAAAAATTAGGATGGTAACATGTTGCAAAGTCGATCTAAAAAAATTCAAAGTTTGCGAAAAAATGCGATTTTTTGATTAAAACATGAAAAAAAGTTTTGATAAGTGAAGTTGACCCATTTGACCCCTATTTGAATTTTGAACGTACGTATCTGTTGAAAAAGTTGAAAAAACCCTTTCACTCAATGAAATGAACTCCTCACAAAAAAATCAAAATTCGAAAAAATTCAATTTTCGATTTCAAACATCAAAAAAAGTTTAAATTTATTCAGTTGTCTTATTTTGACCTCTTTCTGACGTATTTCATGAAAAAGTTGTTGAAAATTACACTCACAACAAAAAAATAAAAATTCGTTCATTTTTTGAATCTTTTCGAATTTTGATTTTTTTTGTGAGGAGTTCATTTCATCGAGTGAAAGGGGTTTTTCAACTTTTTCAACAAATACGTACAAATAGGGGTCAAATGGGTCAACTTCACTTATCAAAACTTTTTTTCATGTTTTAAATCAAAAAATCGCATTTTTTCGCAAACTTTAAATTTTTTTAGATCGACTTTGCAACATGTTACCATCCTAATTTTTTAATATGTTGTTCAGCATGAAAAGTTGCCCATAATATTATTTTTTTCAGAATTTTTGAGAGTCGGAACGATATAAAATCTACGTTTCGAAACTTTTTGAGTTAATTTTTTGTACGAAAAAAGTGGCAACACTGATTTTCATGATATCACCAAAAAGCCTTTCACAACTACTAACTATGGGAAAAAGTTCCATTTTGGTAGGTATCGCGGTTATTGAGTAATCCACTGCTGAAATGGATGATATTTTAGGTTCACTGAAAACTTTGACACCCCCTAGTTGCCTTTAAAAATGGGCTAGACGGCTGCGATTTGCGCCATTGATCATCCCTTCGGAAGGTCTTTCCACAGGAAAAATTTCAAAAAATCCCCGAATCCCCCTACCACTTCTTGGTCCAATTGACGTGGAATGACCCATTTAGATAAGGCACGTTTTCAAATATACGAATAAGTATCAATGGCGGAATTTTAAAAGAAAACTGTCCCTAACCGAGACACTATGGGTACAGAGGCGTGTACTCAACCATCCCATACACTATACTTGCAAGTACGTAAACACGATCATTAATAATTTTGGCAACCTCGAAAAAACATCTTCGATCGTCGACACTATTCATTAACGCATCAGTTTAATCATCGGCTAAATGAGACATTTAACTCGAAAACGAAGTAAAAAAAAATCCTATCTGTATAAGAGTTTGATTAACGACCCCGTAAATCTAATGAATAATCACATAAAACTCATCGTCGTCGTCGGTGTCTAGTAAACGTTATTTTTAAACGTACGACATGGTCGCATTATCGGCGTGTAGGTATTTAAAATACAACTCGTATACGAGATAGAGTAAAAAGGATCACATTAGGGAGGAGACCTAGGCCAATAAAAAGGGTGTGAAAGTTGTCGTTTGGCCTGGTCTTAATTAACGGTGTGAAAATGTGAAATGTTTACCGAAAAGACAACTGACATGCGAGTGGTTTGTAATACGACGACGATGTTTCTTTTACACACCACTACACGTAGACGTGCTATGATTAAATTCACCGAATAAAACACTATACTATAGCGTCGATCAATTCGTCTAAATGAGTCTAATTCCTGACCATTTTTCAAGTGCTTTTTTGCCTTTCGGCGTATCCCCAGTGAATCACAGCAGACGATCCCTAATAATGACATTGTGCCATTCTCCGACAGAAGGGTAATCAGTTTTTACCTATGTTTGTTTGTAAATCTTGACATATTCGAAATATGTCTACGATGTTTGGACATTTATAATCCGCTTGAACCTTCGTAAAACCTTAGTTTTTTTTTACATTTCCACTTATTCGTGTTATTAGTTTTTTTTTCTTTAGAGATTGGATTTATTGACCTTTTCTGCTGGAAAGAACGTATTTTATTTTGGCTCACAGGTGCGTTGATTTTTGTATAAGTAGAATATGTTTATATTTCAGCCAGAAAATGTAGCAATGTGTCAAATAATTCTTCAAAATTATAACTGAGGCATTTTTGAAAGAATGAGAATAGTGAAGCCACTTGAATCAAACTAGAGATTTACAAGCGAATTGAAAATTCAGATTCGATTTTAATTGACTTGACGATTTTTCAGAAAGACAACTCAGGTTCCAAGTAGCGACTCTGATCACAGCACCCAAGACGGTTTGGCAAGAGCACGAATCTGTTAGTATGCATTAACATTAGTATGTAAGTGGTTACTAAACATGCGACTCTTATAAATCATTTAAAAGATAATGATCGACTTCTTATCACTAAACCTTGCAATTCGGTGAACTTTTTCTATCTCATAACTCAATTTAAAAATGACTCTCAAATCTGTCAGTCATAAGTTAACCGAAATTCTTTTTTTCAAGTACTCCCAGCCTTTAAGCCAATTTTCAGAACTTTTTGCATTGTCAAAACTACATTCATAACTAACCAACGCGTCTCAAATTTGTATTTTTAAATAACACAATCTTCCAACAGGGATCATTCTCAATCTCCAGTTAATAAATCTGCCAAGGCGAATAAAATACAGAAAGATTATATTATTCAATTTATGAAAAGATTCGATTTCTATTAACTTCATGATTTTCAGGAACACAATAACCTATGTTCCAAGTAAATATGTACAAGTGGGTCTTACAATTAATCATAGAGAAATGAGATAAAAGATTGACATTCCCGGAATATTTTTCGGGCTTGTTCATAAGACGATTGATAACTATAGGTAATATGAACTTTGATTGCTATGTACTTAAGTATAGAAATGCAACACGGAAAAAAAATTATGGATAATTTTTACTATTTCAAACAGTAACCGGATCCCATTCAAAAATATTGTGATTTTTACTATGAGATTAGTAGATTTAATTATGAGAGTAATAAATTTTACCTAATTCTATAGGTAAAATGTATTTTTTGGCTGAGTAAAAATCACTATTATTTTTGAATGGGATCCGGTTACTATACTGTCTGAAATAGTAATTTTTATTAATTTTTTTTCCGTGAAGTTATAGTGTGTAGCAAAAAAAAATAAAATTGACGGAGAATTTTAGTGGAAGCAAATAAGAGAAAATACTCGTAATAACATTTTTGACTAACCAAGCTTTGACTACGCCTGTAGCTGCTAAAATTATCGAATGTGTTGAAGAACTTGCCGGTATATCATTGCAGACCTATCAACATGCAGATATGAGTATTTCAAGGTCTAACAAAGATGCCTCGGATGTGACAAAAATTATCAATTGGCTTCAGGAGCGTAATCCATTTCGAGTTTTGAATTGAAAGTATACCTAGCCAAGAAGAAATTTTTTCACCGGAGGTGCTCCAGGAGGGGAGATATGGATCCTTGAACAGAGATCAACGGTCATTTTTAAATAAAACGTATTTTTTTGCTCTAGCTCCTGTTCAACCTGCCCAAAGAAAAATGGACCAGTACTAAAAAGACAGTATTTAAAATTCAGCGCCCGTCCAGGCAATTCCTATCAAAATCCAAGATCACTTTTAGGGTTCTAAGCGGTTGAAAATATGTAAATCGCTCATTTCAGAGTAAAGTGTTTTGGAAATACTTTCCTCTAAAATACCATTTCCATTAGCTATGCTGAGAGATTGAAAAAGTTATCCAAGTTTTTATAATTTTAAAAATTGAAAAAAATTATTCACCCAAAAATTAGCACCACTGTATTTCAAAATATCTCACAGTTCCAGAAGTTGAATAATAATATTATGCTTTGGCATAATTACTGCGAAATGTTTGAGGAGAAAAAAGTCCCAAAAAAACGATTTTATCCAAAAATGAGGGATTTGCAAATTTCAAACCGCTCAGAAGACCCTTCGAATTTTATTGAATTTAGATAAAAATAGCCCAGGTAGTCGCAAAATCTCGAATATCATTTTTTGGACCAAATCATTTTTCCAAAAACAGGTAAGCAGGGATTGGAGCGAAAAAACCACGATTATTTTGAAAATGTTTCCTCTTCGAACACCAATGTCTCCCTTTACGAAGCACCTGCAAAGCTAAAAAGAAATTCTGAGTGAAATGCATTTCAAAATGAAGGTCTCTACTCAATTTGTGACCAAAATCGTTCGCTTTTTTTCCGGATTCACCCTAATGCAGGCATTTACCAACATTCTGTAAGTAGAAGCAAGGTAGTTTGGTTACCAAACCAGCGAATCTGATCACTGCGCCGCGAAGATTCGGGAAATCAGATCTGCAGGTATATATCAACATTTTGTAAGTAGTTACTAAACTTGCGACTCTAATAAATCATTTTAAAGTTCATCAATTTCTTATCACTAACCCTTGCAATTCGGCGAACTTTTTTGATCTTATAACTCGATTTAAAAATGACTCTCAAATAACTTTCAGGAATACAACCCACGTTCCAGGTACGGTACACACACGTGGGAATTAATCATAGACAAATAAGATGACATATTGACATTCCCGTGATATTTTCCATGGGGGAAAGGGACGCAGAACCCCCGCAGACTTCTTCCAGCTTCCTCTTAGATGACTGTAAAACTTTGATTGTTATGAAAGTAGGTATGCAAGTTGGGGTGGCTTGCAAAAAAAAAAAAAGATGGAGGATTTTGACCAGATTCTGTGGAAACAGACATTTTGGAGTTGAAAGCGACCAAGAATAAATTTCAGTTCCGGAGGTGCTCCAGGAGGGGAGATATGAGTAACCGAAAAGGGGTCAAGCGGTCTTTCTCATTCGCTCTAGCTCCGTTCAACCTGCTCGAAGACAAATAGTTTGGTTAAAATACAGTATTTAAATTTCTGCGCCGATGAAGACAATTTCCATCAAAATCAGAGATCACTTTTAGGATTCTACTGAGCAGTTGAAAAATAATATGCAAATCGCGAATTTTAGAGTGAATTCATGTTTTGAAAATACTTTCCTCCAAAATACTATTTTCCATTAATTATGCTGAGTGATTGATAAATGTTGTTTTTGATGTACCTACAATCTAGATTGGTACAATTTTTTAGGATTTTAATGTCTGAGAAGAAAAAAGTTTCAAAATACAAATTTACTCATAAAATAAGGGATTCGCAAATTTTAAACGGCTTAGAAGGCCCTGCGAGGGTTGTTGAATTTATATGGGAATAATCCAGGTAGTCGAAAAATCTCGAATACCATCTTTTGGAACAGACCATTTTTCTACGGGCTGGAGCAAAAAAAAATCACGCTCTATTGAAAATATTTCTTCTTGAAGACCCATGTCTCCCTTTACGAAGTATAGGTGCAGAACTAAATACAATTTCTGAGTGGATTTCATCTCAAAATGAAGGTTTTCACTCAATGTGACCAAAATGCTATACTACTTCGCATTTTTCCGCGAGCCACCCTAATGTAGGTATATAATTATCAGCAATCTGTAAGTAAGTAGTAAGGTAGGGTACCAAACCAGCGTCTCTTAATACGTAAACTCAATCCGTAGGTATTAATATTCTGTAAGTAGTTACTAAACATGCGACTCCTATACATCATTTAAAGTTGATGATCGGCTTCTAATCATAAAACCTCGCAATTCGGTGAACTTTTTTCATCTCATAAGAGTTATAACTCGGATTTAAAAATAACTCTCAAAGCTGCCACTTCCGATTATAGGTTCACAAAAATTCCCATTTCAAAATACTCTCCGCCTTCGAACCAATCATCAGCTTTTTATCCTGATCTACCCTAATGTAGGTATTTATCAGTATTCTGTAAGTAGCGAGGTGACCAGCAATTCTAATTACAGCACCGCCACGATTCGGAAAGACTGATCTGCAGGTAGTGACATTATGTAAGTAGTTACTAAACATGCGACTCTTATGAATGAAAATACTTTCCTCCAAAATTCCTACGACATATTTCACATTAATTATGCATGTTGAAAGATTAAAAAATGTCATTTCTGATGTGGGTAGGTACTTTTACATTGGTACCGATTTTTTGACCATTATTTTCATTTAAAACGATAAAGAAAAATAGACAAAAATTCATCACTACTGTATTTCAAAATATCTCACAGTTCTGGAACTTGAATTTTACGATGCTTTGGCATAATTAATGAAAAATATGTTTGAGGAGAAAAAAGTTCCAAAAAAACGATTTCATCCAAAAATGGGGGATTCGCAAATTTTAAACCGCTCAGAAGACCCTTCGAGTGTTCTTGAATTTAGATAAAAATAGTCCAGGTAGTCGCAAAATCTCGAATACCATCTTTCGGAACAGCTCATTTTTCCAAAAACAGGTAAGCCAGGGGCTGTAGGAAAGAATCACGATTGTTTTGAAAATGTTTCTTCTTCGAAGACTCATGTCTCCCTAGTGATCGACACTACTCCAAAAACGGTCAATACGGTCGCCCTAAAAGATTATAAAATTCCATTATATAAATCTTCGAATATTTCGATCAATGGGTCACCGCGAACTGGAGATTTTGTTACATTTTAAATCAAGAATAGAGCCATCATCGATCCTCCGACTTATCTCGAGTTATTAGACTAACTCCCGACTGCAGAGCTAAAAAGAAATTCTGAATGGATTTCATCTCAAAATGAAGGTCTATACTCAATTTGTGACCAAAATCGTTCGCTTTTTTTTTCCGATCCACCCTAATACAGGTATTTACCAACATTCTGTAAGTAGTGATGTAAGGTAAATACCAAACCAGCGAATCTGATGAGTGATGACTGCCCCACGGCGATTCGGCAAGTCAAATCTGTAGGTATGTATCAACATTTTGTAAGTAGTTACTAAACTTGTGACTTTAATAAATCATTTAAAAGTTCATTGACTTCTTATCACTAAACCTTGCAATTCGGCGAACTTTTTTCATCTTATAACTCGATTTAAAAATGACTCTCTAAAAAGATTCGATTTCGATTGACCTCATAACTTTCAGGAATACAACCCACGTCCAAGGCACCATACATACACGTGGCCCTTAATTATAGAGAAATAGGATAACAGATTGATATTCCCGTGATATGTATTTTCTTGGGAGAAGGGGAGCGCAGAACTCCCTCAAAGACACATGTAGCTTAGTTAAAATACAGTATTCAAAATTCTGCGCCGATGAAGGCAAGTTTCATCAAAATCCAAGATCACTTTTAGGATTCTACTGAGCTGTTGAAAATATGCAAATCGCTCAATTTACAGTGAATTAGCGTTTTGAAAATACTTTCCTCCAAAGTACTATTTTCCATTAATTATGCTGAGTGATTGAAAAATGTTATTTTTGATGTACCTACTTCTAGGTTGGTACAATTGTTTAGGATTTTAAAAATGCGCACTACTATATTCATATTTCAAAATACATATCACACAGTTCCAGAAGTTGAATATTACGATGCTTTGGCATAATCAATGCGAAATTTTTGAGAAGAAAAAAGTTTCTAAATACAAATTTACTCATAAAATAAGGGATTCGCAAATTTCAAATGGATTTGAAGGCCCTGGGAGTGGAAATAATCCAGGTAGTCGAAAAATCTCGAGTACCCTCTTCTGGAACAGATCATTTTTCAGGAGTTCGAGCAAACAAATCACAATTCTTGTGAAAATATTTCTTTTTGAAGACCCATGTCTACCCTTACGAAGCACGTGCAGAGCTGAATCTTAAAATTTCTGAGTGTATTTCATCTCAAAATGAAGGTCTTCACTCAATGCGACCAAAATACTTCGGTTTTTTTCGCGATGCACGCTAATGTATGTAGGTATTTATCAGCATTCTGTAAGTGAACAGTAAGGTAGGGTACCAAACCAGCGACTTTAATACGAGTACTAATCACAGCAGCAAATCGGTTGAACAAACCCAATCTGTATGTTAACATTCTGTAAGTGGTTACTAAACATGCGACTCTTATACATAAATAATTTAAAAGATAATGATATCGGTTTCTTATCACAAAACCTCGCAATTCAGTGAACTTTAAGGTGCTCCAGGAAAGAAGATGTGGGTCCTAGAAGAGAGATCAACGGTCATTCTCAAATAAAAAGTATTTTTTCACTCGAGCTCTTGTTCAACTTGCCCAATAAAATGGCCCTGCTTCGAAAGACAGAATTCAAAATTCTGCGCAAGTCCAGACAATCCTCATCAAAATCCAAGATCACTTTAAGGGTTCTATTGAGCGGTAAAAATATGTAAATAGCTCATTTTAGGGCGAATTAGTGTTTTAAAAATACTTTCCACCAAAATACAATTTCCCAATAATCATGCTGAGAGATTGAAGGATGTTATTTTTGAAACTTTGACCATTGTTTCTATTTTCCATTCAAAACAACCAAGAAATCCAATTTTTTAGAATATTCAAAATTATTGGCAATACTTAATGACCAAAAAATTGTCACCACTACATTTCAAAATATCCCACAGTTCCAGGAGTTGAACCTTACGATTTCTTCGCATAATTGATGCGAAATTTTCAAGAAGAAAAAAGTTCGAAAATACAAATTTACCCAAAAATAAGAGCTTTGCTCATTTTCAACCGCTCAGTATAGTAAGACCCTGTGAGTGTTCTTGAATTCAGATTTAAAATAGCCCAGGTAGTCGCAAAATCTCTAATACGATCTTCTGGAACATATAATTTCTCCAAAAACAGGTAGGCAGGGGCTAGAGCGACAAAATAACGATTCTTTCGAAAATTATGTTTTCTTTGTAGACCCTTGTCTCCTCTTATGAAGCACCTGCAGAGCTTGAAAAAATTTCTGAGCGAATTTCATCTCAAAATGAAGGGCTCCACTCAATTCGTGACCAAAATCTTTCGCTTCTTTTTTTCGCGATCCACCCTAATGTAGGTACATATTAATCGGCGTTCTATGAATAAACAGTAAGGTAGTTACCAAACCAGCGACTCTGATAACAGCTCCTCATTGTTTGGGAAAAACAGATCTGTAGGTATGTATCATCATTTTGTAAGTGGTTACTAAACAGGCGATTCTTATAAATCATTTAAAAGCTGATAATTGGCTTTTTATCACTAAACCTTGCAATTCGTCCACCTAGTATGGCTACAATGCTTCGTGTCATTAGGTTATTTCTCTGGATGAATATGATGCAAAATCTGTATCCGGAGAGACAACCGATGCTCGAGCGAAAAGAGCCGCAAATCTACGTAATTGATGACCATGTGTACGTATACCTATACCAACACATTACCTTATAATCGTGCCAATTATCCACCAGGCATATATGTACGTAGAAGCCTACCATAGACTACATTGTCCAGCCTATCGTGGCATTTTCGAACAAAACCAAATTTATTTCTAACCTAAATATTTGATTATCCAAATTTTAAATAATTTCTATAGTAATTAATAAAAATAAGGTGCACCGGGGCAAGTCAGAATGATTTTTCGCAATTTCAACTTTGACCAGCTGTTACTCGCCTTCTAATGAACCAATATGGATCAAATTTATTATGTAGGTTCCCATAAGGGTTCTTAACCTATGGTAAAAATTTGAGCGTAATTGACACAGTAGCTTTCGCTCAGTGGAATAAAATATAAACTGTCCTGACTTACCCCAATTGGGGGAAGTCAGAACAGGCTAACCTTTGCAGAGGCGTAGATCACAAACCGAGCGTCCTAGAAAAATTGCACAGAAACAAAATTGTAGAGAATTTAATTCTCTTTGAGATCACTCTCATCAGATTTTCACTAGGACGCACGGTTCGTCCGCTATATGCGAAAAACTAAGAAATAGAAAGTCTGTATTTTATACCAAATTCAAAATAAGTTCAAAACAACAACAAAATACAATTGAACCAAAGACATCTAAAATGAAACTGAATCGCGAAAATTTTCATGCCGTGATGAAGTAGGGGTAGTACCCTCAAGTCACCTTTAGTGGCACTTCGCCAGATATAAACCTCTAGGCGCTAGAGCAAGTTTTCTAACTTACCCCGAATTCCAACTTCCCCCGGTGCACCTTATCTTATTATTTTATATTTTCAGTCGGAATCTGCGAATAGTGTAATAGGTGCGTTGAGATTTTCGAGCAAGAGTCTGGAGTGTCATTTTTCGAATAAACTTTGACTCCTGCCCAACGTAAGTGGCTTTCAAGATTTTTTCCATAATTTTAAAAATATCGATCGTGTATTATTTGGAACTCAAAAATGGAATTTTTCAATTATCAATTTCGTTCCTATCACTTTTAGGGTTCTAACGAGCGGTTGAAAATACGTAAATCGTTCATTTTAAGGCGAATTGGTGTTTTGATACCTACTTCTTTCCTCCAAAATACCGATACCGTTCCCCATTAATTATGCTGAAGGGATTGAAAAATGCCATTTTTTATAAACTGATAAAATGTTTTATAATAAAATACTTTTACAGTGGTACACATTTTTCGACCATTATTTCCCTTCAATTGCCAAAATTTATAAATTTTTTTAGAATTTTCAAAATTGGCAATACCTAATGACCAAAAATTTGGCACCACTGTATTGTAAAATAGCCCACAGATCCAGGAGTTGAATCTTACGATGCTTTGGCATAAATAATGCGAAATGTTTGAGAAGAACAAAATTTCAAAATACACATTTACCCAAAAATAAAAGATTTGAAAATTTTCAACCGCTCAGAATAAGACCCTGGGAGTGTACTTGAATTTAGATGAAAATAGCCCAAGTAGTCGCAAAATCTCAAATACCATCTTTTGGAACAAATCACTTTTGCAAAAACAGGTATGCAGGGGCTAGACGGAAAAAAAATCACAATTCTTTATGTTTCCTCTTCGAAGACCCATGTCTACTAACGTAACGAAGCACCTACAGAGCTACAAAAAAACTTGAAGTGGATTTTATCTCAAAATGGAGGTCTTCACTCAATTTGTGACCAAAAATGTTCGCTTTTTTCCCCGATCGATCCACCCTAATGTACTTGTAGTGTTATTAATCGGCATTCTGTAAGTAAGTAGTAAAGTACTAGTTACGAAACCAGCGACTCTGATCACCGCTCCCCGCAGATTCGGAAAGAGCAATCTGTAGGTATGTTTCAACATTCTGTAAGTAGTTACTAAACATGCGACTCCTATAAATCATGAAACGTTAATTATCGACTTCTTATCATTAAATCCTGCAATTCGGTTAACTTTTTTCATCACGTAGGTAACTCAATTTTAAAAATGATTCTCAAAAACGTCAGTTATAGTAGGTTGGCAAAAATTCCCTTTTTCATGTACTCTCGACTTATAAGCCAATTTTCAGAACTTTTTGAATTGCCAAAACTTCATACTTATAAACGATTATTCATTTTATTAGCTTTTTTTTTCCAAGATTGAATTTCTTGACCTTTTCTGCTAGAAAGAACAAATACATATTCTTTTGCCTCATAGGTGCGTTGATTTTATATTGTAGCAATGTTGAAATGTCAAATAATTTTTTTGAAAAAATGAGAACGGGGAGCCACTTGAATCAAACGAGTACTTTACAAGCGAATTGAAAATACAGATTCGATTTCTATTGACCTCATAATTTTCAGGAACACAACCTACGTTCCAAGTAAATATGTACAAGTTAGTGGGTCTTAATCATAGAGAAATGAGATAAAAGAATGATTGACATTCCCGAGATATTTTTCTTCGAGGGGGGGGGGCGCAAAACTCCCACAGACTTTTACCATCTTATTCATAAGACGATTGATAACTATTTATTATGAACTTTGATTGCTATGTAAGTATAGGAATGCAAGCTAGGGTGGGTAGCAAACAAAAACAAAAATATTGACGGAGAATTTCAGTGGAAGCAAATAAGAGAAAATGATAAAATTTTTGACTACCCAATCTTTAACTACGCCTGTAGCTGCTAAAATTATTGAATGTGTTGAAGAATTTGCCGGTATATCATATCAATATGCAGATATGAGTATTTCAAGGTCTAACAGAGATGCCTCGGATGTTACAAAAATTATCAATTGGCTTCAGGAGCGTAATCCATTTCGAGTTTTGAGTTGAAAAAGACCAAGAAGAAATTTTATCATCGGAGGTGCTCCACGAGGGGAGATACGGATCCTTGAAGAGAGATCAACGGTCATTCTCAAATATAACGTATTTTTTCGCTCCAGCTCCTGTTCAACCTGCCCAAAGAAAAATGGACCAGTAGCAAAAGACAGTATTTAAAGTTCTGCGCCCGTTCAAGCAATTCCTATCAGAATCGAAGATCACTTTTAGAGTTCCACTGAGTACTTGAAAATATGTAAATCGCTCATTTTAGAGATGAAGTGTTTTGGAAATACTTTCTACCAAAATACTATTTCACATTAATTATGTGTACCGGTACCTTGTAAAATTCAAAATTGCGTAATTACCAAAAATGGTAATTTTTGGTAAATAATTTCGAGATTTTTTGGAGGTATAGAAATATAGACTAATCTATACCACTTTGCCTGCTCTGGATATCTTTTTAAGCACTGGGTTGTGATCAATTAATAGCTTGTAAATTATAAGGTGATATCTCTTGCGATCTGATAACTAGCTCATTGAGACCTCAGGGTCGTGGTAGATCGCAGACAGATTTAAGAAGTTTTTGGTACTACATAACTTAATTATACGGAGTTGGGCTCGTTTTTATGAGATGTATTTCTATAAGATGTCTTCATTTGGTCGAAATCAGCAATAACTGCTAGAAAATTAGTCGAAAATCGAGATTTTCGACGTTTATACTCACGAATTGATACCATTATAAGATGAACATATTTCGACGATCGAATGTTCAAAATAATCATTTTGAACATTTTGTAATATATACACGTATTATACACTCGAACTAAATACGATTGGAATAAATCAAGAACACACAAATAACTTCGTAACACACGATCTAATTGGTTTGAAACGCATCGCAATACCAATTCTTGCTCACCATTTAAGGGAGGAAATTGAAGGTTATTTGACTACTTTGTGGAAAAATAGATTTTGGAAAACTTAGGTCAATAACACGAGGGTACTTATCAGAATAAGCCTAGGACTGGTTTGATTGGAATTACTTAGGTCAATAACACGAGGATGCTTAGGTCAATAAAACTTAGGTCAATAAGGAAATAATAAGGAAAAGGAAAATAATAAGACGAACTCCACGATAATTTACGAAGGCGATCTGAGAACGTAAAGAAAACACCAACGACCCCCTGGGGAACACTCACGAATGGAATTTGAATTACAATTCCTAATTGGGCTGGTCCATTATAAGCTGTGTTACTATAAGATGAGAGGTCGAATGCATCAACTTAATCTGGAAATTTTACTAAGTTCAGAAACTGAAACTTAGTAAAATTATCGGCGTCGAAAAGAACCGGAATGGAACGGCCTGCTGTGTTGGGAGCTAGTCCCAAGCACAGCTCTGGAAACGACAGCATATAAAACAACACAGGAACCAATATTACCGACTGCTACTTGCCCATGAGTGTAGGTGCCTCTCCCCGGGGTCAATAACGAATCGGGAGTTTAATACTGACGAGAAGAAGATTTCACTTGAACCGTATCATACTAAGAACTGACGTTTTGGTGTTTTTTAGATCGCTTGTCAACATTGTATGAATTTTTAAGGAAAGAGTAGGAGTAAGTTGTGCGCACGCCGAACGTCGTAATTGGCTAAAGCGCTACCCCCAGAAGTATCAGGAACGAATAGGAAGTCGATTGAATGACGCAATATTTCTATACGATTGCATCATATGTGGAAATCTCATGTAATATTTCCGAAGATTGCATCATCTTTTATTAAGTAGGTAAATCGACTGGGTAGGTAGGCAGGGAGGTCGACAGGGTCAATGTACATCTAGTGGTCATTAAAATCGCGTAATATTTCGATGTCTCAGGGGTCCGTAAAATATTTCTTCGTGTATGGAGGGAGAAAAAATAACAGTGTTTTTTCTCCCAAGTATAAGTTGACAGATTTTGACGTAATATTTTCTCCCACGTAGTCGGCATAAAATGTATATAATTCCATTGTTTCGAGGTCGATATTTTCTCCCAGTATAAGATGAAATATTACGTTTTCTCCCAATATAGGCAGATGATTTCTAACAGCTTTCTGTCACCATAGGTGGGAGAAATTAATCAGCTTTCTCCCAGTATATGTGACTCAAATGTGATAATTTTCTCCCATTACATATGCTGAGAGATTGAACGATGTTATTTTTGAAACTGAGGAAACATTTTGTAATACTTACTTAGGTACGTATGTACAAACATTGGTACCAATTTTTTGACCATTGTTTCTATTCAAAATAATCAAGAAAAATCGGCAAAAAGTTATCCAATTTTTTATAATTTTCAAAATTGAAAAAAATTCATCATCCAAAAATTGTCACCACTGTATTTCAAAATATCTCACAGTTCCAGAAGTTGAATCTTAATAGTATGCTTAAGCATAATTAATGCGAAATGTTTTAGGAGAAAAAAGTTCCAAAACACGATTTTATCCAAAAATGAGGGATTTGCAAATTTTAAACCGCTCAGAAGACCCTTCGAATTTTATTGAATTTAGATAAAAATAGCCCAGCAGTTAGTCACAAAATCTCGAATACCATCTCTTGGAATACATAGATCATTTTTCCAGAAACAGGTATGCAGGGGCTGGAGCGAAAAAATCACGACTCTTTTGAAAATGTTTCCTCTTCGAAGACCCATGTCTCCCCTTACGAAGCACCTGGAGAGCTAAAAAGAAATTCTGAGTGGATTTTATCTCAAAATGAAGGTCTATCGTTCGTTTTTTTCCCGATCCACCCTAATGTAGGTATTTACCAACATTCTGTTAGTAGTGTTAGTAGAAGTAGGGTAGTTACCAACATGCAGATCGAGCAACTGAGATTTGCAGGTACATGTATCTATCAACATTTTGTAAGTAGTCACTAAACTTGCGACTAGTATAATAAATCATTCATAAGTTCATTGACTACTTTATCACTAAACCTTGCAATTCGGCGAACTTTTATGATCATATAACTCGACTTAAAAATTACTCTCAAAAAAGATTCGATTTCGATTGACCTCATAATTTTCAGCCATCAAAATCCAGGATCACTTTAGGGTTCTAATGAGTGATTGAAAATATGTAAATCGCTCATTTTAGGGCAAATTAGTGTTTTGAAAATACTTTCCTCCAAAAATACTATTTCCCATTAATTATGCTGAGAGATTGAAAGATGTCATTTTTGAAATTGAGGAAATATTTTGTAATACTTAGGTAGTACCTAAGTGGTACGTAGTACGTACGTCTACGTATGTACAAACATTGGTACTTACCACTTTTTTGACCATTATTTCCATTTAAAATAATCAAGAATAGGCAAAAATTTATCAAATGTTTTAGAATATTCAAAATCGGAAATACTAAATGACCAAAAAACTGGCACCAATGTATTTCAAAATATCTCACAGTTCCAGAAGTCGAATCTTACGATGCTTTATTTGGCATTATTAATGCGAAATGTTTGAGAAGAAAAAAGTTACAAAATACGACTTTACCCATAAAATGAGGGATTTGCTAATTTTAAACGGCTTACTTAGAAGGCCCTGGAAGTGTCCATGAGCCATCGACCGCCAGGAAGGCCAGGGCAGAGATTATGGTAACAATGTATCGCCGCATAACAGAAGAAATGGGCAATATGCGCGAAATCTTCCATGAGATAACGCGAAGGTTAGTAATTAACTCATCCCGTATACGTACTAGGGTAAGAAAAAAGTGTTCTTAACTCGACTATACCTATTTTACTTTTGTAGGAATCCCATTCAGGACGTGCAGGAGTTGAACTTCGATAGGCTCTCCTGCATCAAAATGAACAAAAATTTCCCAACTTCCGCTCACTTTCTAATGAAGACTAATCTTTGATCATGGATAAGTACTTCATGAATGCTGGAAATGGAAATGTACCTAAGTACTTGTCTGAAGAAGTGGGCGGAAGCAGGGAAATTTTTGTTCATTTTGCAAAAACTCTGAAGTAGGTTCATATAGGTAGGTAAGTAGGTAGAGGTACCAACCAATCATTCTCCAACTCCTTGCAAAGGAGATATCAGTAATTTTTTGTTTTGGGTCATTTTTTTTGGGATATTTTTCAGTTGTTTTCTATTATGGAGATTTTTTTTTGAAGTTTTTTTTTTGTGATGGTGACGAGCCTATCATAGTGCGTTCTTTTTCAACGCCCCCTTTTTTTTTACCGTGAGGTACTTTTTTGGGGGATATCACCAATTTTTTCTGAAGAGTACACCATGCTACCATGTGAAAATGAATGAGAAGGCAGTGGTCCAGGGAGAGATACAAATCTTTTCTCTCTAGCACTAGAGTCTTGTTCTGTTCATTTCAATGGTGTTCTCAAATTTTGTATTTTTATAAATTTTATGAATAAAATGGGGTTAGATTTGCGTTCACTTTCACTTAAATATGCTTTCCTTAAAAACCTTGTGAAGGGGGGATTAATTCTCTTCTGGAGATTTTTTTGTTCTAGTAAATGTTATTCATTTATTTATTTATTAATTTTTTTTAAAAGTAGCGTAAGTAGATGTAAAAAATTTGGGAAAATTTCACCTTTATTTGGTAACATTTTATGGAAATTTTTTTCTGCGAAAAATTAGAAAATCCGATCTCGTTCATTTAAAATGATTGCGTTCGCATCCTCGCTCCTTAAAAATGATCGTGATCACGAAATCAAATTAAATTAAAATTTTATTTCATCGCTATCACAAACATACCTACTTTTAAACAAATTTAGAAAAATGAAATTCAAACTTACCGTATATTTCAGTTTTCTATATTATTTTATGTTTGTGTTCGCAATGAAATGAAATTTAATTTGATTCGAGTTTGAGGTTGCGATCATTTTCAAAGAGCTAGGATTTATTGAATTGATTTCAGTTTGAATTTCATTTTTCTACATTTAATTAAAAGTAGGTACCTATATGTTTGTGTTCGTGACGAAAATGGAATTTTCATTTTTAAAGAGTAAGGATTTATTGAATACATTTCAGTTTGAATTTCATTTTTCTGCAAAAATTTAGAAAATCTCGTGATCACATAATCGAATTAAATTAAATTTTATTTCATCGCTAACACAAACATACTTGTAAGCAAATTTAGAAAAATGAAATTCCAACTGAAATTAATTCAATGAATTTTTTCAACTGTAGTGTTTCTATTTCTCATTATCATTTCATCCTTCTAATTTTCAAAATTTTCTAAATTCATTTAAAAGTATGTTTGTGTCTGTGATGAAATGAAATTTAATTTGATTCGAGTTCGATCACGATCATTTTTAAAGGGGCCAGGATGTGAACACAATCATTTTTAATGAACCAGATCCCATTTCCAAAATTTCTGCAGAAAACTGAAATTCAAACTGAAATGAATTCAACGAATTTTTCCAATTGTAGTGTTTCTATTTCTTAATTTCATCCTTCAAGAACTGCTCAAAATGGTTTGAAACTATTTCCAATCGATTTGTTTTTTTTTTATTAGTCTGAAGCTTAATTTGGTAGATAAAATTTTGGTTGGTGTTATAATTTAGAATTTCCATTTCAATCTAGTTGTTTCTGGATACCAGTATAGGAATACTTCTCAAGAAATCATTTTTTGAAAAATCAACTCGCAAAAAAAATTTGTATACAGGTGCAGGAAGGATTCGAACCCGGAACCTCTTGCGTGATAAGCCGAGGCTTAAGTCAGGTAGCCACTCAGGCTGCGTTGAGAATTTAGCGTTTCAACTCCATACAACGGCCAACAACGCGGAATGTAACTTACGATGACGTTTTAAATCTAACGGCCATTGAGATTGATACAAATTGACGTTTCTTTGAGTGATTTGAACAAAGCTGCAGACTTTTAGACTGAATTATTTCGAATGAGATTTGGGATATGGATTATTAAAAGAATAGAGAAGTGCCTTTTGTATGTTTTAATAATCGTTTAAAATTTTCAAATTTGGAAAAAAAGTGGTTAAAATCCGTTTTTTCAAAAATCCCTTCGTAGCGACCTGAATTGTGTATAAATACACCATCATGCAAAATTTCGTTGAATTTGGCCGAGCTGATTTTCTGAAAAGTCTATTGAAGAAAATGAAGAAAAAAAAACAGTGAAAAAACGACATGTTTGAAGATCTCGTTCACTTTTGGTATTAAACCTACAACTTTCAAATTTTAGTATGTTGATAAGCTCGTCGAGATCTTCAAAATGACATATTAATCTTTTAAAAAGGTGCAGTTGTTTTTGAAATCTGAAGGTACTAATTTTCGCATTTGTTGGTGCTTGAAGAATAGGCGTTTGCGGTAGCGGCGACGTTCTTTTTCCCAACCCCCTCGCTGTGCTACCGCCCGGCCTGATAAGGTACTAGTTACCAGATCAGCGACTCTCATAACGGCGCCACGAAGATTCGGGAAGACTGATCTGTAGGTACTATTAACATTGTGTAAGTAGTTACTAAACATGTGACTCTTATAAATCATTCAAAAGCCAATGATCGGCTTCTTACCACTAACATTTCAGCTCTGGAGGTGCTTCAGGAGGGGGCACCTTTGTACTGTAAGCGGTTGAAAATATGTAAATCGCTCATTTCAGGGCAAATTAGTGTATACTTTCCTCCAAAATACCATTTCCCATTAACTATGCTGAGAGATTGAAAGATGTCATTTTTGAAACTGAGGAATTATTTTGCAATACGCACGTATGTAGGTACAAACATTTGTACCACTTTTTTGACCATCAAGTATTTCCATTTAAAATAATCAAGATGAATAGGCAAAAATTTATCCAATTTTTCAGAATTAGCAAAATTGGCAATACCTAATGACCAAAAAATTGGCACCACTAGATTTCAAAATATCTCACAGTTCCAGAAGTTGAATCTTACGATGCTTTGGCACAATTAATGCGAAATGTTTGAGAAGAAAAAAGTTCCAAAATACGACTTTACCCATAAAATGAGGGATTTGCTTATTTTAAACGGCTTACTTAGAAGGCTCTGGAAGTGTCCATGAGCCATCGACCGCCAGGAAGAACAGGGCAGAGATTATGGTAACAATGTATCGCCGCATAACAGAAGAAATGGGCAATATGCGCGAAATCTTCCATGAGTAAACGCGAAGGTTAGTAATTAACTCATCCTGTATACGTACTAGGGTAAGAAAAAAGTGTTCTTAACTTGACTATACCTATTTTACTTTTGTAGGTATCCCATTCAGGATGTGCAGGAGTTGAACTTCGATAGGCTCTTCTGCACGTTGCAAAGATGACAAGATGACGCCGAACGGCCGCTTCTCGGGTGCTCCATTCCTTGCAGGAATGTGATGAAATTTTTAGAAGGCCCGAAAATGATCGATTCACGAGGCCGATAGGATCGGAACAATTCAGGTAGTCGCAAAGAGCTAGGTAAAAAAATAATCTGAGCGGATTTCATCTCACATGAAGGTCTCCACTCAATTTGTGAACAAAATCCTTCGGTTTTTTTTTAGCGATCAACCCCAATGTAGTTACCTGGGTTTTTATCAGCAATTTGTAATTAAGTAATAAGGTACTAGTTACCCAATCAGCGACTCTCATAACGGCGCCACGAAGATTCGGGAAGACTGATCTGTAGGTACTTATTAAACATGTGACTCTTATAAATCATTCAAAAGCCAATGATCGGCTTCTTATCACTAAAATTTCAGCTCTGGAGGTGCTTCTGGAGGGAAGAGATGGATCCACGAAGAGAGGTCTACGGTCATTCTCAAAGAAACGTATTTCTTCGCTGTAGCTCCTTTCCAACCTGCTCAGAGAAAAATAGTTCAGTTCAAAAAGACGTAAAGACAGTATTCTTTCAGGGGTTCTTTTGAGCGGTTGAAAACAAGTACCTAAATCGCTTATTTTAGAGTTGTTAAAATTTTTTTGACCATTATTTCGCGGAGAGACTATTGTCGATCTTGGCTTCTCAAGGAGAAATTATTTTAGCAGAGCAGAACACATAGCCTAATTTGAAGAGAACCGGTCGAAATAAAACACAAACTCTAAAGATTGGAGAAAAAAGACGACTGTACATATATTCAGCTGTAGGTACAACTGATTCGTCGCGAACAGCAAAGTCTCTCGCAATTCATTTAAAATAATCAAAAAAAATATACAAAAACTTACAAAAAGTTGACCCAATGACCAAAAAATTGGCACCACTGTATTTCAAAATATCTCACGGTTCCAGATGTTGAGTCTGACGTAATATGCTTTGGCATAATTAATGCGAAATGTTTGAGAAGAAAATAAGTTTCAAAAAACGAATTCACCCCAAAATGAAAGACTTGCCAATTTTAAACGGCTCAGGAGACCCTGGGAGTGTTCTTGAGTTTTGATAGAAATATCTTAGGTAACAACAGGCAGGCAAGTGCTGTAGCGAAAAGATCACGATTCTTTTGAAAATGTTTTTTCTTCGAAGGACCCATGTCTCCCCTGACGAAGCACCTGGAGAGCTAAAAAGAAATTCTTAGTGGATTTCATCTCAAAATGAAGGTCTCTACTCAATTTATGACCAAAATCGTTCGCTTTTTGTATCCCGATCCACCCTAACCCTAGGTATTTACCAACATTCTGTAAGTGGAAACAACCATAACAACTAACGAATCAGATCTGTAGGTATGTAAGTATCAATATTTTGTAAGTAGTTACTAAACTTGCGACTCTTATACATAAATCATTTTCAAGGTCATCGGCTTCTTATCACTTATCCTCGCAACGCGGTCAACTTTTTTTACCTTATAACTCGGTTTAAAAATGACTCTCAAAAAAGATACGATTTCGATTAACCTCATAATTTTCAGGAATAGGCTACAACCCACGTTCCAGGTGCATACACGCGGGCCTTAATCATAGAGAAAGAAGATAACAGTTCGGTATTCCCGTGATATTTTCCTGGGGGAAGGGAGCGCAGAACCCCCGCAGACTTTTCCTAGCTTGTCCTTAAGACGAAAGAAAACAGTAATTATTTGAGTAGGTATGCAAGTTAGGGTGGATAGAAAAAAGAATGACGGAGGTTTTGTCCAGATTCTGTGGGAACTTTCATTTTGAGTTGAAAGCAACCAAGAAGGAATTTCAGCTCCGGAGGTGTTCTAGGAGGGATCCCCGAAGGGGGGGGTCAACGGTCATTCTCAAAGAAAGCATATTTTCTCGCTCTAACTCCTGTCCAACCTGCTCAAAGAAAAATAGTTCAGTTCCAAAAGACATTATAAAATTCTGCGCCAGTACAGGCAATTTTTATCAAAACCCCAAATCACTTTTAAGGTTTTACTGAATGGTTGAAAATATGCTAATCGCTGATAGAAGAGTTAACATCATTCGGCCAAGAAAGGATGAAAATGAAACGTGATATGATAAAGGTAAGACAGAAAGAGTGTCACCTTTGTACTAAGCGGTTGAAAATATGTAAATCACTCATTTTAGGGCAAATCAGTGTTTCGGAAATACTTCTCTCCAAAATATCTACCATTTCCCATTAATTATGCTGAGAGATTGAAAGATGCCATTATTGAAATTGAGGAATTATTTTGTATTATGCACGTACAGTATGTACAAATATTGGTACCACTTTTTTGACCATCAAGTATTTCCATTTAAAATAATCAAGAAGAATAGGCAAAAATTTATCCAATTTTTCAGAATTAGCAAAATTGACAATAACTAATGACCAAAAAATTGGCACCACTACATTTCAAAATATCCCACAGTTCCAGGAGTTGAACATCAAGAAGTTTTGGCACAATTAATGCGAAATGTTTGAAAAGAAAAAAGTTCCAAAATACGACTTTACCCATTAAATGAGGGATTTGCAAATTTTAAATGGCTTAGAAGGCGCCCTAAAGCAGAGAATATGGTGACAATGTATCGCCGCATTACGGTGGAGATGGGCAATATGCGCGAAATCTTTCACGAGATCACGCGAAGGTTAGTAATTAACGTATCCCTGTGGTATAGATACCTATCTAACTGTCATATATAGGATCCTAATAGGTAAAGAAAAATGAAACTAGAGTTCGTTAGTTGACTCTGTTGAATCAAAATTGAATTTCAAATACGTCATAAAATGGATCAACTAACTTATGAATTTTTCGTTGAATAGAAATAACGTATGTTTGTGCGTTCCTTTTGCGTACTTCTATGAAGTTCCCGTCGAGTTTAAAAAGAAAGAAATAACTGAACCGCATCAGACGTTGAACATTGTAAACATCGTCTGTCAAAACGAATCCATCTTTCTACGACCTGAAATCAACGACGTACCTATCTACGATCCACGGAATCAAGAAGAAGATGAGCTATCTGATTACGAAGAAAACGACGAAATTGAAATATGCTATAATCCACAAGACGATGATCAAATCGGTATCCAACGACGTCCGAATATGATTTTGGATATTGATCGTATTCCAATTACTGAACACCGTCAATGCGTAACAGAACCATTCCTCTTCAATGGCGACTACTCATATCTCGATAAATACAATCGTATTAGGCAAGTTAAACATGCCCTCGATAATGGTTCTCGTTACAATTATTACGTCAGCGTTCCGATTTGGAGCGAGCATCGAAGACAGAGCTACGAATGGCCACGTTTCGCCACCGAAAGTTATGCCTGTACACGTCATTTCAACCGTGCACGGTTCGCCATTCGTACATCCACTGAAGCTCGAGAATTAGTCTTTCCTACTCATTGGATTTATTCCCATCTCTCGCTAACGCATCCATTCCTGATTTCATTACAAATTCATATCGGCGGCAAAGAAGTTAATACTGTCTACGATGCAAGACTTCCTGTTACGGTGATTTCGGGAAATATTATCAGACGACTCGAAGACCAATCGGACCAACCTATCAGGATGAAGTTTGCGAAAGAACAGACTTTGTTCATTCCCTGGCGAACTTCTTTCAAAGTACGAGTCTCGAGTTATGCGAATGTGCCACTGTGTTTGAACCCTAGATTGGACGAATTTAAAGAAGACGTTCATTGGAACAATTTCGTCATCAATGATAGTTCATTCAACCAGTGTATCCTGGGAAGGAACTTTGCTTTGAATAATGTTATCAAGATAAAGCAATTACCGCTGAAAATTGCTGTTAACGGTCCTCCGTCAAATCCAAAACCTCGTACCTTGCTTGGTCAGGAATTCTACGTTCATATATTCCACCTCTCGGAGTGATTAATACGTTGCGTAATATGTCGAATCAAGCGCTGAATCTTGAGTTTGATCACCTCTTACCATATTTACGATTCTAGAGTACTTACCTCAATATCTGTATTGGTTATGCTCGTTTATCTTCGATATTTTACTCATGTAATCTAATGATCATCATTGAATTGTTTCCTATCATGTATTATAAGTGTTTTTACCTGTGTAGGATACTAGTATTATATACTGTTATGTTATTTTGCCTACATAATTGTTATTCTTTTATTTAGTTATTTGTTTTTGATAATGTTGTTAATTTGTTTAAAGATAGTATAATTTGATCAACCTATCTGTGTTATTTGCTATTATGTGATATTATTCAAAGGTAGGTTAGTTAGATTAATAGTATCTTTTGACCTTGCTTCGGAATGTTGAAGACTGATTTTCTAGATAATTGTATATTCCTAATTCGACTGTTTAGATATTTCTTGATTATTTACCTCGGATAGATTTAAAGTTTTTGATTTTTTCTTTTTGATATTTTTGTATTGTTAAAAAATTTCTCTGTAGAAATTTTTCTTTGCCTATCCGGAGAATATATATGTGGTATAGATACCTATCTAACTGTCATAATAGGATCCTAATAGGTAAAGAAAAATGAAACTAGAGTTTGTTAGTTGACTCTGTTGAATCAACTGATTTAATTTGTTTCTTTCTCGATATACCTTTGAATGATATATCTCGATTATGAGATCACTAGACACCCATTTGGAACTACATGAGAATTATAATGAATCATACGTTCGTTGTGTGATAATTTCAAGATACTAAATTACCTACAAGTGTAACTTGTACCTTCTTGGTTATACCTACCAAATTCTCTTTTCTTATATGTGCAGAAGATTTTTTATTTAGATGATTTCTGATATCAATAGTCGTATATGTGATGTCTTGAAGGTTTTATTTCCTAACTTACGATTCCTATTTCCCTAGTCTCATTTCAATCCATCTACCTATCTTCTCACAACCTATTCGTTCCATTATCCTTTGTCCCAAAAATGTATCCAATTTTACTCCCTAAAAGACACCACATCCCGTATACGTACTATTAGGGAAAGAAAAAAGTGTTCTTGACTTGACTATACCTATTTTACTTTTGCAGGTATCCCATTCAGGATGTGCAGGAGTTGAACTTCGATAGGCGCTCCTGCACGTTGCAAAGATGACGCTGAAAAGCCGCTCCTCGGGTGCTCCATTCCTTACAAGAATGAGATGAAATTTTGCGAAGACCCGAAAATGATCGATTCACGGGGGCGATAGGATCGGAACAATCAAGGTAGTCGCAAAGAGCTAGGTAAAAAAAAATTCTGAGCGGATTTCATGTCAAAATGAAGGTTTCACTCAATTTGTGACCAAGATCCTTCGTTTGTTTTTTTTTTAACGATCCACTCCAATATACTTACTTACATAGGTTTTTATCAGAATTTTGTAAGTAAGTTATAAGGTACTATGTAGTTACTAAACCAGCGACCCAGATGGTTCGGGAAGACAGATCCGTAGGTACGTATTACCATTCTGTAAGTAGTTACTAAACATGCGACTCTTATAAATCATTCAAAAGTTAATGATCGGTTTCTCATCACTAAAATTTCACCTCTGGAGGTGCTTCAGGAGGGGAGATATGAATCCACTAAGAGGGGTCTACGGTCATTCACAAAGAAACGTATTTCTTTGCTCTAGCTCCTACCCAACCTGTTCAAAGGAAAATATTCCAGTTCCAAAATACAGTATTTAAAATTCTACGCCGGTCTAGGAAATTGTCATCAAATCCGAGATCACTTTTTGGGGTTCTTTTGAGCGGTTGAAAATTGTGAATCGCTCATTTTAGAGTTGTTGATTAGTGCTTTGAAAATATTTTCCTCCAAAATACCACTTCCCATTAATTATCTATGCTGAGAGATTGAAAAATGTCATTTTTGAAACTGAGGAAATATTTTGTAATAAAGTTTCAAAACACGAATTCACCCAAAAATAAGAGATTTGCAAATTTTAAACGGCTCAGAAGACCTTGGGAGTGTTCTCGAGTTTTTATAGAAATAGCTTAGGTAGTCGCAAATAAATCTCAAATGCCATCTTTTGAAACAATTCATTTTTCAAAAAACAAGTAAGCCGGGGCTGGAGCGAAAAAATCGTGATTCATTCAAAAATGTTTCCTCCTCGAAGACCCATTTCTCCCCTAACGAAGCACCTCCTGCAGAGCTAGAAAAAAATGCTGAGTAGATTTCATTTCAAAAATATGAAAGTCTCTACTCAATTTATGACCAAAATCTTTCGCTTCTTTTTTTCACGATCCATCCTAATGTAGTTATTAATCGGCTTTCTGTAAATAAGTAGTAAGGCACTAGTTACCAAACCAGCGATTCTAATCACAGCTCCTAGAAGTTTCCGTAAGACGGATCTGTACTCTTATGTATCAACATTCTGTAAGTAGTTACTAAACATGTGACTCTTATTATACTAATTCATTTGTTGCACAATAGAAAATTACATCTTCGTCATTGGCCATGATGTATTATTTGTACTTAAATTGAGTTATCTCATCTTTGTCTCGTAAACATAGCTCCATCATTTTGTGCAAACTTTCGCTCCATTTTTCAGTAATCAAATCTTTCCAACAATTACACCAGAAAGTGTTCCTCTGTTCGTAGGTGGCGTGAGAAAGAACAGCCAGTGAGAACTTCAATTCTCTGGCGGTCGGTGAGGCTTCAAAACAGTTGAATATGTCTTTAAATAATTCATTATTTGATGCAATGTCTGTAACCTCCGAATGTTTCAAATTTTCCCCAGCAGTGTTTCCATACTTCAAAACATAATTGAACAGAGATCAGCAGTCATTCTCAAGTAAAACGTATTTTTTCGCTGTAACTCCTGTTCAACCTGCCCAAAGAAAAATGGTTCAGTTCCGAAAGATAGTATTTAAAATTCTGCGCCGGTCCAGGCAATTCCCATCAAAATCCAAGATCACTTTTAAAGTTCTAACGAGCGATTGAAAATGTAAATCGTTCATTTTATGACGAATTGGTGTTTTGAAAATGCTTTCCTCCAAGATACCATTCTCCATTACTTAATTATGCTGAATAATTGAAAAATGTCAAATATCTCACAGTTCCAGAAGTTGGTTCTTACGATGCTTTCGCATAATTAATGCGAAATTATTGAAAAGAAAAAAGTTTCTCAGAATACGAATTTACCTAAAAATAAGGGATTTGCAAATTTTAAACTGCTCAGAAGACTCCGATATAGTGTTCTTGAATTTAGATGAAAACAACCCAGGTAGTCGCGAACTTTCGAACACCAGCTTTTGGAACAGATCATTTTTCCAAAAATGATAATTTACCTGTAGATTTGTCAACGGCGACACTGGAACCTCCAGCTGATGTTCGTAGTCAGTTGTTGGAACCGGCAGATCGACCAACTCCTATTATGTTTCGTATCACTGACTCCTTTAACGCGATTTGGTCGGTGGATGCTGAGACGATGAGCACGATGGTTACTCTACATAGTAACTCGTCTGCTCAAGATAAGGCTCCATCCGAAACTACGGTGACTGATACGACTTCTCGAGCTAACTTAACTGAAATGGAAACACCTGTACAGAAATTGGGTGAATTATGTTTCGAAGAAGAGATAAGTACATACCACCGTTAGTACTTCAGTTACGAATACGGTAAGATCTAGCTCATATCCACCAAATGGAAGTACGTTAAGGTTGCGACCGAATTCGCTTAGTTTAGATATAAATTTACCTGTGTCTTTACCAGAGCCATCGATCACCGTTCTTGTTGCTATTACTTCTTCTGTCGTCATTCCTGCTACTACCGCTTCATCCGTTATTATTCCAACGTCGTCTTCATCTATTCCTACGACTCGTCTTTTGGTAACTCAGTCTCAACGTTCTCCATCGTTTCCAGCGAGTACCAACGCTACTACGTCCGCGGGTTCCAATACGACTACCGTATATGTTAGACCACAAGCTACACATGCCGAGCTTGCTGCTATGCCACCGCCACCCTTTTTGGGTATTGGAAACATCCACCGGTCAACACTTCATAATACGCTAAGACAACAACAAGCGAACCAAGACAACAGTATACCCAGGCAGTATGGCAATCATCGATACCCAGCAAACCGCGGCGTAGTAGTTCGCGATCCCAGATTGCGCAATCGTGTTGGTGATCCATTATCGCCATTTATGCGAACATGGCGAGGTTTTTCTAGAGGTTACTCATTTGAGTATGCCCAATTCTATCATCGCTACGGTACTCGTCCAGTGGACTTGCGTCCTTTTGTCCCGATGGCTCTTTTCCCAAATAACATGGTCGTATGTGGTCATTTTTATCGCCATCAAATCCTTTGTATGGTGTCTTCGCTCATAACACCCTCTTGATGGGTGACGGTTTTATCTACGGCGTTGTCGTAACTGTTACCAATAATAGACCGTACGCACCAGATGTCGACATGGAAATGTACCGCATCGACATGGAAATGTACCGCTACGACATGAGTATCATCGACTTTCACGAACTGATCCGAGGTTATAGTAGGTTGCCATATCGTGTTGCCATTAGCATCGGTTAACACGGATGCATGGAATCAGATGGAACCAGCTGTCTTCAAACAGTTATTCGGATCTTTACTTCTTTCATTATACCGGCGCGGTGCAGAGAACATCGCGGTTCTACCACAGCTGCTTTTTCAAGATATGGATAGATTCAGAGAAGGCATCAACAATGTTCTAGCTCGAGATTGGCCCCAATTGTTGGGAAGTCCCGCCGCTCATCTATAGTACAGCTTCCTTAATCATCAGACAAGAGTGGCAATGACTGGGGAAGTGGCTAGACTTGAACGCCGCTCTCCTCGGTTCGAACCGAGGGTTTATAAACGGATGTTGATCGAACTTCGAATTCTATTTGATCATGGATCATGTAGAGACAACCGATAATCCGCATACGCCGACTGACGAGTACTGCGAGTAGCATGTGCATCATTTTTTTAAATATTTTTTATTACGATGAACAGTTCTAATTTAATAAATAACTTCACGATACGTATAAATCACTTCTCTTAAAATTTTGAAAGTTTCTTTTGATTTTTTTTTTTGTATCTTTCATGTTAGTGATAAGAGAACAGTCAGCTACTCGCAGGTAGGTAAGGAAATGATCGATCTACATATTTACAGTAAAATGTCAAAATTTTCGTTTTTATATTTTTTATCGAAGATTATTGATTTTATGATTTGAGAAGTTCAGATAGTTTGTTTTCTGGATGTTGAGTAATTATCGAGTTCTTTTTTGCGATTTTTATCCCGACTATGTCTTTAAACAAAAACCTTAATACTGATCGATCGACTTGCTTAGGAATAAAAAATACCCCATTGGGGTTACTTTTTTTAAAAAATCGATATGTAATAACAAATTTTCTTTTGCAGTTCGAGCCCAATTAAGAGAGTAGCGTCTCCGAATGCGGAGTGATGGTGCTCGAATACATGCGTCGGACGTTGGCCGGGGAAGAGATGGAGTATTCAGTGGCGGATTGCCCGGAAATACGTAGAAAATTGCTCGCTGCTCTTTTAGCCGGCTACCTAACATAGGTAAACAATTATTTTTCTATAATATATCTCGTGCCAAACTTCCAATACAGGTTGCCTGCGATGCTCAAATTCGGGTCAGCGTTCGGTACGCTCTCGACTGCCTTCACGCCATGAAGAGTACCTTCGCTGGTTAGGTGCTGCTCTCGCAAAAGCCTCACAAAGCACGTAAAAGCACCCGAGAATGTTCCAATATTCCTTAAAAGTTTCCAGAAAGATTCCGGGAAACCATTCCGGATGACTTCCCGGGTGCCTTAAGCGATGGTCTTTTTTTTATTGAAAGAAAAATATTTGCAACTCGAGTCCAAGACTAATTACTAATTATTTGATTAGGTACATCCTTAATCCTAAACATGAGAGGGTGAAAAGGGAGAGAGTACGACATGTCTTCATAGGTATGTATTACATATTAGGGTAGATCGCCGAAGAAAAAAAGGTCGGTGAATTTTGTCCATACTCAGCAGAAGCCTTCATCTCGAGTTGAAAATAACTCAGAAAAAATTTTAGCTCCGGAGGTGCCCCTGGAGGGAAGAAATCGGCCATCAAAGACGAGGCATTTTTGAATAAATCGTGGTTTTTTCGATCCTGTCAATACCCACCTGTTTCGGGGAAAATGGTCTAGTCTCAAAAGAAAGTATTTGAGATTCTGTGTCGATTTATGCCATTGCCATTAAAACCCAAGACCACTATTCTACTGAACAGTTGAAGATTTGCAAATTCCTCATTTTGTGAATAAATTCGTGTTTTAAGAATTTTTTCTTCTTAATATTTCGCATTATTTATGTCAAAATTTTGAAAGACGGAAATATTTTGAAACGTAGTTATTGTTGCCAATATTTTAAAAATCTCATAAGTTTTTGGCAATTTTTCTCTTTTTTTTTTGTTTAATTGGCAAAATGACTAAAAAATTGGAAACACTGTATCAAAATACATATTCCGTTAAATTCAGAAATATCTTTTCCTATTTTGACATCGACAACGCGCGATATTCGAAAAGAAAATATCTTCGAAACACGAATTTGACCACAAATAAGCGATTAGCAAATTTTCAACCGATTAGCAGAACCCCAGAAGTGCAGGTCTTGGATTTAGACGAAAATGGCTCAGGTAGACGCTAATACCATATTTTAACTGGTCCATTTTTCCCAAAACCGGAGGGATGGAGTCGGAGCAAAAATCCCACGTTTTGTTCACAAATGTTCATTTTCTAAGACCCATATCTTCCCTTCCAGAGCACCTCCAGCGGTGAAAAAATTTCTGAGGGATTTCCAACACGACATGAAGATGTCCACTGAATTTGGTCAACATTTTTCCAATTTTCTTTTTTTTTACGATCTACCCTAATGTAAGGTAAGTTAGAGTACATCAAAATTCTGTAAGCAAGTATTCAGGTAGGTAATTACAAAACCAGCAAATTATTTACGTTTAGTTGATCAATTAGGCATAATATGTAAACAATATGGAACAGCATGGTGACATTAATTGGGCAGCAATGCCTGATGAAGAAATTCATCAACGTATAGAGGAGTTTAAACGTAGGTTGGTAATTCATTTGGACGAGCATTTGATTACTCGGAAAGAGGCAGTTGTTGAATATTTTGCTTATATAAGCCCAATAATGAGGTGTGTTGTTGGTAAATTGTTCAATTTATTTTATTTTTGGGCATAAAGTATAATATAATATATGTTTTTTTCAGAGCGGTGCTAAACAGAAACCGAAGTCATCCGAAGATGTTTTTGCTAGATTGGGACGATTTGGAAGAGAGGGGGAGCGTATTAGTACCTGGACGGGACAGCAACATGTCTAGTGGTGAAAAGTATAGGATGTATAAAGAGCACTGGGACAGATTGTATGGTAACTCAAATTCCAGTGAGCCGGATCGGAATCGGCCGGGACCTAGCAGGGGTTAAGGAATTTATTATATTTTAAATATAACTGGATGTTTTTGAATAAATAGATTTATTTTGCTTGGTATTGGTTTGATTAATTTATTGAATTAAAAAAAAAAAAATTGAGGAGCTTTTTGTGTAACGGCATTCTTGGAGTGAGTAAGGTTCGAAATTTACCAATTGGCAGCACTGAATGTTTGATAAAAATGCATACCTTTATGGCTATTAGATATTTATTCATTTAATAATTTATATTACGTTAATGTTTACTTATTGTCTTGATTGTTATTTTAATATTCAAAAAAAAAAATCAAAACTTGATTAAAGTAGTTCAAGTAGCAAGTTGAAAAGGCATCATTCGCCCGTCGCGTACTTTTTTTTATTGCAGAGGCTATTTTAAAATAAAATGTGAAAATTTCAATTTTCAAAAATCTGCTGGAAACTCCAGGAATTTTCAAAAAGTCCCTGGAGGCTCCAAAACGGCTTGAAAAAAAGGTGAAAATTATGGATTGCGGAATCTTTATTGATCGATTCAGTTTCGCTTTGGCTCAAATGCCTGACAAGGCATCTCCTAGCCAATTCCGCTACTTGGATTTTATCAGCCAATACTCAACAGATATTCGTCATGTTGCTGGCAATCAAAATCCTGTAGCAGATGCTCTCTCTCAAATTGAATCAATTTCAGAAATTTCTCTCGTTTCTCACCTTGAACTTCAAAAAGCTCAGTCATCGGATGATGAGCTCAAATCTCTTCTTAGATAATTCTACTTGACTCAAGCTCAACAAAATCACTTTCGATGGTGTTGAGCTTTACTGTGACTTTTCAATAGACAGTAATCATAATGTTGTCCTATTACGTGATGTATTATATGTGCCAGGGTTGTCCAGTAATTTAATGTCCGAAGGTAAAATCACTGAGGTATAGTTGCACCATTCTGTGAACAAACTCGAATCAAGTTAAACCAAGTTTAAGTGACGTATCAATACAAATTTTGCTGTGCTAAAAAATAGTCAACAATTTTTATTTGCATTTAAACCGAGTTTAGCGTTGAACTGAGTTTAAACCATGATGGTGCAACTAGCCCTGAGAATGGTGCCGAAATTTTGTTTAAAGCGGATTTGGCAAATGTATTCCGGAATGAACTCTTGACTGGAAACGACTGAGATAGTTCACCGCGCATGCTATGTCTGGTCTAAAACTTGGAGTATTTCTGACAAAAGAAAAAATGTATTGACAAAATTGCTTTTTTACCTCCAGCATTAGTTCCAGAAACCTCTGATCAATGTATGAAATTCCGCACTTGGTTATCCGAGAAGCCGACCAAAGTAAGTAAATCAGGGAAGATAATATACATCATACATCAAGCAGGTATAAGACATTCTCGACCGTAATACCCCGTATTCGACAGTTGCAAACCTTTCGTCTCAGACACAGCATATTCATATACACGCTCCTCGAAATTGTATACATAAGTAAGTAATTTGTTTTTTTTTTGAAAGCAAGTTTTTTATTCAATTTTTGGCAAGTTTTATTATGCATTTTTGACGAAAAATTATGTAGCTGAGTGGAGATTATTTTCAAAATTTTATTTCAAGATTGAACACCCCCTGCACAATCAACAAGTTCGATCTCCTCATCAATATCTCTTCTGAAAAGTCTGATGATTTCAGAAATGGTATATGGTATAGAATTGTAAGCAGGTTACGTGAGAACTTGTGGTTATATGTAGTAGAGGGGTTAGTGTCTGTACTATGCTTAGCATTTTCATACAATTCCAATTGTGATAACTTACCTATATGTATGCATATTGCATATTTTACTTTGTCCAATACAGATTTCGAAGACCATAATACGTAACTCTAAGCATTGCGAAATTAGACACGGAGGAGCCTCCGGCAAAAAGTTTCGGAAAAAAATTGATTAAAAAAATTTCAAAGATGAAATCTAACGGCGAAAATGCAATATTTTCAATTTCGAGGTTGAGCTAAGTATTGACCACCCCCCCCCCTCTCTGGAGATTGATGAGTAGAGAGCAATACCTGAATAATATGAGCACCCACTTATACGTGTGCTCATTCAACTCATCAAAATCATAAACGAAAACATGACCTAATCATTTCAATAACTAAAAAAAACTACTGTAAACTTGAAATAAAAGTGCTCCTATAGTCAAATCCACACTAACGACAACGCAATACCACCACGACGACATCGACATAATAAAAACTTGACACCCAGTTAATTCAACCTTAATACGGTCGAATCCCCCTAGGGACACAATTAAGAACCAATTTCTTATTTTTCGTTCCACTCGAGCTTCACTAAGTAATCTAAAAACGTTTCATCTTGAAACAGACTCATCGCAAACACACGTACTAGTATCTCGAAGAAACAGGGGACAACGAGACGAGACTAGAAGCTCGTAGTCGTATCCGTGTTCAAATTTCAAACGACTCGATTCCAACTGCGAGTACCACATGCTCACCGCTGTAAACTTCGTTCCTCACCTTCGTATAACAGACAAGTTTTCGATTAATGAAAACACATCGAGCTTTTAACTCACGGAATGTTGTGACGACTTGGTTCTCTAAAAGTAACATTTTAAAACTCGCTGCTGTGTTCATCCACGTAGTAAATTCGTTGTAAAACGATAAGATCGTATGTTTCTATTTGTTTTACCCCGCAGTCGCGTCTCATCCTAAGAGTTCTTTTTGCGACCGGCAGCATCGACAGCGACACACACATTCGCCCAAGAAGAAGAAAAAAAATAAAGACAAAAATTCTAAACGTTCTTTTATCATTGATGTCTTTTAGTACGCGTAAAAAAATCCTCTTTCGTGAGATGCTCTATCTTTTATCGTGCTTTCCTTGATATGTACTTTCAACAGCCTGGAGTAAAAGTATACAAAGGGATGAGATGAAATTTATCAAACTGATTGTTTGATGACGGGGCGAAAGTAAATAATTTCGGAACACATGTCAACCACTGTGGCAGAGTGGTGTATGTGGTTTGATACGATAAAATTAACGGAGCTTTTTGCACACGTCTCGAAGCGTTTTTTGGTTTACTTTGTGGGAACAAGTTAGGTACGTACATCGTATCGCAAAGAGATACCTGCCTGACGTTTTTCATGTGTTTTGTATTTTTTAAAATACGTGCATCCCTATTCATTTTTCTTAAAAAGGAAGATGATTTTCTATCTTTTGATTATGTATTCTTTCTACATAAGTAGTGTGTTTATTACACCTAAAGTTGAAGTTCTTCAGAGGCTTTATAAAAAGCTCCATAATAATCATCTGGTATCTGATTTTGGATTAATGAAATAAACCTGTATCAGGGTTCAGCACAGATCACGGTTCAAGGATCAAGTTTCAATTCTTGAAAATCTTCCGGATCATCCCGAACCTTGACCTGCATCAATAAAATTAGAATCTTATGTACTTTACGGCAGCACCCAAAATTCAAACAAGAAGAACGACAATAGCCAACAACACGAAGAGATGGCTAGTCCGAGAAAACAGAAAAGATACACCACCACCAGACAGGCATTATAATTTCCTCTTCGATGCTACGAAAATATGGAGGAATTATTTACACAAGTGAAAAGTTCTCCCAAGTACTGAGATAACGTGGTAAGATTTTCCAGTTTTTCATCAATAATATATTTTTTAATAGATATTCATTTTTCTTTTTCTTTTTTTTTTTTAGAAAACAATTTTTCAACAAACTTATGAGAAAAGAGTTAACAGTAAGTGAACAAGCTAAACATATTTTGGCAGTATAGATAGGGAACTGTCAAATTCAAGTATTTGAGCTAAAATGTATCTTCGATTTTTTTGTTTTCGGCTCAAATTAATTTTTTTTCAATTCCGAAAAACTTGAGAAAACTGCTTTTGCACCCAAATTCCTCTTTCCTGTAAGCCACTCTTGACTTGAGATTAAATCCTCAACTATTGCAGGAGGATCCAGAAAATCTCAAAATTTATGTGAGCATTTCGGGGATTCGATTTCAGGGGGCTGAAGAAGTTCTGGATATTTTTCTGCAAAAATAGGAAATTTTGAATTTTTTTCCAAGTTGAGATTTTCAACTGGTACTAAAAAAATACACTTTCGCAGCGGTCATGCTGCGATTCAAAATATTGAACTTTTGACAAGATGGAATTTTCAGCTGCCAAACATGATTTACAACGTTTTCTGGAAAAATTTGAAATTCTTGGAGTAAAGTCTACTTTATACTGAAGGCTCCAAACTGGTCCGAAAATGGTCGCAATTTGGCTTCGATATATGTAATGTATATGATTTGTTGGACATGAACAGAACAGAACAGAACAGAACAGAACATTATTGAGTTTTCTTGTTTTCAGAGATGAGATTTGTGCTCAATGATCATAGACTGTCTCTGCTAGAAGATGCACTGGAAGATGTGATATTTGTATGTCGAAATTTCGAATTTTTCTATTTCTAGTTTCTTTGTGAGTTGTTTCATATGTATAATTACGCATGTACCTACACAATTGTATGCAATTTTATTGTTTCGTTTTTGTAACTTTGTCTTTATTTCTTTCAACTTTGATTCATTAGTTATATGTACATAGACATACCTATTTGTTGATAATTTTTTTTTTTTTTTTTGTGATAAAAACGGATCAAAAACATTAATTAAGTAAAAGCACTTTTTTTAAAAAATAAAAAAACAAAATTGAATTTTTTTTTTCAAATTAATTTTTTTCATTTTTTTGAAAACGTGCTTTTGACCAATGTTTTTGACGAATCTTTTTGATCCATTTAATAAAAAAAAAATTCTCATTATATTCATGTTTTTTGTCAAAAATATCACATTTGAAGAGTGATATTCCAAAACTCGCTTTGTCCATTTTCACAACTTTTCAGGAGAGAGGAAAAACAGTTTCCCTTTAAACAGGTAAATTGGCTTTTTAGGCGAGTTTAACACTTCATTTGGGTGGATTTATGATGTAGGAGTGTAGGTATACATTTCATCCACCAAATACTGCTGAAAAAAATTTCAATAAAAATGGACAAAGCACGTTTTGGAACATTATTTTTTTTTAAATTTTTAGTGAATTGGCTATTTAGGTGAGTTTAACACCTCATTTTGGTACGTTGATGATGTAGAAATGTGAGTTAATACTTCATCTACCAGGTACCACTGAAAACCCAACTTTGATAAAAATGGACAAAGCGAGTTTTGGAATATCACTCTTCATTTGAGCTTTTTTGAAATTTTCATTTTTCGATAAGATTTTTTTTTCAAAGTATTAAATCCATTTTTAGACGAACGTGAAAAATTCCTTCATATCAACAGTTAACTACTTACTAGTTTTAGGTTATTTTGAAGCCTCTGGTGATTTTTCAATTCATTTAAAAATTTCAAATCGTTTTGGAAAAGAGGAACTCGCATTACAAATTGTACTCGAGTCAAGTGATCACCAATTACCATAATTATATTGTTCGTAAATCAAATATTACATTAGGCGCAATACGGTTTTCAAAGAAGAAACCAAACATGGATCCTATACTTGGCGGATATTGTGGAAGAGTTGGAGCTGTTGAATAAAATAGCTGTGAACCCTACATTGTGAAAATACATCTTATATGTACTAAGCTCAGTAGACAAAGTTGCGAGGACTGTGTTACAAAATATTACCAGTTTAATGGAACGTACATACTACAAAGTAAGTAGTTAGTTAAGTATTAAATTTTTTTTAATTTGATTTTTTTGCTTTCACAGTAGTATAAAAATATGTTCAACATTTCATTTGAACCTGCAGCTAGGTACTCCTGGAATTTTGCAATAAGCACCGACAAAAGTTGAAAAATTCCCAAGTTCATCTTTGGCCCCTCCAGAGCGATTTGAAATTTCAAACGAAATCTGAAAACTCGACGGAGGCACCAAAACGGTCAATCATCGCCTATAACAGGGGAGGGGGGGTATCATGCTGATCCGCCATTTTCTTGCAAAAGGGATTTTTTCCAAATCAAAAACTATGACATTTACAAAAAAATTTACATGGATCTCTTTTTGCAAAAATTTGAAAAATATGACCAATGATGTAAAAATCTTGAAATTTCATGCTGTAGAACTTGAAAAATCTAAAAAACAAAAAAAAAATGAAAAAAACGAAAAATTTTCATTATTTTTTTCAGTTTATCAAAATCTCAGGTTCCACAGCATGAAATTTCAAGATGTTCGCAAAATTGGCAATATTTTTTTTCTACAAAAAATGATTCTATTGTAAAATTTTTGTAAATTCGCCGTATTGTCGAATAATGAAACGTTTTGTAAAATTATTATTCAATCTGTGAGAGAAACAGTCGTTTTCTATTCTATTAACTTAAAATTACCGACTCATGTCTACGCTCACTCTCAGTCTTGTTTAGTATGGCCACTTCGTGAATGCAAGAAGGCTTTTGCTTTCGATTTTATTAGTCAACAACATAGCCTCACACAGCTCATCGTCGACTTCAGCGAACGCTTTTGGTGGGAAATTGCGTAAAAAAAAACAAAAACAAAAAAAAAACAGAGGCGAACGGAATCGCTTCAAGCGGTTTACTTAAAACATATAAACAACAAATTCCTGAATTTGATTTGTCGCATGGTAGCAGAGCGTTATTGTCTTTTTAAAAACCACTCTCTGCTACCATGTCGAAAAAACTATAAAATGTTGATACGGTTATAAGCACTAAGCAGACATCAATTTTGAAAGCGAAAATCAAGATGCTGCTATGTAAGTCAGAAATCATTAATCAATAGTTTGGTCAGAAGAATTTGAAAACACTTTGATCAGGTCTTGGAAACCTGCAGACTATTCCCACAGTTTGAAATGACTCAAATTCAACATCATTCCAGTGCGGTGTAAAAAATGTCACCTGTTGGGTCACCCGGAGAAATATTGCAGCACAACAGAAACTGACGTACAACCACCCAACCCCAAAGATCCCTGCATCGATTGCGCAGCGTACAACAAACAGCTGAAAGCAGCCAACCTACCTAAATACCGTACCCGAAATACTGAACACCAGACCAACCATGGCTCCTGCCCCACGAAAGCAGCCTTAATCAGGAAAAAACGGACACAATTTTCTGCTAGCCAGAATATCAACACACCACCTAGTATTAACAACACGCAACTGATTCGTCAACCAAGCATCACAGTAGGAGGAGCCGACACATCCAATCAAAATGACACAGCAGCTTAAAATTGCACAACTTAACTGCAACCACGACTCGAAGTGCCAGTGGCAGCTGCATGTTCTCGCAGTCCAACGCAACATCGACATATTATTATTACTGTCTGATCTGTACATCACCAAAACCGGTAAAATCCCGTTTCCCGGATGGACATCTAAAATTAGCAACAGAAGCGCCATTCTAGTTCGCAATGATCTCAAATTCAACAACATCAACGTAGCACATGGCGACGCAACAGGAATCAAAACTTGCGGTCAGACAATCATCGGCATATACAGCCCACCAGGAGGTGACCTCGCCAGCTGCCTCAACGCTGTAAATGACATAATCTCAGTCTCCAACAATCCGGTTGTAATAGCCGGAGACTTTAATTGCAACACCGGCCGTATCCCAGGACAAAAGTACATCAGGCAAGGCACATTTTATTCTACATAGATCCAAATGAACTTGAGGAGCGATATTCCAAAACGCACTTAGTGCATTTTTTTTGAATTGCGTTTTTAAAAATAAAAAGTGTTCCAAAACGCACTTTGTCCATTTCTATTGAATTTTTTTTAGCGGTATCTGGTGGATGAAGTGTATAGCTACACTCCTAACATCATAAATCCACCCAAATAAAGTTTTAAACCCGCCTAAATAGCCAATTTACCAGGCTAAAAATTAATTTTTTAAAATGGACATAGGGCGTTTTGGAATATCGCTCCTCACTTGTATTGATTCATATTGTACATGCCAGAACAAATCTATGTGACACCCAAAAAACTCACTTTCTCCAAATTGCTCCAATTCGTTCATATTTTCGAACTTAGCTCGCAATAAAAGCCACAACATATGCACCAGTTGATATCATCATCCCATTATGTGACAGCGAGGGAAAACAACCTCCATCTGAAATTTCAACTCAGCACATCCTTATATTTTCTCGCTAATTAAGAATCGTTCAAATTACACAAAACTTTCTCCCCCATCGAAACCTAATCTTCAGCACTCTTCAGTTTTTCCATCCCAGTATTGAACGCGTAGTAGTATACTTCGAGAGCGTAAACGACCTCTCTAACACGAAATTTCTTCGAGCCAGCAATAAGGTACTATAAATCTCGGCCGAAATAATTCCTACACCAAGCAAAGCCGCCGAGCTGTAGCTTCACATCTTCATTACATATAACGAAGAACGCCCCGACCATAAGAGAAAAGCTCGACTCGTACTGCTGGTGAGCTGGTGTATGGTACGATACAGCAGACCCAATTATGATCGTAATCGCTTATAATAGAATTTTCGAACAGTCGGTTGGGCTGCTCCGCGCGCCGAGCCGAGCTGCAGTAAATTAAAACAAAAGGTCTAACGAGAGAATGGATCCGCGCGAGGAGAGGAGCGGACCGCGCAAGCCGCACCGTGCCACGGTTAAAGAGAGTCGCAGCCTCCTCCGCTGTGTGGATATCTCTATACCTAGGCTAGGTATTTATACCACACAGGAGGCTTGGAAATTATTTAAACTGGAAAATATTTATAATGACAGTTTTCAAAGGCGATACGATTTATTTTAGAGAAAATTTATTCATTGGCTCGTTGGGTGGTTTGACCCCGCACCGTATACCGGGTAATTTGTTATATCCACAGAGAGACTACCAAATTACTTAATATCAAACAACGAGAAAAACAAAACGCGGATAGGTACGATTTCTATTGTATGGATCTTCGACGACGACGTATTATAGGCTGAGTTAAATGGGATGGAAGAATAATTCGCATTTTACGAGTATCTATCCGCTTGACAAATGGATACCTCAGTTGATAATAGGTATATACATTAATTAGGTATTCATAAAGCTTCATATTTATTTCATCAACAATCGATGAATTTCTTCGTTTTTCAAAACTGTTTACTCATAACCTTATCTTGGACACACTCAAAAATCCGCGAAAATTCCCATGTTCAATTTTTTTTTTTTGGTAAGTTCACTTTAATATAAATAAAATTTTTAAAGACTATGCAATGATTTGTTTTTATCTGCGATAACACAGAATGCAGAGAATCACCAAGGTATGTAGGTATCTAGAAAAATCTCAAAAATCAAACAAAGGGCTTTTGAAAGGACATTTTCATAGTGAAAAATGGCAGCTTCTCCCAAAATAAATTATTTCAAAATTTTAGTTTCAAAAAATTATTCAAAAAACATCAAGAAAACAGGGAAAAAACGTATCAATACCCAAAAAATTGAAAACATTTTTTAAAATGAAAAATTATTAAAGTCTGTGAACTTTTTTGAAAAGTTTTCATTCTTTTGTTAGGTCTCTCAACAATATATCGTCTCTTATACAAAGCTTCCTAAATCTGGAAAAAATAATTAAAAAATGGATTTTTTTTTTTGGGGGGGGGAGAGGGGGAAGCTGAGAGATATTTTTTAAAGAAGTAATTAGAAGAACTCTGACAGAACTGAAAAATGTTTTTTAAAATTTTCACAGACATTGATTTTTTATTATTCTTTACTTTTTACTGGAGAAAAAAGAAAGGTTCTATACAATCTGACCAAAAGAATTCTGACACCGAAATGAGAAATTTCCTGAAGGGAGTGTATTTTTTCCCTTTTTTCAGCTTGGGGACTTACTTCATTTGAAGTTTAAAAGCTAAAATTTTCAGGGACTTTTCTATCATAAAAACGAACTACTTACATTAGCACCATAGTTTCAAAAGCCAATTTTCATCTACCTTTTTTGAGATCGACATGTTTTTTTTTTTTTTTTTTTTTTTTTGAAAATTCATTACATCCATTACCAGGTACTACTGGCAGAAAAGTGAAAATTTAGAATGGGACGAGAAGATCCATTTTCACGAATAATAAACATAATTATTATAACAAGTACATACTTTTTTGAAGTATTTCTCATCCTCAAATAGGTATCTTGTTTGAAATTCATCACTCACCTGAAACAATTAAATAAAATTCACTTATTACTCGCTAATGAAATAATAAAATAATATACAACAGAGCATACATGTAAATATTGTACTTTGAGGACATCCCACATTGAATGTTCAAATGAGAAAATTATTTCGAATTTCACTTCACAGGAGGACATAAAAGTAGGTATATCACCACTTCAAGATGTCTGAAAAATTTAAAAATAAGGTTTTAAAAACTGGAAATCCCTATTCAAGTATAATTATTCTGAAATTCTGCCAGAGATGAAAGAGCCCACATCAAAAATGATCATTGATAAGTGTGATGAGGTAAAACATTTTTTGTTTTTAAATCAATTTAACCAGCACACTAGTAGCCAGTAGGTATCTAACAATTGAATTGCCTCTGAGCTGATGTGTACATGAAGTCATTTCACGAGCTTTTGCTTTTTCTTGGTTCTTGCAAACTCCCAAACAACTTCATCCACCCATTGTTACCTCAAGATCCTTATGCAGTGTTTCATTTGTTTGAAACCATCTTGCACCAGTACCTTATCGTTCTGAGAGTTTTATTTTGAGCAGTTTGGATGATTTTACGATTTGATGTTTTAGCACATCCTCATAACTATATCCCATATGTTCATACCGGTTTAATTAGCTTAAGAATATGATCAATAATAATATATGGGAAGTTGTAGATATAGGCAACCTGAAATGAATATGATCGATACAAAATGGATATTCAGTACCAAAAAGAATGTAGATAATATGACGATGTTATATTTTCAAAGCTAGATTAGTAGCTAAAGGAATATAAAAATGCAGATTGCAGGTTGAAGTTGAAGATTACCATGAGATTTTCTCTCCCGTTGATAAGAATTGAATTTATCCGAACATTGTTGGTATTAGGAGCTCGTGAAGGTTATCTTATTAGACAATTAAACGTTGATTGTGCATTTTTAATTATCACTTGATAAATTAGCCTTTTTTTCACTCCCAATATTCATGTTCAAATAATGTCCAATCAATTGGTACATTTGGAGAAGTTTTAGGTTGGTTTGGGATTTTTTGAAACAACATAATGTGTATAATTTGATACGAACCATGATAGCTCTTCAAACACTAACATTGCCAACATTGGAGCTCCTTATTGACGACCTCGTAGCAGTATCTCTCACTGGTTTATTTTTTCGGAATTTTCATTCCCAATTTTTGGTTACCAGAAATTCAGCTATTCGACTTTTTAGTTCAAATGAGCGAATTTACGTAAAATTTGATGAGAACTTTTCTCAAAGAAAACGAAATTTTTTTCTCGTCGAATGACATGAAAATTATTTGTTTTCGTGCAGAAATAACAATTTTTTCAAGTATTTTCATTCACAGATTGTTATTATAAGTACACCTTAAATTGAAATTAGTAGAAATTTTTAGTGAGCACATACTCAGAGGCGGTTCAAAAAACCAAAATTTTCAGAATTTTATCACGTTAAAAATAGTTTTCCACTCAAAACGCTAGCGTTTACCGTTCAAAAGTCATTGAAGCGAAAAGTTGTGAAAACCAGTGATACGGAGTATAAATCGAACTTTGGATAATTGTAATTACTTGAAATCTCTAGTGAGCTTGTAAGCATTTTACAAAATATGAATATTTGGAATTTTGTCCTCTTTACCCAGGTACTTTGGTCAATTTTCACTCAAAACTCAAGCTTTTACCATTCAAAAGTGATGGCAGTCCTAAGTCACTTGTCTCGTTCACACATTCCTGTGATAAACATCATAAGCATCACTTTTGGCTTTTGCTCACTTTTTGCAACTCAACTTCAAGAACTTTTGAACGGCGAAAGCCACAGTCTAGATGAAAGAAGCAAAGTGAAGAGCACAAAATTTCGCATAATATTTCGCTTTATCAAAACATTTCAAGTAATTTCAATTTCAAAGTTCCATTTTTTTGCCTCGCGTCACTGGTTTTCACCAACTAGGATCTTCAATGACTTTTGAATGATAAACGCTAGCGCTTTGGGTACTAAAACCATTTTGAACAGGAACAGTAAAAAATTCTGACCATTTTGGTATTTTATGCTAAAAATCTCGAGGAGGTGATTTCAATTCCAAGTGTACTTATGTACATAACAATTCACGAATGAAAAAATACTTCCTAAAATCGTTGTTTCTGCACGAAAATGAAAAATTTTTACATCATTTGACGGAACATTTAATTCTTTTCAAGGACAGTCCTAATCAAAATTTAGAAACCAATCAACAGCAAAAAACCAACAGTCACCACAAGAGCAGTCCATCCAACTTAACTTCACTTGATCAAAAGTAAAGAAACACTGGCATGTAAAAAATGAACACACACAAAAAGTTGCCCTGTGTTTCGTCATCAATAAGGAGCTTCGTACGAGACACATTGAAAGATTTCGTACGAGACATTTGGTAAGATTTTGTTTTTAGAGTTTTGATAGGTAAGCTCATTTCTTTTGCTTCAACTTTCTTGTGAAACTGCACTCATATGTACACGTTTTTGAGTATGTTAACATTTTACCATGTGGGTACCTTTTTTATTTAGTGTTTTATACTTTTTTATTACTTAGTTGGCTAGTTATTCGACTGTTCTCCTCCTCAATTTCTATATTATTCATTATTCTAAAAAAAAAGTTACTAAGTTGTTTGTTTTTCATTTCATATTATTTGATCATTAAGCTAGTGCCACCTCCCATTCAGTCATACTGTGTCATACTCCAGTTTTTCGCAGTCTGAATGAAGAAAATACACTTCTAGATGATTGATTGATGGTAAGACCATAAACATAGTATCGGATACTAATTCTAGTTCCTAAACTCAATCAAGAGCTTATTGAGTTAAAAAATAAAAACTCAGAGCTTGACCGAAGAGTTGAAGCGCAACGTGAGCACATCCACGATGTGCACATCGCTCTTCGCGATCTCAAACTCAAATTCCCTCGATTATCCGGTGCTGTTGAAGAAATATTAGCCATGATCGACGATTCTTCATCGGCGATATCTATCGATGGTGATCAAGTGTGGACCACTCTTCAGGCTTATGTCGACACAGCCAAAAGCGAGAAAATCGATCAAATGATACTCGAACTGGAAAATCCGGTATGTGATAGTGATGTTATTGATATCGTCAACGTCGCAGCTATGGACGAAGAAGAGGATTTCCCAGTGCCTGACGAACCGTATGCTAGTTTCTTGCCTCCATTCTCATCGACCCCAGCTCGACATGAAGAGAATGACAATCAGTTAGTTTTATGGAGGCCTATAGATACTGATAATAACTTCGGTACTCCCCTGCGAGACGAACCAATAGAAAATCACCGCGACGAATCTCCAATAAAGTCCGACGTCGAAGAACCTCTTGACTTAATGACGTCTCCCAACATCGAGTTTTCCGACTCCAATAACTCGGACGTATGGAAACGTCACATTGAAAAGCAAGATTCCAGACAACCACGTATTTCGATTAATAGTATCTCCAGAGTGACGCGATCGACAGCCAAGGTAACTCCATTTATGCCCAAATCATCTCCGGCAAAAAGCGTTCCTCGGGATAGAAATTCTGGTGCGAATCATCAGCGGATTGGACATTATGATGGAAATTTGCCTCGTCCTGGTCCATCAGGTGTTCAATTTCCAGCGAGAGATGTCGTAGATGGCAGAATCAATAAGACATATCGATTACGACCGATATCACCAACAGTGAACCGTGCCGAACGATGCAAACGTAGGCTGATCCGATTTTGTTGTGGAAATTTTTAGTAATCACATATTTAGAGGCGTTTCAAAATATCAAAATGTTCAGAATTTTATCCTGTTAAAAATAGTTTTTCACCCAAAGCGATAGCATTTACCGTTCAAAAGTCATTAAAGCGCAAAGTGGTAAAAATCAATGATGCGGAGTAAAAATCAAACTTTGAATTGAAATTACTTGAAATTTCCAGTGAGCTTGTAAGCGTTTTAAAAAATAAAATATTCGCAATTTTGTTCTCTTCATTTTGTTTCTTTACTCAAAACTCCAGCTTTTAATTATACCGTTCAAAAGTAATTTCAGTTCAATGTCATAATAAGTGGCCGATGCGCGTGAAGTTGCCTCTAGTTTACATTCTTGTGATACCTAACATGATAAGCATCACTTTTGCTCACTTTTTGCAACTCAACTTTAAGAACTTTTGAACGAAGAAAGCTACAGTATATAGATGAGAAAACCAAAGTAAAGAGCAGAAAATTTTGCATAATATTTTGCTTTACTAAAACGGCTACGTGCTCACTGGAAATTTCAAGTAATTTTCAATTTCTGCTCCGCATCACTGGTTTTCCCAACTTGAAGCTTCAATGACTTTTGAATGGTAAACACTAACGCTTCAAGTGATAAAACCATTTTCAGGGTGTCTAACAAAATTTCTCCGAAGAAATGCAGTACTTTTACAGTACCTTTTGCATTACCTTATTTTTTTTGTATCCAGCTCCCACCGACCCCCCCCCCGCCCGTCCCCACCCCAAGAAAAAAAATATATTTTTGAACCGGTTGGAATTTGTCGATAGAATTTTTACAAGTATTAATTTAACAAGTGTTGCCATCTTTTGCGCAGGTAAAAACGTAGAAAATCATACTTATTTTAATTTCATACTTATTTTAATTTTTTTTAAATTCAACTCGAGCTGATAAAATATTATTTACAGATAGAACACCGAAGACCTGGTTTATCAACAAGGGTTCTGGAGCTCTCCATCGACAAGTAAGTAATTTTAACATTTTTTTGAGTTAATATCTGAGAAAGTTTGATTTAGAAAAGGAAGGAACCTATATCTTAAACAGGCGCAGAAATTCAGAAACATTTTTGTCCACGCATCCCCCCATCCCGTGTTTTGCCCCTGACATTCGTTTTGGGGGTTTTTGTTTTTTTTGTTGTTTTGTTTTTGGGGATGTTTGTAAATAGTTAAATGTTTTTGTTTTGTTCTGCTTTTAAATATACTTGTCGAATGATTTAAAATCATGTAAGTACATATTTTCAAAATTTACCTAAATTTTTACAGCTTATTCAAAAAATCTGAGGAGCCATTTGAGGAGGGAGTATGGGAGCTAAAGAGAGCTCTGCGCCAGTACGTGATGTAGGCTTTGCGTCAAACGCATCACCGAACGGATCGCCGTACAATTAGGTACCGGCGAGGGCCTCGTCGAAAAAACATACCTGATCCTACAGACGACGGATATGACAGATTCATAAGGTGACGGCGTAAGCAAAAAAATGAAAAGAAAAAGAAAAGAACAGGATACATTCAGTGGGTTTTTTATTTTTATTTTCTGAAAAAAAAATTACATTCAGTATGCTTATTAAAATTCAAAAAAATTTCAGAAGATTCAAAGCTCAAAAAATCAGCCTTGCAACGTTCTTTTCCAAAACTGTTAACGAGTGTATATGCCCAATTTTTCTCGAACATGATGGGGTACAAATTTTACACGCGACTCGACATGTACCGTGTGAATATGGTATGTCGCAATTTAGAAAATACATATGATGCACTGTTGATAATGAGGTGCTACCTCATTAGTATCGGGAAATTATCCATCAAAGCATTAAATGAAAAAAACGTAGAAAATCGTACTTATTTTAATTTTTGAACAATTTCATCTCGAGATTTTCACCAATTAATTCATTTTGAGGTTTTTAAAAATTTTAAATCAATGATTCTGAGAAAAAATACAGTACTTTTCAGGCAAAATGCAGTACTTTGCAGTACTTGCAGTACCGAGGGTTTCAATGCAGTACTTTTACAGTACTTGCAATACCTGCAGTACCTGTTAGACACCCTGATTTTGAACAGGAGGAAATTCTGAACGTTTTGGTATCTATGTACCTATTTTATGCTAACGTTAAAATCTCGAGTAATTTCAATATTCTAAATGTACCTACTAACATAACAAAACAATCTGTGAATGAAATACTTCCTAAAATTATTGCTTCCGCACAAGAATGAAATATTTTCAGAACATTCGACGGGAAATAGTCCTCATCGAAATTTACTTAAATTCACTCAATCAAAAGTAAAGGAATACTGGCATGTAAAAAAAAAACTAACTTCGGGAAGTCTTTAAAATGGAAATTCAAAAAAAAGAAGACGGTCGCACAGAATAATTTTGTTTTCCGTTTTGATAGGTAAGCTCATTTCTTTTGCTTCAACTTTCTTGTGTAACTGTACTCATACAGTATAAGGTATACACGTTTTTGAGTGTGTTTAACTGTTTACTGTTGACATTTTACGTAATGTTCATTTAGTGTTTTATACTTTTTTATTACTTAGTTGGCTAATTGTTCGACTGTTCTCCTTCTCAATTTTTATATTATTCTAAAAAAAAAGTTACCAAGTTGTCTGTTTTTCATTTTATATCATTTGGTAATTAAGCTAGTGCCACCTCCTATTCAGCCATTTTGTGCCATATTAAAGTTTTTAGCAGTCTTGAATGAACAAAAAAAAACTTCTGGATGATGGATGGCAAGACCATAAACATAGTATCAGATTCTAATTCTAGTTCCATGTGTGCTATATAAATGTGGTGCTATGCCATCCAAGATGAATGATCTGGCTGCGATGAAAGTGAGAATTCATCCCATCGAAACAGAGCATTTTTGATTTGGAATTTCACCACTACACGCTAGAATTAGCTTTCTTGAGTGTTTTCTGAAGATTTCATACTGATTGGATCTGCCAGCTGATAGGTGAAAGAAAGGTATGTGAAGTTTAGAAATTTTTTATAATTATGTATGTTAGAAGTGTTCGAGATTGTTATTGTTAAGTTTTGGGTAACGTTTGATCATGTAAGCTTTATTTAGATTATATGTACATATGTAAGAGTACGGTAGGGTTGTCGGCTAATACGCTAACATCGGTATGCGAAAATGTACACTTTAGTTTACTTTTCACCGTGTTTGAGTGCCTGTCTGATTTGGAGGACAATTTCTGTAAGAGTCGACCTGGTATAGCAGTAAAAAAAAATCATAAGTATGTAGAGTAGGGTGGTCCTTAAATACATGATAAAAAAAAAAATCGCGATTTCTTCTGCTCTCAGCTCTCAGAGTGGTGACCTCAGGTGTGAAAATAATTCCCTATTTTTTATTTTTCCCATTTTTGAAAAATTCGGGCTGCGGTGGGCCTCTCAATCATCAAAAACTTGAAAAAATCTAACTTAGGTCTTGAGGAGATTGTTGCTTGACAATCCAGCAAATACTCATTCAAATTTTATGGTTGATGATGTCGCGGAACTGAGGCAACGAACGAATGGCTGCCGAGTTGGGAGCCAAAAAACTGATTCTTGGAACCGAATACAGTTCTCCAGATTCGGACTCTGACCCTTGCTCCAATTAAGTTGCGGATTGATCAAAGCAAAATTTTTAAAATTCAAAAATTTCAAGTTCCAACACTTCTAAAAATTTTTTTTTGAGAAATATGAACTCTCATGAGGGTATTATAACCCCATCCCTACGAATAGCTGAAATTACAGCTATTTTAGGGGAGGGGGTCAGCTTGGTTTTCAGTGGAGGGGGCTAAAATTATCATGAGAGTTGATTTTACTCAAAAAATACTATTTAGAGATAACAGAAGTTGAAATTTCGAAATTTCAAAATTTTACAGTGAATTTGTACCTATTTTATTGAATTTTTGAAAATTGAGAGGCCCACCGCAGCCCGAGTTTTTTAAAAATGGAAAAATAAAAAATGGGGAATTATTTTTTCACCAGAGGTCACCTCTTCGGGGGTTGGGAAGGAGAAATCTCAACTACGAAAATAAGGACCACCCTAATGTAGAGACAAACTAAGGTAGTCTCAAATACAGTAGAGCCAGGCAATGGTAGCCTCAAAAAAATCGCAAGTTCAGGCAGAATTTAAAAAGTTAGGGCTATCCATTGACCAACGCAAAGCAGGTAATTGGAAACAAAATGCTCAGATTGCGTCTGGTACAAAATGTTGAGAATATTTTGTACATATAATAAAATATGTTTCAGGATTCGGAACCAGCAACGATGGTAACACATCCAGGCGTTTATTCTTTGCAAGCAAAGTCGAAACTACCTTCAAACATAACAAGACCAGACGAGGATACAATCAAGACGTTTGGCACAATTGCGAATGTAGGTACCAAATAGCACCAAAAATATAAACGAATGCGTCTTTGAAGGATATTGTCAACAAACTGCTGAAATGTTCGTCCAGAAGTACCCCTGGTAAATATTTTGTCTTTTTAGTGACATTTCTCTGAGTAAATCTGTTTTTAAAATTGATATTATGTATTTAGTAGTATGAGATGAGTGTCAGTGTTCATAAAATTTTATTCCACGGAGCAGAAATTATACAAAATTCTATGTTGCTAATCGGTGTTTTGAGTGAAGAAGCGCAGGAAAGTCGGAACAAAGATTTTCGATTATTTCGATGATTATGTAGAACAGAAAATGATATCATTAGAAGACCAAAAGAAAGCACTCAAGATCTTGACAAGGAAACAAGGTCTTGACGTGGCTATAAAAGAAGGCAGAATTACACCTGATGAAACCCAGCTGGGGCACGAAAATATCAAAACAATACAAAGATATCTTCAGCCTCAACCCCCGCGAATACAAAGGTTTTTTGCTAGGAAATCCAGCAGAACGAAAAACATCACGGATGTGTTTCAGCGATTCATGGTCACTAGCACGACCCAAATCATCAGCACAGCAATCACAGATATTGGGGCTCAAACTTGACAAATTTGTAAATCAACTCCAAAATATATGAACGATTTGTCAAGAGCCTAGTACTGTATGAGGGGCATTCGGGCTCAAAAAACGAGGACCTGGCCAAAGTTTTGTTGGAAGGGGTGGGGGGTTGACGTAAGAGGGAACGAAGTTATTGTAGCCAATGCCTTCAACAGGAGCTTCATCGAGTCTCGCTTCTCCCGCCAACCAAAACTTCCCTGTTAAACAAGTTAAGAGATACCATAGGGTTACTTGAAGTTGTGGACTACGATGTCGTCAAAGCTGTGAATTCAATGCCTAATACAAGTTCTGTTGGCCTAGATGGCATTCCTACCAAGTTATTTAAAGAGAACAGTCAGGTTTTGCCCCCAAAATTATGCAAATTATTCAATAAGTTGATTGAACAGGAATGTTTTCCATCAGCATTAAAGAATTCAGTTGTTGTTCCCATACATTATGTTTTGTATTGTATTTTCTCGCATTTGTTTGTTTTTGCGATTTGTCTAGTAGTTTAATTTTATCAATTTATTTGCCGATTTTCGGGTTTTACATTTATATTACTCGATTTTACGTTTATTTTATTCGATCGAATTTTTGTAATTTTATCATCATTGCCTAATTTGTGGGGGTGTATGTTGTAATCTCCGCAAATTGGCAACAATGTTTTCTACTTATCTATACAAATCTGGCGAAAAAATGAACCTGGGGAATTATAGACCTAATTCATTACACCTCACCTAGTCAAAAAATTTTGAAAAAGTTATCAAAGAAAAAATTATGATTTTCTGGGATAAAAACAGTTTTTTTGCAGCTGCTCAATACGGTTTTCTTCTAAATAAAAGCACTACAGATGCTCTGGTTGACCATATGTCCGCGATAACTCAGAAAATCGAGAAAAGTGGAGGGTTGCTGCGGTATATTTGGATCTCAGCAAAGCTTTCGATGTTGTTGATCACAAAATTTTATTAAAATAGCTCTCCAATGCGGGAATTCGTGGCAAATTGTTTGGATGGGTTGTTTCATACCTAGAAGGCCGGAGGCAGGCAGTCAAAATTCAGGGGAAACTGGGGAATTTTGTCCAGACTAGCAGAGGTGTTCCACAAGGAAGCGTTCTGGGGCCCATTCTTTTTTTGGTATATTTGAATGATATTTTTGAACTTGATGTTTGTGGCTCCCTGTTTGCTTTTTCCGACGATATTGCTCTGGTAATTGCTGCTGGATGGAGAGAGTCATTGATTAATCGTATAAATGATTCCCTGAATAAGTTGGCTGTTTGGTTTAGATCTCACAAGCTTTGCTGCTCCATATCCATGCTTGTGACTAGTGATGAATGCAATCACATTTTTCATTTAAAGTGCATAATGCTGCAAACCAAAGGAATGAAGGAAAGAGATCGGCCATTTCCGAATTGCAGAGCTCAGGTTAGTTTAAAATCAATCAATGGTGATAGTGAAGGTCTCACCTATTTCCCATATTTTTCGTCTTTTTGTAAGCAACGCCACGCGAGCTCAATATTAATTCAACTTGGAACTCAAATCAATGAGAATCAGAATTGTGAATAATTCATCTTCGATGTTTCGCAGCTGAAAAGGGACATCAAATTATGGTAATACTGCTAGGCGGTTTTTCAAGAAAGCTCAGAAATAACAGAGGAATCAATGAAGAATTGATAAAACGATTTTCTGTACTTCTTGGGGCTTTGAACTCTCGAGCGAAATTTGGAATCCCCCACGTATCACCCCCCCACCCACCCCTATCTAAAAAATAACCTCAGATTCGAACTCAACGACCTCAAAAACATAACAAACGACATGTTACACGATAATATGAGCAAAATTTGAAATTTTCCCCCTCCCCACGCATCACCTGCATATGCCGCCCCTACCAAAAAATAATTCCAGATTAGAATTCTACGACATCGAAAACATATCAATCGACATATGACCCCGATGAGGGTGGAATCCTAATCATCATTTTTTTTTTTCTGAAGGGGAAGGGATCTGTGACCGACTGTGAGGCGTGGAAATCGATTCGGGAAGCTAAAGATTGAGTTGTAGCTTATTCTGAATATATTTAACGAGTTCACGGACACATGTAGATTGTTTTTCTGACCAGCATAATACATATTATTTTAAATTATAACTACATACTTACACAGAAAATGCTGACCAGAAAACAAATTCGAGGTTTTGTTTGAAAATCGGCTCGAATATGAATAAACTCTTTAAACAGGCCGAAAATATACCACACTCGTTTTTTAGCAGCCCAAATTAATTTCTACGCCTTCTGGAGAAATTGAGAATTACGCTGAAAGCTCCAGAATAACTGGGAATGATGAAATCCAGATCAGGGGTTACCTTCGTATTTTTTTTTTTTTAAAGTATGGAAATCTGAATGAAACCAAAATCCCAAGGTTTTCGCACACCCACCAACCGATCACCTTTCCAAACGCCCTGTACTGAGAACGTACAAACCGGAAAAAAAGTGATGAATTCGGTGGATATGCATAATATAATATAACATCGGAGATTATACGAGCCGAGTGAACGAGTACCTATTACCAAAGACAAAAACAGAGAGAGAAAGAGAACCGCCGCAGAGATAAGCTGGGGCATCGTAATTGTTATGATTAAAAATGACAAGTACTAATATTCCAAGAAATAGATTGTAATAAAGAACTAACAAGCCAAGAACACAAGAACCGTTTAAAACCAGAAATTTATCTCCGGTAGATGTTATTTAAACGAGAGGAGATTTTTAACGCATCAATGGAGAGACATGATTTTCATCTCTTCAATATCCAACTGGCTGGGATAGTGGGTACCTCCCCCCCGCCGTACCTCTCTCTCTCTTCGACAAGATACAAATAATCTCAGTTTGAGTCGTCGTAGCGCATTTTTTTGTCTTCGCTGTGATATTTTAATCTGGTTAATGTGGTATTATGGTACGTAAAGAAAAAAATAATAACCCGAGTAGATACAAGAAGACGACGAAAAACCCCCTCATCAAGCTCTTCTTATACAGTATGACATATCTGTCGACTATTTCAATCTCATCGTTGGCGTATTATGTACGATATATAAGATAAAAATCTCGAAACAGCATCGATTATCACTGCTGCTGTGGCCGCTGCAGTTGTTCGGCTCACTCTGGACCAAATAACCGGCCGAAACTTTTCTCGAAACTTTAATCAATTTTAAAATAGCCCATTGTTAAGCCATAATATTACGACAAGCGAGGACACCGGGCAAGGTGGGAGGTGGGGAGATCGTAGTATATTTTAAAGTACACATTGAGAATGGTGTGAAGGAGGGTGAGAGGAGAGGGTTCTTTTCAAGTTAATTTGGTAAAACGTGGTATTTCTTTGGGAAGAAGATGAAGGAGAAGAAGGCAGACCACGGGCTACGAAATAAGGGCGTTTTAACAATCGTGCGGCTAAACCGCTCTCCGGCTACGTTAATCTGTCGCCCTCCCTTCTTCGTTTTCAGGACTATCTTTTTCTTATGCTTTGACCACGGCGTGGCCGCACTCCTCCGTTGAATTATTACCATCGTTGTATCTTAAATTAACCGTAATTTTGTCCTTTTCTCTACGACTGAATGCTCAGCTACAGTTTGAACGGTGTTTTTCAGGGTATAGTCGAGGAAGGGGGAAAAAACACCCCCGACATAACCCTTCTTCTAAATCTATGTACGATACTGCTGCAATACAAGTTCGTATTGGCGAGAAAATACTCTCTCTTCATTATCTAGTGGCCCAGGGGTATAAAAGAGGAATACGTTGCTCTTTCTGTATATGTAAGTAAGTAACTAGTAAGTCTTTGAGAAATTCATACAGAAAGCTGGACTTGAGCGTACTTATATCGTCGACGAGATATCTTTTAATACGTTGTACGTAAGATATATTACAGACGTATTGCGACGAATATATATATACGAGGACTGAGGTTTATGTCAGTTCGGTATATCTGCAGATTTGTACACAGTTCACTCTCTAAAGTCTCCACACAACATACGTTCTCTGTTCAGTTCAGTTGAAATCTTTCCAGAGAGCTTAAGATTTTTATACTGGGATTTCTTTCGGTCGTTCTTCGTTCATTTATTGCCAGGCTTATTTCGAAGGATTAATACGACAAAGTTCGTACCCCCGAAGATGACCAAACAACAGTCGAATGAAATATCTGGAGTCGTGTTTCTTATGTGTGTTTTTTCTACGTACACACACACACGATCGACTGAATGAGTGTGGTCAGTGGTGTCTTATTCGCTTTGGTCATACCTTCTTGGTACATGAAAAAAATTGAATAAGTAAGGTAAGTAAGTAAACAGAAAATGGGAACCAAGGCTCTACTTAGGGTAACAAAAATACCTAAATTGAGGTGCTTTGAGATGAAGCCTCAATTATTTTAATCTGAAAACGACTCAGATCTGAATTTTGCAGAAATTCGGAACATTTTTCATACTCGAATACAACTCCGAATTCGAAATCAATGGGTCCGGATCAAAATTCAAATTCGAATCAAATTCGTTTTGGAATGGATATTATTCACTTTCTATTATTTCGGTGCGACATTGTTGGTTGTATTTTGTCTCAAGATTATTTTTTTGGACTAAAATTTCGAAATAAAGAACAACAGTTCTACAAATACCTAATGCTCCGATGGAGTTGGATAAAAAAGTAAACTATTCTAGGTACCATCACTTTGTAAATATAACGCGTCGCCATGCATTCTAGAGTAAGTAGGTAATCGTTTTCGTTTCTATTTTTTCTGTTTTGTTTTTTTTTTTTTTTTTAAATTTTGTAGGCAACTTTCAAGGAGCGAGTAGGATTAGGCTTAAATGCTGATATCTTTCAACATCGACAATTTTAGATAACGCCAGCCAAAGCTAAAAAATTGCAAAAATAAGACCCCCGACATTTTCTCGATTTCCCTCGCTTACTTTTACATATTATGAGCAGCTAAAAATAATATTTCTGAGCACAGAACCTTTCGAAGATTATACGTCTCCGATTTCAACGAGATCGTGACTTTTGAAGAAAACGTGGTCTGAAACTCTATCACCAAAATGTCCTCTCCATAATCAATTTTCCTATTTTTGCAAATTTTTGAAAATCAAAAATCAACCATTCTTGGCAATTATGTTTTTTTTTTATTTTTTTAGAAAATACATTCATTCGGCAGAAATGATGAAAATTAGTTTCGAAACTAATGATACGAACTCCCTCGATCATTTTTTCAGACCATTCCAGAGCCTCCAGCGTAATTTTTTACTTCTCCAGAATTTTTGAATTTTTTTAAGAGACGTGGGAATTAATTTCAGCTGCTAAAAATCGAGTTATTGCTTATCTAATCTTGATCAGTTCGACGAGTTCACCTACGTTTTAGCCAAATAAACACAATTTGATGTGCTTTTTTGGAAATTGGCTTATAAAAATGTGAATAAACTCGATAAGCAGGTCGATACCTAATAAGCTACAAATCGGTCCTTTAGATAAACTCGTACAATGGTTGAAAATAAGCCTCCGGTCGATTTTTAGCTGCCCATATCAATTTTCGCGATTTCTGGAAGAATTTAAATATTTTAGAGAATACGAAATTCGCGCTGGAGGTTCCAGAATGACAAGAAATGGGTTGAGTTTGAGATGGTTGATATTAGTTTTAGGAAAAATTGTCATCATTTTTACTGAATTAATAAAAAATAGATAAATCGCCAAAAGTGATTAATTTCAGATGCACAAAAATTCGCCAAGAATCGAAGAAACAATTTGAACAGCTAAGATTTTGGTAATAGTGGTTTTAGACCATGCCACTATGCTTTTTATAAAAATCACGGTTCCGTTCAAGTCGGAGGTGGACACTTTGTAAGATTTACCTTCCATCTATCTTTTTCATTTCCTACTAATAAAAAGTATGTTCCAAAAAAATTGAGAACATTGAAAATTTCAAAATGTCGCGATTACCTATACAACCAATGGTGAAATTACCAGCGGAATCTTTCACTACAACTTGACCTGACCATCCCACAGTTTGAAAAAAAAAACACTTGGCAAATGATAGTTTTCTAGTACACACAAACAACAAAAAAAAAAATAGATGAAAGAAACCTAAACCACAAAATTTGTCATTGGAGAACTTTTTATTGGAAGAAAAATTGAAAATCAATCCTTTCCAGTAAGGCAACACTGACGGACTGAAATATTATGATACCAGAAGAGTGTTCAGTATTGTTCATTCCAAATAAGGATCCAAATTCTGAAATTGTCAGATTGAAAGAGGGGTTTTGCTTTGTTTATTGCTTACTTTTAGACCAAAATTTTTAGGTACTTTTTGTCGAGGTCAAATGTCTTTTTTCAAACACAACACATTGGAATAAACAGGGGTGGGATTCTTATATTTCTCAATATTTTCTTCCGTGGTTTTCTTTTGGTACATTAGCGAATCACACAATTCCACTTTTTTCAAGTTCTTGAAAATCTAAAATCGATCATTCTCGCAATTATGTTTTTAAAAATATTTTTCATTTTTTTGGGGGGAAATTGTATTTACTCAGTAGAAATGACAAAAATTAGTTTTGAAACTAATACATACAAACTCTCTCGATCATCATTTCAGCCCATTCTGAAGCCTCCAGCGTATAGTTGTTTAATTCTTCGGAATTTTCGAATTTTTCCAAGAGAGGTGGGAATTAATTTCAGCTGCTAAAAATAGAGTTGTTGCTTAATCTCAATACGTTCAACAGGTTCATCTACATTTTAGCCAATTTCTAGAATAAAGTTCGATTGTTTTTTTTTTTATACTCGTAACATGAAAAAAAAAACACAATTTGAGGTACCCTTCTGGGAATCTTCTCAAATGTGAATGAAATCGGTAAACAGGTCGATAAACAGCCACAAACTGGTCTAAATAAATAGATGAACTCGAAAAATTGTTGAAAATAAGCTTCAAGTCGATTTTTGACAGCCCAGATTCATTTTCGCGCTTTCCGAAAGAAACCTTAAAATTCCAGAGAAAATGAAAATCGCTTTGGAGGTTTCAGAATGACAAAAAATAGATTTAGTTTAAGGGACGGACCTGATAATTAATTTTAGGACTGATTTTCATCATTATAAATCACCAAAAGTAATCAATTTTGGATGCACAAAAATTCGCTAAAAATCGAAGAACCAATGAGCAGCTGAGATTTCGGTTGTACGGGTTTCAGACCATGCCATGCCCTTTCCCGAAATCGTGGTTCAGTTCAAATTGGAGGCGAACGTTTTGAGGTTTGTGAGGTTTATCTTTTCATGACTCATCCAAAAAACAAAAGAAGATTGAAATTATGGTTACATATTATGAAATTCTGAAATTCTCTGATTGCAAGATGGTTTTTGCTTTGCTTGTAGCTCATTACTTGCATTTAGATCAAAATTTGTTGGTATTTTTTTTCGAGGTCGAATATCTTTTTACGATTGAAAGCGAATTTAATAAATTTCATTATGATAAGATGGTATAAATTTGAAAATCATTTTTTTCCTGCTGAAACACAACAATATACATACTATGGAATTAACAGGGATGAATTCTTTTGTTTCTACACATTTTCTTCCATGATATTCTTTCTAAGCATAATATCAATAACATCTTTACGAATCTGTAGGGTACAATACTGAGTGATATTAGCCTAATTTATCTGAGCAAAATTTTTACACATTTTACCCCAAAAACATAATTGTCATATTTTCGATGTTTTAGTACATTTTTCGACATATTTTTAAAGCATAATTTACACTTTTCTGTGTTTTTTACAACATATTTTACAAAGTCTTTCAAAATGCACTTTCTTTTGATGGGGAAAATATTGAAAATTGAACGTTTTGAACGTTTCGACACCGAACGATATTTCTATACGAACATAGAAATTACTATTTTACCACAAGTCATCAACGTCGATCCAAGGGAGCCAGAAAATGAAAATGATCAGCCTCATGAGGGCAGAAGTACGGAACCGATATTGTCACTATAATTTAAGAAAGAAGCTTACTGAAGAAAATCGGTCTATTACACTACATGTATTCTGTCATTCTCTGATTGCAAGAGGGGTTTTGCTGGTGCACATAAACCGCTCCATTTGTGCTCAAAATGCTCAATTTCTGCACCAGAAGCATAAAATGGTCAAATTTCTGCAATGAGAGCACAAAACACTTTTATTTGATGGGAGGAAAACATTGAAAATCGAACGTTTTGTCACCAAACGATAATTCTATACTAACATAGAAATACGATCGCTTTACCACAAGTCATCGATGTCGATCCAAGGAGCCAAAAAATGAATGGTCAAGGCTTTCAGGAGGGTACAAGTACGGAAACGATTTTGTCACTGTAAGCTTGAAAAGCAGTGTTAAATGTCAAAATTCATTACGCAGCCGCGTGCTATTCAATACACCACACATGTATTCTGTCATTTTCCGATTGCAAGAGGGTTTTTGTTGGGGCACAAACAGCGCCATTTTTTGTGCTACGGGCGTACAAAATGTTCAATTTCTGCACCAGATGCATAAATGGTCAAATTTCTGCTATGAGATCACAAAAGGCTCTATTTTAGCACCAGGTGTCGCGAATGCGAGAAATATTCGGCTATGTTTTTATTTTATCGAACTAGTCTCGAAGTTATCAGAATCATTTTGTTATGATTCAGTTTGTTTGTATACTCGAAAGTAAAAACATTAAAATGTACTTGATATAAATCAAAGCTCATTTATTCAGACATTTTAAATGGTAGCAGAGAATTATGTCCGAAGAAAAGCTCAAAACGCTGAATGCGAGAAAGGGTCGTCTGCGCGCCTCTCTCACTCGAAACTTGAATTACGTCCACGAAAACCGAACTCGCGATTTAAACGAATTGAAAACGAAACTTACGATGAATGAAGATATCTACAAGAATTTCCTGATTTTGTTGGACGAGCTCGACGAATTTACTGTAAGTGACCTCGAATTATATATCGAAAAATTTGAAGAAGATTATATTTCGGTGAAATCTGCTCTTCAAAAACAAATCGATACTGCTTTAAATTTAGATCGAATTTCTCGCCAAAACTCCGAATCTTCTTCCGGTTCTTCTTCTTCAAATAATAATATAGCAACAATAAAAATTCCAAAGCTAGAATTAAAAAAGTACAACGGAAGTATCAAAGACTACTAGGATTTTTGGTCAACTTTTAATCATGCTGTCCATCAAACCGATCTCAAACCTGAACAAAAACTTACGTACCTGAAAAATCATCTAGTTGGTGAAGCAGAAAAATTACTTGATGGAATGCCAATCAAGGAGGAAAATTATGCAATTGCTTATAATCTTGTTGAGAAAAATTTCGGCGATAAAAATAAAAACATTCGATTACTCTATGATGAAATTAAAAAGGTTCAAAAATCTAATATGTGGACCCCAAATTTGCGAAAAACGTACGATGAAATCGAAGCAAAATTACGAGCTCTTGAGGGTTTCAATGAGCAAATAAATAACAATACCATTCTGTTCTCCGAAGTTTCTCAAAAATTTCCTTTCGATGCAATTACTCAACTTGATTTAGGCGAAGAAGATTCATTATCCGAATTGAGAACTCAACTAGATAAATTTATTAAAAAACGTGAAAAATTTAGTTACAATAATTCTAATCAACCTTTGCACGAAGTTAGAAAGAAGAATTTTTCGAAAAGTTCCACTGAAGCTTTATTGTCGAATGAACAGTCGAAAAAATGTATATACTGCCAAGAAAATCACTGGTCCGATCAATGCACAAATTATACCACGATTGCTGATAGAAAAGAAAAAATCAAAGGTAACTGTTTTATTTGCTTTAAATCAAATCATTCTGCGAAGCAGTGTGAAAGTTTGAAAATCTGCGTGTACTGTAAAAAAAAGAGCAAACATCATCGATCGTTGTGCCCTGAAAAGTTCAAACCTGGTTCCACAAAAAAGGAAACTAAAACTGACGAATCCGCTTCAACAACTACGAACGCCACTCTTCTATCCGAATGTGAAGACGGAGCTCTTTTAGTCACGTCGGTAAATTTTGGTCCAGTAATTACTACAATTATTCTAGATACTGGTAGTAAACGAACGTATATTACTAACAATTTAGCTTCCAAAATGCGATGTAAAATTTTGGGCCATGAAGTTTTACAGATATCCACATTCGGAAATGATTGTTCATCTGTTAGATCTAAAATGGTTGAATTGGATATTCCTGTACAAAATGGATTGAAAATAAAAATCACAGCAAATACAGTACCGAAAATCGCAGGTCGAATCAGTTCTCCGAGAGCCAATCAAAACGAAATCGTGTCTCAAAAATATCCGAGTTTGAAATTGGCAGAATATGACGAAAATTTGGAGCCTGAAATTTTGATCGGTAATGATTTTAGTTTTGATTTTCTTACGATGGAGAAATTACCAATAAGTGATTCGTTGAATCTGATTGGTTCATTATTCGGATGGTTTATCGTTGGTCGTTTTGACATAAAAAACAATCATACTGAGACTCCGATTTTTTATAACGACGTGAAACGATTATGGGAATTAGATAATATCGGCTTGAATGATTATGACGATAAAGCTGAAGATGATATTGCTGTCGAGTCTTTTTATCAAAATATTCGATATGATGCAGATGAAAAACGATATTCTGTCAGTTGGCCTTGGAAAGAATATCCTCCTGATTTAAAAACGAATTATGGTCTCGCTCTTGGTCGTTTGTCAACTTTGAAGAAAAGTCTCGATAAAGATAAAAATTTGTTCCAGCAATACGATCAAGTTATCAAGTTGCAGGAAGAAAAGGGTATCATCGAAAAGGTTGATGACAAAGATTCAAAAAACGATCTTGTTCATTACCTACCTCATCACCCTGTTCTTACTCCAGGTAAAAGTACTTCTCTTCGTGTAGTATATGATGGTTCTGCCAAAGTTTCAAAAAACGCCAAAAGTATTAACAATTGTATGTATCGCGGAAAAATTTTACTAGAACATCTTTGCGCTTTATTAATTCGATTTTGTTTATTCAAATATGCGATTGTTTCTGATATTGAAAAAGCGTTTCTTCAACTCAAGTTAAATGTAAACGATCGCGATTTTACTAGGTTTATTTGGTTTAAAAATATCAACGCTCCTTTTTCAAAGGATAATATTCAAATCTATCGCTTTTTGGTAGTATTATTTGGTATAATTGCAAGCCCCTCGTTACTTGGTATGACAATTTTTCATCATTTAAACCGGTATGATTCAAAGTATGTAGGTATACTTAAACGAAGTTTCTACGTCGATAATTTTGTTGCAAGTGTTCCTTCTTCAAAAGATGTTATTGAATTGTATAAAGAATCTAAAGATATTTTTAACGACGCTTCTATGAATTTACGTGCATGGAATAGTAATTGTAAAAACCTAAAAAATGAATTATTGAAAAGTGATGATAGTGGTAATACTATTGTATCTGTTCTCGGTTTAAAATGGGACATTTTGTCGGATACTTTTGAAATTAAGCATAATTTACCTTCAACAAGTGTCGAAGTTGATTCAATAACGAAAAGATATGTTGTTAAAATAGTCTCGTCAATATTTGATCCGTTAGGATATTTATGTCCAGTGTTATTGTTAGCTAAAATTTTTATTCAGAATTTATGGAAAGAAAATATTGATTGGGATAGTGAATTGTCAGTAGATGATAGAGTTACTTGGGAATCATTACTCGTGAAATTAAATACAATATCGTCTGTAAAAATCGCTCGCTTTATCGATATTGATCTCAATGTAAATGGTAATGTTGAATTACACTGCTTTGTTGATGCTTCACAAACAGCGTACGCTGCTGTTATTTATTTAAAAGGCCAAAATGGCACTCGTTTCATTATGGCCAAATCAAAATTAGCACCCAAGCATGGTAATTTGACAATTCCAAAATTAGAATTACTTGCTCTGTATGTCGGTAGTAAGTTAATGACCTTTGTAACGGATTGTCTCTCAGAAAGTGTTAAAATAGTAGATCGTTATATTTGGTCAGATTCAAAATGCGTTTTATATTGGTTAAAATCGAAACGAGTTCTTCCTAGATTCGTAGAAAAGACTATAAAATTAATCGATAAAAATGTTCATTTTCGCTATGTCCCATCTTCTAATAATCCAGCAGATATAGCAAGCCGTGGTGCTGAAATTGGCGATTTCAATTCTTCATTTTGGTGGTCTGGCCCTGATTGGTTGAAAAATACTGAGACTTGTTGGCCTAAAAATGATTTGAATATTTCGGATTCGGATGGTGATATAGTTTCAGAAGATGAAGTTCAACAAGAAATCAATCTGAATATTGAAGTAATTGAACCCCCTTTCAAGATAGATTATTGTAATTTTACCGATTTAGGTGAGCTTTTTAAAACAACTATGGAGAAATCGAAAGAGAATCTGTCCGCCGTTCGTATTCTTTGGTTGAAATTTGTTCAAAGGAAATACTATGGAAAAGTCATCCATTCAATCAAAAATAAAATTCATCATGAACTTCAACGTCAGTTCGATCTAAAATTGGATCAAAACGATATTTTGAGATGTGCTGGTCGGTTGGCAAATTCAGATCTCAAAGACGACGAAAAATATCCGATCCTTTTACCTGAAAAGGATTATCTAACTCAGTTAATCATCGAAAAGATTCACCGCGATAATTTTCATGTTGGAGTTTCTCATACATTACTAGAATTGAGAAAAATGTATTGGGTTCCGAAAGGTCGTTCTACGGTGTACAAAATATTACGAAAATGCGAAAATTGTCTATTTTACGGTGGAAAAACGTATTCTTATCCAGATCCTTCACCTTTACCAAAAGAACGAGTTACTCGAAGTTGTCCATTTTCTGGTACAGGTATAGATACTTTTGGTCCATTATATATTGAAAAAGATGATAAATCAATTAAGGTTTTTGGTTGTATATTTACGTGTATGACAACGCGCGCCGTTCATTTAGAATTATTAATCGATATGACTACTTACGAATTTGTATTAGTATTGAGAAAATTTTTTGCCTTGAGAGGTGTACCTTCACATATTGTGACGGATAACGCGGCTCAGTTTAAATTAATCAAATCAATGTTAGATGAAACTTCGAAAAATTGTCATCCCAATGAGAAAACTGAAAACTTGACTTCGATAGATTGGAAATTTATTCCAGAGTTATCTCCTTGGCATGGAGGTTTCTATGAGCGTTTAATCGGTATGGTAAAAAATTGCCTTAAAAAATCTTTTTTCAAAGTATTATTATCTTATACACAAATGCAAACGGTTTTAGCTGAAATCGCTTTCGTATTGAATTCGCGACCTTTAGTTTATCTGGGTGAGGAAGATAGGAATGTAATTTCTCCTAATGATCTCTTAATTTTAAAATTTGTTTCTTTACCGAATATTGACTCGAACTCGAAAAGGAATATTGATATTGTAGAATTATGGAAACGATCGAATAGGTTACTGGATGAGTTCTGGTATCATTGGCGTCACCAGTATCTTTCAAATTTACGTGAAAGAAATAATTATATCGCGAAGAAAAAGGGAATCCATGTTATTCCTAAAGTTGGAGATGTAGTCTTGATTGAAGGTGAGAAAAAGTTTACTCCGAGAGGTGAGTGGAGAATAGGTAAAGTTATCGGTATGAATGTGAGCGCTGATGGGAAAATTCGATCAGTATTATTAGAAACCGAAAAATCGAAACTCACGCGGCCTATCAATAAGCTATATCCTTTAGAAACTTCATAAATTGTATTGTAATTTTTATTTAATCTTCTTAAATTGTATTTTCGTAATTTTTATTTAATTTTTTTTTAATTTTGCGTCGGGAATGTCGCGAATGCGAGAAATATTCGGCTATGTTTTTATTTTATCGAACTAGTCTCGAAGTTATCAGAATCATTTTGTTATGATTCAGTTTGTTTGTATACTCGAAAGTAAAAACATTAAAATGTACTTGATATAAATCAAAGCTCATTTATTCAGACATTTTAAACCAGGTTCATCAATACCTCAATTTGAGCAACAAGTGCATAAATGGCTCAATTTCTGTGCCGCGTGCTCAAATGGTCCAATTTGAGCGGTGCATAGAAATGAGCTATTTGTGCACCTGGTGCAGTTTTTTTTTTTGCAGATTGTTTTCGCCAAAATAGGGAGGGTTTTACCTTGGATGGTAATCATCGTCGATGTTTCCGAAAATGGGCTCATGATGGAATTTCAGGGTGGTCAGGGTGGGTGAGAGGTTTGTCCCCTTCGCCGGAACTCATCGTTAAGTGACCACCAATGATGTAATCTCCTTCATCGATTTCGCGATAAAGATGGAGGAGAGTGGGACTGCGTCTTACGATGTCATCAACGGGTACTGGCCGGTGGCCGGTGCCCACCTGGATAGATCCGTATTGATAAACGTAACACCGAGAGTTGGAAGTAAAAAGTGGAGCTTATGCAAGCGGAAAGAAACTAGAAAGGGAACGAAAAGCTGATTGCAAGAAAGTTCCTGCTTTTCTTAAAATTACATGTTAGTTGCTTTTAAATATTTATTTGAATTTCTGCTGCTTTTACCTCGCTCTCGGGAATTTGGTAGAAAAAACAATCGAACTACGAATGGCTGTCCCAATATTAGTCACCAAACGCTCCAGTGGAAAGAATAATACGTACATGTATCAAGTTGCATGTGTACTCAATTTGTTGCCTGAAGTTGAACTAAATGCATCAATGTGTTCCTCAGACTTAAGACTACAAGTTGAGCGCACAAGCAGATCAATTAATGAACTAGTCTCGCCACCAGAGAGTGCACTGCATGGAAGCACCTACCAACTTTTTACTAACATGACCCGAGAAATTTTTCTCGGTCATTTCAGATCCGTCTAAACTTTTTTATACTAATTAAAAGGAAAAACTAGATACACCATCGTGTTCCAAAAGCATCAGACAACAAATTGAGCGTACGCGCTGCTCGATACATAAACTATTCTCATCGCTAGAGCATTTTGGTGACAAAGATTCAGGACAATCCTCATATCATGACTTTTAAATTCAACTTGACAAATGCTGAGCCCGATTGTCTCCTCATTTTAATGAAAATTGATCGAAATCTACTTTTACTGAAGATTGCGAGGACGGTGAATTGGATTCTGCTAGAAGCATTTTTTAATTATAGTGAAATAGGTACATGCCTATGTAGTTCCAGAGTCAATTCCGAACTTCTCAAAAAATTCAAGTGAACTACATTCTCACATTTTGAAATAATTTCGGCCGATCGAGTTGGATAAAAACTAAGGTGAACTATTTCATCATGCTGATAACGTGACCGAGTTAATTTAAATGCTGATATTTGTATCTTTCAACATCGACAATATTAGATAAAGCTAGCCAAAGGCTACAAATTTGCAAAAGTAAGACACCCATCATTTTCTCGATTTTCCTCGCCTACTTTTATTATGAGACGATGAAAAGAGCATTTCTGACAACGGAACCTTTCAAAGCTTATCGTCTCCCATTTGAACGGGGCCGTGATTTTTGAAGAAAACATGGTCTAAAACTCTTATCGCCAAAATTTCCTCTCCACAATTTATTTTTCAGTTTTTTCAAGCTTTAGAAAATCCAAAATCAACCATTCTCGGCAATCACGTTGTTTTAATTTTTTTATATAAAATAGGCCACATTAATTCAGTAGAAATGATGAAAATTAGTTTTGAAACTAATACAAACTCCCTCGATCACCTTTGGCTTTTCAGACCATTCTGGAGCCTCCAGCGTAATTTTTTACTTCTCCATGGAGTTTTGAATTTTTCCAAGAGACGAGGCAATTAATTTCAGCTGCTGAAAACTGAGCTGTAAACTCGGTAAGCAAGCCGATAATAAGCCACAAATCAGTCCAAATTTGGATAAACTCGTACAATGGCTGAAAATAAGCTTTAGGTCGATTTTTAACGACCCAAATCAATTTTAGCGTTTCCTGAAGAAATTTAAGAATTTCAGAGAAAATGAAAATCGCGCTGGAGGTTTCAGAGTGACAAGAAATGCTCTGGTATTGATGGAGTTGATTTTAGAACTAATTTTCATCATTTCAGCTGAATTAATATACCTAAATCGCTAAAAATGATTAATTTTAGATTTACAATAGTTCGCCAAAAATCAAAGAAACAATTTGAGCAGCTGAGATTTTGATTATAGGGGTATAAGACCATGCCACCATGCCCTTTCCAGAAATCGGTTCCGTTCAAATCGGAGGCGGACACGGACACCTTCAGATCAAATCAGATGTTGCCAATTTTGATGGAACAAAGTTATAAATACTCCCGTTAGGAATGCAGCGCTGCACTGCAACAGGATTTATTCGATGTCTCATTATTATCCTAGTCTTAAAGCTTATCATACCCACGGGGGAAAAACGCATTTATGGCACACTACTTGTTGTCATTCTCTGATTGCAAGAGGGTTTTTTGCTGGTGTACAAACAGCTACGAGTGTACATAACGCTCAATTTCTGCACCAGGTGCACAAATGTCCGAATTTCTGCAATGAGTGCAAAAATGGCTTAATTCTAGCACCACGCCACGTGCCCCAACACCTCAATTTATGCAACAAGTGCATAAACGGCTCAATTACTGTATCACGAGCTCAAATGGTCCAATTTGAGCACTAGTTGTGCTCCAGGTGCAGTTTTCTTCAGCTGATTGTTTTCACTAGAATATGTAACTTTTGATCTAGGACGATAGTCGATGCTTCCCTATTCCTACAATGCGAATCATTTTCACAAACGAAACCAGACCAACCTTCCTTAGATGGAAGCAAATCAAAATATACACGGTGCAATATGGCATAGCGATTCCTCGCTGGTATTGGCCGTGGGAATTGAATTTCGACAGCATAAATCTCATCTGGATTAACATGGACGTGGTTCAAAAGATTTATTGAGTTATTATTCACGTCAGCTTGTGGTTGATTCGCTGATTCAGACGCGTTCGTTGCTTGTTGATCCAATGAAATGAATTCCAGCGCGTCTATTCTATATCACTTTAGCTCATGGTAGAATTCCTGGGTGCTCAGGGTAGGAAGTTCGTCCCCTTCGCCGGAACTCCCCGTGAAGTGACCATCAATGATGTAGTCTCTATCATCGATTTCGCGCTGAAGAAGGAGGAGAGTGGGACTGCGCCTTACAATGTCATCAAGAGGTGCTGGCCGGTTCCCACCTGAATAGATCCGTATATTTGATCCAGACTCTTATTACACAAGAAAGAAAAATTTTGCTGTACATGTGCAAGGTATCGTGAATCAAAATAAAAAATTCCTAGACGTGTTTGCTGGATATCCAGCATCTGTCCACGATGCCAGAGTGTTTAAGGAATGTGATGTTTTTCCTGAATTGCCGGAACTTTGCTCGGGAAATTACGTCATTCTTGGTGACAGCGCCTTTCAACTTATGAAAGAAGTTTTGGTACCATACAGAGACAACGGACATCTTTCAGGAAAACAACGGCATTTTAATTACAAACTGAGCAGTTGTCGAGTTGCTGTAGAACATGCTTTTGGACAATTGAAACAACGATTCCGACAATTGTACCACATGTGAAACTTAATTTATGGAGAATTATGATTTTTCATTTTTCACAGTCCTTCGAGCTGTATATAAGGAAAAATGAGTGAAATCGGAAATAAAACCATTTCGACTTTGACTTAGACAATAATAAATGACAGAAACTTTTTCGGCATCTTATTGAACCGCAGTTACAAAATGTCTTTTCAACCCGGCCAAATCGTAAATTGCTTCTTTGTTAGTCGAACATTAGCCGATGATGAACAATACAAGCAATGCTACGTTTGTTCACAATTGTGCTCGTCTATGCGGGTTTGCCAGCCATTTCAGGAGTAAACATCCGGATGACGCAGTCCCTTGGTAGGCGATTAGAGACCGGAATCGAGAAAAGAGTAAGTGTAGAAAACATCAAATGAATACTCACCTATATTTTATTCAATCAATTTGAGTAATAAAATTTAAGCAAGCAATATAAAATTTTATGATTTTTTATTATTATTCAATTATAAATATTTGTTTTATTTAAAATGAAAGTCGTCTGGTTAAATTCAACTGTACATAGTACTGGAGGAGACGAACAAAAAACGTTATTATGACTGGTTGCCTATTTTGTAAGTGAAAATTGTTAATTTCAAAATTATGTATTTTCGAACGAGGCAAAAGAAAAAAACTATCTACGATTTGAAAAAATGCATAGATACATACCTAATATGTGTGTGTGTGTTTTTTTAGGAAGGTGGACCGTAGAATTTTGAATCCGTCATCCGAAAACTAGACGTGCTGCTTCCCATCAAACGGCAGGCGTTCGACACTTCTAATTGAGGGTCTTGGTGGAATAAGGGCGTTAGACAAAAATGACGATGTGAGAAAATCGCTTTTTTGAAAGGGTTAACGTAACCGAGTGCCAAAGTTGAGTAACGGAAATTAAAGGTAACACTTCAAGCTTTAAAAAAAACGTAACCGCAAAGCTCTAAGTGAAGTATTGCCTAAGTCACATAGGTTTAAATCTTCAATCGATTTTTGTCTAACGCCCTTATTCCACCAAGACCTTCAATTCTGGTCAGTGAGTTACAGCGTGCTTTGAATCATTCGAATGATGCCCACAACCCCAAGTCTCGTGTTTGAATCGCCTTTACCTCATGCATTCATGGATTACGGGACGAATTTATAGTTTGTCATGTTTTGAATATGTAGGTAGGTACCTATTCAGTATTCACTGTTCAGAATATGGGTCTACCTAGTAATTCTAACGTACAAAATGTTCAAATTTTATAATATTAAGTTTTCTGTTTAGCTATTTTAAATTTTCATTTGCTTTATTATTATTTTCTATGTTTTCGTAACCAATTTACGACCCAAACGAAAGTTATTGTTGTAACATTTTATCAAAATCAGCAAATCATGATTCGCTGTTGAATTTGAAGGGACAAATTCGATTCAAAATTTCCAAATTTGTCGTGTCCTACATGTTGAAAATCCTGAATTTTCAAATTGTGTTTGCCCTTTTAATTTTGAAGGTAGGCAATTTCTCGGAGAAAGTGTTTGGATCATTCAAGTACATATTTTAAATCACTTCGGTAACTCCATAGTATTTTAGGAGACGAACAAAAAAAGTTATTATGACAAATTGTCTACGTTTGAAATTGAAGGGGCAAACACAATTTGAAAATTCTTGATTTTTTTTTAGAAATTTTGAATCAAGTTTGTCCCTTCAATTTTGAGAATAGGCAATTTGTCATAATAACATTTTGTTGGTCCACTCGAGTACTACGAGTTATGGGCATCATTTAAATGATTCAAACATGTCCTCGTTTTTGATGATTTTTTTTCAAAATTGGTAAATTTCGATTCTTGCAAAGCACGTAGCGCCTTCAATTCACAAGATGGACAACCAGTCATAACAACGTTTTTTATTATTATTAGTCTCCTCGAGTACCATCTACAGTTGAATTCAACTTGACGACTTCCGATTCATCCCAGAGCGACGATCCTTGTTGATAAGAAGAATGGGTATGAGCAGTGTTTTGTTACCTACGATGTTGTATGTTAGATCTTTCAGGAATTGCATTAATCAAATCAATGTGTATATTTCCTCATATGAGGATCATACCCCAGAGTCGATCTTCTGACTAACCTGTGCAATAAGTATACATAAAAAAGTTATTCTTGCTGGAGACTTCAATTCCAAGGTTATCAGTAAGTACCCCCCAAACGATAGGACATCTGACATTGAGGCAATGTTTTCTGCCTTCGATCTCTTAATACTTAATGACGACTGAGAGTCGCCAACCTTTTCTAGGGTTAGACTGACAGGTAATGGAGTATCCGTACAGGAGTCTTCTCCTTATTGAGGTGTGTCGAGTCTTGGGAGGTTTTAAAACATTCATTTAATTTTCGTCATGAATGATTATCTCATTTTTTTTTTGCAAATGTAAGTACATACTTCCAGATTCCAAAAATGAAGATTCCGAAGAAAATTCTGTATAATGCGAATGAGCTCTATTGATTGAATGAGTCCTTTGGGAAAGGGCCTAAGTTCACTTGGGTCCTTTTTCAAAAGATTCCATATTCGAATTATACGACAGCAATTCTAGAACAGAACTTCATTTCATAGCGCTATAAATTCTATTTCTGAAATAAGTATATGTGACCGTCCGCGATAAAACCGACCATCCGTCGCAAAAAAATCGAAAATTTTTTTTCGCGAATTTTTGTTCCGTAGACCATTTGAGGCCCAAAAATAGGCGAAAAAACGTTTTTGATTTTTTGCGACGGATGGTCGGTTTTATCGCGGACGGTCACATATGGATGAGAATTACGCCGAAATAATGAAGAAAGAAATTTTAAATACATAATTATGTGTTAATTATGTGTTAATTATTTTGTTTCAAACTCGTTTTGATCGTTTTTAAATGTTTATTTTCATCAAATATTGCATTATTTTGGTCAGATTTTCATTTTTCAGCCATATTAGTAGCGAAATATCAGATTTTTTGCTCTGAACAATCGTCCAAACAAAAAGGGTCTAATTATGTCTTCCGATTTTTCGTAATTCTGCGTTATTACATACTTAGATATTTGGAAATTTGACGTATTATTTTCGTATCAAGGATAGTCAATGAATGAGAATAAATCAACACATGGCTGGTATTTTGACAAGATTGAAGTGAAATTCCTGTCGAAACTTTCAAATGCGATTTTTCTCGAAACGCCCTTTTTCTATGGACCCATTCAATTTTCTTCGCTATGAATTTCGCACGATGAATTTTCTTGGAGCCATTTCTGAATTATGGTGAAATGGGTACCTATTTAGATCGAAAGTCACTTCAGAACTTCTCAAAAAATTCAAGTGAACCACATGTCCACATTTTGAAATAATTTCGGGTAGTCCAATACGAAAATGATCTTGAAATAAGTCCATCGATGCCCTAATATTTTTTAAACCCGGTATTGAACATAGTTTGTTTAATCGAAAATAATTTTCTTCTTGTCTTCGAATCTCAAATTCTCGAAATCTTTTTGATTCTAGCCCTGGCACGAGGGGAGGGAGGGGGGAGAATCCATTATCAAAATAGATATCTTCATTATACCGCATCAACATTCAACTCACAGCATCAATCTCAACATTCATTGTCTATGCTGACCAGCAGGTAGATATAATATCGAATCGATACGTTTAACTAAGTACATAATATAAAGTCATCAATGTATACAGATTGTATCTACAGATGATAGCATACATCTCAATCATCATTATCATGATGCTGGGCAGGACACGAGTGAGAGCATATACGTACCTATACGAAGCCCTATTCCTATAGACACTGGGCCTATACATAGGCAAAGAGCTATAAGTGAAAACGCAATTATCTTTTACAGCGTCATAGCGCCACACCGCGCCGATGCATTTATTACCTTGGAAATTGGTGTTTATAAAAGGCATTTTTTGAAAGTTCGCCAGCGCTTGTCATGCTATAAAAACCGGTCTCGATCATCTCGATGTAATACGATGATCGTCTCTGTGTGCCAGCGACGACGTGTAGTACCCACTTACCCAGGTAGGTAACTTACATACACGTAAGTGCTTCTGTTTAATGGCGAATAAAGGGGTAACATACTCTTACTGGTACATACAAGTACAGTCTACGCATAGGAATTATTTATCAACAGCTCATATCCATTTTAACACAGACTAAATGCACATCCTATTCAATCGATATTATAAATACGAACCGAAGTACTGCAGACAGGCTGCATTTCCAATATACTCGCAGCCAACCAATCGATCATCGCGACAAGGGGCCCGGGGGCGCGCATATCTTTCGTATAAACGCATTATACAATTATTTATAAATATTTTCTTTTTCTGTACTACGTACGTATAAGTAAACGTGTACGCGTAAGAGTTTTTTTCTTTCCTTTTAGCAATTCGCCTTGTATTCTTAGTCTTATTTACCCTGGTTTTTTTAGGGGCGCCATCAGCATATCGGCCGCCTACGATGCATTTCCTTTGACTATCCGCGCTATTAACGTCATTTCCTCTTCGAACCATTTTGATTCGTTTTATCGATGAGACGATGATGAAATCGAAGCACAGGAGATAGAAAAAGCGTTCGTGTTCTATTTTTGAAAACACTATTCGAGAGAATTTTTATTCTTTCGTTTTTTGATTCGACTCTTTCTCATCCGGTAAAAATATAAGTAAGTTAGCACGGTTTGTTAAGGTGTAAGAGGCACCAGACCGTGAAGATGGGATAACGAGTAAGCGACCCGTCTATATGGCTCTCTTTCTACCTATCTTGTACGTATAGGAAACTTGCATCTTGTTCGGGATTTTGTGATTTGACAATAGATACCTACATAGGCATATGTACTATACCTATGTGTATGTTCTTAGAAGCACCGAAGAAGAATTCCACCCATCTGATAATCGAATAGACTAGTCGTCTCGCGAAGTCGCGATTCTTTAACCTAGTCGTCGTTTTCAAGGTACGAGTTTGGTTTACTTATAGGCAGCTAGTCAGCTACAGCAATCACAAATATGAAAAAATAAATTTCCACCAATTTTTTACCTGTCGAATTTGTGCACATAAGTCGAATTGTAAATGGGGAATTTCATATCGAATATAAAAAAAAACCAAGAAGCATACAAAAAAATAAATAATTTCGACACAAAGATTATTTTAGAGTTTTCATGTAATGCAATACGCGCATTGCATTCATCAACAGCAACATTTATTACAAAAAAGGTGTAAATATAGGTACCTATAGGACCAGAGCACGTCAATTCGACCAAGAAGTGGTAAGGGAGGTCGGCGATTTTTTTGAAATTTTTCTGTGATCTGAATAGTCCTTCCGAAGAGATGAACAATGGCGCAAATCGCAACCCTCTAACCTTTTTTAAAAGCTCCTAGGGGGCGTCAACGGTTTCTGTGAACTTGAAATATCATCCATTTCCGCAGTGCATTACTCGATAACCACGAAACTTTGATACCCCCTAGCAGCCTTTAAAAAAAGGCTCAAGGTCTGCGATTTGCGCCATTGTTCATCCTTTCAAAAGGTCTTTCCACAGGAAAAATTTCAAAAAAATCGCGACCCCTCCCCCTCCTTGCCACTTTTAGGTCAAATTGATATGGAATGGCTCTATAGATAGCTGAAGAGACAAAATAAACTGACAAAACGCGCATAGTGTAGATATTACACTAAAAAATGGATCCCCAGCAGAGACTTTTTACCTCCCCCCCCCCCATCAAACAACAACAGAGAGGGCATAGGTGATTTCACAGTTCGACGAAAAGGGTCATATAGTTCGATGTGGAAAAAAGATGGAAACGAAAGACCGAAGAAACTTCATGAATCCAGAACTACAAGGCTCCTTATGGTTAATCGAAGATCCTCGTCCAGCTGCATTATCGCTTTCGGCTACAGCTCAAGATCTCAAGACGCTGATAAGCAACCAACGTTATCATTCTGGCGAGTAAAAGACAACTCATTTCGTATAATGTACGCGTGCAGGGATACCTAACACAGTGATGTAATTTTGAAAGAAAGTTGCATTAATTTCCGTCTATTTTAGATTTTTTTAGGATGGGCTCCTGTATTACGTTCGAGCTCGTAAAGAACGCCGTTTATTTTGATTACGAGGTAAGAGATGATTGGATCGGAAACCTTTTCACTGGTTCTCTCATATCCAGCAACAAAATCAATGCAAATGTTAACAGCTACTTTAAAACAGTTCCTTCATGTCAATACACACTGATCTCTCTCGGAGAACACGATCTCAAAAATAATACTGAGAATAATCTTTTTGATTCAGTATGTTGGATGTTTTGTAGTGTAGGAATTAATCAACAAAACGAGCGAAAAATCAATTGTTCTAACAAGCCATCAGCTATTCGCTGATTGCAAAATAGTTTTCGCATTTGCTTTCATCATATTGGTTGATAAGTTCGCTTTTAAATATCAACTTGAAGCTGATTTCTCATTTCTTGATCTTTTTAATGTAAAATGAAGTCGAATAGATTTCTTGTAAATTGGAACATTCACCAGAACACCCATTCGATCCTTTTTCTTCGCCTAGCGTCTGGTTGCATGAGGAGCAGACGACTATGCGATATTGTTTCAACGTTGACAACTCTGGGCATAAATTAAGGAATAGGTTGTGTAATTATTGAATTTTAATGTAAGTACATAGTAAGGCTTTTGACGTATTGCGGGTTGCATATAGGTTTGCCTGAACTTTATCGGTTTGGTGGGCATTCTTATCAGTGAGTATCGAAATTTCATATTTTGAGGAAAAAGATCCGCTTCTTGTTGAGGTTCAAAGACGTTTTGTCAAGTTCTTTAAAACTCGACGAAGAGAGGATCTTTTTCCATTACAGGGTTTAACAGTGTTTAAAATTGAAGAAAAAACTAAATAAAAGCTATACTTTACATTTCAAAAACACCTTGCGAAAATTGCTCAAAATATGAAATTTCGATACTCACTGATAAGAATGCCCACCAAACCGATAAAGTTCAGGCAAACCGATATGCAACCCGCAATACGTCAAAAGCCTTATTGAATAATTGGACTATCTAAAAATCAACTACATATTCAAACTTTTTAAAAATGTTTAAATCCAAAAATAAACTCCTCACATAGAAAAAAAAATGTTTTTTTTTACTTCTCGAAATACGAAATTTTGTGAGCTTTGCCATCACTTCGTTTGGACTTGTTTTATTTTTTACAGCTGAAATTTCTAAAAAAAAAAAATCATTCAAATTCTGAAACTTTTAAACCGAAAAGATCAACCTCCTCCCATGAAAAATCATTATTCTTTTACTTATAAAAATAAAAATTTTTCAAAAGCTTTTGCCCTCGCTACGCTCGGGCCAATTTGTTGGTTCATTTTCATTTTTATAAAACGAAAAAATTCAGCTTAAGGCTTCTAAAAATTGAAAAATGAACATGCAAATTTTTTTTAAGTCATAAATGACAATGAAAGCAAAATACTACTCCAGCGAAGCGAGAGCGAAAATTTTTAGAAAAAATGGGTCCGAACAACAAAAAAACGTCTGAACGGGGGACCATGGCCCCTTCCCCCCCTGTCTACGCCACTGGAGAGGCAAAGGGCTTTCTGGAGGGCCCAGCAAAAGAAGGGCCTGTGATGAAAGATGAAAGAAAATCTTAGTTTTTTACTTCTCAAAAAAACAAATTTTCGAAAACTTTTCCTCTCGCCGCTCGGGCTTGTTTTCTGTTCCTTTTCAATGTAGAAATTTCTAAAAAAAAAATATCATTCAACTTGTAAATTTTTTAAAGTGAAAAAATAAACTTCTCGCATAAAAATTATTGTGATTATGCCTCTCTGAATACAAATTTTCAGGAGCTTTCGCCCTCACTTGGGTCTGTTCACTTTTCTTTTTCAAAATTACCACCCAGCACCCTAGAAAAAAATATTTCAATATTCTAAAATTTTGTATAAAAATCGAAAAATAAACTCCTTACATACAAAAAAAAACATCGTTCTCTCTAGAAAATTTTTTTTCAGCAATTTTCAACTTTAAAATGAAGGTCTTCGTCGTTAAATTTAGTCAAAATCTCTTGACATTTTTTCTCACAATCTACCCATCAAAGATGCAGAATTCCAACATTAAATTTTTTTGTTTTGAAGACCACTCGACTTATTAAATAGTACTTATAAGTACGAGCATGGATATCAATTTTTGAATGTACATAAATTTTGATTTTTTCTGGAAATTTACTTTTAACCTTTGCAGGTAGATTTTTTTGAATGAGAAGTCAACATTTCAACAAAAAGTACCTATAGGTGTATCTAATATGAAAAAATTTTCTCATTTTTTCGAAATAAATCACTCATTTTTGAGATTTTAAAAAATGTTTATAGCGAAGTAGGCACTAGGTATATAAATAATACAGTTTTTTTAGGAAATAAGAAGCTGTCCATTTTAGCCACCACTTGACTTCATTTCTCTTTCACCCACGTGGACATCACTCTCACAACGAACATCGCATCCCCTTCCAACCACCCTTATTCTTCCTAAACCAGTTGATACTGTTATCTTACACACTGCAGCTTACATTTTAACCTTTGTATTTTTAGTTCCAGTTCGAAATTATTCTCATTCATTTCAAATTTCAATGATCAATACACGTGTAGTGATTCTTTCGTGTTTATGTGTTGCATCATCTTTTCTCATTTACCAAGTATTTCATTCGGTGAGTGACAATAGTGATACAACTACGATGGGTTTTAATTCAAAATTAGTGTCTGTAATTAATCGTATAATACAAGGATATTTTCCAAAAAAGATTACCAAATCTCAAGTTTCTAAGAGGGTGTCATCATCAGGTGAGCAACTTGTGTTTTTGATCAAAGCTGTGTATGAATATGAAAAATAAATTTGTAATCGTTGACTAAACGTATGATATTTTTTTTATCAGAAAAGGAATCCATCTTCATTAACAAAAATTTACGTATACCTTGCGATGAAAATGAATGCGAACTATCAATTTCTTATCGTACTCCTTGTAAATGTGGTAAGCTTGAAAAATATTTCAGCCACAGTGTGAATAATAATCCACATTCTGTGTGTACTTCATAGTTAGGTAGACTGATACTTTTATTGTAAAAAATAATCTCTTTTTAGTTAACAAAATGATGGATGCACTGGCTGATAAATTCAAAGATCCGAGAAAGTTTCCCCAAAATGAGCAAAGTATCAGTAAATCTTTTAACGAGGTGAGTAAAAAATCAAATCACGTCTTCTACAGTTTGTTTTACATTACCTATAAATTGAAAATTAAATTATGAAATATTGAAAAATAATTACAGTACGCTAAAAATACTCTTCTCATCGAAGATGTTTCTCCCACTGACGAGAATATTGAAATTATTAGAAATGCATCCCTGTACGCGGAAACCCTAAAGTAAGTATATAGGTAAAAAATATTCAAAGATCAAGATATACCAACGATATTTCATTTACATATGTCTGCTTTTTATTCTGCTTCACAGTTTACAAAATTTCAGTTTGAACCATTTGCTCGAAATACATCGATTAGTTATGATAAAAAATGACCAACTTGCTGGTATAATAAGAGACCAAGATGTAGTTATTCGACTACCGGACGAAGGATCAGTGATGAGATTCAGGAAAACACCTTCGCCACACGAACTTGAAAAACATCTGAAGGACTACTTCGAATGGTTCAAGTCAGAAATTAATAGCCAAACGAACGCGCTGGTTTTCGCTGCTATGGCTAAATATTATTTCGTCACTATCCATCCATTTGGCGATGGAAATGGCAGAACGTCGAGGGTCATCTTGAATACTATTTTACGTAAATTTATGCCTTGTTGGGTTACCATACCAGTAGCTGAAATTGAAACGTAAGTATAATATAGGGAAAGGAATTAAAAAAAAAAAAATGAATACGATAATAAGTGTTTTTTTCCCTTCAATTTTCAGATATTATGCGGTTCTTGGCATTGTGCAGGAGAGCAAAAACGTAAATCCGTACTTGGCATACATCACCGAGTGTATAAGAAGATCATTGGATGATTACACTCAGGATGCAACTCGTATGTAGAAATAATCCATATCCCCATGCCGCGAGATTCGCAACCATCGTCAGGTAGGGGAGGGGGAACGTGTTCCAAAACGTTAAAAAACGGCGCTAATTCGAGAATTTTTTGCTAAAATCATTGAAATGAATAATTTCGTGCTTCGATTAAGCGAATTTTTGCAGCTTTGAGAAATGTTAGGACATACAATCCACTTGCTGCAATCTCTCTTGCTGTCAAAATTATTCACCATCGATACTATAGTTTTAGATCCAAAAAAATCAACACAGAGACAGAATTTTCAAAAATGACAGAAATATTGAATTTTAAATGGTGGGGGAGGGGGGGTATTCTAGACCTTCACAAAACCCTCATACCGGTTCTAAATGTGTATAGCTCCGACTCTCAGTATTTGCTTTAACTTTTTGTGATCCAGAAAATTCTTCGAAGGACCAAGTCATTGGTCCAAAAGAAGCTTGACAATTATTAGGCAAACTTTCATATGCTCATAAAAAGTTTTATTTTTTTAATAATAAGAAAATTCAAGAATTAATGACGGATAACGATATCAAAAATCAACGCCAAGTCTCCTGCAATGTGTTCTATAAAAATTATCCACTCATGGCTGCACTTGATTGGTAAAATTCACAGGAATATTGATTCTTGGAATATGTTCAATGCATCGGTAAGCGCGTGTCAATTCAATTCTAACTACGAGACGTAATTTTGTGAACAAAGTATAAATTTTTTTTTATATAGTCATTATTATAATAATGTATTTTTATAAGCTTATTTTAAATCATTTTTTATATTATTTTTTCCTTTTTTCACCTTCATCTGCTGATTCTGGTTTAAGTATATAAATAAATAAAAATAAAATAAAACGTTTGTATTTTTTACATCAGTCTTATGAATGGGTATGAGATAGATACCCAAACACCTTAATAAGCAAACAATGTTTAAATCAGTGCTGGCAGTGCTAAAACTCAAACTCCAATCACACAAAAACCGATTCATCTATCTTGGAGATTTTGAATCTCTTCACATGAAATCTCCCAGAGTTGCAGACAATCTTTTCATTTGGCAAAAGAGGAATCACGGCGATATAGAAAAAAATTCATGAATTGCAGAAAAAATTAATCCCTGAAAAAGAAAATAAAAATGCAGAGGATTTACTGGACCATTTGAAGAAAAAAGATTATATTTCAGAAGTACCACTTAGGCTATTGCCATTTTTATGGCGAGTAAATTTATATATTGCCATGTAAGTAGGTATGTATTATCTTCAATTCAAAATAATGTACACGTAGTTGTATGCATATGTACTGGTAGTTCAGTTCTTGGAATAAAAAATAAAAGACATTGGGTCATTCCATGCCAAATCGGCGGATTTTTGCACGAGGGGTCTTCGATTTTTTTCAAAATCAGATCATTTGTAGAGGTCATCAAACGATGACGAATGACGCAAACCGGACATTTTTTCGATTTTTTTTGACGGAGCTGTGGCGCTTCAAAGTTCTCCAAAATGGCCGAAAATGGAAAATTTCAGTTGCAAATTGCTCCGGTTGTACGTGGTATAGAATTTTGAACTTTTTTTCAAATTGTAGTACTTTGAGAGGGTAATCGACGAGTGATGTCAAAATCAGTGTTGCCACTTTCAAAAACCTAAAAAAATCGATTTTAAAACTTATAATTTAAATATAACCACGATCTCGGCGAGTAAAAATTCTGAAAAAATTCTCAGTTTTAGTCCTTTTTATGTAGAATAACATATCAAAAAATTAGACTGGCATCTTTTTTCATTTTCGAGAAAAAAAAATTACAAGTTTTACAATTGCTGCAAAAGTACCATCCGAAACCTAAAAAATTGAAATTTTTGCATTTTTGAAATATTTTACCAATGTGTAGACGATAATGTGAAAAAAATCCCCCTCCCCCAATTTGTCGACAAATTGACGAAAAATGCATTAATTTCACTCTTGAAATAAAAATTTATAGCACGAAAAATGTCAATTCGTTGACAAATGGGGGGAGGGGGATTTTTTTCACATTATCGTCTACACATTGGTAAAATATTTCAAAAATGCAAAAATTTTAATTTTTTAGGTTTCGGATGGTACTTTTGCAGCAATTGTAAAACTTGTAATTTTTTTTTCTCGAAAATGAAAAAAGATGCCAGTCTAATTTTTTGATATGTTATTCTACATAAAAAGGACTAAAACTGAGAATTTTTTCAGAATTTTTACTCGCCGAGATCGTGGTTATATTTAAATTATAAGTTTTAAAATCGATTTTTTTAGGTTTTTGAAAGTGGCAACACTGATTTTGACATCACTCGTCGATTACCCTCTCAAAGTACTACAATTTGAAAAAAAGTTCAAAATTCTATACCACGTACAACCGGAGCAATTTGCAACTGAAATTTTCCATTTTCGGCCATTTTGGAGAACTTTGAAGCGCCACAGCTCCGTCAAAAAAAATCGAAAAAATGTCCGGTTTGCGTCATTCGTCATCGTTTGATGACCTCTACAAATGATCTGATTTTGAAAAAAATCGAAGACCTCTCGTGCAAAAATCCGCCGATTTGGCATGGAATGACCCATTAATACTTGTCCGGAACATTTCATTCAAATGTGAACTGCTCAATGAAAAATTAAGTTGTATGGGAAGTTTACTGATAGTGCATTCGTTCAAACCTAATCGTGGTTTTTTCGCTCCAGACTTGGGGGGAAATAGATCGCTCCAAAAAACAGTATCTGAGATTCCGCTTCGATCTATACCATTACCATCAAGATCTAAGATAATTTTTACGGTTCTACTGAGCGATTGAAAATATCCAAATCACTTCTTTTTGGGTAAATTCACGTTTTGAAATTTTTTCTCGCTGAAATATTTCACATCAAACAAACCAGAACATCGAAAGATGTCATTTCTGAATCTGAAGACATATTTTGGGATGCAGTGGAGCCTATACATATTTCTGATCATTATTTCGAATTTTAAAAAATCAAGAAAAATATGTAGACAAAAACATCGATTTTTTTCATGTTTTTGAAATCGGCATAATGACCAAAAAATTGACACGACTGTTGTCCAAGATATTCCTCCACTTTCAGGAACGATATCATTCGTTATTTTGGCCTAATTTATGCGAAATATTTGAGAAGAAATCATTTTGAGAATACGAATTCACACTAAAAGAAGTAATTTGTAAATTTTTAAGCGCTCATGAGAATCCTATAAGTGGTCTTGGATTTCGATGTCAAATGTCCTAGACTGATGCAGAATCTCAAATATGTGTACCTACTATCTTCTGGAACTGGGCTATTTTTTCCAAAACTGGTTGGATAATAGATTGGATTTAATTTATCGTAACGAAGGTATTCAATCTCAAGTTTCAATTTGTAAAAAGCTGAATTCGATTAAAATGAAATCTGATAGCGATTTGCAAAATTATTTTATGGCGTTCGATGATGATATTGTAAAAGATATTATGTTGAATAAATACATATCACATGGTAAATGTTATCAGATCGAATATTTATAAACTAATGAATGAATAATTGATAAATATCCAAAAATATTAATTTTAATATGAATACTTAAATATAAAATGAAGTAGGTAGTCATTGTAGTCAACAAATATCGATTTAGAAATCATACGCTGCGTTCGTTAAAAGCGTACCTAAGGAAACAAAACTCGAATGAAATAATAAGTCTTGCAGTCTGTCCGGCGATAATATCATTTCGCAGATGTTAAAAAAACATCAATAATGATCATAAGTTGTCTGCAATATTTAATGCTAAAAAGTCAACTTGATTTATCCGAAATACAGTAGGTACGTGTTTCTTGTTGAAATTATCCGAAATACAGTAGGTACGTGTTTCTTGTTGAAACAGTAAGTAAATTAATTTTCTAATAAAAGATAATAAATCAAAAGTGAAAGTGCTGAAATGATTTGGAAAATCAAAAAGTTGCTGTAGCTTCACTGGAAGCGATGCTGTACCTAGTCAATTTCTCCAGTTGACTTTGGCAACTTTGAGGTGAAAGCTATTCTGTGAGTAATGCCATCTTAATTCCGTATCTAATTACTTCGTTTATTGTTCTGGGTGCTTGTTAATGCCTTGGAGACCAGTCCAGCTTCTTTTCGCGGTTCTTCAGCACTCCAACTGGTGTGTAGGCCAAGCTGCCAAGTGAGCCCAGTGGTTATGCGGAAGGTAAAACTGTTAAAATATTCACTCCGTGCCATTCCAGGAACAAAGACTACCTCATACGATATCTTAAACAAAACTCTGCAGTTCCTCAATCGGTGATACAGGGAATTGAGCAAATGATTGCCGGCTCTTCTAAGTCAGAAGAATTCTTCCTTGGTATTATATTTTTCAAGCCATTAACAGTCATGCTCTCTATTCTGTCGAATAGATGAATGAGCTGGAAAAGCCCAATCAATTAGAATGAAATGATAGAACTCAAAAGAACTCTCTCACCGAAATTAAAACAGTACTTGAAATTGAATAAACTGGTTCATATACTTAGCCTCCAGAACTAGATGCCATCGGTGCTACACCTACAAAGTAAAGATATGCCATCAAGTAGTGGGAGGCCACTACAACATTCTGTTGCCATCAAAAACAAATCTAGTTGTGAAACAACAGAGAAAGCCCACCAAAAAAAGAATGAATTATTAAGAAACCTGCACACGAACGTGAAACTGTTGACATAAAATTACCAACAACTAAGTAATGATGGTATGATAATGCCAATGCATAGTGAAAACTCAAAAAGCCCTAACATGAACACCAAAAACATTTGTAAAAAATTCAGCCATCCTCGGCAGAGATACTGAAGCAGATGAAGTTGAGAAGCCAAAAGAATATGGATGCCTCTACCACAGTAGGTACGTGTTTCTTGTTGAAACAGTAAGCAAGTTAATTTTCTAATAAAAGATGATAAATAAAAATTGAAGGCGCTTATTCGCAATAAAACTCTCTAGTTGAGGATTGAGTAGAGAAGTCCTGAATTATACGTGTATTTTTTAATTTGTACTAGTAAGTTACATAGGAAGCACTGTCCTGACAGCCTTGTAGGATGTGACATTCAACGTGTTTTTCAAGATGGATCGCGGGGAAAAATGCCAGAAGATTTAACCGAATTCAGAGGAGAACTTTATTCTGAGTTGCAAGTCACTTGAAAAAAAAATTAAGCGTCTCTGAAGGAGAGATGATAAGGGCACTACAAGAGAGAGCATTTTCGAAAATCCAAAAGAACAAAAGTCGAGCAAGATGTTGTTTTTAATTTTATTAGAGTAATAAGCAATTGTGTTTCTATCAGTTATTAAATTTTTTAAATTTTGCGCGCGTATGAGAATTTGTGTCTTCGGATTCTTACGAGTAAAATATACCTACTATTCTCAGTTAATGAACTTAGTTATTATATGATTTTACTTTCGTTCTGAATTATTATATCACCTTGAAACCAAAAGTAATAAGTATACTTACTACTTATCAATGAAAAAATGAAAAACGAAAGATAATAAAAACGAGCGAATTGAAAGACCTACGGTGAAGAGAAAATTAAATATTCGTACTTGTGAAAAAAAAATGCAACAGAGGACCAAATCAGTAAAAGTTCCTCAAAATGCACAAAAGTGCAGTTCAAAACGAATGTTGAAATGATCTACAATGATGCACTAAAATTCAAGATTTACAAATCACTAATTCGAGGGTAAAATCGTGTTTTTAAAATATTTTATTCTCAAATATTTCGCACGGATCGTGTCAAAACATTTAAAAAAATATTTTCTGAAACGAGGGAAACTTTTTGTAATACACGGTACCAAGTTGTCAATCTTCATCATCAATTTCAAAAAATTGAAAAAAATTTCAAGTTCTTTGTTAATTTTTTGAAACCGGTAGCTAAGACCAAAAAATTAACACGAATATTGTCCAAAAATACTCTCTGATTCACAGAAATGATATCCTTCGTTGTTTTGGTATGATTCACGCGAAATATTTCAGAAAAAAGTATTTCCAGAATACGAATTTGATTTAGGTACCCTAAAATAAGCAACTCGCAAATTTTCAAGGGCTTCAAAGAATTTTAAAGTGGTCTTCGGTTTTGATTTCAATTTCCAAGGTCGAAGCAGATAATCACAATACTACTATCTCTCGGAACTGAGCTATTTATCCTAACACAGGTTGGGTAGGAGTTGCTAAGAATTCTTTGAAATTTCTTTCTCTTGGAGGACTTCCATTTCCCCTCCAGGGGCACCTCCAGAGTTTAAAAAAATCAGATTCAAAAATAACCCAAGTATATAGGTTTATTGACTAAGGGAATGATTATTTTTTATACTGGAAATTTGCAACATGTTGATGTGAGTTTTTTCTTTCGAAAAAGAACTGAAACTAAGTTGATATTTCTCTTTGTTACTTTTTTGCAGAAACGAATCAATCCAATCCAAGACACCCGCCAAACTGTCTATTTTTGGAGATACTAATTCAGAGATCACATTGAGTCTGTCATTTCCAAAACAACCGGGTATTTTTGAACTAAGAGAGAAATGGTTACAATTGACTGCGCCTTTGGAGCGTGATGCAAAGAATTTGTCTCATGTGCAAATAATTCAAGTACCTATAATTTAAAAGCCTTTTTTCAAATTCTAAAATATCGTATCCCATTCAAAATCCATCAATTCGATATCCGTGCCACTTTTTTCGCTGGCTTGAAATTTTTCTCGTGGGTTTCCCTTGAAAATGACACAAGGTGAGTCAATGTTGGCCAGAATAATTTTTAGAATCCAAATCTGAAGTGGCATCATGATTGTTATTAATTTGAAGACGTTGAATTCGAATACTTTATCGTTTTTTAATTCGATTTCTCTGATCGTGAGTATTTTCCTCCACTACTCCCCTACATAATTGCCTTTGAAATGCCAAAAAAAACTGAAAATTGTGAGTTTTTTTTAAGGCTGCTGATGCTAAATTAGAGATGAGTGGCTTTCAACTGAAAATGAAAATCTCAACTAAATAGTCAAAATCCTTCGCTTTATTTCGCGAACCATCTTCATAAACACTACAGCGATGAAAAGAGCTCTGCTCCATCAGCACTCTTGACGTTTTCAAGATATATTGAGAAAATTTCAAGAAACCTGGTCTTTTGAGGCATATGCGATAAAAAATCACATGCTCATCAAATGTCATAAAACTCAACAAACAGCAATGAAGAAGTTTTGATATAGATCTTCAAATCATCAAGATTGAATGACTTCCTGCAAAGTAAGATAAATTTTCTCACTGGTTGCAACGCATGCCAACATTTAAAATATTACTCTCAAATATTTTTTAGATTTTTTCAAAAAAAAAAAAAGATGTAAATAATTCAAATTGCTCTCATCCAGATATACTCGTAGATAGTACAGAAACACTACATATTCGACAAAATAGTTTACCTCCGCATTCCCCAGAGAACTGAACACTTGATAAAAATCACCGACAAAATCACCTCACTCAAATTTAAATCGCATAATATAGACAAATTTACAAGTTTTCTATTCACCATTCATTCCCATTCATGTTCGCGAGGTAAAAAACATTCGTAAAATCCCAACTCATTCGAGCAAATTGGATCGGAAAAAATATTTCTCTTACTGGGGAAGAAAAAGCCTATAAACTCGAATAACCTGCCCTTTCAAAACGCTCTTTCGCAGGACAAACCGCACACACATAATCAACCCATCTATTCAAAAGCTTTTCCCAAAACCGGGCCATCTATTCAAATTACACACATAACGCAAAGCAACGTACAAAAAACTGTCTTTTACAAATCAATAACGAGAGAAACGTAGTAGGCAAGCACTTGGCAAAATTTAAATTAAACGCCAAACTTTTTTAAGCCTTGGAGAATCGAGTAAATAAGATCCACAGAATATCTCGTATACTTACTCGTAAATACGTACGATAAAAGCCAACGTAAGAAGACCGAGTGCCAATACGAATAGGCGAAAAATTCATTCGATTCGAATCAAGTTTTGCGATGAAGGCAACAAAAAGTACATACTTTTTTTTCTCCTCAAGATGAACGCTGCACGAGGACGAAAAACATCGCAAGAGTGGTAAGAGGGGGGGGCTAGCGGGTGTAATCAAAAATGAAACTTTTCATCCGAATAATACGTAATACACGTACAACCTGTGGCGAATGAAATTACAATACCGTCTTGTAAATACGAGTATGCGAAAGGAAATTTTCCAATTTTACGTAGGTATATCTACTGACTACTCGTATGGTTTAAATAAAGGTGGCGAATTTTACAAGGTTAAAATCTGCAAAAAAAAAACTTTTCGCAGAAAATTTCCTTTTTATTCGAACTCTTCATTTTCTTTCTTTTTACAAACGCGATTAGGTACGTTTCAAGATCTGAATATAACTTTTTTAAAGCAGTTTCTACTAAGTAGTACTCGTTAAAGAATAACAAGTTTTGAGCAATTTTTTCCACGTTTTCTTTTCGAAAATTACAAAAATGTATACTTTTACCTAGGTACTTCTTTTGCCAATTTTGTTTATGTTTGGCAATATTTTCACCGAAAATGCAATTGCCGAATTGAAGTTACCGACATTATCGATCCCAAAATAAATTTATTTCAGGCAAGTGAAGTAAGTAAGTTGATTATATGTATTAACGAGTATAACCGTAAATGGCCTGAAGAAACATTTTTTGGCAACAATTAAGTATCTACTTATGTACTTTGAAATGAGTTCTCGAGTTGAAAAAATACAATAAAACTATCCGAAAATAATTTTTCAAAAAAAAACTAACTTTGAACCCTTTAACCTCTCGGAGAAGTTCAATCTATGTAGTATGAATTTCAAGCATTTTCACGAGAAAAGTTAGTGAACAATAATTAGATTGTGATACCTTAAAAAAAAACGAATTACAGTAATCACTAATCTTGGAAATTGAGGAGGAAAAGCCAAGTTGATGAAAATTTGCTGTCAAATTTCATCAGCTGAACATTTTTTCAACTATTCGAATTGGTTTTTTCTCAAGATCCACCAAGGAAAATTAAATACTCAAAAATGCAGAATTTCATTCCTTTTTTCAACAATTTCGACATCTCACAAGAAAAATTTTTTACATCTTGACAAAATTGCAATAAAAAAGAAAAAAAATGAACCAGTGTTCTGGACTTTGATCGAATTTCATTTCGTAATTTTGAGAAATTCGGTTGCATGAAGTATGAATACTAAAGCATCAGAAATTTTCAACAAAAATTCCCTTTTCAGAATAATTTTGAACTGCATGGAAAAATTACCAGATTGAATTTTCGATCTTATTTATAAATTTTTTTCTTATTTGAAACTCAATTTTTTTTTAGTTAGGTAATTTTGCAATTCTTACTCTGCACTGAAATGAGAAACTTACATCTAAATTTCTCCTTTCGATTCCAAAATAAAATTTAAATTGATTTTCTACATCTTTGTGCTTGTTTTCCTTGCTCAAAATTTAATTTTATGCGTATTCAAATCAGATTATTTTTTTCTATTCAAAAACATAAAAAATTTAGCAATTCTGAAAAATTATTAAAAAATTCAAATTTTTTTCTTTTGAATGGACATTCTAAAATTCAATTTGATCTAAATTGAAAACCTTGACGTTATTTTAGCATAACTTATTCCAATTTTGTTGCGATGCCAAAAAAATTTCACTGTACCTAAGCTGTTAATTGTCGTGTCTCAGTAAAAGTTGAAAGGTCCAATAAAATCAGCCAATAATATGATTAGAAAGACATTAAAATCAAGCATTAAAAAAAAAAGAAGTAAGTAAGTTTATCATATTTATTCACAATCATGAATGCTTTGAAGAGACATTTTTCTAAAATAATGTTTTCAAGATTGGACTCACAAAAAAAGCTTCAAAATCACAATAATTACAAATGTTTTCTAAGAAATAAAACAGAAAAAACTAATGAAGTTGAACTTCCAGATTTTTGACTCAAATATCTCAAAAGCAAAGACTCAGGCGAAAAAATCATTGACATTTCACTGAGGGGAAAATATCATCATGCCATACAATTGTAAAGCATTTTCTTTCTACGTAGGGCCTCAGTTCTTACCAAAAAAGCAATTTTTCTGGATAAAAAAAATCTTCAAAAATTTCAAATTCCCCATAAGAAATCGATTTTTAGGAAAAACAAAAGGTCTACTAATGAACACCTCGAGAATAGAAAAAATTGTAGCACATAAAATTTCCCACCAGAAATATAGGCACACCAACAATTTTTTTTCTGAGTATCAGCAAAAATCAAACGCTCAAACAAATCAATTGCGTTGGGATAAAGATAATATCGTTTTTTCACCATACAGAAAAACATACGAAGAAATAAATTTATGTCTCAAGTATTTCAAAAAAGTAAGTAAGTTCAATCATCATCTATTCATAACCGTACATGATCTGAAGAGGCATTAAAATTTTTGCTCCAAGCGTACTTGTATCTTAAAAACAAATAAGCCTTCTGACAAGAAATCAATTACACATTTCCGGTGGAAAATTTTCATGTCCTCCAATTTCATTTCTCTGAATTTTTTTTCGTAGAACCCAATGATTTGAAAAAAACCGATTTATTGTGATAACAGAGCATTAATGTTGAAAAAATTTGCAATTTGCATGAAAAACAGAGAACTCGACGAGGAAAAAAATGAAGAGAAACCAAATTGTTTAGCTTAAATTTTTCAACAACACTGCACTATCAATTTTTTCCAAAGAGAGTTTTCATTATTTTGAAATATTCTCATCGAAAGTTGAACAGCTCAACGTCGACTCCCATTGTTCGGAATGAAAAATTGTTATTTTTTCAATACAAAAAAATCAATTTTCGGAAAAACCAAGAGTTCTACGACAAAAATGAAGAAAAATGAACTTTCAGATTTTCGACCCGAATATCTCAAAAACAAAGGCTCATGCGAAAAAATCAGTGACATTTCACTGACGAAGAATTTCATGTTCTACAATTTTGTTTATTTTTATTTTTTCATTTTTACTTATGGTCACAGTAGCAAACGAGGAAATAAATTCAAGCCTCAAGCACTTCAAAAAAAGAAAAAAAATTTGAAGCAATAAACGATAGTTCATTTATTTTGTCAAGCATTTCAAAAAAGTAAGTAAGTAAGTTTATTATATGGATTCACAACCGTACGATTTAAAAAGATATTCTTTAAAATCATGTCTCTAAAAAAGCTCAAAAAACATAATAAAATATGTGTCAAATCAAATGCACAAGTTATCTTTAATATAAAAATTCAGAAATTTTCAAAACCTAATCATTTTTTCAAAAGAAAAAAAATGAAAAAACTCGCGAAATTGAACTCTTAAATTTTCCAACAGAAAAAATGAAAAGTGTAAGATATAAATTTCCATTACAGAAAAATTGATTACCAAGACACAACCCATTTTTTTGTCAAAAACTTCAAATATAGGCCCACCAAGAAAATATTCACGTTGAAAAATTTCTCATTTTTCAACGAAAAAATCGACTCTTAGGATAACATTGAAGATTTCACGGAAACAAATGCAGAGAAACTATAGATTGTAGAGCATAAAATTTTACGAAAAGTCAAGAAACTCACAATAATTAAATTGTTGGAATAAAATGGTAGGTAATTTTTTATAATTTTTTCATCATTGCAAAATTAGAAAAGTGAACTTAATATGGAAGGATTTTTCCTGAACTCTTGAATGAGTCATCGCTGTATTTCAACCCTCGCTCCCTCCTCCATCCACAAATAGTAAAAGTAGATTTCAATCACTTCAGAAGTCCTACTTTGTGTATGGCTTCGACCAATTGCATTTGAAGTTTTCAAAGAATGTCATTATACTCGTACTAATTGACAATATCGACGTACCATTTTTAAATACATGCAATGTACATAGGACCATGGACATAGGTAAGTAAGTTGATTATTTATTCGTAACCTTACAAATGATTTGAAGAGACATTTTCTTGGACTGTTTCTGAGTTTAGACTCACAAAAAAGCGCCCAAAAACCATGATAAATGAACCAAATCAGGTTGATGATCTTCAATAAAAAGTTGAAATAATTTGGATAACTTTTCTTAAGGAAATGAAACCAAAAAAAAACCAACAAAGTTGAGCTTTCAAACTTTTGTTCCAAAAATCTCAAACACAAAGCTTCTTGCAAAAAATTAATTACGCATTTCTGGTGAAAAATTTCATCTTGTACAATTTTTTGTGGTAAGAAAATATTCGTGTATTTTTCACCGAAAAAATTAATTTTTAGCAAAAATCAAGATTCTACGGAAAAAATGTGCTTAGAGAAACCAAATTGTGGCGCATACAATTTTCCGAAAAGTCAAGGAGTTCAACTCAATTCAATTTTTAGGGATAAAAAATCAATTTCTTACCATTTTTTACACCATAAAACGGTACAAAAAGGCATAAAACAGTATTTTGTGAGGTCAAATCTCAAAACGATATAAAAAAATGCAGCAATCAAATATCAATTTATAGACAGGTCTTCTTAAAAAGACCTATCTCGCTGTATGAAAAAAAGCACCGAAGACCTCACATACCACCCTCGACAAAATATCCTTTCCGAAATACGCTCCACGAACGGACCGCAAATGCAGTACCACACACCACTCAAATTTACGACTCTAGTTTTCCAAATATTTGGACCACATATACGTATATGAAATTAATTCGAACCAGAATTCGACACCGATGTTGGCCAAATATTCCACCCATTCGAATCATGACAACACGACACGACAATGCGAGGCAATTTCACCCTTCGCAGCTCGTTAATTATCAAACAATTAGCCAACAGATAGGCGTAAAAAGCGAGCCTATTTTCACACCCAAAGAATCACAAGCGCATAACATGTCTTCGTGTCTGAATTATGACTCATTGCAAAAAAATTGTACATAAGTTGCTTAAAATACTTTACGAGACATTAAACTTCGCAACCAAATTAAAGAGATTTTTTTCAACAAAAAAAATCAAAAACCAACAAAACATAAAAAAAAACGTTCAATGACACTCATTTAATAAACAAACAAGAAATAAAACATTGAATAACCTCGCCAAACCGAATCTCACACGAGTAAGTTCGCATGATACCCGGGACAAATCACTCGCAATTTTTCAACCATTATCGCGATCCCATCAACTAGGTCATTTGGTTTAATTGCTTGTCGCGAATACGAGAGGAAAAAAATCAATTCCAAAGGTTGACGCGAGCGGGAGGTGGGACAAACAAGCCAAATTTACGCCAACTTTCCCCCAAAAAACACCACCCATTCGTTGATTGAATTTGTTTCTCGTGCGATTAATCATCGCGTATTTACGTTCTACACGACCACAATAATGCCACGATCCCACCAAAAAAAAACCAGCTATCGTCATCGTGGGTACTGATAAAAATCAGCAAACAGTGAACCGTCCCCCGCACTGCTAGCTCAGCCGAACCCTTTGGTTGGCAGTCTTCTATTAAGTTATTATAAAGCTCTGCAAACCCTTCCTCTTCCCCCGTATCCCATTCTACCTACTTTATTCGTCGGTTGATTACGTTAAACTTTCGTAAGCTAAGGTAAACTTTTAAAAACACCATTAAAACGATTCAAAATAGTATACTCGTATACGTGTTATAAGCTCGTCTCGAGTGTTAACATAAAATATTATACTGCTTCGAAACATGCATACGGACCTTTAGAGACCAATAATTTGGAGATTTATTTGAACGTTTCAGGATCACCTTTTCTTTCTTACCCCCTTTCCTCACAATACAGAAAAAAGGGTAAAAGAAATCAAAGGCATGTAATGGTGACCCGATAAAACGATAGAGAGCGATTGCACATTTATATCTATAGCAAAAACCTACTCCTGGCGCATAAATTACAATAGGTAAAGGTATATTAGGTTGCGGATTTTGTATAATTAAAGCGTGAATATATCCAATCTCGACGATACAAAACATCTTTTTCAGCAGCCTACTACTTCGAATAAGGCGAGATAAATTATACCTACGTACGTTACGTAGCTTTAGCTACCTCGTCTACCTTTAGCTATAACAGACGATACACGACGACGCGGGCCGTAAGGCCAACAAAGGGTAAGAGGAGGTAGGCTGGCTCAAAAATACCATAAAGCCGTTTAAGTAACATCTATTACATATTAATGAGGCGAACGTTTGGAAATGCTTATCGTTATATTAGCGATAGTATAATTAGCATAAACTGCTTCCGAACAACTTACTTTATTAAAGTTTATTCTTGAATAGGAATAGATTATAGAGAAGCGAAGAGAGAGTTTAAATATGGTATAGTCTCTGCTACCGCGAAAATTTTATATTTTTTGCTACTCTCGGCGATATGAAAAATTTCAATTGTTTCAATGAAGAAAAAAATAAAGGGTACGCAGGGTTTTAATCAAATTGTCGAGAAATTTATTATCGAATTTCGAAAAATCCATAGAAAATAAAATTGAACCCTCTCTTCCCACGCAAAAAAAAAGATGCAGACCCATCCACGAATCGTGAAAGAAAAAAAACAATGTTTTTTTGAAAAAAAAGTAAGCAAGTTGATAATATTCATAACCGTACAAGGATTTTGATCAAATCCAGTGAAGACTTATTTCGAGTTGAAAGTCATTCAGAAAAAATTATAGCTCCTGGAGGGGAGATGTTGGGTCTCAAAAAGGAGACATTTTCGAAAAAAATCGTGCTTTTTCGCTACACTCCCTACCCATTTATTTTGTTAAAAATGGGCAACTTCTAAAATAACATTTTAGATTTTGCGTCGACCTAAGCCATTGCCATCTAAATTTAAGACTATACCTACTTTATTAGGACTCTACTGGGCGGATAAAAATTTGCAAATTGCTCATTTTTGGGCGAATTCGTGTTTTGAAAATTTGTTCTAAAATATTTCACATTAATTATGCCAAAACATCTGAAGATATCATTTCTGAAACTGGAGAAATATTTTGGAATTAAAATTCGGATTTTTGATTATCTAACTCTTCTCTTCAAATTTTTGAAATTGGCAGCGATGATCAAAACATTGGCACCACTATATTCCAAACATCTTCCCAGTTTCAAAAATGATATGTATCTTTCGATGTTTTGGCATAATAAATGTGAAATACTTTAAAAGAAAATATTTTCAAAACACAAATTTGCACAAAAGTAAGCTAAATGCAAATCTTCATTCGCCTTGTAGAATCCCAGAAGTGGTTTTGGAATTTGGTGGCAATGGGCCAAGTCGATGCAGGATCTTGAAACCCATCTTTTGGAATTGGACCTTTCTCGCCAAAATCTATTGGATTGGGGCTAGAGCGAAAAAAATACTATTTTTTCGAAAATGTCCCCTCTTTAATGCTACTTGTCTTCTCTCCGGGGACACTTCTGAAGCTAAGATTTTTTTTTAAGAAACTTCAAATTCAAATGTTTTACTTCAACGTTATCAATTTTCCCCTTTCTTCCATTTTGCTGAAACCTAATCAGCCCAAACTCGTCAGATTGACTGCATATCTTGAGTTGATAAGGTTCTAATATACCTATGCCTGCTCGGAACAGTTCGTAGAGTTCAGATCGGACATCGCCGTCGGTTTCGTGCATCTTTTGTGGTTTAATTTTACTGCACCTAGATGCAGATTTTCTATTGCAGGGCATTCCAGAGCGTTATCAGGGATGCCCAAAATTGAATTTTTTTCTGGGCATGATCGCCGTTGCCTTTAAGGTGGCGATTTATGAATTTTGTATGATTTCTTTCCACATTGCAAAGCCTGTAATCACTTCATTTTACAGAAAACAGAGTACGACTGATACAATTCACAATACTCAAAATTTAGCAAGACAACGTTAACGAAGACGCGTCTCTTTTCACCAAAATTAATCGCCATCAACCCAATTAGGGATTACAAATATCAGTTTAGATACTCGATTCGCAGAAATGGCAAGGTGTTTTTGTGACGAAAGCAACCATAAATCGATTAGTAAATCGGTACAAAAATTCAGCTAATCGCTGATTGCAAGATAGTTTTTGCATTTGCTTTCAGTCTTTCACCTTATTGGTTGATTGTTTCATTGGTTGCTGAACTGGATTTTAAATATAAATTTAAATCTGATTTTTCATTTCTTGAATAACAAAAATTCAATAATCTCCCACAAAATAGTGAAGTCGAAGTAAGCGCCGGATGCGAAAAATTTTCTTTTGCCTGGGATAAACAATCAAGCGTATTTTTTACGAATCCGTGGTACAGCCTATGGGCAACATCTATCCATTCGATTGATATGTATTTTCTTTTTTAAATTTTAACATCGACATGAGGCCAAAATTGAATAAAATAAACAAAATTACTGAAAATTTCTGATGCAAATTGCCACATCAAATACCTACTCGTACTACCTTTCGGAATAGGGTCATTTTTTCAAAAACTGGTTAGGTTAAAATTGGTCGAAAAACCCCATTTCATTTTCAAAAATATGCTTCGTTTGAGAGCCCATATCTCCTTTCTCTTCTAACTCAAAATGAAGATCTCCACCGAATTTGTTCAAAACGTTTTACCTTAATATACAGGGTGTTTCATGGTTCACCTACTTCCTCCGTCTCTCAAGTAAGCAACTCATGCTGAATACAAATAAGAATGATTTCATATCTTCTTAATTGAAGGGGTTGAAAGTTATGAGAGTTGAAAGTATGAAAAATCAGTTCGAAAAAATTACAAAAAACAATTCCCCGTCTTCAAAATGAATTAGAATTGAGAAAATATCGTATAAAGATGAATAAAGAAATTATTTACAATAATTTTTATAAACTTGAGACAATTTTAACGAGAAAACAATTTTTTCAAAATTATTCAAGACTGAATTATGTACTTACTGAGCGTAAAATCCGTATCACTTTTTAACCAATCAAGATGGAGAAATGGATGTTTCACCATTGAAAAAAGCAAACTATTTTCAACAAGCATAAAAATATTGCTAGAAGAGGAAAACGTTTTGAGATTTCAAAGAAAAATAGCCAAAGTCATCTCAATGTGTTAGCCTATTTGGAGGATTTGAGCCAGCAAAATATAGAGAATTCCTTTTTTTTCAATTTTGAAAAAGGTTGACGAACTTGAAATAGATCAAGACACGATGAATATCCTCACTGCAGGTAAGTTTTAAAAAGCCTTTTTTTTCAAAACGTGAGATATGTTCAAATGTTCAGGAGAATTGGACCAAGCACCTCCCCGAGCGCATCTTGAAAGTACTCGTAAGTGAAAAGTAAGTAATTTTTTCAGATTTCGACTGCACAAAACCGTAAAAAGATCTGCCCCTTCCTAGGGCTGTGTGCTAGGTTGTTCAAGCTTCAAATCTGTAAACTTTTTAAACAATCAAGATGGAGAAATGGATGTTTCACCAATGAAAAGACCAAACTATTTTTTCCCAGAAGCATAAAAATATTACGAGAACAGGAAAACGTTTCGAGATTTCAAAATAAAATAGTCAGAATCATGTTAATATGTTGGCCTATTTGGAGCCATTGGCAATTTAATCCTGCAAAATATAGAGAATTCCTTTTTTTTTCAATTTCAAAAAAAGTTGACGAACTTGAAAAAAATTGACAGACACGATAAATGTCTTCACTGCAGGTAAGTTTTTTCAAAAATTCTATCAAAAAGTTTTTTTTTCAAAACGTGAGAATTAATATGTTTGAATGCTGAGGAGCTCATTCGACCACGCGCCAACTAGGACGCATCTTGAAAGTAAGTGTGAAAGTAAGTAAGTTTTTCAGATTTTGACTGCATAAAACCGCAAGAAGAAGATCTGTCACTTCCTGGGAACGTGTGCTAGGTTCGGTTTCTTGCAGTGAGGAACCAAGGAACGTTTACAAAACTTTCGAAAATACTATTAAAAAGTTGTTTTTTTTTTTCAAAACGTGAGAATTAATATGTTTGAATGTTTCTGAAAACACTTTCAGAAAGCGCAAGTGGGTAAAAATTAAGCTTTCTCTAAAAAGCGCATCTGACCACAAAAAATTCGAAAAAAAAGAGCGAAGGGGCATCTGGTATAGAGCCAAAAAGTAATGAGTACTCAGGATTATGCAATCAAATTGCTGGGAAACTTATTATTGAACTGTGAAAAATCCACGGAAGAATCGAACCCATCAGGTACCACGACCCTTTGGCAATTAAAAATGTATTCTGGTACACAACAAGTTGAAATAATTTATGGGTAACGACCCTATTTTTTTTACCCCCCTAAGGACATATCTTGAAATTTCTGTTGACCTAATGAAGCTAGAGAAAAACTGAAAAACTCATTGAAATCAGCAAACATTCGTTGACAAGATTCGGTGTTTGCCAAAAGTTTAATTTCATTAGGTTCGCCAGAAAAAATTTTTTTCTGCAAAAAAACGAGTTCGCAATTTTTTACCCTCATTCGCTATTTTTTTTACCTCCCCCCCCCCATTTTTTTCTGTGTTTTCAATAATAACAACATAGATTCAACGTTTCCTGACAAATTATTAATTAATCATGCAAAAAAGTGCCCTTTCCGTTATCATTAGTGTATTCATTGCTTGAAAACATAATTGAGAATAAAATTGAGAATTTATAAAGATTATTTGTGCAAATTTTCAACAAAAAAATTTAATACACATATTTTTGGACTCTAAAATTCCTGGACCACCAGATGAACGCATTTTTTTCACAAGAAATTATTTTTTGGAAATTTTTGCTGATATAGATGGTAAAAAAATGCTGTGAAAGTTCCTGCTCCAATTTTCTGTTTCCATATTACTGCTATACGTAAGGTCTTCAATTTTGTACCCGTTTTTGTTTCGTTTGCTTTCATAGACAACCTATATTAGAGGGATATCAATCATTTATTCAATTTTTTTGGTTGATTGTTTACATTGATGTAATCAACCATAGAAAGTGTTTTTTGGAGAATATTATTTACAAAAGTTCAGAGCCGTACATTCAAAACTTCCCCAAAAATGAATAAAATTGGTATCACGCCTTTAAACGGTCTTCAGCGAGAAAAAATTCTGAAAATAGTGGGGGGTAAAAAAATTAGAGAACAAAAATGAATATGGATTTTCTATTTTTTTACCCGGTAAAAAAAAAAATAGAAAACCCAATGTTCCTATAATTTAATTATTTCAACTTGTACAAAGCCGAAAGGCGCACACGTACGTAATAAAGAATTGAATTGAATCGTTCCCTACTTTTTTACCTCCTCTAAAAATTTTTAGAAAACAATTTCGATGAAAAAAACTAGCTCATATAATAGACCAGAGTGTGTAGAATTCAGCGATGTACTCACGAACTCATTTTGATGGAAATTAGTGCGTCCAATCCCTAAAATCAAAACACACTTTTTTAAAATTTTGTTAAGAAAATCGACTAAAATTCACATCACATTTTTCGAAGTCTCCTGAACCATGAAGATTGAATGGAAAATGCAGTTTTTCAAGGGCATTGTGTTCCAAAAGAACCACAAAACATGTTGATATGATTTTCAAATCGATTCATGACTTTGGTGGCTTATTTTTCAGAAAATTCTTGGGGGGTAAAAAAAACTGGACCGTTACCCCCTATGTAAAAACAGAAAATAGAAAGAAAAAGGTACAAATCAAAAAGTAAGCAAGTTGATTATATTCATAACCGTAAATTATTTGAAGAAGTATTTTTCCTGAATTAACTATGTTATAATGAGTTGCGGATAATGAACCGCTTTAAACAAGTGGGAGACGTTGTAAAAGTTGACGTGAATCCCGATTGTCACTGTTGTGTTATGAGATTGTGGAGAAAAATGTTTCTATGTTGGGGCTACATATACAGAAACACTAGAATTGATCGAAAAATAAAAACAAGGATTTTGATCAAATCCAACGAAAACTTAATTTGAGTTGAAAGTCACTCAGAAAAAATGATAACTCGGGAGATGTCCCTCAAGGGGAGATGTTGGGTCTCAAAAAGGGAACATTTTCGAAAAAATCGTGTTTTTCGCTACAGCCCCTACCCATTTTTTTTTTTTTTTTGAAAAAATGGTCCAGTTCCAAAAAATAGTATTTTAGATTCTGCGTCGATCTAAGCCATTGTCATAAAAATCCAAGACTATAGGTACCTCCTTTATTAGGATTCTACTGAACGGTTAAAAATTTGCAAATTGCTTATTTTTGGGAAAATTCGTGTTTTAAAAAAAAATATGTTCTTCTAAAATATTTCGTATTAATTTTGCCAAAATATTTGAAGATATCCTTTCTGAAGCTGGAGAAATATCTTGGAATAAAAATTTGAATACAATTTGATTATCTACTCTTCTTTTCAAATTTTTGAAATCTGCAGCGATGATCAAAACATTGGCACCACCATACTCCAAACATCTTCCCAGTTTCAAAAATGATATGCATCTTTCGATATTTTGGCATTATAAATGTGAAATACTTTAAAAGAAAATATTTTCAAAACACAAATTTGCCCAAAAGTAAGCAAAATGCTAATCTTCATTCGCCCTGTAGAACCTCACGTCACAAGTGGTCTAGGAATTGGATGGCGATTGCCCTGGTCAACGCAGAATCTTGAAACCCATCTTTTGGACCGAAACCATTTATGCCAAAACCTGTTGGATAGGGACTAGAGCGAAAAAAAACGCAAATTTTTCAAAAATGTCCACTCTTTAATGCTACAAGTCTCCTCTCCAGGGACACCTCTGGAGCTAAGATTTTTTCTAAGAGACTTCAAACTCAAATTTTTATTTCAACTTACTAATTTTCTTTTTTTTTCCTGATTTTGCTAAAACCTAATCAGTCCAATACTAAGTTGCGTCAACTGATCAGATTGATTGTATTCTCCCAGTGGATTAGTGGTAAGTAATTCATAAACTGTGTGATTGCTTGCCACATTGTGAAGCCTGTAATCGCCTTATTTTAAAGAAAACGGAGTATGACTTTGGAATCATCGCTGATAAGAGAGTTTACGGGCCACTTCCTACAACTGGAAGTGTTCACTATCAATTACCAACAAAAAAAAAGTCGAGTATGTTTTTTTCGGTAGAATAAATTTGTTTCTCCAGATTATTGTTAGTAATGTTCCCTCAAATGTATACGAAAACCGAATAACTCCAGTGTTCGAAAAAATGGGGGTTTTATACGAAGTCATTCTGTTAATGAATACCTCTTTTCGAATATTTTTGCGATCGAGTTATTGAACTTCTGGCAATAATTATTAATTTCGATGCTGTGAAGTGAAGTGTTCGCGAAGATTTGTGTTCGAATATTGTTATCATCTTTGTAACCAGCCTGTAAGTACCAGAACCCACTTCAAAAATGCTATTGTGATATTTACGAAGTAAAATTATCAATAATGCACTGAGCTGATGGAAAACAATTAATAACCAATTAAATTCATCTAAGTATATCAGCTGAGACTTGCAAATTAACTGTCGTAAAATATGCCAAATCTCAAATATGTACCATCTTTTAGAATAGGGTATTTTTCAAAAACGGGTTAGGTTAAAATTGAAGCGAAAAAAAACCATCCCATTTTAAAAAATGCACTTCGTTTGAGAGCCCATGTTTCCTTTACCTTACAATTCAAAATCAAGATCTTCGCCAAGTTTGTTCAAAACGTTTTACCTCAATGTACAGGGTGTTTTCATAGTTCACCACCTCCTTCCCTCTCATACAACTCATGCTGAGTACAAGTAAGAATGTTTTCACACCTTCTTGATTGAAGGGGTTGAGAGTTACTTATGCAAGTTCAAAGTATGAAAAATCAGTTCGAAAAAATACAAAAAACAATTCTCCGTCTTCAAAATTGTTTAAAATTAGGAAAATATATTAATACGAATAAAGAGGTTATTTACGTACAATAATTTTTATAAACTTTTGGAACGATTTTGAAGAGAAAACCATTTTCTGAAAATTATTCAAGGCTGAATTATCAAGCTTCAAATCCGAACAACTTTCTAACCAATCAAGATGAAGAAATAGATGTTTTACCATTGATGAGACCAATAAACTTATTTTTTTTCAAGAGACATAAAAAATATTACATAAAGAGGATAACGTTTCGAGATTTAAAAAAAAAAAAAAAAAAAATTGTCAGAATCATCTTAAAGTGTTGCTTTACGCCGAATGTAACCAATTCATTTATTCATTAATGTGTTGCCCTATTTGGAAGGAGCCATTGGCGATTTGAGCCAGCAAAACAGAGAATTCCTGTTTTTTTTTTCAATTTCAAAAAAGTTGATGAACTTGAAAAAATATTAGAAGAAACAATCAGAGCGTTAATTGACGGTAAGTTTTGCCAAAAATCTTGGAAGTGGAAGTAAGCAACCTTTTCAAATTTCGACTGCATAAAACCGCAGGAAGAAGATCTGGCACTTCCTAGGAACGTGTGCTAGGTCCAGTTTCTTGCAGTGAGGAACCAAGGAACGTTAACAACTTTCAAAAATATCCACCCTGCAATCGTTAGACACTAAAAATAAAGTGGAGTCGACTAGATGGTCAATTCGCTCTCCTAGTAATTCCAGGGTCCACAAAGCGGGATTTTTACATACGGTCCTCATTAATCGAACGTGTACTGATGACTTTGTAAGTAAGTAATGACAAATTATAGCCTAGTCACAAACTTTTATGAACGGCTAACGTGGGTAGACGCCCAAAATATTCTTAATATAGATAAAATAAATTTCAAGCTGAACCTGGAATTATATTTGAAATAGTATTTTGATTACACTCTCTAAATTTGAAACAGTCAAATTTCGCTGCTAAGTAGTCACGACATTTTGCTTTTTTTAAAGCAGTAGTTTTTTACTGCAAAACAATAGAAAATCCACTGAAATTGGTCTGTAAAAAATCATTTGACTGACCAATTCAGTAAATTTTCTATTGTTTTGCAGTAAAAAACTACTGCTTTTAAAAAGGCAAAATGTTGTGACTGCTAAGCAGTGAAATTTGACTGTTTCAAATTCAGAGAGTAAGAATGGATTTAATCATTTAGTATTTCAGCCATTTCAAAGACTGATATCTAAATTATTTTCACATGTGTTACATAATAGCATTAAAATAATTTTTATGATTTTTATGGAGTATGGTATTTCGCCACTTCACGCGTGGATAAATTGTTTCGAGTTTTTTTCTACACCTATCCTATCGGTACGTACATAATGGCTCATTTTTAAATGATATTTTTATTGATAAACTAGGTAAAACAATAGAATCAATCAACTTATTATATTCAACAGCTTGAACCTACCAGACGAAAAAAGAAAAAAATACGCAAGGCATTCGACTGCGAAGATAAAAATGTTACAGAGCAAACAAAGCGACATATTCAGGAAAGATTCCGTACAGAAATGAGACTATGTAATATTTAATGTGTTTGATTGTGATTGTTTGCAATACAGGATTTGGCAATTCCAACGATGGAAATTCAGCTCGCCGATTTTTCCAGAACCCCAGTGATACTGCTGTGATCACAGGCCTTCATGAAAGTATTTTGGAAAGATTTAGAAATCTATTGACCGCGATCAATAGTTCGGAAGAGACAGATGCAGAAAAATTTCGGAAGTATGCTATGGAAAACCATGACCTAGGTATATGTTGAAACATACCCATGCTACCAAATGTCACCTACTCTACACAAAAAGAAGGAAGAATCGAAAACGATTCTGATGATGAAATTCCCCAATCAGAAGAAAGATTCACGAATCGTCGCACGTTGGTTGAAAATACAACGTCGTTAACAACCAAATTCCATGAATTGCGAAAGCAATCTATGGCTGATAAAGAACTTCATCATGCCGAAGCAAAATCATGGTCGTGAGTATTATTGCCGTTGAAACAAAAAATTGTTAAATGTGCATTTACAAGCTGGATCAGATTTCGTGAAGGTAAGTTTTTGGTCAAATGTTCGGCATTCAAAATCGATTAGAGCCAGCGAATTAAATACTTACTTATCCGAGGTGACGAGTTTAAAAAAGTTAGGTACATTTTTTTACAAGCTGAAAAATCTCAAATTTCCAAAAAATTCCAAAATTGTCAATTCTTGCAAAAAATTGTCGAAAACTTTGCCTACCACCCCTCTCAAGGTGCCCCTCGAATCGTTCACCACTACTTCTGGACCGATCTGGAGTCCCCAGAAAAAGTTGGATTTTCTCCTTAATAAGTTTCCCATCCACTCAAGACAGGCATTACGAGCACACAACTCCACAATACGGTTTCTTCTCGAGGCTCATCATGAACACAACCCTCAAGACATCCAACAATATAATCTGTATTCAACCTCACAGCAACAAACTCCACATACAAATACATTGTACAGGAAAACAAACAACAGTACGCGTACAAAACTATAGAATCCTTCACCTATACTCGTACATATTTGCATCTTCAGATGGACCAAAATTAGCTTAAAATTCTCTTCACGGCATATAAGTTGCGAAAATCCAATCGAGTTAGCGTACTCTATTAATTCAGTTATCAGCCTACCCAATCTATGTATTCCAAGACTTTGATAATTCGACGAGACCAAAACGCGTTCCTTCGTAAACGCCAGTCAGCGCCGCTCTTACCACTTCGTCATCAAAATACGTACAAATCTCGACTAGACCCTAATACACCATAGTGGTATCCGCAGATACTTCGTCATACTTAGTTGAATGAAAATTTGAATATCACTTATTTCGTATTCCAACTGCGAAATCGAATTTCTACGTCTCAGCCGCTCTATCTGTTTTATTTTCTTTGCTCTTTTATTCTAGACTTTTTTCGTACTCGTTTCAACTACATACAACCTGCACCTTTTATGGCCTTCGTGGTAGTCAATTCTTCGACGTATTTGCAGAAAATAAAAGGATGAGAGGAAACTCATATTATTAAAACTACCTTTATAATTCGCTATATTCGGATTCCAAGATTTCAAAAACTTATTAACTGATAGGTAAGTAGGTAGATTGATTATGAAATCCCAAATTCGAATTCTAACAACTCGAAAATACACCAATAAAGGTGGGCATATCAAATTACGAGTATATTTATTCTTAATACAACCGAAACAATATTTTTCTGCGCTTTAAGTCGTTGACTACCACTAGGTGTGACGTGTGTTACCGCGCTAAAATGTACAGGAAACCATGTCGCTTGGAACGAGCCACAGTATAGCGAGTGCTCAAACTCGTACATTCTGATAAGATAGGACCTCTCTTGGTTTTTGTAGACAGGACGTCCTACATAATGAATATACTGGCCAAACACAGCCAGCACAAAGCAACCTTATGGAGGAGTTACTCGCGAACCAATCGGAGGTAGGTGAATGCTTCCGTCGAAATTGAGAATCTCAGGTGCAACAATGCACTCGAATATATCAAGGTAAAACAAAACGAATCTGCGACGTGAAAGGGATACTAGTGCAAACTTTGGAATCGTATGAATGATCTACTTTGAAAAATAGGAATCGCGATCGCCCAATCAATCCACGCGGTCGAGGAAAATCAATGATCAATCATGGTACATTCGTTCCGACGCAGCGAGCAATTTTTAGACCAAGAGTATTACCGAGCAGAATCGAAACAACTCCAAATAACCGCAGTTGAAAACTCTGGCGAATTGAATTTGCTGCACCGGTCCCAGATTTTCGAGCAAAATCTGATTCATGGTTTTATTCAGTTTTCGCTTTCAAAATTAATGTTAAATTTTCAGGCTGTGATAATGAATTAATCTTATTTGTAGTTACCATTTTTGTTTTATTTCGCTTCTTATTGTTTCGATGCTGCGAGTTTTTCTTCAACTCAGCAAATTCAGCATCGTTGGCAATTACTCTCTCCAATGAATTTTTAAATTGTGTTTGACTGTTTGTGTTTCGCGAAGTAATAAGATGATCGAGACAGCCCTGCGGATAGACGAGCGAGGCAAAACGAATTGGATGAAACGAATTGGAGAAGCTTCCATACTAAATTGGTCGAATTGAATTTACAATTACATAGCATGGTTCCAAGTCCGATTGCTCATCTCTACGTCAACCCTCGCACGATTAATTACATCACCGTTTACGACCATGTAGCATCAGGAACCGATTATCCGTTGAAAGTATCTATCTATATTATAAAGGGACAGCTTCATTTTTTGTCATCGCATCACGCGTCTTCTAGCGAACCGATTTCGCCGAAATTTTCGCGGTACATTTGTACTTGCTCGAAGATGGTTCCTACGAAGTTTCGCTTTGAAAGCTCAATTACTTTCGCCGCAATTGAGCTTCAAAGTTTCAAAAATCGCTATATAGACGTTGCGGGGGTGTAATTTAATCGGTGAGACGAGGTACTGGGTTTTCGTTGGTTCCGCGTCTTGAACGCGTTTCTTCAGTGTTGCCACTGTGGTCCAACTGGAATGTAATATTCATCATTTCAAAATCTCAATCTCTCTCATTCTTGCGTTTTTTTCTGCGCAGTGTTACCCAGCTGGTCCAATATCACTTGCGCAATGCGTCAATTATTTCCAAATTCCATGTTTAGATTGTTTGATTTTACAATTTCTTTAATTTTTTCATTTTTAAAAATTTTTATTGATGTTTTCAATTATATTTTTTTAATTTTCTTAAAAAATGCACTTTTTCTTAATTTTCTAAAATTAAAAAAATTTATATTTTCTGTTTTAAAATTTATTTGCCCGTCAGTGACAATTTTATTTATTGTGTTTTAATCATTTTTTCACACTTCGGCTTAAAAAATTTTTTACATATTCCCGCGTAGATTTTTTAATGCCGAACAACCAAATTATTATACTTATTTAATTTTTTTTTTTAAATTTATTTGTGCATCGGTTTAATTATGTGTTTTTATCATTTTTTCACACTTTGGCATAAAAATTTTTTCGCATATTTCCATGTGGGACTTTTTTATGCTATAAACATCCTCGGAGATGAATTATTCTTCATTTATTTCACTTGCGTGCGGGATCCGGGATCTTCTCAATTTTTCATGCTTTGGTTAAAAATTTTTTCGTAATTTTTGACCGCACAGGCATAACTAGATCTGTGGAAACTGAATGATTTTTTCAGGTCTCGGGTTTGAGGGTTAGGTGTAGGGATGTGTAGGGATCCTTGGATTTGAGGTTGAGGTTCGGGTTCCAAATTTCTTTATTTCGAGTTTCGAAGACTAACGGGCACTTTCACCAACTTAAGGTAGTCTGAAATACATAACTGGATTTTGTTCAGAGATAAATTTGTCCTCAAGAGTGAAAGATTTACGTTACATTTTTCAAAAAATTCAATTTTTCTCATTTTTCAAAAAAATTGAATGCTTTCAACGTTTTTTTTTTAAAAAATTCAATTTTTCTCATTTTTCAAAAAAATTGAATGCTTTCAACGTTTTAATTTTTTTTTTCAATTTTTCAAAAATTTTATTTGTTCATTTTTCATCTGAAATACATAACTGGATTTTGTTCAGAGATAAATTTGTCCTCAAGAGTGAAAGATTTACGTTACATTTTTCAAAAAATTCAATTTTTCTCATTTTTCAAAAAAATTGAATGCTTTCAACGTTTTAATTTTTTTTTTCAATTTTTCAAAAATTTTATTTGTTCATTTTTCATTCAATTTTTTTCAACTTTTCAATTTTTAAAAAAATATAATTTTTTCCGATTTTTCAAAAAATTAAATTTTTTTCGATTATTCAAATAAAAATCAGTTTTCTTAATTTTTTTTTTGAATCGTTTTTTCAAGTTTTCTCACCAGTTTTAATAATAAATGGGCATTTTCACTAAATTAAGGGAGTTTGAGATGACTGAATTTTTTTCAGAGAAAAATTGGTCTTGAAGAGTTTGCTTTAAATCTGGCTAAGATTACGTTTTATTTTTTTTGTCCATTTCATTTCTCATTCAATCTTTTCAACTTTTCAATTTTTTTTTTCAAGTTTTCTCGCCGGTTTTAATAATAAACGGGCATTTTCACTAAATTAAGGGAGTCTGAGATAACTGAATTCTTTCAAGAGATGAATTGGTCATGAAGAGTTTCCTTCAAATTGGCAAAGATTACGTTTTATTTTTCAAAAAATTCAATTTTCCAATAAAATTTTTCAAAAAAAAATCAATTTTTCTTATTCTTCAAAAAAATTAAATGCTCTCAATGTTTAAATCTTTATTCATTTTCAAAAAATTTAATTTGTCCATTTCTCATTCAATCTTTTTCAACATTTTAATTTTTTTCAAAATCAAAATTTTTCCCCTTTTTCAAAAAAATGATTTTTTTACTATTCAAATAAAAATCAGCTTATTCTTTTTCTTTTTTTTAAATCATTTTTTCAAGTTTTCTCACCGATTTTAATATTAAACGGGCATTTTCACTAAGTTAAGGGAGTCTGATAACTGAATTTTTTTCAGAGATAAATTGGTCATGAAGAGTTTGCTTTAAATTTGAGGCAAAGATTACGTTTTATTTTGCAAAAAATCCAATTTTTTAATTTTTCGTCTCACCGATTAAATTTCATCGACACTACGTCTACATAGCGATTTTTGAAACTTTGAAGCTCAATTGCGGTGAAAGTAATTGAGCTTTCAAAGCGAAACTTCGTAGGAACCATCTTCAAGCAAGTACAAATGTACTGGGAAAGTTTCAGCAAAATCGGTTCTTTGAGGCAAAGATTAAGTACATTGTATTTTTCAAAAAAGCCAATTTTTTAATTTTTTCTATTTAAAAAAAAAAATAAATTCTTTCAATGTTTCAATCTTTATTAATTCTTCAAAAAATTTAATTTGTCCATTTCTCATTCAATCTTTTTCAACTTTTCATTTTTTTTAAAAATTCAATTTTTTCATAAAATTAAATGCTTTCAATGTTTTAATTTTTTTTTTTAAATTTTATTTGTCTATTTTTCATTCGATTTTTTTTAACTTTTTAAAAATTTTTTGAGAATTCTATTTTTCTCATTTTGCATGCCCGTTCCCGCCCAAAGGGCGGGTTTTCTTCCTTGTCTATCTATCTATAATACTATAAAGGAAAGTCCCCTTTTTTTGTAATGGGTAAACTCAAAACTTGCCGATCCAAAAATTCTGAATTTTTATCCATACGAACGCCTGTAAGCTGGAGAGTGTTTATAGCAAAAAAAAATTTGAAAAAGTTCAAAAGGACAATTGTTATAAAGCTTCAAAGTTGAAAAAAATGACGACTTTTTTGGACTTTGCGGAGGTGAAACCAGTTTGCGGAGAGACGAGGTAAAATTTCGTTGCAAAGCGAGTGTATTAGGTTGCATTGAGGGTAGGTGCTGGAAGTGGGGTGGTTCTAAGTGTAGTAGGAGTCCATCAGGTTGTGAAATACGAGTATGTATCATCTCCATACAGCAGTTCGGAACAGTGTTGCCAGGTTTCTGAGATGTTAAAACCCCCAATTTATGAATTTTTAAACCAAAGTGAAGGGATAAGAAATGCAGAATAGGTAGGTAAGTATGTATGTACTAAGGGAACCTCTTGAGTTGTCCGCCTTCGATTTGGACGGGACCGCAATTTTTGGAAAGAGCATGTTCTAAAACCCCCAAATCCAAATTTTCAGCTGCCCAAGTTCATTTTTCAAATTTTGGCGAATTTTTGAAAATTCAAAAGTGACTGTTTTTGGCGATTTATGCGTTTCTTAAAAAAGTACGTACTTGATCAATAAAAATGGTCAATATGAATTATTACCCAAATCCAAATTTCACCATTTCCAGCCATTCTGGAGCCTCCAGCCTGATTTGTTAATTTCTCCAGAATTTCAAATTTGCTCCAGAAGGCGTGAATATGAAATTGAGCAGCTAAAAATCGAGTTGTGTGTTATACTCGATCTGCTTAACGAGTTTATCCACATTTGAGTCGGTTTTGGGGCGGACACCTCAAGAGTGGTTTTTGACCAGCTTTTTTCAAATAGAAAATCCAAAAAAATCAAAAGTTTTCCATTTGCGAGGAAATTTTTTAAATTTGCACGAATCACTGTATTTTGTCCAAAACTAACCTCCCGAGACAGTATTCCACCATTTTCCACCGATCTGGAGCCTCCAGCGTGATTTTTAAGTTTCTCTAGAATTTTGAATTTGCTCCAGAACCTTATTTTTCTTATTTTTTTTTTTTACTGAGAGCTGTTGCTTTGATTGTTAGAAAGTTATTCAGTTCAGGTTCATAGTTATAAAAACAGTTGCAAGGAGTAAAAATGAAATGAATTAAAATTGCGTGAAATTTTCAGTGAGCACCTCAGCGTTTTGCCTACCTTAAGGGTCATGCAACTTCAATCCCTTTGAGGGACAGGTTAAAATTTTTTTTTTCCTTGAAACTTTCAGGGTATTATTTTTTCATCTAAGTAAATAAACATTTTAAGGGGGTTCCCGGATAAAAAAGTTCACTTTGAAAAATATGTATATAATTTTGAATGTAACTTTTGAATGATAAAAGCTGCAATGCAACCCTCAGGCTCAGTAAATCACTACTGTATTAGAGAAAATAGAATACTGAAATTTTTTTTTCAACACTCATGTATGTACGTCAGACTCTCTGAAAAGAGGAAATTTTTGATAAATTCGAATTTAAATTGACTCATATGTACTAAATTCATATAAGTACTTCAAAAAACAGGTGAATGCTTTGATAGGAGAAATTTTTATCACATTCAATTTTATTCCTTAGGTATAAAATTTTACGTTTGAACTCGATTAAAAAAAAAAAAAAAAAGTCAAGAAGAGCAGTGAACCCAATGCACCAGAAAGAAGAATCATATTAGGCCATCAAGATTGTGACCGCATTTGTCAGGACGGTCGTGATCTTATGTGACCATTTTTGACCTTTTGTACCTTATGTGACTGTGATTTGGGGGGAAAAAATGAAAATTTCGAACTTCAAAGAACAATAATTTGGCCTGTGTCTGAAAAATCACTGATATTGAATTGGAAATGAAAAAAATGAAATAAAAAGAGTAATTCATCAATTTTTTCATTTGTAGCCAAGCCAAAAACTAACTACGTAAATGATTCACAATGTCAGATTTTATGCACGTACTCAAGTTTTCAGTTTTTCAGTTTGGAAACTGTTCTAATGGTTCAGCAATGTTCGGAGATAAAACTATGAGGAATGGGGAACTTTCAGGAACTAGAGTTGGCCCCTGGAGTGGAGAGACTTCAAGTTGAAAATTACAGAAAGGTCGCTTTTTTTGGAGGGGTTGTACTGGCATTACCTACATCAGGTGAAATGTGAAATAAGATAATTACCAAACAATTTTTTATTCATTCATATGTAAATAAACAAAAACAGCTCTAGATCTCTCCAATAAAAATTTCAAACTTTGAAGAATGAAAATGAAAAAAAGATTTAAAAACAGTAATTGACCAATTTTATCATTTTTAGCCAAATTTTTGTTCAAAAATTATGTCTATTCCAGAAGTGCCGACTTTAGAAAAAAGACGGGGGAGTAAAATGTTTGATATTTCGCAAGTTTTTGAGCTCAAACTAACTAGACGATTCACGACGTGTCAAATTTTATGTAGGTAGGTTATAGGTACATACTTGAATTTTCAATTTTTCAGCGTGGAAACTGTTCTAATAGTTCAGACGTTCAGAAATAAAACTTGAGGAAAGGAGTACTTTCAGGAACTATAGCTGACCCCTGAAGTGGAGAGGGTTAAAGGTTCAAATTACAGAAAGGTCTTTTTTTTTTTTGGAGGAGCATTAGTGTCATTACCCACATTAGGTAAAATACGACGACAATTACCAAACAATTTTTTATTTACTCATAAATGAATTTAAAAAAATGCAGCTCCATCTTTCCACTCCACCCGTCCGAAGGACGGGTATTTTCTGCTTGTATTTTATAAATGACTACGCGGTATTCGGAGATGGTCCGGCCCTTTCAATGGTTCGGACCGCCATCCGAAATAACGAATCCCTGATGGAAGACTGGCACAAATCTTCGTTTGCTGGAAGCTTCAGATCAGCGGAATTGATAGCACAGAATATCGACCGTTCCCTCAAAGAAGACTTACCACCTTGCATAGTGATGGCGATAGGACTTTTTGAGACTACACGTGAAAGATGTCAAAATCATGCCTATCATAAACTCGATCAGCTCTTTGCGAAAATGCTCAAGCGAGGCCTAAGGAGGATGGTGCTTATTCCACCGGTCGTTGATCCAGATGCATCTAACGCGAACCGAGGTTATAATCTACGTCAGTATTTAGAAGAAACGTCGGAAAGTATCAACGAAAGTCCCTAGTATAAAGCCGAAATCACCTATGCGAAAGATCTGGAACGTCTATTCGATACTCGTGGATTTTGGGACGTTGACTCAAATGGAAACCCGTTCTTACCTTACCAAACTATTTTGGAAATGATATTGGTGATCCTCCCGATGTTAAATTCTCGTCTGGTGAATGAGTTCTAAAGAAATTTTAAACGTACGTAGAAGAAAATTCGAACGTTGATTTGCTGTCATCAATATTAACCTCGTTTCGTTAGTTTAAACTGCACTTAGTCGATCTACGGATCAGAAGTTTTTGTTCAATTCGAATGAGTTTTATTAGTTTTTAGTACTCAATATTTTTTCTCTTTTCTTCGTTTTTTTTATAACTAATTTTGTTGTTTCGTTCGTCTCTTCGGTCAGTTTTTGACGTGTTTTTCATAATGTTGGTTAGTGATTTTTTTTTATGAGGCTCTTATACGTAATTTTTTTTGTTGTTTACCACTACGAGTTAAAAAATGGAAGAGGTTTTTTATTGTAAAATCATAGCGATAGGGGTCATGATGTTTTGTTTCTCGATTTTGATAGTTTTCGACATTGCTTAATTTTAAAATTAGTTGCGGTTTTGAGTTACGTTGTTGTTCTTCTGTTATATGACAATAAGTACTGAGTGATAGAATAATTACATGTATTAACGTTTAATCAAGATCAATGATGACAACATTTTTATTTTTTCAAATTCCTTAATTACTTCGGGTTTTTGTTTTTTAGTTATTTTATTGTAGTAAGGAACGAGTTAGGTATCGATCTTAAGCGATGGCAACGTGTCGAAGAATTCTTCAAGTTCATCTTCATGTTGCACAAATTTACGAATGCGCTTATAAAGTGATCGATTATCAAATTTGAATCCTAACTAATCCTAACTTTGATTATTTACGTAGCTGATCGATATGATTTATTCAAGTAAGTAATTTTTTGTCGAAGTTTATCAATCGTAATATCTTTTTTGTCGTCAACATGCCCGTATATTTCATGATTTTATGTACTTTTTTTTGTGTGTTTAGATTGGTTCATTCCAAGAGTTCGCGAAGTTGTTCTTGGAAGAAAATCAAAAAATACTGTTTCGGGAATCTCATGATTGGAAAGTGGGAATTACTCGTACTTACCCCTTTTCTAATCATGGATTCCAACATTATATTTTGATTGTGAATGGTATTGGTACCACAAAGGTAGGTAGCCTAATTCATGGAACATTTTTCTCTAACATGCAATTTTTTTTTCAAACAGGGTGGCACACACATAGACTACGTGTTGAAACGCCGCGCCACTACGAATAGGGAAATCTTGTTATAATTTGCATTGTGTGCTTCTTTTTGCATTTGTTAAATTTTTCTGTGATGAACAACTTTGCATTTCTGTTGCCTAGAATATAAGGCAATTTTTTTGTGATTCGAAGACTTTAATTTGTTTAAAAAATATTCGTTTTTGTGGTGTCGCGTGCTGACACAATTATTCGAACTATCATGAAATGTTTCCTTCTTTGATGCCATTTATGGAATAAATTGGATGGCCTGATATTGGATGCTGGTTTCTTCATCGTTGGAATCTGGTCAGCACTCAATTTTTGATTAAATTCGTCCAACATTACACACCAACTATGGAGTTCGTCTGGAATGATTATCCAGTGACCATCATATGTATAATAATTTGGTACAGTTTGTCGTAATTATGTAATTTAAATATTTTTTGTCAAATCTGGTAATCACACATAATTATTCGAATCTGTATTAGTAATGAATGATCTCGTTGCATCTATCTTGGGTTAATACATAATTAAGATTAAATGTGTCGTCTTACGTCTCATTCTTATTCTTTTTGAATTTTTTAAAATAAAATTTTTTTGTTGAAACGATTTGCACGTTTCAACTTCTATCAAAGACATCTCAAATCAGACAACAGTTTCCGTATTCTCAACTATGAAGTCTTAAAAATAATTCTGAAATAAAATAAGAAATGCGTGATTTTCAATGATTTTTTAATTTTGTTATTTCATCAAATGTTGGAAAAATGGAAAAAGGTAGCTAAATTCGTTATTTCTGGCGGTTGATGGACTATTTTGATAGAAAATGAGTCATGGAACCGTTTTGATAGTTTCAAAATATTTTGCGAAGCTTCAAAATGACTTGAATTCAGTTGGCGAAGATGGATTGGTTGTTGAGAGTCTGTAGCATAATTTTTTCTTGATTTTCTTTTTCGTTTTTCAAAGTTTTCACAGCCTTACCTAAATTGATCTTAAATTAATAATCCGTTTATTTAGCAAAATATCATCGAATTTGAACTTATATTCCAGATAGGGCCGAGTTGCGAATAGGAAATGGATTTTCTACCCTCAATAAAATTAGTACTCTTTTTTTAAAAAATAATTCGGAACCAGTAATGTTTTTTTTTCTATTATTCAAGACGTGTAATTTTTTTGTAAGAAACATTTGAATTATCAGTACCCTGGCCCCAGTACCACTCATGAAGAATTGAGGGGAGGGTTGTAAAATGACGCTGTAAGAGTGTAAGAGAACAGGTTTTGATGAAAAAAATTTCATTTTCATAAATTCTGTGTCGGAAGCTTCAATTTACGAATACAAACTATTAAATTGAAAAAAGGGCTAAAATTGGGCCCAAAAAAAAGTCGAGTTCGAACAACAATCACTTCCAACATCGCGATAAATTGTACCAATCACGCGATAATTTACATACTGGAAAAAAATTCACGAATCATATATTTTCATGATATTTACAACTACATACTAACCTATGAACTTGTTGTGATCCGGTTTGCAGAATCATTTGGAGAGAAGAAGGGGGGGGGGTACAAAGCCACTAAAATTTGATCAAGATGTAAAAAAAATTGTAAAATACAAGTATAGTGTAACACATTGATTCATACGTTTTCGGAAGTGCTGAATAAGAATATCAACTTATTTTTTCGATTCTACCCCTCCAACAACCCTCCCACCCGCGAGAACCCCTCAAATTTTCCGAAAATTGAAAAAATCGTGTGACATATCGTTTGTTAGAATTTTAAGAATGCTGAATACAAAAATCAACTTACTTTTCTGATTTAACCCCTTCAAAGCTCCCATGTGACCTACCTACATTTTCTGAAAATTGAAAAAATCGTGTGATATATGTTTGTTAGTGTTTTGAGAACGCTGACTACAAATATAAACTCATTTTTTTGATTTGACCCCTTCAACACCCCCCCGCAATGACAACCTACATTTTCTGAAAATTGAAAAAAGGTGTGACATATGGTTTGTTAGTGACTAGGGAACCTCATGGAGTATTCTCCGGCGATTTAGATAGAATGTGGTCTCAAATAGTGATAGCCTTTGGCCCAAGTACCACACCATTAAAATTACAGCTGCCAGTTTCAAGTTCAACTCCCAAAGTATAATTTTGAATTTCAAAATTTTCAAAAATCGATACCCCGACGCTCCGGTTTTTCCTACGGTATCGTCGTGGAAAAATTCTGACCCACGGACTTGCACGAGGGACTTCCTTCATTTTACCATTCAACTATAAATTTTTCATATGTACGTTTTTCGAGAATTATTTTCATCGAAAATGAAGAATTTGAATCACCTTCGAAAAGAACAATTTGAAAAATCTAGTTGAAAGGGAAAATAGAACGTACCCCTTGTTCAAGCACGTGGGTCAAAATTATCTCACGTCAAACTTGAGCGTCGGGGTATCGGTTTTTGAAAATTTGAAAATTCAAAATTGTACTGTGACAGCTAAACTTAAAACTAGCAACTAAAATTTTAATGATGTGGTACTTGGGTTAAGGGCAACCGAACTGAGACCAATTTCCATCCAAATCCCTGGGGGTATACTTCACGAGGTTCCTTAGTGAGGAGTCTGCAACCACAGAGAAAAGAAGGGAGGAACAAGGCGACGAGTACGTACTCCTACATTACATAATATATATATATGTACTACCAAGCCGGCACCAATCAATCGTCGCGTTCATAATAAATCATTCGACACGTGCTCCAGAATACACGAGTCGCGTTTACTTTAGTCGTATACTCATCGCTTATAGCATACCGCATCGAGTTAATATACTCGTGATTTAATTAATGCAATCGAAACAACCAACCATTTCACCTCCTCATGCCCTTAACGACGACGCCTCATCATACCATGTATAATATCTCATACTCGCTATACAAACACATCGCACTTATAAATCATACATAGTACACGTACGTGTAAAAATATCATAGTATACTGCAGTCGTATAATGCATACAGGCCACAGGGGCATGGGCACGCGGACAAAATCGAAGGGGGACTAACGTGACGTATTTGTCGTCACCAGCAAGCACAGCTAAAGGAGCACGACAGAATCGTACAAGAAGGGAAGGTAGGTGTCTGGCGACGCCAACTTGACCAAATGACATATCTCATTTGGAGTAAAAATAAAATAATATACAGCATTATACGACGATACCACATATATAGAAATCGAGAGAGGAAAAAAAAAAGGGTGAAATACCAAGAACCCTTGAATAAGTTAAAATACCGTATTACCACCTTAGCAACCCCGCGATACCGTTATAAAATGTACATTTACGTTTATTACGACCTAGGCGACGCGACGCCCTGCTCCTCCGCATGCCCTTAGTTCGCACACAAATACCTGAATTATGCGACCATTTCCCCAGCTGCTATCTCACCCCCCAACTATGCCCATTTGTAATGACTCATATAGTCATATACACGATAATACTTATTACTCGAATACCGCATACCCGAGTATTAATTTACGAGCACGCATCGTATCACGTCACCCAACCTTACAGTCCAAAAATTACCCACCTATTTAGTTTTCGAAAAAAAAATTCTATTTCGAAACACCCCTCTGTTCATCTTCATCCTCTGCGATGTTCATATAAATATAGGCACTCGAGACGATGAAAAATGACCCATTCAACTAGTGCTTGCGGAATAGAAAATTTACTCGAGTAACTTTTTCCCTCTTGTAATTTTCACGCCCATTACATCGAGTCTCTTGATAGATACCTTTGAACATAAGACAGGACAGGGGTCGCGGGTAGCACGCGTCTTTTTCTCCATTTCTCACACAACTAAACCAAATAGTGTAACGGTATCCGGAAAGATAGAGAGAAAAAAAAGCACATGCACAGAACGTCGAACGATGCTCCGAGACCGACCAGGACCTACCTATAGCTAGTATATTATCTACGTTTAACAAATTAGTATAGTAATTGCGCTTAAATGGACCGTTATCTGAGGCGAAGCCAGCACGAAATCACTTCGTAATGTTATTAAGTCATTACGTCATTTTAATTTTACGACTTTCTCGGCCGTCTTTGCGCCTCAAAATCGTTGCTAAGTAAGTTTAACACTAAAAGATACACGCAGCGTGCCTCGTAGTAGGTATAGATGGAGTGAGACAGATGATACGACTGGACTGTACGATACTTTGTTATACGAACGTGGTGCATATTATTATGCAGCAGTATGGTTAAGTGCTAACTTATAATATAGGTATAGAGCATCGATAGGTAAGGAACTGAAGGTAAAAACTACAGAGAAACTGAGCGAAAGAGAGAGAAAGAGTGACAGAAATGTAATTTAGATGATACTGATGACTGTTAGTCGAAGGCGTTAAACATTCGACAATGGAACAGCCTGTCTGACACGAAATACCACTTTATGTCCTGCTGCGTTCATTTCGGTTGGGTGCCCCTTTTGCCGCGTGATTTTTATAGGTTTTTTTTTTCATTTTTCAATGATAAATATTCAATTTTTTACCGCCCTTTTGCTTCTTCCTGATCTTTTTTTTTTTTAGAAAACTTTATTCAAAGATATTGAAAAATGAACAGTTGGTTTTTCAAGGCTATAATCGCGTAGGTCAACGCGGAAAAGGTGAAAATATTGACGAGGTTGGCATTTTAAGGTTTGATGTGCTCAGATTAAGTATTCGAATAAAAATTTCCACGGTAATTCGTAAAAATACGGAAATAAAAAAACAACAAACTAACAAGTTAAGAAATTTGATGTTAATAATAAGACTTAAGTTAGTGTTTGTAATATGTAAGTAATCTCTTTTCTTTTAGAACAACATGGTAAGTACTGATAGTACCTACCTGCTTAAGAATGATTCAGCGAAGAAGTTAGTGGACCAACTTTTACTTTCAACGACACTGTGAGATTGAATCAAGTACATACAAGTACCTACTGAGTGAATTGAAAAAATGAACGAATTTCAATTTTTTTGCTACGAGTGTACTTTTTATCAAATTTTTCATGAAAAACGTCAGAAAGAGGTCAAAATAAGACAACTGAATAAATTTTAACTCATTTTGATGTTTGTAATTGAAAATAGAATTTTTTGTAACTTTGATTTTTTAGTGATAAGTTCATTTCATCGAGTGAAAGCGTTTTTTCAACTTTTTCAACGGATACGTAGAAATAGGGATCAAATGGGTCAACTTCGGCGATCAAAACTTTTTTTCATGTTTTAAATCAAAAAATCGAATTTTTTTCGCAAACTTTCAATTTTTTTAAATCGACTTCACGAAATAATGCCATCCCAAATTTCTAATTTATGTTGTTCAGCATGAAAAGCTGTCCAAAATATATTTTTTTCAGAATTTTTGAGAGTCGGAACGATATGAAAACTACGTTTTGAAACTTTTCGAGCTAATTTTTCGTACGAAAAACAGTGGCAACACTGATTCTCATGATATCACAAAAAAGCCTTTCAAAACTCCCAACTATTGGAAAAAGTTCCATTTTGGTAGACTTTTACACCCCCCAGCAGCCTTTAAAAAAGGGCTGGAGGGCTGCGATTTGCGCCATTGGTCATCCCTTCGGAAGGTCTTTCCACAAGAAAAATTTCAAAAAAATCGCCGACCCCCACTTACCATTTCTTGGTCGAATTGACGTGGATTGACCTCTACTTAAATGAATTAGGTATTTCGACAAATTGTTGAAAGCCTTGCATACCAATAAAATATCCCCGAAAGTGAAAAATAAAATACTTTCATTTATAACTAAACAATTTCGATAAACTTCTCTCATTGTTTCACTTCCCTCTCCAATGCCTTATTGTGGTTGGGGAGAAGGAATCAAATCACATTCTTGATGCAGAATCAATATACCTACCTTTGGGAAATTTCAAAATTGTTTTCTCCCCTTTCAATATTGAAAAAAATGAATAAATTCAGCTCACGTTTAACCTTCCAGGTTTTCAAATTTAGGTATGGAAATTTTTGTCGACATAATTCAAGTGTAATTATTTACGAGTACAATGATTTGATTATGAATTTCTGAAATTTTAAAAAGTAAAATTTCGCAAATCAAAAAGCTTCAAATATTTAATTTTTTTAATACTTCTCTAAATGGTTCACTGAGGTTGATGACGTCATTATTCTGGAAAACTTTGTTGCGCTGAGCTAAGTATACTAGACGAATTCGCTCGAGCGGCTATACTCCTACATTCGGTATAAGAATTCAACGTTTGATATCAATTTGTCGCCGATAACTCGAACGTCAGGTGTCACTGATGCATATGAAGAAGAAGAAGCCCGCCTATCCACGGGTATTTTATACATTTTTAGTTGATTCATTTTCAAATGATTTTTATTTTCCATGTTTAACGAATAAAATACTGTTTTAACCTTTTCTACATACTTTTCAAATTGTTTCTTCTTATTCAAAACTTATTTTTAGTAGTTCACGTAAGTATATCATGCCTAATAACGAATTTAACGTCCAAATTTTACAATTTCCAGCCGATTTGAAGCCTCCAGCAAGACTTTGGTCTTATTTCAATCACTATCAGACATAAGCAGACAAATTGAGATGAAAATTCGGCTTCTACTTACTTACCAAGCGTTAAAAACGAAAAGTTTCCGCCTCAGCAAATTATATAGCATATAGCTCTCCAAAATCAAGAGTATTATTACTAGGTTCACATTTTTTAGAAACAAACGAAAACGTACACAAAAATAATGAAATCAGAGCTGGACGAGGCGATATTGGGTGCCTAAGGTAAGAAGATATTTTTCCTGCATCAAAATTGATGACAAACATCTTCTCAAAAGTAAAAAATTGGCAAGAAAAATATGAAATGATATTTCTCCTTCGCATCTAAGCTCAAAAATACCTGGAAAACCCCTTTTTTATGCTGATTCACATCTTGAAATTTTGTAAGATGTTTTTTTTTTTGGTAGGTATTATCGATTTAAAAAATTCCAAAGATAATAAAAAAATGCGTTCTCCTTTCAAAAATTCAGAAGACGACAGAAGTAGTTCAACTCCACTCATCTTCGATACTTTACAAGAGGCAGAATTTTTATATAATAGATGCTTTATAGATTATAATGCTCATATGTGAGGGCGCATACGAAAAGGGACCTAACGACAAAAAAAAAAAAAAAGTTCTCTGAAATTGTTGTAGGAACTATGTAAAGGGTTCCTACAACAATTTCAGAGAACTTTTTTTTTTTTTTTTTTTGTCGTTAGGTCCCTTTCCGTATGCGCCCTCACATATGGGATATGTCGATAAGGCGGATCAGCTGAAGAGTACTTACGAGATCAGTCGTATGAGCCGAAAATGGTGGCATAGGATTTTTTTACATTTTCTGGACGTTACAGAGGTGAATATGCGTTTATATTATTTTGCCTCATTCATCATAGAATCTGCAGTTACCCTGAATGAATTTCGATTATATCTGGCAATCGTATTGATGTGTGCAATGCAACAGACAGCTCTCCTTCAAAGGGTGTTCCGGAAATCGTCTGCCGAAACACAACTTTAGATATAATACTCGAGGAGCCGAATAAAACGTTGTTATGACTGATTGCCTACCTTGTGGATTGAAGGAGTCACGCCATGTGCTTCGCAATACTCGAAATTTACCAATCAAAAATAAGAAAATGCTTGAACCATTCAAATGATGCCCATAACCTATAGTACTCGAGTGCACGAACAAAAAATGTTATTATGGCAAAATGTCTATCTTCAAAATTTGAAGCATCCAAAATTTGGAAATTCTGAATAAAGTTAGCCCCTTCAACTTTGAAGATCGGTATATATTGTTTAAATAACATTTTTTGTTCGTTCATTCGAGTACCATATGAATGATTCAAACATTTTCTTATTTTTTTTAAAATTAGTAAATTTCGAGTTTTGAGAAGCACGTGGCTCCAATTCACAAGATTGACAACCAGTAATAAAAGTGTTTTGTTCGTCTCCCCCATTTTGGCAGTCGACGTTCATTTTAGGCTCACCCCATGTCAAAATTTCCACTTTTCAATAGAAATTCATTAAAATACTCGTACGAGTTTGAGAAACTGAGTAAGTAAGTAGTATATTTTTCGATATTTTGACATGATTGCCTAATGCGAAATATTTGAGAAAAAAATACCTATTTTTAAAACACAAATTATCGTAGGTACTTAAAAAGTTCAAGCGATTTGTAAATTTGGCTCCGAGAAATCGAATCGTGTCGAAAGATGACTGGCTCGAAGCTTCCTAGAAGCAACTAAACTAAATAGAATATCTAAACTTTTCAATTTCATTCTCAGCGATTGAGAATTCGCAAAACGCTTATTTTGAGGGGTTTTCAATTCTGAAAATTCTCAACTTTTTTCTAAAAGAATTTCAACTCAAAATGACGATGAAGTGGTATAGCTATGAGGATGTTCACACCTTCAAAAACTCTTCTGTTGGCCTTGCTTCCTATTCAGCATGAAAGCTGAGGATCCATTTTGTTCGACATGGTGTTAATGATATGGGGCTTATTCAAGTGGACGTGGTTCTTCGAGCAACTCATAGTGAAACGGCACCTCCTCCGCCAGAAAAGCTTCGATTTAGTATGTAAAATAAGTCAAAAGTTAGATTAGAAAATATTTAGAGTATTGGCAACGTCGCATTTATGTTCGAAGTTAACGATTTTCTCGTATATGTAATATATTGTTATTCCGTTATGTATTGTTGTAATGAAAGTATTAAAACGCCCTGAGATTATGAAGTCTAAAATTTATTTATTAGATTCTCGCGATTTGTTTTCAGCAAGCAAATACTTAGACAAATTCGAAATTAGGTAGGTCCATATATTTGTAAAATAAGAATCGAATTTTCATCGATTTCAAAACATTCAACAAAATACACGTTCAAAATGCCGTGGCTGAACATCGTAATTTTTTTTATGGAAATTGAGTTTTTTAAATTTTTTTAGAAAAGTCTGTAACAATTGAAAAGTTAAGCACGGTAGCTGAATATTTCTTACGAAGGTTTTTGGAACGGTTTATTCCAAAAATTCCATTTTGGCTGAAATTATGGTACCGGATACTTCAAGTAGTTCCGCTCCAGATAGAAGACAATATTTTAAGGATTTCCAACTTGAAACACTCACCTGAAATCAGATAAAACGAACGTTTTCGAGATTAGTAATCAAACAGTCAATTATCAAATTTAAGCTATTTTACTGCAAGTAGGTAAGTACTAGTGGCATTTTCCGAATGCGATACAAATCTAGCAAATCGTAGGTATGTGGATAGACATTCTATGCCCGAGTTTTTTCGGTTTGAAGCCCGTTTGAGGCAGCATACGGTTGATGAAAGAACAGCAGCAAAGAATGTTGCTCAAATTTTCCAAGTTATATCCACTCCTTAATATCATGAGCAAACTGATTTAATCTTATATAAATATCTCAAGGATAGAAGAATTACAATTTTAAAGAAAAATAACGTTTTAGTATCTATCCTAACCGAAGGATTGGACATTGAGGAGTCTTGAATAACAAAACCATTGTAATCAACCCCCCCCCCCCAACCTTATTCGTACTCAACCAAATTTATGTGGTTGTTCTTCATTTCCCGGTAGGTTTTTGAAATCATTATAAAATCATTATTAATGTAAACATATTACGAGCCAGCTTTTAGTACTACAAAATATTCCAATAATCGCAATGCTCATCAACCCGATGAACTTTTCAAACTCAAATGATACATCGAACCCCAAATTGCTAAGAGTCATATTGCATCTGAATTCCAAGGTAAGATTAGATGAGTTCATGTTTTTTGTATCAAGTTTTTCGTGAATATGTATCAAAATCGGGATTTTCGATAATGCAGAATTAATTTTTGAAGATCATGTGATCCCAAAGCACAAAATGGTCCTCGAAAGAGGAGGTGTAAAATCACAAATTTTCCAAAAAAAGTACAATATGGGTATTAATATCCATTTTTTCAATGGCGCAGAATTTCTTTTTGAAGATCAGCACACCAATCTGTCAGCGACGGGTATACCACTCGATTGATAAAAAAAAATTACTGTGTTAGATTTGTGCTCGCTACAAAGCGACGATAGCAAGATTATTGTTTTGGAGACGAAGTAAGTAATTTCAATTCTTTAAATATCTGTCACACAATTCAGTCCTCAAACTGTGGAAAAAATCCAACAAGAAATCTTTCAAACTGAAACCCTGCGCTTGAAACTAAACCAAGCTAACGCATGTACTAAAAGCTTCGTGAGCCAACTTTCAAGCAACGCAGTTTCTTTTGGGGTTCTAAAGAATTTTTAAATACTATAAAAAATTCAAAAAAGATGTTCTCTTCCGTAGTCAATTTTTAGAATTTTCATAATTTTTGTTCAAACAAAATGCAGCGATGCGAACAATCACTTCAACTCCTCCCCTCCCCCTATATACACACTTCATCAAATATTGCACATTTTAGACCATTCTGGAACCTCCAGCGAATTTTCAAATTCTTAAAGAAATTTCAAATTGCTCTTGAAAATCCACAAAAATGAACTCGAGCATCCACATATAAATTTTCATGGTGCTTATTGAGCACCTGTCGACTGTTTCAAGTATGTAGTTGACGCAAAATTACAGGAGTGCTAGATCAAAAAGTGAAGTTCAAATCAATTTGTAGGTTTCAGAAGAAATGAAAAAAAATCAGATTATCAAAAACGGCACATCTTGAGTGACCACTCTATGTACACAAAAATTAGGTATCGCAAATTAGACCATTTTGAAGAATTTAATAGTGCAAGCACCAGCCGAAGTTATTCAAGTGCCGAAGAATATTTTTTTGAGCCTTTCAGAGTACCTTATTTGAAATTTCCAACGATAATTGAAAAATCGACGATGGCTTCAAAATGATCTAATTACGCGTATGATTGTATGGAAGGAGATATTCCGTTTTTCAGAATTTGTTCTTCAGCATTCTTTCAACAAAATTCACAAATTCGTCAAAAATTCACTTTTTAGTGGGTACCTATACTTATGGCTGGAATTTCGAGCCAACCGCCTAAAACGTTTGAGAAAGTGCCCTAACTTACAAGTGTCAACCTTCATTGTGGCTCCTTCTGCAGCAATATGAAATTGCTAGAGAAAATTGTGAAAACTTGCTGGAGGATCTAGAATGGTCTAAAACTAGTCATTTTATATGTAAAATATGATGGTTGAGTTCAAGTACCTGATTATTCACATTGGTCTATTCTGTGTGAAAAAATACAAATTTTAAGCAAAAGTTGAAGAATCATTATCAAAACAGATTTTTTGAATTTTCAAACAATTGCCAAAAATTAAAAAATGATTGCCATTAGCACTCATAAAAATTGGTTCAGTGGGAGGGATACAGAAAAAATCAGAGACGTAAAATATCTTTGTTCGTTTTGGCCTGCTTTGCATGGAACTTCTGAAAATCTGCTTCTTGGACGTTTTCGAAAATCAATTTTTTAAAATAAATTAGGACTCCTTTGCTTATTTTTACTAACGCTAGAAGTTTCCTTCCGTTATGGATACTGATAACTGAATCTAGAAGCAAGTTTCAAAAGCATTAGCTAAGTATCTATAAGAATTGAAGAATCAACTTTGGTAAAAGAAAATTTGTTTTTTGGGCGTTCTTTACAAGTTTTTCGCAAGTATTCAGTGCACACAAAACACTACTCCATGAATTGTCGAATCAACGAGGAGCATACCTGTAAGCATATCTTTCTAAAATTCGCGTTAGAAGGGCCATCGACCGCCTCAATCTTTACGTCCTTATTATTATGTAAATTAACGAAATTCAATCATGTTCAATCAACGATACACCTTGAGTAATAAAAAAATAATAATAATATAACAATATGTTAAAACAAGTAAAATTGCAAAATGCAAGAGAAATTAAATCGTTTCTTTTAAAAACCGACTGCCAAGTTGAGGACTTGTAACTCTGCTTCTCAAATTTATTAGGTACTTATCTGGAGCCAAAAACTTGTGAAATTTTTTGGATTTCTAGAATTTGGCAATACTGAGCAAAAAACTGACACTAGGTACTGCGATACAAAATCTCTTTCAAGATTTTGGCATATTAAATGCAATCATTTCAGGAGATTTGAAACTTGTTCAGTATAATGTAGAGAAACCCGCAATCACAATACGCAGTAATATTGCGGTACGAAACACTAAAGGTGTAGTGTTTGCAAAGGGTATTCTTTACGGCTGTTATCAGTAGTTTCAGTTCGAGAAAAATGTCCAACTTATGCACCTGATTACTCCGTGAATTTTCAACCGATTTCATTGGGGTTTGTTTTAAAGTGATGTTCATGCTTTTATCTAGGAGGGTATGTAGCGATTTTTCGAAATTATCAATTATTTTTCTCAAAAAAAGCTTTGAAAACACAGTAACTTGCAAGCAGCCTAGCGGGCATCTTGAGGGTTATATCAAAAATGTGGCGACATACCCGCCTAGATCTCACTTTTTTGAACCATACAGTGAAAAAAAAAATTACAAAAAGTTGAAACTTACGGAGTAATTAGGTGCATAAGTTCAATACTCATATAGACGGAAGCGGGTGGCGGGACATGAGTAATGACGACAACATTCCAAGTAACAGTTCAGCTGAAAAAATGTAGGCCGCGTGCGATTGTCGTGTTGTTCAAGTATGAGGAATATCGTTCTTCACTAGTTCACTCCCCGTAGCACTGATAATCGAATCGATTTGAACTAATTTGACTTTTGAACTCATCATTGCGAATTATTTAAGATTCATGCCTACTTTTTTTTACATTTTTGTCTCAATGTTCGTCAGCACCCTGTTATAGATGAGATTTTGATAGTTTCAGAGTAAAATGTATCTACACTCTACAAAACAACTATGAAAATGGATTAAAGTTGAATTTTTGGACATTCTTTTTATTCGAAGAATATAATAGTGTAGGTAGGTAGGTATGTACTTGAGTGATTTATTCTACAAAGCACTTGTTCTCATTTTACACAATTTTCCTTCCTCCATTTTTCACCAGCATTTACCTTCAAAAAAAATGTTATTTTTTCCCCCTTTTTTTCTTGTGGATAAAACTTCGTGAGAAAATGCATATTTGATAACTCAACGGAATTATTGAGCTACATTTACATTCCTATTTTGTAATTCAAATCGAAAGAAGTAAAAATTTGACAATTCTTGTTCCGTGCTCACCCTTTCTTAATTGCAATAACCATTTTGGGAATTTCGAAAAAGTACTGAAATTTTGCAGAAAACAAAATTTGAGAATATTTTTCATAGGTTCTGAAAGGACCACTTCAATCGAAAGCGCCGTTTTTATATACCTATGACCTACCTACCAGAAATTTGCATGTTCATCAATTCATCATAATATCGATACGTACATGTAATTTGTAGGAAAAATTTTTCAAATCTTCTTCAATATCTTTCACTCGCCGTAGGTAGACTGTTGTCAATAATTAAACACTGAGGGGGAGCCAAAGCTCTTTATTACAATATTGTGAATTTCACATAGATACATTTTGTCAAATAAAACTAATTCACATGTAGGTACTAGGTACATATACAACTTGAGGTTTTATAATGAAAAAGTTTAGTCTCTTCATGTCCACTCGTAAGAAAGATAATCTGAAGTTCAATCCAACGAATATTCTAATTTGGCTCGACGGACCAATCACTTGTATATACATATGTAGGTTAAGAGGGTCTTGAAGCTGGTGTCTATGGCAGAATTTCGCGAAGGTATTAAAAAAATTGACAGAGGCCTACTGATTAATTACAAGTAGAATTTTTTCAAATTAGGTAGGTACCCACCTACGTAATGGAAATCAAAAAATGTTCATAGTCATGTCACTGGAACTTCATTAAATTACATTGTCAGCTTTTTGCATCTAAAAGAAAGTAAAATTCATGGAGTATAAACAAAATACATAACTATGAAAATTCAAAATAAAAGTGTTATTGTTGGTGTTACAAAAACACGTTTTTTGAACATTGATTATTGCTGGTTTTCATTATCTAATACTTACGTACCTATTTAAAAAAACAAAAATGGAATTTTTTGGCAACCCATTTTGTACTGAGAAGAGAGCTATCCAGCAAATGAATTTTTTCCCCCTAGTCTTGTTGTGGATCACAAAAAATCTCCGTGGCTGAAAATGGAAAATTTCAGTCGCAAATTGCTCCTGCTGTACGTGTTATAGAATTTTGAATTTTTTTTCGAATTGCAGTACTTTGAGAGGGTAATCCAAAAATGATGTCAAAATCAGTTTTTCCACTTTCAAAAATCTAAAGAAATCGATTTAAAAACTTATACTTACCTAATTTAAATGTAACCACGATGTCCGCGAGTAAACATTTTGAAAAAATTCCAATTTTTAGTCCTTTTCATGTAAAATGACATATCAAAAAATTGGCCTGGCATTTTTTTCCCCATTTTCGAGAAAAAAGGTTACAACTTTGGCACTTATTGCAAAAATACCTCAGAAACCTAAAAAGGAAAATTTTTGCATTTGTGAGATATTTCACCAATATTATGTAGACGAACATTTGAAAAAATTTCCCTGCCTCTCAATTTTCCAACAAATTAAGGATGAATTTTCATGCCGAAATTTCTGTTGACAAGGCTGCAGCCTCTCCAAATGAACTGATTCAATTTGTCGACAAATCGCGTGAGAGGGAAACTTTTTTCAAATGCTCGTCTACACATATTGGTAAAATATCTCAAAAATGCAAAAATTTTCATTTTTTAGGTATCTGATGATATTTTTGCAATTAGTGCCAAAGTTGTAATTTTTTTTCTCGAAAATGGGAAAAAAAGGCCAGGCCAATTTTTTGATATGTCATTTTACATGAAAAGGACTAAAAATTGGAATTTTTCAAAATGTTTACTCGCGGACATCGTGGTTATATTTAAATTAGGTATAAGTTTTTAAATCGATTTCTTTAGATTTTTGAAAGTGGTAAAACTGATTTTGACATAATTTGTGGATTACCCTCTCAAAGTACTGCAATTCGAAAAAAAAATTCAAAATTCTATAACACGTACAACAGGAGCAATTTGCGACTGAAATTTTCCATTTTCAGCAATTTTGGAGAATTTTGAAGCTTCACAGATCCGCCAAAAAAAATCAAAAAAATGTCCGGTTTGCGTCATTCGTCATCGTTTGATGACCTGTAAACATGATCTAATTTTGAAACAAATCGAAGACCCCTTCGTGCAAAAATCCGTCGATTTGGCGTGGAATGACCCAGCAGTAATTTTTGGTTTTTGCCAAATGTTTGCATAAATATTGGAAGTAACGAATTATCAATTTTTCACAAAAAAATGATATCAAAAAAAAACTGAATTTTGAAAGCATGGTGAATTTTAATTTAAAAAATATACCTTACCTATGTAAAGATATAATGAAAAAGAAGGGGAATAAATGGTGAAACTTGACGAAAAGATTAGAATTTTTAGAACTTTGCAAAATGATTAGGTACGTATTTGGAGTAATCAAAAATTTAAAAATTTAATTATTCATAGCAATAACAAAGGATTTTTTTTTGAAAAGATGACGAAAAGTACGAGTTTTCAACTGGTGATAGAAATGCGTTTTTCTTTGAATTTCACAAAAACTTGAAAGATTACATTACCTACTATAATTTTGCAATTGGAGGGTACTTACTTTCGTAATGCAATAAGATGACGGCCTCGTTTTGATTTTAATCCAGAGCGTAGCTCATTGTGCTTTCCAATTCTTCTTTTTGCAGCCATTATCACAAAATGAAATAATTGAACACAAAAAACACAGTGGTAGGTATTCTTACAATCAATATTATGAAAATTTTTCACTTCAAAATAGTTAAAATTTCATCACACAAGAAAGCTAAATCACTACGAAAAGTTGTGTCCACATAGGAGGATAAAAACTGAATGGTGCTAGTTTCACCAGGGTATGTGGACTGGCCTGTATACTTTTTTAGAAATTCGAGGGAAAAAAACAGAATGAGTCCTGTAATAAAATTTACAATAGTTACATGTCTCGTTTTCAAAGGCAGCACTCTCTAAAACCATCATTTACCATTCTGTAGGCTGTATCGGCGCCAGCATTTCTAGAATTTGAAAAAAATGAAAAGAAGCGGTGGCTTTTGGTGGACGTTGACTTCTCTGAACTATTGTGTTAGTCACGTACTAGTCACACACGCGGATAAGATCCGCGAAAAAGAAAGCATGTAGAGAACTACCTGGTACCTACCTACCTGTACCTACGTACGTCTACGTACCTAAGTACATACAAGTTGTGGGGCACAAAAAGTTGAATTACTTATAATGTGTACTCGTAAAAATGCTGAAATTGTTCATCTTCTAATTTATAAAAACCAAAAAAAGCAAAATATTTTTACATGATTATATTATGTAATTACGTATGTAGATGTGTTGTGTTTATTTTTTTTTTCCTTGATGATTTACTATTACTTTACAAGTATTTGTTATGCTAAATCTGAAAATTGCCATAAATCTGTTTTAGAACATAAGTACCTACACTTTGTCCCTAAAATTATCGGAATCATTCTATAAAAATTTCATATGGCTTACTCGTATATTTCCGATTTCGTGATATTTTTTATAAAGAAATGTAAAAAATCGCGAGAAGGTATCTTTGAGGATTGACAAACTAACTCGCTCATATGTACTATATACCATCGTATGGGTGAGTCATTGTCTAGCTACACGTCTATATAGTTTTTCATTCCAAATCTTACATAGCTCTCACTGTTGTTTGTGTTGACGAGAAGGTATTAGGGGTTGCGGGGATAAGGGATGCATGGTATTGTTAAATGGAACTATGCAGGTTACTGGTGATGAATGCACCACAATAGATCAGTATTTCTAGTCGTTCATACAGCGATTCATCTACGTGTTTGTGACGTAGGCATATATAGTAAGGAAGAGCTATAGGCAACCTGAAACCGCACTCACTGATAACAGTGTAAAGAATACCCTTAAACACAATACCAAGTTGACGAACTGCGCGCACATCCTTATCTCGCTGGGGAACAATTTTTTATCAAAAATCATTTCAAACTAATAAAGTTAAATAGTTTTTTTTTCATTTTTCTCGAAAAAATATGAGTTGAGATAAATTTTTGTAATGACATGAATTTAAAAAATATTAAATTTCCTATCGATTGACGCAATGTTTTATGGATTCCCTTCTGGGTTTTTGTGTACGTCAACTTTTAAATGAAAATTACTCTGAATTTCAAACGAAACTATAAAAAACCATATTGAAGACAGTAAAATTCCGAATCAGGGTGTCCAGCTTTGTTCAGAAATGATTTTTCCTGACTTTTCTAGGTTTTCCAGAGCAATATCCCCAATTTTCCAGACCTTTCGAAATGAATTAACCCTACACATGTGATAAGGGGGGAGGGGAGGTGTCAAATTTTTTAGAACATCATGTGCAAAATATTGTTAATAGGTCCACAATTGTGCCCTTCTTTTCAAACACGAGTGTGTGCTCAAGAGTGAAGCTGTGGCTCTATGGAAAAAATCTCAAAATCGATCATACTCGTATTTTTATTATGTAATTGACGTAATTTTGTACTTAAAAAATTCAAAAACATAACAGGAATACAAAATATGTATGTATGTATGTAGTACACGTAAATCTTTCATTATGAGAAATGGAAAAATCTGTTTGAAGTAAGTAACCACAAGTACTGAATTACGCAGTTGATTTCTTTCACAAAATTTTCATTTTTTTGAGTAAAAATGCAGAATATTCCAAAATTCTCCGACTTTTCTTTCACTTTTTCAGACCGACCAAATTATCTGACTTTTTCAGGTTTTCCAGAAGAATGGACACCTTGGAATATTTTACGTCATTTACGGTTTCACTTGAAATTTTGAGTAATTTTTATTCAAACTTGACGTAGGTACACAGAAATCCAGGAATGCAGAATTTAATAAAACTTCCACCAGAGTGTGTAAAATTTACAAAACTTTACACCAATCGATAGGAAATTTTAATACCTTCAATAATTCATGTCTACATAAAAATTCACCCCAACAATAGTTATTTTTCGATAAAAATGAAAAAAACTACGTTATTTTAATCATTTAAAATACATTTTGATAAGAATTTGCCTTCCAGTGAGATAACTTTATGATGGGCCGGGGGTATCCTGGTCTCCTACAAGCACGAATGCTCAATTCACTCAAAGACCCTCACAGCCCCCACCCAACCCACAGAATCACAGCAAAAAAATGGTCCCAGCAAGAATCACATCAATAATTCATACACTTTACACTTCTAAAGATGCTCATCACGAATATGGCCTTAATTTCTTGATTTGATTTCACCCTTGTACCAGCTCCTGGGTCAACGTCAAATTTCAATACAAACCCAAAATCGAAAAAGTGACATCATTAAGTTGAATAACGTTTTAAGTAAGTGATCCAATATATTACTCCAAGGACACTCCGAAGTTACTGCTGTACCGCAGAATGAAGAGTAAATTTTTGTACCCTTTGTCAACATACACACACACATGGCGAAAAAGTATCGAAAAACAAGTAGAACCTATATGTAGTATAGAGAAAATTGTAAATCTTATACTCGTTGAAGAAAATTTGCAAAACAACAGGTTCTGCTTATCATACCTATTATATATTATTAAATTTCGTAAGTTTCATACTTATTTTACATTTTTTATGTGCATTACAGATACCCTAGAGGAAGCTAATAAGGCGGCAGATGACTTAATTGCAAAATTGCATCATCAGAAGAAGTATCGGAATCGAGTTGAATAGACCTAATAGAATCTAACGCAGAAGCAATTACCCACGCACCGTCTTATTCTGACACACTTAGTACTCCAATCTCTGAACCGGGATACGAAGTCATACTGAAAGAGCTCAAAAAACTGAAAATTCCTGGAAGTAATATGTGGGTCATTCCATCCAAATCAGCGGATTTTTGCACGAAGAGTCTTTGATTTTTTTCAAAATCAGGTCATCTTCAGAGGTCAATAAACAATGACGAATGACGCAAACCGGACATTTTTTCGATTTTTTTTTTTTGGCAGAGCTGTGGGGTTTCAAAGTTTTCTAAAATGACCCAAAATGGAAAATTTCAATTGCAAATTGCTCCAGTTGTACGTGGTATAGAATTTTGTACTTTTTTTTTTTCTTCAAATTTTAGTACTTTGGGACGGTAATTGACGAATGATGTCAAAATCAGTGTTGCTACTTTCAAAAACCTAAAAAAAAAATCGATTTAAAAACTTATAATTTTACTCCCATGTAAAAATTATGAAAAAATTCTCAGTTTTAGTCCTTTTCATGTAGAATAACATCAAAAAATTAGACTGACATTTTTTTTCATTTTCGAGAAAAAAATTACAAGTTTGGCACTTATTGCAAAAATACCACCAGAAACCTAAAAAATGAAAGTTTTTGCATTTCTGAGATATTTTACTAATGTGTAGATGAACATTTGAAAAAAATTTCCCTCCCTCTCTTAAAATTATAGAACAAGTAGTGGAATTTCTCGTCAATTCGTTGACAAATTGCGAGGGAGGGAAATTTTTTCAAATATTGGTATACGTAGGTAAAATATCTCAAAAATGCAAAAATTTTCATTTTTTAGGTTTCTGATGGTATTTTTGCAATAAGTGCCAAACTAATTGTAAGTAATTTTTTTTTCTCGAAAATGAAAAAAAAAAATGCCTACCTAAGTACATAAAAAGGACTAAAATTGAGAATTTTTTCAGAATTTTCACTCATGAAGATCATGGTTATGTTTAAATTATAAGTTTTTTAGTTTATTTTTTTAGGTTTTTGAAAGTGGCAAAACTGTTTTTGACATCATTCGTCGATTACCTTCTCAAAGTAGGCTACTACAATTTTTAAAAAAAGTTAAAAATTCTATATCATGTACAACCGGAGCAATTTGCAACAAAAATTTTCCATTTTCGGCCATTTTGAAGAACTTTGAAGCCCCACAGCTTCACCAAAAAAATCGAAAAAATGTCCGGTTTGACCTCTACACATGACATGATCTGATTTTGAAAAAAATCGAAGACCACCCCCTCGTGTAAAAATCCGTCGATTCGGCATAGAATGACCCACGATGGTAGTTAGTTGCTTTTCCATACGTGATCCATGTGCATAAGCACACGATAACGATAGAAATAAGCACCTTTGATAGTAAAATGATACAAATACACGACACACAAACTCGTCGAGATGTTAGTTTTTGGTCGTGGTAAACTCAGTTCGTTTCTATGTGGTCGTCGTCGTCAGTTGATTTTAACAATATCGTATTACCCAGCCGCCACTAAGTCAAACAAAGACCCTTTTTACCAGCTGACATACTCTACTCTATGGGAGTATGTATGTGTACGCGAGAAACGACCAGATGAAGAGGAGAAAAAAAATAGTTAGGAAGTGAAGAAGACGACCAAGATGAGAAAAAAAACTGTATTGGCTATTGTTGTGTACATTCACGTACACAGTCGACTTGGTCGTCTTCTTCATTTTCTTATTAAATTCACCACTTAGGTAGTATAGATAGATAACTAGGCACTAGTAAAAGTAAAGTACCACATGCAGCAGATCTGTAAAGGTACTTATATCGTGCTCGGATGGATACACATTACACATACGTATAAAACGTGACCACCTCTATCCTTGGCCGGGTCTTCTTCCTGAATCGAGGACAGCAAAGTGTACCTATACAGATCTGATTAGAGTATAGAGCAAACGAGAGTACTTACACAAAGTAACCAGATCTGTCTAATAGGTAAAGTGGGCAATGGGCATCGTGTAAGGGGTTATTTTCGTGACTCACCTGCAAGTTCAAGGCCCTCGTGTAAAAAAAAAAGTACACGTAGACATTAAACCCAGGTAACTAATTTGCTCCTTCGAGTAAAATAATACCAAACGAAAGGCGGGGGCATAAGGTGCAAAAAAAAGGTAACCCAGTAGCAGACTAGCAAAATTATACGCAGCCAGAGAGCCAAAGCGAAAATATTAACGATCAAGATACGCTGCTCGTTGGCTCGTTAATTAAAATATAAGATCGGCGTTTATTGAATACAGCACGGTTGCCAGGTCTTTAGATAGTACACCTTTACCTACACACTATAAAACTATACGTATCTCGTTTATTTTACCTACCCTGATATTTTGACGTAAGAAAAATTACCTTTTAATTTAATGAATTCGACGAACCGTAAGGGCGCGGTGGGGATTTGATGTTGTGCATTTCGCCTTCATCGTTGGTTGGTTATCTTTTGCCAAGAGCTAGAGCAAACGATAGTTACGTGGAAAACTTTGTATAGGTACCCGGGATGTGGGTTGAAAACAAAAACAACGTGGAGAAAAAATACAAAAACACTGCGCTATTCGAACGATGCCCGATGCTTCTTTTTTTTACCCCCTGCCAAGAAATGCAATTCGTGACAAAAAGTCAATAGATTGGGGTTAGCGTGTGTTTGTGATGCTTGCACAGAACGGGTGGGTAGTTGGACCATCAACATTGACAGATCTAATCGTAGTGGAGAAGAAATGAAATAACAGTAATGTTTCGGATTCGAGAGAACGAGATGAAGGACGAGGACGACACGACGTGCATTGCATTTCAGAGAATGTATCAGTATATCGTTGCAATGACCAGGGAAAGGGGTGATTATGGGATGAATTATATACGAAAGAATTCTTTATAGTTTATTTTTTTCATTCGATAACATCATTAAAGAGTACATACTACTTTATTGCACTTGATGAATAAAAAAATGCTCGGATCCGGAAGTTCGTCGAGCCCTGCCATCGATACAGCCCTCGTGGTATTTTACTCGTGGAAACCCCCCAAAAATTCACTCGAGGAAAATAGAAAAGAAAAAAGCAAGGAACAAAATGTCGAATATCATTAACGCTGCGCTTCGTTTCCTACGAGCGAGCTCGCCTTCGCCATTTTTTTTTTGCTTCGAGTTTTGGTCTGCAGGAATGGGAAACAATGAAAGACATCGTAGGAATAAAAATAAACGATAATCACCCCAAAAAAAGTCGGTGTACATTGAAAATAAAAAAATCGGACGTGGCTACGAGGGCCACGATCGTATTTGTATGTTTTTTTTCGCGATGCACTCGAAATGCCATATCAGCGAGATAACCTTTCGACGGTTTTGTTCTCCGGATCAATGACTATTGCAAACGATTGTCGTTGTATTGGTCTTGAAAGGCCATATTTGAGAATAGATGGAAGAAGACGAAAAACACACCTCGAAGACGGCAGCATTGTCTATACGTATTACGAAGAAGCAAAGTTTACCTGGTAAAGGATTAGAGAGGCGAAGAGAGAAGGATAAAATACCAACCAAGCACACGAGCACGACGCGACGCTGCGACAAAAGGTTAAAATTACGATGAAATTATCGCAAACGTCGACGTTATTGTTTCGATACATGACAGAGAACGCAGCCTAAAGCCAGATTTAATTTTCCAGCTTATACCTTAGATAAGTAGGTATTTGGTATAGAGGACTAGAGGCACCTACACCGTGTAATCGGATTGAAAAATGTGCTCGACATGGAAACCCTAACCCGAAGGCCAAAGCAACACCTTCGTTTTGAAAGCTCGAGTATGCTCGACGAGACTAATTTTTAATTAACATCGGGGGGAAAAATAATGCTCGAGTAATTAGTATAGATGGGGAATTTTGCCGAGTCGACTCGATGCTCAGGATTGATGTCTTGGTGAGACCAGTTCTGTTATGGGTTTTACGAACAGCCTGCTCAATTAATAGGTGTGTAGGTATACTCGTATGATGCTTTTGACCAAGCATGCAAAGTGGCTCTGCTCGTGTCGCAACCACCTTTCCTCTCTTTTGGATCGTTATATTTACAATAAAATTGATTTTTACCTCGACAATTGCTCATGAATATTGCACAGAAAGAAGTGACTCTGAGAGTGGTTTGGGATTTATATAGTAACAATGGGCTATGTCAACCCATAATCTCAATTCCTATTTTTTGAACTGGATGTGACCCTATTGTTTGTAAAAAATGATTTTTTGTTGATTTTTCACTATTTGGAAATTATTCATTTTTTTTCATTCAACTTTTATCTCCTTGAAAAAAAAAAAAAAAAAACAAGAAAAATCAGTGATTTAAGGCCATCATTTTTTTTTCATTTGTTCACTTATCATCAATTATTTACCTACCTATTATTTTCATTCGATTTCGAAGTTTTTTGCAAAGAAAATCTGACTTTTCCAGACCGAGTAATTTCCCTGGGTTTTCCACGAGAATGGATAGTAGACACTAGACAGTAGACACTCTGTCAAAATCAAATTGTTCGATATAAAGTGAATTCACCAACTCTCAAAGTCATCCAATTTCAAAGGCGATTTAGAAACCACACATTTTTGGATTTACCACGTTTAATTTTGAAAATGAAAAGCTTGAAGTAATGAATTCTCCAACCTGTGACGTGTGATTATATCTTTCATATTTACGATTTTTACCACTGATTTTCTGAAACATAATTACGATCGATCCGAGAAAAGAACTTTTGGGATGCAAAATACTCGTATTTTCAATATTTAAAAATTGCCACATCCTCTGCCTTCATTTGCTTTTACCAAATGGAAGTACGCAGGGGCAGAGGGAATAGTAGATCCACTCTAGTTGTTCATATTAGTCAAAGCTGAAACTACGCGCATTGGGGCATATGTATGTAACAAGTCATCGACTATTCACTGATTACAAGAAAGTTTCGGCTTTTGTTTATTTTAAACGTTCAACGTTTCAACTTTCGCTTTTCAACACACTACGAATTATTTATCGTTTCCTGATTGAATCATTCAATGAACGATGTTTATAATTTGAGAAATCACAAATTCCAATAATTTTGTACGCTTCCTTTTAGTTACCAATTTATCCAGAGGACATCTGTTGAAAAATGAATAAATACCTAAAATGTGAAGTTATGTCGCTAAGAGAGCTTATTTCCATGCAATGAAAACCCGCATCGGAAATCCAAAAACAACATTTTTGGTACCTCATTCAATTAGGTATTTAGAAATGAAAAAATTTACAAAAAATTGTATTTTTTTCTGGTAATTTCCGAAGTCAAAACGTTACTGTTAATCTTAATAGAATGAAATTTGTCAGACAACACGTAGAGTCGAAAATCAGACATGAAATCTAACATAAATCTCAGCCACGAAGAAATATTCATCAGGTGTAATAGTATATTATGCAACTAGGGAGATAATGTGATCTTCAACGAATTTTGAGGTTTATTTCCCGAGCGAAGCGAGGGAAGTAACTCAAAATGGTTGAAAATCACATTATCTCCCCAGTTCCATAAAATATTTTACGTTTTTTAGGGAGAGAATCGCTAATTTGTCCGCCGAGCGATTAGCGAGCGGGAGATAATGTAGTAGATTATCTCCCTAGAAACGTAAATGAAAATTATCCATTGTCTATTTTTCATAGCTATTTTTGTAAATAGGATTTTATGCCTGATTTACGACTCAGTAATCCATTCCACGTACTGTCTGAAAATTTCATTCAAACAACAGTAATGTAACAGCCCGTTCATAAAGGCCAATATGAATTTTTTGGCAATAAAGTTTCGAGAGAATAAAGATGCAACAGTTATTAATGGTGGCACGATGGCTGCGATTTTCGCGGCCATAGACAGAGTATCACAGTGTACACGACTCGTGATACGTTTAAACGTAAGTCAATATTCAAATAATCTGATTGTCTTTTTCAAATTTGTACTATATTCGTTTTTTATATAGGAAAACAACTTATTGGCCACAGAAATCACCAGATTAATTACGTTTGTTTCGCATTTTTTTGGTTTGAGAAGAGAATTACAAAACAAGTCGTTTTTGGATTTTCGACGTGATTTTGCAATTTATTGAAAAAAGCTCTCTTGACGACATAAATTCACATTTGGTTTCTTCATTTTTCATCAGGGGCACATTCCATGTTCTCTGGGTGCACTGATCACTTTAGGAAATACAGAAAATTTAATAGTATTGGGTATGATTTCAAAAATATCTGGTGATTTCTATTTTCAGTTGCGTTACTTTATAATTTATGTACAAATTTTTGTTCATTCCACAACACCTTTTTTTAGTCGCAAATAAACAAAAACTTACTTTCAAATTTTCTTCGGAGATGACTTTTCTTTTTGTTTTGTAACCATCCCCCCCAGGTCGCTTTCTCAGTCGACAATTTTTCCAAAATACCCTAAAAAAAGTTTTGATACCTGCCACTTTGAACTCTCTAATGACGGTAAGCAAAAATTAAAGTTTTTTTTTTTTACAACTTCTATCAATTTTATTTCATGATTATGTAAACAATGTTCGAGTATCCACGCAGAACTATTTTTTTCAACTTTTCTGCAATCTGAAAAATCTGGAAGATGATGATACTCGTACATGAAGAGGCAAATTTGACCCACAATGAGGAAAGCCGCAAAAATGTCGGCACATTACGTGGCAAACACCAATACAGGTGAGACAATTTCTTATTTCGTAATATTGAAACATTATAAACATTTTTTTGAAGTGTTTTACAGTAAGTAATTTATTATTTGGTTTCCAATGATTTTCATCAATATCAATGCGTCTTTATTCGTGTTAAAGCATGAACACTTTTTCACGCAACATTAGCCAAATTTTAAATTTTCTCTAATAACATCGTGTTCACTTCGAAACATGCACATTGGAGAACCGTGGAATGTCTTTAAAAAATATATTTAAATACAAATTTTCGAGTCATCAAATTCACAGTTCCGAGTTCACACAACAAACGCGAATCTAATATGTACCTTGAAAAAATTTCCAATCGTTAATTTGCATTTTAACGACGCTCGATAGTCGTACCTATTTTATTGCACTATACATACGAGTACATAATTCGACTAAGATATCAGTAGCTGCATCCGTATCACTGTAGAAGGAAACTACTCCGCGGTATCAATCTGACGATGCCAAGATTGTTGGCTGGAACATCGCCAGACATATCGGAATTAACAATTTTTCAACACAGCGTCGTTCAAATTGACAGATGTTTACCTACGTATGCGTACTATTTGAACCGATACGTGGTGCGGCGACTTTTTATTCCTAAAAAGAATTCGAATTCTTAATCGAAATATTTTCCGATCACCGGCGAGATATCGACAGTAAATAAGGAGATAGGTATGTTTAGTCTTAAATCAAACGCCATCGATTTGGAGAACCATTTTAATGATTCTGCCAACACCATCGCAAGACTGTGCTTAGTCTATTTTAATGGGCATGACAGAATCGCTACAAAATAAGAATTTGTTCAAATGAACGAGTGTAAATGGCTATTTTACTTCAGAATGTGCTACCTGATGAGGCTACCAAGGTTCTGATAAGGAAGATACCTGGCAGAAAAAATTTTGAAGCAGACACAGCTAAATTGAGAGAGCATGCAAGAACACATCATCAGCCAAAACTTGAGATTCTAAAGTGCATTTTTCAACTTTCGATGAATTTTTGAAACTCAAAGAACTAAAAAGCCAAAAAATCAAAATTGTTACCAAATCGACAAAGAAGGCTGAAATTCGGCATGTACTCTATACTTTCGACCTTCCGAATCGATTGGTAACGATTTCAAATTGTTTTGAGTAGTTCTAAAACCTTCAGAAAATTTTCGAAAGTTGAAATTACCACAATATTTCACCCCAATGGAGTTGAAAGGCTAAAATTCACTCCATACCCCAATTTCAACATTCTGAGTCGATCGAAGGTGTTTTCAAGCTGTTCTTGAGCCTTCAGCCATTTTTTGGAAATTCTAAATTTTCGAAAAAAATATCATAAGAACTGTCGAAATTAACTTTAACCCGCATAAAATGCAACGAAATCTTGTTAGAAACACCCTTGATCGATTACTTCCTTTTTTCAGAATTAGTATAAATGACGGTTCGGAAGCGTACCATATTTTTCCGACGATTTCATGACTGAAAATTTCAAAAATGCACGATTCTGAGCCGGCAGAAACCAAATTCAGAAATAAATGTGTGTGTAATCGGTCAAAAGGGGTCACTGACATAGTTTAATGAAGGAATTTAGGCGCTAGAATTAATTTCGATCGATTTTATGACTCTTATTGGAGAACTGTAATCTACTAAAAGTTGCTGGAGACTCCAACATGGCTCAAAATCCTCTCCAGTCGACTGGGCATACCAAAAATAAAGAGACTGAATTTTAAATAGTACCATTTCAGTTCCATGGTGAACGGTTCAGCCATGATGTAGAAGTAAATATATTTTTCGAGTTAGCTACTTATCGATGCAGTAAGCAAATTTTTTTTTCAAAAGTTTTTCAGACAAAAGAAATTTATATTCGAATCTACACAAATGTACTCATTCCAAGAGTACTGCTAGAAAATCCCAACGGTGAACCATGAAGTAAGTAGTTTTTTTTTCACAATGCTGGCTTTAGCAGTTCTTAACACATTTGTGATTCGTGGAGCAAACGGTGAAAATATAGACAATTTAACGAAAATTGACAACATTGACCGGATACCAACTCGTATGATAAAAATATTTCAGCTTTTGATTTGAAGTGCTTTTTTTGGAAAAAATTTTCGTCTCACATTTTGAACTCCTGAAAAATAACCATGAAGAATTTCGTCAAGAGCCCAAGTAAAATGAAATCTCTGATTCCTTCTCGTCAATAATCACTAATCACCTTTTCGTGAAAAGCTGATACTTTTTTCCCACAGCCATTGAAGTAGAAATGTCATAGTGGGGATGTTTTTGACACTGCGATAAATTCGTGTTAATTTGTTATGATTGGGTGTAAGAATGCCTCAGTTTTATCCGACAAATACAGAAAAGACTTTTAATGAGTCTGGAATGATAAATGCCAATCAAGAACAGAACATTTGAAGTTGCCTCCTGAAAATATGTCGATTCGAGCAGGCGAGCACTGGCTGAAAAATATGGCATAAAAAAGTCTACTCTTCAATATTGCCTCACTATAATTATTAAAAACAATCCGAGTCAACTGAAATTGTGGACAGATACTGACAATTGATTCCTAATGGATTGAAATTTGGGATTTCCAAAAATAAGCATTCGAAAAAAAGTCATTTCTCAGCATGTCCAAAACATCCCACTACTGTCCATCACATCCACCAAAAATGGTGTTTTTTCAAAGTCCACTGGTTTGTTCAATTTCCAACTTGAAAATTTTTCGAGTAGGTCAAAATGTGCGTATTGAGATCCTCTTTCAAATGAGACCAAACCCACTTTTCCAGGTGTTTCTTATCGCTCGCAATTTCAAATCAAAGAAAAGTGTCAAAAACATCCTCCCTCTCCCTTATTTCAAGTTTGGTTTTACATCATGTTTTTAACCAATTATTTTTATTATTACTTACTTTAAGTTGACGAAAAATAAGTAAATGATAATACGTACGTTAGTATATGTTCATTTCGATTTCTAGGTAAGGTATCCTCTAATTTCATTTTGTCCAACTCGTGAAATTTTAACTAACGAAACGTGAATTTAAAAAAAGGGTAGGTAAGAAATGAAAATTACCGTAAGCATTGAGATACCACAGCACATATGTAGATCTCAAAAATCGTTCGCGTTGTCTCAAAATCAAATCCGAACAACGCGCAACGGTTGATCCGAATTTACACTCGAATAAGTAAGTGTTAAATTTTCATTAGGGATTCTTTTACAATAATTTTAAAAATCCAAAATTAATCTTGATTTCGTTTCGACCATTTCAAGCAAAGCTGCCCATTACGAAATGATCGATAATCCGATTCCCAGAAATTGAATCGATTTGGGATTTAATCAACTCAGACTCAAGTCCATTCTGTTCAGCTAGAATTACATTATAAGACTCGAATTGTGAGATTTCAGTTGATCGACTCAAATTGGAATTGGAATTTGATTTTCAAAAGGTACCGGTTTTAAAAAGTAAAAAACGAGAAAATGTAGAGTAGTGAAGTCATTTTTTTTTTCAATTTTGGCAAACTTTTCAGCTATATTGCCCGCCACACCTACCTAAATGGAATAATATTAAAGCGATCAAGTAAGTAATCAATTTTACCAGTCAAGTAAATGAAAAATTGTAAACGAATATCATTCATGAGAGCTTCTTGGTCGGTAACTCGATATTGAAGTAGAATAGTCAGCACTAATTTCAGGTAAAATGAGCGTTTAATTTTCAGATTATCATTTAAAGTAGTGCATCTTTTCCTCGAAATCAGCCCAAATATGGACCACATTCATCATTTTTTCCCATGGTCTATAATTTTAATTTAAAAATTGAAGCACACCACCTTGAGAATCCGTGACCCCTTTTCGGCGCAACCTATGTACCAGGCTAAAATTTATGTCAGCATTGATAATAAACTCGAAATACTGGGGTAGGTACATTAAATTGGAAAGTAAAGTACCTGATAAAAATGAGTTGGAAACAATCGAAGATTTTCAATTTCGCTAAAATTGCAATTATTTATGATGAATTTTAGACCAATGGGTACGGGTTACCCCTAAAGAGAATCGAGGGTTCCCAAAATGGCTCGATTCAGTTTTAGAAAAATATTTAAACGAGCAAAATTAATGAATTTGGTCGTCTATCTTGATACATTGGAAAGAAAAAAAAATTTTAGAGCACATCTAACCAAAATTGTTATTGAATAAAAAATATTTCAACAAAAATATCAATTTCACGGGCCCTTTTGAATGATTATGACCTACACATTTTGATAATACATTTGAGGAGCTTGGTGACAAAGTTAGACAAACGCCACAGGGTTGATTTTGAGAAAAGCTATGTTTTTTGTTACAAAAATATACAGCATTGTAAAGGTGAGGGATATTTGACAAATTGTAGTGATGATACTGAGTAACAAAAATACAAAAAATATCCTTCCACCATCACCCCCCCACCACTAATAAAAAGAACCTGAAAATGCACTTGTCTGATTTTGAAACCAAGATGAAGATAATTTGAAATTGAAGCTGTCTAGATCAGTTAGGTTTTGATACGTGTTGGATTTTTAACCCTCTTTCCATTTCTGAGGTCCCTTAGTTTCAAAATAGTACATAAAAGGTCAAAAAACGCGACCAAAGTTGCGCCTTAGTTTCAAACACGGACATGTGAACATTATCTTAGTTTCAAAATGAGACATATCCTGGATATGTCTGTTTTTGAAACTAAGACAATTTGCACATGTCTGTGTTTGAAACTAAGGCAAAACTTTAAGCACGTTTTTTACCCTTTAACGTACTATATTGAAAATAACAGACCTTGGCAATGAAAAGAGCGTTAAAAATCCTATAAGAATTAATATCTAACTTCTTGGTTTTGCATTCTCTGCAACGATGGATCTGATCATGGTGCGCCCATGCTCGAAATGCGGCATTTTTCTGCACGATGCCTGCGTTGGATTAACGAAACATGTCCTAAATGTTCTTAATTGTTTCTTTAAAATAAATTTCAATTATTTTTCCTTTAATTATAATCGCGAATTTCCAATTTTAATGTATTAAAAACTTTTTTTTTTATAAATTTCAATTAGGTATTTTCCTTTAATTAAAATCCCGAATTGTCAATTTCATGGTATAAATTGGTATCAAAAATTGTTTTTTTCATAAATTTCAATCGTTTTTCCTTTGATTAGAATACTTACCACATCGTTGATTTTAGGTACAATTTGTATGCTGTCCAGAACATGGCACCCAAAGTTATGTTCTGGACAAAAAAGTGAAAATTTTCAAATTTGAATTACTCCACCAGTTTTGTATTTAAAAATTTGCAAAAAATATATGATGTATGTGTCACCCAAAGGAATCGTTTACCGCACTTGATCAATTTTTTCCACATTACTGGGAGTCAAAAATCCGAGTTTGAACTTTTTTGTCCAGAACATCCTCCCTCTCCCCTAATGGTCATTTGAAAATTTGATAACCGGAGTTTGAAGTCACTGAAAACTAACCCAATTGCAACTTTCACTGGTTGATTTCAGCATCACAACCGGGAGTCCATTTCATTACCTTCCTTAACAATAATTCATAGTCAACAAAACGATGTTATTAATATCAAACGGAAAAAAGATGCATACTTAAATATGCTCAAAAGGTGACATCAAAATCGACCAGACAAGCAAACTTTGCAAACACGTAACACTGTAGACTTTCATAATAAGGAAAAAAATCGACGCAGCTCGTGTTTTTTTTTCCAAAAGAGCACTGTTAAGGTAGTCTCGGTCATTAATCAAGTTGAAGATAAACGAATTGTGGCGCGTTTAGCATACCATACAAACGTACGTTATAAACAGAGCACACAGGGAGCAGTGAGAAGAGCATATCGGCCAATGTAATTTTTT